>NC_136919.1:3531238-4787519 GCF_949752795.1 Hyperoodon ampullatus
CCCCCTCCTCCCCCTCCCCCTCCCCCCTCCCCCCTCCCCCTCCTCCCCCTCCTCCCCCTCCTCCTCCCCCCTCCCCCTCCCCCTCCTCCCCCTCCTCCTCCTTCTCTGAGACTGCATGATTCCCCTTCATGCTCCCACTCTCCCTCCAGAATAGCAATTTGAGGCCAGGAAGGAACCCAGCAAGGATGCTCTTTTTCTTGCAAAGGGCAGCACTCCTTGGAAACCTGCCCTCACCCTGGTTTGGCGAAACTCACCTTGAAAGGGGCAGAGTTGAGGTGCGGTTTTTCACACCTATTCGCTTCTGAGGCCAGGGCCCCAGGTCCCAGCCTCTCCAGCCAAGTTGCAGATTGGCTGGGAAGGCACGTGATTGGTCCTTCCCGACTCAACAGCTGCTGCAGGTGAATCACATTAGCCAAGGATTAGCTTAATTGATTAGAGCCATTTCTGAACAGGGATCACTCAGGGCAGTTCTTCATATCTGACCTAATTTAGCTGTGACAAGGCTCACTGTAGATTTGCAGGGAAGGAAGAGAGATGCCAACATCTTTCTCACTTCCGAGTAAGTGTTCCTTTTCTCCATGTAACTCTGGACATTAAAGCTGGAGTTGGTTTGACCTAAAATTATATATACATATGTACAAATATGTATATATACACCTAGAGTTTACTCAGCTTCAGAATGGTTAAATTGACAAATTATATGCCCCTTAATTAAGGTATACATGCATGTTAATTAGAAACCTAGCCCAGATGTAAATAAATGGGTCAAACTACACAACCCCGCTGGACTGGAAACTGCTGATGCTCCTAGGTCTTCCTGCCCTTTCTATGCTAATGTTTTCCTTTGATGTATGCTCCCCGCATGAAGCAAGAAGTAGTTCGCTTATAAAAGCAATACATTATGTAGATGAAATGGCAAGCTAATGAACTTATAAATCTATATTTAAATAAAATAATAGCAGGTTGATTCTGTTGAGGAGAAATGAGCCAGTTGCTCTTGGTGGGTGCACGTGGACATGTCCTTGCTTCAGACATGTCATCAAGAATTATCTCAGAAAGAGATTTTGACCTGCCCGACCCCAAAGAGCTTGTGTCTGTCCTCATAAGGCCAGCACTCCCTTCTCTGGGGTAGACTCAGGTTCCTCTAAGGGTGTCTTCAGCAGCTGTGGGCTAACTCCTCTTTGCAAGCACTCTGTCCCAGTTCCCAAATCTGGGGCACTATGGCTCTGAGGGAAGAAAAGCAGCCCCTTGCCTTTGACCACACTTTAATTGCCTTAAACACTTTTCGGCAGAAATTGCTGTGAGGGCATCTACATAGCTGTTAAAGAAGTTTGTCTGGACTGACTCTAGCCTTGAAGTGTGATTTTTCTTTTTAAGTGACCGTGAAGATATTTGTCTGTTAATGGCTATCTGTTTAAGGCAGGCTAGTAAGCTAGTTCTTCAACAGTTTTCATTTTCTTGCTTGCAGGGCTAACTTAAAAGAGTTTTTTCAATGCTGCAGTGACTGAAGAAGCAGTCCACTCCCATGTAACCATGACAGAGGGCCAGAGAGCTTTTTTGCACCCTGCATTTTTACTATTATTTCCCGTTACTTAGCACCATACCCCTAAGGAACCTTGAATACAACCAGGATCTCTTTTGCATGCGACTGCAGATGCATTTCATGAATAGTTTGAACCCTTGTCGATGCATTTTTTGAAAAAAAAAAACCAAAAAAAAAGAAACTTTGTGTATGTGACTTAAAGCATGTAACCTTCAGATGTTGCATTCTAAACTGACAATAAAGACCTTTCCCAAATATGTTGGTGTTCTGAAGACTGTTTAATATGCTCTTCTAACTCCTGTGGACCAGAATAAATCAATCTATAAATAAAGCGGGAGTGTGGACATTTTCCCTCACCTAGGGAGAAGCCAGGCCAAGGCAGGGTGTTACAAGTTTTTGCACGCATCGCACTGAACCCAGCTTATTTTAACCTTGCAGGCGATAAAAGCGAAAATGGATGAACTTAGGCCTTTGATACCTGTGTTGGAAGAGTACAAGGCCGATGCCAAATTGGTATTGCAGTTTAAAGAGGAGGTCCAGAATCTGACGTCAGTGCTTAACGAGCTGCAAGAAGAAATTGGCGCCTATGACTACGATGAACTTCAGAGCAGAGTGTCCAATCTTGAAGAAAGGCTCCGTGCATGCATGCAAAAACTAGGTAGGCCCAGAACCCTGCGGGGCGGGGCCCTGCACCGCCCACCTCCCCACTCAGCTCGCTCAGGCTTAGGGAGTGGTGCTGAAGTGGACAGCGCCCGCCCGGCATCAGCGAGCAATGGCTGGATTAGGGCTCCTGGGTAGGGCTACCTTGACAGATAGCCGAGGGAAGTAGGCGCCACCTGTCCTAGGGCCTTGTCCAATCCTGTGCAGAGGCCAGCTCACAGAGCCCATTGAGCTGCACATCTGGAAAAATGATGTTAGATGTTACCTACCACCTGAAGAACGTGTGTGTGTGTGTGTGTGTGTGTGCGTGCGCACGTGCATATGTGTGTGTTGGGTGACTTTTTAAGACACACGTTTTCATAGAGCGGGAAGCATACATCTTAAGGTTCCCTCCAGCTTGCGAACGAGGGCTGATGGAGCTCCCTGAGATACTGAGTCATGCAGAAAAATCCATCACGTCACAGTGGAAGACTTGCCATTCGCAACAAGCCAGGGAGTCCCTCCTGGTGCCTGGAAGGGGTGGGACTGGAGCCGGCGGCCCCTGGGCTCCTTGGAATCTTATTTGTGGTTGATACCCACTCACCTTACCAACTTTCGTGTTAATTGCTTTAGCAAATCTTAACATGTCAGCGTCGGAGTCCACTTTTAAATAGCGCATTTAAAATCCCAATTCCATTTTCAGGTTTTCTTAGGAAAGATTGGCTGGCCCTTCCACCCACTGTTCTCTAACACAGAGGTTATTCATTTTCATATGGTTTACTTTTTAGAGTAACTTAGGGTAGCTTTTAGGGTAATTCTGCTTTATGAAAAAGTTTCCTTTAGGTTTTATCTGATGTTTCCTCTTGATTCCCTTTTCATCCCCCACCCCCCACACATGACAAGTGCCTTATTTTAAACTTAAAACATCCCAAAAGAACAAATACTTAGAAAAAAAATCCCCATTGCTATTAAGTGGGAGAGAGAGAATGTTCAAAGGACAAGGAGATCGAGTCAGCCAACCTTTTTGTTTGAAGAGGTTCCCACATCTAGTTTATTTTTAATGCCGTTCTAGGTGCCCTAGTAAAGCTCCCCCACCCAGGAGAGGGCAGTGAGCGATGCTGGGAGCATTAGGACGAATCCGTTGCGATCTGTACACTTGTATCACATGAGGGTTTATCTGCTGCGGTTTTTCAGATATGCTTCATGGCACCCACGTCCTGGTGTGTCCGGGACTGGGTGACCTGGGACAGTCCCGGGGAGTGGGTCTGGGCTGGACGGTCTCTACCAGCTCTTCCCATTTCAGCATTCAGGAGTCAGCGGGAATGTTTGCAGTGTTACTGGTTATCAGGCTTATTAGTGGTTATGGGACTCCGTGAATACTTCTGGTGGGCACTGTCCTTGGGTTTCTACCCATAAAGCTCCCTCTACCCTAAGCTCCTGTCACCTCTCTCCAGACCCTCCCACACTCCCCCTGAGGGCTCTCGGCCCCTGGGGGTTTCTTTGTTACTTATTTCTCCACAGTAGCATTTTTATTCCCTGGTAGACAGACTGTGTAGACCAGTGGGAAACCAAGATTAAACCTTCACATTTTCCATTAACGGACGAAGGGGCCACATGGAAATTCAGAGGGCAAAGTTACAGCTGATGAGAAGCTAAGGGTCTTCCCAGGAGGATTCTGCGCTTCCCAGACGAGCAGCCTTTGTGTCCGAACTCGGCCTATTTTTAGAAGCTGGGTGAATTCACTTTAGGGCTTGGGATCTTGGGGCTTTCACATGGTTCCCCTTGGGCCGCTGAAATGGCCAACTTGGGAGTAAGGAGAGAGGATGAAGAGGTCCCCGGAGCCCTGTTCTCCACCACTGAGTGCAGTCACTTCTGCGCTCAGAAAGACCTTGACCTGTAGGTGGACCTGCTGAGTCTTCGGGCAGGTGGGCGGGGATCCGTCTTTCACCAGCACTCGGGTGGGTAATGTGGGTGAACACCGAACCGAGAACCCCCATCTGGGGGAGGCAGGGTCCTAAAGTGGTAAGTGCCACTCTGTGGCCCTGAGGCTCAGCCAAGGCACTGACCACTTGGCGTTTCAGCTGCCTCTTCGTCTGTAAGCTGAAGGCGTAGGAGTCCCTGTGCCCTGGGGTCACCGTGTGAGTCCACAGACACCATTCACATCACGGGCTGCGCACTGTGCCCAGCACAGTGATAGGACACGTAGGCAGGTGGGTAGGCAGTACACGATAGCTAGACATGATTGCTAGGTAAAGAGACAGCTAGACCGATGATAGGTAGGTAGGTAGGTCAGTAGGTAGTTAGACAGACAGGTGATAGGTAAGTAGGTGAGTAGGTAGGTAAACAGATAATACATAGAAAGGTAGATAGACAACAGATAATAGGTAAATAAGTAGGTAGTTAAGTCAGTAGGTAGGTAGTTGGATAGACAACAGATAATAGGTAGATAGGTACGTAGGTAAGTCAGTAGGTATGTAGGTAGATAGACAACAGATAATAAGTAGGTAGGTAGGTAGGTAGACAGACAACAGGTAATAGGTAGATTTAGCTGCTGCTGCTTCTCCCGCTTCCTAGGTTTTCATTCAAGCTCCGTAACTTAAAGACCCAACCAATATCCTGTGTCTGCTTATTTTAGTCTTTATTTTAGCCTTGCAAATAGGTGCCATCTTAGCCTGTTTCTTTGCTGAGAGGTTGCCAGTGAGCATAGAACAGGGGAAGCCAGCACTGATGCTGTCCTGGGCGGTTAGGACTTCTGAAGATGCAGTGTCTCAGAGGTCGGCAGGTCCTACCTCGGGCTCCCCCGCCCACCCCCGGCCCCCCGCCACCTCCACCTCTTGTCTCCTGGGTCTGAAGTCTGACTGTAGGTTCCTTTTGCTCTGGAGAACAGCATCTCGGTTACCTTCCTGGTGTAATTATGGGGAAGAGGGTCTCCCTGCAGTTTCCCCAACGTGCTCTTAATTAGGTCTCTATTCTCTTCAAATGGATGTTGCTGACAATTCCATACACAGGGAAAAAAAAAAAAAAAAAAAAAAAACAAGGACTGCAGGTTCCATTGGTTTTCTGTTTCCATTTTTAAATCCCTCTCTTGATGGGACTGTATGTTTTTCCTAATGGCCCAGCCAGAACGTGAATCTGAAAGTCTGATTTCTAGAACTGGATATTGGGCTCAGCATCTCTCGGGCATCATCCGGAAGGGAGGCGGGTCCCCACGGCTCCCCTGCAGTCCCTCTGGTTCCCGAGCAAGGCAAGGGAGAAGCAGAGCTGCCCGGTGACCCCGTCCCCCGAGCTGTCACTGCCACTCCGTGGAGAGCCTGCAGAATCAGATGCCCCAGCAGCTAAACCAGCCAAAAGCAGAGACTTAAGATCCAATGCAGGACACACACTCATGCACGTGTCCCGAGCATGTCACATGCCCGTTAGTGTCAGGCCTCAGTCCTGTCTGTAAAATGAGGGGAACTAGCTGACTTTAGGGCTTCCCCCAGCTGGACCGTTCTGGTGCTCCGGTGCTAAAGCCCTCTGTAGGGAAGGTCGGGGAGACAGAGAGAGGGGCCCTTACCTCCTCCCCAGAGGCCAAGATGGAGCCGGGTGAGCAAGCTGCTCCCAAGGACAGCGGATAAGTTAGCCTATGCGGATTTGCACTCAGGACTGAGAGGGAAGTTTAGGGTGTCTCAGTCTGCAGGGGACCCACTAGGACAGCGAGGAGGGAGGGGACCCGAGTCCAGGTGCCGCCCACAGCAGTGACCTCAGTGGTCCCAGCAGGCAGGCAGGTGTCCCCCCAGGTTCCTTCCGGGAAGTGCTCGGGATTGCAAGAGGTCTCTCAGCGCCCCCGTCCCTGCCCAGGTGTGGAGGGGAGATGGGCGTCCAGGGCGGCCCTCGGGGCTCTGGGCCTGGGCTTGCAGGGAGGCTGCTCCATCCCAGGTTAGCTTTTCTGCAAGGACATGCGTCTGTCTGAGCTCCCAGCTTTGCCAGCTCTTCCAGCTTAACTCTTTCCAGTCTTTAGTGGGGGTGTGCAGACCCAGCCTGGGTCGGGGATACAAGGTGGGACAGAGGCAGATGGGCCTGGAGGCCGGGCGGTCCCGGGACCCGTCTTCCTGCTGTGGAGCAGTCAGCCCCCTCAATCTGGTCTCTGGCCCGGTTCCTTGGCGGGCACGTCGCCCTGGGGCCTGCTCAGGCTCCTGTCAGAGGTCACTCGGGCTGTTATTCAGAAGTGGCCTCCTTCTAGGAATAGCAGGAGCCACAGGATTTCATCTGCGGAGGCTGCTTTGTCCAGGCTCCCAGCTTTGCAAGGCGGCCTCCCTCCTGAGACCCGTCCTGGTCTCTCAGGGCCCTCCCAGCTGAGGGTGCTGTGCCTGGAGCCCAGCCTCCTCTGAGATGGACCTGCTCGGCTTCCTTTCCCTCCCCATCCACGAAGCCCGAGCGCTCATGACAAGAGAGGGACACTTCCGTGAACGGAACGTGCCAAGACTCCGCCTCGCGGCTCTGCCGTGGGGCTTTTTTAGATCCCATCGGTTCCCGAGGTCTTGGCAGAGCCAGTTTGGATGGAGAACCAAAAATAACTCCGTGACTCAAGCAGGGCGTGCAGCCTCCATCCCCAGTGGAGAGCTGAGCCCACAGCCAGGAGTTGGCCAAGCAGGCCTCCCGGGCCAGCTGGCCCTTCTCTGCTGCCTCCTCATCCACGATTTTAAGGCTCCCTCCGAGAGGCTGGGGGAGGGTGGGCTCAGCCCCTCGGGCCAGGGTGCACTGGGGGAGACCTCAGCCCAGGGCAGGGCGGGGCTGGGGCTGGTGCAGACGCCCTCCTCCCGCCCCCCAGCCCCCCCACAGACGGTCTCCCCTTCTCTGCAGCCACGTGTGGGCCGGACACAGTGGGACCATCCGGGGCAGCCCCGGGCCTGGACTTTGCCACAGTCTCAGTGTGAATCCAAGGCCGCTGGCCTCACTGGGCACTTATGCGTGACGGGCATCCTTCTAGAAGCTCCCCACTGGTTAACTGCTTTAATTCCCACCACCGCCTCTGGGGTGGGTATCCTTCTGGCAGATAAGGAAGCCGCCCTCAGAAGAGGCGGCCCACCTTCCCCACCCCCGTCCCCTCTGGCGGGTTACGTGGCGAAGCAGTGGGCTGAGGGCTGACGTGGATTTTCTGGGAGATGGATAGTTATACCTCTCAGTTCCTGAGAGGTGAGTCATTTGTTCGTTCATTCATTCGTTTTGGACAGCTCCCCCAGGCGGAGCCTTGCGGGGGGAGGGGCGTCCTGCCTGGGGCCATGAGACCCGCAGGCCCGGGGCCACGCCCAGGGCGTGTGCAGGCCCAGCCTGGGTCGGGGAGGCAGGGTGGGTGCCGTCCAGAAGGGAGCGGGCTCAGCAGAGGCATCGGTGTGGGTCCAGCCACAGAAGACAGGAGGGCAGGCGCGGGGTGGGGGTCTGGCTCTCCCTATGGGGGTGGGTCCGAGCGAAGGTAGGGAGGCGAGAAGAGCTGGGCAGGCGGCCGAGCCGGGCCTCCACCCGCCATCTTCACCTTCTGAGTGTGATGTAAAGGATGGATGTCTGTCTCCTTCGGGGGAGGTCGTCCCAGGCCGGGTGTGGCCACTGAAGGCTGGGCAGGGTGTTGGTGTGAGTGGACATCTCACTGGGAAGTGTGCCCGCGATGGAGCACCAGCAGGCATCCCACCCGGGGCCCCCGATCCGTGACACCCTTGGGGCCACAGTGCCTTGGGACTTCTCCTTCCAGGCAGCAGACAGGACCACTGTCCCTGACTCAGCGGTGGGGAGGCGCTGCACGGGACATTCACACAGGGCACTTTGCTGGCCTCTGGGCAGCAGGGAGATGGGCTGTTTCTGGTGTTCGGAGGGTCTGCTGTCTCCCGGGGGCAGCCCAGAATCCCCCAGGGTCACAGAAACAAAGAGGGTGCTGGGGGAGACCAGCCTAGTGTCCTGCTTCTCCCCTGCCCTCCCTCCCTCCAGACGGAACCCTCAGGGAACCCCACCCAAATTCTCAAAACTCTCGTGAGATGAGAACTTGGTCTGGGGCTCTCGTGGGCGCGCACGCTCTCGCGAGATTTCCAAGGACCCACTTTTTTCTTATTTCTCGTTGCTGTAGATGTTGGGAAACCTGCGCGTAACGTCCAGTCCCTTTGTCCTCTGTCCTCCCTCAGATGGGGGGTTGTGGACAGGGCCGGGCAGACTTGCTGTCTGCAGGGACCCTCGCCTGTCTGCAGACTCACGTACCTGCCCTGCAAGTGATGGCCTCGGGCCTTGAGGGGACAGTATTTCAGTGGGAAAGTATGCAATTCCTCCTGAAAGGGGAACAGGCAAAATATACACTGGGAAGGGATGGGCGAGTAAAAATAGTTGAGTTCCTTTTTCGAATCTGGGCCAGAGGCGGCAGCCTGGGGAGCGGCACCGCAGGGGCTTCTGAGCGGGGCAGCGTGACTTGATGGGAATTTGGCTGTAAAGCCGCCTTTCTTCTGCTTGCAGTCGGCTCTTAATCCTGGTCCAAAGCCTCCGCGTTGCCCAGATACAAGCTCTCCTGACAGCACAAAGAGACAGAGGCATCAGGCACTGGACTGGGGGTCCAGGGCGTCCACTTCTCCAGTCTTGTTCAATGATGCTGATGGGTTTACTTACCCCACTTTAAGTTTGGGGAGAGAGTGGGAGGCACCCCAGACAGTGCAGAGGCGGCCATGGGCCCCTCCCCGAGGCCGGGCCACCTCACTTGTTAGGATGACCCCCGGCTAAACCACGGTCCCTGGGTTAAGTCAGTAGCAATCTTCTGAAAACGTGCAAGTGTCCTCTAAACTTTGCAGACTGACCTCTACATCTGCTAATACAGTGGCAGTTTAGCAGAGCAGGCAGAGCTGGGGAGTTACACGCAGGCCTGGCCTGGAAGAAAGGGAGGGCGTCCTAGAAGGCACACGTCCCCGCAGGGCAGGGCCCACTGCCTACGTCGAGAGGCCAGTCGGCTTCTGAGGCTCAGGAACCTTTTGCCCTTCTGAGGCTGGCTGAGTTTACTTATTCCGGAAGGCTTCAGGGCTACACACACAGGTTGGCATCCAGGTGGCAGGAGGGGGATTTCTGCTGGGCATGGTGGCTGCCCGGGGCTATCAGGGGCAGTGGGAAGGGCGCTGGGCTGTCGGGAATGTCCGAGTGTCGTTGTGGCCCCGAGCGCATCCCGGAAGGAGCGCCCTTCCTCCTGCGCTGAACCGCGGATGCACTTTCTCCTTAGGAGGTCCAGCGGCTGCCGCCCCCGCTTCCCAGAGGAGAAAACTGTGTCTGGGCGAGGCTGACCGCCCCATCGGGAGGTGCAGCCCTGGCACCCCCGGCCCGAGGCCCAGGGGGCTGCGCCTCCCTCTCCGCACCCGCCCTGGCCTCCGTTGCTCTCTGCTTGGGGGAGGGGGTGGTGGCCTCTCTCGCCTTTGGGGCTGGGGGTGCCACGGGAAGAGCAGGGCAGGGATGGCTGAGAAGCAGCCGAGGGAGGGGCCGGTATTGGGGCTGGGCCCAGGCACTCACTCCCCTGCGCTGTGTCCTCTCTTGCAGCGTGTGGCAAGCTGACGGGCATAAGTGACCCCGTGACCATCAAGACCTCTGGCTCGAGGTTTGGGTCCTGGATGACGGACCCTCTGGCCCCAGAAGGTGATAACAGGGTAAGTGCTTCCTTCATTGGATCTGGGTCTGGGGCCGGGGGGCTGTGGACGAGCGAAACTTGGTGCCCCCGGGGCGGGGTTCCAGGGACTTTGGGGAGAGGCGAGGTCCCTTGCCGAGGTCCCTGTACTAAGGCAGAGTCACAGACCGCGGGGCGGGTCCGAGGACGCCTGCGACCCCCTCCCCGGGCGCGGCTCTGCCCCTGGGAGCGAAGGGGCTGCCTCCGGGCTGAAACCTTCCCATGCGCACAGCCCTGCCCCCGCTCCACTCAGGAACAGCATGGCCAGGCCTTCTTGTTTTAATGACTTCTCATTTGCGTTTCATTTGCCATTCCTTTCATGGCTGATGGAAACTCATGTTCTTTTTTGATTTAGGAGAAAAGTCATGTTCTTTTTTTTCTAGACTTTCCCCCCTGGATAAAAAGCTCATAAAAGGAGAGAGAGACCACCTAGTGGCATGTCTGTCTTGATCGGGATGGGGTGGGGGCTGCGTTCTGTCGTTGGATTCCCTTCGGGGCGTGGGGAGCAGAGAGGGCTGGCTGGCTGGGAGGGTGGTGCCTGGCCCACAGGGCCCAGGTGACATCCATCCGTCACCACAGCGTCCTTTGGGAGCGTTTCAGCGAAGGGAGGTTCCTAACGCCCAGGGTTCTGGCTCTTGGTGGAGGAAAGGAGCTGTGGGCATCCCTGTCCCTTGGTGGTCCACCTGCCTGACCGCTGGCACCCGGAGAGAACCCTCGCAACAGTCCAGGGCCTCTCTTACCCAGCCCCTTGCCTGCAGGACGTTTAGAAAATAAACACTTAAAAAAAACCTCAACTCTTCCTCTGGGCAGATTGAGAAAGGAGCTTAGGAATTTGAGAACCTCTGAGCCTTGTCTGGAGGATTTTCAGCGGGGAGGGATCTTGAGACTTCTGATCTTTGCTCCTCCCCCAGCCCCATTCCCACCCTTTAGACAGTGTGATCGCTTCCGTTTAGATCAGGAAGCGGCACACTTTCTCCTTTTGGGGGAGACGCCTGGGGTCCATGACGGGCTTTCCAGCGATCTGGGCGTCTGTCTTTTTATCCCACAACCTCCAGTGGGAGGAACCCCCGTCTCTCCCCTTCCTTACCCACCCCCCAGCAGGCCAGCAGCCTCTTCCCAGACCTCATCCCCGGGTCTGCAGGCAGAGAGTTCTGGAAGGAGAGGGCCGGCTACAGGCTGCAAACCCGGGAAATGACCGGGTCCGGTATTTTGGGGGTGAAGTTTGTTTGTGTTTTATTTTCTGAATGGTGACGGCTAGCTGGTCCTTGGAAGTTTTCTAAGAATTTAATTGGCCAATTAATTACCAGTTAATTACCAGTGAACCATTTAATTGGCCAATTGTTACCCTGACTACTCTTCAGTTTCATCCGCATCCCCCTGGAAAACACCACTTTGGTTCCGAGTTTGGTTAGGCGTGTGCTTGCTGCAGATGTCAGTGATAATAACAGTAATGCAGACATGAAAACAAGATGGTGATGCAGACCCTGAGCGCATGATGTATATATTCAAATACAAGAGGAAGTATTGGTTTCTAGGACACAGCGACATGTGTGCCCAGCCCTCAGCTGAGCGCACCTGTGCCTGGCCTGGTTTGGTCCCACGGCTGCCCTCCAACCGGAGATCATAGTTGTCTCTGCTGTGTTGATGAGAAAACCCAGGAGGGTCACGTGACTTGCCCAAGGTCTCAGGAAAGGCTGGCCAGTGGTTTTATTAACCATTTATTAACCGCGATGTTCCAGGTTGAGTCTCCCGAATCACCCTCCTCTCCATTGCCTTCGCCCCACCTCCTGCCTGCCCTCTGCCTGCCCTACCACACACACCCCACTGACCCAGCAGGCCTCTTGGGATCCGTGAGCTGGAACCAATGACCTTGGTGCTGCAGAGGACGAACCCCGGTCTAGAGGACTTTGCCCCATCTGACACCGCCGATGTGCCTCTGGGTCCCCATGTTGATGTCAATTTCCTTTGTCGTAGTGAGCGCTCGTCAAATTATCTTTTCTCAGAGATCACGTATCAGGGCTCCTGGAATCCCCCGGACCGTGAGGATGTAGGTTCATTTGCAGAGCCGCTGAGGTGATGATGGATGCTTTTGGAAATTAGACACCTCTTTTCTGCTTGATGATTGACCACCCTCCAGGAAAGGGGGCCCTGGTGATGGACAGAGTGCAAGCAGGAAGGCGGAAGGAGGACCTTTGCAGGAGCTGACTGCGTGGGGCGGGAGGGAGGGGACCAGCTCGCTGGCAGGGGACCCTGGGAGCCTGTTCCAAAGCTTTGGGCAGTCGGCAGTCCTGCCCCAAGCCGTGAGGTCAGCACAGCCACCAACTCACAGCCTGCTAAGCGACACGTCCCCAGGTCCTGCCACTGATCTGGAAGGGAGCTGTTTTCTTGTGTTTTGATCTTTTCCATTCTCCGTCCAGTTTTGATCACACAGAGGAGACCCATAACTCACTCCAAAAAAAATAAGTCAGTGTCAGCTTCAGTGCAGGAGGCCACAGAGGGCGAGGAAAGAGGGGTGTGGCCAACAGCCAGGGTGGGGAATTGCCTTGGGACCCCTGTCCGGGAGCCCTCAAAGGGGCTTTCGGGTCCCCCTGCCTTTGTGCTGAGCTGTTAGAACCAGGTTAGCTCGTTCATTAAGCACCACCTGTGTGCAGGGCACTGTGCTGGGCTCCGGTGGTCCTCCACCCTGTCCAGAAGCTTCTGATGGCACCAGAGCTCTGGAAGCCATGCTCTCGTCACCCCAGGCTGTGTCCCTCTCCCGGGAGACCAAGACGCTGAGGCACGTACCTCTGACTGTGGACCCTTCGAAGGTCCGGCATCCACCATCCCTCTTAACAGCCGTGCTTCCGCCGTAGAAGTCCCAGGCCCGCTCACATCAGACATTGGTAAGGGGACCAGCCAGCCTCTGGCCCCCAGGAAGTTCATGTTCAGAGGGGTGGTCTCATCACTAAAACACGTCTCGTTTCCCAAACAGCAGTGAGCTCAGTTTAGTGTTTAAAAGTCTTTTCCTGTCATCTAAACAGTGTCACAGCCATCCAGGTATTTTATTCCTACGGAATCCGTCTTCCTGAAGGTCGTATTATCCGAACTGCACGGTCACACTGTTTCGTGTGGTTGGGGACGGTCTTGGGGCTGCTGACCTTGCCCCCCTTTCAACCCTCACTCCCCAGTGAAGCCTCCCACCTCCCCACTCACCTGTTCAGCTAAGGGCTCCCTTTAGAGCATCTTTCCCACCCGTGCCGGCTCCTTGAGGTCAGTCCCTGCCAGGAGGACATGTGACAGATGCCTGCCCCGCCAAAGGGAGGAGAGGACATGGTCACGTTACTAAGCCAGGACCTTTGGGCAGCTTCCCTCCCTGCCTCCGCCCCTCCCGGGTACATCCCTGCTGATGGGGCCAGACTCGACACCATCACCCCGCCCTGCCCTGCCCTGCCCCGAGGTGGCCCTCTTCACTAAAAAGCACATGAAAATAATAGGGACAATTAGGAAAACCCCACCGAACCGAAATGCAGTCAAGATGTGGGAATACCCAGGTTTTCTTACAGGGGAGCTGGCGTTGGGCGTTTTGATTCCAGTGAGCTGGTAGGCCACATCCACTCAAGGCGTGGCATTTACAAAGAAAGAATCCGGAGGTGGCTTTGTTTTATCTTTTCTGGCAAAGGGACCCTCATGGATGGGGGAGCTTGCGCACTGGCCTCAGACCTGCCGAGGGGACTCCTCTCGCCACTCGCCCAGGGGGCCTGCCTTCTGCTGACAGAAGCACCCGCAGCGGGGGCTCTGAGCCCCGCTGCCCCAAGGGCCCCTTTCTCCCTTGGGCTTCCCTGGCTTCTGTCCCCCGGTGTGTTCTCAGCTCTCCCCCGCCGCCTCAGCCTGGGTCCCCACGGTCCTTCCCGCAGGACGATGGCCACAGGGAGCTGCAGCCTGCATAGAGCGTGGCCCTGAGGTCACCAGCACTCAGAGGGCAGGGAACGAGTTCCCATCACTTGGAGAACATGAGGCGCATGGCCACCTGGGCCACCCGAGGCATCCTGCCGCGCGGTGGTGGGTGAAGCGGGCGGTGTGGTCAAGCCCAGGAGTGAGCGAGTGGAGGGTCGCCGTCCCCTTCTGTCTGTGCCCGTGAACAGAACCTGCTGTATGGGGTCGGTTGGGCAGTTCAGAGGACAGCCTCGGGAGTCTGGGAGGAAGTGGCCCAGCGAAGACAGGCAGTGGGTGTGTCCTGTGCGAGATGCAGTCCGCTTTCTGGTGAACAGACCGTGTGGCCCTGGGTGAGACCCTCACCCCTGGGCCTCTCCGAACTGGGGACTTGGAACAGGTGGTCTCGGGGACCCTGCCGAACGTCCGAATCCCCTGGAAGCTTTAACCAGCCGATGCCCGGCTCTACCCCCAAGGTCTGTGTCATGGTTCTGGGGTGTGAAAACTCCCAGGGGACCCAGCCAGGTTGAGGACTGTGGTCCCAGGCCTCCGCGGTTCAGATGCAATGGTTCTGGGTGGCATCCTGGAGGGGATGGGATTCCATCTGAGCCTTGGAACGTGGAGCAGGCGGGGAAGGACAAGGCATTTGAGGTGAGATCAGAGTGAACTCGTGGGGGTGGAGGCACTGCCAAAGGCTCATCGCAGGCCCTGGGGGTCCCGTGATGCGCTCCTCTTTTGCACAGAGGGGCTCAGTGGTGGCCTAAACCCTCCAGGCCGAGAGCTGGTTGTTACACATTTAGCGCCTGTGCTGATTTTCTCTCCCACCCTAAATTGCCTTTTCCAAGTGTTGCCCCCTGCGACCAACTTGCCAGTTTATCGGAGGAAAAGGCAGTTTAAAAATCCTTAGAAATTGGATGCTGACTTCACCCGGCTCTGCCCACAGGAAGGACGTGCTGATCCCTGGGTGTCCAGGGATGCATCAACCCAACCGGGTCCCCACCATCAAAGACCCGGTCGTGGGGGAGGCAGACAGAGCTGAGATGGGGGGATCAGGAGAGGGTGCAGCGGGGGGCTGTCACTTGAGCTAAGTCTTGAGAGAAGCCGTGAGCTCCCTGTCTGGGAGGTAACCAAGAGGAGGCGAGATGTCAGGGCGTCTGCACATGATCCCACGGACCTCTGACACCTTCCGCCCAGCCCTGCGCTTGCCCCGTTCTAATGCATGGCCCACATCGCTGAGGGCTGCTCTGACGGAGCCTAAGGATAATGAAAAGCCTCAAATGAGACCCAGTCTTTAAAAAAAATGTTGTTAAAAACAAAAAGCACATCTGCCTCTAAGCATCTGAATGGATGTCTCAGGAACCAGGTTACAGGTTTTTGGGGTTTTTAAAATATTTTAACGCATGCGCAATACCGTGTCTGAAAACTCCCACATCCTTAATCCCTCCTGCAGCCGGCAGAGCCCTTGACGGATAAAGCAGCTGCCTTCTTGCCAGACAGATGCGCTGGGAACGGCATTAGCCCGGCAGATTTTCCTCTGACTAACTGCATTGCTTTCTAATTTGCTCCCATGTTGGTTGAAAATGACTAAAGCGTTTTGTGCAAAGTCTAGACAGCTTTCGAGTCAACTGGCATTTAAGCAGTCATCGGAAAGCTCTTCTTCTTGTGACCCCAAACTTGGGCCTCTACTGGGTTTGTTATCTTGGTTGATTTGAGCAATCAGAGCCTTCTGGAAGCCCGGAGAGGCGTGACAGGACTGGGTGTGACAGAGTGATTACACTCGGAGCATCCCAAATGCCAAATTAATGACGTCCCCCCACCGGACTGGTGATTCAGTCCGGCCTGCTGTGAGGGCCTGGATGAAAGGAGAGGCCTGACGCACGAGCCCCCTGGGATATCGGGCATCGCCCTTCCTGGCGACCTTGATAATGGTCATCCCTGCAGACTGCCTGGTGTTGTGGGCACTTGTCCTCCTGCGGGCCCAGGCGGCTGTGCCCTCTGCCACAGCGTCCTGCTGGAGGGCGGTGTCACATGCTGCTGGAGGGCCAGCCTTCCCAGATGACCCACAGCCTGGGGGCAGCCCCACCCACTTGGCGGGAACAGCAGAGGGTGGCTGCCAGCCACGCCCACGGCGCGGCTGCAGGTCCCAGGCTGTCGGTTCCCACACCCTTGTGCGTGGTGTCCTTTCTCCAGGCTGGACGCTTCCTCCCCTGGTGGGGAGACAGCCCTGGCCCCTGTGAAAGGCACCCCGTGGGTTTGGAGGAAGGACGTGACCCTGTTGAGTCTATTTTCTCCCAGTCCTTCCAGCTCCTTCTCTGGGTGCCGAATCACTAAATCCCAAGTCCAGGAGGGGATGCCTACCCGGGAGGGGGCCCCCTGCTTCAGCACCACTGACAGGTCCACTGTGTCCGCAGGTCTGGTACATGGACGGCTACCACAACAACCGCTTTGTCCGGGAGTACAGATCGATGCTGGCCTTCATGACCACGGACAATTTCACGTCCCACCGCCTCCCGCACCCCTGGTCCGGCACAGGGCAGGTGGTCTACAATGGCTCCATCTACTTCAACAAGTTCCAGAGCCACATCGTCATCAGGTTCGACCTAAAGACAGAGACGATCCTGAAGACGCGCAGCCTGGACTATGCCGGCTATAACAACATGTACCACTACGCCTGGGGTGGTCACTCGGACATCGACCTCATGGTGGATGAGAACGGGCTGTGGGCTGTCTATGCCACCAACCAGAACGCCGGCAACATCGTCATCAGCAAGCTGGACCCCATCTCCCTGCAGGTGCTGCAGACCTGGAACACCAGCTACCCCAAGCGCAGCGCGGGCGAGGCCTTCATCATCTGCGGGACCCTCTACGTCACCAACGGCTACTCGGGGGGCACCAAGGTCCACTACGCCTACCAAACCAACGCCTCTACCTACGAGTACATCGACATCCCCTTCCAGAACAAGTACTCGCACATCTCCATGCTGGACTACAACCCCAAGGACCGCGCCCTGTATGCCTGGAACAATGGCCACCAGATCCTCTACAACGTCACCCTCTTCCACGTCATCCGGTCTGATGAGTTGTAGTCCCCTCGACCTGGAAGCCAAGGGTCCGAGTCCTCACCCACCTGGAAATTCCTGTGGAACAGCTGCCAAATTAATATTGGTGAGACGAACAAGGCTAACTTGGAAAAATCATCAGCAGCGTGGACTCCGGCATCACGGGGTGGCGTTGCCCCCCGTGTTTCTCCAGCTCCAGCCGGAGGGCGGCCAGTGTGGGAAGAAGCCCCCGTATATACGGCTGGAATTGCAGCCCAGGGCTCCCTGGTTCCCCCGCCCTGGTCCCCTTTCTGGTCAATATACTCAAGAAGTAAGGCACTGACTGTTGGCCAATTGTTACCGAGAACAACCCACTGTTAGGATCGCATGGACTTGTCCGTAGATCATGGTCAGCTCGATGGACCTGAGTGTCGTGTCTCATTGAAGTCCCCCTCCCCCGGGCCTTGCTTGGTGGCCGAGGGGGCCACGTAGGCTAGTGTAACTCGCATCTCATCACTGCTGCCGTCCTTGACCACGTGTTGTGTCTTAGATGTACTGTGCTGAGACTCCAAGTAGCCTGTGGACCCGAGTTAGTCCCCAAGAGCGGTGGCCGGTGTGTGTGGCGTGGACAGGCTCAGTGCCACACCGTTTGAATCCGCGTACCCCGTAGATACATCGTGCAATGTCCATCTGTTGTTTCCTCGAGGTGGTGACTTGTCTGTTTAGTTGATGCCATGAATGTTGTAAATGCAATGCCGTAGTTTGGATTAATAAGTGGATGGTTTTTGTTTCTAAAGAGGAATAAAAAAAACACATCAATGTTCGCCCTTGTAGAGAGACGATCAATTTCATGTTGCTAATCATGAAAGGAAATACCCTCTTCTTGTTAAATTATCTAAATAGTGTAACCCCAGATGAGAAGGGCTCATCTAGGGAAACTTCGGTTTCCAACGGGAAAAAAATGCTCCTGAGGGCAGCAGTGTGCGGAAAGGACATTTTTTAAGTAAAAAAGAGGGAAACTTTGTACTATCCGGTTATCTAAGGAACAATAAAAAAATTAGAAGATGGCTTTGCTTCGTTTGTCATTTCAGAGGGTTTTAAAAATGACCGAGACTGGGCTTGCCTGGTGGCGCAGTGGTTGAGGGTCCGCCTGCCGATGCAGGGGACGCAGGTTCGTGCCCCGGTCCGGGAAGATTCCACATGCCGCGCGGAGCGGCTGGGCCCGTGAGCCATGGCCGCTGAGCCTGCACATCCAGAGCCTGTGCTCCGCAACGGGAGAGGCCACAGCAGTGAGAGGCCCATGTACCGCAAAAAAAAAAAAAAAAAAAAAATGACAGAGACTTCCAGATCCTTGCAGACGTATTCCAGAGCGAGTGCCCCTCTCAGAAGAGGACAGGGCAGCGTCTGGACACAAGCCCCATTGGGTCCCTAGGCACTCATCCCCCGCAAGGGTCGCAGCCCGAGAATCAGCTTGGAGGTCCCCACTCCTTGGGTGAATCTGAATCCGAGGACTACACCACTGGGAGTCCCACCCCACCCCACCCCACCAGGCTCCTCCACAACACAGCTGGAAGGAGCCTGGGACAAGCACCCGCTTCCGACGTGGCAGGGGGCATCCGCAGAGACCCTGCCGAAAAGTGGGCAAAGGTAAACCCAGGCCCCCTCTGGCCAGTTCGCTCACTAGGAGCACTGGGGATCCAGGAGGTGAGTGGCCAGCCCTGTCTGGGCTCTGGGTCCCTGAGCCTTGGAGACAGAGAACCTCGTGCATTGGGGGAGCCTAGACCACCATGGCCAGGCCTGCAGATACCAAGCCAGGCTCCGTCTCTAAGTGGGCCCTGAGGTCTCTGCAGGACACAGCCGTTCTGGAGTGCCCTGGGGATTCACATGGCCAGAGAAGGCACAGGTCAAAGTAACTCTCCAAGACAGTTGAGGACCGGCCTTGGCACTAGATGCCAAGGCAGGGTGTGGCGTGTGGTGACCATCCACTCCCTCCCCTGCCCTTCCCTCTGCTCTGGGGCGGCTGGCCTCCTTGGCAGGGTGGACAGCAGGGCTGTGATGTGGGCCTGGGGAGAAGCCAGCAGCCCCCGTGAGCTCAGCCCAGCTGGCACCGCACCCAAACCAGAGAGCAGAGGGGCCGAGGTGTTTCCAAAACAGTCTTCTTCAGTTTCCATCACTTGTCCTGGAAAGAACCTGGGCGGGTCCCCAGGCAGGGGTGTAGGCGGCACTTAGAGGGGGTGTAGCTGGCATTCATGGCACTGGTACTCTCGGAGTCGGTCTGAGAACATCTAAGAACATCTGACTCCGTCCCCGGGGCTCCTCGGAGGCTGGAGCCACTGAGACGGCAAGCCAGTCAGGCAAGGAGACAGCGGGGGCCGTGGGGACCGTGTCTGCTAGTCATAGTGGGCGCGCTTGGGATCCGGCCAATTGCTGGGAAGATATGGGATTTGAAGTAGGGTGGAGGCCCCACTTGTCCTCTCCAACCCCTCCGGTGGGTAACACACTGAAGCAGAAAAGAATGACCACTGGCCGGGGCTCGCCCGCTGTTGGGAGCCCTGGATCACAGTCGGCTCGCCCATGAGAAATTGGGTAGGTCCTGGACCACTGGGTGGGGAGGGAGGGAGATGCCAGAGGACCCTGGAAAAGTGCTGGGGGTGTGGGCCAGCAGGGCAGCCTGGGGGAGGGGCGGCGGCCTTGCATAGTCAAGGGCCACTCCTAGGACCCTTCCCCATCCCCACCCCCCGCACCGGGGGCCACGTCTCTACTGCACGCTGGGGGCCGCCTAGACACTGCACTGCGAGGGGACGGTGCCGCCTCGGGCCTGGCCCAGGCCACCTCTGACCCCAGCGCCCCTCAGCCTCTCCCCTCTGCCCACACGCTGCTGTGGGGCTCACCGAGCAGGTCTCCACCTCCGGGCACAAGGCGCTCCAGAGCCCCTTGGCCCCTTCCCCTGTGCCCTCCCCACGTCCTTCCTCCCCTCCCAGCTCAGAGCTCCCGCCTTCTGGAAGCTTCCCGTTTCCCACCTCCAAGGAGGAATCACTGCTTCTCTCCTGTTCCTTTAAAGCCTTCCTCCATCAGCCATGCTCTGGACTGCCCCATCGTCCCAGCATCTGGGATTCTCTTCTACCCAACATATTCTTTAAGATTTGGGGGTTTTTTACAACTCACCAAGCCCAAGACAAAATAATCCAAAAAATCCTTTCTTGCTTTCTTGTTGCTACTGGGTTTCCTTCGCCAGATACCCTGAACCGTGAGGAGGAAGCGGGGTGGGGGATGGTAGGAAACGCCTGACCCTCAATTAGAGCCTCATTAGCTGCAAGTCCTCCCCGAGCAAGAGGACTCGCACAGGCCACTGCCAATCGTGGCAGGACAAGCTGCAATGAAAACTTTTAGAAGTGGGAGGCATTTTCCTACTTTCATGCTTGCAAATTACCTTGGAGGGAGCCGGCACACGCAAAATCCTCCCCGGGAGAGACAGGAGCTGGTTCTTCATAGAACAGCCCTGACTTCATTAAGACAGTCTAAGACGCCACCGACTTTATTCCCGGTGTGAAGCCGTGATGGGAGTCTGTCCAGGCAGGATCAGGCAGGGATTGTTAAGTAATTACAGCTGCAATTATGGGCCGAACTCTTCATAATTTCCCCTTAATGGCATAGGAGACAGCAAATGTACAAATACCTGCTCTGAGTCACCAGAAGACAAAGTAACGAGCGACCTGATAGGTTCAGAATGGATTTGCTGTCTCCGGCTGAGTATTTGCCGGGGAAAATAATCCTCCAGGATATTAAATACGCAAGAAAAATGGTTCCATCCGACAGCAAATAAAACAACAGGCTTGCCACTAAATCTCCCGGATTCCAATAACTGAATATACTGGCTGATGGCAGAACATCTGTAGATGAACTTTCTTTATTAAAAGTTTGGCCTGGAATCAAAACCCAGCAGTTCTTTGGTGGGTACCAGAGGCCAGAGCATGAGATGCCCAGTCCTGGGTGCAGCAGGGTAGGTCTGGAACTTTTCTAGTTTCCGCAGGTTTCTTCTTAAAGGAGGCCTGTGATGGGTGACCCCACACAGCTGCCCAAGGAATTCACCTCTAGCTCCTGGAGTCGCGATGCCCTTGTCGTTTAGGGAAGGCGTGCGGTGAGGGTGGCCGAGCTCTCGCAAGTGACCAGGAAGGAGGTATCTCTTGGGTTCTTGGGAAGTGCAGGGTCTCCAGACAGGGGTCAGGCTCCACCCGTGAGAAGGGAAAAGAAGGCGATGGTGATCTCAGGTAACTGAACGGGCCAGGGTAGGGGGTAGAATGTTGTCTTTAATTGGAACACTTAACGTAATCCCACTGGCAGATTATAAGTGGTAAAGATCGGGCACAGTCACCGCTTAGAAGCCTATGTTGGCACCTGCTTCCCCCGCATCCCTTTGACCTCACGCCACCTGTAGAAGAGGCACCAGGCTCCCCGTCCTCAGATAGAAACTGTCTCAGGACATCTGAGCTTCCAACCCACGAAAGAGTGTCCACGTTCACAGGACAGCCCAGGCCAACACGGGGACACATCGGAAGCCTTCAGGCCGTTGAGTGTCCCTGGAGAAGGTAGCAGCTGGGCCGGGACTGTAGGCAGCAGGTAGTTCCTCGGGGCTCACGGGGAAATGAACCCCCAGAGGCAGCTCCCAGAAGCTGGAGCGGGGATTTGGGAGGGAGGGGGACTTGGGTCCAATCCTTGTCCAGACACCTGTGTAGGTGTGGCCCAGGAAGACGTGACACATGTCACTGAAAGAAGCATGATCCAGGGACTGTTGGTCCGTGAAGAGTGAGGCTGAGTCCCCAGGGCTCAGGAGCTCGAAGCCGGATCATCCATCTGATGCCCTGCGTCATCAGGCCCAGGCAGAGCAGAGCCTTCTAGGTGTGAAGGGGCTGGTCTGCTCACCATCAGGTAACACGTCCCTTTCTTGGTGGCCCAGACCTTCAGTACTGAGGAGCAGCTCTCGTGAGAACCATATACATTTGATTTCCTTTGGGTGAATTGTTTCTGAAAAGGTCTCCTGGAGCAGGATTTTGCTTTAATAAATCTATTGTTAGAGGTTATTTTCACAGGCTATAAGAATGAGATATAGAGTCCTTTGAACCCAATAGCAAAGAGAGGCAACAATTTGTGCCTAAACCCTGCTTGTAAATTACACTGCATCTTGCTGTTGTCACATAATTTTCCCTGAAGGTGACATTAGGGACATGGAACTCATCCTTTTCATTGATGTGTGTATCCCATTGTGTAGATGTGGCATGGTGTGTGTCACCAGCACCCCCATGGTGGGTATTTGTGTTGTTTCTAATAGTCTGCTCTTAAAAACCATTCCACGGTGAATAATCTCGTGTAAAATCACATCACGTATTGCACATGATATGTGTCTTTGGAATAAAGGGTCTGAGGGTAAACGCTTCTGTTCTTCTGCCCAGTATTGTTGAATTCCCTTCCACAGGGGTTGCACCACTTTACCTTCCTTCTAGCAGTGTACGAGAGTGCAGATTTCCCCATGGAGTGCTTGGAAAATCTTTGGGAGTTTTCCAGTCTGGGAGGTAAGACGTGGTATCTCCCAGCAATTTGAATTTTCACTTCTCTTATCAAGAGTTAGGGAAGCATCTTTTGTATGTTGCAAAACCATTGGCAATATTTATCTGGGAACTCTCAGTTCCTACCTTTTGCCCATTTTTCCCTACTCAGCTGCTGAGAATTTTCTCCCGTATAAACGTTAGGAGTTCTTTGTACATGTGGGAAGTCAGCTTTTGTGTTTCTGGGAGTTGCAAATATCCTGTTGTTTGTCAATCTTGATCTTGGTTATGCTGGTTTTTTTTTAAATGTGGTCAGAATTATCAATTATCCTTCTAATGCTTTTGGCTCTCGAGACACAGTAAGGGCCGTCATAATGAATGGACTCATTTTTCTCTGGTGCTGATGCGGGCTTTCTTCTTACGTTAAGACTGGCAGTGCCTTTGGGGTATATGTAGTGTGACGTGTGGGTCCACTTTGACCTTTTTCCAAAAGGCTGTCCAGCTGTCCCAACATGAGTTATTACATGGCCCAGCTCCCCACCCCGAATCCTAGGCTGAGGGTCCCACGTACTTAGGCTCCATTTCCGGGCTCTTCTCTTTCTGAGTCTGTGTTTGATGCTGTCACTGGAAATTCTACCATTTCCATAAATTTCCATAAATTTGCCTAGAGGTGAATATTCATGGCCTCCATGACAGGCACTTACTCCACTGCTTTTTTTAAGATTTATTTTTATTATTTATTTATGTATTTATTTATTTTTGGCTGTGTCGGGCTCTTTGTTGTGGTGTGCAGGTTTCTCTCTAATTGTGGCGTGTGGGTTTTTCTCTTCTCTAGTTGTGGCGTGCAGGCTCCAGGGCACACGAGTTCTGTAGTTGTGGCGTGCGGGTTCCAGAGCACGTGGGCTTTGTAGTTTGCGGCACACAGGCTCTAGTTGAGGCGTGAGGACTCAGTAGTTGTGGTGCTCGGGCTTAGCTTCCCCGCGGTATGTGGGATCTTAGTTCCCTGACCAGGGATGGAACCCGCGTCCCCTACATTGTAAGGCGGATTCTTTACCACTGGACCATCGGGGAAGTCCCCACTCCATTGCTTTTTTTTTTTTTTTTTTTTTGCGGTACGCGGGCCTCTCACTGTTGCGGCCTCTCCCGTTGCGGAGCACAGGCTCCGGACGCTCAGGCTCAGCGGCCATGGCTCACGGGCCCAGCCGCTCCGCGGCATGTGGAATCTTCCCGGACCAGGGCACAAACCCGTGTCCCCTGCATCGGCAGGCGGACTCTCAACCACTGCGCTACCAGGGAAGCCCTCCCCTGCTTTTAACGTGCTCTTTAAAAGGTTTGTGTACAAGGATGCCTAATCCCTGTGATTGTGAAGTCTCACCCCAGGGGTAGTTACTCAATCTGAGTGGGATTTTTTTTGCCTTCACCAATTTCATCAGATCAGCAAAGATTAAAGTAGTTTTGGGATGCTGTGTCTCTGTGAGGCCGTTCTTTGTTGTTCTAAACAGAATGTCTAAATCCAGAGACTTGGCCAGGACTCTAAAGCAAGCTGAGGTCCCGTCCTCTGCAGGATCTTTGGGGAAATCCCTTGCCCCATGTGGCGCCTTAGCTCGGCTGTCAACCTGGGGCTGCTCTGGACCCTGCGTTCTGCTCACCCTGCCCTCGGCTGGCCGTTGGCACACATGGCCTGTCCTCCAGCTGGTGAGTCACTACACGCTTATTCATCACACAGCAGGCAGCAGAAGATGCCAGAAAGGTGTGCTCGTAAGGATCTGGGCTCACCC
This sequence comes from Hyperoodon ampullatus, assembly GCF_949752795.1. Classification (NCBI taxonomy): domain Eukaryota; kingdom Metazoa; phylum Chordata; class Mammalia; order Artiodactyla; family Ziphiidae; genus Hyperoodon; species Hyperoodon ampullatus. The sequence goes on from NC_136919.1 coordinate 3,555,340, forward strand.
CGCAGTCCAGCCCCAGGTGCTGTTGAGTCACTGCAGTAGGCGCTGAGCAGGGCAGCAGAGGGAGGCGGAGGGCTGGCATCCGTCTCTGCTTCTCCCTCGGTGGGCAAGGCCGGCAGGTGGGGGACGGGGCCTCTTCTCTCGGTGCCCTCGATCCCGCTGCATCCCACGTGCTCACACCTGCATCCCACGTGCTCACACCTGCACACACGTGTGCACACAGCTGCACACACCTGCACCCACGTGCCCACACCTGCACCCATGTGCCCACACCTGTACACACGTGCTCCCATGTGTGCACACACCTCCACCCATGTGCCCACACCTGCATATGCGTGCACATACCGGCACACGTGCGCACACAGTGGCTAATTCCAAGCACCTGATCAGCCTCGGAGCAGCTGCAGGTCAGCAAGCAGGCCTTGGAAGCCTCCTTGGCTGCCCCTTCAAGGTTTAATTTCTACTTTGGCAAAAGGGGAGGGGCTCCTGCCTGCTTCCACAGGAGACTGCATCCTGCCTGCCCTGGTCCAGGCCTCCCAACCTGGTCCGAGCCCTGTGCCGTCGATGGAGGGAGGGCACAGCTGAAGAGTGACATCACAGGACATGGGCTGCAGTCAGGGGCCTCGGGGGAGGGGTGTGGACGGAGCATCCCTTGACTCCCGGGCAGGCGACCACTTCTCTGTGACCCTCCGCCTGGGCTGGTGGGAGCACTGGGCATGACGTCGGAAGACTTCAGGGGTTCCAGCCTCGAGGCCAGGAGCCTTTTGGCCCTCTCAAACTTCCCCCTCCTGCCTGGTGAAACCTGTGTCTTCCCTCAGATGATCCCTCGGCCATTTGCTCCCCTTCAAAGACACCTGACCCACAGAGACTAGTTAACGCCTTAACAAGTTAGCACGGCTAGTGAGTGGCAAACCTGGGACGGGCATCCCGGACGCCCAGCCCTCGGCTCATGCCAAGTGAAGAGCCATGTTTGGAGAAATCTGTGCGATGTCATACGCTGTCTGCTAATTGGCCCGAGTCCCCACAATTGCGGGGAGGGACCCGGGCTGCCCCCCACCCCAGGCCATTTCTTGTTTCCCCTGTCGGGCCCTGGAGAGAGGGCTGTGACAACACAGGTGGCTCCAGCAGCTGACTCTGAAAAGAAACAGCAATTTCCTTATTGATCTTTTCTTTCCCACCATGGGCTTGAAAATAAGGTCGCCGAGAAGGATGTTGCTGGGCGTGTTCTTCATTGTTTCATTTCTGCTTATTGAATCTCCGGTTATTCCTGGAGGCCCGCCCCCTGCCCGCCCACTCCCAGAGCTTCTCCCATCAGTGCTGCCCGCGAATCTCCTGAACACCATGGTCTTTGCCAGCAACACGAGCACAGACCCCTGGGCTGTCCACGGGGCCAGAGACCGCGTGGGTGCCCACCTTCCCACGACACCGCCCACCCTGTCCCTCCACCCAGCTCCTGGCTCCCGCCACCATCTCCTTCATGAGCGGGACAGGCTCTCCTACCAGCCGCTCATCTCGCTTACGTGGGCGCCGGCGCCCCGGTTATATTGGCGGTGGCAGGCCGTAATAAAGAAGACAAACAGCGGCTGCATCGGGTCATTCAGAGGAGCTGATGTTCACTCAGGAAGGGCCGGGAAAGGAGACATTCAGTTAAAGCTTTCCTGCAGCTCAGCGGCTCCAGGCCTGGCCTGTGCATCTCGGAGCTTCAGACGTGATGTCCAGAAGAAGAATTTTCTCAGGTCCTTCCTCCCAGGAGGCTGTCCGTTTGCACAAGTTCCAGGAAGGCTGGCGTGAAGGCTGCCCTGGGCGGTGAGCCCTGCAATTCAGTTACTGCGCTGAGCTCCATGCTGACACCCAGCCCTCAAGGCATTCTCGGTCCAGCAGAGGAGACAAAGACAGTTCCAGAGGTGTCACGAGGCCCCAGTTCTCGGATACAAAACCAGCAGCTGGTTTCACCCATGGCAGCGCAATAAAACAGAAAAATTCAGGTAGACTCTTCCAGCCCTCCGTGGTTCTATAAATACAGGCTTAAAGTCATCTGAAAGGCGATCTTCTGGGTAAGAAACATCCTGTTCTTAGGCGCCCACCTTCTCCCGCTCTCCTCCCCAGCACGGGCTTTCAGGGGGAGCCATCTTTACAAAGGAATCCAAAAGGGACATGGAAACTTAACACCAAGGGAGATTCTAGGGACAGTGAAAAAGGTAGTAGGTGCTGGAGGTCAGACCTGGTCAAATCCCTGCTCCACTGCTGGCAGCGGTGTGACGGTGGCCACACCACTGCCCCCGGAGGGGCGGGATCCCCATAGGACCCACCCTCCGGTCACCACAAGGGACTTCTGAGCCGCCAGCCCTCAGGTAGCACCCAGGCAGGGCCCTGGACGTGGGGGCTGGGGCTGGCTAGCCTGGCTGCCTGTTCCTCGGAGCCCAGGGTGCTGGGCTCCAGGCTGGGCCCTTGAGGTCACGACTTCATCTGAGCATCACGGCAGTCCTTGTGACCCAGGTTGGGAGGCTCAGGTGGGAACAGTCAGGGGACCTCCTGCAGGCAGGTTGGCGTGCTGACCACCTTGTGCTCACAGACCAGCCTCCCGGACCACAGAGCAATGGCCAGAGCCACAGCCCATCTCAGAGCCACGAGGCCACGTGTTCAAGGGGACACTGCCTATGTTGGACTGCAGATGACCATCTCCAGGGCACGCAGCTGAAGCTTCACGCCCTCTCGCTGGCTGTCCCCTCTACCTGGCACGTTGGCCCCGATGCTCACACGGCCAAGTGCTTCTCCACCTGCAGGTCAGTTTGCCTACAGGAGTGCGTCCATCAGACACCAGCTGTGGTGTTTGTGTGTCCAGCCCTCCATAGATGACAGCGTGGGAGAGGTCCACCTGCATGCATCCCCAGGGCCCAGCCCTGGGCCTGCACATAGTAAGTGTGCAGTGAATGCTTGCTGATGCATGAATGACAGGTGTGCACCTAGCACGCGCTAACACTGAGGAGGGGACAACGGCGGTCCAGTCGGGAACGGGCTTTCCAAATGCAGATCAAAATCTGGCCGGAGCCAGTTCCGCATTCCAATGGAACAGATCCTTCCAGACCTCCAGAGAGATGCACATTGAGTACTGAGTCCCTGGGAATGAGAAGTTTTCACCCACCTTGGGCACACCCGTCCTGTTGAGCAGGAGGGCTCAGGGGCCTGAGGGCATCCATCCGGTGATGATTCTTCATGACCCTCAGAGTGGGGTCTCTGCACATCTTTCTGCTTCTCAAATCTCCAAGTTGGGCCACGACACAAAAAGGAAGAGAAGGACCCAGAAAGCCCCGAGTTCCTCCGGGGGAAGTGGAGGCCAGTCACGTCCCTTCCTGTCCTGCTTGGTTGGAAATCTCCCAGAACCCCAGGGGTCGCTAGAGGAGGTTGGGGGGGCTCCATCCCACTCTCCACCCTGCCCACCCCCCCCATGCAGCCTCTCCCTCGGCGCCCGGCTGTAGGAGCCAGAGCAACTCGGAGGATGTGAATTATTCAGAACAGCCAAATGAAACGACGAACCTGGGCTGTGCACAGAATCAGAAAATAGATCCCGAGTCGGAAGGATTCCTAAGGTTGATCTGAAGAACAAATTAGTGGTGAGGGACTTCCCTGGTGGCGCAGTGGTTGAGAGTCCGCCTGCCGATACAGGGGACACAGGTTCGTGCCCCGGTCTGGGAAGATCCCACATGCCGCGGAGCGGCTGGGCCCGTGAGCCATGGCCGTTAAGCCTGCATGTCCTGAGCCTGTGCTCCGCAACGGGAGAGGCCACAACAGTGAGAGGCCCACGTACCACAAAAAAAAAAAAAAAAAAAAAAAAATTAGCGGTGAGTTAGGGAAATGTTATTTGATTAGACGCCACCAGTTGTCTCGAGAACAATATTCGTAAATTGTTTTCCTCCAACCAGGTTCAGCCAGCTCCACTCTGCAGGCTGACACCCACCTCCCAGGTCCCCATTTTTATCACACGTGATCCTGGAGGACAAAGGCCCTTCCGACGTACTCACCGCCCGGTCCCCAGGCCTCACACCGAGGCCGGCACGTCACAGGTGCCCCGCAGATCTCCTTGGAATGGATTAAGTCAGATTTCCATTCCGTTCTTGTGAGCCCCTCACGTACGTCCCCACCCTGACCCCAGACTATGTCCCTGACCCCAGAAAAGCCCACGCCGTGACCCCCACCAGCCTGATGGGCCCCAGCCAGGGATCTCACCAACGTGCTTTGAGGCAAATCGCTCAAGCAGGGGGTCAGAGGCCTTGCTGGAATGCAAGACCCCTATTATTACACAGTCACCCCAACTTGGGAGCTGCCGGCTTGGGGTCTGCAGCATGCTTGGGGCCAACCCCACCCACAGGTCATTTTAGCTCAGCTGCCAAGCTCTTATTTGCCCCAAGACGGGGGCATCCCCTGTGGGAAAGTGCAAGCAGAGCGAGGGTGCAGGTGTTAAAACGATCAGTTAACAAACATGCCAGGCAAAGCCCTCAGGGGTCCAGAACTTTCCCTGCTTGCAGGGCAGGGAGGTGGGGACACTGGGTCTGGCCACCTTGGGGAAGAAGACAGGGACACAGTTGTCAAGGTGGCACATGCCCTCGAGCCTGGGACAATCTCTCCACGACTCCTGGTCGACACACAAGCGTGAGAGGGGAGAGACGGACATGCCCAGGACCTGGAGGGGTGGGTCAGTGTCCCCCCAGCCCAGGCAGGCTTCCTGGGACCAGGCAAGGCCGTGGCTCTCTCAACCTCACTCCCTTTCTAAGCTCCAAGATCAAAGGCCCTTCTGTTCTGACATCCAGGGGTTCCATCCATGGGCACCTGCTGCGTGGAAGCCCCGCCCAGAGCCATGGAGAACACAAAGAACCACCACCCCAGGTGTCTGAGCAGAGAGGCTTGTGCTCGGGGCCTGGGCCATGGCTATTCTGTGGCTGCTCTGATGTGTTGGTTGATCGGGGCCGTGAGTATCTGCTTCTGAGCTCAGTTATCCAAACACCGTCCACCCTCCACCCTTCACTGTTTCCTGAGCACCTGCTATGTGCCTGATGCCGCGTCAGGCACTGGGCACACAGTGGTGAAGGCAACTGCAAGGACCCCGCTCCGTGGGCCTACCGCATGGCTTGGGGGATAGACTTAGCAACAAACACCAGGCACGGTGGTGGAGGCAGAAGGAGCAACGGGGAGATGCCGTCGAGGGGCCCGGACGAATCGGGATGGGCGATCAGGAGGCTGGCACCCTCTCAGAGGCACAGCAGCCCAGCTGGATCCAAGTCCCCAAGATGGACACAGACCTGGAGAGTGTAAAGCCGAAGGAAGCCAGCAGGTGGCTGGAGCCCGGAGGGAGGGTGAGAAGATGCGGGTGAAGAAGCAGAGTCAGAGACCCACGTGGGTGACCCCTCCCAGGGGCTTTGCTGAGAAGGGGTGGGCCCAGCGCAGGTCTGCTGAAGTGGGGCATGTCCACGGCACCTTCAGAGAGCAGGAGAAGCCGGTGGTGCAGGAAGCGGGGGGGGCCGGGCAGCCAGGAGAAGGACACTTAGGATGTCGAGAGGGGAGGACACAGGAAAACCGGCCCGAGATGGGGGCTTCTGGGGGGATAACAGGAGTTCCTTCCCGTCTGTTCCTGTTTCTCAATGAGCTGAGTCAAGGTCAACGTCAGTGGAAGGAGACGGACGAGGATGGGGTTGGACTCCAGGGAGAGGAGGCGGAAGTACATTGGTTTGAAAGGCAGGGCGACACCTGGTGCACTGGCCGTGCTGGGTGCCCGTTTGGAATCTGCGGTCAGAATTCAAAGGAGATCCACAGCACCATGCCCCACGGTACCATCTCTCCGGGTACTCCCAGCTGGTCCACGAAGACACGGCTTGCTGGGGGGCAGGGCCAGGGAGCGGGAGAGTGAGGAGGGCAGCCCATGGCACTGGCCATGACAGCGTCTGGAGAACCCAGCGGGCTGAGCAGGGGAGGAGCCATGTTTCAGAGTGAGAACGTGGCCACGTCCGAGGACTTGAGGTCTGAGATGGAGGCTTGGAACCAGGATTCAGGAGGAAGGGCTGCCCTGGGCTGTCAAGGGCGTGACCCAGCACCAGGGCGGCCTGGCTGGGGGATGAGCGGGCCCACGGAGTCAGGAGCCGAGGGCCCTGGGATGGGACCCAAACAGGGCCACGAGGGAGGGCGCTGCCCAGCGTGGTCCATGCGGGAAGAGGCAGGGTCTTTGCAGAGAGGAGGAGGGAGGGTTTGACGATGTGGAGACAGGAGGTCCCACCCATGGCGGGGGGCGGGGGGCAGGACAGGAAACACAGCCTCCCCTCAGCAGGCTGCAGGGAGCAAGGCCCCAGCCCCGGGGACGGGCAGGTGTCCAAGCAGGAGGGTGGAGTGAGACGTCTTCGGACGGCAGGCCCTAGTTCAAGGCTTCCCCGCGGGATCAGGGAGGCCGGGGTGAGCTCAGATGGGGGAAAGGGTCCACGTCAGGTGTGGCGAAGGGAACCAAGGCCCAGAGCTAGGACAGGGAGAGGTGGGGGGAGGAGGGGGCGTGGAATCAACGGGAGCAGCAGAGAGCCACGGCCTGACAAGCCACCTCCGGTCTCGGAAGCCTCCCCACTGCTGGATGAGGAAGGATTGGACCGCTTCAGCCTTCAGAGATGGAGCCAACAAGGGGCCTGGCAGGTTCAGGGAGCGGGTTCAGGAAGCCCAGTGGTGAGCTTCCCGGCACTAGGGGTATGCAAGCGGAGGTGGGGTGTCGGGGAGATGTGCCTCTGTGCAAAGGGACGTGACCTCCATTTCCTTCCCAGCCCCCATGGTGTGTAGATCTGAGTCTCCAGAAGCCTCGCCCACTGAGTTGATTAAGGGGGAACCTGCAGGCTGCAGGGCCTGGCTGGGTGGGGGTAATCTCCCCGGCACTGCTCCTCCAAGAGGCATGGCCCTACGCTGGGACCATCTGATGTGTACAGTGCCAGATCATTTTTCCATAACATCAGCATCACAGCTGAGAAATCTCTCTGGCTCCAGACACGCCCACCAGGCTCCCCGCAGCCAGAGCCCCCCATCCCCACCCCTCCCCCACCCCAAGATGACATTTCAGCCTAGTCTCAAAGTCAGCAGAATATGATTGTATTGATTGAGATGCTGGGCTTGTCGATTTCCTATGTGGGGAGAAGTTCTCACTTTCCTGTCTCTTCCTTAAGTCGTAAAATGGATAGTGCATATAAAAGGGCGACATAAAACACTGGCCAGGCGAGCTTCACGGAATCGCTGACTTTATAAATCAGGGAAGTGAGCTGCACTGGAGCCTTGGTCTCCCTTGCTGGATGTGAAATGGTTGAGTTCCAAATTGGAAGGGAAGTCGGCCCAGATGACCCCGAGGTTGCCAGAGGGCACAGGACGGAGCTCCGGAGGGGAGACGGGGTTTTCCAAAAGGCACCTGCCGATGCAGGGGTCTTTTAAGGGCAGAGGATGACAGCCCCATGCCAGCCGAGCCTCGGGGATCGGGAAGCATTCTTGCTTGGCTTGAGGAATCAGCGGGGCCTGGCACTGACCTTCCAAGCTCAGTCAAAGCCAGCCACCTTCTGGACACATCATTTCCAAGAAAGAGACCCCTCTGGTGTGAAGCAACCGTTGTCTCCGACCCATAGACCTATGGGCTGTGTTAATCTTTCTGATACTTTACGAGGAAGGGCAGTGGACTCAGGGCCCGGGTTTCCTCCCCGCCTCTCCCTTCCACGCGGGGCCACAGGGATCCAGGATCTCCATCCCTCCATCCCTGAGCCTCCAGAGCACATGCCATGTGGTTGTCACCGGCCAGAGTCAGTCCGTGGCCCCAATTCGAGTGCAAGGGAGGCTGGGAGTTGTAGTTTCCCGGATTCTGGGGAAGCAGGACATGCGGGTGGGGTGCTGACGAGGACCAATCTTTGCCACAGTTATTGAAATCAAATCGTATCTGGGGCCACGCTCGGAAAACACTGTGTTGGCTTCAAAGAGGTCGGGGTGCAGTGCTGGGTGATCTTGGGAGGTCACTCAGCCTCTCTGAGCTCGTGTCTGCATTACCCCAGTGGAGAGGCTCGCCCGGGCCAGCAGGGCTGTGAGGACCAGACACCAACCCTGGCCCAGTGCCAAGCTTGGCCACTGTGTGCATGTGTGTGTGTGTCGCTGCTGCATTTCATCTTCATGTGCGGCACAAGCCCCCACGAGTGGCCCTAGCAGACCACCTTCCCTTTACCCTTCATCCCTAAAGGAGGGGCCAGGGTGACTGGCACCAACCCAGCACCCACACGGTGGATGAATGGCCAAAGGTGGCCCCTCCAGAGAGGAAGAGGACCTTCCTAAGGACACACGCCAGCTTGCTGGGGCCAGGCCTACAGTGGGCACCGTCGGCAGGCAGAGCGTGACGTCCCTGGACCCTGGCTGCGTGCCTCCTGCAGTCAGTCCTCTCCCCCGTGAGCTGGGTGCTTCCACTTCCCCACAGGCTCAGGCGAGCATGCTGACATGCTCCCGGCCCTCCTCCGAGGGTGCCCCCTGCAAAGGGGCTGGACCTCCATGGGCAGCGGGCAGCCCCGGGGGCACTGAGAAGGGAACAGGACACACCGGGGTTCTTTTTTTTCTTTTTTTGCGGTACGCGGGCCTCTCACTGCTGTGGCCTCTCCCGTTGCGGAGCACAGGCTCCGGACGCGCAGGCTCAGCGGCCACGGCTCACAGGCCCAGCCACTCCGCAGCATGTGGGATCTTCCCGGACCGGGGCACGAACCCGTATCCCCTGCCTCGTCAGGCGGACTCTCAACCACTGCGCCACCAGGGAAGCCCCACACCCGGGTTCTTAAGGAAATGGGTCCAGGGGTCATGGGGCAAGGCTGTGAAGCAGGCAGCCTGAGATCACCACTCCGATTTCCACCACAGAAAATGGAAGTTCAGTGGCTCCTGAAATTCCGACAAGAGGAAGTCAAGCCAGAGCCAGGACTAGGGGCTCCCCTCCGGGCCTGGAGGGGCCATGTTGGGGGAGGAGCCCACACCAGGGCCTCTGTAGCAGCAGCACAAGTGAGATGACTCCCACTCCGTTTCTCCAGGAAACCAACCCGGGGCAAAGGAGGAACCAGGTGGGGAGGGGCCACAGCCCAGGCCTGGATGGCGACAAGTCAGGGTCCTGGCAGAAGGCCCTGGTGGGAGGCTGTCGCTCCTGCTGGCATCCCTGGGAAGAGCCGGAGCGTCGAACAGGAGAGGCCTGATGGGGAGAGGGGCCCAGGGACCCCGGTCAAGGGCAGTAAAGCGCCCTCTGCGTCACTCACTGTCCGCTGGGCCCTCCAGCTTGGCTTTGGCGGTGCTGACACCGCCGTCGGCAGCCTGTTTCCGAGCATTTGGCCGTATTGTCCAGTTGCTTAACGATGGCGGGAGAAACAGGGACTGATCACACATGTTAACACGTAATTGATTCCACCTCTGTAATTATGTTTTGCAGCCAGTGGTGCAAGAGCACCGTGCCTCCAGCTTAGCTGACGGTGGTGGTTGGCCTTGGGCCTTAATGAGGATCGGACCTCCCGGAGCCTCAGCCAGTTGGGTTATTCAAGGCCCACAGGTGCTATTCTCAGGCTGAGCAGAACTGGGGTGACAGGGGTCAGGCTGTGACTCTATAGTAGACAGAATAGCAGCCTTCCAAAGAGGCCCACATCCTGATGCCAAAACCTGTGAATAGGTGAGTGTCATGTCAAAAGGAACTCTGCAGATGCGGCCGAGTTAAGGATTTTGAGATGGGGGGTTACCCTGGAAGAAGTGGGTGGGCCCAGTGCCATCACAAGGGTCCCTACTGGAGGGGGGAGGAGGTCAGAGCGGAGAGAAGGCGTGAGGACCGAGGCCGAGGTCGAGGAGGGAAGACGCTGCCGGCCCCGAAGCCGGAGGAAGGGCCGGGAGCCGAGGAACGCAGGCAACTCCAGAGCAGGGACAGGCCGGGAAGTGGACTTTCCCCTGGAGCCTCCACAAGAAACCGTGACACCTTGATTTTAGGACTTATATACGTGTGTGTTACTTAAGGCACTGAGTTGGTGCGATTTGTTACAGCAGTCCCAGGAACCTTATACAGGTCCTCTCAGTGTACCCAGTGCCTCTCTGCTGCCCACTCAGGTCTGGGGGACACTGCAGAGAGAGATGGACTACAGGGGTGGTGGAGGGAAGGGGGTCTCTGTCTAGAGACACAGAAACGCCCCCGGCTCAGACACCTGCCTCTGGCTGCTCCCTGAGAAAGGAAGCCTGGGCTTCTCCTGCCAGAGCCACTGTTCTCCCACACCTGGGAGGGGTAGCAGGTGCTTTTAGGTAGAGAGAAAGGGGGTGTGCATTGGGGAGGAGAAGAGAGGTGGGCAAGGAGGGGCCCCAGCGGGTTGGGGACGCCCATCATCACAACAGACCCTGGGCTACATCACCCTTGACAGCCAACGTGAGGGCCCCTGGTGCAGGGTGTTCACGGCTCTGGCCAGCGGTCAGTGCTGGGGGGGGGTGGACCCAGCTCCTCCCCTCGGGCCCCAGAGCCCCTCCACCCCAGGGTCACAGCACACCAGCAGGCAGCTGGTTTACTCCTTGGCCCCCTGCTAAGGTCCATGAGGGCTGGGGCCACATCCACAGCCTCCACCTCGGTGTCCCGCAGACCCCAGCACAGGCCGGGCACAGAGGGAGAAACAGGGGGCGGAGATGAGGGGCAGGACTGGAGGCAGAGGAGAAAGAGGTGGAGGTGGGCCAGGATGGAGGGTGCTCCTGGTCTCTGACCCCAGCTGGCTGCAGACAGAGCAGAAGGCTGCCCTTGACACCCCAAAGAGCCCCAGAAAAACTCCGAGGGCTTTTCAGTCCTGAGCCTTCGAGGATGGATCAATAGAGGGTGGTGACCTTGTTTTTTAACTTCCAGCAACTGCGGGGGGATTGAGGTGCCCCCACCTCCCAGAGAGGGAAGGAAAAACCCAGGTAGGAGCTCAGGCACCTGTGACCACACCCTAGCAGGGAGCCGGCCAGGAGAAAAGGCTGTCGGACAGGGACCCAACCTTGTCAGACCAGGAAGCCAGAAGCTGCTGGAAATCACCCTCTAATCCCTGTTCTAACCCCATGCTCTAATTTCTGGCAGGATTGGGCTAAAAGACACCTAGAGGGTGAGCGACGAATTTAGACGCGTGCAAAAGTGCGGAGTCACGCTTGCCGGTTTGGAAAACAGAGAGAGCTAATTAAGTTACTGCCAGAGAGGAAGAGGTCGCAGCGGAGGAAGCAGTGGAAAAAACCCGGTGTAACGTTAGTGAATCGCCACGGGGCAGTGTGACACCCATGGCCACCCCCATGGCCACCCCCATGGCCACCCCCGACCCCCAGGCCTAGCAGAGCTCGCCAGAGGGGGCTGGGATCACAGGGCAGCCCCTCACGTTAGAGGCAGTGAGGCCTCTGGGAGGGAGAAGCCCAGGACCCCTCTCCCCCAGGGGAAGAGGAAGAATGAGAAGAAAACTCAGGGGGCTGCCTGGTGAGTCCTGGGGGCCCTGCAGAGTGTCGGCTCTGGTGCGGTCACAGAACCTTCCCTTCTACTATTCCGTGATTCCGCCCTCCCTCCTCCAGTCTCTGGGGGGAACAGCCTGTTGGGCCGTCCTGGGGGACCCCAGGCACTCTGGTGTCCCGGGCGGGGGCGTGTCTCTCCCTGTGTGCCCCACACCAAGTCGTCCTGCCTGGGCACCGCGCTCATGGACTAGCCCTTGCTGACCGCACTCTTGCTGTGCTCCTCCTGGGCCCCTGCCTCCTCAGCTGGATTAAGGGCCCATTGTGTTCCACTGTCACCTCATCTTAACCTAGTGGGTACATCTGCAAAGACCCTATTTCCAAATCAGGTCACATTCTGGGGTCCTGGAGGTGAGGACGTCAACATAGGGAGTTGGGGGACACAAGTCAACCTGTAACAAGATGGCATCCCACATCATACTTATTCCCCCGCTCCGATCCATCCCAAATCACCCTCAAATGATCACAGGGACACTTCCTTCGCCTCCCACGAAAGTGCTCAGGGTCCATCTCGCCCCCCCCACCGCACTTGGCCCCCCGAGTCTGGCACAGACTCGGGCACCCATAGGGCATCAGATGAAGCTCGCGAATGGACTGGAACGTGCTGTGGGCATCTTTTACTCCACTGACTCCAGCCAGAGCCCTTGTGAAAGCCTCTTTAGTCCAGCTGAGGGGAGGATCCTGTCTGGTGATCAGGAAGGAATCCACAAGTCCCGGGAGTAGAGGGATCGCCCACCCCTCCCACTGCCAGGTGGGCCCGGGTGAGCCAGCCCAGAGGGCATGAGGACAGCGGACAGTTCACCCTGGACCGTGTCCCTCAGAAGCCCCGCCCAGCCCGGGAGCTCCGAGATGCAGTGTGCTGGCTGTTTCTTTGGAAATGAAATCTCTTGTGTTTCCAGAAGGCTCTCCAGCCCACATCACCTCACCTCCCCCTTGGCTTCCCCAAGGTCATTCATGGGAAGTCCGACCTTCCTGCTTCGGAAGAGGCAGGCAGTCAGCACCAAAAATACGCCTGCAGGAGACAGGGCACTGGGGCCTCAGATCGCAACGGCGGGTGTGGGCCGGGCCCCAGGCTGATGCAATTTTCTGTCTCTGGGGGAGGGAGGGCTGCCAGGGCCTGGAGGGTTGGCAGTGTGGCTCATCCGCATCAGGTCCCCCGGCTCCGACCAGGGCCCAGAGGGCGGTCCCGGAGATGCTGAGTGGAGGCTGCAGGCACAGCCTCTGGCTCTCCTGTTGGGCCTCCCGGGACCCAGCGGCACATTCCCCAAGCCACGGCTGGAGCCTCCCCTGGAGAAGGCCCTGCTCTTCCTCCTGAGGGTTGCCGCCTGCCACCTCCCATCCTTCCCCATCCTCTCTAGCTGGGGAGAGTCTGGCAGCAGACTGGCCGGCGTCCGCTGGGCCCACACCGTGAGCCAGACCCTTCCAGGCGTGCAGCCCCACGTACCCAGTCCAACCCGGCCTTTCCTCCTCACCGAAGACTTACACCTCAGCTACCGGCTGATGCCTGCGCTTAACGGGGTCTCTGTCCCCAAAGCCCCTAAGCCACCACATTCCTCCTGATGCTCAGACCAGAATCCCGGGAGGTGCTGTTCGTAGATTCCTCTCTCCAGACAACATCCGGTGATGTCCACTCAGCTCCCAAAGCACCTCCGAATCCATTTGGGTCCCCCTGTCTAATCCCACCTTCACCTCCTGGGCCCGAGCCAGTGCCATCAGAGGTCCCCCACCACCTCCTCCACTCCCTGCCATCCGTCACAAGCCACCAGGGCTGCACCTGCTGCTTCCACGGCATCCCCGCAACTTTCTTAGAACACCTGGTGCACCTGCGCCCCGCCTGGCGCCCTCCTGCCTGCAGGCTTTGTCCTTCAAAGCTCCTTCGGAGATGGAAACAACCTAAGTGTCCATCATCGGATGAATGGATAAAGAAGATGTGGCACATATATACAATGGAATATTACTCCGCCATAAAAAGAAACGAAATTGAGCTATTTGTAATGAGGTGGATAGACCTAGAGTCTGTCATACAGAGTGAAGTAAGTCAGAAAGAGAAAGACAAATACCGTATGCTAACACATATATATGGAATTTAAGGGAAAAAAATGTCATGAAGAACCTAGGGGTAAAACAGGAATAAAGACACAGACCTACTTGAGAATGGACTTGAGGACACGCGGAGGGGGAAGGGTAAGCTGGGAAGAAGTGAGAGAGTGGCATGGACATATATACACTACCAAACATAAAATCGATAGCTAGTGGGAAGCAGCAACATAGCACAGGGAGATCAGCTCCGTGCTTTGTGACCACCTAGAGGGGTGGGATAGGGAGGGTGGGAGGGAGGGAGACGCAAGAGAGAAGAGATATGGGAACAGATGTATATGTATAACTGATTCACTTTGTTATAAAGCAGAAACTAACACACCATTGTGAAGCAATTATACTCCAATAAAGTTGTAATAAAAAAAAAAAGCTCCTTCCCCAGCGGGAAGCTCCTCCCCCTGGAATGCCCCGCCCAGATCTCAGACCCTGGATCTCAGAGGGGACTCTCCTTCTGTCATTAGATGTCAGCCTAACGTCACCTCCTGGGAGACCGCGTCCCTGGACGCACCCACGTGCCGCCCCCCATCCCATGTACTCCGACCATCTGCTTCTCTGCCCAGTCGCTCGTACGGTGATCTTCCCCGTTTCCTCATTTGTTCATTCACCCCCCAACTCCCACACACTGGAGGATACGCTGTACAAGGGACAGTCCGCATGGGTGGGTGGTCTCGCTCACTGCCGCCCCCGCCCAGGCCCCCAGCCGCCCTGTGATGTCACTGAGTGTCGCCCGGGACCCCACAGCTGGGAGAGGGCAGAGCCTGTGGCAGGCTCCACGCACTCCCCAAGGCGCCCGGCGGGCAGGCCGTGCTGTCCTCTTCCCCCCGGGAACTCTTCCCGTTCTAAGTCCATCTCGGTGCTCCCAGGCTGGTACTTTGCCCCAGGGGTCAGAGATGCTAGAAACACGTGAAAAGCTGTAGCTTGACAGTGTGCCTCCCAGGCCCCGCCCCCCAGCTCTGGGCAGCCCCTTCCTCCCCCATCAGAAGTGCCCCCACGCAGCAGGGCAGCTCCTGGGAGGCCTCCACCAATGTGCGCCTGGGGTGGATCAGTGTCCTGGGGCTACCATAACCGATTACCACACGCTGGGTGGTTTTAAACCACAGAAGTGTGTTCTCTCTGTTCTGGAGGCCGGAAGTCCAAGATCAAGTTGTGGCAGGGCCACTCTCCCTCCGGAGGCTCCACAAGAGGACCTTCCAGCTTCTGGTGGCTGCAGTGTCCCATGGCTGGTGGCTCCGTCCTCACGTGGCCTCCTCTGTCTCCCCGCCTTCTCTTCTAATGACACTTGTCAATGGGTTTTGGTCCCACCTGATCGAGGATGACCTCATCTGGAGATCCATCATTTAATTACATGGGCAAACACTCTTTGCAAGCAAGATCACAGATGCAGACTCGGGGTGGGCATAGATTTTCAGGGCCACCACTCGACCTACTACAATATGCTTTTTTCCTTCCCATTTCCTAGGACCTCTGCACCTGCAAAAGCTTGACTCTGCCCTCCTCGTGGCCAGGGCAGCGGCCCGTCCATTCGTTTCTACATCCTCTGGGTCTGGTGCAGGTGGGCACTCTAAACGCTGGCACTTTTCTCCGGGCCATCCCAGGTGGGGCATGAGGGCAGAGCAGGAGTCCCTTCTAGGCCCACCGCCCAGGCTGGTGAAAATCCAGCGTGGAGACGTTTACAGGCTGGACGAGGCTCCCCCGCCGCAGCGTCCGTCCATCCCAGGGTGGCCCAACAGACATCTCGGGAGGCAGGACTGTCAGACTCACCGGAGGACCTTCAGGGCTGTGTGTGGCTGATACCTGGGCCTCCGCTGCAGAAATTGCAAGCAGGCCCAGGAACGGAGACAAATTGGCACCCAGAGGTGAGGCGCGGGCAGGCGGAGCCCCCTCGTCAAGCTGGCAGCTCATTAAGGCAGCGCAGGAAGCAGCCAGGGGGTGAGTTCACAGCAGCAGGCGGGGATGGATCTGATTCATCATTTTACAGAAGTTCACAAACGAGAAGGAGGTGAACGTGTGACCCACTTCTGCCGGCTGATGGGCACCGGCGCTGGCAGAAACGCTATGGCAACCAGAGGCACGGGCTTAATTACATCAGCCCGTGGTGCTTTCTCACAAAGATTAATGGGGAACAGACACCTTCACCTCTCCCTCCGTCGGGGAGAAAGAGAAGACAGCTCTGTTGATGAGAGGAGACTGTGTATGCTGCCCTCCAGGCCAGATGTGCCCACGGACCTGCCAGGAGCCTGGGACAGACAGGGCCATGAATCAGGGCGTGCCCGACCTCCCTCTCTGCTTCCCGGGGGCCCCACGCCAGCTGGCCCTCTGGCCGTGTGACAGCCGCCTACTCCGGCTGGGCTGGCCTTGCTTCTCCTGTGTTCCCCTGCCCACCTGGCCTCTGATGGGGTGCTAAGCACAGCCTGCCAGTCTGGGGCAGCCCTGGGAGGGGCATTAAGAAGGACAGCGGTGTCACTGAGAACCCTCCATCTCGGGTCACCTCGTATCAGCACACACGTCCGGGAGCAAGTAGAGAAGGTAGCGGGAACCCCCCCAGACCCTTCAACACCCTCTCCCTCTACCACAGGTGACAGGTTTTGGATTCCCAAACCCATTCTCAGAGACTCCCCAGGGAAAGCCTACATCCCGAGCCACAATCTCACGTGGAATCCCAGGTTAGGGTCTCAGCGCCTGAATCAGCCAGGGTAGCCTGACACAATCTCTGTCTCTTAATACAAGGAGGGTTTAGGGCCCAAGTATGGGCATGGCCATGGGGTCAGCCTCAGGCTCTGGCCACTCACGAGGCAGGTGGGCCAATCGGCCCCTAGAAGCAGAGGGAACTAGCGCTCCGGAGGGTCCTGTTTTGGCGACTAAATGCTCAGCCTGGAAGTGCCGCACCCCCTTCTGCTCAGAGCTCATTGGTCAGAAGCTGTCACATGGCCTGACCACCCACAGGGACCCAGGAAGTGCTTTCCGAGGTGACTGGAGTGGGGAGCGGAGACACCTGGGGAGCCGTGGTAATGACACCGCAGCAGAAACGTCCCCACAACCACCTGTGCCCACCCCCAGGACTGCAGCCTTGGAGCTATGAAGCCCTAAGGGCAGGGACCCCCCACCCCGAGTGTCGGGCCCAGGTGCTCAGTGCTTGTTCAATTAATAAATCAGTCCACATATGAAAAGAAGATGCTTCTGGTGCTTTGAAGGCACAGTCCCAGGGAAGCTCTCCATCTAGGTTTTGGGGAGCAGCCCCTGAAGGGTGATCTCACCCACTCTGACAACTGCCAGCACCTGCCGGGTGACACTCTCAGGGCCGAGGCTCCCCTTGGAGCAGAACCCCCTCCTGGATAATTCACACCGGTCCCTCGAGGAGCCGGCGGTGGGCTCCTGCCAGCCTCCACGCCTTCCTCCTCTTCCTCTGTGTCAGAGCCAAGAAAAGACGTGGGGGGACCTCTCTGAGATTGCTGATGGGGTGAAGGTGCGGCAAGTGCACACCCACTTCAGCAGCGGGGCCTGACGGCCACCTTCCCAGGTCCTCACCGCTGTCCCCAGTTGCCAGCCCTCCTGCTCATCCTTTCCTGTCATCCATCCCCCGCTCCTCTTGGTGGCCTAGAGAAACTGGCCTTGAGAGCAGAGAAACACAGTGGCCCAAACACCAGCCGTGAGTCCAGGCTCCACGCGGGAGGTGCAGCACGGATGGCTGCCAGTGGGTAACTATTCTGTAAAATGCAGCCGGAGAAACCGAGGCCTCCCTGGGCTGTGCAGCGCCCAGCCGTGTGCCCCGGGCAGCTCAGCGCCCTCTGAGCCTGTTTCCTTCTTAGTGAAAGGGGCTGATGAAACTGATCCCTGGGGTGTGTGCGGGTTGGTGGCATCATGTCTGACCATGGGGGCCTCGGGCCGGGCTTGCTGGAGAGTCCCTGGTCCACAGCCAGCACCCCCACTGTAGAAAAGGGAGAAAGTCCTGGGTTCAAATCCCGGCCCCTCCGTGCACCAGCTGGGAGGCAGGCAAGTCTCATCACCAGCCTGAGCCTCTTCTCTGCCTCTGTAAGGTGGGGACAGCGAGGCCCTGCCTCATGGAGCTGTTGAGTGGCTCCTATGAGACGAGGGATGTGACATTTCCAGCTCCCAGCTAAACACCTGGAAGAGATGCAGTGATGGTCCACGGGGATGACTCTGCTAACTGCCTAAGAAAGTATGTCCTGAATCGATTTCACATTCAGCATCCTGCTTAGGTGTGGAGGTCCAAGGGAAGGCTAATGCAGTCTCTTACACACACGTGCACACACACACACACACGTGTGCACATGCACGTGCGGAGAGCCCGGGGAAGGGCCAGTGCGCTGTCTCACACAGACACGCGTGTGCACACACGCACACACTCACTAAGAGTAGGGTACAGGGAGACGAGCGAGGTCAAGGGCCCGGCAGCGGTGACGGCTCTGTGGGCCGGTGGCTGACGGGGGAGGGAAGATGGATGGCCGCGCTTTGCCAGGAGCTGCAGGGGCAGCACTTTAATGTCGCTAATGTCAGTGTTTTCCGGGCTGAGCTGTGTACTTTTCAAGAGGGCAGAGGGGCAGGTAAGGGCCCCTTCCCTGGACGGTCAGAGAAATCTCAAGACAAGAGACTCCCTGAGCTGGGAGGCGACCTATGCTGTGCTGCCCATGAAGGGGAGGCTTAGAGGGACTCCGGAGCTGCTTTTCCCAAATGAGAAAAGAGATGGGACCAGGTCACGGACTCTGACGCTTCAGAGTGGTGAGGACTCAGCTCGGGAGGGTGTGGGGCTTGTTCTAAATGCAGATAACACCCTCCAACCCCCAGGGGTTCTAATCAGGAGAGTCTGGCTGGGCCCAGGAATCCCATCAGCCTCCCCAGGTGATCCTGATGCAGGTAGTTCCCAGTTGAACATACCACGATTTCTCTTGAATTTCCAGGCCAAACATCGAGTCTGCTGTTTCTGTGATGGGGACCGGTTCCCTTGCAGGCCATACTGGACTTCATCACCCAGCACTAAGCTGGCTGTCTCATCCTTCCATCTACAAAAAGAACCGGCCCAAGTAACTGGCAGGAGGAACAGGTCAGTCTTAACTCTCATTTCCTGGGGCTTTATCATGCACAGACCAAGAAAGTTTGCTTACGTAGATCCCTTCAGTAAAGGTTCAGTGAGGTAGGGGACCAGGTGGGGTGGAGTTGACCTATGTCACAGAAGTCTGACTGTGGTAACTTATCCAAATTCAGATTCTTTTTCGCCCCCACATAACATAACATAAATCCAGAGGTCTGCCATTCGTACCCCACAGTGACATCAGGGACCCACTCTCAGCCTCTTGGTCACAAAGTGGCTGCAGCAACCCCAGACATCATTCACACTTTACGCTGGAGGAAGGGAGAAGGGTGAAGGGCAAAAGGTATAAGCACCTGAATCAGCCTCCTATGGTCAAGAAAATGGTGGCTTTTCCAGGAGTCCCACCTGCCAGGCTTGAGTTTACATGCGTCTCCACCAGAACCAGGTCTCAGGGACCACCCTAGCTTCTGAGATGTGTGGTTGGGAATATCCACAGCTAAGCATGTTGCTGTGCCAAACAAACAAACGGTTTCTAAGGAGGGAGGGGAGGGGGAATTTCGAGGAGACAAGTTGCAGCGCTGTACACTGGGGATGTCTGCATCCTCACTAGACAGGATGGAACACGGGCCAGAAGGCTGAGGGAGAGGCATTTAATCCTGGGGAAGTAGTTCAGAGCATGGAGCATGCGTTGTTCAGCTGTTAAGGAACCCCAACTCCTGGGCAGCTTCTTCCCTTGTTAGCTGCAGTAGGAGGTCCTGGTGCTGTCTGAACACGCCCCCGTGACAGGGTCATGCACGCAGGCCCTGGATAGAGAGCTTGCACGTAGCACTTGGTGGGTTGTGGCTGCATCATCGTGCTCACATCGTGACCGGTGCTTCCTTCTTTATTGGCTAAGTCACTACTGCCAAGACCCCAGGGCCATGGAGCCCTCCAGAGACAGTGCATCTCCCACACCCTCCCTGGATGGGGTTTTCCCTGCCTGTCTGGGGAAAATATCGGTCTCCTTATTCCTTGAAAACGACCAGTTTGGGAATGTCACCAGCTGTCTGGGAGGAGGGAAAACTGGCTTCAGAAGAGGTGGGCAGGGCTTCCCTGGTGGCGCAGTGGTTGAGAGTCTGCCTGCCGATGCAGGGGACACGGGTTCGTGCCCCGGTCCAGGAAGATCCCACATGCTGCGGAGCGGCTGGGCCCGTGAGCCATGGCTGCTGAGCCTGCGCGTCCGGAGCCTGTGCTCCGCAACGGGAGAGGCCACAACAGTGAGAGGCCCGTGAACCGCAAAAAAAAAAAAAAAAAAGAAAGAGTTGGGCAGGGGCCCTAAGAAAAGCGAGATGTGTGAGTCTCAGGTCCCAGCGGTGCTCATTGGACAATCAATATCTTCCCCCAACCCCTCGCCCCCCTGACCCCATCTTGCAGCCTGGCGGTCACCAAGTGTGAGGTCTGGGGCAGCTCCCACGGCTCCCCAGACCCTGGACAGAGCTCGAACTTTGCCTCCTGGGGTAGCAGCAATGAAAAGAGTCACCTGAAGGCTCACGGAGCAAGTGCTAGAAGCTTCCGCGGGGTCTGATCTTGGCTCCCACCTTCAGGGCTGCAGACCTCTAGAAATGGCTCTTTGTGAGGACTAGAGCTCAAAGCCTGATTAAAGCCCATTCTAGGATTTGAGATGGGGGGGGTTGGCTCTGTCCTAAGTTAGAGACATTTTACCTTCCTCCTCCCTCCTTCCTCCTTCCCTCCTTCCCTCCCTCCCTCCTTCCCTCTCTTCTTTCTTTCTCTATTTGTCTAACAAGATGCCTCATGAAAATAACGCAAGTAGCTGCTGCTTCCCAAGCACAAATCTGTGTCAGGGCCATGCCGAACGCCTCCCACTCTTTATTCCATGTAATCGTCACAACTACCCTAAGGTCACTATTACTGTTTCCCCATTTCACAGATCGGGAGGTTGAGGCTCAGGAAGCACAAGCCCCAGCTCAAGGCTGCAGAGCTGGTGGGCAGCAGATCCAGGACGCAAACCAGGAACTCACAGCTGCTGCAAAGTGTGAGCTCATGTCTGTCTGGCTGTAATAGGCTTACAGCAGATTTTTGGTGTTTTGTTTTGTTTTGTTTTTTTAGTTCCAAGGTGGTAATTGGAAAATGCAAAAAAAAAAAGAGAGAGAAATCAAACCAGCCAGGTTCTTACACACACACACACACACACACACACACACACACACACACACCTCGCAACTTCATTAGAAATGTGATTCGCCCAACAGTGTTCTGGTGCATCTGGGGCCCAGCTTGAAGGGCAGGGCAGTGCAGGTGGGCAGAAGAGGTCAGCTGGGGCCAGAGCCTGGGGCAGGTTGGTTTGCTGGCCTCCAAGGCCATCTGAAAGCTGCACGCCAAGCCTGCAGAGGAGAGTGCACAGCCAATTCTTCTGACTCTGAAACCCAGGCTGGCGCGTCAAGGGCAGCATGTCCTCTGGGGGAACGGTCCCCCCTTGAGAGGAGAGTGCGCCTGAGCTAGGCCATATGTCGGGGATCTGAGACACATCTGCGTGGAAAGTAGGGACGTGGGAGGGAAGCTGGAGGTTAGCCAGCTCTTCCCGGCACCGGGCTGCAGGTACACGGAGGCGTCTAGGAAGCAGGTGGAGGTCTCTCAGGACGAGTCGGGGAGTATCAGGCGCGCCTCCATATGCAGCCAGGAGGAGGTGGGGCCTCCCCGGGCTCTGGAAACACCAGCGCCTGCTATTCATTCCTCCGAGGACAGCAGAGCCTTGGGACAGAAGGGCTCCGGCCCGTAGGCCGGCCGTGTCCTGCCCGTGGACAGAGCTCCTCCGAGAGCTTAGGGCCCTGGGCCTTCAAGAGGAGGGCGGAGGAGGCAAACCCTAGGACCGTCCACCCTTGGGACTGGGGAAGTGGTCCAGGCTCATGGTAACTTCTCCAGATGTCCTTGGGGCAGCCAGACGTCTGCAAGGAGCTTGTCCTCACGCCCCGGTGATGACGGGCTGGGCTCTCTCCAGCCGGAAAGCGCGCCCATCACCACAATGGTGCACGGAGACCCGCTAGATGCCAACAGACAAGAGGCAACTCCAGCGAAGGGACGGGACTCCCCAGGAGCCTGAGCCACTGAGTTCCATAATGAGAGGTGGCAGTGCCCGGCGGCGGCCCCTGGCACCCTGAGCCGTGCACTGCTTGCCTTACCAGCAGACTGTCCTGGTGATGGTTTCAGTGTGTTGCCTGGAGGGCCCTGAGGAGAGCCCTGTCCAAGGTCAGCACTGATGCTGCTCCAGCCAGGACGGGAGCCGTGGGTCTCTGGGGCTGGTGGGCAGGAAGGGGTCAGAGTGGTCCTGCGTGCACGTCCTGGCCCTGACTCCCCGCTCACACCTCGGGCGGGCCCACCTCTCCAAGTCAGGGTCATGTCAGCGAACTGAGGTGAGGTAACCTCCTCAGGCTTACGTCAAACAGCGTCTTGAGGCCAGTGAGAGAAGGATGGTTAGAAGGTGCAAACACCGGGCTTGGCAGGAGTGGGACAGGTGAGGGAGAGGTGGACGGAGCCCAATCTGTGGCTGATGTGGTGCCTTCTGGACGCCCCACTGCTGTGGGTGTGCTGGGAAGAGCTGCGTGCCTGTGGGGTGCTCAGTGGGGCATGGGGCAGAGAGGCCAGGATGGGGGGAGCCCACCGGGCTGCATGGGAATCTGGCCGGGGCTCTGGCCGGCTCCCAGGTCAGGGTGGCCTGGGGACACCTGCTCTTCTCCTCTGTGTCAGGGCCTCCCTGTGGGATCTGGGCTGGCATCCCCTAGGGCTCCACAGAGCCCGGGCCCCTCCAGAGGGTCTGCAAAGAACGAGGAGGGAACAGAAGGTTCACAGATCTGTGACTCAGCCCCCAAGGCACTCGGGGCCGGTGAGCAACCTAACGGGGCAGGACGGGGCAGAGAGCATCTCCCAGACGGAACTCAGAGCCGGGCCTTCTCCACGGAGCCCCTGTGGGCTGACTTCCCGCACTGCTTTGGCGGTGCAAGGCTGCGTCTGGCCACGGGGAGAACAGCAGCCATCCCTGGGCAGGGGGCCAAGGGGGTCCTTTATCTTTCTCAGCCCCAGGCTCCTGGCCAGAGAGCGGAGGGCCTGAGGCTCAGGCCACCTCCTCCCATGGACCACCTCGACCTCCTTCACCTGGCTCCACCAGAGCCTCTGAGGACTGGGCTGGGTGGCCAGTCCAGCAATGTTGCTAAGTAACCACAGATGGGGCTCGGGGAGCCGGGCGAAACCCGGTGGGCTTGGACGTGTTATGTTCTGCCGTCTTTCTAGGTCTGCCTGCAGCTCCACAGCCGTGGCTTTGAATTTCACACCCAGGGCATTTGTTACGGAGGCGGGAGCCCGTATTTATGGTTGCTAACGGATTTTCTCGGGAAGGGATGTGCCGCAGCCGTCTATAAATTTTGGAGGCGGTGGAGATGCGTCCGTGCACCTAGATGGAGATGGATACGTGTGTTGAGATCTCAGCGGCCTGCCTGGCTGGGAGGGAGACGGATCTCCCCCGGGCCGCTGAGAGGCAGCTCATTTGTTTGGGGGTGAAGGAGGGAGGGGGAGGGGCCCGAGCCTCCCATCTGTCTGGCTACGTCTCAGAAGCTTCCTTGCCCGACTCAGCACCTGGGTCTGGGCTACCCTCCTCTCTGGGCTCCACGTGCCTGTGGGAACGGGGGCTGGAAGGACCCCGGGGTGGTGTGGATGCAGGTGGGTGGGAAGCCAGGGAGGCAGCAGCTGAGGGGCAGGGGGGTGCTGAGGACACCAGTTCTGCTCACGGTGCTCAACCACTGAGTTGCACGGCCCTGGAGTTAAGAATCAGAACACGATGGGATGTCAGACAGAGATGGTGTTGGAGCAGATCAGCGTTCTGCAAATCTGCCGTCCTGGCCGTCCCAGCCTCTGTGGGAGGAGCCCTTTCCCCTGGGCATCATGGTACACTTGGCCCAAGTGACAGCCAGCCAGGGCCGACCACAGGCCCTAAGAGGCCCCACGTGTCTCCCTCTGTCCTCGGGAGTGTCGTCCCTCACCCCCCAGGCAGCTGCTGCATCCGTAGGACCTGAACCACATGGACTATTGGTGCCCTTCTAACTCCAGCCCTCTCTCTGTGGACACCCGGGGTTCTGAGCCCGGAGGCTGGACGCAGCTGGGGCATCCATCTTGCCTTCTGAGCTCCGGCACAGACAGGAGGGTCGGTCATAGCCAGTGTCCACCCTGCCCTGCCCCCCAACCTGGAGAAAGTTGCTAACCTGCTCACCTCCCAGGATTCCTTTGGCAGCCCCTGTGTCCCAGGCCCTGGACTGGGTGCGGGCCTGAGAGTAAGCAAGGTGGCCCAGCTCCCAGGGAAAGTCATCGAACAGCAACTCCTCACAAAGGCAAGCCCTGGGCTGCACCGTGCCCTCCCAGGAAGCCCATCCCCACTCGGCCAGAATCCTGCCCTGTGCGTCTCCCAGACGCTCCGCCCTTCTTTTCTGTCCTCAAACCCACCTTTCTGGCCTCTACCTCAGGGTCTTTGCACGTGCTGTCCCTTTGCCCACAGCAGATTTTCTCTGTCCTGCCAGATTTTGCACAGCTTGGAGAGGCCGTGCCTGACCACCCCTCCTGCCTTGTCCCCGAGGCACCTGCATCTCGCGGGTTTCTTGGTGATAGTCTCTCTCTTTCCCAGTGGACACGGGAGCAGGGGCCTCATCGGTCTTCTCACAGCTGACCCCAAACTCCTGCTGGGGATGCAGGGCAGAGGTGTGCTGGATGAATGAATGAATGAATGAATGAATGAATGGAAGTGATCACGGGGCTGACTTGATGGGGCTTCTGCTCAGAAGCGCCCCCCTCATGCCGGGACAGTCTGATGTCGTGTCCCTCGGGGGCTCCCAAGGCCTCTCACGCTCTGGCTTGAACCCACTTTTCCAGACGTAGCCCCTGCCACCTCACGTGACCCTGATGGACCACTCTGGACCCTTGATGTTCCCAGATGAATGTCCACCTTCCTGGGAGCCGGGGCCCTTCCAGGGTGGGGAAGCCCTGGCGGGTTGGAAGGATGGCAGCGTCGGATCACAGTTGGCACACCCCTTCCCCCGTCCTGGCCCCAGGAAGTCCCCTGAGCCTCAGTCCGTTCAGCCCGAAGGTGGGATGATGCCCTCTTGCTGGGAGGAGCCTCTGAGAAGCTGCACCAAGTGCCTGGTCAGTGCTGGGCCAGAGGAGCACCCAGAGGGGAGTGCACCTCCTCCAATGGGTGCTTGTCTGAGTCCCCCAGCCACCCTATCCTCCACCAGCCCCGACCCCAGCCAGGACCTTCTCTTAATTCTACCATTGTCGTAGGTAGACCAGGCCTTGGACATACCTTCTCGTTGAATCCTCACAGACATGGATGCAATAGGTATGATCACTGCCATTTTCCAGGTGCGCACACTGAGGCCTGAGCTGACACCCTCAGTCCTTGCTTCTTGGTGCGCAGCCCGTGGCCAAGCAGGACCACGTTTAACACGCCCCAGGGATCTGCGTGCACGCCGCTGGGAGATCACCTGCGGTGAGGTGGGACTGGACTCCAGTCCGCAGATTCTCAGGTGGTGATGGCCCTGTCTTTCGGTAAACCCAAGCCTGCTGCTCTGACGTCTTGGCTCTCAAATCCCTGCCAAGGGATTCACACGGCCAACCGGCCAGCGCATGATGGTCTTTCCCCCTCTGCTGGACTGGGAGCCCCTCCATCACTTTCATTTCCCCACCCCACCCCAGCAAGACCAGCCCAGCAGGGGTGTCCTCAGAAAGGCCCCTTAAGCCGTGACCATGGGGTGTGAGGGGGGTAGACAGACCCCAAGCCCCTGCGCCCAGCCCGATGTTCCCACAGGGCCACCATCGCTTGAATCCTGCCAGCCTGTGAGGGTGGGTGATGTAGTTTCAAGGATTCATGGCTTCGATAAGCTCAACCCTCTCTAACGTGCTAACTAGTGTTTTCATGTGGCTGTCAGTGGGCCATCAGGAATGTCACAACACACCCTTCCTGATAAAGTGGGAAGGCACTCAGCGCTTCCCGGGAACCCACCACTGGGCCTGGAGTGGCCTTTGCTGCAGGACCCCTGAGACCTTCATGAGCTGGGGCTGGACAGGAGCAGGGGAGGTGCCCCCGCCCTCCGCTGAGCAGCCAAAGAGCCGCTTGCAGCCCCTGGCAGCCCGGGGTCCACAGGGACCCCAGAAACTGCAGCACCGGAATCGAGACTCATACCTCGATGCCTTAGAAACACACGAGGGGGAATTTAGGCACCAAGGCCTGAGGGTGGCGGGTATTTTTAGCAAAACCCACATCTTTGGAAATTCTCATACTTTCTAGAAGGTGTCCCTGGTTGATGAGTCAGCCAGCCTCTGCGTGAAGCCGAGAGACGGCCGAGATGTTGCCTCATTCGGCCCTTCATTCTTCCCACACAGGACCCGGGGTGAACTGACTGCCTGCTGGGGGCTCACACTTGGCGAGGGGTGTGGCCGACGGGAAGAGGGGTCCACGTCAAGACAGACATCCCCTGCCAGGAGCCCCCGCTGTGTAATCAGTGGGCCAGGTAATGACCCCATCCTTCTCCAGTCCCCACAGAACTGGCCAGGACCCCTGAGGGTGATCAGGATCTACCGGGCATCCCCAGTGGCTGAGCCTCTCCATCAGCTGACAGAGGAGCAAGGGGACATCTGGGCCTGGGTGGGGAGGATGTCCCATGGTGAGTCAGTCACAGCATCTCTGAGTCCTAGCTCCTGCCCCAGCCCGAGCCAGTGGGAGAACTTTGCCCAGCTTAACAGAAGCGTGGGTCCTAAGTCAGCCCAGGAGAATGGCGTGTAGGAGAAAGTGAGTCTTAAAAAACAAAGAAATGGTGGAACTGGGGTCACCAGTGCAGTCCCCATCAGTTTCTCTCCTGCAGGAACAGAGCAGGATTGGGGAAGTTTTGCCGAGCAGCCCCGCCCCGGTGCTTGGAGGACGTGGCCCCACAAAGCCTGCAGTTCCTGGGGGCTGTCAGATGCAGGGAGCAGAACCCTGAGGAGGAATCAGGAGGCTCTGTGCTCCCCCAGTCTCGTTACTCGAAGTATTATTCATTTCACATCTTGGTGCCAGTCAGAAGTGGGGGAAATGCAGGCTTTACTCTCACTGTTTACACGTGTAACAGTGACCCGGGAAACCTGAGTCTGGAGCAAAGGAAAAGGTGAGCCGTGGACATGAGGCTCTCTCGGATCAGCCGTGGACAAGAAAAAAAGGAACAAGAATGTTCTCGTCGATTTGGAAATAAGAGGTTTTATTTGCGAAGAAGGAGAAAAATAGCCTGTTACTCTAAGACTACAGCTCTCCGTCAGATCTGAGGCTGCCGTTTCCCACTCGGGCCAAGGTCACAGGTTCACCTCGTCGGGTGCAGACCAGCAAGCGGCAGGGAGTGGGGTGTAACCGGGGTTATGATGCTGATGTCATCCAGAGCTATGGCAGGAGTGCTGTCAAGAGCCAACAAGCTAAGAGCTAAACACCAAGGGGCTCAATGTCTGTTCCTCCCCCTCCTGCACCAGACAGCACGCTGACCCCACTGCAGGACCGGGGTGGGCCCAGAGGCGTGAGTGGGCCCAACCGTCTGCCCCTTGATACAGAGCTGGCCCCATCACAGTGAACCTCAGAACTCATGTTTGACCATTGTAGAAAGTGATGTGCTCTCACTCTTCTGAGGTGGGGAGAGGGACATAAGGACAAGGGGTGGCTCCTGGCAGCCATGCTGTGACCATGAGGGCAGTCAGCCCAAGGACAGAGCCAACACATGGAGAAGGCATAGCCCAGAGAAACACAGAGAAGCAAGGCCCCAACCCACTGTGCCTGGGACCCAGAAGCCTCCCAGAGCCTCAGTTAGAAGATGAAATAAACCCATTCATCCGGACAACGGTCTTACGACCTGGGAGCTATTTGGTTTCCCATTTTACAGATGAGGGAACTGAGGCTTAGGGAATCTAAAGCAGCGTGCCAGTGATCACGGAGGAGCCAGAATTTGGATGCAGGTCTTCTTGGAGCCAACCTTCCGACTCTGACACACACACACTGTTCCGTCTTGGGTTTGGGCGCCAGAGCTGTCCTTGGGGAGGGGAGGCAGATGAGGGGCTGACGGTGATCATGGGCTGGGCAGCTCCCCAGCTTCTCAGCAGGGAAACTCGGGAAGGAGACCAGCTGAGAACAAGGCTCCCGCTGCTACCCAGAAATCGCCTGGACCCCCAATCACCAGATCACGTGGCTGAGGTGGAGCATCTGTGTGGTGTGTGCACACCGTGGAACCAGGTCACCGGCACCTTCCACTGATGGGGCAGGAATGGGACTGCGTGGCCCCGCTGAGAAGCGTACCTGTCTCCATCCTTCCCACAGATATGCACAAAAGTCGTCCATCTGGGGGAATGGAGCCGATTTCCAGCACGGCGTGTAAGGGGAGGTGGGAGGTGGGAGGGGAGGTGGGGGAAGAAAGCTCTCAGTGTGCAGCTGGGTGGCCCCTCAGTGCTGCCTGGTGGAAGGAACCCTTGGAAGAAACAGGCAGTATTTAGAAACGATCTGGGGGAAGCTCAAGAAATACCCTCTTCCTCCCTCAGTTTCCCTGAGCCTCTTCTTAAGTCTCAGATACTGTGAAATTGCTGGGCGGCTGTGACCCCAGAAACTCCACTTCTGTGGCTGGAAACCCTACTTTGAAGCTGGGGGGAGCCAGGAACCAGCTTTCCTAGTCCTTGGACTCAGACAGGGTCCCCACTGCTCCGGGCAGGCCCCATCCCATGCACGCAGATCCCTTGGGACTCGCTGCTGCCCCGCCCCGCCCAGCAGCAGGTGTGCAACAGAACTGGGGTTCCCTGCTGACACCAACAAGGTCAAGGGGAGGCTGGTGGGGGAGCAGAGTGGATGTCAGCCCCTCCCCAGGGCCAAGAGTGTGAGCTGCCGGGTGTCTGCTTGGAGGGGCGCCTGGGGGCTTCGTCTCTCGTCAAAGGCAGAGGAGGAAGGCCTCACCTTGTCAAGGGCACTGTCAGCGGGGACCCCTGCGTTTGGCAAATTCTACCTTGTGTCACCTCGTATTTCCTCACGCCGTGTGAGTGACTGTGGACCCAGGTTTCTCAGTCAAGAAGTAGGCACCTGCAGAGGTGGGTGTGTCGGGGGTGGGGGGGTCTCTTGGCCCAGTTTTCAAGATGAATTAGTTAAGATCCCAAGCAGGAGCCAGTAGGAAATCACAACTCACTGGGTGAATAGGCATGCAAATGTGATGAATAGAAGTCCATCTGTGGAGGAAAAATAGGACACACGCTTCATTCTCACGGATTTCAGACTGAACCCCCGACGCAGTACCAGTGGCTGTCTGGGGCTGGACCAACCACACCTCAAGGGCACATCCTAACTCTTCCAGGACCCGGAATCGGCTTTCACCCAACACTCCTGAGACTACTCACTCGAGGGCAATTTGGGGTGTGGGTCTGTGGTTATAAGACCTGCCATGGTCCAGGTCATCTTGGTCCCTGAAAAGGTTTGCGGGGATGGTTTCACAAAGCAGCAGATGGCTTAGCGAGACGGGGGGACTGGACGGTCAGGAGAATTGATGGTGGCATCAGGGAGCCTTCTGAGGTTTCCCCGGCTGATGTGAGGATGGTGGGGAAAGAGGCCGGGAACCACTGGCCACCCGCTGCCGGAGGATGGCGCTGACCTCTGCTCAGAAGAGGCCCTGGCCCTGAGGGGCTCATCCCTGGACAGAGGAAGGTGCCTGGGATCCCAGAGAACTGGGGGCACCTGAGCCCCGATCCCTCAACTCACACTGGGGATACCTGGGTGAGCACCTTCTGTGTCTGTGTGCCTGACACACAGTGTGGCTGCAGAGAGGGTGACGCCTCTCTTCTCTGCTCCGGACAGGTGTGCGTGACACCATGCCTGCTGCGGGTACTGGGTCCCCCCTCACCGATCCAGCATTTTATCTTCACGGCCAGAAACACGCCAGCCCCTCTGGATTGAGGGAGGAGGCAGGGGCCCCAGCCGCAGCCCCAGCCCCTGGGTTTGGCCCGAAGAGCCAAGTGGGGGACAGATCTGCATTTTCTTTTTACAGCAGAAACTCATTTTCCACCCCTTTTCAAAGAGGACTGCCTCTGTGCATGGAAATTCACCAGATTCCTGAAGCCACAGGTGACTTTTAATAGTATGGGAGTTCTCCATTTTTCACTAATTTAATTTCTGGGGCCATTAAAGGTAGCCTGAAGAAACACCATCTGTTGAGTCGATGATAGGCTGGAGAAGGAATTTAGCAGCAAGACTGTAAATTTCCACTTTATCAGGGATCTTGGTATCTAAAATCAATTGAGGGAAGCATTGAAATGCTTACCAGGAGGATTTCTCAATCAGGGGTCTCTTCTGGTGCCATTTTTCATTTCCATCAATCAGCTCCTGACATTCTCCACCTTGAGAAGGGCCCTGATGCTTGTGTCCAAGTGCAGCCATGGGAAGATAAAACATTTAGGGATTTATTATTTTTATCAAAATTCCAACTGTCCTGAATGCACTGCATTTCAGTAACAATCAGGTGTATTTCCATCTGAGGAGCCGATTTTCCAGGGAGTGGGAGAAGACCTCGGCCCGTAGAAGCTGGTCCCCTCCCACCTCAGGTCTTACCTTACAGAAGCATCCTCCTGTCCTGGAGGTAGGCTGGGAGATTCTGCCACCAGACAGCCCCTCCTCCAAGGACTCTGGCCTCTGGGGTTCACTTGCACTCCATCAGCGACTTGCAGGTACCACCTGCATGCCAGGCACCAAGCAACAGAGCAAGATACAGCCCCATCCTCCTGGAATGGACGGCATGCAGGGGATGGACGAGAAACAGCCACAGGAAGCCTCCAGGGCTCGACTGCAGATGCTGAGAAGGGCGACAGAGGAGACAGGCCAGGGCTCCTGGGCTGAGAGGGTGGCTGAGGCCATGGGGACTTCTGCCATCAGCCTCCACAGAGGGACAGTGGAGCTGAAACCCACAGGGAGGGAAGAGGCCGGGGGTGTGGGGATCAAGGAAGGGTCCCCCCCTTGGGGGGCGGGGCAGCGAGCATGGCGTGTACGAGGGACAGGAGGACGGTGTCCTGGGGTGGGGGGGACTTAGGCCGTGTCTGTAACTGCCCGGCCAGCATGTGAGAACCCATGTCCATGGAACAGATAGAGTCTGCAGGAAGAGATCCACCCTGGTGTCTTCTGGGAGTTTTTGAAATGCTGTCTTGACCCCGATTGGAGATCCTGGTAGCTGACTACGTCCACTCTCAACACCCCCTTATCTGGGACCGCTGTACCTCCACCGGATTGCCCCAGGGCCAGGCACCAGACCACTGGGGGTGGCCCCTGTGCCCCAGACCCCAGAGATTATTCGAATCAGCCAGTCCACAGGTCACGAGGCCCGGCCAGCCCCACCCTGCTCGCCACAAAAGGTTGTCCTGCAGTGTGTCCACAAACATAGTGGTCACACAGGGCCCTGCGGGACGGCCGGCCTCTGATGGGGGATGGGCGCACTGTCTGCTGGGTGCATCACGTGGAGCTGTAGGCTCGGCCCCGGCTCTAAACAGGATGCTTACTCCCTGGATGTGCCCCTGTAGGAGGGAGAGGAAGTGCAGCGGGCAGGCCCAGGCAGCCTGGCCCGCCCAGACTCTGCAGGTCGTTGCCCCTGAAGGAGGGCTGCCCTGGGTTCATTGGGCACCTGTCAGGCATACGCCCTGAGCTAAGGGGGCTCATTCCCAGGACTTTGGGTTTTGCAAATGGCCTTTGCGCAGCAGGGGCCCCGGGGAGCATGTCCCCTCCTGTTCTCTCCTCGCCCCCTCCCTCGGTGGGGCCTTGCTCCCCAGTCCTCACTCCAGACCCCGTGAGGAGCCAGGTGAGATCCACGAGACATTTGGTCCTTGCTCCTGGCACGCACGCCCTCCCTCCCTCTCTACCTGAAGGCCCCAGCTCTCCGTCACTGCTCCCCCTGCCCTGGCCTGCCTTGCCCTCTCCTTTTCACTTACCCAAATCCTGCCTGGCCTTCCCAGGCAGGCTCAACCCCCTCTTCCAGGAAGCCCCCCATCCTCCCTGTCATACCCACCTTCCCTTTCCTCCCTGAGGTCCTTAAAGCTTCCCTGGCTGTGAGTTCTCATCTTCATCTGGGCGCACTGACCACTGAGAACAGGTGGGTCTCTTTTGATGGGAGTTAACCTGAGAAGGGGGAGGGGCAAGGTGTGGGGAGCTCCCAGGCCCCCAGACTTGCCACAAACCCTCCGTGGAGCTTGGACCAGCGACACGGCCTCCAGTGGAGGAGAGGGGCCCCAGCTGTCTGTTCCTGCCTGGCCGCCCCACCCCAGCTTCTCCAGGTCAAACACTGCAGGCTCGACTCACTGCACACACAGCCTCCCCGCCGCCTTTGCTGGTGGAAACACAGGCCTCTTTCTGCCCAGTGGACGTTTCTGAACCCCGAGGGCCACTTTCTGAAGTGACTCATGAACGAGTTGGCTCCATGAGGCATCGGGTCTCTGCCCACCTGTGAGCAGCTGCCTGCATCCTGCACATATCGCGCTGCCTGTGAGCCCATCCCCTCTGCGCCTGCGCTGCGATTCTGAAGGGTTTCCTGCCTTTCCAACCCATTTAGAAAGTTCCTACATTGCGACGGCCCTCAGTAGCCGGCTCCTAATTGTCAGGTAGCACGGTCACGATCGGCAAGCACCTTCATTAACAGCAAACACCTTCATTGACAGTTAACACCTTCATTGACAGTTAACACCTCTGTCGGGCCGTGTGCCAGCCGCAGGGAGCAGTGATGGTACAGGAAGGCAAGGCCTCCAGAAGGAGGCATGAGGGGCACCAATAGAGGACAACGCTGGGCCTGGGCCCCCCTGGCCGTGGATATCCCTTTGTGAGCCTGGGGGAGGCCCTTCGAACTGGGAAACCCAGTGCCCATGCGGGGCCAGAGAGCAAGCCAACTCCCGCCTACAGGGCACAGCCCATGGAGACCCCTCACGTGGCTATGACATCATTGGGGGGGAGGGCGGTAAACTCGTTCTGGAAAAGGCCAGATAGTAGATGTTGAGGCTGTGCAGGACGTACACCCTCCGTGGTAAGTACTCAGCTCTGCCATCAGAGCAGAGAGCTGGGATAGGTAAACAAATGGGCATGGTCCTCCGCCAGTAAAACTTCATTTCCACAAACAGGCCGGCTTTAGCTCGTAGGTTTGCTGGTCCCTTGACTATGTGGTTTAGTCTTCAGAACATCCCTGGAGGTGTCTGTGATGCCCATCTTGTTGCTAGGCAACCAGCGATGGAAAGGACCCGCCAGAGTCAGGGCAGCCGCGGCTCCTGCAGGGAGCAGGCTTGCCTGCCCCACCCTCTGCCCAGGTGGCCTCCACCGTCTCCTTTTAGTGCCACCCCAGCTCCTGTCTAAGTCAGGGAAACAGGACTGACGGGAGATGTATACAGATAAAGAGATTTGTTATAAGGAATTGGCTCCCACAATTACGGAGGCTGACAAGTCCCAAGATTTGTGGTCAGTAGCTGGACACCAGGGGCACCCATGGTGTCAGTTCAGGTCCAGATCCAAAGGCAGGCGAAGGTGGATATCCCAGCTGGAGGAGCCGGGCAGAGAGCAACTTGCCTTTCCTCCCTTTTGTGTTCTGGGTTGGGGGCGGTCTTCAGTGGGTTGGATGAAGTCACCCACATGGGGGGGGCCCTCTTCACTCAGTCCATCAAATCTAACGCTAGTCTCTCTCAGGAACACCCTCACGGACGCGCCCAGGGCACTGTTGAACCAGGCCTCTGGGCCCTGTGGCCCCACCACATGGACACAGAGTTAAGCATCATGCTCCGGCAAGAGACATTACGATGACTCAGATTATTACTGCTGTTATTATTAATTATTCCATTTTCAGATGAGGAATGAGTCTCAGGGGTCAGGGAGCTCGCCCGAGGCCCCAGGACTCACAAGCTGCAGAGCTGGGACCTGAACCCTGTGATTCATCCCTCCCCAGACACAGCCTCCGCCGTCACAGCAGCCCTGGGAACGCCGGGGGCTCCTGGGCTGGAGGGCACAAACGTAGGTGGGGCTGGCTTCTGCACGTCCACGCTGCCCCTCCAGGCCAGGACCCCGGGACCCTGCTGCGAGGCCCCCAGGAGCCCCGCCCCGGCAGGCGCGGAGACTCAGGCCAGGCCGGTTCGCCTGCTTCCGCAGCCTCATTTTCTCTCTCGTCTCCTTTCCCAGCTCAGGCCAGGCATCTAGCAGCCTTCTCCCCTTCTGATCACGTAAACCAGTTTCCTTAAAAGCACTGCATTCCCTAAAGAGGGCGGGAGCTGGGAGGGAGTGAGGGTGGAAAGCAGATTTGTCTCTGATCATCCAAAGAGGTGAAAATAAAACACATCCGTGGAACTGTGGCTGCTTTCTCACAGGCTGTCCTCAAGGATGGGGTGGCAGCCAGGTCTCAGGGTACACGTGTAACGGTCTCCTGGGGCCGCCATAACAAAGGACCACAACGAGGGGGCAGGGTGGCTTAGACAGCAGCAATGCGTTCTCTCACAGCTCTGGAGGCTGCAAGTCTGAAATCTCGGTCGGCAGGGCTGGTTCCTTCTGAGGGAGAAGCTTCCAGGAGCCTCCAACCCCTGCTGGTCGCTGGCGAGCCTTGGGTTTCTTGGCTTGTAGCCATGTGGCTCCAATCTCTGCTCCTTTCCTTCTCTGTGTTTGTGCCTTCAAGGGCATTCTTTGCTCTGTGTGTCTGTCTCTGTGTCTCTGCTCTGCAGGGACACCAAACACATTGGTGTCCAAACAAAAGGACACCAGACACATTGGATGAAGGGCCCACCCTTCTCCAGCCTGACTGCCTCAACTTATATCTTAATTATTCCTGCCAGGACCCTGTTTCCAAATAAGGCCACAGTCACTGGTACAGGGCTTAGGACTTCAACATCTCTTTGGGGGACACAACACAACCCCCGGCACATGGATATGTGAATTTCCTGAGCACTGGAAATACCAGCTTTCAGGGAACATGACAGGTGGGGAGTGACCAAGTGACCTGGGCAGTGGCGATATCAGCAGAGGCCCAAAGCCCTGGGGAGCCAGGAGCACATGCGGGGTGAGCCTGAGAGGGAGCCCTTCTTGAGCTAAGAAGCATCCCTCTTGGTCCAGGTTCTCGGGGTTTCCCAGTTGGCTGCCCCTCACGGAGCTCCTAACCCTGGGGGAGGCACCCATGGGGTACACTGACTAGAGGTCATGGTGTCCACGTATGACCTGGGCATAGCAGCCAGGTTA
The DNA here is from genome assembly GCF_949752795.1 of Hyperoodon ampullatus. NCBI lineage: Eukaryota > Metazoa > Chordata > Mammalia > Artiodactyla > Ziphiidae > Hyperoodon > Hyperoodon ampullatus. The sequence continues at coordinate 3,590,229 of NC_136919.1, forward strand.
TGAGGGCACAGAATTGCGAAGAAGCTGTGTCCAGGAAGGCCAGCACCTGGAGACCTGGACAGAGCACAGTGCACCTGAGTGGCGCCTCGGATGGAAACATCACCCAGGCGGGAAGATGTCTTGGGCAGAAACGTGGACATGTGGGTGGGCCTAACTCTACTTGGGAAGATGCTCCATGTCCTGCCCATCCAGGGTGCTGGCATTGAAGGTCAGGGACCTCTCACCTGCTGTCTCCCAGGAGCCTGGGCGCAGGTAAGAGCAACCGGGGAACGAGGTGCCCTCCCTCCCTCCCTCCTGTTCCCCACCTAATGGAACGTAGTGTGGACTTTTCCGTCCTGAGTGCCCATCAAGGCCCACCCGCCCTGGCTTCTACCCTTTCAAGGAGCCCCTGACCTGGGCACTGGTTTCCAGGATCCAAGATCAAGGGAGGCCCCTGTCCACACAGCCCTGGAGCCTGTAATAAGCTGACGTAAGTCTTTCAACAAGCGCAGAGTGGGCACCATGCTTCCCACCAGGGCCCCGAATGCCGTGACCTCGCCCTAGATAATGATCTCATCCCCAGCTGGCACAGTCGGTGCCTGGGCTCACCTGGGGGCTTGTCCCAGCCAGGTGGAGACCACAGCTGCTTTTTCATGCTTTCTTTTGAAGGTTTGTTATCATTCATGCCCTGGGCAATGCCTACGTTTTTCACAGCAGCCACTCACGGGCTTTCCACTGGCACAGCACTGTCAGCAGCCGCAGGCTCTCCTGTGCCCGTGGCTTGGTGCCCGTCTGTGGCAGGGGCAGGACACGGCCTCCTCCTCACCCCCGGCGGCCAGGGCCCGGGAGCTCTCAGCTTGGAGGTGTCGAGGCACTGCCAACGGCGGCTTCCAGTTCAGCGGAATCCCCCATAACTGCCCCATGCACAGGGACTAGACATGTGAATAAGGAAGTGTGACCTATAAACAGGGGGAACAAAACAGTTCATAAAGACTGACTTTGAAAAGACCCAGATGTTAGAAATAGCAGACAAAGAGTTAAAGCAGCTAATAGAAATATATTTGAGTACTCAAAGAAAATTATTTCATCAAAAATGAATAGAGGAAATCTCAATAAACAAATGGAAATTATAAAAGAGAATAAAAAGAAAATTCTAGGACTAAACAGCTCAACATGTGAAATTGTGACACTTGCTGGATGGAGTTAACAATAGACTGAAAATGGCAGGAGAAAGGGCCAGCAAACTGAAAGATGGAGCAATAGAAAATCTCCCCTCTGAAGGAGAGACAGAAAAAAATATTGAAAAAAATGAACAGAGCCTCCACAACCAGTGGGAAAATATCAAGAGATACAACATACATCTCTTTATGAGAGAGAATGGGCCAGAAACAAAAGACTTGAAGGACTAATGATCAGAAATTCCCCGAATTTTGTGAAGAACAGAAAACTTACAGATTCAAGTGTATCAGCCACCTGCAAGTAGAAGAAATACAAAGAAAACGACTCCTAAACACATCATCATCAAATCACTGAAAACCAAAGATTAAGAAAAAGCTCTTCAAAGCAGACTCATTGCCTGCAACAGAATAAAGATGCAGATGATGTCTGGTTTCTTATCAGAAGTGATGAGGAACAGAAAGTATGGGATTGAGGACATATCAGGGACAATATCCTCCAAAACTGAAGGCGGAAAAAGATATTTGCAGATAAACACAAACAGAGAGAATTCGTCACCTGCACTATAAGAAATATTAGAGAAGGTTCTTTGGGATGAAGGAATTGACTCTAGATCGATGTCCCCAGCTGGAGTGGGGAGGGAAGAGCACGGGGGGTGGTAAATATGGAGGCTACCATCAAGGAGATATTGTTTTCTTTTATTAATTTCTTGAAAGGACAGCATCCGCCTCCGGGGATGATGCACTGAGAAAGATACAACCTCACTTCTGGGTGGACCTCCCGAGAATGCACAGCCCAACTGGACGAACTTGAATATGAACTGTGCCTCAGTGAAAACTATGATCTCCTGGCTTTGATCATTGCACTGTGGTTATATGAGCGCTGTCTTTGTTCAGGGCTGACATTGAGGGCAAAGGGCCAGCCACGTGGTTTTCCAACTTACTCCCAAATAGTTCGGAAAATGGTATAGACGTGTCTGCGTGTGTGTGTGTGTGTGTGTGTGTGTGTGTGTGTGTGTGTGGTGACAGAGGGAGAGAGAAAACACAATGGTATATGAGAGTACCTTGTACTGTTTGTGCAATTTCTCTGTAACTGTAAAATTATATAACAATTAAAAGATTTTTTTAAATGATCATTTCAGTAAAAGCTATTTGTAAGGTAGTTGTTTAGTATGTTTCTCCACTAAAGAGTGAGCTCTGGGAAAGCAGGGACCAACCCCAGTGTGGTTGGCCTGTCGTAGGGTATGTCCAGGTGGACGTGGGAGCCTGGAGGGCTGGTCCCAGCTCAGCTTCCAGTGTCCAAGAGACCCTGGGCCCCTCACTGCCATCCCTGGCCAGTAAGATGGATATTCGCCCCCCTCCCCATCTCTCTGTGTCTATCTCCCTCTCTCCTTCCCTCTCTCTCTCTTTCTCTGTCTCTCTGTGTCTGTCTGTCTCTCTCTGTCTCTTTCTCTCTTTCTGGAAGACCAGCTGCCCTCTTCGGTTCTGGACAAGTGAAGGACAGCCATTGTCATTCCCCTTTCTGGAGGACTATCAAAGCATAAGTGATCCATCAGCAGATTTCTGGTCTCAGAGCTCTGACCGGGAGCAACTTTTGTCCTCAGGACGCCATGTGATCAGAGGAATGTCACTGCTCAGGGATGGGCACAACCTGTCTCCAGCGTGTCCCGAGTGCTGGGCACTGATTTATACATCGCCACGTGCTGCTGACTCACTTGTGTGCCTGGCGCCTCCAGGTGGGCCGGAAGCCCCAGGGGACAGAGACCCTCCCCCCACCCCTGACTCGGGACGTCCCTCTCAGCCTCCTCCATCCCGGGGACAGGGCAGGGCTCGGTGAGTACTCCAGGCCCTCGGGGGCTGCATAACCAGAGCCAGAGGAGCCACAGTGATGCTTCCTGACAAAGCAGGTCCGGGCATCAGCCCACGGCCCCCGCCCCGTGCCTGGCGCTACGGGGAAACTACAGCCTAGCGGAGTCTCAAATCCCATGTCAGATGTGCTCAGGCGCTCCTCGGTTGGACACTTCGCTCCTGATCCATATACCTTCGCTCGTGCCCCACTGAAAGGACGGTGGCCTGACCGCTCTGAGGTTTCTACCCCAACCATTACGTCCTACAGGAGTGCCTTGGTTTCCTGTCTGCAGGGTCTCGGTGCCCGAGGAGCAGAGAGGGGCACTGCGGCAGGTCGAGGGATGACAGACACTTCGTCCTACCCAGCCCCTCGAGAGCCCCTGTGGCCCTGACTCCGGGCCCACCAAGCACGCTGAGCGGTGGTGTGGCCCTTCACCTGGAATCCCGCCGCCGACCCACGTGCGCTTGGGTGAGTTCCCACCTCTCCGAGCCTCCATTTCCGCATCCACGAAAGACGTCTCACGTGGTCATGGGGGCTACAGGGGGGGAAGCGTGTCCACAGCCCACATGGTGCCTGGTGTGCATGGTGACCGCTGCCCGTGCAAGCCCAGCCGGGGGAAGGACGCTGTGATTTTCTCCGCAAAAAAAAAAAGACTTGACACCGTTCCACACAAGGAGGGAGGGACGCTGCCCTCAGCAGGGGGCTTCCCGCTGCTGTTCTCCCCAGCTTTCCCCATCACTACACCTGGCCTGGCCCGCAAGCAGCCTGGGGGTCCCCGGGACTCAGTGAAACGTTCTCACCTGCCCCCCACCAATGTCCTTATTCCTTGGAGGGGAGTGACCGTGTCCTTGGACAGCCTGGCTCCCGGCCAACTGGCAGCTGACGGTGCTGGAGGGCGGAGCGGGTGAGAAGCAGCTGGCCCAGGGCTGAGGATCACCTGCGGGTCTCCAGCTCTGGCTTCCGAGGCTGGGCTTCCCGGGACTACGTGGTGCTAACGAGTCTGGAACCCAGGGAGCTGCGGGCAGTACAACCCCCAACGCAACACGGAGGATGACTTGGGAACATCGTTCTTAAGTTGTGCTGGGAGAGAAGGTTCCAGAGTGCAGCTGGGGTTGTGCTGTCTGGGTCAGATCCACTTGAGTCCTGCCGGAAGGACGGTCTCCCTAAGGACCAAGCCTTCCTGTCAGGGAAGAAGGATCGGCCAGGGTCCAGGATCACTGTCTGAAGACGGGTCTTAGGGCCACGCCTCCCCTCCTCAACCTTGCAATGAGTAGTGGGCACAGGTGGCTCTGCGCAGTACAGCCCCTTGGCTGGAGACACACCCGCCCCTTGGTCTCCACTCCCCACGGCTTCACACTGACCCGCCACCCCAGAAGCCCCACAGCTGTGTGCCTCAGCCTGCATCTGGGAAGGACACAAGCCAGGCTTAAGGTCACCATGCCAGCCTCTCCCTCAGAGAGCAGAGAGATCTGGGCACAGACCGGGATCCCGATCCTCCCTTCCAGATGTGGGATTTTGGGGGTAGGGGTGGGGGACAGCCCTCTGGATGTCATTTCTAAAATAGAATGAAGGATAACCTCCCTGCAGACTTCTTCTCAGGATTCAAGACTGGGATGCCAAGAGCGCTTTGCCTGTTAATGAGCACATGATAAATAACAGCTACGACTATTATCTAGTTATAAAAGCAAATGCCAGGCAAAACAGCACGGTCCTTGGCAACACAAGCAGGATGATGCTGGGGCCATTCCAGGGCATGACTTAACTGCCAGAGTCCAGCCAGAGGGAGAGCTCGTCGGGCAAGTGAGGGCAGCCTGGGGGCTGGGCAGCACTTGGCTGGCGCTGTGGGCGTGTCAGAGGGTGAGGAGCGAGAAGGGCTGACCAAGGGCTACCGGATGGACTTGCTCCAGCTACAGGGTTTGTGAGGCCGAGGTGGGCTGACCCCGCCTTCCCTGGTGTCCGAGGGCTCCGAGGCACGTCCTCCACGGTGGCCCAGGGAGAGCCTGGGTGGGTCTCAGTGGTGTGCAGAAGGAACACCTGTATCACACGTGTAGGCCTCATCTGTACACTGACCCCTTCAGCACGTGACCGTGAAGACCCTACTCCACGCTGGGTGGAGGACAGCCAGCCGGGGAAGCGCAGACACAGCCACCCTTATGGCCGCTGGGTAGAAGGTTCCAGGGACACTAGGGCTGGCGCAGCAGGGTTGATGGGCAGCTGAACACTGATGGTCAATAGCTGGTCTCCCCTGAACTCTGCTAGAGTCCAGACCTGCGAGGGAATAGGGATGAGCAAGGCCAAGTGCCTGCCCCTGAGGCGCCGCCGTCATGCAGGGCTGGCAGGACCCACACCCAGAGTGGGGGGAGGGGCAGGTGTGGTCAAGCAGCCCACGGGCACCAGGTGGGCTACGGGCTCTGCTCAAGATGGGAAGCTGGTGGCACTGGTCAGCATTCCCCACGACTCAGGGAGGTGCCCGGGCCAGGGCCTAATGGGTTAACGACTATTAAGAGGCACAGGGCTTCCCTGGTGGCGCAGTGGTTGAGAGTCCACCTGCCGATGCAGGGGACACGGGTTCGTGCCCCGGTCCGGGAGGATCCCACATGCCGCGGAGCGGCTGGGCCCGTGAGCCATGGCCGCTGAGCCTGCGCGTCCGGAGCCTGTGCTCCGCAACGGGAGAGGCCACAACGGTGAGAGGCCCGCGTACCGCAAAAAGAAAATAATAAATAAATACAAAATTTTAAAAAATAAAATGAGGCACAGACAACCTAATGAGCGGGGAGCACTGGCAAATTCCAAAGCGGATGCTATTTCTCCAGGCTACAGCCCAGAGTTTTTCTTTCATCATAATTAGTTGGCTGGGACTAAAAGCACAGCAAGAAAATCCCTGGGGAGCAGCAAGACCCCCGTGATAACCGCCAGGCTGTCAGCATCGGCCACTCTGTCTTCAGACTCAGCTCCTCAGTCGGCCATGCATTTGCCCTGGGAGGGCACAGGTAGGCGGGCGGGGCCGGAGGAGAAGGTGAGGTCGGAGCTCCAGAGTTCCACCCGCCCCGGCCCTGTGTGTCCTCTCAGCTCCTCCACTGAGCACCCTCTCTGCCTGAGTCTAGAAAGTGGGCTAAGCTGGACTCCAGTTTCCAGGAATCTGGAAGCAGCCTTGCAGCTTATGAAGGGCCGGGGGCTTCCGATGGCCAAGCTCCCTCTGGCCAGCCCCTTCCACCCTGCGCCTCGTGGCCTGTGTGCAAACTCGGGCACTGGGTGATGTTTAAAAGCAACGTCAGACCCTCTCGGATCTATTTCCTAAACACATTCAAAATCGTACAAAGAGGGACCCAGGGACGGAGAAGCTCCTCTTGTAGGCAATTATCTTAGAGCTAAATCAGCCAAGAAAGCAAAGACCCAACATCAAGGATGGCCACTGCTGTGATGTTTACAGGAGGAAAACTGAAAACAGCTCATCAGCCTTCAGCAGAATGGGGTGCATTGTTCTGCACTTTGTGCAGGGGAATCACAGCAGGGGGCTGGCAGGAGTCGGGGCGCAGAGGATGCCGGCGGCCTGAGGTCTGGGCCAAACCCTGTGCACAAGTGAGCATCGTCTCCCTGAAGCCTGGAGCCCTGGTCAGAGGTGGGGGCTGTTCAGGGAGCGTTCCCTGCTGCACCCAAGGTCACACCCAGCCCGAATGGAAACTGGGTTCTTAGCAGTGACTCGGTATAGCCAAGAAAGTGATTCAAGGCTCGGCATCTGTGGACGTGGACGATGTCACAGAACTCAGAAGTGGGAAATAGCTGGTTATAACACAGTAAGTGCACAGCCTGGGCTTGTGCACACATGCACGTCTTTCTGCTCAGAAACGGGGTGCTCGCTAGCGGGGGTTGGGGGGTGGTCACTGTTTCCTTCTTCAACTTTCTGAATTTTCTGAACTGTTTTTGCAGTAACGATGGATTCGCAGGGTGGTCGCTAGTTGGGGGGGTTGGTGACAATCTCCTTCAACTTTCTGAATTTTCTGAACTTTTTTTTTGCAATAACGATAGATCTGTGTTATAATCAGAAGAAAACAATAGAGCTATTTTTAAAGGCAGGCAACCGACACCTCGGAGAAGGAGAGTGTGGCAGGCTGGGGTGAATCATCCGGGGCATCAAACTTGCTGGCACCGCACTGAGGGATTCAGCATGACCTTACAGGCCAAGGATGCCCCTGCCCGGATGGACCAAGTGCTCAGAGGAGGGGGCCAGGGCAGAGGGGGTGAGGGCAGGAGGGAGGAGGCGCCAGCCCCTGCCAGTGATGAGACAGCTTTGTCACTAACATATGGGACACCCTTCTGCTGTCCCTGGCTGCTCTCTACCCACACTTCAAAACACACACACGAATGCAACACCTCCACCAGGGAGGGTTCAGTTGGGTAGGGAGACAAAACGATGCCCCTTTTTGGAATAGCAATATGAGGGAGGAATACAGCCCCGTCTGGAGGGAAGGTTCTGCCCCGTGGCGCAATCAACCAGCAGGCAATTCCAGACGGTGTCCTTGTTGAGCTGTGTGTCCAGCAATGGGAAGGGTCTGCACGAGTGGTCCACACCCCCGGTCGGAAATCAGCACCCAAAATCCCCGCTCTTCCTGCAACCTTCACCAGCCCAGACCAGAGGTTTCTAACCGGTTCTTCTGGTTTTGCTAAACTCCCATCCTGCCTCTGAGAAGGGCATACGTTCCCCCCACCCTCCCTCCCCCCTTCCCTCCCCCCAGCACCAGGTCCTCCGGCAAAGAAATGAGGAGCACCTTTGACCTCATGTTTGCTTGATGGATGGACAGAGCTTGGGAAATGACGCAGGCGCGGGCCGCAGAGTGGCAGGTAATGGTGGGAAATTAAACCAGCCTCCTTGGGTCATCCATCATTAGAACCTCATTCCTTGCCCCCTGCCCAGGGTCAGCCGCGGTCTCTCAGAGCAATCCATCACCCCGTGGGCTGCAGGATCATGAGACAGCATCTCTCCCTGAGGCCAGGACCAACCAGACACCCAAAGCCCAGTGCTGGCTCACTCGCTCGGAAATGCCTTTAAAATGCTGTCCTAGATGAGGATTTAATTCAAGTGTTAATAAGGCATCTCATATGCGTTTAAAGGACAAAGCGCTCCTGGAATTAAGCAACATTTACACAATCACTCTGCCTTCTTGGCCGTGGCCTCACCCCACCAACGGCCACCCACCAGGCCTTGGGCAAGCTTTCATTTATTTGCTCATTTAAGGGAAACGTAAGAGGCAGAGACAGTCTTTCATGTTCACCAGATCCCATTTCATAGTCCTCCTTCTGGGGTCTGAGAGGTGGAAGACCAGATGGGATGTGGGATGTGGGGTCATGTGGCCAGTTCTGGCCAATGAGATGCAAGCAGTCGCTGCAGATGGCGGTGGTGACCTTCCATCTCTCTCTTCCCCGCCTTGGGAGGCATGGAGGCCCCGGGCTGGGTTACGGCATGGAGAACAGCTGCCCTGGAGAGTGGCCTGGCCCCAGAGCAGTCTCTGTGGAAAAGGAGCCAATGTGGGTGCGAGCACCGAGGATACAGCTCCGCGGTCACTGCAGCCGATGCAGCCCAGAAGAACGCCCGCACGGGGTCTTACTGCATGCTGGGTGGGGACTGCAGGGCAAAGAAGAAGACGGGGGTCTTGGCTTTGGGGCTTGCAGTCTTGAAGAAACCGCAGAACCACTCTGACGGTCTCATCTCAGAAATGAGGTACTGGGTTCCCAGGAAAGAAGCTAGATTCCCAGCTAGCCAGCAGCAGAGCCCCGATAGGCACCTGCTTGGTCCTCTAGTCCAGGCTCCAGCATCGTCCTTGGTGGGGCTGTTCTAGAAGCTCTTGAATTTCAGGATGAGCTGTGGGAGCTCTAGGCCGGTTCGGTGACTCAGATGGAGCCACTGGGGTCACGGGACCAGCTGAGGTCGGAGGCAAGAAGTCCCCGCTCCCTGTCTGGCCGGCTGGTTATTTTCTGTCACGTCTTCCCCTGAAGGCGTCCGCTGAATGTGCAGGGCCACCGGGTCACAATCACGATCTGGGTACATCATCCTGACACAGATGCACTGGCTTGGTAGGGGAGGCACAGGTCAGGTTTATCTAAATAGAGAACTCATCCAGCTTTTGTCAACAGTGGGAAGTCTTCAACAAGCGTCTATGAACAGCCTGCTGCATGCACAGCACTCAGTGCCCTTGCATCCTGAAGTTGTTCGAAGACCAGGCTGAAAGATGTGAGTAGCACACTTGGAGTGGGGGAGGGAAGGGGAGGGGGAGGGGAACCCGAGTTCTGGCATCGATTAGTCATTTTTTCTCATCTTTTCAGGGTTTCCAAATGTCTGGGCACATCATGAACCCAGGGCTGGGAAGGACCTTGAGGGCACTCCAGTCAAACCCCTCCCCCATCCTCCCCACCAACCCGCCATCCCCTATGATGCTCAGATTCTCTGCACCGTACTTCCAGGAGGGCCAACGCCGGCTCTCCAAGCATCTCTGGAGACAGCCGCTCACCTCATCCCGAGGCAGCCTGGGCCGCTTTGGGTACCTGGAGTGCTCAGTGGCACGTCCCACAAGGGGATCGATCTCCAGGCATCAGGTGGTCAGTGGGTGCCCTGACCGGAGTGCAATCTACACAAGGGCAAGCTGCACCTCTGGGGCTGGCATCAGGAGCTTTCTGGGCCCCCGGCAGGAATCAGGGAAGGAATCTGGCCTTGAAGACACTCCCAGGTCCGTGCTCTCAGGGCCAGGGTGACTCCTCAGCTCCGTTCTTGAAGAAACGTGTCACATGTCTCGTGTCTCGGAGACTCAGTGCCCCCCTGCCGTCTCCCCCATCCAGAGTCCAGAGCTGGGGCAGCCATCACCCCCTCGCCTGCCCCTGGACTCTAAACAGCCCCTGGGAGGGCACCACCTCCCCCGTGGGACATCAGTCCTGTGCATCCCTCCAGACATCAAAGCAACAGGACAGAGTTCAATCTCTTCTCCGAGCGCCTCACAGCGTCTTCCAGAGCCCACCTTGGAGGGCCTCCTTTCAGAATGTGTCTTCTTCCACCTGCATTCCACGCATTCCATGCCCCCCCCACTTCCATGCTGTTAAGGAGGCTTTATGCTGCCTCAGATGTAGCATCTTTGTCAGCTTTCAATGTGAAAAATAAATAATTACAGGGGTGTTGACAGGCTGGTTAAAAATAGTCCCTTCTCGTAAAAGGTGAAAACTTGGTGAGAAATGCAGGGGCCTGGGGGTGGGGGATGGGAGCTTGCCTCCGTCCAGCCCACCCACTAGCCCGGGAAAGCCAGCCCGCTCCAGACTCCAGGGGCCCAATCAGATGCCCTGACCTCCCTGCCGACCTGTCTCCGAGCCTGATGTCCTGATCAAACTAGGTGGGAGGCCAAGCTGCCCTTGAATCTTGTTATCTGACACATAGGTTTTGATTCAAGGAATGTGACTTCCCTAACAAATCGCCTTTTATTAGGTACTATCACTTTAAAAAGAAAAAAAGTCGCATTAATTGCAACTATGTGCCATGCCCTGGGATTGATTCCGCTATCAGTGTGTCAGGAGTCCCTTCCTCATGGAAGAAGCTCTGTCATCTTTTATGCCAATGTCAACACCAGCCAAGCTCTCCTGAAGTGGGTCCAAGGACCGCAGTCTTGGCGCAGGAAGGGACCACCCCACACAGACCCCAACTGCAGAAGCAGTGGTGGCCAGCATTCTGGAGACCTGAGAGGCTTGAGGAGCAGCGGGCAGCGGTGGAGGTTGGTGGAGAGGGTGAGCCAGGCCCCGCGGGATGTGGGCAGTGCCAGGGCCCCTGAGCTATCTCCCGGGGGTCATGCTTCCCGCCCCTACTGCTCCACAGCCCATGCAGCTGCCAGAGCCTGACTCAAGGCCCTGATGCCCTGCCTGGGACCCCCGAGACTCTGTATCACCCGTGAGTCCCCCTTCTGCAACCCCACAGCCCCACCCATCTGTGGGCCCATTCCCAAAAGCGCGGGTGTTCATGCGGCCTCTGCCTTGCACGCCCTCCTGGAAAACCCCTCCTCATCTTCAGAGACCATCCACGGTTCCCTCCTCTGGAACCTTCCTTGACCCCGGGCCTAACTTCCCCCGAGCTGCACACAGCACAGGCCTCCTGGAGTGCATGGGACCCCCGCCCTGACGTGAGCCCTTACGCGCCACTTTCCCGGTAAGGATGTGCTTTCTTGGGGCACAGGAAGGACTGCCTACACTTGTCAGCCCACTCGCAGACTCGGAGCGCTACTCATCAGTAAGGCCTTGATTTAATCCTCTTCACCGTCTCTAGCTAAAGAGCTACAACTGCCGCCTCCGCTGCTGGGACCACTTGCCCGGTCAAGTGGCTGCAGAGTCCCATCCTCTGTGTAAGTCAAGGGGCTCCTCCCCCAGCCCAGCTGCTCCCAGGCCCGGCTCTTGTCCGCCCACCTGGGCCCCTCTGCCTTTCTTAGGCAGGTTACGGAGGACAGCTGAGACGCTACCGTCAGGGAAAGGAGAGCCCAGCCAGCGAACCCACTGCCACCTCTGCCCCGCCCCGCCCCACACCAGGTCACGCCCCCCAACAACCACGCCCACGCCACGCCCCATCACACGCTGCCTCGCCCTACCAGGCCACACGCCTGCCACTCCCCCATCACAACGCCTCCCTGCTGAGGCCCCACCCACCTGGCAGGTCCTGCCACCTCCAGCCTTGGCCCACGCCCCTCTCTCTCTCCCTGGGCAGCTGCAGCAGCCCGTCGCCGGTCTCTGCGTCCTCCTTCAGTAATTCCTCTTCAAGGCGGCAGTGTTCGGCTTGCTAACGCACAGCCTGGACCACGTCCCTCTGCTGCTCTAAAGCCTTCCATGGCTCCCGTGGCCTGGGGACGAAGGCCACGTGCTTGGGCTGCCATTCAAGGACTCCACAGTCAGCCCCCCGAAGCGGGAGCTGATCAGTCCCGCGTCTTCTGATTTTGTCGCCCGCCCTTCCTGGCACCGTCACTGCATCTGGACCCCTCAATCTGCCTCACTCCCCACAAAGCCAAGCCTAGACCCCATTTTTCCCACGAGACACCCTGATTGCCATGGTCAGAGGTGGTCTCCCGCGTTTGGGGGGGGGCGGTGCTGGCCTTTCCTTTATTGGTGGTTATAAATAATCATAGTGAGTGTTTCTTGAACCCTCTCAGGGGCCAAGCCCTGGGCTAAGACCTTCCCGAGTGCTGCAGCCACAGTCACGGGAGGCTGGGAAGGAGGCCTGCCCACTGTGTGAGGTCAGTGTGGTTTGCTGAGTGAATACTGAGCTCTTGACGCAATAGCTCCGACCGGGAGTGCTTAAGCTATGGGGGAGGGGATCCCAGGACGCTTGAAGAATATCGTGAACGTGGAGCGCACATGGTCACAGAGATCCACCCCGTTTCTGATGCACTCTCGGTCCCCATCGCGCCCTCCAGATCTGTCCTCCAGGCTCTGGTTTCTGCTGCCCGCTCTCCTCTGGCCCTGCAGGCCCGCAGCCCTCCTCCCCACCGGCTGGAGGGGACGCTTAAGAGAGGGGATCAGGCTGGCAAGAAGCCTGCACTCGATCCCAGAATGTGCACTTGAGCTCCACTTAGCTGCCCACTGTCTAAAAATGGAAGGAAGGGATTAAAAATGAGCAAACGAGATGGCTTTGTGTAAAACCATCAGCAGCCGAAATGTGCAGACTAATTGGATTTCCGCCTCCTCCTGCTCTGAAGGGAGCAGACTCGGGCTGAGCTTCTCCAAAAGCAGGAGGAGAGCAGTGCGTGCCGGGCTGCCGTCGCAGAATGCCTGCCTCTGGCAGCTGCCGCTTGTACATCTCCCCAGCTTCCTCCAAGCACCAGCATCCCAGTTATGGCTCCTAATAACTCCCCACTGTCTGCTCTGGTAATCACCCAAATTCCAGAGCTGCACTGGAGAAGAGAGAAAAGGGCCAACTTTGGCCCAATAAGCGTGAGGCTTCTTGGGTTCCTGGGTTGTAAGCCTTAGCAAGCGTCATGAGAGCGCAGAGGCAGCTGCCGTGGGCCACGTGGCACTGGGCCGGCTGGGAGCCAGGCTTCCCCCTACCCTCATGTGTCATCCTCACGACCTCTCCATCCAGTGGGTGGGTATTAGTCACCTACGACTACAGTAATGGGGACAAGGGACCGCCAAGTCTTGGCTGCAGAAGACAACAAAAAACAATCATATCTCAATCTCCGTAGCCTACTGGGTGGTCTCAGGTGGGCTCAGGCTCTCTCAGAAGGTGGCAGTCAAGCTGGCAGCCAGCGCCGACTCATTTGAAGGTTTGAGTGGGTCTGGAGAAGCCTCTTCCAAGCTCAATCACATGGCTGTTGGCAGGAGGCCCAGTTCTCCACCAGGGCTGTAATGACAGCATGGCAGCTGGCCTGCCCAGCACGCACCATCTGAGAGAGGGGGAATACGGCCACCCAAGGCAGAAGCCACAGTGCCTTCTATAACCTAATCTCGGGGGACGTAGCACCCCTTCTGCAGATTTCCATTGGTCACACGACCGACCCTGGTACAGAATGGGAAGGGGGCTGGCAAGGTGTGATACCAGGAGGTGGGGTCACTGGGACCATCTTAGAGGCTGGTTTCTACATCGTTTCCCCATTTTACAGGTGAGAAAACTGAGGCTCAGGTCATGTAGGTCGCTGGCCTGAGCTCACGCAGCCCGTGGGGCAGACCCCAGATGGGACCTCAGCATGCCTGACTCTGGGGTCCTAGGACTCCCATGGGACATGGGGGTGAATTCCAGCTCTGGTACAGCTGCTCACGCTGATGTATGACCTTGATAGTGCCACTCGTTGACCTGGGCCTCAGTTTCTCCATCTCTTCAAAAGGGATGATAACAGCTGTACCAAGATGGCCCCAGTGTCCTGAGGGGACACGGGCAGTGGGCAGGGGAGTTTGGCTCTGTCCCCCGATCTGAGTCGGCCTCAGGGTCTGGCTGGGATGGGCGGACCTGGCCTGGAGCCAGCACTAATCCCCCCACAGCCGGTGCAGGCAGGGAAACTGAGTCACAAAGGGCTGTTACTCACCCAAAGCCAGCTGCTGGTCAGGGCGGAGCTGGGGGTCGGGGTCAGAGCACATGGACCCCGTGTCCCAGAGATCTTTACTGCAGGACCTGCCTACCTGGACGTAAGGTATGAGACTCAGAATAGTAACAAAGGTGGTTGATGAGGCCTGTTCTGGGCCACCTGGGCTTTATCTCCTCGCCCCTCACTGCCACCAGCCCCACCCCTCTCCCAGCGGCTGCACCATCATGACCTCCACTCAGAGGCAATCACTCCAACACCCCCAGGAGACCCTCTGTGCATGTCCCATAAGGAGTAGGTATTAGTCAGTAGGCAGCTGATGTAACAAACATCCCCCCCCCACCTCAGAGGCTTAAGACAAAGTCCGTCCTCACTCAACACACCGGCCAGTGTGGGAGGTCCAGATGACAGCTCGGTCGGCAGCTCCTTTCTCCCTGTTGACCTGCCTTGACCCCTCAGAGTCCTTGGACCTAGTCCTGATGGAGGGATTGCTGGTGGCGAGCCCAGCCGCGGGGCTCTTGTTTGCAGCATCACTCCTGCCCACATCTCGCTGGTCAGAGGACAGACACGCGGTCCCTCCTGACTGCAGGGCCGTGTGGTCTTCTTGCCCTGTCACCCTGTTCCCCCCACCCTTCTCTGCACCCCCAGAGGCTGAGCTGCTGTCTGGCTTCACCCACCCTTGAGGAGAGGTGTTGAGACCCACTGCCTGGATCCTCAAACCCCGGCCAACTGCCTTGGGAGGCTGAAGCAGCCGGCAGAAGGCTTCACCGGAGCCCTCCTCCCCAAACACGCGGCTTCGCCAAAAGGCCCAGCTGGGCCATCACGGGGCTCTGGCCCCCTGGGCAGCTCAACATGTCATTGTTCGTGTTCAGGTGACAATGTTTCCATGTGAGAAGGGGGTGCAGGTGGGCTGTGATGGGCCCATGGGCCTGAGAGCCAGCTGGAGAGCCAGCCCACCTCTGGGCTTTAGGGGAGACCATGCTCGGTGGGTGGTGGACTATCCGAGGTCATGCTGACTGTCTCCTGATCAGAGCAGCCAAGGCCCAAGAGGTGGCCCCATGCAGCCCAGGCCCTGCCCCTGCCAGCTGAGCAAGCATCTGCTCGGCCACCAGCCTCTTCCTGTTGTCACAAAGGAGGGGATTCGGCGATATGTCACCCTGGGAATACAGCACCGGGACTCAGGGTCTGCACGTGGGGCCCCATGCTCACGGTGGGCCCCTGCCTTTGCTGGGGATGTGCTGTGACGCTTCTTGGTCTTCTTGTCCCTTGAGCAGCCTGACCTGTCCCTCCATTCCCAGAAGAGCCCATGGGGGTGGGCCTCCACCTGACCCCTCGCTCAGTGGCCAGGTGAAGGGAGGGGAGGGACGGACGGGGGCTGTTCCCCACCAGGCCTCTGCAGACACGCAGGTCAGCACATTGGAAGCTGCTGGTCCGAGCGGCAGAGGGTCTCGGGACCCTGGTCATCACCTGGCTCGTTTTCACAGCTCCCGGTCCCGCGGAGCTCAGGTATACGGCACCTCCAAGGTGAACCTACACCTTATGCACAGCTCACAGTTGGCCCTTGGTTGCCCCCTGTCACTTGGGACAAACACGCTTTCCCCCTTCCACTGCCTGGACCTTGAGATTTGTGCAAATGCAGCCCCTAGGTGGAGGCTGAACCCTCCTAGGACCTGGTGACATGGAGATTTCACAGCCTCCCCCTCCCCGGGATGCCCGGCAGCCACGCCTGCAGGACGTCAGAGGGCGCTGCGCCCAGTGACTGAGGCCACACAGCCCCCGGCAGGGGCAGGGCCCAACGGGAAGGCCATCTCAGGACTGGCAGAGCTGGAGGGCACTCAGGCTCCTGTGAGCTGCTGCCCTTGCAGAGCAACCCCCAGACCTGCAGGGGCCCCGCCGAGGACAGGTCCCAGGCTGGACATGAATTAGTCTATCTGGGGGCACAGAGCTGACCCCTGAGCGAGCAGGGGTACAAGCAGGGGCGAGAGGAGGTGGCCAGTGTCGTCTGCTCCCCCTCCCTTCCTCCTCTTCCTCCTGTCATCATGTCTCCCAGGGGCAGCGCAGTGCCCACTGCCCGGCCAGCGATGTCTGGGGCCTAGGAAGACCGTTTTGTGTTGTGTTTTCCCAGCACCTCCACAGTGCCAGGGTGCCGAGCCTACAGAGTCCATCCTCCCGTGCACCTGACCCCTGCCACCCGACTCACCCCGGCAAGGGTGACCAGTCGTATCAGTTGCTTCATTTTGCTTTCAGTGATGACTTACTGGCATCCTTATCACCTGGCCAGCCCCAGAGTGGAATATGAAATTGGGTTCCTCTGCCTGCAGGATGGTCAGGCCGCAAAAGGGAACTGTCACCACAAGATCAGAAACAGCCCAGAGTGACATACCCTAAGGAGAGAGAGCCATGTTGGGGGCCAAGCTCCAGATCCTGGTCATGGTGCTGCCATGGTGACACCAAGCAAGTCCCTTCCCCTCTGTGACCCCACTTGCTTGTCTGTAAAGTGGCAATGGTGATGTTTATCTCCAGTGGTGAGGTCCAGGGCGGTGACCTGTGGGCAGTGGGCTCAGTGCTTCCCAGAGCATGCCCCTCGATCAAGGAGCCTCCAGACACTCACCTACTCTGTAGAGACCCTAAGAAACACTCCACTCCCACTGGACTTCGTGTAACCCAGTGTCTCCCAGTGCTTGTAAGCTGAAGCATCTGTAGGCGTTACACTGTATCAGTCAGGCTAGTCCAGGTTATGCCACAGTAACAAACAGCACCCCCCCAAATGGAGAATTCATCCCTCAGATGTGCTGTGTTCAGCATGGGGCTGGTGGACAAGATCTACCTGCTCGACCCCAGGGACCCGCAGGATGGAGGCTCCATCTTTGTCTGCACTTCATCACAGAAGATGGCAAGGAATGTGCCAGACCACCCTCTGGCTCTGCAGGGGTCCTTCCGGAAGTGCCGTGCAGCACCCCTGCCGGTGTCTCATTGTCATTGGCCAGTGCGAGGCACGTCGCACACCCACCCAAGGCAGGGGTGGGGCCTCTTCCCTGAGCCCAGAGAGGGGGCTGGGGGCAAACCTATGGAGCTCTGGTGCTCCCGCAAAGCAGACTCTGGGGAATGCTGGTTGGTTCGCTAATGACCCCAAAGGGGAGAATTGTCCTCAACCAGAATTTAAACCCAGCATTTCAGGGAAACACACTCACCCAACATGAAAATATACAGGGTTGCTCTTCTATATCTCCTCAGCACAGATTTCTACTAGCTTTTGCATTGCAGAGTCACATATTTATTCATATGGAAACTGTTTCCCAGCCAAGTGTGACATTTGGATACTGAGTCATTGTTCATCCCGACGTCCTGCAAAAGATGAAAAACACCCCCCAAAATATTGTGGACACAGTCTTGCTTGTTTGCTGGAAGCAATTTTTAAATTAATGACTAACATGAGATTAAAAACAAATAAAACGCAAAAGAGTCCTCTCGCTCCAGGCACAGGTCGAGTTCTCCCTCCAAGTGTGCAGTCTGGGAAGTTTGGACCCTGTGTGGGACCAACAGAGCCGCTGGCACGGGCCACCGCCCCCAGGATGCCTGGTGCCACGGCCTCGCCCTGGGGGTGGTGACCTGCCTTTCGATGCTCCGGTGAGTCCGTTGGGGGAATCCTTGATGTTTACGTGGCCATCCCATGCTGCCTCGGCCCCCATCTGTGAAGTGGGCTCAGCGGTGCTGGTCCCAGCCTCCCGCCCTCTCCCTGCTGGTCAGAACACTTCCTACCCTCTGCCCACCCCATCCCTGTGAAGATGCCCACATTGCTCTGGGGCGTTGGCTGTGCTTTCTACTTCTTTTAGATTCAGGTTAAGTTCTCATCCCGGTAAGTGGGAGAGGCGACCACCAGGGACCTGGTTAAGGACTTCCCGTCACTGAACGTTAAGGCTGCCTTTCCGGTGGGCGGGTGGGCAACAGATGCGCTGGGAGTGTGGGCTGTGCCTGGCAGCCGTGACACCAGGAGAAGCTCGGGAGACAAGCTCTCTCTCTCTTCCTAGCAACAGGGAGCCCGCA
Source organism: Hyperoodon ampullatus (assembly GCF_949752795.1). NCBI lineage: Eukaryota > Metazoa > Chordata > Mammalia > Artiodactyla > Ziphiidae > Hyperoodon > Hyperoodon ampullatus. The sequence goes on from NC_136919.1 coordinate 3,608,303, forward strand.
TCACTTCCTGCTCAGCAAATCCTTGCTGGTCCCTGGGGGCCACAGACCTCGAGCGGCCATGCACCCTCCTCCTGGGAAGGTTTTCCTCTTCCTTCCTTCCATTGCCTCCTCTTCATCTTCCAAAGGTCACCGTAGCACCAGGAAGCCTTCTCGGCCCTCCCAGCTGATTTACAGACCGAGAAAACCAGGAGCAAACGAGTGGGCATGGAAGTTCAAGGCCCAGCCCCTCCCCTTGCAGCCTCGCCCCACAGGCAAGCTGCCTCTCCTCCCCAAGCCCCAGTTTCTTCATGGGTAAATGGGGAGAAGAAGGTACCAACCCTCCTCCTGGTCCCAGTCTCCCCCCTGGGGAAGATCCCTGTCCACACCCTTCACTACATCTGCCCGGCGCCCCGTAACCCACTTCCCACCACCTCCCGAGTGTGGCATCGGCATCTGATTCATCCCTGTACCCCTGTGAGCATCACCCCGAGCCTGGCACGCAGAGGCAGTAACTGCTTAAGAGCTGGTTGGGTCACTGGGGGGCCCTGTGCCACAACCCCCTTTGGCACAGAAACCCCTGAACCCCTGACCCCCTGGTCTTCACCACCAGAGACATCATCACAATAAAAGGAACCCGGAGGCCTCGCAACACCGGGAAGGGAACGAGACTGGACTGGGAGATGCTGCCGTCCATAACTCACAGGCCACTAAATTAATTACCGTGGCAGAAGTATGGAGAGCGCTGCCCGTCTCCTGGAAACCACCTCCAGTTATATGGCACTTGGATTTGTTAAAATATCGAAGCTGTTAGGAGGAAAATGAAAAAAGCCAGACGAGACACTCTTCAGCCTGGTTGCGGGGCATGTCAGGGATGAGAAAATGCAATCTGCCGGCTGGTCTGGCCCAAGATTAATGACACGAGGTCTGGAGAGGGCCAGGCTCCAATCGCTGGCCTGCTGTAAAACCAGTGAAATATGGTATTCTGTAATCTGTGTACTTGCCATGTAAATGAGTGCCCTTAAAGGGCTTTACACGTGTCTTGGCTTCTATGCAGAAAGCTCAGGTGCCCCACCAGAAGAAGGCATCCATCATCCCGAGGAGTGGATTCCCATGCAGCCAGAGTCGCCATCGCGGTCTTCAAGGGCAAACCCAGGCTCTCTTCTGCGTTGGCTGGGGTGAGCAAGGGGACTTAGGAATGAGGAAGGATGGCTGGACTTGCAGGGCTCCGCCACAGGGCCGGGAAGGGCTGCCCCTCAGGCCCTACCCCAGAACCGTGGATCTTCCCCCCAGTGGTGGGGGGAATTGGGAGAAAGGAGTCATCCCTGGGAGACCTGGCATGTCTGGGAGTTAGTGCAGGAGCGTTCAGCTGCCTAAATCCATCCTCCGGCCTGCCCTGTTGACAAGGCCAAGAAGGCTGATTGTTGAGAGCTACTTGGATATGGGCATAGATTAGCCATCAGGAAGGACATACAGTAGACTCGTCTTGAATTACAAAGACAGGCTTTACAATCGGCCTCCCTAAAGGGCCCACTGGCTTCCTAGGAAGGCTGCAGAGTCCAAAGTGAAGATAGAGAGGTGGTGGCCGGAACTAAGTTGGCGATACCTGACATGGACCGTCACGCTTCATGCCATGCTCAGGGCAGACATCACTAAGCAATCTGCTGCTCCTTTCTGCTGAGTCCAGCAAGGACAGCAGAATCCTGATCTGCACAGCCCTTTGGTTGCCAGCAAAAGAAGCTGACATTGACTATAGCTTAAGCCACACAACCTAAAACGACAGCAACAGATGACAATGGATTAGCTGGCGGGACTTGGGCAGCTCACAGCTTCCAAGGAAACACTGGAGAGCCAGGCTAGGAAAAGTCAGGAGCTGGGGCAGCTCCAGGGATCTCAGGAGCAGCAACCACCGCTCAACTCTCTGGGGAGGGGTCGCTGCCAGAGGCATCCTCTCCTGCTACTGCTGACCTCAGGGTCCAGAGAGGGGTCTGTGGTCAGCCTAGCTTGGACCATGTACTCACCCTAGCCAGGCATGACCAGTCGTCGCAACAGCATGGATTCCAGATTGGATGTGCAGGCAGCCACCCCTGAATCTGGTCCAGACAGTTCAGTCTGGGGCTCTGGCCCTGCTCGTGGTGCATTTCCTTTCTCCACAAAGACCGGAGGATTTTTGAGAGCAAGGACTGTGCCTCCTTTTCCTCCAGTGCCCTCATAGAACTTCGTCCAGCCCTGCATTATTTCAGTGATTTACAGTAAGCCACTTCTCTTCCTCTAATCAGGTGGGATGCTTTTTGGTGAAAACACAAATGTCCACATGCATGGTTAAAGGAAAGATAAAAACTGAGTCAAAAACTAAGCTAACTATACCAAAACCGAGACATGAAATAGTTTGAAGTTGCAAGCTAAGTGTAACTTTGAGCTCCCTGGCAGCCAAGGAAAAGAGAGGGAAAGGAAAAAAGATGGGTTATAGATCTTCAAATGTTTGACAAAGGGGAGCAAAAGATTCTACAGCAGACAGAAGGTTTTCCTGACCCCAGATTCTTACAGAGCTGGGTGCCTACAAGAAGCTCAGTATCTGTTTGCTCAAGTCCCCAGGCTGCCCCGTCTGCCACCTGCAGTCTTCCATGGCCACCTCGAGTCCCAGCCCCTTATCATCCTGCAAGGAGCTGGGCTGTACAGACCACACCTCTTCTCCTACCTGGATCCAATGACTCGACGGTGAAAGGCAGTTACAGGGGACTTTTAGGACAGCAAAACTATTCTGTAGGAGGCGGTAATGGTGGGTACATGTCATTATGTATTTGTCCCATAGACTGTCCAATATCATGAGTAAACCCTAATGTAAGCTGTGGAGTCTGGGTGATGATGGTGTGTCCATAATGGGGGGATGCTGGTACTGGGGGAGGCTGTGGGGGGAGGGGTACAGGAGAAGCCTTTGTACCTTCTGCTCAGTTTCGCTGTGAACCTAAAACTGCTCTGAAAGCTAAAATCTAATTAAAAAAAAAAAAGTTCCAGCAAAGCAAACTTAAAAAATAAGAATAAAACAATAGGGAAAGTTGTGGGTGGAGGAGGGTGTATGGGATCTCTGTCCTCTGTATTATCCGCTCAATTTTTCTGTAAACCTAAAACTGATCTAAAAAATAAAGTCTATTAATGAAAAAAAGAGAAAAAGGCAGTTGCAGCAAACATTCAGAGCCTGGGATACTTTTGTCTCCTGACCAGACTGTGAACAGCTTGGAGGCGGGGGCTGACAGGTGTGCTATGAAAACTGCAAATTCAGTTATTAAACCCTTAAACTACTCTGATATTGTTTTTTGCTTAATTTAAAAGTGGGGGGCTTCCCTGGTGGCACAGTGGTTGAGAGTCCGCCTGCCGATGCAGGGGACGCGGGTTCATGCCCCAGTCCAGGAGGATCCCACATGCCGTGGAGCAGCTGGGCCCGTGAGCCATGGCCGCTGAGCCTGCGCATCCGGAGCCTGTGCTCCACAACGGGAGAGGCCACAACAGTGAGAGGCCCGAGTACCGCAAAAAAAAAAAAAAAAAAAGTGGGAAGGGGACCCTGATCCCATAGATGTAACTGTGATCCAGAATTTGGTGTTAGACCCTCCAGTGGGTTTCTTGATAATGTTACTACAGGTGATTGTATCGGTAAGCAGTATAGAGATTTGGTTTGTATTTTTGAAAACTTTGTAGAAATCTATGAAACAAAAAAACCGACTCATAAATATAGAGAACAGACTTGTGGTTGTCAAGGGGGGAGAGGGGTGGGGAGGGGAACGGGGAGGGAAGGATTGGGAGTTTGGAACAAAAAAAAAGAAAGAAATTGCACCGCACTGTGTGTATTCTTTTTTTTTTTTTAATAAATTTATTTATTTTTGGTGTGTTGGGTCTTCGTTGCTGCGCGCGGGCTTTCTCTAGTTGCGGCGAGCGGGGGCTACTCTTCGTTGCGGTGCGCGGGCTTCTCATTGCGGTGGCTTCTCTTGTTGCGGAGCACGGGCTCTAGGTGCACGGGCTTCAGTAGTTGTGGCTTGCGGGCTTAGGTTAGTTGCTCCGCGGCATGTGGGATCTTCCCGGACCAGGGCTCGAAACCGTGTCCCCTGCATTGGCAGGCGGATTCTTAACCACCGCGTCACCAGGGAAGTCCGTGTGTATTCTTCTGTAGCTTCGTTTTGTCACTTAATTATAGCTTTGGGGATTGTTCCACATTCATGAGTATGTTTCTAGTTCATACCTTTGCACTGCTGCATTGTATTCCAGTGTATGAATGCGGTGCCCTAATGTATCGATCTTCTTGGTGAATGAAAAAAAAAAGTGAGGAAAGGAGATGGGTTTCTGGGACAGGAGGATCTCTGCTTCCAAGCTCATGTGCACATGTGTGCGGGCCTGTGGCCACACACACGTGATGAGTGGGAGGGAGAGCAAGCTGGGTTTGAGCAGAAGAGCTGCTGGCAGCTCCTATCCAATCAGAAGTCACTCTCAGCCAGGCACTGGTGCCTCCCGTGTCAGATTTTTGAGCCTAACATCTTCAACATACAGAGTAGGCTGGTAGGTTTCTGTAAATCTGCAACACACTTGCAAAATGTGCAGCCCCAGGGGATCAGAGCGCTACATGTGTGCGCGCGCACACACCATCCCCTGGCAGCATCTGGTTGTTAAATATTAGTGTCGGCTGTGCTCAGCTCTGGTGGCAATCACGCTGCTCATCCTCCGAGACCCCCATCCCGGAGGCCCGTGGGAGGTGGAAAGTCCATGCCCTAGGGAAGGGGTAAGTCCTGGGACACTGACACCGTAACCATAACAACGATGGGGATTCTAACCACAGGGGTGCCCCTGTCTTTAGTGAGCCACGCCAGCATCCTGCGACCCCTGGGGTGGGCATCCTTGGCCCTGCTTTACAGACGGGGGCTCCATCACTGCCCAGGGCCACACACGGAGGGAGGTTGGGAGCTGAGCCACTGCTGACTCAGGACCTATGCTCTGACCTGGACTGGACCCGGGTGAGGCAGGGGAGGCATCTGGGGCACTGGCTGCCCACCCAAGTCGGGCCCTGGCTCCAAATGCAGCCATGGTAGGATCTGCCTGGGGACCCTAGGGCCAGCCCCTGGCCATGGGGTGATCACCTCTGACTCCCCCATCCTCTGAGCCCCTCCCGCCCCCTCTGCCTGTCTATCTATCTCTCTCCACCTCCCCTGACCCTGGAAGAACATCCCATAATGGTCCCTCCAGGCCCACCCCCGTTGCCCACGGGGGAAACCTGCTTGGCATGTAAGGCCCAGCCTAACAGAAACCCCCACCTGTGCCTTCGCTGAGCTCCTGGACAAATGTGAGATTCACACCCGGGACCCTCAGGCCTCTCGCTGGGCCTGTGTGGCCAGCATGTGCTCAGTCAAGGCTGAGTTTAAAGACAGCCGGGGCAGCAGAACAGGCGGGTCCTTCTCCGTCCCCCCCGGTCCTGGAGCCCCAAGAGGGCGCAGCTCAGCACCTTGGTTCCCCCACTCCCCAAGGAGGGTCCGTCTTCAAGCTGGACCTGGTCACTTGGAGCCTGAGGTCCTGGGGCCCCAGCCAGGTAGGGGCATTTCTCTGAGCACCTGGACAGATGCTCAGTTGGGTCAGCCCGGGGCAGGGGCCACCCCCAGTCCCCTGGACTCCTTTCCAAATGCAAACTCCTCCAGGGCAGTGCCTCAGGGAACCTGGTGAGTGCACAAATCTCACAGGCCTTGATGCAGAGAGCTCCTGACTCAGTAGGTCTGGGAACAAGCCTGGGCCCACCATCCTGTGCAGGTGATGCGGACGCTGCCGGCCCCAGGACCACACTTGGAGTATCAGGGTGCTAGGGAACCCCCTTCTGAGAGCTGACGCCTGATGCCCTCTGTCCCAGGGGTCAGAGGTAGGAGCCGGCAGGGTGGAGCGGGGAGGGCCCAGAGGCCCACAGTCCGGACAGCCTATGAGGGTGTGGCCAGGATGCCAGGGAGACGGGGACTTCGGGGTCAGGTGACCCAGCTAAAAGGTGGCTGTGTGCCCTTGAGCAGGTCCCAGAATTTCTCAGAGCCCCAGTTTGCTCACCTGTGACTGCCACCTGACCCCTGACAGAGCAGCTGCAGGGATCAGAGGAGATCCCTCAGGCTGGAAGGGCTCCAGCCCGAAGCCCAGGAGATGCTCAGAGGCCAGGTCAGAAGAGGGTCCTGCATGACGAGAGGAATGGTGGCCTGATTCTCCAGAGGCAGAGACCCCAGCGCACCCCACATCCCTCCCGAGGGGCCCACGGCACTGCCCTGACATGACCTCTGCCCTGGCCATCAGCACAGGGCCTGCTGGGTGGCCACTGGTGTTATCGGGAGCAGAGTGGCCCCTGTTCCCTCCGCCTGGCTCCCTTCCTGCCACCCCATCGATCTCCCTCTGAGACACCCACGTCCTCCTCCCAAATTAGGCTGTCCAAGAAGGATGAGTCTTCATCAGTCACCGTCGCTCAAGCTGTGGGGATGGATCTGGGGACGCAGAGCCCCTGTCATGTCACTTAGGAGGCTCTGATGACGAGAGTGGCCTGTGTGAGCAGAGGAATATTCCACCACTGTGGGTTTTTATGTGAAATTACATATGCACCGGCTTAATGCACTAATGTCAAAGCAAATAAATATACATGGAAACAAGCACCCCTCCCTCCCTCTGCGTCTCGCTGCGGCCCAGTGGTTATACTCCTGGGCTCCCCACGTCTTTAATCTTCCTGATTCATTATCCTGCCTTCCATGTGGCATATTAATGTTAGGTCAAAAAGTATTTCATCAGTTATTCTGAAGGTCTTATTTCATTTTTATTCAAAAATATGTAATCCTGAGAAAAAATAATTACATATGAGACCAACAGCGGAGCTCTGACCTGAATTCACAGATTCATGAAATCTCAAATCTCGGAAGGGGATTAGAGTCAACCCTCTCATTTCACAGATGGGGAAACTGAGGCCTGGGAAGAAGGAAGGACCAACGCCTGCCCGGCATATCAGGAGCCAGTGCCAAAGTCAGGCCAGGCACCTTGTTCTCCGGATACCCACCCCAGAACACTCACGTCCTATGTGGGGACAGGACGTTGTTACCTTGGTCATCTCATAAAAGATTGAGCTTCCTGAACATGGAGGTGATTCAGCAGACCAGACAGCCACCACTCAGAGGTGTTGTGATGGTTATAACCACTACTGTCCACTGGGCATTCCCAGGGCCAGGCTGGACACTTCACATGCATCACGGTACTGAATCCTCAGTTGCCCTGATTGTTCTCATTTTACAGATGGGGAAACTGAGGCACGGAGAATGTTGGAAACTCATCAAGGCCACATAGATAGTGAGTGAGGTTATCAGGATCTGTACCCAGGTTCATCTTGTCCTATTAACCAGCATGCCGCATGGCCACAGGGGGACTTATTGCCCTAGGGCAGTCTCAATATAGCTTCTAAGGCCCCATTAAGTTCTAAGAGCCCATGAAATACCTAAACATATTGCTAAGACACAAAGAAGGGTTGGTCGTGTTAGTTACCGTCACTGCCATAACACACATCAGCACCATATAACAACATGAACATAGTATCTACAGTTTCGGAGGTCAGGAGTCCAGTGGGTCTGGCTGGTCCCTCTGTCAGAATCTCCCAAGGCCAGAATAAAGGTGTTGGCAGGGCTGCCCAGGCTGCCTGAGGCTCTAGGGGAGAATCCGCTTCCTTGCCCGTTCAGGATCCAAAGGACAGATCCCTGCTTCCTTGCTGATGTCCGCAGAGGGCCTTTGTCAGCGTCTAGGGGCTGGTGGTACTCCTTGGCTGCGGGTCCCTCCTCCAACTTCAGAGCCTGTAACCGCAGGACACGTCTCCCGCCCTCGAACCCCTCTGCCTTCCTCTTCCACTTCTAAAGGGCCCTGTGATGACACAAGGCTCACGTAATCCAGGCTAACAATCCACCCCAGCATCTGTACGTAACCTTAAGGCATTCCCACCATCCCTGTTGCTTGGGGATCAGGATGTGGACCGCGATGGGGGAACATTCTTCTTCTACTACAACAGTGAGGATGGGAAATCCTTTTGTTGGACTGAACCTGGAAGGTGAGAAGGATCCACATGAATTCCTGGCTGGGCTAACGTCTTGGCCAAACACCCCGGGGCTTGGGAGGAACAAAGCTGGAGGGCTGGTGATGAGGAGATCTGCAGAAGAGATGTGTGGACAGTCCTCTCAAAATGGGCCAGAGGGTGACCATCCAGAGACACATCGTCCACCTCCAGCATCATGCTCTCTGTGAACAGTGCCTCTGGGGCTGCAGGACGTGGCATTGCTGCCGGGTCCCGTGGGGATGCTCACCCAAAGGCTCCATGGGAAGAGGGCCCCCTGCTCAGCAGCCAAGGGGACAAGGTGACTTTTCCATGGCCTTCTGCTGGCCTCCCTCTCCAGTCCCTCCAGTGGCCCGTGTGTGAGGCGGCCGTAGTGTCGGCGATGCAAAAAGAACTCACCCATCAGGCTGACTTCACCCCCACCACTGCGGGTACCCAGGCTGCCAACAGTAGCAAACGATGTTTAACCTCAGTTATGGGTTACATTGCACCCCCCCAAAAGATGTTGATGTCCGAACCCCCAGTACATGGGAATGATCCCTGCTTGGGGCTGAGGCCCCTGAGACAGGCAGGCCCAAGACTGCCATTCTAGATGGGGAAACTGAGGCCAGAGAGACTGCCCCTCTGGAACCTGCTTTGGGGGTGGCCTGGGGAGTCTGGTCTGCTGTCAGGTCGAGTGCCTAATGCCTGGCATGATTTCTGGTACAAACACAGGGCTTGCTAAGTGTTTGCAGGAGAAATGATGAGTCGGTGGGCCTGGGAGGGTCACCCAGTCCCAGAGGAAGGTGGTGGCTGAACACACACCCCTCCCATGCCCACCCCCAGGACTGCACACAAAACCTCGCAGGCGTCTGCCCCATGGCTCCACGGAGCCACGGGGGTGGGTTCCACCAGAGCCGCCCCTCATGGAAGAGGAAGAAGCTGGCACTGCCAGCAAAGCCTGTAGGGGCCTGGCTGGAGGCTCCGGTCCTAGGACTGCCAGGCGGGGATGAGCCGCTGCTGGAAATCAGCTGCTCTTCCAGGGGCTGGAGCAGCAGGTTCATGCCTGGAAGCTGTCCTACTACCACTGCCCCCCAGCCAGGACTCCTCAGCAGGATGAGGCCGGACCCACTACTGACCAGCAGGGCAGGGCTGCAGCTCCTAGAGCAAGCGCCCAGACCGGCTTGTTCCGCGGAAGGACGAGCAGCCGGTCCACGCTTTGAAAGCCCCTGGGAAAGGGCTTCTGAGCCCTGCTGGGAGTGGCCAGTGGTCAGTGAACACACTCAGGCCATTTTGTCCCTGGCAAATGGGATCAGTGGCATTGATTGTACCCTTCCCGGGGTACATTCAGATCCTGGCAGAGCCTGGGGGTGGGGGATCGAGGCTGGGGCTGCTGGTGTGTGGCCACTCTGGAGAGCTAAGCCTCTCCTGTGGGGAAGAAAAACGGGCTCTGACTGGCTGGAAGGAGAAAGAGCCAGGAGGAGGGGAAATGTGGGTCTTTAGGCATGGCCCTTCCCCACCCCTCCCCTGGTGCAGGATCACAGGCAGGTCTGGGGGCTCCAGGATCCTCAAGTTCCTCTTTCCCCCCACCCCAGAACATTCACTCACCCTCCGATACCAACGCTCGTCTTCCCTGTGTCTGCCCTGCAAACTAGACATTCACTCATCATTCGCCCATTCATTCTATCCACTAAGCACCGGATTCTGTGTCCAGCGCTGTGAGGTCAAGGTTCGCGATCTCTGCCTCGTGGCACTTGCTCTCTTGTGTCTGGAAGTCGGGCACTGACCGTGGCCAGGCCACAGCACCCTCCTCCCATCCTGTTACAGTGTAATTAACCTCTAGGAGCTGTGCTGGGAGACTTACCTCCATTGTTTCCATCGCCCCCAGAATCCTATCAGGGGTATCACCACCCAATTTTACAGAAGTGGAAACTGAGGCTCTAAGCGGTTTACACACTGTCCTGCTGGTGGCAGGTGGATGGCAGAAAAGTGGCCTCGACTGTGTCCGCATCCAAGTCCCGGAACCCGTGGCTGACCCCTCTGATGGGTTGCTCATTGGCTGACCTTAGGACAGGGGGATGATCGGGGTATTCCAGAGGGGCCATGTCACCACAAGGTCCTTACATGGGGACAGGAGGCAGAAGGACAGTGTCAGAGCAAGACAGGCTGAGAGGCACCTGGCCGGACCCTGTGGCTCTGAGCGTGGAGGGAGAGGCCACCAGCCCAAAAACGTGGCTGCAGGGAAACAGATGGTCCCCTGGAGCCTTGGGACGAACCGACTCTGCCCAACCTTGATTTTAGCCCAGTGAGACCCATTTCGGCTTTCTGACCCCCAGAGCTGTAACATAATAAATGTGTGTCTGTGAAGATGCTAAATTTGTGCTGGTTTGTGACAGTGGCCACTGGGAAACTCATGCAAAGCCCACATCCATCTGAGTCTGAAGCACAGAGTTCCCTGTGAAGCAGGAGCGGGCAGGCAAGAGGAGGGGAAACTCAGGCCCAGGCCCTGAGGTCAGGCCCCGCGCTTCTGCTGCAGCTCCCGCTTCGGGGTGCATCTCGGTCCCACTGTCCCCCGGGCCTGCTGTCCACTCACCCTGCCCTCCTCACAGTCTCTCTGGCCTCAGTTTCCCCACCTAGAATGGCCGTCTCGGGCCTGCCTGTCTCGGGGACCTCAGCCCCCAGCCTGCTGGTGGGCATCAGCCCCAAGTGGGGAACATGGCCCACCACGCAGACCTCCCCAGGGACGCATGGATTCAGGGAGTTTGCAGGCTGGAAGCAGCCCAAGGAGGCTGGCGCAGGCAGGCCAGGGAGTTTGGGCCACAGCCCACCTGTCCACACCTGTCACCCCACATCCTCCCTGGGGTTGCTCCCTCTCAAGAGCCACAGACCCTTTTCAGAAGCTGTTGAGACTGGCCCTCCAGCCTCAGAAACACGACCTGCACACAAGGCTCTTCCCCGATTCCAGGATGCCTGTCCCGGAAGCCCATTTGCAGACTCTGGCCAGGGGCGTGGCTGCCCGGCTGGTGGGTCCAGAAGGAGGCAGTCGGTGTGATCGATCACGGCGCATGGCTGGGTGGGTGTGGGCTGTGGGTAGGGCTGCCAAACAAGTTACATAACACCCTGTAAAATCTGAGTTTCAGGCAAATGAATAATTCTGGGAGTGTAAGTTCGTCTCAAATATCGCATGGGATACACTTGTACTGAAAATTTCCTTGTTGTTGTTTCTCTGAAATTCAGATTTTACTGGGCGCCCTATTTTGTCTTGCTTTGTTGCTAAATCCGGCAGCCCTAGCAAGAGGGCTGTGTGTAAGGGGGCGGGCGTGGGGTGGGTGCATTTTGATGTTATCTAAACACTGAGCTTGGTGACATAGCTCAACCAAGATAAAAGCCACTGAGAAATTGGATATGTTTAAATCTATGCCTCAGAAAATGCTGGAACACATGGATCACCTTTCCGGTAACCTAAAAAACTCCCCCAACGTACCGATTCCGAAGGGCAAAGTGTGCTGTCCAGGGCTGCCTGCTCTTGGCAGGTCCCCAGGTTTTCGTAAAAACACTTAACTCTGCTACTGTCTGTTCTCGGGAGATGTAACCCTAAATTCCCGGGCTTGTAAAGCATCATTCACGGGTGTTGTCAGCTACCAATAGAAATTACTCCCTTCCTGGTACAGCTAGGCAAAGCCAATGCGTGCAGCGAACCCTTGTAAACCTGCCAGCGTCTCAAAAACAAATTCAGAAACATCGCAGGCAAACCTGAGAAGTTTACAATGAAATCCTTTCTACAGCCCTCAGCCATCCAATGCCACCAGCAGACATTAATTACCCCACAGACGTCAGAAAAGCTGGGACGCCCAGTTGAGGTCTGAAAAGACCCTCTCTTTGGCAAAAAAGGCTATGCCAAGGAGCTTTTCATGTTTTGATACTTTTCTGACTACATTTTATTTTATTTTTTTATTTTTATTTTTTTTTTGCAGTACGCAGGCCTCTCACTGCTGTGGCCTCTCCCGTTGCGGAGCACGGGCTCCGGACGCACAGGCTCAGCGGCCATGGCTCACAGGCCCAGCCGCTCCGTGGCATGTGGGATCTTCCCAGACCACAGCACGAACCCGTGTCCCCTGCATTGGCAGGCGGACTCTCAACCACTGTGCCACCAGGGAAGCCCCTGACTACATTTTAGACTAAACCTTTGAAAACTCACAGGTAGATCTGGTTTTCTGACGTGTCCTCATGTGTGTCCTCCATCTCAGCTTCTGCCTGCATCTCTGTCTCCTGTTTCTTTGCCTTTATAATCCTAGTTTCTGGGACTGGAGTGGAGCTACCTCTTGGGTATTGGGGGAGGACCCCTGTGTCAAATCTAATTGTTCAGGGCAGTTGTGAGTTGGCCGGTCTGGAGGGAGAGGTTGCTATGGTGGCTGGTGGTCCAGGTGGTCCCACCTTAGGGATTAGAATTAGCATCGCTGACTGTACACGGGTGACCAAGGGCGCTACCCTGCCCTACAGGGTTGAAGGACAGCTCAGCGCTAGACGTCCCCATCCCTACCCCAAGTACCTCTTGGCCCTCAGCTTGCATGCCCAGTCCTTGCTCCAAGAAGATCTGGGGAAACTCAGAGCCAGACGGGAAACCTGCCTCCTAGGGAATCCAGAGCAGCCATGCCTTCAATCAGTGGAGCTCTGGTCCTTGTCCCCGGTCCCCTAGCAGGAACACAGGGTCACGGGGTCAGTCCAGCCTCTGTCTTGGGCAAGGAAGACAGTGCCATAGTGGGGATTAACCTGCTTTGAAAAGTTAAAGGTGCACCAAGTCCGCCCGCTCCTCTTGGGTGGTGTCGGGTTAGATGCAACACGGGGGCATCTAAAGGGAAAAGCATATTTGATATGCCTTTGGTTTTCCAATGTGGATGATCCTATGTCATTAAAAGAGCTGATTGACAGTGCACATTAGAATATGATATGATATATGATATGATATGAGACAATGGCCCTGCCGGGGAAAGACCTGGATGAGCAGCCCCGGGACACCTGGGTGGGTGGCACTGGCCTCGGCCACGGGGTGGAGCTGGGCATGAAGTCAGCCAGAAGCTAAACCAAGGGCTGATTAATATCCCCTCCTGAATGTCCTTTTGGCCTCCAAGCTTCAGAATCCAAGGAAAGTAAAGACCACCCTCTCAGGAGCCACTTATGGTTTTCAAGGGAAATTTAATGTAAGACCAAAGCGTGTCTGGTGCCACATGACCTGGTTTAGCTGTCATCATGCCATGACCCAGAGAAGCCAGCTGCAAGGTTGGCTTCGGGTGGACGGCTCGGACCCCTCACTTTCTCACCTGGGGCCCCTGGCGACACCTGAGCTTTGGTTCACAGTCTGGCTGGACGTGCTCCCCAGCCCGGAACGGCCCATAGCTAGGCTCCCATCTCGCTCTAATTTACAGCTCCGACGACTGTCCCCTTCTCGCCAGGGTCACTGAATGATTTTGCTCTTGCTCGTCTTCCCAGGGACCTGGCCCTCCGCTCAGGCAGGGGTCGCTGCGTTCACTGCCTGTTCCCCGCTCCTGCTGGCGCCCGGCACGTCCTGGGGGATCGCCACGTCATCTGCCGCAGGAGCAAATGACGGAGTGGACAAACATACAAAGTCCCCTGGCCCCCGTGTTTCCGGAATAAGAAGATGTATGGCCTGACTTCGGGCTCAAAGAACCCAGCCAGCTCTCAGAGGAAAGAATCAGAGAAAGACAGTCTGTCCAGCGTTCCTGATCACTCATGTGTTTTGCTACCCTGGGTCCATGGGTGGCGGCCAGCCTGCTGTGCACTGGCTGCAGCCCTGTGCCACCTGCTGGATCCCAGGGCCGCCCCGAGTCCATGCCATGTCCAGCTGGGGACTCAACGTTTCAAGGAGCCATGCATGAATGCCCCCGCACTGCTGGCATCTATCTCCCCGAGTAAATTGTTACCTGTCACGTCCATGCAGCAGGCACGGTGGTCCCCGCTTTATCACCAGGAAACCCAGGCTCCCAGGTGGGAATCCAGAGCCTGGCTCAGGTGGCTAGGAGATGGCAGAGGTGGGCTGCCAACTCCAGGACCCCAGCTGTGGGTCCCCACGCCATCCCATCCCTCTCCCCCCACACAGAGGCCTGGCGCCAACTCTTCCCTGGTTTCCATCCCGATGTCCAGCCTCAGCTGGGAGATGGGCTCCCTTCATTGCCACCCTCAGTACTTAAAGGACAAAACCAGCCACATGGTCCCCAAGTTGGTATCTGGGGAACAAGGGTTGTGGGCAGAAGTCGTCGTGCCTTTGGCCGCACGGCTCGGAGCCCGAGCTGGGCTGAGCGTCGGGGCCTGGGCACGGCCTTCCAGCCCCTCAGGTCTGCACAGGCGAGGTGAGCGGGACAGGCCAGAGGAAAGCAGTAAATACTCCCTCCCTGCTCACAGCCCCCTTGGACGGCTGTCCTTGTTCTGGGCCAATGGCTGAAAAGTGGCATTTCCAGGAGGGATGCTGTGGGATGCTTTCTTAACTGGTCCAACTCCTTCCTGTCCTCGGGGGGTGTGTGCCACTGAGCCCTCCCGACACCCGGGGGCCCAGCTTGACCGTCCTCACCAGCCCCGCCCACAGCCCACCTTACCTCCGCTCGGGAGCCAGGCCTGGGCCGACCTCCGAGACCCAGGCGCCGTTTAGGCTGTGGCCATCTGGACAGCTCGGTCAGACATGGATCCCAGGGCCGCCCTGAGATGGGCCAGCTCAGAACCTCCCAGGTGCTGGGGCGGTCACTCCCGAGGGTGGGCCCTGATCAGATGGCACTGCCCCCCTGCAGCCCCCTCCCTGCTTCATGGCTCTCTGCCCCTGTACCTCCATCCGTCCCCGTGAGGACGTCAGTGGGTTGAACCTGGACCTTCACCCGCTCAGGGAGCTCACGGTGCTCACGGTGGCAGATGGGAAAGTCATTCACTCATTCGTTCATTCCTGAGAACTGACTTCCCAGACACAGCACTGAACCCCCGAGGGCCACTGGGTCCTGGCATCTGGCTTGAGGGCCTCCTGGGCAAGGCTTCCTAAGAGAAGCAGAAAACCACTAACCTCTACGCGGTGGGGAGGCCCGGCCCAGTGGGGGCTCCAGTTTTCGGGGCAGATCAGCCCAGGGAACCTTACCCCCCTGCAGCTGCCAGAGAAATCTGCATCCCTTAAGGTCTCCGAGCAAAGACAGGAGGATGTCAGGACCCCAGAAATGCGGCCGTGAGCCCCGAAACCGGCCTCCCCTGCTCTGGAACGGGGAGAAACACGGGTGGCTGAATGCAATCTTCACCAGGCGCCCTTCATGTTAATGGATGGGAGGTCTTTTTGTAGCAATAAAGTAGATTTAATAAGCCAACAGCGAAATTACATTTTTGTTTTGGAAAAAAAAAAGCAAGGTAGTAAATATTCAGTGATGCTCCCCATGAGCTCGCTGGGGCTTTAAAAAGAGATTAGAACATGCACACAAGTGCACGCGCGCACACGCACACACACAAACAGAGCAGCTGCCCTCTGCGGCCAGAGGCAACATAACTCTCTTTTCATTAGAAGCAAGAGGGGTCCTCCCTCCCCCAGAGCCACGCAGTATGATTTCCAGAGCCTTCCCTGACTCAAATTTCTTCTCACTAAGTCACATTAGGGTAATAAGTACAAGCCCCTCTGGCGAAGCTCAGAGCCCTGCAGTTACAGGCGCTGGATGCGAGGCCGGGCTGGCTGCTGGGGTCCCGAGCCTGTGCCTGTTGCCAAAAGCTCCACCCAGAGGGGCCGGCTCCCAGGAGGCAGGCCTGGCTGGGGGCTCCCTGAGGCAGACCCTCAGTGCCTAAATTGCAGGAAGAAAAAAAATCCCATCCAGGCCCTGCCTGCCGAGGCCCTGATTTCTCATCTCCCAGGGAAATACAGTGTGTCTGTGATTTGCAGTTTCATCCATTCAGCAGATCTGCTCCCAGCGCCACCACCGCGAGGGCGAGGTGGGGAGGTGGCCGCTACCTCTGGGGGCCAGAGCCAGCAGAGAGCTGTGGACCAGCACCACCCCGGGAAGCAGGGGACCAGGAGCCCAGGAGCCCAGGCCCTGGGGCCCACACGCAGCCCTGAGAGGCAACAGGGCCTCCGCGGACGGGATCCAGGGCAGGGCGTGATGCAGGACTTTACCGTGAAAAGCACAGGGAGCCGTGGAGGGTGCTGGCGCAGAGGAGGGGCCGAGATAAATGTGCGTTTGGAAAGGTTATTCCCGTGGCTCCGTGGAGAGGTGGTGGGGGCGGGAGGGGCAAGAGACCGATGATGAGGTGGGTGCGCCAATCCCAGCAAGAGAGGGGAAACGGAGGAAAAGGCCGGGGTCTTGCCCTGGAGAAGGCGGCTCCACGGGGGCCGGGGGCTGCAGCCCCCTGGGCTCTTGCCTCTGGGGTGGGGTCTCTGCAGCCTCCTGTGTCGGTCAGGGGCAAACCGCAGGCTGGCACGTGGTGCTTTTGTTTTAAGACCAACAAGCACTCGGGCTCCTCTGGGAAGCACTGAATACATTTCCCTTTATTAGACACAGACTCTGCCATCACAGCCTCTTTCCCCTCATTATCCCTGCATCAGCTCGCACATAATGGGCCCGAGCTCCCTCCTGCATTCAGAATCTTGGTCCCCAAAGGAGCCCTCCGTGCGCGCCATTGTGCATGGACGGGGTGGGCGCCCGCTCTGCCTCCAAGCCGCCCTCCACCAGGCCCTCTGCGATGGGGAACACTAGCCTGCACGGGGGCCATGCCCTTACCTCACCCTGCAGAGAAAGGGGCGAGCAGAAAGGCGGGGTCTGCGCCGAAAACCTGGAGGAGGGCAGGAGGGGCTGTTTCTTTGATGTCAGACGAGCCCTCCTCCACCTGACTGTGCCCCAGCCCCACACGCGCACACCGCACACACACACACACACACACACACACACACACACGCCAGCATCTCCACCAAAACACTCACCTGACTTTCCCAGGGAATCTCACCCGCCATCGGAGGGACGTGCAAGGGCCCCTCTGGAGGCCACGGTAGCCCACCCGACCCGCCCAGCCTTCCCTCCTCCGCTGACCTTGGCCTTGGGCCACGCACAGCCCACACTCTGCCACGGCGCCCCCCCCCGGTCCCGCCAGCCCCAGGCCTGCCCCGAGCTGGCCACACAGGCCGTGACAGCCCCAGCGTCCCTCAGTGCAGCCTTTGCACGCGTGCCCCACCCCGCGTCTACTCTGCACGCGCACGTCCACACACCCGCTCATACGTGTACACGCACACACTCACACACTTGCAAACACAGCACACACATGTCTTCACACGCTCACCTGGACACACCACCTTCTTTCTCCTCCTCCCTCCCACAGGGGACCTTTGAGAGCCCCTTCATCAAGGAGGCCATCCTGGCACTCGGGCAGGATTCCGGCCCCTCCGCCATCTGCCGCAGCCCCCAGCCCGGTAGCCTCTGAGGGGTGAAGGGGAGCTGGCGCCCCACGTCCTGGGGTGACTCGGCCACTGTCCTGCTCTGCGTGTGGAGCCCAGTCTCCTCCCCTCTCCAGGCCTCCGTCTCCCCGCCTGCCCTGTGAGGCAGGGAGACCGTGCAGGGCCTCCAGGCCTCCTCCAGCTCAGTCCCCCCCGAATGCGGGTCCACATAGCTTCTCCGCGGCCCTGGGTCGCCCCCCGCAGGTCATGTGCCGGGAGGTGCCTCCAGCAGAGGCTCACGGGGCTGCCTCACCTCGCTCCGGCGAGCTCAATTCACGGCGGCATCAGCCCTTGGCAGTCGGCGATCTGGACCACAGCCCTCCCCTGGCTCTCTCCGTGGCATCCGCAGCTCTGGGAACGGTCCGGTTCAAGGCGAGAATGTCAGGTGCCCAGAGGGTGGAGGGCTGTGGGCCCCTCAGCCTCCCCAGCCTTGCGCAGCCCTATCCTATCCGCTGCCCAAGCTGCCCCGGCTGCCTCGTCCAGTCCCCATTTGCCCTGCGAGCATCTGATGACGCCTCAAGGTGGTCACAGCTGCTCTCTGTCACCAAGGCTGCTCAGGGGTCCAAGGCCCCACAAATCCGCTTAGACTCTGCCTGAGGCCCCAGCAGGGCAGACGGGGAGGGACCCCATGGCCCTCTGAGGGCTCCTGGCTCAAGTGCTGGGGCCTCGGGGCCGAGCAGGAGGCACGTGGGGACCACAGCAGGGACAGAGCTGCCCTCTGGGCCCGCAGGGCCTGACTTTTCAGCCTGTCCCCGTGTCCACCCCCACTCCCCTCCCACAGCTCTGCCCGCCCACTCAACCCTGGAGGAACGTCTGCCCTCTGTGCTGAGACACACTGGGTGCCAGGGGGAGGCGTGACCCTGACCACGAAGCAGGGCCCCGCAACACACACCTGGAGGCGCCAGGTCCTCAGGGTAAGTTTCAACGCAGCCGAGTCTTCAGGAATCAGGAGACTGGATTCCCTCAGGAATCTGGGGAGTGGGCGTCCCACCCAGATGGAACAGGTGGGGAGAGACCACCAACAGGGCAGGAGACTCACTGTCCTTCAGGCCTAAGGGCTCCAGACACTGCAGGCCACCAAGCCTTTTCTGGAAACGAGATCCATGCAGAAGCCCCTGGGGTAGGACCCCCACGAGCCCCCAAGCCCCGCCCATCAGCCCCTGCTCCTGGGCATCCGAGACTCCACGGAGCCCCTTACAGGTGAGGGCCTCCGACAGGTGAGGCCCCAGGTAAAGTGCCAGTCCTGATCCTGGGGACACACTTGCTTCACTCTGGACCCTGCGTGGTATCAGTTCTTCAAGTTATAGCCAAAAAAGGAACTGGTGTTGCTCTTTCTAATTGGATCATTGGCTCAGAGGAGGGTGAGGCATCAGCCAAGAAGCAAAAAAACATGAAGGTCCCAGAACTCTGGGACCAAGGACAGCATCACAGCCCGGGAGTGAGAGAGGCTTTGGGAGGCGCCTCCCCTCTTCCCTGGAGCACTTCCCATAACTTTCCGCTCCCAGCGAACTGACTGAGCACCTGCGGCACGCTGTGCTCACCTCTGGAGACGCGGCAGGGAAATCCATGTGCACTGAGCTTACGTTTCAGACGGAGGAATGAATAGAAAACATGTTAGGAGACCATAAGTCTGCCTGCCACTGGGGCTGCTGAAGGGGCTGCTGTGTGAGATGGGGGTCAGGAAGGCCTCTCTGAGAGGGGACAGTTAAGCATAGACTCGAATGAGTGAGAGAAAAACCATGGAGATACTGGGAGGACAGCAATCCAGCCTAGAGAACAACCCGTGCAAAGGCCCTGTGGCAGAGGCAGCTTGGGGTGCTTGGAAAGGAAGGCCAAGTGGTGGCAGGGCAACGGGCAGGGGGGCAGTGATGGGAGGAGAGGCAGGCAGGGGGTGTCCAAGGCACCCCCAGGGGCTTGGGGGCGCAGCCCCGAGTCACGCGTCACACTCTCGGCAGCCAGGAGGGCACCAGCCCCACCGATAAGGGTGTGGGCTGCCCTCCACCCCCGAAGCACAGAGCACCATTCTGTCTTATTTGACCTTTCAGAATCTTCCTTATTACAGCAGGCAGAGAAGCAACCGCACACATCAAAAGGCTTTCTCTCTCCCCACCGTGGGTGGTGGCTGAGGGCAGAAGAAAGCAGCCAGGTTGGACTCAGAAAAGGAGTCGGGAACGGGGAAAGTGGCTCTTTTTCTTTTCTTTCCTGAGAGAATAGTACGTCTCTCATCTCCTTGTGCAATCAAGGACCATCAGCCTCTGTCCCCAGGGCCGACATGGTTAGTTATAGAACCAGGAATGAGCCAGAAGACGGCCAGGAGGGGAAGGTCAACATCACAGCTCCTGGGAGGAGGGAGAGACAGAGGAGGGATCCATCCTGGCCACAGGGAGACGGAGGCTGAGCAGACATGCTAGGGGCTCCAGGCTGGGTCCGGCCCAGGTGCACCCAGGGATCCGACGTCGCCAGCCTCGGGCTCGCTCTCACCTCCAAGTGGACCCACAGGTGAGGGTGGGCAGGTGAGGCACCTGCAGCGCAGAGCTGCTGCAGAACCACCTCTCGGACCTGCACCAAACAGGCTCCACGTCATGTGGCCAGAAAGTTAGACCAAATCCCATTGCGGGTCCTGCTCCCAGCCAGTTGGCTGTCGGGTGGCATGCTTTAATAAAAAGCATGCAGGGCAATAAAAATAAGTGTAGGGAAAACAGTCCACTAGCTGCTGCCACTAGCTGCTGGGTGGTCCTGGGCAAGCTTCCTCACCCCACCCGCACGGCAGGTGCCCCCCTGACAGATGAGGCTGTGTCTGCCCTTCCCGAGGTGACAGCAAAGCCAGAACATCCTTTACAATCACCAGGCTAGAGGAGCGATCGTCTCGAGGGAGGTCACAAGTGGCCTGTGTGAGCCTCTGTGGCCTCACGATCCCTTGAGGGAGACTGTGCAGTCACGGATGCAATGTCAGCCTCATTGTCACTGGAGGGGTTGGGGTGTGCCGGCCGTAGGGACCAGTGGTGAATGATACACAGAGGGTCACAAGGGATCACCCCACAAGGAGCATCTGGATGCCATTCCCCGTGGAAGAGGTACCGACGAGGTCCAGAGCTGCTGTTTCATGAGCACATAGGACATGCAAGCACTTGACTGCCTCCGGTCCCTGCACATCCCTGCAAGGTGGAGCTATTATCCCAGCTCTGGAGATGGACAAACGAGGTCAGGCAGGGCAGGCTGGCCACCTCTGGTCCCCCAGGTGTAGGTCCTTCTGACCCCACTCCTGTCCCCCCATGCTTCCGGCCCATGGTTAAGTCAAGAGAGGTGCATGAGTGTGGTGCTTTAAATCATCCTCTTTTAAGATGTGTTATATGTGTGTGTGTGTATATATATATATATATATATATATATAATGGTATGTATACACAATGGAATATTACTCAGCCATCAAAAAGAATGAAATAATGCCATTTGGAGCAACATGGATGGACCCAGAGATTATCACACTGAGTGAAGTAAGTCAGACAGAGAAAGACAAATACCATATGATACCACTTATATGTGGAATCTAAAATACAATACAAATCAACGTTTCTACAAAACAAAAACAGATTCATAGATATAGAGAACAGACTTGTGGTTGCCATGGGGGCGGGGGGGAGGGAGGGAAGGAGTGGACGTTTGAGATTAACAGAGGAAACTATCGTATAGAGAATGGGTAAGCAAGGTCGTACTGTACAGGACACGGAACTATATTCTGTGACAAACCATAATGGAAAAGAATATATATATATACATATATATACATATATATATATATATATATATAACTGAGTCACTTTGCTGTACAGAAGAATTTAACAAAACACTGTAAACCAACTAGACTTCAATAAAATTTTTAAAAAATAAATCACCCTCTTTTCTGTCCTTTCTTTATCCTCTGGTCCCCTGGGAGGTAGAGACCTCTCCTCAGTTAAACTGGGAGGAAGAAGCGGAAATTATTTACAAGGTTCTCCCGGCCACGTGTGGGAAGGGGGCTCTTGGACGCAGCCAGTGGTCCGCCCTGCCTCATCTTCAGGTGTTCTCACAGCTGCCTCCTCCAGAAATCCCAGGGCGGCCCCTGACCCGCGGGGAGAGCCTCCGGGCTTTCAAAGACACACAGTGACCCAGCTCCTCCCACCTGCTCCACCCCCTGGGCCATCATCTTTGCAAACTGCTCCTGTCGCCGTGAGCAAATGACACATGGAAATCACTGGACAGACTCGTGGCCACGAGTCAGTGCCCAGGGAGATGCAGTGTGATGGGCCTTAGCCACCCTCTTCCTGAATCGTGTCCTCGCTGGAAAGGTCTGATGGGACTGGGGGACAGCTGTGGGGTGCGGTGCTGGTACAGACTGGCAGCTCACTTTCACTCCATTAATTCATTCCCCATGTGTGTCCCAAGGGCCCTCCCTGTGCCAGGGGCTACACGCGCCATGAGGACCCAGGCCCTGTGCTCGGGGTCCCTCTGTCCAGCGAGTGGGTGGGGCTGGACTGGCTCCCATCACTGGGCAGGGTCAGCGCAGCCCCTCACACACCAGGCGGAAAACTCCTCCTCTCTGGTACCACGAAGCACCTTGTGTGACAAGTCACAGAGAGTAAGGCCACCATAGTGATAATCTTGAATCTGCTCTGTTTTAAATAAAAATTCAAACGTTTTACTTGAGATGATGTACTGAACAAATGAATTTATTCCCCTCCCCACTCCAATTCCATTAGAGAAAAACTTATTTTGAAAGAATAAATCTCAACTGTCTTTCTCTCCAAGCCAGGATAGAATGACGGGGGCTGGTTTATCCTCCTGCCTCAGGCCACTAGAACAACCAGGAAAAATACATGAAAGAATGGTTTTCAGACAATGCCCAACCAGCAGCCCGAAACGTGGCCCAAGAGAGAAACGAAGCAATGTAGGGGGCCCTACACGTGCCCCACCTGGGGCCCAGCCTCCGGACACTCAGGGCACAGGGGAAAGGGCTCAAAAGATGTAACCTCAGCTGTGGGTCAGGATTCACCCGATGGCTTCACGGGTAAATTCTACTGGAACACGAACCCCACACTAACTCATCCAGGAAGGCAAAGAGGAGGGAGGTCTTCCCAGCTCATTCTATGAAGCCAGCGTCACCCTGATTCCAAAGCCAGGCCAGGACTTTACAAGACATTACAAGAAAAAAATGACAGCCCAATTGGCTTTACAAACATAGTCACACAAATCTTCAACAAATGAGAGCAAATTGAAACCCACGGTATATACAAAGGACAGCACACCATAACCGGGCAGGTTATATCTCAGGAACACAGAGTTGGTTTAACATTTGCTAACCAATCACTGCAATTTACTACATTAACATAGATACATACATACATACATAGGTAGATAAATAGATACATACATAGACACATAGATAGATAAAGAAAAATCATTTGACAAAATCAAGCATCCATTCATGATTAAAATTCTCAGCCGACTGAGAATGGTGGGGAATTTTCTTAACCTGATAAAGGGCATCTACAAGAAATCTACAGCTGAAATCATACTGAACAGTGAAAGACTGGATGCTTTTGCCCTAAGATTGGGAATGAAGCAAGAGTGTCCACTCTCATCACTTCTGCCCCACATTGTAGGGAAGGTCATGGTCGGAGCAGCAAGACAGGAACAAGCAATAAAATGCACACAGATTGGAAAGGAAATAGTTAAGTGGTGTCTATTCAAAGAAGACAAGATTGTCTAAGTAGAAAATCTAACAGAATAGACAGAAAGCTACCAGATCTAATAAGTCAGTTTATTGATTTCACAGGACAGGAGGAAATACGATCTATTTTATTTCTATATGCCAGCAACGATCCATCAGAAATGAACATTTCTTTTTAAATACTATGGAAAAGAGCATTAACAAAATACTTGGAGACAAATATAACAAAATATGTTCAAGACCTGTATGCTGAAAATAATAAAATGTTGCTGAAAGAGCTTAAAGAAATCCTAAATAAATGGAGAGAGAGAGAGAGCACGGTTATGAATTGGAAGATCTTATATTGTTAAAAATATCAATTTTCCCCAAATTGATCTATAGATTCAGCACAATCCCGATCCAAATCCCAACAGGTTTTCTATCACAGAAATTGAGAAGCATATTCTAAAATTTATATGGAAGAACAAAGGACCTGGAATAGTCAAAACAATTTTTTTTAAAAGATCAAAGATAGCAGACTTCTGTGGCCTGGCTTTAAGACTTATTATTTAATTATAATAATCAGGACAAAGAGAGACATATAGATTAATGGAACAGAAGAGAAATTCCAGACATAGACCCAAACATAGGTACAGTCATTGATTTCAGAAAAAGATGCAGTAAATACAACGGGGGACGTATCGTCTTTTCACCAAATGGCATTGGCACAATTAGCTACTTACATGAAGAAAAAAATTAGATCCATATCTCATAGCATTCACAAAAAATTCAGAAGAATTAAGGATGCAAACATTAATAGACTATAAAAGTTTTCAGAAGAAAATAGAGAAGACATTTTTATATTCTTTGGGAAAGGAAAATGTGTAAAGTAAAACATGAAACCTGGAAGCCATAAAGAAAATGATTGGCATATTTTACTCTTAAAACTTTTTTATATCTTCCATTCGACCAAAGACACTATTTTAAAAATTCAGCAGACAGGTAACAGACTGGAAGAAAATATTTACAACCCCTGAAATAAACAAGGGATTACTATTTAGAAAATATGAAGAGTACTTACAAGTAAATAAGAAAATTATGACAAACCCAATAGAAAAATAAGCAAAAATTGTAAACCGGCAACTCAGAGGGGGGAAAATGCAATTAGCATCATTTGAAGAATTCAAATTAAAGTAATAAGATACTATTTTTGTCTCTAAATTAACAAAAATGTAAAATAGTGAAAATATCCAGTACTGGCTCCAGCGTGGGGAAGGAACCACGGTCAGAGCACCCATGTAATTTGTGTAAATCTGTAAAGTCTATTTATTGGGTGATTTTGCAATGCTAACAAAAATTGTAAATGAGCATACACTTTGATTGCACAAATTCATTTCTAGGAATCTAGCCCACAGAAAGTCAAACATGTTCACAAAGATGGATGACTATATCTTAGACTAAACCTTTGAAAACTCAAAGATAGATCTGATTCTCTGACATGTCCTCACGTGCTGTTCCCACTGCATGGAGACATCTTCGCCCACTCATGGCCTAGAGAACTCCTATTCTTCCGCAAAACCACAGCTAACATGCCCTTCTCTTATTAACCAGTCCCTCTCTCCCTCTGTGTGTGTGTGTGTGTGTGTGTGTGTGTGTGTGTGTCAACATCCTTCTGAACAGGGGTGTATGGAGCTTGCCTGTGGCATCCCTAGCACTTCGCAGAGAGCCTGGCTCGGGGCAGGGCTCAGTGTACGTTCAGAAGCAACTGTCTTTTGCGCCCAGTGGTTCTCCAGGAGACCCAGAGGCTGCAGAAGGGATTCTGCAGGGCCTTCCTGGGCGAGGCCTGAGTGCTGAGAGTCTCTGCACACCTGTTCCTCGATAGAGAGCTGGCTTAAATCGGTGTCGGCTCTGACACGGAGAAGCCAGCTAGCTTCTTTTCTAAGTCAGGGACGGAGAGCTGTCCTCCAATCAGAGAGACTGCCGGCGCCAGGAAGCAGGTGGAGAAGGTATTTTGGGGTTTGGAAGAGGCCCCCAGAGCCTGTGATATCACACAGAGTAGGCGGCCACCTACCCTACCTAAATATAAAGCCGGTCTCAGGCTGCCAGAGCCGCCTCCCAGCTGAGCAAACCCCCCATCCACAAGGGGAGCGCTGGCTGGCATCCTGCTCAAGCCTCCCAGACCACCACCCTCTGCTGGAAGCCACTCCCTCCTGCCCCATCCTGTTTCCAGGTTTGATCCTCACAGAGGCTTGGCTGCTTGGAGAACTGATGGTGTGTTCGTGAGACATAAAAAAGTACATGAAAGAAACCCACCCAAGGCCACGCCTCTGACATTCATTTTAAAGCCTCTGGGGCCTCTGCTTGAATTTTCCTTTTTCAGGGTTTACTGGGTCCTCCCTTTTATTTCACGGCCCCAAGGATGTGCAAGGTCATCCCTTCCGAAGCTCCATCAGCACAGGGAAAGGAGCAGACACCACAATTCAAGGGCCTGGGCTCCAGATGGGCCCTTCTTTGCCTAACATGTGATGGTGGGCCAGCTGCTTCACCTCTGCGTCCCCCCTGCTACGGCAGGGCGGTCACTCCCGTGCCGGGGAGAGCCTCGCACACGGGAGGCGCCCATTTAACTCTGGCAGGAAGACTGCTTCGTGAACATCCAGCGTGATGGCATTCCGGGCCAGTTCCTTTGGAAGCCTGACAAATCGGAGCTGACTCTGCATTGTAGCACCGTCCAAAACGGACTCCTGTCTCCTGGGCAGCCCCTCTGTATCCAGGCGTTCAGATGCTCCGGTGAAGGTTAGCCAAGCCTGCCACCAGGTCGCACAGCCCACACCTCGGTCAGGAGGGAAGGCGGAGGGAAGACCTCGCAGCCCCAGATGGTGCTTCCTGTGGCAGGTTGCGATTCCCTCGGAAACCAGGAGACCACGCAGCCAGGAACACAGCAGCTATGTTAGTCACACCAAATCGGCCTGCAGAACCGGAACCCCTCGTGGGCTGGGGAACAAGGAACACCCTGTCTTCCCGACAGGGAAGGATGCCCCGGGGGCATCCTTCAGGCCCTGCTCCTGAAGTGTGAGCCAGCTGCTACAGATCATCCCGGCGGGTGGGAGGATTCTCAAGGACAAATCTAATCTCGTTCTGTTTCCCATGGAGCAAAGAGCCTGTCACTCTCTGCGGAAAGCGACCTTGCGCCCTCCCTTCTTTCCTTCCTTCCACATTGACTGCTCCCGGCTCCGTGTGTGTCCCAGGGCATCTCCCCTTACCCCCACCCCTGCTCCCATGTGCCCTATTGCCCCTGTCCCCCTGGACTCCTGCGGCTCCTGCTGTCACCCCTGCCCCGTCCTGCCTGCTGGGCCCCTTCTTCTCCCTCTGCTGTCCAAAGCGGGCAGTGGTACGGGGAGTGTGAGGACGTGGACAACAGCAAGTGACCCTAAGCTCCTCTCTGAGCTTCCGTTTCTTCCTGGGGGAAGTAACTGGGGTCGGGGGAGGGCTGAGATGGAGAAACAAGGGGCCCATCTGGGCACCCGGGGGAGCTCCGGTGACAGTGGTGATGTTTTAGCTATTGTCAGGAAAATGGTCCACATACATACATACATACATAAATCTCCTGGGGGATGATCCCTGGGACTTTGCAGGGACCCCGGCACATGTCTCATGGTCAGCATCTCAACCTACCAGCCAGGAGGATGACCCAGGCCAGCCCAGCAACCCCCAGCCTCTCGTGATGGGTTCTCCCTCCACCCCAAGGCAGCCAGTGAGTCTGCCCAGGTGACTTACTCCAGCCACGCTCTGGAATGAGCATCCGTGGCCCATCTCTGGTACATGACCCTGTGGACCCAGCACTAACCCCACATTGACTTCCTGGGGAACGCATCTCGGGCCCCCTCTCCAGTGTGGGATCCGGGACCGACTCCAAGCCAGGTGACCTCTGCTACCCACCCTTGGGTCATGCACAGCCCAGCTTCGTGAACATCCAGCAGCTCTGTGCTCAGGAGGCCCAGCTCTCGCACAGCTACCCCACCAGGATTTGCCAGTAACCAGCAGTGTGGGGTTTTCTTTTTTGATGATGGGCTTTTTCCCCTCTGGGGTGGAGGAAGTTGCTAGAATACAGCCCATGGGTCCCCTCCTTTCTCATAGGCTAGAACTTAGGGGAAACACCTTTCTGGTTTCAGAGATTTATTAGCTTTTCGAAAACCTTCTTCTCCTTGATTCCAGGCTTTTTGTGCACAGGCTGGTGATTTGGACCCTGCTTTTCTCTGCCTGGCTGAGAGCCTCGAGGCGGCCATAACGCCTGGCTCTGTGGTCCCCCAGGCAGGTGAGGCGGGTGATGGATGGTTTGCCTGGAGCTTCAGAGAGTCTGAGCGCAGGTGGAACAGTCCAGGCGCCCACCGCCCACGAAGAGCTCCTGAGCCTCTGAAATGAGAAGTGTCTCTCCTGGGCCTGAGTGCGGGATGCCAGGCAGTCACTATGACAGCACCTTTGGGGCAGGACGGTGTCCAGGTGACGGCTGCAGCTTTGGGCCACACGGATCGGAGTCTGGACCCCCCTCTGCCCGCAGCCCTGCATGTCATAGCAAACGGCCCAGCTTCCTAATCTGAGTGGCGGGGTGACCCTTGGGAGCTCGTGAGAATGAGACACAGCCCGTTCGACATCACCGATACTAATGAGTGATGCAATATTCATCACCAGGCCACCCCTGGGCAGCCGACACCCGCCCCAAGCCACCTTCTGGAGCACCTCTGGAGCACGGCCGTCGCTGCCACGAGGCCGGCGGCGAGGACGGCTGCGGCCACTGTCTCATCACCTGCAAACCACACCCTTCCTCACCAGGCGGGGTGAGAGCTGAGGGTTGTCTCTGAGGCCCTGAGAACAGCCCGCACACCAGGCTCAGGGACCCTCAGCTCAGCGGACGACTCATCCCTTGCATCACTGCCCCAAAGCACAGGGCGGCATCACGGGGGTTGTCACTGGTCCCATTTCACAGATGAACTAACCGAGGCTCAGAGAGGCAGGAAGCCTGTTGATGTCGCCTCACC
Source organism: Hyperoodon ampullatus (assembly GCF_949752795.1). Lineage (NCBI taxonomy): Eukaryota > Metazoa > Chordata > Mammalia > Artiodactyla > Ziphiidae > Hyperoodon > Hyperoodon ampullatus. The sequence continues at coordinate 3,636,511 of NC_136919.1, forward strand.
AGCCAGTGCGGGAGCTGGGACTCGACCCCCCAGTTCTCGAGCTTGGCCCCTGCTCCACGGGAGAGTCACCCTGAGTCACGGGCATTACAGGAACTGGGTGGCTGCCTCTCCTGGGACCCCCGGGGGAGCCCCAGCTAGGGCCCCAGCGGTGCCCACGAAGGGCTCCCACGCCTCTGGCGGGACTAAAATGAGAAGTCCAAGATCCAGGTGTCTCAGGGCTGTGCTCCCTCTGGAGGCTGCTGAGGGGGGGTCCTTCCTACTTCCTCCAGCTCCTGCAGGCCCCAGGAGTCCCCGGCTTGTGGCTGCATCACCCCAGTCTCTGCTCGTCCTCACGTGACCCTCTTCTTTGTGGCCCTGTGGGTCTCACCTCTCCTGTAAGGACACCAGTTGTTGGGTGTAGGGCCCGTGCTAAAATCCAGGATGATCTCATCTCATCTCGAGATCCTTAACTGATTACATCTGCAAAGACCCTGCCGCCAAATCAGGTCACATTCAGAGCTTCTGGATGGATACCCATTTGGGGGGACACTACTGAGCCCACACAGGCTCATGCCTGGAACCCCCGCAGTGCTGGGAACCGTCAGAGTCAGGACCAGCCCCCCACCCCCTCGACTTACATCAGGGGAACTGAACACTGGGAGAAGAGGGTGGGGGGCTGGTCCTGGTTCCCGGCAAGCTGGCGGCAGAGCCGGGCCTTGCTGGGTCTGCAGCTGGCGGGCTGAGCATCTGTCCTGGCGGTTCTGTGTTGGCAGCCAGAAGAAGGAGCTGAGACATCCCCCAGCTGCCGCATCACCTTCCCGGGTATATAAATAAGCAGATAAATAAACACGCCTCGGGTGAGATCATTGCAAGCTGCACTGACAGCCCAGACAGGCCTGGGATATATGTTCGAAAACGGTCTGCTTCCATGGAGAACACATCGAGTGGCCATCTGGAGGTGCGGACGCTGCAGGGGTGGGCGTCGCGAGGAGAATCAGAGCGACAGGTGGTGAGGCTGTGGCTGGGTCCTCTCGGGTGGGCAGGTTCGGGATGGCCACCGAGGGCAGGGCCCAACGGAATGGACCGGATCTGCTCCAGGTGCGGACACGGGCACCTAGATCTTGGGGGGCTCCTCTGGAGAGGCCGGGGGGCCCGGACGGGCAGACAGCGGGCTTCCCTTCTCCCCCTGCCTTCTGCTCATCCTCTTCTCTCCCTGCCTAAACAGATGGGGAGGCCAGGACGGGCGGCAGACCCCCGGAGGTGGAGAAGGAGCTCCCGGGGCTGAGTGTCCCCACGCCTTGGAGCTCCCAGGGACCCCTCTCCCAACAATGGCTCCCACCTGTGCCCTTGCCCTGCCCCCTCCGTCCCCTAAGGAAGGTCCAGCTGCCCCCCTGCCAGGTCTTCCTCCCCCTGCCTCCCCCCCTCAAGGAGGCATCTTGCCTGGCAGGCCTATTTGTGTTATTTCTGTGTGTTTCTCCTTTTTTTGAAACAGACTTAGCAGAACGGAAGGAATATTAACGAGGGTGGGTATCAGGGATCGGGACCCCGGAGAAGTTGGCTCGTTTGTTTGATTTGAAGGAGTCCTGGATATGGAGAGCGCCCAGTCTGCAAGGGAGTGGACCGCAGGAAGGCCAGGGGCTCCAGCAGGCTGTGAGCGCCGCGAGCTCCCCTCCCGGTGGGCACAAGTTCTGCTGAAGAGCGCAGATATTCCGGAGCATCTGCTGCCTGCTGGACCGGGTTTCTTGGGGGAGCCTTAGAGGCTGGACCCCCAGGGCCTCCCACCAGCTCTATGGGAGCTCCCGGGGCCGGGAGTGCGGGCAAGACCGCTGTTTTATAGATGCCCCAGCCTCCGGCCCAGGGTCCCGGCCAGCACCGCCCGTGACTGCCAAACAGGCCAGTGGAGTCCTGGCTCCTTGGTGGCAGCCTCCTGGCCCCGTGCCTCCAGCGGGGACCCAGACGGGCTGCACTGGGATCAGGTCCCCGGGTTCCGGGTCAACGTTGACACAAAGGACATCTTTGCTGGGCTCACGCATCCTGAAATTCCAAAATTAACTTCCCAGGGAGTCAGACGAGGAGGAAGGAAGCGGGGGAGAGAATAAAAAGACGGAGGAACGACAGCTCGTCCAAGGCTGTCCCCAAACCACAGACCGTGTGAAAGTAAACATGAGCAGATCAATTGTCCTGCCTCCTTTCAACCTCTCCTTTGCTCCACTCGGGGTTGGCGTCCTGGAAATTTATCAAACCGGGCTTTTAGTCATGTTTCTGATGTGGCTGTTTGAGAATCAACCCCAGGACTTGGGATGTACACAGCCGCTCGTTAGCGCTACAGGTGTCCTGGAGGAGCCTGGGCTCTGTGCTCTCCCTCCGCACAAGCCGCCGTGCGTGATTCCTGTCCCACGGGGCCGCGTCGGGCAGCAAAGCCCGGGTCATGGGGCTGCAAACCCTGGCAGGAAGACTAAGGCAGGAAACAAAGCCCCACGCACATCTGAGGACGGAGTTTATGCCCATGACCTCCGACCTGGGACTGGAGGGGCCACGAACAGGGGCTGGTGGGGGAATGGGAGGCCAGTGCCGGGGGTGACAAAGGTGTCCTGTTGTCCGTAGATCTCACTTCCCAGAGCCCCTGTTTTTCCCTCAGCCTCCAGGTAGGGATGACCAGGGGGCACCGGGACAGTCAGGGTCGTGGACAGATGCTCCATGAGCATGTCAGGGCTGGAGTCAACTGGAACGAAGCTCTGTGACGTAGGACAGAGTCCCCCGCTTCCTCGGGGCGAGGTCCTGACCTCCCCCCCAACCCCATGCATCTCCCCGGGAAGTTTCTAAAGCAACCCACACCCACTCCCTCCTTCCACACCAAAGAAGCAAAGCTTCTGAGAGATGCACCACCCACGTCCTCAGCACCTGCAGGCCTGCGTCCTGGCACCCAGCACCGTGGTCCTTGCTGCCCGAGACCCAACGGGACCCTGCCAGGGGCAAAGTGCATGGCATTATGGAGTTGCTACGTCAGAGACAAGGGATAAAAATCACTGTTGAGACTTCTTGAGCCCCCCACAGGGAGCACCCCCAGTGTCCTGCAGGCATTCGCCCTCTGTCTCCACTGCGGCCCATGGGGGAAGGGAGTGTTATTACACCCACTCTGCAGATGCAGAAACTGAGGCACAGGGAGGGGCAAGCCTTCCCCCAGGTCACATGACCATGAGCAGCGGCCCCAGAGCCCGGACCTTGATGCCCTCCACAAAGGTGCCAATCCCCGCTCGGGACGCGCTCCCTGCAACGACACCTCCGCTGTGTCCTGCCCCTGCCTGCGGCCGTGGCCACCACCAGGGCCTCTGCAGAGACCGGCTTTTCTGGCGGGGACAACCGTACCAAGATCAAGGACATGAGCCTCGGAGAGCGCGGCCAGCTGTCACGACAAGTGTGGGCCTCACAGACGGCAGGCCGGTCCCACCTCATCCTCACATAGGCCCCTTTTACAGGAAACGAGCCTGTCCTCCCACCGAGCAAATGGCCCTGTCAACTCAAAACACCCAGGTCGCTGCGCTTGGCCCGCCCGTGTCCCTCAGCCGCATGATCCTGGGCTGAGTCAACGTGGGACCGGCCTCCACGTGCGGGCCCTGGTGACCACCTTCTCGTGACGTGCGGGTCACAGCTGCTCCTCTAGATGCTCCCCAGGGCGAGCGCGCACACATGCGCAGACAGCACGCACAGGCATGGACGTGCACGCACACGGCTGCACACGGAGCCCCCCAGATGTACTCACTGAAACGTGTGCGTGCCCACGTGTGACATACGTGCATATACACACCTAGGTGCTCGTGACACACACGTGTTGTCCACACACACCCCTTCCTGAAACCTAAGACCCCAGTGGTGGGCTCTGGCCTCAGTGAGGCAGAAGGCTGCTTCACCCTTGGTGCCAGTTTAAATGGAAAGCTCCAGAAGGCTTGCACCCCCAGAGCTGTTTCAAAGTCCAGGAAACATCGGTGGGGCCCCAGGGGGACCTGGAGATAGGCCTTCTGCTGCTGGGTCTGTGCCTGGCAGAGCCGGCCCTTTGTTCCTGGGCCCGACCATCTGGCCTCGGTGAGGGGAGGAGTTGTTTGATCCATCTTTGATCCATCGGTGTCCGGCAGGCCCGGTGGGGTCTTGACGAGGTCGGGCCGGGGGAGCCCTACAGGCCTACAACCCCTCTGATCAAAGAGGGGGCACCCTGTGGTGTGTCAGCCGCTTAGCCAGGCCTGTCTTCCCCGCAGCCACGGCAACACGGGTCCACAGACGCCTTCAGAAACCCACCTTGCTTCCTCCCCCTGGGCCCATAGACACAGGGCCACTGAGGGCTCCCTGAGACCTAATTGCTGGGAGGGCCGGGATGGCCTGTCCGTTTTGCTGAGGAAGACAAGCTGGACTCATGCTGGGACTTCACGGGGACTGTCCTTGGCCCTGTCTCCGCCCCACCCCCGACCACAAACACCCACCGCCTCGCTGAAACACAGCCTGAGGTGTGTCCGGCAGCAACTCACGCCACCAAAGGACGGGCCTGCCCAGCCCCAGAGGCAGATCCACCTGTGGGAGCGAGCTGCCAGCCTTCCAGAGGAAACCAAAAGCCCCGCACAGCACCCCAGCTCCTAGCCAGGCAGCCGGGGAATCTCGGGACATAGTTATGAGAAAAGCTACATGGGGCCCAGTTCTCAGGGACGGGACAGAGTCCTCGCAGGCTGGTGTTGGCACGAAGGGATTGATTCATGGAGGTCGGAAAGCTCCCGGCAGCCCTGTGAGGCCAGAGGACCAGGCGTGGATGCTGCCATGGGGAACATGCAGCTGGAGCCACATCCACACACGCCACGGCTAGTCTGGCAAAAACCCCACTGCCACGGTCCCCCAAGGCTTCTCACTGGTCAGGCCAGGAACAGGTGTCAGAGCTCCACCAAAGCCACCCCCAGAAACACCGAAGCCACGGTCACCAGCACCCTGGCTAGAAGAAGGACCTCCCCTGCCCACCAAGGCCTCCTTCCCTCCTGCCACGCTGGACTTTTATACATGCCTCTGATTGGCCAAGCCAGGTCACGTGACCACACCTGAGCTGCAAGGGGGTCTGGGAAGAGTAGTTCTGGGATCTCACCTGGGGAAGGAGGGCTCTCGGCACAGAAGGACCAGCTCATTGAAAGATGTTGGGCGACCACATGCAGCAGGTGTCCCCCTCGGCCCCCACTCAGCCCCTCTACAATGTGCCTTCTCTTCGGAAGGTCCCTTCTGGGACGTCTCCCAGTGGGAAACGTCCACCGCAGCCAGGAGGTGCACCCGCCTGCCCTACAGGACTCTTCTAGCACCTGCAGCCTCCACCTGCCGCCAGGTGGGACGGCAGGGCAGTCTCCCCGTGCGCGCTCACTACCTTAAATCGCTCCCTTCTGTACCCAGGACTGACACAGGAGCATCTGAAAGGTGGAAACTGGGACACACCTGTACCCTAGCTGCAAGGGAATCTTTATGGCTGTTATATTTCACACGGAGACGGCAGAGCTCAAAGTGCAGGGACCCATCCAAGTGAGATGAGCCCGTTACTGCTATTAGCCCCTGGGCTCAGTCCTGCCTGGACCCTCCACGGAACCGTGCAGAACTTTCCCTCTAACATATCCCACGGAGGGACAGCAGAGCTGAGCATCTCTCAGCCCACCCCCATCTCTCCCGCCTGGAGGGATGTCCAGCTTTAAACCCTAGGCTCTCTGCGCTGCCCGGTTACGGGCCAGGCTGGCTCCTGGGGCACCAGAGGCAGAGAGAGCAGAAATGTGGGCAGGAAGTCGAGGTGGGAAGCAGGGAGCATGCGACTCGCGGGTGGCCAAGGGCACCAGCAGCACCCGCTGCTCTTCCCTGGACCCCACCCCTCCATCTGGAAGCCCACGCCCCTGTGACTGCTGACTGCAGACTTCTGTTCTCCTTGTCGCCCCAGTCAGTCCTGCCCTATCTGCCCAGGGCACCAGGTCCCTTTTCTTCACCCACACGCTCCCCCAGGTGACCTCATCCAGGCCCTCCGCATTAAGTGCCACCCGTACACAAGGCTTCTCCGGCCCTGACGTCCCCCTCCAGCCTTATAATGTCCAGCTCCCACAGGTGGAAAATTCGGCCCGATGACTAATAGGCACCCCAAGTTCCATGGCGCAGCTGCTCTGAAAAACGGTTTGGCGATCTCTTTCAAAACTAAACACGTGGGCTTCCCTGGTGGCGCAGTGGTTGAGAGTCCACCTGCTGATGCAGGGGACACAGGTTCCTGCCCTGGCCGGGAAGATCCCACATGCCGTGGAGCGGCTGGGCCCGTGAGCCGTGGCTGCTGAGCCTGCGTGTCCGGAGCCTGTGCTCCGCAACGGGAGAGGCCACAGCAGTGAGAGACCCGCGTACCGCAAAAAAAAAAAACTAAACATGCGACTACAAGGTGGTCCAGCGATCTCATCCCTGGGCATTTATCTCAGAGAAACAAAAATGCACGTTCACACAAAAAACCTGTAGACGCGCGCTGACAGCATCTTTACCTGTAATCACTAAAAACTGGCAGTTCTTCCAGACCATGGGACCTACTCAGCAATCCAAAGGATCCAACTATTGACCCATAAACAATTCGGATGAATTTCCAGAGAATGTGCTGAGTGAGAAAAGCCAGTCCCGGGAGGCTGGCCATTTCAGGCAGTGCTCAGGGTAGCACAGTGGCAGAGATGGAGAACAGGCTGGTGGCTGCTGGGGGTAGGGGATGGGGGCGTCAGGGAGGCGCTGTGGACACAGAAGGACCCATGGGGGAGGGGACCCCAGAGGCTACGGAAGGTTCTGTGTCACCGTCCGGTGAGATGGTGGCTGGCAGACGTTACCCTTGGGAAAACCCGGTGGAGGGGGCAGGTCTCTCTGTGTTATTCTTACACCCACACATGAATCCCAATGATCTCAAGAGGAAGAGCTGAATCAGAAGAAGAAAAGAAAGAATTCGCAGACAAGCAGTCAGGCGAGGGGCCGAGGCATCCTGGCCCCCCCGGGGAATCTCTCGGAGCGGGTGTGTGACTGTGGATGTGTCTGTGTGTGTCTGTGCCTCTGCATGTCTCTCTGTGGGGTGCACCCTTGGCCCCCAGAAGGGCACGGAGAGCAAAATCATTCAAATGACCCGCAGGTCATCCGGGAACCTTCCAGCCGAAAACCAGCCCTCCTTCTTGAAAACACCAGAGAAAAGGCCCTGTTCGATCAGTCATCCATGAAGCTGCAAATCGTCAGGAATGTGTTTCCCGGATTGAATTACCCCTTGCGGTGATCTAATTTTCCTGGGCTGCTGCACCCATGGGCCTTACCTGGGGTTAAGCCCCGCAGCAGGGGCCTCTCACCCGCTCAGTCCACTCGGCATGGGGCTGACTCAGAAGGAGAATCGGGGGTGCCCAAGACAAAGAAGATCTGTCATAGGCCCTTGGAAGGAGCCCACAGAGCCACATGCTGCCTCTGGGGACTTGCTGCCTGCGTTCCAACAAGTTCTGAGCCTCCAGAGCAGCTGATGGCAGAGGGATGCTGTGTAGAAGCAGCAAAGAGTCTCTCTCCAGGCTGCTCCGGTACTGCTGCCCATAAGAGAGGCTGGTCCCTCCTCGGGGCACCCTGAGCCCCCACTGAAGCTTTTGGAGCACCCACTCCCACCAAGGAACAGCCATGCAGGTCATGGGCAAAGGTTTCCTCCCTCAGGGGCACCCAGCGAGGCAGCCACTGTCCTCCATGGAGACCCCAAGGGATGGGGCAGCCTGGGACAGAGGGCTACGCGGCCTGCCCACAGCCTCGGGGGGACAGCAAGCTGGACACACGTCAGTACATCATCACGGTCCAAGAAGGGGGGACCAAGGGCACAAGTGGCCGGAGGAGGGGAAAAGCCCTACCCCCATCCCCCAGGCGGGAAGGAATAACACAGGAGTCCCACGGCAGGATGGGCAGGACAGGTGTGCCGTCACGTGCACTGTTCCAACAGGGAAGAACATAGATGCTGCCCTCCACCACTGAGTGATGTGGCCCCGAGCCAAGGAGCACTTGGGGCCACCGGGAGCTGGAGAGGCCGGGACAGGTCCTCCCCTGCCCGGCCCAGCAATACCTCCATCTTCCGCCCTCGAGAACTGGGGAGAGCACTTCTGTGCTTTCATGCCACCAACTCGGGTACAATTTGTTACAGCAGCCCCTCCCCAACTGGCTGGCTGTGGGTCAGGAATGGACACTTGTTTCCCTTGCTGTAGAGCCAGGAGGGTCCACCAAGAACCGTGAGGTGCCCGAGTGGAGCCAGCTCCGTGATTGCTGTCATCCTGGGATGCCCAGCCCCAGGCAGCAGCCGCAGCCCATTGCTCACACCGTCCGCACTCAGGCCAGCCTCCCCAGCTTGGACCCGCGCGTCCCTGCAGCCCCTCTTCCCTCCCCTCCCCTGGCCCCATGTGGACCCTTCACTCCCCCTGGAGACCACCTCTCACGCTCATGACCTGCCTGGTCATTACCCACCTCCAGCAGAGCTGCCTGCAACCCAGGAGGGCATGTCTGACCGTTTTCTGCTGGGTCCTCAGCCCCACCGGGCACAGAACTGATGCACAGACGTGGGAGTTGGCCAGTGGCAGGCTGCTAAGCTGCGCACTGCTGGCCACCAGGTGTGAGAAGAGTGGTACATGTGTCTTAGCGGGCGTTCTCCAGAGAAACAGGACCAATGACGTGTGTATACATGTATACAGAAAGAGGTTTTACTATGAGGAATCGCTCACGTGGTTATCGAAGCTGAGAAGTCCCAAGACTGGAGCCAGCGAGCTGAGCTGGGGACCAGGAGAGCTGCTGGTGCCACTCCGGTGGAAAGCTAGCTGAGACCAAGAAGGGCTGAGGTTTCCATGGGAGCCCAAAGACAGGAAAAGACGGCTGTCACAAATCAGGTGGTCAGGCAGGAGGAAGCTCCCCCTTTGTCAAGGAAGGGTCCTCCTTCTGGTTCTATTCAGGCTGTCAACGGACTGGACGAGACCCACCCACATTGGGGAGGGCCACCTGCTTTATTCAGTCCGCAGATTCAAGTGTTTACCTCATAAAGAGCCACACAGACACACCAGGATAGTGTTTAACCAGATATCTGGGGCCCCCTGGGGCCCCATGACGTTGACATAAAATCCACCATCACACCAGGTGAGGACCAGCGTGTTTGTTACTAACTGGCAGAGACACTGACAAAAGATGATTAAACATTAAACATCATTAAATCCCCCATGCCTGCCTCCACCCTTGGTGCTCAGGGAAGTTCTCTTCTGATTACATGCTGCTGTGACCAACCATCCCATCAAGTCCCCTGCAGACCTGGGAGGATGGGGCTCTGAAAGCAGGTGTCTCCTTTCTGGCTTTCAAACACTCACAAACCTGCTAACGTATCAAATGACTAGGTCTCACCCATCAATTACAGACTGGATATGACGTGAGGCCTGGCAGACAAGCCTCACCCTGAGTTATGCTGGGGCTGGTGGGAGCTTTCTCTGGCGCTCCAGGTCCTCACCAGCAGGGAAGGGATACCCGGTTCTGCTCGAGGACACTTGCCAAACATCGGAGGGCTTCTCCTGTCACCTCTCCCGCACCAGAGTCCAGGTGGCTGTGGTGAGCGGACCGTGAGGGTGTGAAGTAGATGCGGGGCAGGAGCTGCAGGGCTCTCCCAAAACACACACGCGCGCACACACACACACACGTGTGTGCAGACACGCCCATGTGCACAAGCGCGCACACCTCCCAATCCGATGATCCACAGGAGGGAGGCAGCAGTTCCTGGGGTGCCGTGGAGCAGGGGCTGTTTCCTGGTGACACTGGACATTCTGCACAAGCTGGGGAAGAGCCCCCACTTCAGGACTTCACGGCCGTCCAGCCAGAGCCGGGGTCCGGCCGTGCGCAGTAGCAGGAACCAGCTACACCCCATACATTCCCATCACCACGTGGGGAGGCTCAGGTCTGCCCTTCCAGAATGCCTTCCTTCTCCTTTAGTGCGTCTCGCAGTCTCATCCGCCATCCAGGCCGCCTCCTCCTGGAAGCCTCTCCTGATTGGAATCCTCCCTTCCTCCCCAGAGCTCGCTCTGCCAGGCCCGGTGCACTGCCCACCTTGAATCACGACGCGCAGCATCCAGCTCGGCCTCCCGTCTTCTTCAGAGCATGTGGAGCCCAGCGTCCTTCTCGGCCACCCCCACCCGTGGCACAGCGCCTGGCATACAGTCAGAACTTAATAAATACTTGTTGCCTGAACAACCCTAGGATGAATCCATCCCTCAGGCTGTTCACCATGCAATCCACGAGGCTTCCGCTTACCAAGAATAGAATAGTCTGAGGGTAAAGATTTCAGTGGCTCCTTGTAAAACCAGACTCCACCCAGCCAGGGCAGGCACGTGTGGGAGAGGCTTCCCTGGCAAAGGTGACCGTGACCTTGGAAGCTGCAGAATCTGCAATGCCTTCGGGCGGCCTCCGCTCCCTGTGGCTGCGGGTCACGGCCCCGCTCCCCAGCCCAGGTCGCCGCAGGAGCCTCAGGGACCCACCCTGTGGACACAGCAGCCGAGGTCCCACACGTCGCACCCGTACTCCCGGCCTCACAGTGGAGGGTGACCTGAGATCCAGATCCCGGCTTGGCCTGGAGCCTTTTCCGCTGCACCCCGCTGGGCTCTGCTATCCACGAACGCAGGCCCTGACATTTCACTCCATGTTTTAGCTCTCCAGCACTGGCCCCATGCCTGGTCTGTGGTGGTCTCCCCAACTCTGCAAAATGGCATTTGTAACAAAGAGGTCAGCTGTTCAGAGCTGCACAGAAAGGAGACAAAAGAGCCACCCAAGGGGTCCAAGCCTGGGGCCCTTTCAGATCACCCCAAACCGCTGACATCCCCCAAAGGCTCCCAGGAGAGGTGCTTATCTGTGGTGCCAGCACGTGAATTATTCAGGCCCTCTCTGCAGGTCGGGGCTCCGTCTCCACGGCCTCAGCACTGACCGGGTCCTTCCTCCCTCCGCCGGCCCTCACGGTCCAGATGCTGCCTCCCAGCTCAGTGCCCGTGTCCGCTGGCATGCCTGTGATGGTTAATTAGACACAGTTGGCGAGGTGCCCACTGAGCACCAGCAATGACAACCGTGCAAGGAGACGTGGCATAACCAATGCTCCGGTCTAATTCAAGAAATATGGATCTGACTTTGGAGGACAGCACGCCAATTCCGAGTGGGTTTTAAGTGCCACTGATGGCTCTTCTGTATGTGGCCCGACCGCAGCGCACGGTCCTCCAGTTACCCCTTTGGAATGTTCTGAGCCGGGGTCAGAGCTGAGTGGTCAGACAGGGGCATTTGCACCCTGAGTCACGAGCGGGTGAGGCTGCATCCCCGGAACGGTGCCCTGAGGTCAACCTTCCCCGGAGAAGATGTCTCTGAGCTGGAGACCCCCGCCCGCGGAGGGAGCTGAAGGGGACCCTCTTCTTCTTTCAGATCCCTGGGGAATCCCATTAGCACAGACTAAGGTCCAGGATCCCCGGATGACTTAATAGGAACCTCACGATCCAAGGGCCTTACTTGCTCTCTTGTCCTCGCCTCTTCATTTGAGGAGCCCAACTGCTGCGCCCCAGAAATACATATTGCACCGGGTGCAATTTTCCAGCTGGCAGCCACGGGCACAGCCCGCTTGGTGCCCTGATGGCAGCGCAGCCTCAGTCTGGGCTTGGCAGCCAGGAAGGACTGGGTCTTTTTCTCACGAAGCCATGTTTGTTTTTACTTATGAATTAACTACAGACATCCTTGATCAACACCACTACGCTCCAGGGGGAAGTACAAGCGCTCGGAGCCTGCGTTTCTCTGGGTGAGCATCTTGCCTGGCTTGTGGCCCTGGCTTCCCCAAAGCGGGAGGGTCGGGGCTGCCCACTTAGTGCAGGGGCTCTGGCACCTGCCGCCTGGAGGCTATGGCCACGAGGGCAGCCCCGCTGAGTTCTGATAGACCAGCGGGGTTGGGGGGGATTTCTCAGGTGCCCCACAGGAACCAGGCTCTCTTTGTCCCAGTGGAAGCAGGCCCAGGATGGACCGCACAACCAGAGTCACAAGGAACCCCGAGAAACCTCCAGCCTGGACGGAGGGCAGAGGCTCTCGCTCTGAACCCTGCCACCCTGCGTGGGTGTGCTGGGCATTTGTCTCCTTCCACTATTTCGAATCAGCTTGGTTAGGACATGTGCGCTAAGACCGTCTCCACCGCAGCGTCCAGCCCTGAGCCACCTCGACCTGGGGCTGCAGTGCCCAGATGTGGACTCGTCCCCCTCCCCCAGTGGGCTGATTGCAGCCAGCTTTCCTCCCCTTGACCTCAGGATTTTCCCGGGTATGGGGGGTATCGTCCAACAGGGGTCCTGGCCGGCGAGTCGCTGGCAGCCCTGCAGGGGAAAGAAGTCCCTGCTTCATCCAGAGGCGGTCGGCTCTGTGCCCGTGAGACTGGAGGCACGGATCTGGGCGGCAAGACAGGCTTTCTGGGCGCAGGCAGACAGCATGGAGGAGGAGGCCGGGACAGGGTGTGGTGTCCAGGAGGACTCACCATGGGCTCCCAAGGGACCCTCCAGGAAATGACTGGAGGGGGCCTGACAAGAGGACTCGGGATCCCGAAGGAGAAGGTGGGTGACTGGGCTGGAGAAATCCTGGTGACAGCTGTCCATGTGGCCCCTTGGGCACCAGCCCGTAAAAGGGCCACCTCACCAGGGGAACAGAGAACCCAAGTAGAAAGCAGGGGGGGACCTGAGGGAAGACAAAGGGACCTCAGGGACCCCGGTCTTCAAGATGGGTCAGAGGGCAAGGCTAGCTGAGCTGCCCCAAGGACAGGTAGGACTGGGACAAAAACTGGCCTCTGGGGAGGGGAGAACAGCACCAGCTCCCGGACAAGGAAGGGGGCAACCCTGTCCTCCCACCATCCTGAGCCCCAAGGGCCTCGCCGGCTCTCAGATCACCCGCAGACTCAAAGGACCCCCGGCAAAGAGCTGGACCCTCGGTAGTCTGTGTGTCCCCATCCAATTAAAGACAGACCCCGATAGAGCCCAGGGCCTGTGGCATGAGGCTGCACGGGGTGAAGGTCTAGACCAGTGGATTCCAACAGGGCTGACTCCAGCTTGAGAGGACACTTGGAGCCGTTTGGGTCCTACGACCAGGGGAGGGTGCTCCTAACCCCTAGTGGTGGTGGTGGGGTGTGGTGGAGGCAGGGATGCTCCAGACACCCTGCAAAGCACAGGGCAACCCTCACGACAGAGTTATCCGACCCCAAACATCAAGCATGCAGGGGCTGAGAAGCCCTGCTCTAGACAAAGGGGAGGGAATGGTCTTGTGATACCCAGGGGCCCCCACCAAGGCTTGGACACCCACAAGCGGGCAGCCCCTGTGCCAGGGTCTAGACGGTCTCTACGTCTCCACTGGAATTCCCATCCTGCGTGTGTCTCCTGTGTGGAAGCTAAAGTCCACTGAGAATGGAAGACAACCGGCCGACCCAGGCTGACAGTCTGGCAGGCGCCCCCTTGGTGTCCCCATGGGACTGAGCCCTAGGACGCGTCCTGGAGATGCACGGATGTCTTCTGTTATCTTAATTAACCACCACCCCATCTCCACCACAAGACACCACAGGCAGAGCTCCTATACACATGTGCACACAAGCACACGTGCACACACATGCACACAACACACGCACACGTGCACACACGATGCACAGGCCCATGTGCACACACACAGTGCACGTATGCTCGCAGGTGCACGCACACAAAGAGCTTCTCTGAAAGGGTTACTCCCGTTTCCTGCCCCCCTGCCACGCCCGCGCATCCAGCCTACAGGAGAGAAACAAGCTCAGATTAAGATGTCTGGATGGAATTTGACGTGGCCTCTCCCAGTACGCGTCTGCATCTGGCCCTGAGCTTCTCCGATGCTTTAGTATTCCGTGCACCCTGCTCCCCACCCGCCCCGATCCTACAGCTTAGAATTGCCTCCTTTTCATCCCTAATATTACTGCTCACAGTTTCGCTGAGCTATCGTGGCAGCCACGGTCCTTCTGAGGCTGAGATGTTACAAGAATGAATGCAAAAGACAGAAGTGGTATCTACGGGCCAGACCCGAGGAGGCTGAGGGGCCCTGGCACCTTCATCATGGTGGGCAAGCCACACACCGCCCACTCCGAAAAAAACCTCACACGCAGATTTCGCTTGATCTCAGGTAGCGATTTTGTTCAAAGCCTCTTTTCTTATCATATTTGCTCTTTGGGCATTTTTCCCCACGGTGATCCCTTCATAATCACAGATCATAGGACATGCCGGGATCCATAGGGGGCCCGTCCCTCCACGACAAAGCAGCCTTAGGCAGAGCTTCTCCAGAGCAAGGGCAGCCCCAGCATGCAGGGGTCACGGGTCCTGTCCTGACCACTCCCGGAGAGCCGGCAGTGCCTCCCAAGTCTGACCCCAATTTCTTCTTTCTGCTGAGAAACACAGTGCTGGGCAGGCCTTGTTTGTCTGCTCATGGAGGGGCCAGCCCCCAAATTTCAGGAGGATGAGGGAGAGCAGGATCACCCCTGGGGATGCAGAGTGTCTCTTCCAAGAGACCAAGCCCGGGGCTCTCAGCTCCCTGGGAAACGCCACCACCCAGTCCGGGCAGTATACAGCCCTGCTGCCGCAGCCCATGCACTGTCCACCCTTCCTGGAACATTCACACACAGTCTTCACTCCAGGCTTGCTTGTTCCTCCTGGCTCTGAGCTCAGAAAAAAAAAAAAAAAAAACTCCCACCTATGAATTATGTATTGGAAACCCAGGCAGAGCAATCACGGGCAATAAATAATTCCGAGCTACAGACACATTAGTTAGCTGTACAATTCACTTACAGGCCAAACCAAGCATCTTACTAATAACAGGCAGAAGCAAGGGTATTGCTAACGTGGATCTGGGGCCGGGGAGGCGCTCTCCCAGGGCTGGTGGGCCACTGGCCGGATGGCTCCTCTGCGTGGTCCCTCGGGGACCTGCTGGTCAGGACCCCTGACTCATGACAAAGGGGCCGGCGGCGACTCTGCAGTGTCCAGACTCAAAAGGGAGGACGAGTACAGAAGCTCTGCTCCGTTGAACAGCAGGGGCATCTGGTTTTAGAAACTGCGCTAACATCACATTGTCTGACGAGCTCTCCTTTATGGGTTGCAAAGGATTCCATGCAGCTCCAGAACTCTCTTAATGAGCAGATAAGAATTCTATTGAAATTAGCACTTAAGCGATTTGTGGATCCGTTGGACATTCTTTTTTTTTTTTTTTTGTCATCTTTCTAAACTCTTTTTTTAAACTGAAGGATAGTTGGTTTACAATGTTGTGCTAATTTCTGCTGTACAGCAAAGTGATTCAGTTATACATATATTTACATTCTTTTTCGTATTCTTTTCCATCATGGTTTATCACAGGTTATTGAATATAGTTCCCTGTGCTCTACAATAGGACCTTGTTGTTTATCCATTTGGTATATAATAGTTTGTATCTGCTAAGCCCAAACTCCCAATGCATACCTCCCCCACTCCCACCCCTTGGCAACCACAAGTCTGTTCTCTGTGTCTGTGAGTCTGTTTCTGTTTCGTAGATAAATTCATTTGGGTCATATTTGAGATTCCACATAGAAGTGATAGCATATAACAACTGCAGTTGGACATTCTTAAGTGCTTCTCAGGACATTCTGCTTTCTAAGCTATTCTTGCTATTATCCCAGTAAACATGTTGTCACACTGACTTTGCAGAGTCTTGAAAAATTATTTGCTAAGCAAAGGTCCACCTTGACCCAGAGCTCCCTGAAATAATCCCTGATCAGCAGGCATGTCCTTGCTGGTGATGGACGTTGGTGCCGGACATGAACAGCACTGGTCTCTTGCTCTGATTCAAGGCTCCTTGGGCAGCAGGGGTGGCGTGTCCAGCACCGTCAGCAGCACCATTTCCTAGGTGCGAGCTGTAGTCCTAGTTTCTACTGCTTTCCTCAGGCCGGCCCTGTGCTCCTTCACACACGTTATCTCATTGGATCTCAGTGATGTTACCAAGTAACCATGGTCACTACCCCCACTGTACCCATGAAACAAGTGAGCTTACAGTCCCAGGGCTGCTGAGAGGAAGCAGACCCTGGTCTGCCCGACCCTCAACCTCAAACTGATCCGGATCCCATTACCCTGTAGTGGATCAGCAGGGTGGGCATTGACCCCCCAGCTCACAGAAATGGAAACCCAGTTGCGGGAGGATGACGTCATTTGTCCTAAGGCACGTGCCTAGTGAATGGCAGCGTCAGGGCCTGGTCCCGTTCCCTGACCCTGAGCCGGGGAGCTGTCTACAGACCCACCGAGCGTCCACTCCTGTCTTATCTTGTGGAAGACAGGCTCGGATGGAGCCTTTCTCAGAGCCAAGCTCGCTCCTGCAGAAAGCTCCATCTCCCGCTCCCCAGGGCAGGCCCAGGGCCCCATCTGGAACACCCCGCCCTTGCCTCACCTGCCCTGGCCTCAGTGGGAACAAGCACAAAGGGCCCTGGACAGTCAGTGGCCTCGACAGCCGCAGTGCAGACTCCCGCTCTCTCTCTCCCTCCACTTTGGAGATTCATCTGGCCAAGACAGCCCAGCCCTGAAGGTGCAGGCCATCATGCACCTGCCTGCAAAGGAGCCCAACCTGGTGCCCTCAACTCCACCCCCTCGGAGGTGCCGGGGGACAGTGCCCGGGTCGGAAGACTCGTAAAACACGCATATTTTCTCCTTAAGTGAAATTCACTCTGGGTCTATCCAAGCTCCTCTCGGCATTTTAAAGCTTTAAAAGATTCAGCTCTCTCTCTGGGTCAATTTTCTTCCAACAAAATATTAAGCTTAAGCTTTGAAAGCCTGCACTGTGATCTGAGTGCCAGACCAGGCCCTCTGAGCCTGGTGGGCGTAAATATTTAAAGAGACGCTACAGGGAGCGGAGCTCTCTCAGGAAGCGCGGGGCCGTGGGGGCTGAGAAGGACATCTGCAGCCTTGCCCGACAGGAGCACCCGGCAGGGAGCTGTCTGACCCTCGGGTCACTCCTGACAACAGCCCTGAGATCCAGCGATGGGGCTGATGGCAATGCCAGCCCCGCCGGCCACCCTCCCGGGCACTGGGAGCAGCTCCTGCTTCAGTCTTCTAGGGCCAAGGATGTGACACGGTGATGGGCCCGATTTTGCAGGGAAGGGGGAAACGGAGGCACCCAAAGACTGAGCGAGCTGCCTACGTGCAATCCAGCACCAGCCAGGACAGCACGATTTGCTTTTGCTTCTGCATCTTGGGCAACCCCAGAACAGCACTGCCAGAAGGAACACAGACCCATCATTCAAACTCCTCATTTGGCAGAAGGGAAACTGCAGCCCAGACTCATCCGGGGGTGGGACGGTGGGGAAAATCAAGTCAGACTTTGTCTCTCAAGCCTTCGTTCATCCGTCCGTGCAATCGCCCATTTCATAGACGTGCGTGGCTCAGAGTGGACGCCCAAATCAGTGATTGAGTGAATGAAATTGTCTTGGTAACAAGCACAGTACTGGACACTGGGGCCCTAAGGTGGGGGGACCATGGGTCCCGATCCAAAGCGTGGAGTGGGAAACACAGGCAAGCCAGGGACAGGTGCTGGGTTGACGGGGCTGCTGTCCAACGGAAGCTGTGTTGGGTCCATCTCTGAGCCCAAACAGCCTGGGGGAAGGATCAGGTGGATGGAGGCCAGCGGGTCAACCAGCAAGTGAGTGATGCACACCTGAACAGCTGAAAGAAGCTGGTCCGTATAAGCACATGCAGAAGCACGTGGGCTTCCCCTGGAAGACGTTCCCCATCTTATCAAATATCCCGTACCGGGGAGCATTCTTTGCTCTCTTTCCTCTGCTGGGGGGTGTGGTCTCTCCATTCTGCCTTCCTCACATGCTTGACTTCAGGAACCATCTCTTTGCTGGGAGCAGGCTAGCTCTGCAGACCAGCATCCAGGGTGTGGAACGGGGAGCCCTGGGTCTGATCTTGGCTGATGACTTCCTTTTTCTAAGTTTTAGCTTCCATATCTGCAAAGTGGGGACAATAGCAAAGACTCACCCTCGGGTCAGTGCCCAGCACACGGTAGAAGCCAGATAAACGTATCTCTATCCCTCCATCATGCATCTCTGTTCGACATCCCCATGTTCTGTTCTGGGCCTGGGCCCCTGCCCTCTAACACAGGTGCAACCTGGGCAGAAGAGCAAACTGGGTCCAGCAGGGGCCCTGGGATGCTTTCTGGGAGGGGCCTCCCCCAAGGCAATGGCTCCTTAGCCGAGATATCTGAAGGGTACAAACCCCAGTCTGCACTAGGCAAGAGGTGAGGCTGCTGCAGCCTTCCAGCCAGGCCTGGGGTGGAAACACCGGGGCCCTCTCTTTCGATCAACGCTCACGGCACCTGTTGCCAGGACACACACTTCCAGAGCTTTTTGAAATGCCAACAATGGCCGGCCTACCTGGCCCAGAGTGCCCATCGAGTTGAGGACACAGCTCCCTGCCCCACGACCTGGCAGGTCACACCTGGTGCCCTGTGCAAGGCTGCCTCAGGGCGGGGTGGGGTGATGGGGAGACTTCCGTGTCACAGCTGTATTAGGGCCCTGAAGTGGTTTGTGCCTACTCCACTGGTGTTTCTCTTATCTCGCGGGGCCCCTCCCTGTTCCCTCTCTGGCTCTTCCTCCCTCCCTGACTTCCCTATGGGGGACATCCCCGGGGCTGTGTCTTCAGCCGTCCCCCATCCCTGACTGCACCCACCTTGGAGACCCGCATCTTGCCAGTGCCAGTGCCAGAGGCACCCAAATTCTTTGGCTCATGGCCCCCTCCTCTGTCTTCAAAGCAGGCAGCGTGGCAGCCTCCGGTCTCTCTCTCTCTCTGAGCCTCTGCTGTCACAGGTCCCTCTCTCCCACACCTCCCTGCCAGCAGGAACGACACTTCATTAAAGCCACAGCTGCAGGAACAGGGACCAGGGAAACACCAGAAGCGGATCCTTGTGGGGAGACGGGACACCAGATTGGCCAGGAGTTACCATCAGATTTTGGAAACCACTCAGTGTAGAGGCCTTAGTCAGTGAAGGATTTGGCCCATGTGGGGAGAGTCAAAAAATATTGAGACCAGACACGCCCTCCTTGGATGCCCAAACACATTTGCTTTGACCTTCCTGGCCCCAAACCACTGCCTGACCCGGAACGCAGCCCAGGAGATCGGCAGGTGGCGCATCCAGTAAATGGGGCGGGCTGGCCCGGGCAGAAAACCTGTGGCTCTTCCAGGCGGCCTCTGGGTGTTTGGAGATCTGGTCCACCTGATCTCACAGCAAGACAAGCAACCGTCTCAGAGCCAGAGCTCGGCTGATCTGCAAGCCCGCCCGTCAGAGCCCCGGGGCCACCTTCCGCTTGACCCAGGACGTGGGAGATGATTGCTGGCTCCACTGCAGTGGTGACCCCTCTGGCTACTCAGCCCCTCTGTCCTGTGGAGTCCCCTTCTATGGGAGCCTCGAGGCTTCCTTTGCCTCAGTTGATGCCAATGCCGGTTCCTCCCTCCATGCAGGAGCTGCTCCAGTGACCAAGGCAACGAGACAAGGCTCCATTGGGTCTCACGTCACTGGACCAAAGGCTCTCCCGCCACCATGGTACCCAGTGCACAGATGCTGTCGAAACTTGATCGTTAAAACCCTCTGAATTCCTTGACCGGGGCTCATGGAAGATGGAAGACATTTCAAGATGGCAAGAAACTGTTTGTATCACAAGACAAATAGTCGCTGCACGTATTTCAACCACCTGTTGCCACTTCCCTGTGTAACTTCCTCGTGGATGTAAATACCCACCCTTGCATTCACTCGGTCACATTCTGGAACAGCTGCTATGGGCCTGAGCCTGGAGGGAGCAAGACAGCCTGGCCCCCGCCTTCACGGGCCAGGGACCCAGCAGGGGAGTCCGGGGTGGAGTCCTGGGACAGTCCCAGCAGGGGATGAAGGGGACAGTCACGGTGGGGAGGGAGCCCCTGACATGCTGGGAATGGAGAAGAGCTCTCGGCAGCAGTGGAATTTCAACAGAGACTTAGGGTGTCTGCAGAGAAGTCATCTGGAGGGGGTGCGGTGTGGGGAGGGCTTCACTCCCCGCAGGTGTGTAAAGCAGCTACCCGGGTTAACTGCCCAGATGAACAAAAGGCATGGGGTCTGATTGCTCCAAATCCCAGACTTTGTGAATCTTGGAAACTCTCCATCTCTGTTCCCCAGTTTCATTCTCCAAACGCCCTCCACGCCTTAGCTGGACTCTGTCAGCTGAAAACATGTCTGAGTAACCATGGCTGCTCCCCAGCCCTCACCTTTTTCCCCCTTTTCTTCTCTTTCACATGCAAAATCAGATTCGTGCGCCAGCTTTGGAAACTGATTTCTAGAGAAGTAGCTCTCTGAAGCTATGGGCACACCACATCATAAACAGCTGCAGCTGACCCACATTTCAGGGTCAGCAGAAATCATTATAACCACCCCAATTATTGCATAATGCACTAATTATCAGCCTTATAAAGAATCTTCATCAACCTAAGATTCATTGGAAATTAACCGAAAGTCTGGAGCCCTCTGGAAGATGGGGCCTCATACAGCTCAAAGTGGCTTCGAGGGACCAGCATGTAAGGACGTCTTCAAAAAAGGCCACCATCCAGACTGTCTCAAATGGCCCAACACAGAAAATGCCCATTTTCCTTTTTCTGCACGTGTGTCCTGATGCCTGGAGAGCCTGGAAGGAGGAGAGGAGAGACAAGCCCAGTGGACCATCTAATATGACCCTGACAGCGATGCTCAAGGTCAGGGCCATCATCACGCCCATTTTACAGATGAGGAGACTGAGGCTCAGAGAGGTAAGGAGGTTAGGTAGAGGACGAGGTGGCTGTGGTGTGTCTACCTGGGAACATCCGGACAACAAGGACCAGGTGAAAAAACCAGAGCAGTGGCCCCAGCTTCTTCCCCTGGGCCAGAGCCCTCCTGAGGACTCCAAACTAATGACGGGCAAGTCACTCAGAGCAGCCTCCCTGTGGCTGCGGCTGGACCATGCCCTGAGCCCCCCACCTGTCCAGGGTTGTGTCCTTGAGAGACGAGGGTTACCTTCTATCCTTTGTCCAAACCATGGAAATGGCACTTCTAAGGCCACATTTGGGCTGAAGATTTCGGGGGCTCTCTCTCCTGGCAGATTCGCTGCCTCATGCGGAAAGAAGAATCTTTCCAGAGCCAAGAACTTCCCCGTGTCATCAACATCTTTCGCCTTCCCCGATAACCCAACTCCACGGCTTAAAAAATGCACTACGGGGCTTCCCTGGTGGCGCAGTGGTTGAGAGTCCGCCTGCCGATGCAGCGGACGTGGGTTCATGCCCCAGTCCGGGAAGATCCCACATGCCACGGAGCGGCTGGGCCCGTGAGCCATGGTCGCTGAGCCTGCGCGTCCAGAGCCTGTGCTCCGCAATGGGAGAGGCCACAACAGTGAGAGGCCCACGTACAAAAAAAAAAAAAAAAGTGTGCTATGGCCTGGGAGGCACAAATACCAAAATCCCTGTCAAGAAAATGTATTGAGGTGCACGATGACATTCTTCTGGGTGCCTGGCGAAATCCCACGGAGACTCTGGCCACATGCGGTGACCATCCGTCTGCCTGGGGCTGGAGCAACACTGGGCATCGTCCTGCTGACCCCAGAGGCTGCCGGGCACAGAGATCCTACTGGCTGCAGGCCTCTGGGGTCCGGGCAGTGTCCTCAGGTGAGAAAGGAGGGAATGTGACCCCTGAGGAGAGGCCACCTGCGCCGGCTCCACTCACCCTGAGAGATGTGAAAGGGAGAGAATCTCTACCTCTGAGCGCATAGAGAACTATTGCAAGAGAAAACAAGGAGAAAAGCAGGCAGGGGTGGACGGCAGCAAGATGCAAGCTTGCACACTCGGCTGTGCTCAGCATGGCCAGATGGCGATGAAGATGCTGGTGGTGACGGCAGCTAATGACTCTTGAGGACTGACTCCCATCCTCACACGTGAGATGCAGATACTGTTATTCTCCCTGCGTCACAGATGAGGGAACCAAGACTCAGAGAGGTCGAGTGACTTGCCTGAAGTCACACAGCTTGAAGGCAGAATAGAGCCAGACCCACCCCAAGAGTCATCTGTCTCTACTTGCAGCCTCTGGGACTTGGTCTTCTCAGTGAGTCTACTGACATGTGACTTAAATGTCTAACAGAACTTCCTAGACTTAACCACCTAGACCAGTGCTAGCCAACAAGACTTCCTGCCGTGCTGGAAATGGTCTAGATCTCTGCCATTCAATATGGCGGCCACACATGGCTGTTGAGCCTTGAATTGCTGCTGGTGTGACCAGGGAGCTGAATTTCCAATTGCGTTGAATTTTGATTCATTTGGATGTAAGGAGATTCATGTGGCTGCCATGGACAGTGACTCCCTGGATGACATCACAGGTTAACTGAGCATTCCTCCAAGGACAAAGCCACCCAGCCCCACCCCAGACCGGCCAGGTGAGGCTCCTGAGGAAGTGGCTTGCTGCCGGGTCCAGTGGCTCCTGGATGGACACACGCTAAGTCCAGCTGTGGCGGGGGGGGGGGTCCATCTCCCACCCACAGGAGGCTCTGTAGGGCCCAGGAAGGGCCATCATGTCAGCAGCCAGCTCTGGCCAAGTCACTGGGGTCCTGCCTGGCCTCCTTCCACACCTCCCCAGGGCTCAGCATCACCCCAAGAGGCAGCTGCTTGCTCCCAGGAACAATAACAACAGCAGCAATAATAACTGTTTTTTTACATCTTTACTGGAGTATAATTGCTTTACAATGGTCTGTTAGTTTCTGCTTTATAACAAAGTGAATCAGCTATACATGTACATGTATCCCCATATCTCTTCCCTCTTGCGTCTCCCTCCCTCCCACCCTCCCTATCCCACCCCTCTAGGTAGTCACAGAGCACCGAGCTGATCTCCCTCTGCTATGTGGCTGCTTCTATTTTACGTTTGATAGTGTATATATGTCCATGCCACTCTCTCATTTTGTCACAGCTTACCCTTCCCCCTCCCCATATCCTCAAGTCCATTATCTAGTAGGTCTGTGTCTTTATTCCTATTTTACCCCTAGGTTCTTCATGACATTTTTTTTTCTTAAATTCCATATATATGTGTTAGCATACGGTATTTGTCTTTCTCTTTCTGACTTACTTCACTCTGTATGACAGACTCTAGGTCCATCCACCTCACTACAAATAACTCAATTTCGTTTCTTTTTATGGCTGAGACATATTCCATTGTGTATATATGTGCCACATCTTCTTTATCCATTCATCTGCCGATGGACACTTAGGTTGCTTCCATGTCCTGGCTATTGTAAATAGAGCTGCAATGAACATTTTGGTACATGACTCTTTTTGAATTATGGTTTTCTCAGGGTATATGCCCAGTAGTGGGATTGCTGGGTCATATGGTAGTTCTGTTTTTAGTTTTTTAAGGAACGTCCATACTGTTCTCCATAGTAGCTGTATCAATTTACATTCCCACCAACAGTGCAAGAGGGTTCCCTTTTCTCCACACCCTCTCCAGCATTTATTGTTTGTAGATTTTTAATAATAACTGTTTAAACCCTGAAGCACAGGCAGCAGCAGGCAGGCCCGGGCAGCCCGCTCCACCTTACGGCTCCCATTTCCTGCTAAACAGACCTCTGGTGTCGGGAGACTTCCAGGAAGATTAAGCTGAAAACCGGCTTTTCCAGCATCGGCTGCTGGAGGAGAGGAAGTTGCCATGGAAACAGCATCTGGCCATTTGCGTGAGTTTTAGAACAGAGGAAATGAATAAGGAAAATACAACAAACCCCCAAACGCCAGCCTCCTGCATTTACCTAAACGCACGTGCGTGAGGCTGAGGCGGGGAAAAGGGAATGTTTTCAAACAAGCCATCTAGGATTGGTTTATGGCCTTCATACCCAGCGCACCGAGCCTGGTTCTGACTGTGTCGCTGCCGAAGGTGATGTCAGATGGTTGGCATCCGGACAGCAGAGTGGGCGAGGAGAGACACAAACTCTTCTGGGGCTGCTGCTTCCCACGAAACCAGCCCCTCTGTAGCCTCCGCCGGAGATGGGGGCTGGGGTGCTCTCAGCCCCCAGCGCGCTGTGGCCTGGAGGGAGAAGGAGGTCACACAGATGCCCACCCTTCCGACAGAACACTCAGGGTGTGGGGGGATTCACAGTGAGCATCCTCATGTCCATCACGTGTGCGCATGGGGCATATTCAAAATAGAAATATTTATCTACTCTGTACGTGTATGTACACATCTGCACACACATGCATGAACTATGTACTCAAAAACGGTGGGGACCAAGTCCTGCAGTTGGGGAGGTGCAGGCTGTACAAGCAGAGATCTCGGGCGGCCTCGGCCTGCAGCGGCTTGAAGCAGGGTTTCAGTTCCCGGCCAGTGACTGAGGTCAGGTCACGGCAATGAAAGCGCTGAATCCCAGCCACTAGGCCGCCAGGGACCAGTGGCCAGTGACAAGGCGCTGGCCCGTCAGCTGTGTAGAAATGAATTTCCACATAGAGACAGAAAGTAGTGAAATAAATAAAGTGTTTATTAGGGGGAAGAAGAGTAGAGTGCGTGTGGATAGACACACGGGCAGACTCAGAGAGAGAGAGTCGTGCCCTCCTGGCAGTTTGAATCCCTTTTATGGGGCATTTTTTCTGGGTTTCCTCTGGCCAATCATCTTGCTTTGCCTGGTTCTGAGTCCGTATTTGGTATAGCTCAGGGTCTCCCATGTGTTCACGCGTGTCTCTTAGCCAAGATGGATTCTAGTGAAGAGGCCTATGGGTAGGTTGACATCACTCCCTTTTTGACCTCTGAGGAGCCTCTCTGCGCATGTGTAGTCAGGAAGGTCTCCTTGACCTCGAGAATGAGGAATATATGGTCTCTTATCAGGGCAGGGCTCTCCTCCTCCTCCTCTTCATCTTGGAGTATCTGTCCACAGGGGACAAACTCCAGCTGCTCAGCCTGGGGCCCATCTACCTCCTGCCTCATCACCACGTCCAGAGCAGGAGGGAAGATGCCAGGAAGGCTTCCTGGAGGTAGCGGCATCCAAGCCAAGTTCTGCAGAATGGCTCAGCCATGGGAGGAGGAGCAGGTGGAGAAGCAGGCGGCACAAGGTCCCCGCAGCAAGGACCTGAGTGATGCGCAGCCTGGCCGGAGCAGATGACAGGGACAACACAGCTGAGGGCTGGGAAGGGCTGTCCGTGGGACCTCCTTAGCAGGAGGGATTTGGGGGTTCAGCCCTTCCCAACCAGAGCCCCCAGGACCCCAAGAGGGTGTTCAATTGTGAGAACAATCCCCAGCTGCCGGGTGGGGTCCAGGTGTCCAAGGGCTGGGACTCGAGCTGAGGCCGGGTGGAGGCTGCAGCCGAGACCCAGAAGGACACGAGGCCGGGCCCTCAGATGGCCTCTGCAGGGAGGCAGGGTTATTGGCTGCACTGGCCTCGGCCAATGAAGGCCAGCGAGCTGGAGGGTTGGATGTCTGTTGGGGAGCCAGGGGAGCCAGGGGCCGGGTCCGCTCCCTGGAAGGAAGGTCAGGGCACAGCCTGACACACAGACCCAAGGAAACCTGGAAAAGCATCCTAGGGCCTCTGGCGAGCGGTGCTGGAAGGAGCAGAACCTGTGTGCTGGGACCTCCATTCCAGCTCCAGGTGGAAGGGCTGGCAGGAAAGGCAGAGAACCAGATCCCTGGGGGAGCCTTGGAGAAGGTATCAGCACCTTACAAGGCACTTCCCGCTCCACACCCCTTGTTAATGTGCAAATGAAGACTTTTTAAATTGCATTTATTTCCAAATCGAACTTTGTAAGCCATAGATATTCATCCCAGAACATCATGGGGCATACAGGAAAGCCCCCCCGAAACATCAATGCCCACAGTCCCACCCCCGAGGAGGAGTGACGGTGCAGGCCTTTCCAACTGTCCCTACACATAGATCAGCACAGCCACCTGCACAGTGTTTGAAGGCCACTCTTCTTGTAACATCGTCCATTTCCTGGGCACCTGTCAGGCCCCTCATCGTTGTCAGTAAACATTTGTTGAGTAAATGGGTGGAGGAAGGAGGCTTTTCTCCTGGTTAGTACTCTCCTGCAGTCTGGTTCTCGTGACCTTTTGGTGACTGCCTGGTGCTCCACGTGTGAGAAAGCCGTGGCACTTACCCACCTTCGGTGCTGGGGTTGATGCTCTGAGGTTATGCTCTGACTGTCTCGGATGTTGCCCCGTGGACTTCCTGGTGATCGCATCTCTCACCTCGTCTCAGACGACTGGGTCAAAGGACGGCCACTTCTTTAGAGTTCTTGACACGTATGGACGTGCTCATCAAAATGCTGTCCCCACAGCCAGGACGTCTGACCAGCACCCACCTTCCTGCGACACTCATATGGTTGCTTCCAAACTGCTCTTTTGAAAGAAAAGTTTATTCTTTATAGTTTAAATCTGTGCTTCCCAAATTCTCTGTGGCTAAGACTAGTAGTTTTTTCTAATCCACATGGACCAATACCAATTAAATGAAGTTAAAAAATCATTTTGAAAAAAACCCCACAAATTATAAGCCCTGATGTTTTATTATTAGCTTCAGCAGACAAAGTGACCCTGCCAAACCCCTCTGAGTTTCACAGTTCGTGCACCCGCGTTCTGGTAGCTCATGGGCCACCTGGGTGGGGCTGGCCAACCATGACCAATGCTTAAGAACGGCAACTTCATTTGCATTTCCAGTCCCTCAAAGTCAGCGGGGAAGAGCATGGCATTCCGATTTTAACGACCAGCAAATCGAGACCAGGAAGCTTAGGCCAGGCTGTGACTGTGGATGAGTCAAGAGGTCAGAGCACAGATCCCGCTCTTGGACTCCTGTCCATCACTCTACTGCCATTTTCCAAAGTGGAGGGACCTGCCCTCTTGTCCAGGGTAATGAGGCTTCCTGACAACTGTCCAGCCCGGCAGAGGCCCTCATCTCTGCTCCCCCAGGGGGCTTGTTCAGGCCAGAAGAGCCTGGACAGCACGGACAAAGTGATCAAAAACGAACCAACGGCCCCATCAAGTCCCTGGAGCTGCATTTAATTTGGAATTAAACTGTTTGAGGTCAGGTATGAGCACTTCATCCAAGATGGTTTTCCTTTATGAGGCCACGGTGGCTACTCGGCGGGTGTGATTTTATAGACAGCGCAGGAGGGAAAAGCTGATTGTGGAAACGGCCCCTTCCTGCTCACTCCCTGACTTGGTTGTTGATCAGCTGAAATCTACACGACAGGGCCTGAGGCTCCACTAACCCCTGGACTCTTTTGGAAGCAAGAAGCCAGACCTGGACCAAGGTGCCCTCCTGCCCACCCCGCCCACAGGCCGGTGGAGGGAGGGCGGTGGTTGGGAAGAAGTCTCGCTCAGAGCCCAGGGAGTTCAGGGCTTCCTCAGTAGGTAGCACCCCCCTAGGCTCTCCTTGCCCCAGGTCCCTCCAGGGAGACGGTGGGCCTCACCTAGGGACCTCCGGTCACGACCTGGAGCCCTCCTGGGCCTGCCCACAGGAGCTACACGCAGGAAACCCCCAAGGGTCCGAGAAAGACACGCTTCTTCTTGGGCCAGGCCCCTCGGAGCTGCCTTTTCCGCTAAGCTCTGCATGCATCATCGCTTTGCCTGAAAGCACATGAAAGAAAATGAGTTTGCTTTTCTCCTGTTAATCCATTTTTGTCAGTTCAGTTCTCAGGTCCAGGCACGCACCCAAGAGGGCAGAGGAAAACTCTTTTCTCTCTGCAGCACTTAGAGCCCCCATCCGAGTGAGACCCACAGACCTCACCCCTGACGTCAGGACAGATCCAGGAGGGACTGCAGAGGGGGGCTCTGGTCCAGCGGGGAGGGGAGGCCTGGAGGAGCATCTCCTGGCCAGGGCAAAGGTGGAGGCCGCAAACTTGCACCGCCCACAGATGGCCGGACGCCTGACCTGGGGCTCCCTCGGTGGAGTGCGAGGGGCTGTGGAAGCCCTGCCCAGCGTCCAGGCCTGCCCTGGGGCGGAGACTGCAGTAGCTCCCTTCCCAGCTCCTTTTTCCCCTGTCTCCTGGGCGTCTCTCGCCTCCGGGGCGACCAGGTCTGGGCTCAGAGCAAGGTCAGGGCTGTGCATTTAGAAGGAGGAGAGAAGGTTCTGAAGGGCTCATCCCCAGTGTCCAGCCCTCAGTGTCCTCCACAGCAGCTGGTCAGACAGGGAGGCTCTGCCTCAGGACAAGACCAGAACAAGCCTCTGCACCCTGGCTGGCTGCTAAAAGCTGAAAAATAAGTCTGGGTCCCTGAGCAAAAGGGCCAGCCGAGCCCCCTCTGGAGGCAAGAAATCAGTGGTGCTTTCAGCCGCTCGGTCCCTGGGGTGGCCCCTTGCACGCTGAGCCAGCGAGAGGCAGGGAGGGCCAAGGGCTGGGTCCTGGCAGACCTGACCTCTCCTGCCGCCACCTGCCGCCCACTCCCTGCTCCCACGTCCCTCCCACCCCAGTCCTGAGCCCTGGTGAGGCGGAGGCTCCTGGAGGACCAGGTGTGGGGTCCGAGCTCCTGCGCCCCCAGGGAGATGGGCAGGATCCGGAGCGCTGGCCGAGGGCCCTCTGGGGAACTTTGTGGAGGTCAGAGATGTCCCAGCTCTGAGACAGAGGTGGCCCCGGTTCAACTCTTGTTCCCCCCTTAGAGCTGTGACTACTTTGGGGGGCAGTGTGGGCGCTGTGAGGACCTCCAGGCACCATCACCGTGAGGGCAGAGGGCTGAGTGACAGTCTTTCCTCGAGTAAGATGGGGAAGTGAATCTAGTCTCACGAGAGGACCCATCTGGAACATAACGGTCCTCCACCTAAGTCTGCCAGGTGAAAGGGTGGGATGAGGGATTAGACTCTCAAACTATGGAGAGCTGTTCGCAAGCCGGAGAAAGAACCCTGGACCCCTGACCTTTGCAGAGGGGCTGCCAGCACCTGGGCGCTCAGGGCAGGGTCTCCAGCAAAGCCACCTCGAGGCTCAGCAGCGTGACGCCTCCG
Source organism: Hyperoodon ampullatus (assembly GCF_949752795.1). Classification (NCBI taxonomy): domain Eukaryota; kingdom Metazoa; phylum Chordata; class Mammalia; order Artiodactyla; family Ziphiidae; genus Hyperoodon; species Hyperoodon ampullatus. The sequence goes on from NC_136919.1 coordinate 3,665,495, forward strand.
GCATAAAAAGAGCTGGTTCCACCCACGGAGGGGCGGAGACCTGCAGACACTCATTTCTGGTGATTATCCGAGTGTCAATCCTGCCCCGTCCCTCTGCATCCTTGTCAGACCTGCTTCCTCTGAAATCCTGAGGAGCCTCCGGCTCATTCCCGGCCGCCAAGAGCTATTCTCAGACTTGGCAGTTAATTACCTTCTTGCTGCTTCCCGCCTCCCGGCAGGCTCCGTCTTGGGACCCGTCACGTGGGCACATCACCAGGCCGTGGATGAACAGACATCCCAAAGGCGGTGGGCAGGTGGCCCCTGGCCAGGCAGCTGGGCCCCTCAGGCCTGTCCTGGAGCGTGCACGTGGGGTTCCCCAGATCCGGTCCTTTCGGGGACGGGGCTGGCCCTGTGGCTGGGAGCCTGACGGTGCCGCCTTTCTGGAGGCCACTAGGCAGCAGGAACAAAAGCTGTAAAAATGGGGCTTCCCTGGTGGCGCAGTGGTTGGGAGTCCGCCTGCCGATGCAGAGGACACGGGTTCGTGCCCCGGTCCGGGAAGATCCCACGTGCCGCGGAGCGGCTGGGCCTGTGAGCCATGGCCGCTGAGCCTGCGCGTCCGGAGCCTGTGCTCCGCAACGGGAGAGGCCACGGCAGTGAGAGGCCCGCGTACCGCAAAAAAAAAAAAAAAAAAAAGCTGTAAAAATGAAACCGCCTTCGCTGGGGCAATCACACTTTTAGGAACGGACAGCAGAAGGACCTAATAAGACAGGGACTCAGGGATGCTCATCTCAGCAGCGTCTGACAGTGAAAACCCCAAAACTCCTTCTGCGCGGGGAGTTGACTACTTTAATAATAACAGAACACAAAGGAGCCGAAAGGAGCCGAGAACAGGAGGTGATTATTCCCGCCGCCCCGGCCCCTGCCAATTTGCACACAAAAGAAATGTGGTGATTTATAGATGCCAGTTGCTAATAACGCCTGAGCCCTCATATGGGTGACGGGCGCTGGGACAAGGGGGTCACCGGTCACCCCTCCCTGTGTTAACTCTGCCCCACCACACCTGTGCCTGCTTCTCTCAATATTTCCTGCATCTGTTGTGTTTTCCTGCACACGTTGATGACAGATTGAAACCATAATGGAGTAATCATAGTTCAGGCAGAAGAAATGGAATCGGGCGGCCACTGAGATCTGGTCTCAGACACATCCCTGCACAACTGAGAACTTGAACTTTCTATGAATTCCATCGAATCAAGGATGCCAGCTGTTTTAGAAACAATGTCTGCCACCTGCAGCCTCTGGTCTCGGGTCCCCCTTGTAACTATGCAACCACTTCGGACCCCAACCAATCCTTGCTTAGTAAGTACCCTTACTTCTCGCGCCAGCTCCAGTTATAATCCTTGATAAACAACTCATGTAACTAACTGTGGCCTTGCGGTTTTGCCTTTATAAGCTTCCTCCATTTTGTAGTGCAGTGGAACACAATTCAAGTGCTTCTGGAATCTGTCTCCCAGGCTGCAGTCCTAAAGACCCAAACGAAGCCCTCTTTATTTCAATCAGGTCTCCATCTCTGGTTAACAATGTAGACCCACGAGCATATACACATACACACCTCCAAACCCTGTGAAGACAACAGAGTTGTCTCCTACACATCCTTGTGTGTGATTAACACAGTCAGATATTTGAATGGACGGATGGATGAGTGGATGGGTGGATGGATGGATGAATGGATGTGTGGATGAGTGGATGGATGGTTGGATGAGTGGATGGATGAGTGGATGGATGGGTGGGTGAATGGATGGATGGATGCATAGATGGATGGAAAGATGGATAGGTGGATGGGTGGGTAGGTGGGTGGGTGGGTAGGTGGGTGGATGGATGGATGGATGGATGAGTGGATGGATGGATGAGTGGATGGATGGGTGGATGAGTGGATGGATGGATAGATGGGTGGGTCTTCTCCCTACACATCTGTCTTATGTCCAATTCTCCCCCTTTATAAGGACACCAATCCTATTGGAGTAGGACTTACCCTAGTGACCTCACGTTAACTAATTACATCTGCAATGACCCTATTTCCAAATAAGGTCATATTCTGAGGTCCTGAGGATTAGGACCTCAACCTATGAATTTCGAGGGACACAGTTCCACCCCTAACACCCTCATTCATTCCTTCATTCATTCGCATCAGTGTGAACTCATGGATTCTCTTCTTATGCACTGGGTTATGCCCTATTTCTGTCGTTACTCATGTTCATGCTAAAGGGTTCGCAGACTTGACGTGGCCCCTGCATGTCCCTTTGTGCTGACTCCTATGTCCTTCTGATACGTTTCCCCAACCCCCCATCCTCTGAGCGCTTCTTTACTTTCTGGCAGAAAAACACGTTCTGGGTTCATCTTGTCCTTTCCTGACCCCCGTCCTGAAACCAGCCATCTGTCTGAGAAGCCCTGGTTCCTCTTAGAGGGAAGACATTAAAAACCAGGATCTGTGCAGCCCGTGGGCTGCTGGCCCCTCAGGGCCAGCGCGGGGGCGTCCTTGTGGGCACGTCTATCACTGAGATCCAGTCCCGCCCCGCAGGCTCCCCGGCCTGCCTCCTCCCCGTCCTGCAGCCCTCGCCTGCAACGTCACCCTTGACGCAGTACTCCTGTGCTCTGTCCCAGAAGACACAGAAAGCAGCTTCAAAACTCCAGCCCACACCACCCGGGAGAGCAAAGCTGCTAACTGGAGGTTTCAGACGCAGGGTGTGTGGTCAGAACACTGTGCTCAAAGTTACCTGAGTCATTTCTTTGTCTTTTAGTGTGGTTGTGCCATTCACTTGAAATAAGTTAGAACCATTGGTTTGTTTGCTTTCCGTCCCTCCCTTATCTGTGTGTGTGTGTGTGTGTGTGTGTGTGCGCGTGTGAATATTGGCAGGATTCAAAAGTCAAAACTGTCTGCAAAAGTGTCCTCAGAGGAGTGTTACCCACCCCCCAGCCCCACCCCATTGCCACCCACCCTCCCCGCAGGTAACCAACCTCCTTAGTTTCTTTCTTTCTTTCTTTTTATTTATTTACTTACTTATTTATTTATTTATTTTTGGCTGCACTGGGTCTTCGTTGCTGCGCGCGGGCTTTCTCTAGTTGCGGCGAGCTGGGGCTACTCTTTGTTGCGGTGCGTGGGCTTCTCATTGCGGTGGCTTCTCTTTTTTTTTTTTTTTTTTTGGCGGTACGCGGGCCTCTCACTACTGTGGCCTCTCCCGTTGCAGAGCACAGGCTCCGGACGCGCAGGCTCAGCAGCCATGGCTCACGGGCCCAGACGCTCCGCGGCATGTGGGATCCTCCCGGACCGGGGCACGAACCCGTGTCCCCTGCATCAGCAGGCGGACTCTCAACCACTGCGCCACCAGGGAAGCCCGCGGTGGCTTCTCTTGTTGTGGAACACGGGCTCTACGTGTGCAGGGTTCAGTAATTGTGGCTCACGGGCTCAGTAGTTGTGGCGCACGGGCTCAAGTTGCTCCGTGGCATGTGGGATCTTCCTGGACCAGGGCTCGAACCCGTGTCTCCTGCATTGGCAGGCGGATTCTTAACCACTGCGCCACCCGGAAGTCCCCCTCCTTAGTTTCTGATTTATCCCGCCTGTGTTTTCTTTCCTCCTCCTCTGCCTCTTCCTCCTTCTCGAGAACAAGTATATCCATGTGGACTTGTTTTCTTAGTTTCCTTTTATGACGACTCAAATCTAAGCAACCTGCACACACGTGCACACGCACTTCTGCACTTTGTATGCTTTCACTCACCCTCCCAGCTGTTCACAGAGAGCCTTCTCCATCTGTTCTAAGCTGTGTGGTGTGTTGTACACACGTGCATGGTTCAACCACCCACGTTCCCACCTCCTATGCAGGAGCACATAGATTGTTTCCAGCGTATGGCACATGCAGACCATGCTGCAATGAATGACTTCGTGCACAAGTGCTTTTGTGCTGTTGCGGGTGTGACCTCAGGGCAATTTCCCAGAAGTGGGAATGCAGGGTCAGGGTGAGCACCTGTGGATCCTGGCAGATACTGACCGTTCACCCCCACGAGGATGGTACCAATTTTCCTTCCCACCAGCCCCCTGCTGCTGGCTTTGCAAGATTTGCCAACCAAACAGGTGATCATGGTCCCCCTGAATTTTAATTTACATCTCACAGAAGTCTTTTGAGCATCTTTTTGTTTTCATTTGTCCTCTCTAGCTAGGTAGCATGGCCTCCCATGGGAATTTCACAGCAACCTTTCCAGAGCCCTCAATGATGGCCGGATGTTTGGGGGGCTGTGCTGAGAACCTTGCAAACACATCTCACTTGCCCCTCCGAGTCACCCTATTTTACAGACAAGGACACAGGCTCAGAGCTGAGAAGCTTCAGGGTGCCCAGTGACATGGGGACAGGACGTTTGACTCTGACTTGGGCCCCATGTCCCTGCAAATGCCCCCCTCCATGGGGATGTATGCAGACCCTTCCCTGAATGAGACACGGGTAAAGAGGCTCCCAGCAGCCATGACAGCCCAGCCCAGCCCAGCCCAGCCGCATCGAATCCCAGGCGTGTCCCAAGCTGATCAAAGATGCTAGAACAAGGCTGCCTGCTCGGTGGCCCCGTCCCTCTGCTCTCCTTACAAAGCCTCCTCAAAAAATGCTTTGATTATGAAATATTTCAAGTCCTCAAGAATTAACATGAAAAACACCCGTGCACCCACCACCCAGCTTTAACAGATGCTAACATTTTGCCATATGTTCCAGAACTGTCTCTCTTTTGATGGAAATAAAGCATCAGAGACAGCTCATGCCATCCCTGGGCACCCACCCCCTTCCTGTTCCCCCCGGCTCTCCAACGAACGGCCCTCCTGGGATTGGGGCTTCTCATCCCACAACGGGCTTCATTATTTCCACATCAAGAGTGTGTCTTTCAGCACCGCACAGTGTAGCCTGGGGGGCCTTGGGGCTGACATGGTGAGGGTCCTGGGGTGGCACGTCCATCGGACGCCTGTGCGGCAGCCCCGCCCTCACCACTGCATTCTGGCCCTGACCCCTTCACAGTCACCGTCCATGCGGGGGGGTGGCGGGAGCCTCCTGGAAGACACCACTGTACCCGAGGGAGGGCCCATCGGGGAGGCGCCCTGCGGTGAAGGCCTCCAGTGTCACTGGCTTTGCCCAATCGCCCTCTGAAGGCCTGTGCCCCAGAAGAGCATGTGCACCTCATCATCATCATCCCATGGCAGGCCCCCTTGCTGCTTTACTCACGTTTGCACAATTCCGGGGGGGTCCGTGCCCTCATGTACCTCCGTGGGTCACTCTAGTCTCCTCTTCCGGCCCTGAGTGCACCAGACGGGGTCCAGCAGGAAACAGACACACAGAGGGGAGATGAGCACGATTTAAGTGCTGTGGGCAGAGCTCAGGGTGAACAGCAGGGAGGGGTGTGGAGCCCAGGCTGGAAGGGGCAGGAGGGGGCGGACCCTGGCAGGACAGTGGTCTCGGAAGAGTGACACAGCCGCCTTCGTCCCCCAGCAGGAGGAAGCCTCACCACCCCCTCTCTTGATTGCCTGCAGGGCCTCCTGTTGGTCAATCCACCCTGAAGCCAGAGGGCACAGGAGCCCAAAAGGAGTGTTTCCTAGAAATCAGCACCCCCAGGACACGGGCAGGGGGAAGGGGAGGATGGAGAGGAGGCAGGAGGGAAGCAGACCTCCAAAACCCATCCTTGGTCAGTCTCAGGCAGAGGGGTTAGGCTGGGGGTCTGGGGTCGGAGAGCGGGGGTCACAGGCTGCCCACATCACTTATGTACCAGCTGTGGCCTTGGGCTTAACCTTTCTGAGCCTCAGTTTCCTCATCTATGAATTGGGAAAACAATAGAACCTCCTGCCCAGTTGTGGGATGAGAGGAGGCTGAGGTGAGGGATGTAAAGGCCTCACACGGAGCCTGGTACCCCAGGAAACTCTCAGAAAGTGAATGGGGGTCCAGGCAGAGTGTCCTCCTCTGGAACAGCCAAAAGACAGCCAAGGTGGCTACAGCAGAACCAGATAAAATATATCTATAGCAACGAACATTAAAAGGAACTAGAGCGGACCCTACACATAGCAAAAAGTTAATTTCATCAGGAAGCTGTGACAATTCTCAACTTGTATGATACTATGATCTGCTAAGAGAAAACTGACAGCCCTCCAGGAGAAAGGGACAAAAACTCCAGGATGGCAGAAGATGCTGACACCCCTCTCTTGTAACTGATGGCTCGAGCACATCAAAAAATCAGTAGGGACATGGCAGATTCGAATAATCCAATTAACATGCACGACTTCACAGAAAGTTCAACCTAGACCCAAAAACTTCAGGTTACACATTTTTTTCCAGCACAAAAGGAAATGTTTTTAAAATTTGATGACATACTGGGATGAAAACAAGTCTCAACAAATACAAAAGCTTAAGGAACACAGAGACCACATTCTCTGAATGCAAAGCAATTAGGTCAGCAATCAGTGACAAAAGGAAAACTAGAAACACTCTATGTGGGGAAACCAAGAAAAATAATTCCAAATAACTCATGGTGCAAAGAATGTGTCAAAATAGAAGTTAGAATATATTTAGTACTGAAAGGTAATAAAAATACTGTATGTCAAAACTTAAGAAATGCAGCTAAAACAGTATTTACAAGGAAGTTTATAGTGTTAAGTGATTATTTTAGAAAATAAGAAAAGTTGAAAATGTGTAAACTAAGGATGCATTTGAAAACATTAGTAAAAGAATAAGAGACCAAAGCAAAGAAAGTAGCAGAAATTAAATAACAAATAAAGGAGAAAACATATACCGAGACAGTCAAAAAACAAAAACAGCTCATGGGGGGAAAAATGGGTAAAATAGACAAATCTTTGGAAACATTGATCAAAAATAAAAGAAGATACAGGACATATAAAAACTATTAGGAATGAAAACATAATTTTATACATAACCGTGATTAAATAGTTAAGAGGGCATTACATCAATAAACAGAAACTTTACACCAATATATTTGAAAACTTGGGTGAAATTGACAAATTCCTAGACAAAAAATACCATTCAAAACTGACTCCATAAGAAATAGAAAGCCTAAATAGTCTTATAAACATTCAAGGAACTGGATGCATAATTTAACATCTTCCCCCAAAGAACACACAAGGCCTGACAATTTTATGCAGAGCCTTGACTATTTTTCATACAAAATGTCTTGTCCTGGATCGAATACCAGTGAATGCAAGAGACAGACCAAGAAAGAAAAAAACATCAGAAAGAGGCAAGGGCAGGCGTGGCTGGTGGACATCCTCTCACCCTGTCCCCAGCTCTCCCCATGGAGACACGGGGGATGGGCCTGCCACAAAGACAGGCTGTCACCACTACACACGACCCGGCCCTGTCCTGCCCACCCAGGCTCAGTTCATGGGCTGCATCTGAAGGATTCCAACCAACCCTCCGAGGACCGACAGGAGCCTGGGGCCAGCCCCAGAGCCCTTGGGGGAGGACGGTGGAGCCTACTGGTGGATGTTTGAGGCAGGAAAGCCGGGATTTAGGGCCAGGCATCACCGTCCACAGCCCCGCTCATCCCCCCAGGGCTCCGAGTCTGACCAGGACAGGTCCCCGACCTCCTCCTGCCTGGAGGAGGGCATCCCGTCTCCTGGCACAGTGGTTTGGGAACCAGAGGTACAGCTGGTGGCACAAGGTTGCTTGGCAGCCTGTGACCTGCACTAATGCCAATGACAGTAGCTGGGACCCCCCCCGACAGGTGTCCCCACCTGCATGGAACATGGGCTGGTCGGGAGAGCGTGGCTGGAAGAGGAGACACACCTTTCCTAACGGCAGGTGGGCAGTCTGAGAGGGACTAGGAAGCAGATCCCCGAGGATGGGTTCACAAATGTGGAGTTTTGGAAGAGGCCCTGTGGTCCCTGTCCAGGCGTTTCACAGGAAAATCAGACACGATCCACTTCAAAGACCCATTTTGCTCCAGTGAGGACCTGTGGCCGGTGGAGACACATGGAGCCCTGGGGACAGGAAGACCCCAGGCGTCCCTGGCCTGTGATCTCCTGTGTGGTTCCCACAGGACCCTGCAGAGATCAGAACCTTCAGTCCTGAGTGATGAACAAAACGACCACAGAACACAGAGGTGTCGCAGGGACAGGTAATTTTGGAACACAGAGCTCAAGGGAGGAGGCCTGAGCCCAGAAGAGGGCCTGGGAATCAGCTGCCACCACAGGGCCAGCCCTAGCCAGAGGCCGGCCCCCCATGGCTGGGTCTGGGGAGAGGTCAGCATCTGGGTCCCTCCAGACTGCCCACCTACCACGTCTCAGGGCTGAAGGGATGATGCCTGGACTCCACGGAGCTTGAGACCCCCTTCAGCCAGGTCGGGACCCAGACCCTGGGGAGGCCTGCAGACCTTCAACGTAGCCCGGGGTCACCCCGCCCACAAGGCTGGACCTGAGCGCTGACCTGTCTGGTTCCAAAGTCCTCATTCTTAATGGCTAAACCCATTGGTCTTAGGTATTAATATTTAAAAAATGTTTACTTTCACATGGCAAAAAACACCTCCAAACTCTCCATAAATGGTCCAAAGACAAGATAGGAGAACACTTTAGCATTTTATGTCACAGACAAGGGTTCACCTCCTTAAAACACACAAGGATCTCAAACGGTGAGAAGAAGACAACCAACAACCTGATAGAAAACTGGGCACAGGACATGGGAAGAGACCTCACAGGAAAAGAGAGAAAACAGCCCTCAGAGATGAGCCCAATGAGGAGAGAAGCCATTACACCTCAGGCTGGTACACGTCCAAGGCTCCCCGGCTCTGAGGGGGACCTGTGGCTGGTGGAGACCACAGAGCCCTGGGGACAGTAAGACCCTGGCATCCGAGCGAGGTGGGGATGTGGGCCTCGCAGAAAGCCGTTCCCTTTATCACCTCAACATCCCCCCGGAGCCACGGACCCACGTCCGGTAACTGCCCTGGAAACCACATCTTGCTACTTCGGTGAATGCTCCGAGGCTGGAGCCGGCTGACAAGACCCTGCCCAGCCCTACCCTGAGGAGGACCAGCAGGATGGCTAGACCCACCCCCAGAGCTGAAGAAAGGGTCAGAGCCACGTGCTGTGAGCAGTGTGAGGCAGAGGGGATTTCAGACGTGTGTCTACGGGCTTGTTTTCACAAAATAATGGCTGGATGGAAAAACCAGAAACGAACGTTCCCTAGAAGGGGGTGGGAGGGGAGGGGGGAGGGAAGATTCTCCAAACATACCTTTCTTTAAAAGATTTGACGCATCTCTGCTTTTCCCCAAACAAAACAAGAAAAATTCTTGCCCCACCGATGACTTGCTAATGGCAAAAGGAAGTCACACCTTCCCAAGGTTGGCACCTGGACCAAGGGACCACCTTCTTAGCATCAGCACTTCCAGCCCCTGGCGCACGTGGTCCACCCCCATCCTGGGGCCAGAACAACCTGAGTCTGATGGAGGCACCACAGGGAACTTCCTGTTTCCAGAAGCACAGGGGACTGGAGAGCAGTCGGAGTGGAGATGGTGCTGCAAGGCCACTGGCCGGTGCTCCCTGGGAGGATGACGTCACTTATTAAGATTTCACTTCCCGTCTTTGAGGGCACGGCTTCTAATTTCTTGGGCTTAAATCACAGTGTCATTTCACGTACCAAATAAGTAAATAACAGCTTTAGGCTTTTAGAAAATAAAAGTCGTGTTTATAAATTTAAAAAGTGAATGTTATTAAAAAAAAAAGTGGGTAAACTTTTCTAGCTGAAAAGTCACTAAAGAGGCATCAGCAACTAAGTTGTGTGAACCTTAATTGAATTCTAGTTCAAAAAAATATCTAGGAAAGACATTTGGGGACAATTCGGGCATTTTCACATGCAGTGGCTAGGAGGGAGAGTTGGAAATTATGACTAATTTTTAGATGCAACACTGTACTGCAGTCACGTAAGGAAACGCTCCTGTTAGGAGGCAAAGCCTTCAAGCCTCCTGACATTTGTAACAATTTCAAATGGTTCTGTAAAAGGAGAGGGAGATGGAGACAGAGACAGAGGGGGACAGGGAAGGAGTGAGAGGCAAGTTTTTAAGTAATTAGCATGACCATGCTTGGGGGTGGTGGGGGGTCCGTGCCCAGGGTAGGCGGGGGCGGTGGCGCAGCTGGAGGCCTGGCTCCCACAGGTGAGTCAGGGAGGCCACCACCTGCGGAAGGGGAATCAACACTCACCGAAGGAAGGCCAGCCCCTTGGAACGTGGACGCAGGATGGGGCATGTGGTCAGCACGGGAGAACCTAGCAGCTGGGCTGCATGGAGCCTGCATCTCCTGCGAGCGGGACTGGGGGCGGGCACAACCCTGCCTGGGATGAGGCTGAAACCATCAGGGGACGGAGACTATGGAGGGGGCCCTGGGGCTCCCAGAGGGGGTTTGTCCTGCCCAAGGTCAGGAGCCCTCCCTGACGGCCAGACCCTCATGGTCATTGCTGTGGTCACGTTTGTCCACTGCTCGCTCCGTGTGCTGGAATCTTACCGTCACCTGGGCTAGCTCTGCTCTGTCCCCCAGGATTTCTCTCCTGTGTGCTCTGAGTCGGCGTGGCCACAGCAAGACACTTGGTGCTCAATCTGGAAGGCTGTGCCCAAACGCGCCTTGTCCCCCGAGCCGTCTCCTGGGCCACGTGTGCGCCTCGCTCCTCTGGAAAGACACCAGCCAGTCATTCCTGCCGGACTCCCGTGGTGTCACCAAGGACCTAGAGACAGGGCCAGGCCTGTGTGGGCTCCAACCCGCCCTGCATGTCCAGCGGCAGACGCTGGACACACAGGGCCTGGACCAGGGGAGGAGAGCAAGGCACGTACCTTGGATGCTGAACTTAAGGAGGTACCAAAAAAACCCTCAGCAATCCAGATAGATAATATTTTAATGCAATACATCTGAAGTCAAAATGAATGCAAAAAAATCCATGATGAACAGATATCAAAAATTTTAAAGAAAGACAGGATCAGTGACGGCCAGGACTGCAGCTGTGCCCCACCATTTGAGACCCTGCAGCAAAAGGATACATGAAAACATCGGATCCGGGTCCCACCCCGTCAGTGAGCCCACCTCTCAAGCCTGCTACCTCCGTCCTGTCACCACTCCAGCGGGCTGGGCACACGTGCCAAGGGCCCAGGACCCGCCGCCCCTGCACCTGCCATGATGGGGCTGGGCCCGTGTCTAGGAGGCGGGGAGGAAGAGGCTGCACCGCAGGCTGGATTTACAGTGGGTTTCATTTATTAACCAGATGAAAGCCACACGAGGGGTGGGGTTCGTGGAAGCCGCGTGCAGTGTGCGGTCTGTCCGTTGAGCTGCTAATATAAATTTGCTCAGCTGTGACACACACGAGGTTGTTCTGGCTGAGAGAAAAAATAAACACCGGCCCATCATTTTCTTGCCGACAGAGCTAAAAGCTCTCCCGGGCCCGCTGGAGTCAACAGGCAGAGCCGGCCTCTTCCAGGAAGATCAGCTGTTCCATCCGGCTCTGTTGCTCCCCAGCCGCAGGACCTTGGACAAGGCAGGGCTGTAGCTTCCCCACCTCTGGGTGGGGAAAGAACCCCTGCCCACGCGGGGTTGGGAGCTGCAGTCTAAAGAGGAAAGGCTTGGGCGGGGGGAGTGGCCTGAGCGTGTGGCTGCACCCCAGGAAGCCTGGACACAGGGCAGGCGGGCATCGTCTGGAAGGAGGGGAGCCCGTGGCACCCGTGGAACAGGTGAGCCGGGGCGGGGTGCGTGGGGGGCAGAGGCTCGCGTCCAGGTGGGAGACGGTGAAGGCCGAGGCAGCATGGAGGGTTTCTCGGGGTCGGCAGACAGGAGCCACAGGCCAGCTGGAATTTAGGACATTCCGGAGGATGTGGGCCTCAGTTGGGGCAATCCTCTCTTGCCCGCACGTGATTTTACAAGGCAATTAGGCGTGTATCTGATCAAGGACTTGCATCTACATTACATACTGAACTTGTACAACTCAATAGTAAAAAGACAAATAACCCAATTTTAAAATGGGCAGAGGACTTGAATTTCTCCAGAGAAGACATACAAATGGCCAACATGCCCATGAAAACATGTTGAACACCATTAGTCATCAGGGAAGTGCAAATCAAAATGAAATGTGACACCACCAGGATGGTGATAATCAAAGTGACAGGTAAAAACAAGTGTTGGCAGGGACATGGAGAAATTGGAGTCGCATGTGTGGCTGGCAGGGATGTAAAATGACACAGCCACTGTGGAAAACAGTCTGGCAGTTCTTCAAAAAGTTAAACCCAGAGTGCCTACGTGCCCCAAAAATTCTACTCCTAGGTATCTACCCAAGAGAGATGAAAGCATATTTCTGCACAAAAACTGTACATGAATATTCATAGCAGCTTTATTCATAATAATCAGAAGGTGGAATCAACCCAGAGGTCTGTCAGTGGGTGAGCAGATAAACAATATGTGGTCCATCCATACAGTGGAATATTACTCAGCCATAAAAAGGAAAGAAGCACTAATACCTACAGCCTGTGTCCGTACACATTATGCTGCGTGAAAGAAGCCAGACGCAAAAGGCCATGTATTGTATGCTTCCCTTTATATGAAATGTCCAGAGTAGGCAAACCCATAGGGACAGAAAGCAGACCGGTGGTTCCTTAGGACCGGGAGGGGGGAATGAGGGAGTAACCGCCAACGAGTAGGAGGTTTCTTTCTGAGGTAATAAAAACGTCCTAAAATTGATTACGTTGGTGGTTGCACGATACTGTGAATATACTAAAAACCACTGAATTGCACACTTCCAATGGAGGAATTGTATGGAATGTGCATTATATTTCAAAAAAGCTGTCACAAAAAAGAAAACTTTACAGTTCATCCTGTATTTGTTATTGTTATTTCGGTGTTATAGAATTTCATCAACGACTACATACAAAAAGATGCATGGGGTGCTTACCTGGTGGCGCAGTGGTTGAGAGTCCGCCTGCCGATGCAGGGGACACGGGTTCGGGCCCCGCTCCGGGAAGATCCCACATGCCGCGGAGCGGCTGGGCCCGTGAGCCATGGCCGCTGGGCCTGTGTGTCCGGAGCCTGTGCTCCGCAACGGGAGAGGCCACAACAGTGAGAGGCCCGTGTACTGCAAAAAAAAAAAAAAAAGATGCATGGGGGTGTGAATGAATGTTTAAATCAATTCTAATTCATTTTTCAAAGGGAATTAGGTCATCTCCATCTCTTCCAGGGTCCAGGGAACAGGGCTCAGAACTCCTGGGTTTGATCCCAGCTTGGACGCTGACCGCATCCCCATCCTTGGCTGTGGGACAGGGCTGCTTCCCGCACCTCCCTGGGCTGCCAGGAGAATGAATGGCGATACGATAGGACACCCAAGCCAACATGCTCACTGGAGGCGCCCCCAACACTCAGCCCCATCAGGACCCACACATGGGGGCCAGCCTGGTTTCGTGGAACAGGAGCGGGGGCTGTGGAAGGGCTGCATCACCCATCCCGGCGAATTACTGAGTCACTGACACGGGTAGGTGAATGGGGTCTTCCCTGGACAGGCTGAGCACTCGGGGGGGCTCCCTGCCTGCCCCCACTGTCTCCCAGGGACTGTAGTCATGGTCCCTCTATCCTTCATAGGGCAGCAGGTGATAGGCACACAAAGGATGCTGGGAGAATCTTGATGTTAAGAGCGTGATGGTGGCTGAGCTTTCCCTCTGCCTTCTCTCAAGTTTTTGCTCAGACAGCTAAGAAGGAGACAAGGGGCAGTCAGGCTAGTGACTCCACAGCACTCAGGGTAGTCGTGGAAGAAATTATCATAACAACAACAAATAATAATAATAAGAGTCTGGGGAGAGCACCCACTTGGCCTCAATCCTCTCCCCAGCAGGACCCTCAGTCCCTGACTCACCCACCCCCCAGGCCCACCCCAGCCCCACAAGGCTCCTCGTGTGGGATGGCCCTCTTTCCCTGGCACCTGTGTGCCCTCCCCCACGTCTGCCTCCTCCGAGAAGCCTCTCCTGATAAGCCCCACCTCTGGCTGTCTCTCTCTCCCCTTCGCTGGTGCAGCCAGCTCTGTGCAGGTGCTCATCCTTGTTCTAAAGAGAGATTCAGGGCACAGGGAGACCTCTTCAGGGGTCCCTCAGTCCAGGGACGGGACAGGACAGCAGGGAACCACGGGAGAGGCATGGAGCAGGGAGGCTCCCTGGCAGACACTGCTGGGCCTGGAATCTAAGACCTGGAAGGCGGACAGGCCCAGGGGGACAGGTGGGCGGGGGGAGAGGGGCCGGGAGGGTAGCGGAAGGGAGGGTGGGGGGATGAGGGGGAGGTGTGTCCAAGGCAGAGGGACAGCACACGCTGAGCCCTAAGGGAGCCTGCAATTCCAGGGGCCACAGGGGGATAGGATGGGCTGAGGATGGCGCCCGGACCACCTGGACATGCCCAGGATTTGGTCCCTGCCCTGCATGCGGTGGGGAGCCACCACCCCACGTGCCTGTGCCCCCCTGACCCCCGCCATCGGAGATCACAGCATCTGTCTCTGCAGGAAGCCTGGGACGTTCTAGAGCAGCTGTACTGGAAGAAGCCAGGCCCGGGCCTCGGGTGCTGTCAGGTGGGAGTGGCCAGGGTCCCAGCAGCCCCTTCCTGTCCCTGGCCTGGGACGCGTCAGGCCGGCCTCTCTGCCTTGGGGTCCAGAGGCCGTCAGCAACTCAGCATCAGTGCCTGCGTCACGGGCCCCAGGGACCTCCCAACAGCTTCTGACATACTCAGTCGAACTAAACTTATTTATGTTTGTTTTTCCCTTTCCGGTGGTTTCTGTCAGCACTGGTGATGGATGGGTACGTGTCGATGGATTTTTCAATCTGCTCCCCATAAAAAGATTGTATTTTGACTACTTTATTGCTTTGCGTGGTGTGTGCGATCCTGGTGTGATAATTAGTGAAGGAATAGCTACAGCCCTGCAACGGGTGGGGGAAGGAAGCCAAGGGACCCTCGGTACGCTTCCCACAGTGTCGCCCTCCCCTGCCCGTTTTCTGGCTTTCCAGCCTTGGAATGAGAAGGTTCCCGGCTGGAGAGGGCGGAAGTTGGGGAGACACACAAGGAGGCCCCAGATTCGCTCTCTGTAGTCTGGAGTTCTCACCAGAGGAGGGAGGCTCCCCCGCCCCCGCTTCTCAACACAGGGATGCACAGCCAGAGGTGGTGTGAGCACAGACACACGCACACCCCTGGTGGCCCTCCTCAGGTTGGGGTCTTGGATGCCAGCAGATCTCCTGCACTGGGCACAGGACCTGGCTGGGAGCTGAGGATGTGGGGCCACACCGAGGACACACTCGGGCTCAGAGGGCTGCCCGGGGACTGTTTCCCGAGCCACAGACCCCGAAGAACCATACACGGAAGAACTCGTCTTGGCGGGGAAGCAAGGCCATGGGCAGGAACCCGGAGGGCAGACCCAGGTGAGCCCTGGTGATAGGCCGGAGCCCTGAGAGCGCAGGGCCGGGAATGGGCTGGGGGCTTGGGATGCAGGATGGGGCCACACACCTGTGACGCCCACCCGCATGTGGCTGGGGACAGACCAACAGGACCCAGGGGTAGAGGCTCAGGTCCCTCAGCCCGGCCTCATGCCTCCAGTATCTCACTCAGCTTCCCCAGACTCTCTTCCTCACCTGGAAATGTGGATTCAAAGGAAAATGATGATTTTGAAGAGGACCAGCCCTCCAGCGCCGACTCCATGCCCGGCCCCAGCTGAGCACGTTACACATATGATGTTTTTTAATCTTTGCAAGAACGCTAAGAGGTTGGCAGGCCTTACAATCATCATCATTTTGCAGATGAGAAAACTGAGGCCCAGGGAAGTTAGGGACTCAGCCATCAAGTGCTGGGCCAGGCTTCAAACCCAGGCAATCGGATCCAGTCATTTTACAAATTGGATCCAGTAAACGTAGACCAAATTACAGGAGGGCTTTGCAAACACTACACTGCCATCCAGAAGTGAAGGCTCCTTTCCTCCTGAGCTCTGAGTCCCAGGATGTCCCCTGAGGCTAGATTCCTCCAAGCCTCCCTCCAGGCCTCACTTCCCACCTAACTGCCGTGAAAAAGCCCAGATGACTCCCCGTTTGTTTTCAGCTCATTAAAGCACCCAGAGCACTGGGACTGTGGGTCCAGCCCGGCTGGGAAACACCCTCCGACCCTGCCACGTCCACAATGTCAATGCAAAAGGACCTGGCACCGTGGCTCTGTTCACCCCCTACCCCACCCCACCCCTAGTTCAGCAGCCCCGATTCCCCGTCACCTGCTCACAGGCCTGCCAGGGAGTTTCCGGTGCCCTGCTGGTGAATAATTTATCAGTCATCCGTGAGCAGGGGCAGGACATATAAATACCTATAGGTATGGGCATGGCGAGCACACACGCCTGTGTATGTCTTTAAACCTTGTAAACCGTTCCTCTGATCTAATCGGGCATAAATTACCCACAATGAAGGTGGTAGGTCTGCTTGCAGACAGTACTTTAAATCCCACTATCTCCACTAATAGCAAGGCTGCTGGTGTGCAGGCTCCATCCATTATGATTTTGAGCAGGTTGCTCATGTTTTTTAACGCAAAAGAGAAAAAAGATCGCTTTCTAAAAATCACCGTGTGCAAGCCCAAGTCTGGGCCTCCCGGGGGGTGTAGATTTCCCTCCTGTGGCTCAGCGCTGGGGATCCTCTAACTGCAGTGCTGGGTCCAGGCAGCCCGTGGCCTCTGCGAATCCTTCTTCTGGCGCCTGCTCCTTGCTCCTGGCCCCGAACCCTCATGCCACTCCCTGGGGTCCGTCAGGAGCCCGACTCTCACACCACAAGTCAAAACTCCCCATCCAGTTGCCCAGGCCGTGGAGCCCTATGCCTGCCTCCAGATTCTACCTGCCACTGCCAGACAGGGAAATCGCTCCCTGAGGGAAGACTGGTCCCTCTTTCCCCAAACCTACAGGAGATGCTCCATAAACGTTCCTCTAAGGAGCACCTGCCTGGCTGAGCCCAAGCAGAGCTGGAGACTCACGGGCAGCACATCCCCAGGAAGGAGGGAGGTGTGCCTTTGTCTGGGCCACACCTCCAGCTCAGCCCGAGGCCACTAGCAGGGCTCTGGCCTGGCTCTTATCCTGGGATGGGAGCCTGGTGGTAACTACGGACCCCAGGCCCCAGACTGCTCAAAGTGAATGGTGCCCCCAAGCCAGGCATTCAGAGGTCAGGTGGCCAAACGAGACATCGCACAGAGGAGAAAGGCCGCCTCCCTCCAGGCCAAGCCCGAGCCACTGACCCGCCCTGGCTCCTGATACGCACGTGGGAGGTGAGGCCATCGCACCCCCTCCCCATCCTAAGAGCAGTCAGGAGCCCCAGTGTGACCCCAGCTCCGCCAATCACAACTCGCGTGCCTCGAACCCTCGAGCCTCACTCACTGTGCCTCAGTTTCCTCATCTATGAAATGGGGATAATGATCTCATTCAAGGGCTGTGCTGAGGATTAAAACAAGTTAACACACAGGCAAAGCACTTAGGACGGTGGGAATGGTGTGCATCTCACAAGCGTTTGCCATTATTATTATTAATTATTAGTATTCAAGTCCGGTCCGCTGCTTCCTACAACAGGACATACACACTCAAAACTTCTCAGAGTGAAAATAGCACATTTTTTCACCCCACCACGTGGCAGGGTCTGAGCTGTGCATGCTCGGGGACTGGGCTGCAGGTGACCCTGCGCTGGCGGGGCTTCTGGAAACTCGAGTTAGCCTCCTTGGCTCCAGCCTCTATGGCATTAGGATGCGGAAATTCCATCAGGATGGTGCAGTTGGCCCGGCGCCGCCCCAGGAGGAGCCGCTCTGCCGTTGGCACCTCCGCGTGATACGTGGTTTTAAAAGAACTCTTGTTCTCACCACCCCAGTTGGACAGGTCCACTCCCTGCCGACACTGCCTCCTGCCTCATTTTGAAACTGACCAAAGTGGCCCCGGATTCATCACTCCATCAACGAGTGCACTGGTGGGAGGTACCTGGTGTGACTTCAGCCCCAGGTGAGCCCTGCGGAGCCCTGGTGGTCCTGGTGGGTCCTGGGAAGTCCTAAGGAGTTCTGATGGGTCTGGGTGGGCCCTGAGAAATCCTAATGGCTCCTGGCAGGTCCTGGTGGATCCTGGGGAATTAGGAAGTCCATGAGGGTGATGAGAATAGAACCACAGCTTGAAGCCCCAGCCTAGGGCTTCTGCCTACAGGTGGGAGATCTATTTCGTTACCCCAAACACCCCCTAAAGAGGCAGAAACTTGACCATTTTTAAAACCCAAGCTCCAAGGATGGGGAGAGTAGGACAGGGGACAGAGTGACCGCAGGTGGATAAACGCCTGGGAATCTGCAGAACCCAGACCCGCCTTCGCTTCCCAGGCCCCAGGCCTCCTTTTTGCCCCATGTGTGAAGTCCAACATGGGGAAGGGAGGTGGTTTGGGTTCACACCTCTGCCCCTCGTGGTCAGATGGTGGCTCAGGCCGCCAGCAAGGAGGTGGCAGGGTCAAGCTCCCGTCCCAGCCGGGGTAGCCCTTTCGTTGAGAACGTTCGCTAGTGATCCGGCCAGACCTCTTGCTTCTGAGTCACTGTGGTCAGGGCTGGGGTCGGTGACGCTTTCTCTGGATCCCAGAAGGAGGGGCGCTGCGGGAAAGAGCGCTGAGATAACCTGTAGGGGGTCCACCTTCTTCCATTAGGGAAGCAGGATGCTGGGAGCCTCCCACACGTGAGGGAGAGGACTGGTCACCCCACTGCGCATGCCCACACCTGTCCCAGGGTGTGGCACACAGTAGGTGCTTGTGTGAGTTTCCCGGGGCGGCTTAGACAACACAATGTATTCTCTCACAGTCTGAGGCCAGAAGTCCAAAATCAAGGTGTCAGTAGGGTTAGTTCTTTCCAAGGCCTCTCCCCTTGGCTTGCTGCCTCTTCATGTGGTCTTTGCTCTGTGCACATGCGTCCCCAGTGTCTCTTTGTGTGTCCTAATCTCCTCTTCTTACAAGGACACCAGTCAGATAGGATTAGGGCCCACTTTAATGGGGTGTGCATCTCACAAGAGTTTGCCATTATTATTAATTATTATGAATAATATTTGAACTTAATTACCTCTTCAAATGCCCTATCTCCAAGTACAGTCATATTCTAAGGTTCTGGGGGTTAGGACTTCAACATATGAATTTTGGAGGGGACAAAATTCAGCCCATAAGCGCACTCAATACCTGTCTGTTGGATAGGTGATGACGACGATGATGAGGATGATGAGGATGATGATAAACAGTCCCCCTTTAGTGGACACTTGGCATATGCCTGTCCCCCAGGCTAAGCACCTTATTTACCTCACTCATTGTCTCCTCAAGTCTTAAAGCGCTGTCACCAACCCTCTTTCCAGATGAAGAAACCAAAGCTCAAAGAGGATCAAGAATTTACCAAAGGTCACTACCAGGAACCAGAGACCGGACAAATCCAGGCCCCTCTGACTCCAGTCCCAGGCTCTTATCCATCACGCTGGAACGCCTAACACTCTGGGACACCTCCAAAAATAACAGCCCCAGCTGCCGACCCACTACCATAGCCTAGCACTGTTCCAAGTCTTTTATATCCTTCATGCCTTTTAATATGATCTTCCTAACAATTGTGTGAGATGGGCGTCTTTATTCCTTTTTTTACAAATGAGATGATTAAGGCCAGAGACATAAAATCTTTTGACTAACTGCTTAAAAGATAGATGGAAGGATAGATGGGTGGATGGATGAGTAGATGGGTGGATAGATTGTTGGATGAGAGATGGATGATGGATGAATGGATGGATGGATGAAGCATGGATAGATGGATAGAGGATGGATGGATGAATGTTGGATGGATGGATAGATGAATGGATAGAGGGTAGATGGACGGATAGATGGATGGATGGATGGATGTGTGGCTGGGTGGATGGATGGTGGATAGATGGATGGGTGGATGGATGGTGGATAGATGGATGGGTGGATGGATGGAGTGTGGATGGATGGATGTGTGGCTGGGTGGATGGATGGTGGATAGATGGATGGATAGAGGGTGGATGGATGGGTGGATGGATAAGTGCTCCATCAGGTCTGTATCCTAGGCCACAAAGGATGGCAGGCCCACTGAGATGAGGCTGACAG
Source organism: Hyperoodon ampullatus (assembly GCF_949752795.1). Taxonomy (NCBI): domain Eukaryota; kingdom Metazoa; phylum Chordata; class Mammalia; order Artiodactyla; family Ziphiidae; genus Hyperoodon; species Hyperoodon ampullatus. The sequence goes on from NC_136919.1 coordinate 3,685,610, forward strand.
CACCACTGACCAGCCTGCAATGTTCCTGGGTCAGTGCTCCTGGTTCAGCAGGTCTTCTGGGACAGGACTTCATGAACTATGATGCAATTGTAACGCAGCCCAAACATTTCAATGACACGGGTAAATATCCGGATAAGTGCCATGCTACAATTTGAGTTCCCTGGAAGAAAGCAGCTCTTACATGGTCACAAGGGAGTCCAGCTCACCAGGCGAAGAAATGGCAGCAATAAAACCTGGGTCACGTTCACCCGCGCAAGAGCTGGGCACAGCCGTTTACCGTGGTTGAGTCGTGAGGTTGTTTTTCTAGAAGCAAAAGACATCTTTCAGCCTGACTCCTCCTGCCTGTTGAAGGAGATCTTCTGGATGCTTCAAATAGCTGAAAGTAATCAGGCTGAAATAAACGTCTGTGAAATTGCAAGGTTGCTGGTGTCATGGTGGCAGGAACCAGATGTGCCATGTCCCCATCATGTCCCCATCAGCATCCAGAACAGGGCCTGGCCCAGGGTTGGCGCCACTAAATACTTGCAGAAAGAACGAGAGAAGCAGCAGCCAGCTCCTTCCTCTGTGCGCTCACCCTCCCGCCCATGACCTTTTCTCAGGCACCTCCCATTCTGTGCTGCTGTGATTCTGCAGAGCGGGCATCACAAGTGGGCCTCCTTCCGTCCCAGGGTGACAGGGACAGTAAAGAGAGGAGTCTTACAGTCCAGCTCTGAGCGGCGCTCACGGCTGCCAAGACCCCCTTATAGGGGATGAATCTGAGATGGCCCTCGTGGTCCTACACAGGCTCAGGAAAAGCTCCGTGCAGCCAGTTAAGAGCATCGGTCGTGGCCGCTGAAGGGGCGGGGCAACCACAGCACAGATGAGCCTCGTCAGACACGGGCACTCAGGAAATATGGGGGGAATAAAACCATGTCTGTGGCATCTTGGGCTCTTCCTTCACGAACTTACTCGAAATATGTCGGTATTTGTGTGATCCTAGTTTAAGGTCTGCTCCCCGGCTGTAGCTGCCCAGGAGTCCTTGACTTTGCTTCTCCCTGACCCCCTCCCCAAGCAGCTGGCCCAGAACCTGGCACTTAATAAACGTATGAGGTTCAGTGAGTAGATCGTGAAAGTACGGATGAATTTTGTGAAATTTATCACTAGCATATAAGGCCTCAAGGGCGAAAACTGGGCATTTTCCGTCTCAACATCACCACAGTTTGATGTAGTGCTTGAAGCTTGACACTCCATAAATGTTTAGATTCTGAATTTTATTTAGATTTAACTGACCAGCCCCGTAGAGGAAGGGAGGACATATTACTCATAACTGAAAAAAAATAAGAAAAAAAATTTAAACAAAAATTCAAGAGCCCCTGGCTAAGCGGCTGAGAGGGGACATCTGGAAGGGAGGGTTTTCATAATTCGGATCTTAAAAAGCCAGGCTCACCACTTCCTCCACATGCTCACGTTTAATTAAATGGTGAAGGATTAGCATCTACTAACAGAAGCAGCCCCGCCGCCTGGCTCTGGGAAACCGAGAACGCTCAGCCAGAGGCTCCGTGGAGCTCCAGCACCAGCCGGAAACGGGACGGGGTCCAGAAGGACCCTCAGGCTGGAGGGGAGATGCCACGGGCAATCTTCTGAGCCACCACATGAGTGGATCCTGTGAAGATGGAGAGCCGGTCCCCCAGGGCAGACACCGTGGAGCCCCTCCAGCTTCACTGAGGGTGTGCACACCCATATGCGCATGGGTGTATGTGCACGGGTGTGCATACGTGACATGTGTGTGCATATGTGACATGGGCACATGCATGCATGTGCATGGATGTGTACGTGTGTGTGCATATGAGCGTGGTTGGGCGTGTGTACCTCTGTGTGCATGTGTGGGCATGGCCATTGTGTGTGCACACGTGTGTGTCCAATCCTAAACCCTAGCCAGAGCTGAGCTTCTCACCCACGTCGCACAGACTGCCGTGGTGCCCCTCCTTTAGCCGCAGAAGACTGGCCCGGGGAAGGGCTTCATCCAGAGAAGGAGCCAAAATACAGGACGGACAGACTTTTTTTTTTTTTTCTTTTTGCGGTACGCGGGCCTCTCACTGCTGTGGCTTCTCCCATTGCAGAGCACAGGCTCCGGACACGCAGGCTCAGCGGCCATGGCTCAAGGGCCCAGCCGCTCCGCGGCATGTGGGATCTTCCCAGACCGGGGCACGAACCCGCGTCCCCTGCATTGGCAGGCGGACTCCCAACCACTGCGCCACCAGGGAAGCCCCAAGACGGACAGACTTTTAAGGGGCAGCTTGGATGAGGAAGGCAGAGACCAAGTTCACAAACTTGTTTTCAGCGAAAACACACAAATTTAAGTTTAAAAGGTACCGAGAGAAAGTCCAGAAGTCTCTCTGCCAAACCTGTCGTCAGACTACTTCTGGGCGGTGCGATTCAAGATGACTTTCCTTTTTCTCTTCACTCACCTGCATTTTCTGTGTTTCTGCGATGGGTGTGGGCTGCTTGAGCTACTATGTGAGATTCTAGGAGTAACCGCTCATTTTCAGAGCCTGTCCAGGAACGTCTCAGGAGCACAAGCAGATGGGGGCCCCGGGCCCAAGGCAAGGCGTTTGTTGAGTGACTTTTCCACATGCTTTCTGCACAGAGCCCCACCTAGACGGGGACGGTCACGTCCACCACAAGGAGTGCTGAGAGGCCCCTGCTGCCCAAGACCACAGGCTGGCAAGAGGCAGGACCTGGACTCGGGCAGGTCTGTCTCCCAGCCTGGGCCCTTGGCTCTAGAAGGGCCTCCCAGGCTGGGGCCTCCTGGCCCCAGGAGGCTCTAGAAGCGGGGGATCGGCCCCCAGGGAGCAAGGCATTAAGACGGGGAGTGGGGTCCAGCACACTGCCTACCCAGACACGCTGAAGCTTGGCCTCGGACGCCGCCTGCTCCCTGTGAGATCCCAGGGCCCCTGACGGGTGCACGACCACCCACAAGGCTGCACAGGTGCGGGAAGCGGAGCCCCAAGGTGGGCACGGGCCTTGAACTTCTCCTGTCCAGAAGAGCACTGGACATTCTCTCTCACAGATGTCCAGGGTCTCCCTAGGTGTAGACCAGCTACCAGGTGGACACCCCACAAGAGACAAGAGGAACAGAGGGCTTAGAAGAGCAGACCCATGCTGGTGCCGCTTAGGGAGAAACACCGCTGCCACCGGGGTTCCAGTCTCAGAGCCCTGGCGGGCTCTGAGCTCTGCTTTCCTTCGCTTTTTCCAGAATGAGTTCTTTCTTCCCTCACCTCCTCCCACGGTCACATCCCTGTTTTCTCCTCGACCGAACTTCTCTGTGGCTCCAACTCAGTGACGCAAAGCAAACCAGAGGGAATGGCTTTTATTATCCTAATAAAATTTCAGTGGATGTCATATGAGCCTGGGAGTTTCATATCTGCACAAACCTTTGTCTCCATTGAGTCAGAAAACAAAAAATAAAAAGCCTACTCCCTGCGGCTCTGTAGTCTAAACACCGTAAATTCCAAAGATTAAAGAGAACACGTTGGCGAGGCCCCTTCCCTGGTGTGGCTATAGCAATGGCAAACAGGCCTCTGATTACATTTCCTGTTTGCAACTGGCGAATAAAATATTTAGACAGTAGAAGCTGAATGTTCCAGGCCCGGCCGGCCCGCAGCTGTACTGCTCTGTGCAAACGGGAAGGCAGGAAGACAAAAAAATTAAAATAAAATAAATGCCAGATAAATGTGGATGTATCATTTTAAAAATTCATCAACACTAACACCCTGTGCAATTTATTTTGGTTTCACCAGTGAAAAGACCCATCTAACGTCCTGAAGTGATGACATTTAAGCATGAATTTTTGAGAAATCCCATTTCCTAGTGCGTGAGGTGTGTCCCAGCAAGCCCCCCAGTGGGGGACCCCCGAAGTCCCTTCCGAGCCTGACTGATGGACAGAGTGGTGACAGCCAGCATGCCCCGTGCCAGCGCTGGGACCCGGGAGTCCCGCTCAAGCCTGAGCTCTGCCTTGCCCACCCGGGCTCTGAACATCAGCTCTGCCGGTGATCCCCCGGGCAGCCCCGGGAGCACCCCAGGGCTCAGTTTCTCCATCCGTAGTGTGCGGGTTCAGCAGGAAGCAACAGCGGGTCGTGGGGGCCTTGACCGCACCCACACAGGCACCCATATGGCTCAGTGCTGGGCGGACGGGCATCCCGACAGCGTGACCGCCCCCAGGAGGAGAAAGTGTGCTTTTCAGGAGGCCACATCAACCGAACTGGGTGCCATCAGGCTACAATTCTGGGAATTCCTTCCTGTTTTGCAAAAAGTAGAGCCAAGTGTGGGCCCAGAGGAAAAGATGCTGGTCCCCAGCATCCAGCGGCCGGAGGCACAGTGGAAGGTAAAGGACCGACCTCGGGGGCCATGGGGCAGGCGCCAGGCACACAGTGACAAGCCGGCTCCGAAGCCCCATCCGTCGGAGCTGGAGCCTGTTCCCAGGAGACACTGGCTCCACTGGGAAACCAGCCAACTGCTCCCCGCAGGGAAATGTCTCTCTGTAGCCACTAACAGAGCCCTGTGTGTGCAGGATGCCGTTGGCAGAGAAGGGCATTTATAAGACCTAACGCAGGGTGGAAGGGCTCAGCCACTGCGCAGAGCTCGGGAGGCGGCTGCTGACGGGGGTGGGGGAGCAGGGAAGCAGTGAGAGGCCCAGGACCCCCGGCAGTGACAGGCACTATGGGTCCAGGCGCAGACAGCCAGCCCAGGGGCCCAGGTGAGCAGGACAGCAGGATGGGTGGCAGGTGGAGGGACCGGAGGTGTGCAGGAGCCTGGCGGGGACACCCGGCTGTGGTCCATCATGAAGCCCCTCACTTTTTCTGGACTCATGCATCCACACTGTTCCCACCAACCGGGGCACCAAGGGCTTCAGGGAAGGTGCGCAGTGGGCAGGAAGGGAACGAGCAGCTCACCTGGCCGGTGGGCCGATTCCCTCAAGCTCCAAGCAGCCGGGGCCTCCAAGAAGTGCCGGGGGCCGTGCTCTGCCCCCGGGGGCCTCTGTTTATCTTCTGTAAGATGGATAGTCACGGGCCCCCAGGGACTCCCTCCTGGCTCCGAGGACACTGGCCTGGCCGGGCTGTTTAGCAACAGGCTTCACTGAGTTCCTGCCGCTCCCACCCTCCTCCTCCCCACCAGCCACGGTGGTACTCAGGGCTCAGAGCCTAGGGCAGGGTCTGCACTCCTCAGCATCCCTCAGGGATCTTCGGTTCCAGAGAAGGGGCAACTCCTGCATCTGATGGAGCTGAGAATGGCATGGACTCAGGGTCCCCGTGCTCCGGGCCGGGGCAGCAGCCCCCCCGCCACACTCCCTGGGGCGTCCCCACCAGCCCCTAAGGCACCTCTGTGTAGATGGGGCACCAGGGCTCCCAGATGGCTCCCTGGATCCCCGGTGCCACCCCGAGGGGCCACACCGAGACACTCGTGGACCCCGGCACCATCCCCGCTGTGCCTGACGGGTCTGTCCACCCTGCCCCTGTCCAGCTGCCCAGCCGTGGCTTGGGGAAGTCCACCAGCTCACCCAGAGGACAGCATCACCCAACGGCCTGGGCCGCGCCCGCTCGCTCATGGGTTTGCGGACACCCCGGCCGCTGGGTCTCCGAATGGACAAGGGATCGGGCTCATCGTGTGGCAACATCTGTGCATCTGCACCTCCCTGACCCCTTCCCAGAGACAGCAGAGCCTGGCATCAGACCTCCGTGGGCCCGCCCACCCCCCCCCGAGGGCATGCTCTCCAGCTCCCACCCCAGCCCGACCTCCCTATGGAGTTACCTGTCACGCTGCCTGCCTTTGGCCTTGCGTTTTCTCCAGGTCCCTGGAGGACATGGGGGAGGTGGGGGTACAGGAGAGCCTGGCTCCTGGCCGTCACCTCCAGCACAAGGGAGGCTCTGCCGTGGGGTCCCCCTGTTCGGGCCAGGACACAGGGACCGCTGGACAGAAGTCCAGGCTTGGCGACAGGATCTGCCCACCTTGGGGGTCCTGCCCTGCCGGAGTCTGTGCCCGCGGACAGCCAAGTGCCGTGCACAGGTGCAGCAGGTCCCTGCCCGGGGGCCCTGGAGGCCCCAGCCACCCAGGCTTCCTTCAGCTTCTCAACATTCCCAGCTGCAGGTGTGGAAAGGCCAGGTGCCAGAGACAGCAGCCAGGTGGGAACTGGGGTGTGAGCCACCCAGGAGGCAGGCTGGGCGGGTCTGGGGCGCTTCTGTGCTACAGATGAGTCAACCCAGCCGAGGCTCAGAGAGGGCAGAGAGCTGGTCTCAGAGCCCAGGGGGAGGGCTGGTCGTCTCGTGCACCACAGGGCCTGGCCGGGCCTCCCACCCTCACAGCCCTCCCCCTACACACACGTGCACACGCACACACAGGCGTATGCACAGAAGTCAGAAGGCGCACGCACACACATGCACTCGTCCCAACTCTATTGGGGGGTGGTTTCCTGGTCAGAACCTCATTCCTCCTGGTGTGACTGGACAAAACCCACACTGTCTGTTCCCAGAATCCGGCGACGAGGGGTTTCACGCCCCCTGGGAGGGGGGGCTCTGCCACCATCGCAGTGCTGAGGCCTTGCCCTCCCCCAAGCCCTCCTGGTACCCAGACAGCCAGACAGGGGTGTGAGGCAGCGCCATCTAGTGGGTACAGCCGGTGCTGCACAGGTGAGCCGGGGTGGCCACCAAGGGTGAAGCCACGGACCCCACCATCTCCGGGAGGACCGAGGACGTGCGGAGTCTTCCCTCCTGTGGCCTGCACGGACAGCACCCCAAGGATGGAAACAGGCTCTGCACAAACGCCCTGAGAAATGCCATGATAGAGCAGCTGGCATGTGAGTCTCAAAAAACAAAAGAATGTGTGGCTTGAGTTCCGTGGAAACCAAGAAAGGCCTACTCATGTGGCGGCAGCTGAGTGTTTGAAAGGACAGGCTTGGGGGTTTTTCTCCTTATTTTTAAAGATATTTTTTAAATGCCTAGCAACACCCTAGGAGCCAGTGCTGGGCAAGTGACACATGTTTAGATGCACGCGTGTCCCCTCTCTGCCCCAGGTCCTGCCGAATTGTGGCACCCTGGGCATGGGTAGGGGGTGGAGAAGGCCCCAGCCTCAGATGAGGGCAGGTCAGAATGAAATGGCACGTGCAGGGTGCCCCGCAAGAGCTCTCACACCCACAATTATTCTGCAAAGAGAAGAGTGTCCCTGAGTGCTAGCGGTCCATCAGCCCTTGCCTGGCGGCTGCAGGGCTATAAACAGCCAGAGCCTCTGAGCAGTCGCCTGGGGAGAGCATCCATCTTCACCCCGAGACTCCGGGCCTCCTCTCCAGGACCCCGCTCACCTCGATGACGGCCACAGAGTGGGGTTCTATGCACGTCAGGCACAGTGGACACCCTCAGTGGGGGGCTTGGGACACCCCCCACCCACTTGGACCCTCACTCCCTGTGTGAATGGAAGTTTGCTTTTCAGACACCATTGCTGGGATCCCAAATATGCACAGGCCAGCACTTAGCGGGGACCTCAGCCTTGGGGGAGGCCGGCATCGCATGGCACCCGTAGGCTCAGGAGGAAAGACGTGGAGGGGACAGGACGGTCATCTTTGCCATCAGATGTTAAAAGCCCCCTGTCATGCTGGTGGACACAAAGAGGTGACACCATCAGACTCGAGAGACAGCCGCCTGCCTGTCAAGCACCTGTTCAGCCCCCAGACTCCCCCACTGGCTGGCACTCGGTCACAGGGCTGGGGAGGGGGCGGGACAACCTTTCAGGAGAGAAAGTGGAAAGCTGCTCCTTTCTTTTTGCACCTCGTCTCCTGAGGGCCTGCACATGTATGCGTGTATGTGCCTTTGTCTGCATGCACATGCATGCCTTTGTGTGTGCGTGCACGTGTGCTGCACACGTGTGTACATGCATGTGCATTTTGAGCGTGTGTGCCTTGTGTATGTGCCCACTCTTGCGTGTGTGTGCTCGTGGGCACATGTGCATTATGCCTGTGTTTGTGTCTATGTGCCTGTGCGTGCATTTGTGTGCATGGTACACGTGTGTGTGTCTACGTGTGTGCACGTGCATGGGGATGCCTGGGTAGCTCCAGGAGGAGGCCCACCACCCTGCCTGGGGGGCTTGAGCCTGTGAGGGCCAGAGGGCTCCCCCCATCCCCTCAACTGCAGCCCCAACACAACCCTGATCCTGAGCAGGACAGGTGTCCCAGGTGAACCTCCCACCCACAGAAGTGGCTGCTGAACCCACACTGGCCTTCGCCCCTGCAGGGACCCCCCCAAAGCCCCGCCTGACTCAGGGGCGGCCACCGAAGGACCGTTGGCAGCGTGGGCGTCCAGTAGCAGAGGACAGATGGGGGTCTGTTTGTCCAGCTTCTCCAGGGACCCACACCTTCAACCGCCCCCCTTGCTATCCACAGGACCCTCCCAACAGGCTCCTCCCCCTGCTGTCTACACGGAGGAAGTGCTCCAACTCCCCGCACACCCTTCAGCCCTTGCGGGTGTGCAGACCGCCCACGGGGTGTCTTTCTTCTGCTCCCTGAGCTGCCATGCTCCTCGCTGAGCCGCCCCTAGACGCCCCAGCCCAGTGTGTCACCACACCGACCCCCGCGAACCAGCTCCGTCCATCCCTCGTCGTGCCAGCCCCTCCGGCAGCCACTGGCGTGGACCTTTCCCTGGTGCCAGCCCCACCTGAGATGGACTTTGGTACCTGCATCCCTGCCAGGGCCTTCATCTGCTCTTTCCCTGCAGCTTGGCTTCTTACATGAACGATAGGTTTGAAAAGGAATCAAGCTGGTGTTCTAGAACATGCCCTGCGCTGATTGTGTAAATAAAACTGTAGAATGACAAAAAAATCAGAAGACTTGGCGGCACCCCCGTCGCATTCCTCACCTCCCCCTCTCTCTGCACCCACCCCCATCTGGCTTCCTGACTCCAAGGAGTTTCCACCCCCAGCGGCTCCGCCCACCCCCACTCCCCAGGGCCTCCTTGGCCAGGGGCTCCAGGGTAACCGCTGGCCACCCCCTCCGAGAACCAGGCCCCTCTCTGGGCTTGGGTGACTTCCCATCCCCAGTCCCCAGGTGTTGGTCCTTGTACCTCTCTGGCCCCTCCTCCTCTGTTGGCTTCACTGCCCCCTCGGCTGGCCCATCGCATCTGGCTTGGGTCCCCACCTGTGCCCTCAGCTCAGGCCTCTCCTGCAGGCTCTGGACCCATAGATCTGGCTTCTCCACGTCCCAGAGACCCAGCGGTCCAGACCCCACCTCCCCGTCACCCCCATCCACCTCCAAGGCCACCAGCCGTCTCCCCTGGTCCCCCATCAATCCCAGCTACCTCCTTCTCACCCCGCTCCTATGTGCCTCTCCTGCCCCGGCTGCCTTTCCACCCCGGCCCCTCCCATGGACCCACAGACAGATTTTTGTCACGGCACAAACCTTCCGTGCCACCCTCCTGCTGGAAACCCTCAGGGCTGGCCCGCCTTCTTAGGACACAGCCTGCTCCCTGCCAGGCCCCACCCTAGCCTCACCCCTGCTCTTGACACCTTAGCGCCCTGGCGGTCCTGTATTCCCCACGCTGGCCACACTCACTCCCACCACCAGACTCCGTTCATGACACCCCTCTGCCGGGAATCCTTCGCCCTCCCCCACCCCCTGTTGACATGTCTCATCCTCCAAACTTTAGTTGCAGTCACTCCCAGGGAGATGCTCTGACTCCCAGAATCAGCAGGATGCTCCTGGGACACGGGGCTGTGTGTGGTGAGGGGTCACATCCATCGCCCGGTGTCCCCAGTGCCCCTCAGAGAGGGACCGACCGCATCCAGGGCACTCACTGCTGCGTCCCAGCCCCGCCCGCAGCCGGCACACCTGCGCTGTGCAGACGGCCTCCAGCCTGCGAACCAACACCCCTCCCGGGGGGCCAGACCCACTGAGACACACGGGGCCCTCATCTCACTCTCCCGCGGGAATGGCTGGGATAACATCTGCGCACAGGCAACTCAGAGCATAGGACAGGATGTCTGAGCCCCTGCACTCTGCCGTGGACGTGCTGGACTGTCCTGGTTCCGCCCTGAAGAGCTCTGATCAGGACTCCACCCAAGTGCCCAGCAATCAGCAGCATCTCCTGGGCACAGCTCCCCAGCCTCCGGGCCCCGAGGAACCCCTTATTCATCCTACAGAAACTGGACAGGGCTGGGGCCGGGCGAGCCTCTCTGCCTCCGCCTCAGCCTCTGCGTGGCGGCCATCTGGTTTCAACTCAAACATCACCCACTGGTGAAGGCACCCCGGACCCCACACTAGGAATGAGGGATCCCCCCCTGCCCAGGAGACTCGCTCAGGTTCATTGTCTTGTCCGTCGCAGCAGCAAATCATCTGCCCCTTTCGTGCAACCGCTTCCTCCCTACGGCCCCTCCCCCTGCACCAGAGCTGTCTACGCCAGGCCGGCAGGTATTTGGGATCCTGCACCCCTTAGGCACTGAATGCACGTTTGTTGAATGACTAATGGAAAGACTTTGGGGCCTGCAGACAGTGGCGGCCCCAGGATAAATCTCCCCTGGGCTTGGGGAGCTTGAGAGCAGGCGGTGTGGGGTGAATCCCTCGAGTCCCCAGGCCTCCCCCAAGCACGGCCAGAGCCAGCTGACTGAGTGTCCAGCAAGGGCAGAGCTGGGTTCCAGTGGGTGATCCCCCCTCTCTGATCCTGGCTGGACCCTGCTGCCCAGAGCCTCAGGCTGCTCACAGCAGGGCAGCTTCATCCCAGGGAGCCTCGCTCAGGAAGCCTGACCCAGGACATACCCCCAGGGAGCTGCTGGTGGGGACACAGGGCTCAGATGCCTTATCACCAGTCCCTGCGCTGGAAACCACAGATGGGGAAACTGAGGCCTGGCCCCCAGTCAGGACAGGGCACAGGGGTCCTGGTGCCCGGGCACTATGCCCATCAGGGCCCAGGATAAGCCCCTTGTTCCTCCCTGGAGGCCAGGACTGCATTTCTGCCCGTCTCCAATTGCTCCTGCATCCTGCCTGCTGCCTTCCCGGCAGGGCTCAATCTAGCAAGTGGTTGTAGCTTCTCGGGTTTACCTCCCCCACCCCGCCAACACCATGGTCTCTGATGGCGTCTGACTCACGGCAGCCGAGACCTCTGTGCAAAGTCGGGAATCAGGAGGGGAGGCAGGGAAGGCTGGGGAGGCCTGCCTTCCGCCCTCCTCTCCAGGCGACTCCCCCCCAGGCAGGGCCACCAGGCAATATTCCAGGGAGACCCTTGGACGGAGGTGCTGCTGGCCCAGCGTGAATGATCCCTAAGCACACGAGGCCCCCAGCCAGGCCTCCGGTGCCACTACAGACCCTGAGGCCCTGGAGCCTGGAGAAGGAGCCGCTGCTGGATCACAAAGGATTCAGCCCAGGAGCGGGAGGCTGAGGACTGCTTCAGCTGCAGAGACCCCCGGGGGCCCAAGTGGGGCCTGGAGAGAGCCAGTTCTCCCTGAGCCCAGATGAAAGGGCCTTCCCGGCCTCCAGTTTAGATGTTCCCCAACAGCCTTCCATCCCGTGCCCAGCTGTCTGGGCAGATGGTGTGTCTCTGGAAGTCTAACCTCACTCTCTCTTGCTGCAGCTAAAGTTCTCTCCAGAAGCCAAGATCACCAGGAGGGCCCTCAGTCCCGTGTCTCAAACCCAGTGTGCACATGGCTCATGGTCTAAATGCACGTGGGGCGTGCCCATGGGGGCCAGTCTCCCAGCACACTCTGACCAGCAGGGACATGCGGGGACGGTGCTCGTGGTGAGGGGGTGGGGGTCCGAGGGGGGAGCAGCATACCCAAGGCACCGGCCTCTGGTCCAGACATGCTGCAAACATTAGCTTCCTTTGGTCTACACTCATCCTTCCGGGGTTCCCATCCTGCCCTCAGTTTGGTCAGGTGCTGAGCTGAGTGAGGGGCTGAGGAGAGAGAAGACCCAGGAGCTCGGAGAGCCCAGAGGGTACAGATTTGTGATGGTCCCCATCCCGGGGACAAGCGGGGCAGACCTAGGGTCAGGGTCAGGGTCAAGGACGCCTCGGTCAAGCGAGGCACAGGGTGGACCACGGGAAGAAAACACTGACTCCCAGCCATGCTGTGCCCTTTCCACAGAGGAGAGACTGAGGCCCCCAGGCTGAGGTGGTGTGCGGGCTACCACGAGGGCGGGAAGGAGGGCTCGGCCTTAGCAAGATGCAAGTCATGCCCGTGCAGCCTCGGGCCTCCTCCCCCGCGCCCTGCCCCAGGTCAAACCCCCTACAGATGCTGGAGATGTAGCACCTGCTACAAAGCCCTGGAGCAGCCAAAGACTTGGCCACCCCTTAAGTGTCAGGCCCTGGAGCTCCACTGCGCTCCCTCCTTGGAGCTGCCAGGAAGACAGGAGCCCCCTTAGTGGGCTTGCAAGGCCCTTTTTTTTTTTTTTTTTTTTTTTTGGTAAAATAGCTTTATCCTCTGTCAAAACACAAACCAACACACTTTGTGGGGAGGGGAGGAGACCGAGGCAACACAGTCTAGCCCCACGGCTCATTTAGAGGAGGACAAGAGATTTAAAAGCCTCACCCCACTGCTTGCCCAGCTGAGAAAAAGTCACGACCCTAACACCCACTTATAAATATCTCTTGTTATATTAAAAATATAGAGATATTTCCAGGACCCACCTGGCTGTACTCCTGCACAGAAAAGGTTAACCTTCAAAATTCAATATCAGGGTCCCGGGATGAGGCTGGTAAGGAGAGGCAGATTGGGAAGAAACGGGGGTGCTGAAAAACAGAGAGGGACAAGCCAGTGTGTAACTGGGGCCCCCCAAAATATCCAAAACATCCAAAACAGAGAAGGGGGAGGGTGCCTGTCAGAGACAGAAACCAGTGCTGTCCCAGGGGTTGTCTCACTCCTGTCCCCCGTGTCAAATGCTCTGCAGTGATCTGTCCTTTCAGACACCCCTGTGAGGTCCCAATATCAGGATCCATCCTTTCCTCTCAGTCCCAGCCCGTTCAACCCACCCCCGAGCTTTTAAGGTCCTAAGAGGGAGCAGCCCACCTCCCCACCCCAAGTAAGAAGCGTGAGAAAAGCTGGAGGTCCTTCCTGGGAGGAGGGTATTCTGGGGGTGAGCCACTTCTGGGGTCTCCCTTCAGTCCCTGACCAGGCGGTAAATGTGGTGCTGGCCCCCCGCTCACTGGTGGAGACCTCGAAGACATAGGCGGTACAGAGCAGCAGTTCCTGGGTGTCTCTGTCTGTCACCACCTGGAGGATGGTGAAGTTCTCCAGGACACTGGTCGTCATATAGCGCTCGGGCAGCTGCCGCAGCTTGTGTGGAAAATTCGCCAGGTACTCACACGTGGGTGAGCGCAGCAGACGGTGCACGAACCTCCCGTCCTCCAGCTGGCACGCTCCGCCTTCTGCACCACCTGCTTGCCAAAGGAGCAGACCTTGGAGGAACAGGTGAGGGTCATGTGCTCCAGGCTCTCGTACTGGCTGCTCACTCCACAGAAGCCACCACTGCTACCGCCGGCCCCCACCTCCTCGTCACTCGGGCCCCAGTTCAGGTCTGCCCAGGACTTGACCAGGAAGAAGGCATGGTGGGGGGCCATGATCATACAGCTCCGCAGACCACCCTTTTTCTCAGGGAATTTGTCATAGATCTGCCAGACGTCCACACTCTCGAGGGGGCGCGCTCCGGGGCTGGGGCAGTGCTGGCTGATGTGTACAAACAGGTGCCCCTGGTAAGAGACAGCTCGGCTCAGCCTGCAACACCACCCCACCAGTATGCGGAGTCTGAGCCCCAAATTAAATTAGAGAGAAACTGCAGGAATGTAGGAGACTCAGTGAAGTCTCCTGAGGGAGCAGGGGTCAACCCAGCGGCCTGGAACCCAGGCTGTGGTCCCCCCGGGGCTGCCAGCTGCCACAGCCAGGATACCATTCTGTGCACGAGGAGGTGTCAGGAGCCGCCAACCATCTCTATCCCCGTCCGCTCCCAGTCTGTGGGCAGATGTTCCTCCAGTGGCGGAGGTCAGCTACCTTGAACCAGGGTGCATTAGGAGCTGTGCCTCCTGCACAGTACGTCAGCCCAAAGAGGTGTGTGAAACCGTGAGAGTTCTAGTAAAATCTACCACCCTCATAAGTAATGGCATGACTTTATAAAGGAATTAATGCAGGCCAGGTTGGAGCTGAGTCTGGGCTGGGATCAGGGCTCAGCCTGCAGAAGGAAGAGGGCTCAGTCTGGAACTAGGGTATGAAGCGAGGAGGGCTGAGCCTGAAGCCTGGATCAGGGCTGAGTCTGGGGGAAGGACTGGGCTCAGCAAGGGGTCCCAGGCTGAGAGGCGGAATTTCTTCCCCAAACAGCCAAAGCCCAAGCCACCCACGTGATCCTCTTCTTGTGCTGCGAGCGGCAAGATATTTTCACCAGCTGCCCGATGCATCCCCCATAAAGCCATAAAGCAGAAACTGACTTTGAAATGGCCCTTTCTCTGCCTGTATCCTCGGGCATAAATTTAAATAAGATGGCAATCTAAATGCCTGCAACTCTTGAGTAGTCCTTGTGGGGCTGTCTCTCCGGGCTGCATGGGGAGACAGAATGCCACCCTAAACCCATCCTCCTGTGCCACGCGGGTGAACGCCGGTGGGGGTGGGGGGGCGGGGGCAGTGGGGAGGGTGGGCAGCCCTTGGCAGATGGAGCGGACACGTGGGACCGTTGCCTTCCCCTCTGCTGATGCCGGCTCCCAGGGGGACAGGAGAGATGCTGGGTCACCCGAGGTAGGGGCTGCACCTCTGTCCACCTGGGAAAATGCGGAAATACCCAGCATCTATTTTGCACGCTCTTTGTAAGACTTAACAGGCACTGAGCAGACTCCCTACCCAAAGTAAGTGCTCGTAACTATCCTGCGTGTCTCCGCTGGGTTGAGAACCCACAGGGGGCGCCGACGGGGGACTCAGCTGATCTGACTTGTGCGGAGCACCCTTCTCAAGCCCAGGTGTGTGGAGGAACCCCCAGAGTGCTGGCTCCACCCCAGGGTTCTGAGCCAGCAGGCCTGGGAGGGGCCTGAGAATGTGCATTTCTAACAGGTTTCCAGCTGGTGCTGCTGGCACGGGGACCACACTTGGAAACCTGCTGTGCTAGAGGAAGCGCGCCCGGTTGTGGTGGGGTCACGAGCAGCGGGCGGGCATGGGAGAGCAGGAAGACGGGGCGGAGGGCCTCGCTGTGGGCCAGGCTGGAGGGGACCAGAGGGCTCTGGCTGTCTGGGAGCAGGGAGAAAGGAGGGGCCGCCATGCCTTGGTCCGACCCGGCCCCCCAGCCCTGCCCCAGCCCTGCCCATGCAGAGCCCCCTTGGGCAGAGTAACCTGTGCGCACAGCACGGGGCAGGGCACCCAAATCAACTGCTTCCTGGCCTCAGGCTCCTGCCCACGAGCTCCTCCCTCACGGCAGCAGCCTAGACACACGGCTCCACGTACAGGTGGACAAACCAAAGCTCAGGAAGGTGAGGACCCACCATGTCCTCTGGGCCAGGGAGTGGCGGCTGCTCCCCAAATCCAATTCCTGGGCTTCCCTCCCAACCCCCTCTCCAAACTTTCTCCCTGAAAACTTGGAGACTGAGCTTCCAGCCAGGTCCCAGGTACAAGCCCTGGTGTTTGGGGGTACATGCCAAACTCACAGTGCCCTTAATCTGGTCCCAACAAGACTGGACCCTCCCCTCAGCCTCCATCCTCTGGACAGCCAGGCCACCCTGTTCCTGTCTCCCAGTGCAGCCCCAGAGGAGGAAAGCCATCGGGACATCATGCTGTCGGGAGCAACTCAGCTTTTATGGGTGGCCTTTGCCAAGATCTGCAGCCTGGCGCAAACAGGCAGATGCAACTCACCAACAGGGAGGGAGGAAATTGGTTAGAGGGATGAGCTCCCGGGACCTGTGGGGGGAGGGAACGGGGGGTGATCTGGTGACATGGGTGGGAGGTGAGGGCCAGAGCCAGCTGTCAGGAGGGGCTACGGACTGGCGTAAGGACAGGTGTGATCGGGGCACCTAAAATGCCAGCAAGGAGTAAGACGGCACAGAGCTTCCCGTGGAGCAGTGCGCAGACGTGAGCTCAGCGGTGTGTGCACTCAGCTATGTGCCCTCAGGTGTGTGCTCACAGCCATATGAGGAAAGGGCTCAGGGGCTTGCAGAAGGTTTTGCAAATAAGAGGGACTTACTGTTCCACAAGCAAAATCAAGGGTCAGAGTGTAGCTATGGACAGGGCTCAGGGGCTCTATCTGGATCGGGCAGCAGTGATGAGCTGAGTGTCTTGTTGGTCTGGGCTCAGAGTCAAGGTCATCCCCCAGCCTGGGTGCAGAGTCCTCCATAGCTGGAGTCCGGGGTTGAGCATAGGTCAGGGCAGAGCCTATGCTGTGGACGGCTGGACACTAAGGAGGCAGGAGAACTAAGCAGGGAGTGTCCATGCAGAGCGCAGCTGCAGGGCCCAAGCAGCGGGGCGTAGAATAGATGGTGTTCGCTGGCAGTGGGGTGCGGCGGGATAGTCCTCCATTTCCTCAGCCACACCACTTGTCTACAGTCTGGTTACGGTCACTCAGACCCCTCCCAGCCCGAGGTCAATCCAGTGCACCCTCTGAGGGGCTCGCCAGTGGGCCAGGCTTCTCTGACTCCATTTCCTGCTTCCACCAGACCCACCAGCCTCCACCAGGCCCACCGGCCTCCGCCGGCCCCCACCAGCCATCCATTAGCCAAGATGAGTCCCCATCTAGATCCATTCTACGTCACCACCCGCCCTGACCTGCTTCCTTCTCTCTGCCCTCTGCCAAACCAAATGAGGGACACCCCCCACCAACCCTGCAACACACCACCCCTGAGACGGAGACAGAAGGTGGGGACTTTCGCTGGTGACGCAGGGTAATGACAAGGGCAGGAGAGGGGGCGCTGGAAGCCGCACAGCAGGAGATGCAAAGCTGACATCTGACTTCCTTTTCCAGAGACCTCTTGGTCTCCCTGGAGAAGAGCCTGATTCCGGGGTGGAACAGGGCAAGCGCCTGGAGCATCCTGTGATGTCAGAAAGTGACGGGGGCGGGGCATGAGGGCAGGGCAGGGAGCCGAACGAAGGCGCTCCCCACTGCTGGAGCAGCCTGGGCAAGAAGATAAACACCGGGAGTGTTACATTCACCCCTAACAAAGCGAATGTCTGCCAGTCCATACCGGCATTAACAAATAACTGGATAAATAATTAAGTGGAAGAGAAGGGACGAATCTTCCCTAGAGAAGAATTCTCATTAACACATGTAGAAGGAATGAGGGGAATTGAATACCCCGTGAGCACACCGCTGCCGGCAAGACCCACCAATGGCAGCTCAAAATCATGAACAGAAGCTTAAGGAAAAGGAATGAATTGTAAAGTCTCCAATTACTTCCCTCAAAGATATTTATTAGTTATGAAGAGAAAAATAGTAACTTTCCAGTAACTTTTAAAAATAGTAACTTTGCAATAGAGAAACCCAACAAACACCGGTTTGATGGAGCGATCAAGGTTAAACACCACCTGAGACCTACAGACATCAGGTCCTCCCACGTGACAGCTGCGGAGGGCACCTCCCTTCTCTCATGTTCCTGCCCAAAATGCAGAGCCTCCATCTAATTGTGAAAAAAAAAATAGCTGACAAACCCAAATTGGGGCACATTCTATAAAATAACCGACCAGCACTGTCCCAAAGGCAGAGACATGAACAGAATGAGGGAACAGTGCAGGCAGAGGGCTCAGGAGGGCAGACAACAAAAAGCAAGGGGGCGTCTGGGGCGGGACCCACATCGGATCCTGAAACAGGGAAAGGACTTCAGTGGAAAACTGGGGAGCCTGCAGCGAGGTCTGTGGTTTAGGGAATAGTCTTACACGCACGGTAATATCTTCCCCTTGTTGACTGTATTACAATCAGGTAGGGACGTTAGGGAGGCTGGGCAGGGTCGTATACAGAAGATCTCTGTCCTAGTGTACAACTCTTCTTTTTATTTTGAAATGATTTCAAGTGAAGAAAGCATCTCCTTGGCCACATTTGTGTGCTTGGACCCCAGCCTGGCCCGGAGCAGCTCAGTCTTCCGTCTGCTTCTCCCCTCCCCTCCCCAACCCCCCACGTCCCCCAGCCATCCCTGAGCAGAGCTCTCCCTCCACAAGCAGCTCATTCAGGTGTGTTCCCCAGTGAAAACAGTTTCCTCCCCGACAGGAGAGCTGGCACTAGCCAGCAAAGAAAACTTTCTTACCTGAGAATGGCCAAGCAGCCCTGAGGGGGAGCCCCACACCCACTGCCCCCAGTGAGACCAGTTCCTGCCTCCGTATGCCATGCCCTAGAAAGATGACACCTGCAGTGGACAGGCCAGCCCTGGTAGGCATCGCTGTAGCACTGGGCCACCTCCTAGCCACTGACAAGTCTATTGGTGGCTGCCTTGGGGTCAGGCATCCATCCTGGTCCAGGATGACAGGTCACATGACACCGGCTATAGCAGCCTTTACATAAAAATCCTTTTTGAAAAAAAAATGCCCACCCAAACCATTCTACCGTCTCCCACCTCTCCTTCTACCTAAACCCATCCCAAATTGTCCATTTAGAAATTTCTTCTAAAGGATTCCCCAATGCTTCCCTGTCCCCCTTTGGGGAATCGCAGGATGGCCCCAACAGCCAGAGCCAGAAAAGAGAAAACCCAGCCACTACTCGCGGCCTCACGTCCCCATGCTCCACCCAGAAGGGCCCCCTTAGCCTCCGGGAACACAGAGAAACACCCCAGAACTGTAAGCCTCTTGTCCCAGCCCACGCCCCACCCCAGTCCTCCGAGAACTGCAGCGCCCAAGTCATTTCCATCCAATCAAGGAAGCAGCAGGAGGTATCTGTGAAACACGCCGTATGACTTCACAGTGGGAAATAGATTAATAAACCATTATGATAAGCAAGCTGATTATTAGCATGAGAATGAGGCTCTGGAGCTAATTGAAGCCATCCTGCAAAATGTCAGCGCCTTCTTGGGGTATGAAATATTCATCGCACTCAAGCCCCGGCTGGAGAGCAGAGGTTTGTATGTACCTTTCCTTGTATGGCCAATGTCAAACGTGGCTCCTTCCCCTGTGGCAAGGTCAGGGCCATGGCTCAGAGCCACCTACTTACTGGGGCAGTGGACTTCTCCAGAGGGGCACGGGGTTTGGTTACAGATGTGGTCCTTTTCTTGATCCACTTTAAGAAAAGAGAGAAATTCTTGTAAGTGTAGAGAGCTTATGGGATCTCACCTGGGGGAGGCCATTTGTCCCTGGGAGGTGGGGTTCAGGGACACCCCTTCTGTTGTGTTTCAGCTGTGTTCCCTGAAGCGCCTGCCGCATCTGTTCCACAGCCTGCAGCAGTGCCATTCTTGACCCTGGAGTAGCCCTCAGCCACTTCCCTCCCCTGACCTTTCCCTCCCCGTTGCTCGGCCAGCAGCCAAGAGCTCTGTCCTCCAGCCAGGGGTCTTCAGCCAGCTCCAGTCTCGGTGGGCGTGCAGGATAGGATGTGCCACAAGGACAGGCCGGCCCCTGTGTGACGCCTTGTCTCCACTAAAGCCAAGAGCTCACTGGAGGCCAGGAGCCTGTCTTTCTCAGGGCAAGGATGGCTCCAGGCGGGATGGCTCCAGGCGGGATGGCTCTAGACGACGCCAGGTGAGATCAGAGTTCTGGGGCAGGAATACACTTTGCCATGTCCTTCCTCGGGGCCTTGCTTCCTGCCCATGCTAGGGAGGACGTGGGACTCGTGTAGCAGCGGATAGAGAGCCAACAATCAATGCTGAGGGTTTTATTATTACGAGTTTCTCCAGCAGAGCCCACGTGGAATGCCGAGGCCAGGAGCTGCAAACCCCCAGGCAGAGCAAACGTGGCCAGAGGCGGGGCTGGTTGAGGCACACCAGAGCTTCCATCCCCAGAGGAAGGCTGCCGATGGCAACGCTTGACCCAAGGAGTGGGACCCAGGCGTCAGTCTAGGCAGTGGTGGGCAGGGCTGTCACTATGGGCCTAGGAGAGGCGGTCCCTGCTCCCCCAAAACCTGCTGGGCAAGGACCAACCCAAAGGAGAGGGGGCAGTGTTTCAGTCCCCCACAATGTGCAAACTATTAATGGCCTCTTCCCTACTGTCATAGCAACCACACTCTTTACAAAGTAGGGCTTCCCTGGTGGCACAGTGGTTAAGAATCCGCCTGCCAATGCAGGGGACACGGGTTCCAGCCCTGGTCCAGGAAGATCCCACATGCCACAGAGCAACTAAGCCCGTACACCACAACTACTGAGCCTGTGCTCTAGAGCCTACGAGCCACAACTACTGAGCCCGTGTGCCACAACTACTGAAGCCCGTGCGCCTAGAGCCCGTGCTCCGCAACAAGAGAAGCCACCGCGATGAGAAGCCCGCGCACCACAGCAAAGAGTAGCCCCCGCTCGCCGCAACTAGAGAAAGCCCGCGCGCAGCAACGAAGACCCAACACAGCCAAAAATAAATAAATAAATAAACAGATAAATTTTAATAAATAAATAAAAAGTATCCAAACTTCTATTGTGTGTTGGATGTGAGATTGACATCAATTTTTCTAACACCAAAAAAAAAAAAAAAAAGCTGCTCTATGCCATTTTTTTAATTAAGGCAAATTAAAATTCCTCTGGTTTGAAGATATTTTAAAGACTTTTGTGACAGCCTGAAGATCGTTACTGCCCCCGTGGGGCTCCGGCTGACCCCAGCTGTGACAGCGTCTGCAATCTGCCCTCCGGCCAAGACCCCAGGGCAGATGCCCCCAACCAGGCATGGGGACAAAGACGGAGTCCCAGAACCCGCCCTGAGACCTGGACACTCCCAACTCCTGTTGGGAGTCGGAATGGATGCTGCCTTTGGGGAGTGCCATGCCCGGTGCTTATGAAAAGCCAGATAATATACATGCCACCTTAATAGACATGCCACCTCCAGTGGGTGTCACCAAGCAACACCAAAGAGTGGAGTTCCGATCCATCTTACAGTGTGGAGGACCTCAAGAACAGGGTGCTGGTGGAGGGAACCAAGCACTCTCACGTATTGTGATTCCACTTGTAGAAGAGGCAACTCCATCAAGACAGAAAGCAGATTAGTGGTAGCCGGGGGCTGGGGCAGGCAATGGAAGGGAGTGCTGGTGGGGACGGGGGCTCCTTAGGGGCAACGAAATGTTCTCCAATTGATCGTGGTGCTTGCACAATTCTGTGAATACACTAAAAATCACTGAATTGTATGGCACATGAATTATATCTCAATAAACCTGTTTTTTTTAATCACTATACAGTAATAACATATTTATTCTGAAAAAAGAAATGTATATACACATATACCCTCTTACCTAGCAATTCCACTTTTAGGAATTTTTCCTAAGGAAATAATTAAGGACGTGCACAGAAATGTTTTCATACTTTAAAAAAGGCATTGAAGTGTCAAGTGAGAGGGCTTTGAATAAATTACGGTGCATACATTCGCTAGAACACTGCACGAATAGCAACTTAACACAATGTGGTAGAAACGCGTCTATTGACACAGACGTGTGCTCACGATAAACTGTTGAGTGAAATTAACAGGTAACAAACAGCAAATGTGGATTCTGTATAATGATATGCCTCTCCTACATGAGAAAGCGGTCGCTGAATTATACACAGGGGCTACTTCCAGATAAGGGGTTTGGGAGGATTTCTTCCCCTCCTTCTTTCAATTCTCAGGACCATCTAGCTTTTCCATTTTGACCTGTGTTACTTGTGCAATAAGCTGGTACGGGTTCTTTTTTGGAGATGGCCAGAGGGAGGGCAAGTCAAGGCAAGTAAAGAGAAGGATGGTCTGGTCTGAACAAACTGAGAGTCTTTTGGGGGAGCAGAACAGAGCGGCCTCCCCAGCAGAGAGGGCTCTTGGAGCTGAGGACCTGGGCATCTGGGCGAGACCTGCCTCTCTGGGCCTCCGTCGTGTATAAAATATATGATAAATCCCACCTGGAATCCTTGCTCCCCTGCTGAGCCCCAGAGGCCCCGAGGAAGCCACTGAAGGAAGACAGCTGTGGGTGCAGGAAGCCAGCCCCACATCCTCACGTCCCAGGCCTGGATGACGAGCTCGGGCCCCGGGCCAGCAGGTCGGCACTGTGCCTGCTCCCTTTGCCTGTGCATCATTTCCTGTTAATCAGCATCACTCGGCCCGGGAGATGCCAGCCTGGGGCCGCACCAGCTGCTGGGAGGAACTGCTCCCTGTTCCAGGCATGCTCAGCTGGGTTTGGGGAGCCCGGGCCTGAGCGGAGTTGACAGCGCTGTCTGCTCCGTCCCGAGGAGAGGAGTTCTGGGAGCAGACACAGCAACACCCAGCGCCCGCCTGACGTGGGGCAGGGCCCCCCAGTACAGCCCCGGGCCCGCCGCCCCTCCATGGCCCTGTGCAGGTGCAGAAGGCTGTGAGACAGGACTAGCCCGGACACCAGCCTCGGGTGATGAGGCCGGAGGTTCCATCGGGACAGTGGCAGGGCTGTTGCAGAGGGACAGCATGATCCGATCCGGTCCATGGCGTTAAGTGAGCACGTACTAACTGCTCTAATGGGCTGTTTCCCTTACCCCCCACACCAGCCGGGTACCCAGCCTTACAGATGAGGGACCAAGGCTCAGGAAGGTCGTTGCCCAACTAGATTACTAGCTGGGCCCAGGCTTAAGTCTGCCTGAGTGGGGAAGCTGTGCCCCACGCTCGCTGCAGAGGGTCTGGGTTGCCAGGGTCGGACTGCCCACCAAGGACCCGCAGGCCTCCAGACTGGGCCGGGAGCCTGGCAGCTCCATCCCCGTGGGGAGGCAGGGAAGAGGCTCCATCTGAAAGACCGACAGAGCAGCCGGGCAGGGTCCCGGTGGTCACGGCCTAGGGCAGCCTGGGGTCTCCAGAAGCTCCTGCATGACAGGCAGGGCCAGGAGCCCGGGCTGGGCCTGTGACCTTGGGGAGGAGAGGAAAAGTGGAGCCTGACCACCCGGGGAGGGCCTGTCCCAGCTCGGCTTCCCAGGAAACAGGCTGCAGGAGCGTGGGCCCTGGAGGCCCCCCTGTAAGGAGCCGAGGACAGCAGGTGGGCAGAGAACAAGGCGGGCCTGCAGTGAAGGTGCAGCAGCTGAGGCTCCGCAGGTCACACGGGGTGGGGCGGGGGGTGGTGGTCCTGGGGGCTAGGCCACCCCCTCAGAGTTGCCTGAACTGAGGTGAGGGGGACAGGCCTCCACACCCCCTGCCTCAGGTCATCACTGGCACAGGCCCCCACGGGGGCAGCAGCCTTGGACCAGGAGGGTCCAGGTGGCCAAGGGCAGAAGGTGGCGGCTGTGAGCACGTACTGACGGCACCTGGGACCAGAAGAGGGAACCTGGGTGGATGCAGAGCACAGCCAGGGGCAGAGGCGGCCCCCACCCTGCCCAGAGAGGGCTGGGGTCAAGGCGAGGCCCCCAGGGCTCCTCTCTGCCATGGGGCCGGAGACGAGCCCTCCTGGTTCCCTGAGCCTGGGTCCTCCATGCTGGCCGCCCTCCTGGCTTGTGGCTGCCATGCCCACAGGTCCTAGTGGGCTTTAGTGGCTCACTTCTCTGGCTTCCTTTCCAATTGCAGATGTCAAACCTCAGGGCACTGCCTGGGTCCCTTTCCAGAGGGAGCTGATACGGGGCAGCGGGTGATAGAGGTGGGCCTGGATTCCCTTCCTTCTCCTGTCCTCTGGCAGGACCCTCCGTGCATCCAACCCCCTACCGCCTCCCCCTAATCACAGCCCAGCCAGGCACCCACGGCCGTGCTCACCTGGTTGAAGGTAGCACAGCCCTCAACACAGCCCCTCACGGGGCAAGAAGGCTACGTTCATAAAAGCAGTGTTTTTTCTCTCTATGAAGATATCGGAACTCACTGGGGGGGAATCCAAACCACCCAGCTGAGCAGAACCGAAAAGTCTCCCCAGACCCCTACCCAGCTCGAAACTTCTGCAGCTTCGGTGCCACCCCCTCCCTGGGCCCCCTTGCAGGTTTGCAGACGTTGAGGCATAGACCCGCATCCGTGCTCCCACTCTCTGGGTGTTTCACTCGACAGTGTGATGTCCTTCATGTCCAGATACAGATGTGCATCCAGCCTTTCCAGTTACACGTGTGTCACACCTCAGGGCACTGCCTGGGTGCCGAGGCCTCTGGGCGTGGGGCGGTGTCCCCCATCCCCCGACAGTTCAGGAGGATTGGAGAGGTGGGCACCGGGACAGCACCTACAGGACCCCCAAGCAAGTGCAGAGAGCCCACCAGGCCTTGGTGCCCTGGCCTGGGAAGCAGGGTCTGTTGACCGCACAGCTGCGACCACATCTGGTAATTGGGAAAGCTCTCAGGAACGTTCGGACGGCAGCAGGGAAATTGGAGCGGGGGAAGCAGAGACAGCCCGGCTGCAGTAACTTCTTGCTCAATCAATAGCAATTTCCCAGCTCCAAATTACTTTCTTTTCCCCCTGAAACCATCAGAGGCAGCTACTGCCAATCAACTATGACACGTTAAAGAAATGCTATTGGAATTTCCAGGCCTGAGAGTGTTCTCCTGGTCCACTTGTTTGCTCAGCCATTCCCGGCAATGCCACAGAGAGGACAAGACGTAAAAAGAGCTAATGGACCGGGCTGAGCAGCTCGGCTCAGGCCACGGGGCAGCCAGGACCTGTGTGAGGCTCAGGGTCCCCAGAGCGGCCTGCTGGGGCCTCCACACAACGGCGGAGTGGGTGCCAGACTTCGGCATCCACCCTGTCCCTCCCTTCCTGGGCCTGACGTTTTTTGTTTGTTTGTTTTGTTTTTGTTTTCATTTTTTGTTTTGTTTTGCTAATTGCTTAATAACCACAACAAACTAGTACAGAGAATGTCCTGTACAAAACAACACAATAAAAATCCAGTGTTCCCTTAGGCAAGGCTAAAGATTTCAGTCTCTGGTATTTGGAATCTAGGCTGCAGTCCTTATTTTTTAGATGGATCACTGGGCGTGTGGCACAGTCCATGCTTTTAACCAGATTTGAACAGGAGAATGGCCACTTGGCCCAGGTAGAAGTAGATGAAGTGTTTGGTTTCATGTGTCACAAAACTACCAAAGTTCCTCCCCACGGTGCAGTGCCAGGTAGGGCTGTACTTCTTGTCAAACCCCTTCCCGATACGGGCGGCAACGTCCTTCTCTATAGTATATTTCTCTAGTTCCTGAGTAACACTCTCCACTGAGTCCTGTTGCATCTCCTCTGACATATTGGCATTTTTCATCACGGCCTTTCGGTCACACGTGGTTACCATGGATCAGGGGCTGGCTGACTGCTCTCCTGGGGGAGGGGCTGGTGAGGCTCAGACCCCTCGACAGGAGCAGTCCCCACCAAAGCTGCGGTGCATCTATGGAGCCCCACGCCAGCCGCCGCCGCCTAGTCATGGGCCCGACTGTTAATTGCCCCGACTGCATGCCAGGCTGAGCATGGGGTACGAGCCCACAGAAATGACAGAGACGAGTGTCCTGCCCTCTGGAAGCAGGCAGGATGGGAGGCCACACAGAAGCAACTCTTGGAGGGGCTAAAATAACCAAGCTGGGGCCGTGTGCTCACAGCAGGAGGGAGTCCATCTCCCCAGCTGGGCCCCAGGGGACCCTAAGCCTCCCAGCATGGATAAGAGAGCCTCCGGCAGGCTTTTCCTATGATAGGAACCCATCTCACCTGTTCCCAAATGTAGTGGATTGAATGGGGGTTCTCAAAAGGTATGTCTGTGTCCTTACCCCCAGAACCTCTGAATGTGACCTTGGTTGGGGAAAAGGTCTTTGCAGATGTAATTAAGTTAAGGATCTTGAGATGAGAAGATCATCCTAGATTAACCGGGTAGGTCTTAAATCCGATGGCAAGTGACCTTATAAGAGACACAGAGACAGAGGAGAAGCCACATGAAGTTGGAACAGAGACTGGAGGGGTGCGACCACAAGCCAGGGACACCTGGGTTACCATGAGATGGAAGAGGCAGGAAGGACCCTCCCCCAAAGCCTCTGGAGGGAGCGCAGCCCCGCCGACACCTTGATTTTGGATTTCTGTCCTCCAGAACTGGGAGACAATAAACTCCTGTTGCTTTCAGCCCCCCAGTCTTGGGCAGCCCCAGGACACTCACAGACCAAGCACGGAAAGCATTGAGCCCAGCAGGAAAGCGTGTGGTTCAGGTGGGAGTCCTGGCTACTAGCTGTGTCCTTGGGCAGGTTACTTAACCTCTCTGAGCCTCAGTCTCTATAGCTTAAAATGGGAATAGCGCTAGAACCCTCCAGAAGGTTGGGAGTGATTACATGAAAGGACGTCTGGCACATGAAGAGCCACGTGAAGGGGTCACCGTTCCTAGGCCCCCTCCCTGAGGTCCCATCCTTGCCCTATCATGTCACCTCTACCTAACTTCACCAAGGCCCCCAGGGACTCATATAGGTGAGTTTAGGGGATCTTAGGAGCAAACATGCTTCCCACCCTCCCCATATCAGAAGGAAATGAGAGCCCCTCCTGTTCCTCGGCCTCACATCTCCAAGCCATCCTTCACAGGGCCCGGAGCAAAAATGGCAGTGATGATAATAGTTGCAGTAGTAGAAAAACACTTAGACATTCTTCTGAGAACATCATGCTCACAAAGGCACCAGCACCTCATAATAGACATATAAGGTCAGCACTATAGTTATTCTCCATGGACAGGTGAGGAAACTGAAGCACAGAGAAGCTTGTAACTTGCTCAGAGTCCCAGGAGCCGGGACACCCACCAGGCCATCTGAGCCTTTATCCTGTTGAAACTTGCCAAAGTGAATATTACAGTTGTATTTATATGATGGCCCAAGCGACGCCTCTCACCCACTAGATCCTAAGCAGGGCCTGGTCTGGTTGTGCTGGCTGCCCTGTCTCTTGGCACAAAATAACTGCTTGATTAGTGCTTGAGGAATGGGTAAGTAGATGGATGGATGATGGATGGATGGATAGACGGATAGATGGATAGATGGATGATGGCTGGATGGACGAATAGGTGGATGGATGGATGGATAGATGGATGGATATTAGATGGACGGGTAGATGGACAAACAGGGGGATGGATGATGGATGGACGGATGGATGGATGGATGGGTGGGTGGGTGATGGATGGATGGATGGATGGATGGAGGCCTCCCAGCAGAGGTGCTGGCTTCTCAGGGAACACTAACACCAGAGGAGTGGAGAGAGTCAAGTCTGGAGTTTGAAACCCTGGTGTTAGTCCAGCCCTGCCCATCCTGTTGGATTGAATTGCTGGGGCCCTACATCATCTCTTGTGGTCCCTCTGGGCTCCAAGATCAGACCTGTGAATCAGAGTTGTGAGTCCTGGATTGCTTCCTCATACACGCGAGCACTTGCAGAGCAGTTTCTAAAGCATGTTTATGTGTGCTGTCTCACCTACACCCCCAAGATCAGATTCTGGCATGTATCCTATTAGGGGTCATCAGCACGGCCCTCAGAAGAGGGTGCTTCTTTGCCCAAGGTCTCAAAGCCAGCAAATGGTGGGCATGGGGATTAAACAGGGCTCTCCACTCCCAAGGACAGTGCTCTTCCACTGACTGTGCAGTGCCTCAAGAGAAGAGCACAGGCTTAGGGGCCACACAAACATGGACTTGACTCTGGTGCTCATCAACCACAAGCTGGGTGACCTTGGGCATCAACAACAATGCCAGCTTTTGCAAAGACAGGTGTCAGTGCACAGGAAGCATCCAGCACATGCTGGGTTCTGAACAGGGATCCATGTGATTACAGGATCCTGCGAGCCTGGTTCATGCATCAAGGTGTCCACAGCAACCCATGGCTTGTTCCAATAAGCTTTGCCCCTTGGATTCCTGCAGCTCGGGGCTCAGACCCCGGTCTGCAAACAGGACCTGGAAAGACAGGTCAGCCACCAAGAGGTGCCCAACCAGGGCACCCACAGGCACAACCATGAGGTTTGTACCTCAAGTAGACCTGAAGTACCCGGATGTATGCCCACCCCAGGTGGGGCAGCTAGGCACAAGGCAGCAAAGATGGTGCAATGCCCCCAGGTTCGAGGCCGTGTACCTCTCTCTTTTTCTTCTACGTGGATGCACTTCCCCAGGGGCAGAGGGTCACCCCCTGGCTCTTTCACGGCTGCGGCCATCACCCAAATGTAATTAAGAGAAGGAACACCACAGTGACCTTCTAATCACCAGGGCCTCTTGTGGGCAGCGCCTGCTCATTCCTGCTAATTGGAGGGAACGGCTGCCAGACACGTGGAGTTAGGCTGCTTCCCTCTGGCCCCCGTGGCAGCCCCGACCATCCCTTGCCTCCTGCTGCCTCCAGGGGGACTTTGGAGGGGACGAGACAATTTCCCCCAAATGCCCCCTAAACGGGCAAAATGGGGTGCTGGGGGTTCTGGGGTGAAAGAGGTGCCCCAGTTGTCCTAGTTCAGACTCGGATGAAGCACGAACTCTCTTCAGGATGAGGCGAGGCGTGGAAAGACAGCCCTGAGCACTGAGCCCTCAACCCCAGCCTCAGTGTTCTCATCTGTAAAATGGAGAAAACGTCCCCTGCCCTTGTGGGGATGGCGAGAATGAGACTCTGGGTGTCACACACAGTGCCTAGTGCCAAAGACATGTGATTTCATTCTGCTCCAACCACGTCTGTTTTTTATACGAAAGGAAGGAAAGGGGTGGGGGGATGGGGGAGGGAGGATGTGAGTCTGGGCCCCGGGTACATGGGGGGATGGGGGTGCGGCAGTGGGAGTTAAAGTTGGAAAACACCCTGGGCCCCCAGCATGGCCACGCTCAGGACAGGCCCGGGCCTAGCCATCCTCTGGCCATGAATTTCTAGAACAGGAGATCCCAGCTGGACTAGGAACCACACTAGTCGGACCAATTAACTATGGTCTACACTAGACAGTGTTTTCAACCTTGAAAAATACACTTAAAATGAAATAACTAAAAAGATGTAGGAATTAAGTGTGAAGGAGCCACATAGAGGCTTGGCCAGGGGCTCAGGAAGGGTGGCGTCCTGTCCAGCTCACCACTGCACCGCCAGTCCCTGAACTTGGGCGAGCGCCAGGAGCTGAGGGGCCGAGGTGGGGAGCGGGCCCCGGGCAGCTGGATGGACACAGGCTCTGAGAGTGTGTTTCTCTTCCTTCCAAGTCCCAGAACCCAAAGGGCTGAGTGGTCTGGGCTCCTGGGTCTCAGGAGGTCCCAGGCCTGGGTCTCCATCCCAGAGTGAAGTGGGTTTCTGATGCCCTCTGAGAGCGACCAGCGCTGATCAGCCGGAAGCCCCCAGGGACTCCCACTGCCCCGAGCTCCTCAGCTCGGCACCCCAGGCCCCCCCAGCCTTTCTTTCCATTATCTGCCTTGTGGTCAAAAACCCCCAGCCGCTTCCTAATAGCACCCAAGCCAGAGCCAACCCTCCTTCCTTGAATCCCCCTGAAAATCACCCACCACAGGCCCGAGTCCATTCTAAGACCTGTCGTGGAGACACCCGTGGTCCCCAAGGTGTGCACTCCCAAGACCGCAGCAACGAGCCCACCTGGTTCAAGCACAGTGTGTCCTTGTGACCTCTGCTGAAGTCATCACAGCTCCGCATCACGTCACACCAGCTCTGGCTGGTCCCTGTTGCCCTGAAAACGCCCCTTGTCCCTCTTTCCCCTCACTGATACCTGCGGTGAATTCTCACCTGTCCTGTAAATCTCCGCTTGGATGATGCCTCCTCCAGGATGCCTTTCCAATTCTCCAGACTGGCTTTGCTGTGCACGTCTGTGCCCCTGCCCGCTTGAGTCCCTCTCAGGGTCCCGGCAGGCTGCGCCATGGCTGCCTCTTTCCCCACCAGACCCTCCCTGAAGGCGGGAGCTGGGCCCTGACCGCCTCGGTCTCTGCAAGGACCCAGGGTCCGGCCCCACCAAGAGGAGATGCACAGGAAGGTTCAGGAACAACCTGGTCTCGACCCTGCCAGCAGCATTAACAGCACACGGGTCTGTGCAGGACCTCGGGCCACCTGCCCCAACAGTAATGAGAACAAAGAAGAGTGGCCTGAAAGCACTTGCCTTTCTCGTGTCCCCCACCCCGATGACTCTGAGTGGGTGAGAAACTGGGGGGATGGCTGGTGATGGGGGCCGACATTCCTCATCAGTCCTCTGGGAGCCAGTGGCCTCCCAAGGGGCAGAGACCAGGGCACAGGTGCCGCCTCACCAGTGGTGCCCAGCACAGGGCAGCCTGATCTTTTCTTCAGGACTCACGGGCACCAGGCTGGCCTGGGAGTAAAACGACCCAAGCACAGGCGTCACAAGCAAGCACATGAGCTACTCTCGCCAGGACATGCTGGGTTTTTAAAGAGGAACCCTGGACATCCACACGCAAAAAAAAAAAAAAAAAAAGAATGTAGACACAGACTTCACATCTTTCATAGCATCAACTCAAACTGGATCATAGACCCAAATGTAAAATGTGAAGCTGTAAAACTCCCAGAATATAACATAGGAGAAAATCCAGAGGACCCTCAGTACGGCAGTGACTTCTCAGATGCAACACCAAACGCACAATCCCCGAGATGATTGCCAGGGGCTGGGTGAGGAGGGATGAGCAGGTGGGGCACAGGGCTG
Source organism: Hyperoodon ampullatus (assembly GCF_949752795.1). Classification (NCBI taxonomy): domain Eukaryota; kingdom Metazoa; phylum Chordata; class Mammalia; order Artiodactyla; family Ziphiidae; genus Hyperoodon; species Hyperoodon ampullatus. Next base: position 3,716,151 of record NC_136919.1, read on the forward strand.
GGATGTTTAGGGCAGTGGCCTACTCTGTGGGATGCTGTGATGATGTACACGTCATCACACAATTGCCAAACCCACAGAACATGCAAAGATTCAAGCCTCCCCTCAACTCCACTCAATTTTTCTGTAAACCCAAAACTGCTTAACAACAAAGCCTATTAACGTAAATTTTACAAGAGGAACCCAAAAGAAAGAGCGAAGCCAGAGGGTGACCTTTCAGCCAGCAGGCAGGCCTTCTTCACGGTCCTGTGCTCAAGAAGATTGCCACCAAGCTCAGGCCTGGGATGTTCTCAGTCAACTGACCTCCAGCCAGGGCTGCGGGAAGGCTGAGGGTCCTGGAGGTGAGAGGGTCCTGAGGGCCACCATGCAGGCTTCTGAGGACCTCCGAGCACCTCCTGAGTCAGCACCCTGCCTTCTGTCATTCTCTCACTCATCCCTTCAGGACGTTGATGGCGTGGTGCCCGCTGAGTGGCCCGCGCGCCAAGCCTCCACAGTTCATTATTCACAGACTTAGTCATTCATGCATTTAGTCATTTTCTTTGACTAAAGAAGAAAGCAAATTCCACCTTCTGCCAGCCCCAGCAGAATGACTGGGCACCCCAGTCATGGCTGTTGGGATTAATGAGGTCTCTCAGATCCTCATTACCATTTCAGAAACGCTGTCCAAGGTACAGTGGGCAGGGGCACCTCATGCCAGGAAGGTGTTCCTTTACAAGATGAGCAGGGAGCCCCCAAAGGGGAGGCTCCCAGACCTCCCCAGGTGCACAGAACTCGCCCCCAGAAATGGGTGTACCAGCCGAAAACGGGGAGGGCTGGGGAGCTGGCAGCCATGAGGGTCACTGCCCTGGACCACCAGCTCGAGTCCAGGCCTTTAGGGAGTGTTTGCTGGTGGCCACTATTACAAAAGCCACACGGACAGCGGGGTCTCACCTGTGCGTGTTAATGAACGAATTCACATTCATACACGCGTTCATTCAGCCACGTGTGCATTTTCAACTGTTTCATGAACATCTAGTGTGTCCTTCCTAAGGAGCCCACACATTTATTTATGAACTCACACGTCCACACTGCAGGCAGGCACACATGCACTCAGTCCTGTAGGCTGTGTGGGGTTTGCAGGGGCAGACAGCCAGGTGGGTCAGGGGCCACTGGGAGAGCAGGCAATGCTTCCTGTGGGGGTGGGTATCAGAGGGCTGTGTGGGGAAGGCATGGAGTTGCTCTAAGTTGCGTGGATGGCAGCTACAGCAGCAGGGAAACCCCAGTCACCAACAGGAGTGAACCTTCCAAGTGGCAGAGGCCATGCCGTCATCCAGGGAGTCGGCTGGCTCACAGAGGGCGTCTCGGTTTTGGGGTCCAAACCGTGCAGGCTGTGGGCACCCCCATAGCCACAGCACATCAGAACCCACCTGGCCGGCCCTACAATGCCCAGCGAGGGGTACGCTGTGGCCAGTGCAGCAATTTACAATGAAACACTCATCACTGCTGGCAGAGCCCTGAAATACGCACGGAGAGAGCAAAAAGAGTCATCTGGCATTTAGTAGTTGTGTCAACAAAGCTCTATTTGGAAGTGAATTCAATCTGATGGCATCCCAGCCAGTGAGCGTCAGGACCCGGCCAACCTGTCCTGCAGCGGCAAGATGATGGCTCATTCCCGGGACATCCAGGAGAGAGCTCGCCAAGGGGAGACACACCTGGGCAAGGTGCAGACTTGGCTTGAGGTCATAGCCCACGGTACTCCACTTAAGGGGAGCCCGTGAAATTTTAATGACATTCTGAGGTTTGCCAAAAAGCATCGTTTTAAGAGAAGAGCAGGAAATGCGCCTGCGTGGAGCCTGGGCAGCAGGGGTTGAGAGGAACTCATTCCTCCCGTCACTGAGCTCCAAGGCGGGCACGCCCACAGGGCCGCCCAAACTCCGGCTTCCCAGGCAACCGCAGCTCAGGCCCTGCCTCTGGCTTCATTCCCCTGTAAGCCCCCCCCGCCCCAGGGCAAAGGCACCCCTCGTCCCAAGGACCGGTGTCCCTCTGGAAAGGGCTGCCTCAGGCCCACATGCCCCTCTTGAGTTGATTTTTGGAAGTAATTTCCATGTAATGAGAGCACAGGGAAAACTCATTATTCCAGACACCGCTCATTAGGGGTCTGGGGCCAGCAGAAAGTGACATTTGCTTTCTCCACAGACAGTGCAAATTAACAACCAGAGAAGATCGCAGGGACCTTTAAAGAGCCAGAAGCAGCTCCTGGCCAGCGGCTGTCAGCCGTCAGGAGGCACAGTCCACGTGGGAGGTGTTAATTACAAGTCTTTCCTTCCTAGTCAGTGAGGAAGACCCCAAAGGGCGGCCCGGGGCATCAGTGCCTCCAACCCCGAGTGTGAGATGACCCAGAGCAGCCCTGGGAGAGCGACACCAGTATTATTCCCATTTCACAGAGGAGGAGACTGAGGCTCACCCTGGGTCTCACAGGGAGGACCCCACAGAGCCCAGAGACCACCAGGCCCCACTGCCTGGGGTCCGGCTCACTCCCCCCATGGCAGTTGGTGGAGAGAACACAGGCTCTGTACTCCATCCTCTGGCTTTGCCAAATTCCACCCCATCTGGGAGACTGGAAGGATGGGGACAAAGGGACCCTTCTCCTTTGTAAACTGTGAGATCCTGGGGGGTCAACAGAGAGGGGCAGCTGGACCGGAAGGATCTTGTGAGCCACGGCGTGGAGATCTGTGCTGCTGGAATGAAGCGTCTCTGAGGGGCACACAGTAGGGCTGGGCAGTGGGAGCCACGGAAGTTTACAGAGCAGGAGCCGCTATGGGCATCCAGGAGCCCGGCCACGCCATTCCTAAACTGCCCAGTCTCCCCAGCTCGATGAGGAGGGGAGGAAGGAAGCCCCTGCCCCAGGAGAGAAGGGAAGGAGGCCAAACTGAGGAAGGGGTGGGAACTGGGGCACATTTCCCGAAAATTCCAGCTCCCCCCTGGTGTTCTCCCCATGCAAAGGTCACCCCCTTGTCATGGAAAGTTGGGGCCCCCAGCCCACACTCACACTGGCAGGTTCTTACCAATCCGTCTGCTCCGCGTCGCTGAGAGATGTGGCCCCACTTAATCCCACACCCAGCCCTGGGGTGTGACACCCATGGGTGTGCACGAATCTGTCCCGTCCCCCCTGGGTCCACAGCTAAGGAGCCATGCTTGGGGGGGGGGTGGGGGGTTAGGGACAGGAAACCTGGGAAAAGTGACATCTGCCTAAGAGGGTCCCGTGCAGGGGAGGGGGTCGGGGGTGAGGGCTGCAGCGGTCCCGTGGCAGAATCTCCATCCCATCCTCCCCCGACCCCCGCAGGCGCGGAGGCTGCTCCACGGACACCAGCGGGGTCAGTAGGATGGCAGCCACGGCAGGGCAGACCGTCCATCCCACAGACTCTCCTGTGCACACAGAGCCAAGATCTTTCTCCACCTTCGGCTCACACGGGATGGAATCCCCAGCCGCGTGGGGTCTCCATCCTGTGTCCGTGGCCTCGAGCCCACCCCTGCTGAGAACGGCCCAGGGGAGGCTTCTGAGCCCTTGATTCATCAGTAGCTGGTAGTCGGTTGAGCTGGGAGGAGGCCCACGGTCACCTTGCCCAGAAGCCCTCCTGGCTAGGAGGGGCGGAGCAGGTGGGAGGGGCTGGGGGCGGGGCTCTGGTGCTGGTGGGCAGGCTGGGGCAGGACTGCAAGGGCCAGGGCCAAGCAGGTGACCTGGCGCACAGGGGCAAAGGGCTTCAGGGGTCATCAGCTTACTCCTCATCAGTTACTTGCTGGACACACGATGCAGCCCAGGCCCTGTCCCTCCCCGACACCCAGTCAGCACAGCGGTGAGGTTTTCTCTGGACACACCTGCCGGGTGGGAGCTGCAGGGACCAGGTGGACAAGGGGGTTTAACCAGGGTTGGGGTTTTGCCAGGAGAGGGCCCAGAAGGGAGAGAGGAAGGGAGGGAGTGGGGTGATAGGAAGGGCATGGTGCGGGCGGCCTGGACTCCAAGCCGGGACAGAGGGCAGCGGCCGGGGGCCTGGGGAGGAGCGGGGCAGAGATGGGGGTGGACAGTGAGTCAGCGGGAAGCTGGGGTGGAGAAACAGGTCGGGGAGGGCCCCAGGTGCAGGCCTAGAGCAAAATGGAAATGCAGGGCCCTGTTCCAAACAGCAGGCAAGGTGGGTCATTAAAGGCGTTGGGATCCAGAGCCTGGTCCTTTCCTCCACGTGATGTTTTTTATTTGCTGCTATTTAATGTCATTCTAAGTAAAGAAAAATTTTAAATATAAATTCTTAGCATGAATTTTACCACTTATCCTGGTTTCTTCTCTGATTATTATATCAGAGCATCTAAGTCGTATATGGAATCACGGCAATTATTCAATTTGTATTTCACGCTCTTTCCTGAGGAATGTCTGCATGGAGCTGAGGAGAGAAGCCAAGCCAGACTCAGGAGGCGGGAGAGGACGCCCCCCAGGCAGGACCTGCTCCAAGGAGCGCCCCCTCGGACCCTCAGGCAGAGCACAGACCTGCCACCTTCCGGGCACACCAGCTCCGACCCGGCTGCTGGGTCTCCCCTCCCGCCAGCCGCCAAGGGATGCACACCCTGAGCGCACGCCCCCAGCCCACTCGATCAGCCGACCCCAGGGGCCTTGCAGCCTGCGCACCAGGACTCGGTAGGTAGTGGATGTGGGGCGAGAGGCTCACCCCCACCAAGTCGCCACCCAACTTGCCTCGGCCGGCGCCATGGCTACCACCTGCCCCAGCTCCAGAGACCAGCCCGACCCCTAGTGCCCAGGCCCCTGCCAGGACAGAGGGCAGTCATGGTCTCTGGGCAGGGATGGGAAGGGGAAAGTCGGGCTGGAGTCTAGGTGCTGACGGGTGACCCAGGTGTGATGTGAAGAGAGACGCTTAGTTCTGTTGGTTTCTGTACAGGGGGCTGGGGGCGGGGGGAGAGAGGGAAGGGGATGGGGCCCGCGGGGAGGAGGAGGAGCATCTTTGGGGAACAAGCTGGCTCGGGGCCCTCCCTGCCCTCCTGCCAGAGCCACTCAAAGCCCAGAGGCTGGGGGAGCAGGGACATCGGTGGCTGGTTCTGCTCTGGCCTGGGCCCCAGCTCCGGGCTCCCGGCCAGTGTCTTCCCCTCCCCCACCCCCGAGTCCCTGTCCCCTTTGCAGGCAGGAAAATCAAGGCAGCCAGCGTGGATGCGGTCGGGATCACGGGCCACACTGCCTCCAGCAATGGCCCAGAGGACAGGGTGCTGCTGCCCAGCCTGACCCCACCACAACCCTGGGGAGGCTGTTTCTCGAGGATTCGGGATATATGCAGACCCGGGCCCACGCTGACCCCGGGCACCTGGGCTCTGGCCCCAGCGCTGCCCCTCCCCTGCCATCGCACCTGGCTCTGGACCTGTCTGTGGGCCTGGACACTCACTCAGACCCTGCCCAGGATGTCTTGCCCTGGACCTCCCCAGGCTCGCTCCTCGAAGGAATTTTCCATGAGTCTGCGGGTCACCTCCGTTGAGTCCCAGGTGACACCCAGACCTGGTGTCTGGCAATCAGTGAGCATGTGAGTCTGCATGTGTGTGCACACGTACACCATGCCTTCACACACACACACACACACACACCCCCCCCATGGGGTCTGGTCTCCACACCATCCAGCCTTTCACAAGTAGAAACCCCATCCTTCCGGAGTCTCTGTCTGTCCCTCTCCCTCTGTCTGTGTCTCTCTGTCTGTTTCTGTCTCTGTCTCTCTCTGTGTCTCGCCACCTCCTCCCAAGTCCTCCTCTAAACCCGGACGTTTCCATCTGGGCTCCAGCCCACCAGCGCACAGGACAGGGGACCCGGGGCGTGGCCCTCCCGTAAAGGGCGATCGCAGTGATTTATTCGACTTTCTGGCAACAGCTTGATCGAGTCTGGATGGGCACCTGGTTCTGAGCTCGTCCTGGTTGCCAGGAAGCCCTCAGCCTGTAGACCCCATCCCGTCCCAAGTAGCAGAGACGGTAGGCAAAACCTCTTGTGCCCCTTGTGGCCGAGGCTAGGGCTGGGATGGCTGGGACAGCTGGGGACCACGGCGGCCTGTTCACCTACTGACTCCTTGGGGAAAGGGCCTGGTTGACGAAGCTCCCACGGGTGCAGGGGCCCTGCTTTCCCCGGCCCTCCCTGGGGCACCTGACTCAGGGCCCTGCACGCCCACCCCTCCACCCTCTCCCCGAGACTACTGCCTCCATAGACCCGGCTTTGTCTACCTCTCCAAACCGTACGGTGCCGTGGGGCACATCTCTTTGTGTGTCTCTCTGCCTGTAAACCATAAATGCCTGTGAGCAGGACAGGTCTTTCTCATCATCATCTCCCCAACATCCTGCAGAGATTTGATTTGGCACTTCAGACACTTACATGCTGGGTGGGGGGGGAGGGGAGGAAACGGAAGAAGGAGGGATGGAAGGAAGGAAGGAGAGGGGAGGAGTGCTGGTGGGAGTGAGCTGGGCCGTCCTGGAGACACTCAGGGCAGTGCAGCATCAGGACCAGACAGGGCGGGGCAGCTGACCTCACCAGGTCATTCAGACGTGGATGCCAGGTGCCAGGACCACTGCGTTTCCGCCTGGCGTGGCAGAGCTGAGAGGAGCCCTGGTCCCCTCGGCCCTCGGCCTCCTAGGACCCAAGACCCCCTTCCCTGGGAATCGCGGTCCTCAGCTGTTCCCATTTTTCTCGTTTCAATAATTCTTGCAGCCAATGTTGTGTAAATAAAATTATTCTTCCCCCAAAAATCATTAGCAGGGCCGGACATTAATTCCCCTGCACTCTGTGTAATTAACTGCGTGGAACACAGGGCATTAAAGGATCTGTTTGCTAATCACCACCCCTCTGCTCCAGGCACCTAATTAAATCCCTTCCTGTTTATCCATTTACAGGATCCAGGGCAAAGAGACAGGCCCCCGGGAAAGCTGCTGTCATAAATCAGCTTTTTGTAATTGCCAGAGGGTGCAGGTCCACCTTGTGTGTTTGCATTTCACTCCCACCACTCAGTCCCCACCCCTGCAGTCCCCTCCCTCCCAGACTCGTGACTCTCCACCCAGGCCCCTGCAGGGAAGGAGGACACCGCACCTGGGAGGTGGGCACAGGAAACAGCACCCACGAGGCCCAGGTGAGCGCCTTGCCCGCGACACACCCACCCCCGGGTCACACCTTTGCCGCTGCGGCCCCTTCACGTGAAAACTTCGTGCCGCCCTCGCCTACGTCTGTTAGATGGGGCTCTGGGACCACCTTTCCATCCTGGGCCTCCCGCTTGTCCCCTTAACAGCAGCAGCTGGGGCAACTGGGGGTGATTTTGTCCCTTCACTGAGGTCCCCAGACGGCCGTCTCCTCGGAAACGGGGCCTCAGGAACACAGCTGTGGCATCTGACATGAGTTTTGAATCCTGGCACCTCCTAGCCCTTGTGACCTTGGGGAGGCACGTGACCTCCCAAGCTCCTGTTTCCTAGATTATCAAAGGGGACAATTCTGTTGGCCAGGACGGTCGTGGAGGTGTGAGTAAGCAGTCAAGGGAAGTCACAAGGCTCCCCAGGACAATCCCCTGCCTATGGGCATTGAGCACTTGCTATCTGCCAGCACCCGCACATAACCCTGAAGGACGGCCTGTCACCCAACCCTGTGAACGGGCATGTTCAGGGTCCTGGAGGTCAGGCCGCTTGCCCAGCACCCAGTGGCTACTGGCAGAGACTTGTACAAACAAACCCAGGTCTGAGGAAGCAGATAAACAGGGCCAGGCAGGGTGTGGAGCGACAGTTGGTGGGGACCAGGTTTCTTTTGGGGTGAGAGTCGCACAGCTCTGTGAATATACTAGAAGCACTGAATTGCACATTTTAAACATGTGGCCTTCACAGTACGTGAATTACATCACAGTGAAACATCATCGTTGCAGCCCAGGTCGTGACAAAGCCCACCCACGGACCTCTGGGGCTCCCAGCAGCTGGAGGAGACAAGGAAAGTCCCGCCCCCGGAGCCTCCAAAAGGAGCATGGCCTTGCATCCTGGATTTGGACTCTGGCCTCCAGAACTGTTGTTTCCAGGCACCCGGTTTGCGGTGATTTGTTACAGCAGCACAGGAAACTCATACTTCTCCTGAATCAGAATCTGAATTTTATAAGATCCCCAGGTAATTCAGTGCACATTACAGCTTGAAAAGCACTGGTCTCCAGGTGCCTGGAACCCAGGCTGTCTCTGGGCTGAGCAAGACTTGGGTCTGGGCTTCCCTGGTGGCACAGTGGTTGAGAGTCCACCTGCCGATGCAGGGGACATGGGTTTGTGCCCCGGTCCGGGAAGATCCCACATGCCACGGAGCAGTTGGGCCCGTGAGCCGTGGCCGCTGAGCCTGCGCGTCCAGAGCCTGTGCTCCGCAATGGGGGAGGCCACAACAGTGAGAGGCCCGCATACCGCAAAAAAAAAAAAGTGATTTAAGATGGTATCATTTATGTTATGTTTATTTTACTGCAATTTAAAAATTTTTAATAAGCCCATTACACATGTATTTATTTTTATCAAAACTCTGGGACTGCGGACTCCCAGCCCGTCTCTGGCCGAGGTGCTGATGACTGCCTGCTCTTACTTCATCTCAATCGCTGGGATTCCCGGCCCAGGGATCGAACCCGTGTCCCCTGCATCGGCAGGCAGATTCTTAACCACTGCACCACGAGGGAAGTGCATAATGTGTCTTTTTCCTTTGGCTGCTTCATCACTGGTGTTGAGCAATTTGATTATAACATGCCTTGCTGTTGTTTTCTTCATGTAACTTGTGCTCGGGGTTCATTGAGCATTCTGAATCTGTGGGTTTACAGTTTTTATTAAATTTGGACATTTATGAGACATCATTTCTTCCAATAACTTTTTGTTCTCCTCTTTTCTCTCCTTCAGGGCTCCAGTTGCTCATATATTAGGCCACTGAAAGTCGTCCCATGGCCCTCTGTGCACTGTTCATACTTGTGAGGTTTTTTCCTCTGTATGCTCCATTTTGGATACCTTCTAATGCTATATCTTCAAGTTCATGTATCTTTTTTTCTGCAGTGTTTAATCCCATTCAGGTGTATTACTCATCTAAGACACTGCAGTTGGTTGTCCTCACTTCTAGAAGTTTGATTTGAGTCTCTTTTATAGCTTTCACACCTCTACTTAATATGTTCAATTTCTCTCTGTGTGTTTCATTTTGGATACCTTCTAATGCTATATCTTCAAGTTCATGTATCTTTTTGTCTGCAATGTTTAATCCCATCAGGTGTATTTCTCATCTCAGACACTGCAGTTGGTTGTTCTCACCTCTAGAAGTCTGATCTGAGTCTCTCTTGCAGCTTTCACACCTCTGCTTAATACGTTCCATTTTCTTCCGGCTTTTTGAACGTAGTTACAGCAACCGTTTTAATATCCTCGTCTGCCAATTCTAACATCTGGGCTAGTTCTGGGATGGCTTCGACTGATTGATTTTTCTCCTCCTTGAGGGTCATATTTTCCTGCTTTTTGTGTGCCTGGTAATTTTTTACCAAATGCCCAACCTAATGAAGTTCGCTTTGTTAGGTGCTGAATCTTTTTTGTTCAGGTAAGTAGTCTTGAGCTTTGTTCGGGGGTGCATTTATTTTGAAACAGTTTGAACCTGTCCAGTCTTGCTTTTAAGCTTCATTATGCAGGATCAGACAGTGGTTAACCTGGGTTTAGTTATTCCTCATGACTGAGGCCGGACCCTGCTGAGTGCTCCCTGCAGGGATCCGTGAGTCACGAGGTTTCCCATCTGGCTGGTGGAAAGGAACCCTACTCCCAGCTCCGTCAGCCCAAGGGCTGTTTCCTCTCATCCTTTGGGTGTTTGGTCCTCTGCTAGACCTCAGGAACCCTCCTCACACGCATGCAGCAACCAACTCACATGAATATCAGCGGGGGGGGGGACCTCCAAATCTCCCCTGTGCAGCTCTCTCCTCCGGGGCCCTGCCCTGTGACTCTAGATGCCTTGGTCTCCCCGGGCCCTCGGGTCCCTCTCTTCCACTCAGGGCTTCCATCAGGATCCTCCTGGGGTCACCTCCCTGTGCCACAGCTGGAAACCCCCTCCTGGCCATGAGCTGGGGGCAATCATGGGGCTCACCTCACTCCTTTCAACAATCACTGTCCTTCCTTGCCTGGTGTCCAGTGTCCTGAAAACTGTGGTTTCATAGATTATGTCTGGATTTGGGGAGCAGCAGAGGGAAACACTGAGGCTTTAAGCAGACTCCCACCAGGACCTCGAGTTGGCCCCAAGTCCAAGTCCAGGGGCATCAAGCCAGGCCCACGTCTGGGCGGCAGTGCCAACAGCATCATTGTCATTGCCATTTATATTTTAAGGGAAGACAAGAAAAGGGGAGGGTCTCACACACACCGGGCCTCGTCTTTCAGCCTCAGTCTTTACTGGTCAGTAGGAAAGGCCTGTCTTTACCACTTGGTGCAAGGGCTGTTTGCAGACTGGAGGCCCACCCATGTTTCCTTGAGACTGGTCAAGGCCAGGCCAGCAGGCCCAGAGCACAGGAGTGTACGAGCCCATCAGGAGGACAGAGCCCCATGGGCCAGCTGGGCATCCACCCTAGGCCCAGAGGGTTGCCCACCTCTGGGCCAGATCAGGGGCTGGGGGGAGGGTCTGGAAGCCCCGAGAGAAGGGAGAGGGCTCTGAAGGCTCTCAGGAATCTTATTTTCATCACTGCCATCATCTTCACCCGCATACACAGGCCGCTATCACAGAAGGCCCCAGCCCGACCTTCCCTCCAACTCCCCACCTGGCCTCCACCTCTGCCCGGTCCACAGTGCCAGTGCCGGGGCCCCGCAGGGGCTCTCTCTAGACAGAGGGCTGGGCTCATCCCCTGGCTCTCTTTGGCTTCCCTGAGTCCCAGGAGAGACAAAGCCGGGGAAGCCACTGACCTCCAGCCAATGGGCCTCTCGCATAAAAATTTACCACCAGACTGTGAAATGTTTAAACACCATATTTCACTACTAAAAAGTGAGGCAGAAGCCAGCACCTTCTGAGCCAGGATTTTCCTGGGTACAGACAGGCATTTTATAGACCAAAGCGATAGCATAAAATAAATATGACCAGCGAGCTGCGGGGAGTGGGGAGCTCTGCCCAAGGAAGAACTGGGAGGTCAGGCCCTCCCAGTGGGCAGCCCCCCTGCATTGTCCTGGGGCCACAGCGTGTCCTGGCTCAGAGCACTCGGCAGACAGCCTGGTTCAAGTCTCCAATTTCCAGAGGAAGAGCCTGAGGTCCTAAGAGCTCCCATGACTGTGTAAGGCCCCCCGGCCCTGTGGTGGAGACAGGCCTGAGGCCGTGTGAATCCAGACCCTGCTCGCCTGTTCTTGAGCCCCCGCCCCGCACCCAGCCCAGGAGGGCTTTGGCCTCCTCTTGGCACACACAAGGGAGGGCGGGACATGGGGCAGTGGTGGAGAAACACAGCAACCCCTGGAGGGACACAGAGGGATAGGGGTGGGGGTGGTGGGAGGGCCCCCCTCTCTGCTCTGGGAGGCTGGAAATCCGGAAACCGGACCCAGGCGGCAGCTTCCACACAAGCAGGGTCCTGCAGTGGGTTCTCCCACCCTCCCCCACCTAGGGGACCCCCCAAGGTCCTCTGCAGCCCCTGCCCTGGATGCCCTTGACCTCAGGGTAGGACGGGAGACTGGCCCCCCAGCCCAGATGGCCCCAGGCCTGCTCAGAGGCCACCTGCCCGGCTCATCGGGGGGCGGGGGAGGTGAGGGGGATTAACAACCAGACGCCCCCCACCCTGGGCGTCACGGGGCTGAGAGCAGCAGGAGGGGCCGGTCGTCCACCCCTCACGTCCCTCGTGCCCTCACGCCCCTCGCGTGTACAGCCAGCACGTCCTGCACCTACTGTGCCCCTGGCACGTGCGGGACACAGGGCATGTGGGAAGGGGGCATCTCCCGGCAGTGGACCCTACCACGCCCTAACAAACAGACAGGGGAGGGGCGCCAGGGGGCCCGCATGCCCAGGGTCCCCTTCAGACCACCTCAGCCTGTGCTGCAGCAGGTGCATTTGGGGTCGGGGTGGGGGGAGCCCTGAGGGGATGAGGAGGAAGGCTGGGGACCCAGAACGGCAGCCTGAGTGGTGGGGAGCTTTCCTGAGCTCGGGGGCCACCATCAGAAGCTTTAGGCCAGAGCGGGTGAGAGCAGGGGCAGCCTGTGCGCAACTGGGGGCGGTGGTGAGACGGGCGGGGGCACGTGGAGGGCGAGCGGCGGTCGGGCTGCAGGTGGAGGGAGGCGTGGCAGGGGGATGAGGCTGCCTGCCGGCCGTGTGGCCTTAGACAGGTGACCCCTCTGAGCCCGGAGGGCTTGGGGGTTAGGAATTAGGAATTAGAGGTCTTGGCCCAGAGCAGGGGTGGCTCCGCCCCCCATAAAAGGGCCACATCGAATTGGCTCACACGTGCTGCTGGTGTTGTCCTCAGCCGTGGCCCCCCCAGGGACCCCAGTCCCTCCCCTGCCATCCAGGAGGCACCGACTCCCACCAAGGACTCGCCTGCAGACTTCCGTGCACGCGTGTTCTGCTCCAGGCAGGTCCTCGGAGGTGCTTCCCGAAACTGGCGGTCCCTCCCGAGAGGCGCTGAGCGCGCCCAAGACAACCATGTTTGCCCTCTGTCCTGTGTTCTTTATGAAACCCGAGGGCACTCCAGGGTCCCAGAGAGCCCGTCCCGGCCAGGGTCACGTTCGAAGACTAGCAGTCCAACAGCCAGAGTGAGTCAGTCAGAGAAATCCTGGCCTTTATTTATGCTTCTTAGAAAAACTGGAACTGATCCAAATCAGAGCTCAGAGACTCTTCATCAAGTCCTTTACTTTCTTCTTTTTCTCCCACAACCCACAGATGCTCCAGAACCGCCAAGAATGTCCATTCCAGAGTCCCCACCACCCTCCGCTCCTGGGTCCTTAAACTCCAACCGCCCCCCAGATGCTTCAGGACCCGGGGCATCCGGGAGATGCAGCCCAGCCAGCACCCTGCCCTCAACCCCCTTCTTCCCGCTCTCCCCTCCCCCTTCCCTCCCCCACTCCCTTGCCCAAGATCCAGGCCACAAAGGCCCAGACTGTCCTCCCAGAGCAAAGCCCACATGCTCTCTTAGGAGGGAAGACTGGATGCAAAATTCGCAGACCTGGTCCCCAACACATCAGAGAGCAGTGATTTCCCATTTGCCCCCAAAGCCCGCTGGCCCTGCCCTGTCCCCACGGGGACAGCCCTGAAAGATGAGGTAGTTCCAAACGGGGACATCAGAGCCACCAGGAACAAGAGGAGCCTGGCCCAGGGCCTGGGAGGGTTCCAAGACCTGCAGCCCACCTCCATCCGGCCCCTCCTTTTGGGGCGGGAGCCTCCCATCCACACCCGTCCACCAGGAAGCGGGACGCCACCTCCCTCTGCACTCCACACTCCCCAAGAGAGGAGGGAAGCATCAGGGTGCCCTTGAGGTCTGGCTGACCCCAGCCCCAGCGAGACCAGCCTGCCCTGCTGCCCTCCCACTGGGCAGTACCCAGCAGGAGGACCAGTTCCTCACCCAGGTCTGCGATCTCAGCGGGGCAGTGAGGCAGCAACTAATTACGCTTTCCAGGGGAGGCCTTTCTGCTTTGTGTTCTTTTTAATGAGGCTCTGGGTCTGAGCCTCTAATCACCACCGTCAATTATCTGTGGGTGGGTCAGGTTGCCCACCTTCATAAGCCCCCTATGCCCAGGTCTCATCCTGCAAGGGGTGGGGCAGGCACGTCAGAGAGCAGAGAGCTGACCAAAGAGGGCACAGCCGGGAGAGGAAAAGGAGGCCTGGGGGACCCCAGCCGGTCCCCAGGCCTCTGGATTTGAGACAGGCTGGGACCTGGGACCCTTTGCTGCAGTGTTTGCACCTGGACACACCTCTCCTCGAGCCTCAAAATACAACGAAACTATAAGGGACTAAAAATAACTGCATGCATGCACAGTTGGGGCAAATTCTGGACAAAAGGTACAAAGAGATCAAAAAGCCCAACTGCCACTTCTGAAGAGCCGGGAGCAAAAGCAGGGGGTTGGGAGCAAAAACAGGGCACTGAGCATGCCCCCTGCACACACCACCACCAAGGGGGTGGGCAGACCTCCTAAGCCACCCCTCCGGCCCAACCCCTGGATACACCCCTACCCTCACCCCATATAGGGAACCAGCCACCCCCCACCCTCAGGGAGGGAGCAAGCAAGGGAACCTGTTGTTTGTTCTTGCTCCCCCGCTGAGGCCACAGTACAGACTCGCCTGAATTTCTTGTCTGGCCGCTAGTCAATTTCTGTTGATTGGGGAAGGTCAAGAACCCTGGTTGGTATCAGACTTAGTGTCCCTTCCATAGGCAGGAGATCCACACCTGACCCCCAGCCCTCTTCTGGCCACCCCCTGGCCAGCTCAGCAAAGGCTCAGTTCTCCTCCCAGAGCCACACCTTCCTTCCCAACCCAGCCCCTCATCAGCCAGACCACGGGCCGCGCTACAAAGGGGCGTCCTCTCTGCCCTCCTACCACCCCTCTGCCACCCAACCCAACCACTTTCTTCTCTGTCCCCCCCAAAGACTGTCAGCACCATAAAGGTAGCAGGGGCTCTGCTGCATCCACTGCTGTAGACCAGTGGACCCCAGTGGGGACCATTCTGCCCCCCAGGGGACACTCAGCATGTCAGGTGACACTTTGGCTGTCACACTGCCAGGGGATGCTCCTGGTATCCAGCGGGCAGGGGCCAGGGATGCTGCTCAACACCCTGCAATGTCCAGGATGGCCCCATGACAAAGATCAGTCCAGCTCCAAATGGCCACAGTGCCCGGGGAATGGATCTGCGAGAGACTCGCCACCTGGCACGGGGCCAGGCACATGGTAAGAGCTCTGTGACGTGTGCCCACGAAAGGCCAAGGAATGAATTCGCTGGTAACAAATGAAGGATGGGTTCCTGCTTCCCAAGCTGCAGGGAGGGGCTGGTGTGTATTTTGAGACGGGCTCACACACGTACGAAGGTTCTCGGCAACAGTAGAGTTCATCAGAGCTCAGGGACATTGCCCCGCCCCGGAGTGCACACCCTCCACACGCCCCCTGCGCCCCTGCCCTTCCCCAAGTCCCGCCCACGAGCTGAAGCCACACCCACCACCCTCTCTCCACCCTCCTGGGCTGCATGGACCACACCGCACAGAGGAGAAGGCTCAGTCCTGCCCTTTGGGGCTCTGTGCCCAGGGACAGATCACCATCTCCCTTGATCCTCAGTTTCCAGCAATGGCCGCTGCCTGGCCACGACCCAGCACCGTCACGACAAAGGAACGAAACACTCGACTTGGAAGCACCTTGTAAATTGTAGGGTGCCACACCACTGGGAAGAGCATCCCTCCCGTGCTGTTGGGCCCTCCACCAGGGGGCACCAGGGCATTTCTTCACCAGGCACCTGGGCGTTTCATGGGGCTGGAGTCCAGGGCCCACGTGTGCAGCTGGCAACTGTGTCGGGCCAGGCAGCCCACAGGCCCCAGAGCACTCGCTCAGAGAAGGAAGGAACCAGGCAGATGGCTCGTGGGCAGGCTGGTGGCACCACCCCGTGTGGGCAGTCAACGCAGACTTCTTTGTGCTGCCTCCTCCACACTGTATCAGGAGACACATGGGGAGAACGAGTTTGGCCCCAGAGACAGGCCTCCAGGATCTCAGCTAAGCTGTCTGTCTTCCAGGAAGGCTTCCTTGATCACGCCCCTGCCCCCATCAGGCACGGCTCTGCTGGCTGCCTCTGCACCTGTGCTGCCCTCACCCCACCCACTCCACACCCATGGATGCAACTGGTTTGCTCATCTGTCACACCACCGGACTTTGGTTCCGTGAGGGCAGAAACTATCTGGTTTTTCACCTTTGGATCTCTCCCTCCCTGCCCACTCCCAGACCTAAACTGACTGTGTGACTTGCTCAAGAAAAATATTTATAGAGTGAGGAGATGGATGGACGGACGGATGGATGGATAGGTGAATGGATGGGTGGGTGGGTGGATGGATGGATGGATGGATGGATGGATGGATGGATGGATGGATGGGTGGATGGATACATGGCTGGCTGGATGGATGGATACATGGCTGGATGGACAGATGGATGGATAGGTGCATGGGTGGATGGATGGATATATGGCTGGATGGACGGATGGATGGACGGACGGACAGACAGATGGATGGACGGACAGAGGGACAGACGGATGGATGGACAGATGGATGGATGAATGGGTGGGTGGGTGGATGGATGGATGGATACATGGCTGGATGGATGTATAGATGGACGGGTAGTGGATGGACAAACCGACAGACAAATGGAGAGGATGGATGGATAAATGGATGGATGGTAGATGACTGGTTAGATGAGTGGATGGATGGATGGAAAGGCAGATGGTTGGTTGGATGAGTGGATAGATCCCTGGACAACTAGCACACTCAGCACATAAGTAGAGGCCTAACATGAAGTGCAAAAAAGCAGGAGGTAGACAGAGGCAGGGCCCAGGCCTGGAGCCGAGGCAGGAGGCCCTAGGACAGCAAGCCCAGGGAAGCAGGACCATTTGCAGGGCAGAGTCAGGAGCTGGGAGTGATTAAGCCTGCATGCTCATCCCTGGAGCCCCAGCAGCCCTACATTCATTAAGGTGCTGATTAGGAGAATTTCATGGGAAATAGACATTGATGCCTGAGGTGCTCCCAGCCCTGGCACCGCCAACCTCCTGATCAAGTGTCTCTCAGGGTCTCTCCACGGCCCCAGCGCCACACTGCCTGCAGAGAGTCTCCAGGAGTGAAGGAATCCTTGAGCACGCAGGGTCCCTGCCCAGGACGATTCAAATGACCTTCTGAGGCCCCCACTTGTCCCCTCCCTCCACCAAAGAAAATTCAAAGATCCAAATACCAAGGACCTTAAAAACCGCCCAGGGACCTCCCTGCTGGTCCAGTGGTTAAGAATCCACCTTCCAATGCAGGGGACATGGGTTCAATCCTGGTCGGGGAACTAAGATCCCACATGCCACGGGGCAACTAAGCCCGAGCACTGCCCGCACGCTCTAGAGCCTGTGTGCCTCAACAAGAGAGCCCACGTGCCACAACTACTGAGCCCACGTGCTCTGGAGTGGGTGCATCACAGCTAGAGAGAAACCCACATGCCCCAACAAACAGCCCGCATGCCACAACGAAAGATCTTGCATGCAGCAACGAAGATCCCGAGGGCCGCAACTAAGACCCAATGAAGCCAAATAAATAAATAAATATTTTTTAAAAAAACGCCCAGCTCAGGCTGCCTGTAAGCACCCTGGGTGGACTTCCCTGGTGGTTCAGTGGCTAAGACTCCACGCTTCCAATGCAGGGGGCACAGGTTCATTCCCTGGTCGGGGAACTAAGATCCTGCATGCAAAAAAAAAAAAAAAAAAAGATAAAAGAAGAACCCTGGGGGGCTCAGCCCTTCCCCCACGGCCCTGGTCCCCGCCCGCCCCCCACCCGTCTCTCCTTTCTCACGTCCTCATGTCTGAACAGGGCGCCCTTTACGTGTCCTGCTCATCTGAGACACACACAAGGCTGTCGTTTAGGTCTCTGCCTCTCAATTTCCAGATGCAAAACTGACGCTCCATGAGGTGGGGTAGCTTGCCTTGGCCAAGAGGACACAGGCCGGAGCTGACCCCACGTGTGCTGTGGCTGCTGGGCAACGTCCCCTCGGCCAACCGCACGGCAGTTGTGGAGGTTTGCCCATCACCTGCTGATGAACCTGGATGGTCCTGGCACCCAGGAGGCGGGAGGGAGGCTCGGGGACCTGCCGGAGCCAAGAGCCCAGCTCCAGAAGCCAGTGGGTGCCTGGGACTCACGGTTTCCCTAACACTTGCACACCTGAGACAGGTGTGGTCACCCTGGGACACTCCCATCCTGTTCACAGGGGAAGCAGCCAAGCCCAGAGAGGTCTCAGCACCAGGCAGAGCAGGCAGGGGCTTCGGTGTGTGGCTCAGCCCTAGCGCACTGTGTGACCCCGGCAAGCCCCTTCCCCCTCTGCACCACACCCTCATCTCCCCCAGGGTGCAGGGGTGCAGACGACCCCCCTCGTAGGGTGGAGAGTTCTGTTCCTGGGCTTCCCTGCAGCTCCCCAAGGCCCGTCCATCTCTGGGCCTCCCTGAGCCCCACGGGGACCTTCAGTGTGATAAACAGACAAGGGCCCTCGTATGGGAAAGGACAGCAGGTTTGAGGCAGCTCAGCATGTCTTTGCTGGTGACCCCATTTCTCAAGGTGGGGATGGGGTATTTCATGTCAAGTTGGGACAAGTTAAAACACATTTGTCATCCGTTCGGAAGGCGTCCAGCCCCCAGGGAGGCCAGGCACCGTCTTACTCCAGCTCACCCAGTGCCAAGTCAATTGCGGGAGCAGCGAGCTTCTGGCTGAGGACACGCGGGGCAGGGTTGTGGTTGATCCCGGGCCCGTCGCTCAGCCCAGACGGAGCCCTGGCTTCAGCTTCACTGGAGCCTCGTCCACACTCTGCCCTTGGCCATGATGACCGCGCTTTGGGAGGACCCTCCCTGCTTCCTCGAGGTGCCTCCTGCTGAGCGGGTGACAGTCCCGGGAGTCCTGGCACAGGCTCAGCCCCGGGACTGGGGGTGTGGTCCCAGATGGCGCTGGTGGTGGGAGTGGCGGTGAGGACCGCCGTGTGAGGGCCCTACAGCGAGCCTTCTTCACCTGGATTAACTTGTTCAGCCCTCAGAGCAAACACCATTCCCATCAGCATCTACGGAGGGGGCCCTGCACGTCTGCAGAGCGCCCCCCACGTGGAGCAGTAATTAAATCACCCTCGAGACCGCAGGGAGAAACACGGGCCCTGGCAGAGCAGGTGGGCCGGGATACGGCCCTGAGGACGTGACTGTTAAGATCGGCCCCCAAGGCTGGAGAGGCCGGAGGGTCGGAAAGGGCAGGGGCCACTGAGACTGCAGTAGGTGGACCCTGGGCAGGACTGACGGCCAGGAGGGGTCTCAGAGTGGACTCAGGGTCCTCGTAGCTGCTGCACAGGCAGCCGGTGGGCGAAGGGCTTCACGGTCCTCAGAGGGACACCCTTGGCCGTCTGAGGTGGCTGCCTGACCACAGAGGAGGGCAGGTGTGCCTGGGGTGCACCCTGGGGACGGGCGGGCTGTGGAGGGTGAGGACCCATCCCTGCACACCTCACCTGGGGGAAGATGGCAGCCCCTCCGGAGCTACTCGGCTTAACCGTGTGCTGAGAACTCAACCCACAGTCCACTGGCCCCTGCGTCACGTCCCAGCTGGGCGCTGTCATCGACTGCTTTGCGCAGGAGGGCCTTGAACCGCCCCGGGGGGCTGACCCCTGGCCCATCCCGTGGAGACGCCCCCGTCCTGTGCCAGCTCCCGGCTGTCTCTGCCCAGCCTCCACCACCTCCTTCCCGGGAGGATCCCACTGTCCACGCCCCTCAGAGCCCAGCATTGCCCGCTCCGCCGACCCTGGCCCCCTCTCTCCTCTGACTCTTCACACCCCAGGTTTCCCTTGCCTCCTGGAGGACTTTTATCTCAGCTCCAGGAAGATGCCCAGGTGCCCTCCTTACCTCCTCCGCCCCACCCACCACCGGCCCCCTCCCAGCCCATCTCCCTGGCCTGGACCGCCTCCAGGGGCTGCTCTCTCTGCTCCTGCCTCCCCCCACCACCCATCGCCTTGGCTGCCCTGGCCCACCACCCTCCAGGTGCAGAGGCCCCCTAGCCCACTGCTCCCAGGCCCTGCCGTCTGCGTAGACAAGCACACGCCTGCTCCTGGGCTGGGCACCGGCTCCCCGCCCCCTCCTTCCCGCCCCCTCCCCAGGCCACCCAACCGCCCGCAGGCTCCCAGCGCCCCCTGGTGGACAGTCGCAGGCTGGCCCTCGCCCTCCTTCCCGGGCAGCGCAGGGCAGGGACCCATCCCCTCTCCCACACAGGTGATGCGGACGCCGCCCGACAGCAGGAGGGCCGACGGACGTCTGAAAGGGGACCCCACGCCTGCGGAAGCGAGCGCAGCCCTGCGGTGAGCTGCTCCAGTGGGGGTGGAAGAGCCTCACAGGGGGTGAAAGGTCGGGGGCCCACATTGAGGGATGACACCAAAGGTCCCCATCTACGAGCAGCCGTGGTTCTGACGTATTAGGGCCCGGGGGCCCCAGGGCCGCGGTTCACTTACTTATTCAACCCTCATTTTACCGAGTGCCGACCGCGTGCGGAGGCCCGGCTCACAGAGCGCCGCATCTGGGGGCACAGAGGCGTGAGTGAGCCACGCGGTCACCCAGCAGAGGGGTGCGCCTGGGGTCTCACAGAGCCCCGAGGACGGGCGCATCCCACCAGGGCTGCGGGGCGGGGGACGCACCAGGCTGGGCTGCTCACAGGAGCTCGGGGGGTCTGAGCAGAGGATGGACGTGGTCAGATTGCTGAGTTAGGGGGAGGACTCTGGCCGCCCGGGGAGGACGCTGCCCGGGGAGGGGGCCATCTCAGCGTCCAGGGCGGGGCCGGGGGGTGATAATGTGGGGAAGAGGAGACAGCCACGTGGAGGCCGAACCGGCAGGCCTGGTGACTGAGTGGACTTGGGCTGAGGGGGCAACAGAGAGGACCCCAGGCCAGGGCGGGGCCCCCAGGAGGAGAGATTTCTAGAGGAAGACGGAGATGTGAGTGGGGGTCAGGGGCCGTTTAGGGGACTCTGCCGTCTCAGTGGGGGGTGGCGTTGGCAGCACGGTGGGTGCTGGGGGGAGGCACATGGGACACGGCCGGCAGAGCCCCAGGGTGACCACGGGGCCTCACAGCCACCTCCTGCCTTCACGCCTGTTTACTGCTAACATGTACGAAGACCCCAGGGCAGGGAGGCTGGGGTCCCAGCACCGGTTCCCAGGCCATTTGTTGAAGGAAAGGGTGAGGTATGAGAACGCGTGGGAAAGTGGAGGAATACTTGTTCCCACGAGAGCAATGTTGTACCTTCTGGTCGGCATGAGCAGGGCAGTGGGTGTCTTTGTCGAGAAGATGTGGGGGAAGAAAGCAGGACTCCACTGGCGGCAGCCAGGCAGCATCAGCAAAGACAGCTCAGTTGCCTTCACGCTCTGCATGCGTTTCTGGTTTTTAGACACTGACACGTAGATGGCACTTTTTCCTGTGCCAGGCACTGTGCTAAGCAGGTCTCAAACTCCAATTCGCTTAATCCCAGTGATAACCCTGTGGTTCAACGTCTGACTGTATGTATTTTGCCTTTTGTGCTCCAAGATAGGAGCAAGGACACTCCTGGGCCCAGAAGCCAGCGTGCTCCCTGGAATGAGAGCAGTGCTGGGGAAGGAGCAGCCTCAGGGGAGGGAGCAGCCTCCGGAAGGGGGCAGCTGGGAATCAGGCCCGCCCTCCGCCACCCTCACTCAGACCCCCATCCTGGCCTCTACCAGACGAGCCCCCAGAGGGCCCAGGACCAGGGTTGGGGCATTTGCTCCTGGATCTGTGCTCGCTCTTTCAGACTAAGTACTGGTTGCTTCTGGCCACGCTGCCTCCTTTGTTCCCCCCAGGCCCCTTGGGTTTTAAGGGAAACGGCCCTGACATCCAGGTCTGCTCAGCTCCAGGCCTGGAGGACTCAGTCTCGTTGCTGGGACAGCCTTAGCCTTTCAGCCACTCCCCACCGGCCAGCTGTGGGCAGGGACCCCCGAGCTGCCCCTGACGGGAGCCTAGGAACTGAGCCCAGAAGCACGGCAGTCTCACCGCAAGCAGGGTCAGCCAGACCCAGGCCCCCAGGGAGACAGCCTGCACCTGCACGAGAGCCACACACAAGCCCTCCCAGGGGCACTGGAGGCCCGGATGCAGGGCCCACCTTGGGGAAAAAGGAGCCTGACCCCATCTGGGCTGAGTGACCCCAGCTGCCCTCCAGCCCCTCCCAGGCCACTGCCCCAGAGGCTGCCAGGCGGTTTGCTCCCTCAGGGGCAGCTGGATGGGCTCTGCCAGGACCTTGCAGGTGGCAGGGCTGCCCTGAGCCCAGGACCTGCCAAGGGCAGGGCTCCAGTTCCTGTGCCCAGAGCAGCCTCCTCAATGGGTCTCGGACCTGTGGCTTCCCCAGGCCCACAGCCGTGTCCCCACACACTGGGAAGCCAGTGACCCAAACAGGGTCAGCAGGACCCTGGCACCCCTCCCCCAACTCTGGGGATCAGACTTGGGTCAAGTCAGGCCATCACCGGACAGCTTCCTGGGGCAGTAGTGGAGGGAACTTGGAGTGGACAGAAATCATCCCCTTCCATAGGTCACTCACCATGTGACCTTGGACAGACTTTGTCCCAGCCCAGCCGCAGCCTGGGCCTGCGTGTCCCCCTCTGAAAATCAGGACAGTATGTCACCCATCACAGGGGTTGAGACTGGAGCTCTGTCCTGGTAAAAGAGCTCCAAACCTGGTAGAAGAAGGAGGCGGCCGAGGGGCAGTGCATGGGGGCGGGGGGTACCAGGACACTCTGAGAACGCCCGCCGCTACTAAGTGGGCCACCAGCCGTGGTCCCCTAGGCCACTCCAGCAGCTCTTCCCGTCCCCTTCCTCTGGGCAAGGCCGGCTCATCAACCAGACGGGGAGTGGGGTCCCATCACGATGGACAAGGACCCACTAGAGACCGAGGGTGGCAGGGGCCACCGTGGGCAGCATTTCCAGCTGGCTTCTTCAGGCGCCTCCCAGGAGACATCCCTTGGGTCAAATAAATTTGAGAAATTCTGCACTCGGCTGCTACAGCAACTCACAAAGTGCAGGGATGTATTGACCACCTGGGAAGCATAGTGGATTTCATCAAAATCGATGTTTCCCAAACTTATTTGCCTGGATTCTTTTTTTTCTAGCCACACCTGTTAACATCCCCTGGAGCCCGTGTCCTGAGTAGCCCAACTGGGAAATTCGGCCAAAATGTGTCTCAGCACAAGTTAAAGGGTGTGACCTCTGGGTGTGACCTGCCCTGTTCCATGACACCCTTGTCCCCTCCCTGCCTCCACCACACGCTCAGGAGGAGAAAGAGACGAGTTCCAGCACCCCGTCCTCAGACTCTCTTTTCTCCATTCAGGGACAGGAAATCATTCAACTAACGCAGCTGCTTATACCCGTGTCCAGGAGTGGGTAGGAACCAGACGTCCACAAAATGGATTTTCCAGAAAAATAGAAATTGGCAGTCTTCCCTCAGGCTAGTATCGGGAGGGAAAAAACCATGAACAATTTAAATAATGACAGAAGAGAAAACACGAAATTCCCTGAATTCCCCTCTTAGGCTGAACGGGGGCCTGAGAAGTCCCAGGAAAGCAATTTTAACTCTTCACCCAGTGCTGCGGCTCCCATGAGGTCACTTCCATCTTGTAAACTCGTGCTGGGAAGGAGCCTGGAGGGGCCAGGCGAGCATTCCCCACCACGTGGCCTCGGGCCAGCCCTTCCTCTGCACGCACGTCCTCAGCCGTGGACACTGAGCTGGACTCTGGGGAAACCAGGGAAAGAAACACAGAACAAGGTGATCATGTGATGAGGCATCCAGTGTGTCCTGAATTACACTGCTCTGAATTTTAACCCTAAGCAGGTATTAGGTGTGTGGGGCAGGGTTGGCGCTCGTGTCCATTTGCCATCTGGACGCAGGGGCTCAGGGCATATGAAGCGTTCTCCTTCAGTGACGACCCACACTCATCACACATCCACACATGGCTGCCTTTATCGTACTTACGGATGTGTTCGTGCATGTACTCCCCCAAGTACTGGTAATGCAATGAGCACCGTTAGCCCCCAGACCTTATGGGCTCCCTCCATCCCCCTTCCCCACCTTCCTCACCATCCCAGAGATAATGGCCAGCCTGTGCTGATGTTTATTTGCTTCCTTTGCTGTTCATAAACAGTTTTATCGATCCAAAGTATGCCGAAATCATCCGATGTTCAGTTTGTCTCTCTGCTGATGAGATCCACCAGTCACTGGAATGGCTCGTCTCCTGCCGGGGGACCCTCTGCTGTTGCAGCACCATGACTGGCCCATTGTTTCCCCGGGGTGCTCTGTGGCACCTCCTGCTTTTTGCACAAGTTGTGCACCTGTGCACACAGCCTCAGGGCGTGTGAATGTTCAACTTTGTAATATGAGCCCCAATTCTTCCGAAGTGATTGTTCAAATCTATCCTCCCACCAGAAAGAGAAGGTCCTACAGACCCAACCACAGACCCAACCGGGTTCACCACTTGGCAGGCTCTAGACTGCACTTAAGACGGAGTCACGGGTGGTCCTCACTGGTGCCTCATGTGCTGTCAGCCGTCTGTCTTCCCTCGTGTGAGAGATGCCTGCCCATGGTTTTTGCCCATTTTGCTATTGAGTTATATGTCCTTTTCTTATTGGTCCGTCAGAACTCTTTACATATGCTGGATCCTAATTCTTTGCCCATTATTTGCCTTGAGAATATCTTCACCCAGTCCATAGCTTGCTTTTTGCTCTCTTTAATCGGTCTCTTAATAGACAGGATTCTTACTTTTAATATGTTCAAATTGATCTAGTTTCCATTTACGGCTAGTGATTATGGTGTCTTGCTTACAAAATCCTTCCCTGCTCCCCCCACACCCGCCACCCGCAGGTTGGGGGAGGCTGGGCACTGAGAGAGAAGAGCAAGAATCCTATGGATGAGGATGTCCAGCGGGGAGGAGGCTGGGGGAGACCCTGAGACACCCCAGAGTGGTGTGAGGTCTCTGAGCACAGGGGGAGCTTGGGCTGGGAGGAGGAAGAGGAGGCAGGGTGACCCCCGTGGATCTGCACGCCCAGGGCGCTGGGACCCTCTGCCTTCTCAGGGAGAACGAGGCTGTGCCAGAGGGGGCAGCAGACAAGCTACATTCTGGCAGAGGGCCGCAGAGAACAAGGACTGACTGTCCCCGCTGCCAAGGCCTGGGCAACCCCACATTCCCAGAATGCCCACCCCCAAGAGAAGCTGAAGGGCGAGGGAGAAGAATTGGCCTCGACATCTCCCATCTCCCAAGAGGGGCCAGGAAAAGTCACCAGGAACGGGCAAGATTAAGTTTTGCACCCCAGATGCGCATGGGGGCTTCAGAGCCCAGTTCATTCCCAGAGAAATACTGAGCTTCTACCTTTCCCAGCTAAAATGCCCGTCTGCCCCTGCATCGGGGCCTTGGCACCTGGAAGGGCCCCTGGTGCGTTTAGAGGCAGACGTGCTGGACTTGCCCAGAGTCTGGTTTTCGGTCCTGACTCTGGGCACCTGGGTGGAACACACTCCATCCTGGGCCCACCGCCCCCTCTGCGGCAGGAAGGGACCAGCCTGAGTGATGCTGTCCACACCTCCCATATGCAGACGGGACCAGGGTGGGGTTGGTGTCACCGCCAGGCCGGTAGCTGAGCAGCAGGAATGGCCAGAATCCCACAGCCTGGGCTGGCAGCTGGCAACGGCCCCTGCAGCCAGGGCAGGAGGCCCAAGGTCTCCATCAAACACACCGACCCATGGCCATGTAGCTCTGCCCCAGCTGCGCAGGCACAAGACTCCTGTCCCTTCCAGACTGACAAAGTGCCACACAGCAAGGCGCCACTCCAAGGAACAGCACAGAGCCACGTTTGAAAAGGCAAAAAGAACAGGTGAAGTGAATTCCGCTCATATATTTTATTTAGGCCAAACATATCCATTGTCAATTTCAATGTGTAACTGATATAAAAATTATTGATGAGCTATTTGCATGTTTTTCTACTAAGTCGTTGTCAACATCAGGGGTGTATCAGTCACAGGCCCTCTCAGTCAGATGGCCACATCTGATCAGGGGCTGAGGGCTGCCACATCAGATGTGCAGAGCAGAAAGGACACCAGGGTGGTGGATGAAAACAAGAAAAACTGCAGGTGCACTTTTTAGAAAAGAGAAGCCAATGGTCAGTGCAGGGAATGACCAGAAAAAGGGCTGTTTCCATGCTCAGCTTCCACCGAGCCTGGCATGGCCACGTCTCCCGTGGGTGGGCCGAGGGCCTTAGGACTGATTTTTCTAGCATTTCAGTGACAGCCACATGGTTTGCGCCAAGCCAAGGGCATGACTGCTCCCTGCTGGACTCGTTGCTCCCTGCATCCGTCCTCTTAGGTGGGGAAATCCTGGCACCCAGTGGGCACAGCTGGCATTTCTGCAAGAGGGGAGCCCCCATGGCCGGGCTGGGGCTCAGAAGTATAGGGGCCATCGGTGAAGGGGGTCAGAAGGTACAAACTTCCGGTTATAAAACGAATAAGTCCTGGGGACGTAATGTACAGCATGGTGACCACAGTTAATAACACTATATTGCACATTTGAAAATTGCTAAGAGAATAGATCTTAAAAGTTCTCATCACAAGAAAATTAAAATGTTGTAACTATGTATGTTGATGGGTGATAACTAGACTTATTGCGGCCATAATTCTGCAATATATACAAACACTGAATCATTATGTTGTACACCTGAAACTAATATAAATGTTACATGTCAATTATACCTCGATTTAAAAAAAAAGAAAAAAGAACGGGGCCACGTGGACCCAGTTTACCAAAAACATCAGAAATGGGGCTGGGAATAGGTTGAGGCCAGTGAGGCAATAGAATAACTTAAAGGGGATGCCAGAAAACTGAGTAATCAAGATTTTAAATATATATATATATATATTTTTAATGTAATTTTAAAAATCAAAATTAACACTAAAATACCCATGATGAACAAAATATCAAATGTTAAATAAATACAGGATCTCACCCTCACCCCGTCCTGGAGGTGGTGGGGTCCTGCTTGGCTTTGGAGAGACCCACCTAAGCTGGCCCGGGACTCTCCCAGCTGCCAGAGGTTCTTTCTGGAAGAAGGTGGGTGTGTTAATCTGCTCAGGAGGCCATAACAAAATACCATAGAACTTAAACAACAGGAGTTTATCTTCTCACAGTTCTGGAGGCCAGAGTCCCAGATCCAGGGGCCAGCCAGATGGTATCTGGTGAAGCCTCAGTTCCCGGCGTGCAGATGCCTACTCTCTCCGTGTCCACACGTGGCCTTTCCTCGGTGCAGAGAGAGACCTCTGGTGTCTCGTCCCCTTATATATAACTTTTTATTTTATATCGGAGTATAGTTGATTAACAATGTTGTGCTAGTTTCAGGTGTACAGCAAAGTGATTCAGTTGTACATATACATGTATCTATTCTTTTTCAAATTCTTTTCCCATTTAGGTTGTCACATTCTCTTCCCCTTCTGATCAGGACTTCAGCCCTATAGGATCAGGGCCCCACCCCCATGACCTTATTTAACCATAATTGCCTCCCGAAAGGCCCCATCTCCAAATGCAGTCACATTAGGGGTTAGGACTTCAACGTGTGAATGTTGGGGGCACATTTCCGTCCACAGCAGTGAGATACAGATACGGGAAGCAAACATAGGCTCCTGCTACCTTCCCGCTTCTCTCTGGCCCTCTGAGGCTGTCTGGGGGAGACTCTGTAGTCAGGCAGCTGGACCCTAGAACCTGCCCAGCACCCTCCAACCTTTGGCAAAGACATGGGACAAGCATGGGCTCAATAACCCGCAAGCTCCACCCGCCTGCACAATCCTTGGTGTCCTCACAGCTCAGACCAGGCTCCCCTGGCCCTCCTGAGCAGCCAGGCCATGGGGCCAGCAGTGCAGCCACTGCCCAGCCCACAGGGTCTCCTGGATTCAGAGCTGACAGCGGAGGCACAGGAGGCCCGCCCCACAAGGGCTCTTTCTGCTCCCATGAGGATCCCGATGGCGGCCTCAGAGCTGTTGGATCCTTCATTTCCGTGACTCCCCATAGAGGGCCCACGGTCACCCACTAGGAAACCCGGGACAGCCCAGATCACGCAGACTGGCAGCCTCTGTCCATGGCTGTCCAGGGCCTGCCCTGCGGGGCCAGCGCACTGTGGGGGTGGAAGATGGACCTTGGTTCCTCTGGGCACCTCCAGCCAAACGGAACTGATTTCTTGGGAGATTTTGCAAGAGGTTCTAGACTCCTTTTCCCACAGAAGTGGCCTGGAGGTGGGAGGACGGTCTGGTTTACAACTTGCCCTCTGAGAGGCACAGCCAGGAGTGGCCTGGGGGCCCTGCCCAGAAACGTAACGGTCCCCCTTCACGGTCATTCCCTGCGCTGACCATCGGCTTCTCTCTGTGTTTCTTTTTAGTGCTTTCCCAAAAGAATTGAACACACATTCACCTATGTGTTAAAACGTGCTTAAAAATGGTTCATTTTGTGAATTTCACCGCAATTTTTTTTCAAGTGCTTGAATCCCTGCAGGACACTCTGAGCCCAGCTGTGGAGCCTGTGGTGGCTTAGAACCTGGGGAGCTCCAGACTTTCGGGGGCTACTTCGGGTGATGCCATTCATCCGTCATGCCCCCGGACACAAAGGACAGAAGTGCACACCTTCGTCACAAATGTGTGCTGCGTTCCAGCCTCAAAGAGGTCTTAGAGACTCGGGGTGGCAGCTGTAAAACATGTCCCCAAAGCCACTGACCCTCTGCGTACTGAGAGGTGGGGTCTCTGTCACCTCCTTAAAGCTGGTAGATGGCTCCTCCAACAGGGGATGGAAGAGGGGAGATCTCTTTGTTCAGAGGCCCGTCAGCGCGCTGCTGGGATCCAGCTCCCTGGACCTTCACCGTGGGAGACTCCCTCTCTGAACCTGGCCACCGCCTGGAGAAGCCCAATCCACGTGGACAAGCCACAGGCCGGCGCCACCTTGGAGTCCGGCCTTCGGCACCACTGGGATAGTCCAGCCTCAGGCTCCAGCACTGGCACCTCCCAGCCGGGCCCAGATAACCTGGAACAGAGGCAAAGCCACCCCACTGCAGCCGGCTCGAACTCCTGACCTCCAGGCCCCTCCGTGAGTGTAATAAAACTGTGACAGTTTTATCTCACACAATGAATGTTGAGGTGGTGTGTTTCACAGAAATGGAAAACTGGATCATCAAGAGAGTTCTTTCTTTGAGTGACGGCTGCCCTATCACTTCCAATTTGAACGACCTCAAACTGATATCTTTTCCAGCTAAAACCTCATGCTTTGCAGACATCTGAACTTGCCCGTGTAAAGGCTTGGTGTATGGCAGTATTCTCAGGAAGTATGGAACCCTCTGGAAAGCTCTACTGCTCAGAATCTTCCATTGCAAGGCACAGAAACACGAGCCAAACCAACTTAGCCCAGAAAGGCAGGTGCCAGCGGGGCCAGGGCAGCCTCGGGCTGGATCCAGGGACCAAGGAGAGGTCGTGGGCGTTTCCACCCCCGCTCTTAATCTCTCTCCTCTGATGGCCTCTATCCTATCCTTCCTTCTGGACCTTCTCCACATAGCCAAGGGAAGGGTGGACGTGGCCACAGAGTCCCCGGTTCACACCGTCCCACGTCAGCAACCCGGATGGAAGCCCCCCCTTCGGTGCATGTCACCCGTGCAGATTCACACCCCTATACGCACACACCCACACGTGCACACATGGGAAGGACTCTCTCTACATAGCAAGACTTTGGGTCATCATTTCTATTTCCTCAGGAGCTGCGTACACACTCATGTACATGTACGCAGATGCACGGGGCACCTGTACATACACACAAGCACACACACACACACACACATGCTCACATGTGCGCACACACACTGGGTCTTCTGATCCCCACACTCATGTTGGGGCCACCTGCCCTGGTCTTGCTCTGCTGTGCCCACGGGAGGTTTTCCAAGACCAGGCAGACAGCAGAACGACCTCTTTCTAACAACCCTTTCTGTGAAGAAGGCAGACAGACCTTCTTAATAAAAGACATCTAACAGAGGGAAACATTTGCACTGAAATGTAAAAATTGCTACTCCAAAGAGCATTTTTAATTATCTCTTTGAAGCTGGAAAGTGTCTTGTGTGGGTACAGAACCCAGAGGCTTGTTTTTCACTTTTCACTGCATTACCGTCCTTGGGAGGGGCCCTGAGGGATGGCATCCCCGTCCTGGGCCCTAATGCTGATCCCCACGTTTTCTTGAGGTGCCCTGGTTGAGGACCATGCAAACCCTCCAACCTCGAAGCCTCGCTCCTGAGATGAAGACAGAGATGCCGCTCCCTGGCTGTGAGCTTTGGTCCCGATGCTCCCTCCCTCTGCCTCTTGCCCCAGCCAGGCTCCCACTCCTTTGTTTATTCTACAGATATTGACAGAGCGTCTTCCAGGTGCCAGACGTGTGCATCCATCAGCTGAGACCTGCTTTCAGCTTGGAACATTTAAACCAATTAATTCTCCCATTGCCTTAAGTCAACCATGATAGAACTGCAACCGTGAACTTCTGAGTTGCAGGATGCTCTGGGGACAGCAGTTCAGTGGGCAGGGGGCTCTGCCCTTTACAAGAGACAGATTTTTACACAAGACTATAAAGCCTCCTATGTCATTTTCTGCCAGAATTCAGACTCCCACTTCCCTTTTCCTGAGAAATTCATCAGAAGCGGGGTTCCCAACCCCAGCACGACTGACACTGGTGCTGGATCACTTCCTGTCGCGGGGCCACTGGGGCGCCTGCTGTGGGATGTGGAGCATCATCCCGGCCTCTACCTGCTACATGCCACCCCTGCCCACTGTGACAACCGGTGGTGTCTCCAGACTCCGTCCTGTGTCCCCTGGAAGGCAATGCCCCCTCCTGTCCAGCACCACTGATTGAGAGGAAATACTTCTCCTAGACTGGAGTCTTTCTGAGCCCGTTAGAGAAACTAACGGCTTCCTTTACATGTGAGGAAGGTCTCTGCACATCATTTGGCCAAGAACACCTTCCTGAGAGAGCAGGCCCAGCGAGCAGGACGTTTTTACAGGGAAATCTCCGACGGCAGGTTTGGCCGCCGCCTTCACCATCGTGCCCTCTACTTCCCCATAATGATCAGATGGTCCGTCCAGGTTTCTACTTTTTTTTTTTTTTTTGCGGTACACGGCCCTCTCACTGTTGTGGCCTCTCCCGTTGCGGAGCACAGGCTCCGGACGCGCAGGCTCAGCGGCTATGGCTCACAGGCCCAGCCGCTCCGCGGCATGTGGGATCTTCCCGGAACGGGGCACGAACCCGTGTCCCCTGCATCGGCAGGCGGACTCTCAACCACTGGGCCACCAGGGAAGCCCAGGTTTCTACTTTTGACTGAGCCTTATCGTTCCTGATACATCTTGACAGGCTCCTCCACTGCACACGGTTTGAATGAATTTCCTGTGAGGAGCCTTTCATCTCGAATATAAACAGCCAAGGAGCATCCCTACCAGAGAGACAGTTGCTGAAACGCACAGAGCATAACTGCTTCAAAGGAGGCGGCTTGGAGGAGGGTGGGAGCCGGGGGTTCACTTCTGAGGACACAGCCCCTGTTTGAGCTCTCGCTTCTGTAACTCTTTCTGCAGTTTGGATCCTCTTTGTGAGTTCTTGTCCCTGAGAAGCTCGTGCCCCTCGGTCCCCAGCCTCCCCCTTCCCCGTCTGGGGGGGATTTTCCCACATCCAACTTCACGAGCTTCTGGGAGCATCTAGAACCTTCTGGGAGCATCCAGAACCTTCCAGAACCAGGCCCAGATTCTTCTGCCAGGGAGAGATGACCTTTGCACTTTTTACTCCATAAAAGGAAAGGAAAAATCATTATTTCCCCTCAAGGCTTTTATACAAATAAGCAAAATTCTAAGCAACAGGAGAAGAGAAAGGGAAGTGCCCAGTTTTTTGTTTGTTTGTTTTTTAATCCAGCGAAAGTTGTCCTCTTCGTTTGTTCTACCGGAAGGGTTTGTTTAAATTATTGGAGCATAATAAACCATAATATGTGTTTTTATTAAGCTAAAGTTCTGTAAAAGATATTCTTAAAACCAAGATGACTTCAAAAATTTCAGGAAAAATGATTGCTGTCTTTAGCTATAAAAATAAGCCAGAACAGAGTCTCCCAAAGGGGGTCATTGTGTTTTTTAAAAGAACCTTAGATATTTACTTGAAAAGCGTGAGTTTGAGCCTTCTACTGTGAGCATAGCTGAAGCTATGTCTTTATCTACCTGGATAACACACTAAAACAACAAGAAGAGTTTTTTTTAACCCCATGTTCAGAAAAACTAGGAGATAAGTATAAAGTACAGACTCTGAAAATACACATAAGGGAGGGGAACTAAAACTGGGCAGAAGGAAGACGGGCATCTCCGAGGGTGTTGGGCAGATCCCAGGCAGTGGATCTCAGAAAGAACCAGCAGAATGCATCCCTCGTAGATGAAGGGGGCTCGCTTGGAAATGAAAACACTTGATTGTAACCAATGTGGGGATTGCAGGAAGAGGAGGGAGTCACACTGTCAGCAAAAATCCACCTGCATCCAGGTTGGCTCAAAGAGCCCGAGAAGGGCTTCCCTGGTGGCGCAGTGGTTGAGAGTCCGCCTGCCGATGCAGGGGACGCAGGTTCGTGCCCCGGTCCGGGAGGATCCCACATGCCGCGGAGCGGCTGGGCCCGTGAGCCATGGCTGCTGAGCCTGCGCATCCGGAGCCTGTGCTCCGCAGCGGGAGAGGCCACAGCAGTGAGAGGCCCGCGTACCGCCAAAAAAAAAAAAAAAAAAAAAAAAGTGTGAAAGGGCTGATATCATGAAGGGTACATTCTCTGACTTCAGGGAGTGTAGCAGATTGTAGTTTCAATAAAAATAGCTACAACAGTATTTCTGTTTCAAGGTCTTCCAGAACCGTGAAGAGATGGAGTCTAATTCCCCTCGCTTGGAACCTGGCAGGTCTTTACCTTCAAGGACCAGAATCTAGTGGGATTGATGCTGAGAGACATCTAGGGCTGGGTTACAAAGCTGATGTCACCCAGCTAGCGCTCTCTCTCAGACAGGTCTCACCCTTAGAATGCAGCCATAATGTCGTGAGGAAGCTGAGGACACATGGAGAGCTCCTGTGAAGGTTTTCTGACCCAGCTAAGGTCCCAGCTGACGCATTAATTACTAGATGTGTAAATGGATGAAACTTCAGATAATTCCAGCCCCCTGCCTTTGAGTCATCCCCACTGAGCCCTACCCAAACTTCAGTTCCTGAGCAAAATAAATACCACTGTTGTTGTCATTTTAAACCACTATGTTTCGGGGTGGTTTGTCACAAAGCAATATGTAACTGAGACACATCAAGCTAGAAATCAATACCCAGGGCTTCCCTGGTGGCACAGTGGTTAAGAATCCGCCTGCCAATGCAGAGGACACAGGTTCAAACCCTGGTCCAGGAAGATCCCACATGCTGCAGAGCAACTAAGTCCATGCACCACAACTACTGAAGCCTGCGCTCTAGAGCCCATGCTCTGCAACAAGCGAAGCCACAGCAATGAGAAGCCCGCACATGGCAATGAAAAGTAGCCCCCACTCGCTGCAACTAGAGAAAGCCCGCGCATAGCAACAAAGACCCAACACAGCCAATAAATAAATAAATAAATAAATAAATAAATAAATAAATAAATATTAGAAATCAATAAACAAAAAAAATCAGGAAATTTCCATGCTTGGAAATTACCATTATATTATCATGAGAATATTTTTAACTAAATAATAATCAAATTGTAATATATAAAAACTTGTGAGATGCAGCTTAAGTCATGGCTTAGAAATGTATAGCCTTAAAAAGTATGTAAAATTAACTGATTCACTTTGTTATAAAGCAGAAACTAATTTAAAAAAGTATGTAAAATTAATAAGAAATGCTAAAAATTAATAGATGAGCATTCATCTTTTAAAAGACTAGAGAAAGAATAGTAAAGTAAACCCAAAGAAAATGGATGGAATAATACAAATAATAGAAATTAATGAAATAGAACAGCATTTAATACAAAGTTTTCAACAAAATGTAAATTTGGTTCTTTGGAAGAACTAATACAATTATAGATCCATGGTGAAGAGGTTAATGAAAGAGAGAGAGAGAGAGAGAGAGAGAGAGGAGGCATAACTAACTAGTATCAAAAATGGAAAAGAGTTGGGCTTCCCTGGTGGCGCAGTGGTTGAGAGTCCGCCTGCCGATGCAGGGGACACGGGTTCGTGCCCCAGTCCGGGAAGATCCCACATGCCGCAGAGCGGCTAGGCCCGTGAGCCATGGCTTGCTGAGCCTGCGCGTCCGGAGCCTGTGCTCTGCAACGGGAGTGGCCACAGCAGTGAGAGGCCAACGTACCGCAAAAAAACAAAAACAAAAAAAAAAACAGCTTTTTGACCTCAAAGTGAGCAAAGGGGAAAAAAGTTACCCATAAAGGAAATTATTGAAAAATTTAACTACAATAAAGCTAAGCTTCTATTCATCAAAAGATGCCCTCAAGAGAATGAAAAGACAAGCTGAAGGGTAGGATAAAATAGTTGCAATATATGTAACCAAAAAAAAGTAGTCATTTCCAGGTTACTTAATGATATTTTATAAATCAGTGAGAAAAATATTGTAAACAAAATGGAAAAATGGACCTGAACAGGCACCTCTCCAAAGAATGTATCCAATGACCACTAACCACATGAAAAAAAAAAAAAAAAAAAAAGCTCAATTTCTTTGGTAATCACAGAAGTGAAAATTAAAACCATAATGAAATAATACCTCACATCCATCAGAACGATTGAAAATAAAATGACTAACAGTACATAGGTCAGCTCAGACTCCCGTGCACTACTGGTCAGAGTGCGGATGGTATAACCACTGTGGAAAACCAGCTGTGTCTACTAACAGAAATGCCCACTCTATTACCCAGTAATGCTGCTCCTATGTATACATCCCCCAAAACTGTGTGGACATGTTTACTGGGGGACATGTATAAAAATGCTCACAGTAGATTTACTCATAATGGTCCATCTGGAGAAGAATGGATAAAGGATCATGTTTATAAAATGGAACTTGATGGAATTCAACAACTAATCTATTTTTTAAAACTTGATTAAAAAAATAGTTGGATACTTCATATCCACCTTCCAGCAACATACTTTTTTTTTATGGACAGGAGACTCATTGTAAGTTTAGGGTAGTGGTAGGAGCTGGCACTACAAGACAGATAACAAAAGTTCAATATTAGGGACTTCCCTGGTGGCGCAGTTGTTAAGAATCCACCTGTCAATGCAGGGGACATGGGTTCGAGCCCTGGTCCGGGCAGACCCCACATGCCGCGGAGCAACTAAACCCTTGCACCACAACTACTGAGCCTGCACTCTAGAGCCTGCGAGCCACAACTACTGAAGCCCATGCACCTAGAACCCATGATCCACAACGAAGAGTAGCCCCCAGCTGCCGCAACTAGAGAAAGACCACACAAAGCAATGAAGACCCAGCGCAGCCAATAATTATTTATTTATTTATTTATTTTAAGTTTAATATTAGACATCTCGACCCTAAAGTGCTAGTGTTATTTCCTGCCCCGAATTTCTCACTGGTCACGACCCTCTGCCGGCCCCTGAAATCTACCTTATTCCTGAGTCTCCTCATCCTCCTCACACTTGTCTCTTCTTGGCAGGTCTTGGGTGGCTCATCCCTTTCCAGAGTCATCAGGCATCACACTTAGTAGGAAAACGCTAGAGCAATTTCCACTCCAGTCAAGGACAAAATAAGGGTGCCTGGCAACAGAGGTCTGGTTTTTCCAAAATCAGAGCCTGAGACAAGGACTTGGAAGAGGGAACTTTACTTGAGAGTTATCACAGGAAGCACGAGTGAGGGAATGGGGAAGGGAATAGTCAGGAAAGTGCGCTTTACAAATAGAAGCGACTGCAGTCCTTTGTTCTCCAGGGCTCTGCCCTCCGAGAGGCTTTGCATTTCCATGAGAAGTGGTCCCTGTCGGCAGCTGCTTGGCTTTCTCACCTTGCTTCCTACAAGTTGAGTCCCCAGAAGTCTTTGTGCCATCTTGGTTCACACTGCAGTGTTTCCACCAACGGAACTTTCTTTAAAACCCTGTGCATTTCCTACAAATGACTTCAGCCCTCTCCACTGAACAGAGGTCACACCCACAATTCTCCAGACAGACCTGTCTCCAGTTTCAGCAGGAGGTGGAAGGTCTTTGGGGAAACACCCCTAAGAGTCTTAGAAGCTCTTTAGTCTAGCTGGGAGAGTCTACTAGCCACGGCCTGGAATCTTTCCGAAGACTTAATAAAGGGCTTAAGCTATAATACATGTTTGAGTTGATCTTTACCCTGTGGCCATTTCTTACTTTTATCACCTTTTGCCAGGTGGAGAGATTTGAGGTGGGAAACAGTTTTATTTTCCAACCCAGCAATCCAGGCTTCTCTCTACTTCCTCAAAATTCTGCTTGCAGATTGAGTGGTTCTCATTTTAGCTCATGTCTGCCTTCCTGCTTCTCACATAGCAGAAAGAAGCTACGTGACAATTTCAACATGTCACCTAGAAATCTCTCAACCAGATCCACAGGTACATTTTCTATCTTCCAAGTTACAGACAACAGGCAACATTTTGTCAATTGTTGAGCTACGGTGTTACACCATTTTTCCATCAGCTGTACCCTTTCTTCTTTAAATGCCTTTGCAGACCCCACTACCATTTTGCCATGTTTTTAACCTTTGCTGATAAGTTTTTTGACACTTTCCCATTTTCTGTCCACTGCCTGGTCCCAAAACTAATGCCACATGGGTTGGGTTTGTGTACTGCAGTGTCCCCCTCCCTCTTTCTGGATTCCAATTTCTGCTTCAGTCAGCTTTTGCTACATGACAAGCAACCGCAAAACTACTGGCTGGAAAAAAACACCATTTTATTTGCTCATCATTCTATAGTTCAGCAATTTGGTCTGGGCTCAGTTGGCCTGTTCTTCTCCCAGTCTTGCTGCTGTC
The DNA here is from genome assembly GCF_949752795.1 of Hyperoodon ampullatus. Taxonomy (NCBI): domain Eukaryota; kingdom Metazoa; phylum Chordata; class Mammalia; order Artiodactyla; family Ziphiidae; genus Hyperoodon; species Hyperoodon ampullatus. The sequence goes on from NC_136919.1 coordinate 3,752,836, forward strand.
ATGCATATGTGGTCAGCTGGTGGGTTGGCTGGTGGCTGGAAGACTAAGATGAGGCCCTCAGCTGGAATAGCTCTTCCTTGCCCCAGGGGTCAGTCGTTCTCCATTCTGCTAGCCTGGGCTTCTTCACATAATGGTCTCAGGACCGCAAACATCAGCGAGACCAGCAAGCCCCGTTGTGCAAAGCCATTCAAACCCCTGCTTATACTGTGTGTGCTGATGTCCCATTGGCTGAGACAAATCACACAGCCTAGCCCAGAGTCAAGGGGTGGAAAAGCAAAGTCCTGATGGGAGGAGCAGTCACACCTCTGAGGACCACAGGAGGTGAGGATGTGGTTGGAGATGGAAGAGGAGGCGCAGCTTAGGGGCCAGAGTTGCCTCAAGAAACAGCTCAGGGAAGGTCAGCACCTTAGGCCTGGGGGTGTGAGTTTTGCCCCCTCTCAAGTCATGTGTCCTTGAACAGTCACGTGACTTCTCTGGACCTCAGTTTTCCCATATGTGAAATGGGGGTGATGACAGTAGCTGCCCCTCAGGACTGTTGAGAGAGCTAAAAGAACTGCCTGGAGAGGGTCCTGAATACCTGCCTGGGAGGGAAGCAGTGCTTCCTCAGAGTGAGAGAAATTCTGACTGGGGAAGAGGGCAGGCATTGGAGGGTGAGGGTTTGGGAAGACCCCAGAGGGAGCGATGAGGCGCTGGAAGTGGTTCACTCTCACAGAGACAGGGAAAAGGTGGCTGCATCGGGTGGGTGGGCTGCATGGCCCCCCACTGGGGCTTTTGTTACCAAACTCAGGCTTGACTGCTCGTCACTCAAGAATCCAATACTGAGGGAATTCCCTTGTGGTCCAGCAATTAGGACTCTGTGCTCTCACTGCTGAGGGCACAGGTTCTATCCCAGGTCAAGGAACTAAGATCTCTCAAGCAACTAGGAAAACAGGAATACAATCCCACTCACTAAAAAGAAAAAAAAAAAGTGAGATGGTAAAAAAATATGTCACAGATGAAGGAGCAAGGTAAAAACCTACAAGACCAAATAAATGAAGAGGAAATAGGCAATCTACCTGAAAAAGAATTCAGAGTAATGATGGTAAAGATGATCCAGAATCTCGGATATAGAATGGAAGCACGGATTGAGAAAGTACAAGAAATGTTTAACAAAGAGCTAAAGAACAAACAAACAGAGATGAACAACACAATAACTGAAATGAAAAATACACTAGAAGGAGTCAACAACAGAATAACAGAGGCAGAAGAACGAATAAGTGAGCTGGAAGACAAAATGGTGGAAGTAACTGCTGAGGAGCAGAATAAAGAAAAAAGAATGAAAAGAATTGAAGACAATCTCAGAGACCTCTGGGACAATACTAAACGCAACAACATTCGAATTATAGGGGTACCAGAAGATGAAGAGAAAAAGAAAGGGTCTGAGAAAATATTTGAAGGGATTATAGTGAAAACTTCCCTAATATGGGAAAGGAAACAGTCACCCAAGTCCAGGAAGTGCAGAGAATCCCATACAAGAAAAATCTCAAATAAACAATCTATCCTTACACCTAAAGGAACTAGAGAAAGAAGAACAAACAAAACCCAAAGTTAGCAGAAGGAAAGAAATCATAAAGATCAGAGCAGAAATAAATGAAATAGAAACAAAGAAAACAATAGCAAAATCAATAAAACTAAAAGCTGGTTCTTTGAGAAGATAAACAAAATTGATAAACCATTAGCCAGACTCATCAAGAAAAAGAGGGAGAGGACTCAAATCAATAAAATTAGAAATGAAAAAGGAGAAATTACAACAGACACCACAGAAATACAAAGCATCCCAAGAGACTACTACAAGCAACTCTATGCCAATAAAATGGACAACCTGGAAGAAATGGACAAATTCTTAGAAAGATATAACCTTCCAAGACTGAACCACGAAGAAACAGAAAATATGAACAGACCAATCACAAGTAATGAAATTGAAACTGTGATTCAAAATCTTCCAACAAACAAAAGTCCAGGACCAGATGGCTTCACAGGTGAATTCTATCAAACGTTTAGAGAAGAGTTAACACCCATCCTTCTCAAACTCTTCCAAAAAATTGCAGAGGGAGAAACACTCCCAAATTTATTCTACGAAGCCACCATCACCCTGATACCAAAACCAGAAAAAGATATCACAAAAAAGAAAATTATAGACCAATATCACTGATGAACATAGATGCAAAAATCCTGAACAAAATCCTTGCAAACAGAATCCAACAGCACATTAAAAGGATCATACACCATGATGAAGTGGGAGTTATCCCAGGGGTGCAAGGATTCTTCGATATACGCAAATCAATCAATATGATAAACCACATTAACAAATTAAGGAATAAAAACCATATGATCATCTCAATAGATGCAGAAAAAGCTTTTGACAGAATTCAACACCCATTTATGATAAAAACCCTCCAGAAAATGGGCACAGAGGGAACCTACCTCAACATAATAAAGGCCATATATGACAAACCCACAGCAAGCATCATACTCAATGGTGAAAAACTGAAAGCATTTCCACTAGGATCAGGAACAAGACAAGGATGTCCACTCTTGTCACTCTTACTCAATATAGTTTTGGAAGTCCTAGCCACAGCAATCAGAGAAGAAAAAGAAATAAAAGGAATACAAATTGGAAAAGAAGAAGTAAAACTATTTGCCGATGACATGATACTATACATAGAAAATGCTAAAGATGCCACCAGAAAATTACTAGAACTAATCAATGAATTTGGTAAGGTTGCAGGATACAAAATTAATGCACAGAAATCTCTGGCATTCCTATACACCAGCAATGAAAAATCAGAAAGAGAAATTAAGGAAACACTCTCATTTACCATTGCAACAAAAAGAATAAAATACCTAGGAATAAACCTGCCTAAGATGGCAAAAGACTTGTACTCAGAAAACTATAAAACACTAATGAAAGAAATCAAAGATGACATAAACAGATGGAGAAATATACCACGTTCTTGGATTGGAAGAATCAATATTGTGAAAATGACTATACTACCCAAAGCAATCTACAGATTCAATGAAATCCCTATCAAACTACCAATGGCATTCTTCACAGAATTAGAACAAAAAATCTTACAATTCATATGAAAACACAAAAGATCCCAAATAGCAAAAACAGTGTTGAGAAAGAAAAACGGAGTTGGAGGAATCAGGCCCCCATGACTTCAAACTATACCACAAAGCTACAGTAATCAAGACAGTATGGTACTGGCACAAAAACAGAAATATAGATCAATAGAACAGGATAGAAAACCCAGAGATAAACCCACACACATATGGTCACCTTATCTTTGATAAAGGAAGCCAGAATATACAATGGAGAAAAGACAGTCTCTTCAATAAGTGGTGCTGGGAAAACTGGACAGCTACATGTAAAAGAATGAAATTAGAACACTACATAACACCATAAACAAAAATAAACTCCAAGTGGATTAAAGACTTAAATGTAAGACCAGACACTATAAAACTTTTAGAGGAAAATATAGGAAAAACACTCTTTGACATAAACCACAGCAAGATCTTTTCTGACCCACCTCCTAGAGTAACAGAAATAAAAACAAAAATAAACAAATGGGACTTAATTAAACTTAAAAGGTTTTGCACAGCAAAAGAAACCATAAACAAGACAAAAAGACAACCCTCAGAATGGGAGAAAATATTTGCAAATGAAACAACAGACAAAGGATTAATCTCCAAAATATACAAGCAGCTCATGGAGCTCAATGTCAAAAAAACAAACAATCCAGTTAAAAAATGGGCAGAAGACCTAAATAGACATTTCACCAAGGAGGACATACAGATGGCCAAGAGGCACATGAAAAGATGCTCAACATGACTAATTATTAGAGAAATGCAAATCAAAACTACAATGAGGTATCACCTCACGCTGGTCAGAATGGCCATTATCAAAAAAGCTAGAAATAATAAATATTGGAAAGGGTGTGATGAAAAGGGAACCCTCCTACACCATTGGTGGGAATGTAAATTGATACAACCACTATGGAAAGCAGTATGGCGGTTCCTTAAAAAACTAAAAATAGAATGACCATATGACCCAGCAATCCCACTGCTCAGTATACACCCTGAGAAAACCATAATTCAAAAAGAGACATGCACCACAATGTTCATTGCAGCACTATTTACAATCGCCAGGACATGGAAGCAACCTAGATGTCCATCAACAGATGAATGGATGAAGAAGATGTGGCACATATATACAATGGAATATTACTCAGCCATAATAAGAAACGAAATTGAGTTATTTGTAGTGAGGTGGATGGACCTAGAGACTGTCTTACAGAGTGAAATAAGTCAGAAAGAGAGAAACGAATACCGTATGGTAATGCATATATATGGAATCTGAAAAAAAAATTGGTACTGATGAACTTAGTTGCAAGACAGGAATAAAGAGGTAGACATAGAGAATGGACTTGATGACATGGAGTGGGAGGGTGAAGCTGGGGCGAAGTGAGAGTAGCATTGACATATCTATACTACGAAATGTAAAATAGGTAGCTAGTGGAGTGGGAAGCAGCAGCATGGCACAGGGAGGTCAGCTCGGTGCTTTGCGATGACCTAGAGGGGTGGGAGGGAGGCTCAAGAGGGAGGGATATGGGGACATGTGTATGCATATGGCTGATTCGCTTTGTTGTGCAACAGAAAGTAACACGGTACTGTGAAGCAATTATACTCCGATAAAGACCTATTAAAAAAAAAAAAAAGAAAAGAAACGGGTGGTTTCAGCTACTCCAGCCTGGTCCCAGAGGACAGACTGGTCACAACTTAAGAATCTGTAGCCAGACTGTCACCTGATCAGATAAAGGTCAACTGACCAAGCTGCAGCTGCTGCCTGGGGGAGCCGGGGAGTCTCAGGCTGAGGTCAGGCCGGAGGGAATCTGTCTGCTGGTAATCCAAGTCCCTGGCATCAGGGTGTTCGGTCCCAGCACAAAAGAACATTACCAGTAAGGGAATCTTGGCCCTTTAGATGTCACATCTCCTTGACTTTTTCTTCTCTACTTCGACAGCTTTAAAGGAAACCCAATTATTTCCCAACTTAGTAAACTTGCACTTGTGAAATGTAAGTCACCATTTTGTGGATGGCGACCACAACTCTGAATGTCAAGGGCATTGCGGGTATGTGCATGCACTTGAGGTAGGACCCCTGTTTAGTCCAATTTGGTGGCTAAGACCCTCCCCTGTAAAAGGACGGGGCTTCCCCAGATGGTCTGTGAAGCCCTTCCCAGCATTTCAGACTCCCCTTAAATACATCAGCAAGCCCCAGACTTCAACCAAGCCAGCAAGGGGACTTCCCTGGTGGTCCAGTGGTTAAGACTTCACACTTCCACTGCAGGGGGCATGCGTGTGATCCCTGTTTGGGGAATTAAGATCCCACATGCAGTGTGGCCAAAAACAACAAAAAACAAGAGAACAGCCAGCAAGGAAGAGTAAACAAGCCAAGGTAAGGAGGAAACTGGAAATGGTAAATAGAGGGAAAACAGAAAACATTAATGCAGAAGATGCATAATGAGTTGCAGAGGGCATGCTTCTGCTGGGGGGTCCACATATTCAAGGGCTCTCCCTCCAGGACCCCGCCAGATGCTCTTGGGGAAGGGCCGATTAGACCCCTAGTGTCCGTAGCAGGGGATGGGGAGTAACACGCCAGAGCCTGCCCCATTCCTGCCTTTTCCACACAGTTGATCTGGGAAGACTGATCGCCCTGCCCAGTGCTCCGCACTCTGGGCGCTGCTGGCCACCTCCTCCCTGTGCTCGGCCAGCCCACCCCGGCCCTGCAGATCCCTGCAAGGTGGCAGCTGGGGCTCCATCACTCAGTCCCGTCCCCTCGGCCAACCCTTGGGGCTGCCGTGTTCTTCGTCAGGGGCACAGAAGGTCTGATCATCCCCTTTTAAGGGCCACCGGCTGCCATTCCCACTAATTCCCCCAGGGAGTTGCAAAATGGTGATATTTGAATTCTACGTTCCTCTTTCGTTTATTAGTCAGAGTGCTTTAATTTACAAAACAAAACAAAACAAAACCCACTCCCTATGTACTATGTGGCTCCCCAGTGGCCCAGCTCACTCGGGAAAGGCAGGGAAATGTTGGATTTCTCCTCTTCACGACCTCAGGATGAGGACCTGATTCCTGTTCCCCTCCCCGACCCCCCACCGAAGGTAATGATTTGGGTTATTTAGAAATGTTACAGTGAACTCATGGACTTAGACTTATTTTCAAATTTTACTCTATTTTGTTCTGAGTGGCCAGCAGGAGGGCACCTACAGCCTGTCCCGCCAGTGGAGGAGGACGGCCAGTCCACCTCCCTCAAGGCAGTGGACGAAGGAGGTGGCTTCCGGGTCCGGGCAGGGAGGCCAGAGGGTGAGCCCCTGAGTGCTGGCTCCCAGGGCGGGGGAAAGCCGGCTCCCGCACCAGAGCAGGCTCTCCCTTTGAACTTGTCGCCCCAGATCAAGGTCTCAGGTTCAAAGGTCAATGTCGTTCTGTCCATTTCAGGTCTCCAACTAAGTCTTGACACCAGTGGTAAGAAAAGCGAGGAGGTACTCTCAGGGCTGAGGCTGTAACATGTTTACTAAACTTTTAGCATTCTTATCAAGTAGGATAAGAGTCCTGGGTTTGGGGCAGGATATCTTGAATGAAGCTCTCTCTGCCGCTGGCCTGTCCTTCAAGCCTAGAGTCTCTGGGCTCCCTCGGTTGGGCAGCCCTGGAAGAAGCCTTGTCTTTTCATCAGGACCTTCAGCCAAGGGACGTGGTCTGTGCTTGGACGTTTCTCCAGAAGTGGCCTTCTCCTCCACCGAGTTTCTCAGTCGGCTCTGGATTCTTCAGGAAGACGTCCACCAGGCAGCTCTCTCCTTTTCCAATCACATACGTTTTGTCCTCAGTTTCCTGGTCCTAGAGGCCCAAGGCGGGGGCCCCCAGACCACGCAATGGGACGCTCTCTCCAGCCTCGTCCGACATCAAGAGCAGCTTTGGGCGTGTTGGGAAGATCCAGCCGACGCACAGCAGAGACACCTCTTTTTTCTCCAGGTCTCAGTGCAAAACAAAGCTCTGCTCTTTTCCCCAAGTTCAGCCAAAGGCACCAAAATTCAGCCAAAATCTGCGAAGATTCACAGAGCAGAAACCGGTTGTCAAACGTACATTCTTTCTTGGGCACCACCTTTAAATGCCTGGGTTTCTCCTTTGAGGTTTTAGGTGGAGTTCTTCTCCAGTCGGCCGCGGGTCCAGGGCAGCCGTCAGAGCAGGGGCTGTCACCGTGGCACCCGCAGCAGCCCCTCCAGCCCCGGAAACCTCAGACTGTGCCTGCATGTTCTGTTCCAGGCTCCCAGAGCCAGGGTGGCTTCTTAGCCAGAGGGTTTGCACGGCACTCCTGGCCCTTTCTATCCTTGGCAACAGAGGCTGCAGAGAATAACAGTGGCTGGGGATCCAGTGGGGCCTGTTTGCCCCCCACCCAGACAATCCACTTCTGAGCCTGTCTTCTGTGGTCCAACTCTTTTCCCTGACGCCTTAAATGATGCTGAGATAAACTGAACACATACAAGTCTCCACTGTGTTTATGTGCATTAAGAATGAAACTAACGCACTGCATCCTTAGACTATAAGCGAGCGGACTGCGCAGGGTGACATGAAAGGTCACCTCTGCCCAAGTCGTAAATGTAACCAACCAGCCTGTCCCCCAGCGAGTCTCTCGTATAAAACCTCCGAGGTGCTGGGCGGCCCAGGTAAAAGCTTCCTTCTCTCTGGCTTCTACTCTAGGAATTATGGCTACGTGTTAAGTCTGTCTTACTGGTCAACCTCTTCTTGACTCCCAGCAGAGCAAACCCCCTTCCCTTGTAACTGGAGACCATGGTGTCTGAGTGTAGGGTAAAGTGCCACAGCTGCTTTTTATAAAGGGGCTCGTCCTGCTGTGTAAACAGAGCAGGAAGTGCCAGCTGGGCAGTGGGTCCACTTCTGAGCGCTCACCCTGGCACCCCGCCGGCTCCCCCTGCACACACCATCTCCACAGGGGCTTGGGGGCAGCTCACCTGTCCTGCCCTGCAGCCTGGGCGCTGGGTGGGTCGGGCGTGTGGACGACCACACTGTGCCACCCATGTCGGAAAAACAGCCACACTCACTGGGCACACTCAGGGCAGTGAAACACTGTCACTTGAAAACTAAGAAAGTAAAACCCAGGCTCCCAGGGAAAAGCTGTGTCTGATGCTCTCATTTCAAGGAGGGGAAAACCCTGCACGGCCCCTGGCTCCGTGCCCACCCCGTTCACTCCTCACTCCCAGCCTCCGACGCCTCTGTGCTCAGCCTGAGAGCCAGCCTACTGGAGCCCCCCTGGGACGGAGCTGGGTGTCTGCCCAAAGGCAGTCACCCCACCCATGCCCCCTCCCAGTGGGTCTCCATCCACCAGTGCAGGCCTCACGTCCCTTCCCGAGTCTGCAAGTTCCTGACGTTTTTCCAGTTATGTGCCAGAGCAAGATACTCCCAAGATGGAATACAGAAAGTGTCATGGAAGGGAATGTTTCTGAAACCGGCTTTACTGTGAAAGTAGACAGTGCCTTCTGGAATGGAGAGAGGGGATGGGACACAGGGGAAGGCCCAGCTCTCCACGCAGCCCGACTTTCCTCTAATGGCACCAAACTAACTGGTACACAGAGAAACCAGGACCCTTTATCAACCTGAGGAGACCCTTCCCCAGCCCACGTCCTAGGAAGGGAATACGTGATTCAGGAGAGAAGGAGCTTTGTATTCAAAAAAGGTTGAATTTTCCATATGGCCTTTCCAAAACTCAGAGAACGTGCAGTAGATTCCTCTTCTTTCTGCCAAAAGAAAACTGAAATAGAATCATTTTTACAGATTTGGGGACATTTTTGAGACTGAAGTGTGAACTCTCGTTTTTACTCTGTGCCAATTCATTCCCCAGGAGCACGGAAGCGTCCTTGAGACAAGTTCCGCCAGAACTGGTTTCCTTCGCCACATTTGCCATCCTGCTTGTTTCCTGGCTATTAACATTCTGATGCAGATTTCCTTATCTAAGTCTTATAATCTTATCATTTCTGGACAAATTTTCAGCAGCCTCTTCCACTGAATGCAGTTGGGATAAAACTCCTATAGATTTAACAAGCTAACTAACTCTGCCTGAAATATGGATACAAAGAGTGGCATTTCTCAAGTACAGGATTCAAGTAGTTGTTTCCAAAGGAATAAAGTCCTGGAGGTTTGCAGTGGACACAGGGCAGCTGCCCAGACCCCTTCAGGGCGGAGGCGCCAGGAGTGGGGTCTGCACTGGCCACACGCCTGACTGAGGTCCTCTCCCTCCCAGGGGCCACCCACGTCCAGTGGCCTCTGTGCAGGGGGTGTAACGGCCTGGCCACTTTCCTCAATGGGACGATGTGAGGGGGTCATCTCAGTCTCGGCCTCCACTGCACCCACATTATGGCCACCTCCCCAGTGTGTCCAAGGATGCTCCAGCCTGAGCCCTGCACACCCGTCTCCTTCTCATGTCTGCGTGGACTGACCTGAGGGGGGCTCCTGTCCCAGAGCATCTGAGCCCAAGACATCCGACTTCTGCTGGCCTTTGTTGCTTTGCCTTTGCTCAGTACATTTTCCTGCCTTTAAAGGGTTCCTCAAACCTGGGGGCCTCAGCCCCCAGTCTGGCCACCTCCCAGTGCCGCCCCAGTTACCCACAGGCCCTCCGAGGTGAGGACGGGCACAAACTTCCCAAAATTGTCTGATAAGAATGAGGGCCTTCGTCCAATTTATTTTCTGCCAAGAATCAGAGACAGAAAATCATTTTTCTCTCATATCTTGAGCTGGAAGATATCCTGCCCTTGCATGAGTAAATCGGAGGTAATACAACTTCATTCTCCATTTATGACGGACCCTGGGCCCTCCTGAAAAATTTCGTCTCAAGGGGATTATTTTCTGCCTTAGTTTAGCTGCCTTATAAACAGACGATCTTAAAGTCAAGTTGGCCCCTGAAATGGTAAATAATAAACTGGGTGAAATTCATGTCAGGAAAATTCTAAGAACCTGACACTCAAGAAATAAACTGAATAAAGGTCGTTTCTGAGGTGAGAGGTTTTTTTAAATTAATTTTTATTGGATATAGTCGCTTTACAATGTTGTGTTAGTTTCTGCCGTACGGCAAAGTGAATCAGCTATATGTGTACATATTCCCCCTTTTTTTTGGATTTCCTTCCCATTTAGGTTACCACAGAGCACCGAGTAGAGTTCCCTGTGCTATACAGTAGGTTCTCATTAGTAATACATTTTATACATAGTAGCATGTATATGTCAATCCCAATCTCATCAGGCGAGAGATTTTAAAAAATGGTTTTGCAGGGCTTCCCTGGTGGCGCAGTGGTTGAGAGTCCACCTGCCGATGCAGGGGACGCAGATTCGTGCCCCGGTCCGCGAAGATCCCACATGCTGTGGAGCGGCTGGGCTCATGAGCCATGGCCGCTGAGCCTGCACGTCCGGAGCCTGTGCTCTGCAACTGGAGAGGCCACAGCGGTGAGAGGCCCGCGTACTGCAAAAAAAAAAAAAAAAAAAAATGGTTTTGCAGAAATAGAATTTCCAAAGACTGAATTGAGTGGGCGGAGTTACTTGGACCTGGTCTGGGTGGTGTGTGTGTGTGTGTGTGTGTGTCTACACTTACACACACGAACTTTCATACATTTCCATTCCATACTTTACATGAGTTGATTTTTGTATATATTGAAACAATGTTCATGATTTTAAAGTTGAAACCGTATAAAGAAGCCAGCAGAACAATGCAGCATCTCCTGGCCAGCCCTCACACAGGGCCACTCCGCAGAGGAAGTCTCAATGCTAACGGTGGCTGGCCAAGTCCCAGGGGGAAATGCCACTCTGTCGTCTGTTCTGCCAGGTAGGACACCCCACGGCCACCGGTGAGATCAGCCCAGCCAAGGCTTTATGTGGACCCACCTCATTCTCTCCAGCAGAGGCTCCGGGCACAGATGGTCAGTGTCGCCGCCCCTCCGAACAGCCGTGTAGGTGGGGTTTGCTTTGCTAAGTGAAGAATCGTCTTTGTGGAGATCCGCCTGCGTGAACCGTGTGACCATAACCTCGGGACAGAGTCCTCGAAGCGGGGTCGGCGGGCTTCGCACTTCACAGACGCTGGTGGGGATGCAGCCCTTCATCCTCCCATCAACTGGTTCGGGGGTGCCTGCATCCCCCATGTGCCCCCTAGGGACCATCAGTGGCGGGGGGCTGGAGGGGAGGAAGTGGCGCCTCCTTTCATTGGAGTTTCTTTCATTATGAGAGCACCCTTAACTCTTTTAGGGAAAACAGGCACAAACAAAGGGGCCTCTGGCTTCTCTCACTCGCACTGACTCTGGCCCTGCGGTCCTGGCTGTCTTCCTGGGGGTCCCCGGCTCCGTGTGGAGAAAGTCCCTAAGGATTCCCTGCTCCCTTGACAGAGGGCAAAGGGAGGGCCAGAGGGGAGCAGTGACCGCACAGGGTCCCAGAGCCTGACTGGAAGCCCACCCACGGCCCTGGTCCCTGCCGCCAGCGCTCACCCATCCAGGAGACAGCAGAGCTACTGACTGTCGTTCTAGAAGAGTCAGGCCTGGGCTGAGCAGAGATGCCAGGGTGAACCCTGCCTTGGAAAAGGGAGCCCACTTCATGGTGGTAAGAACGGGGGGGCTTCCCTGGTGGCGCAGTGGTTGAGAATCTGCCTGCTAATGCAGGGGACACGGGTTCGAGCCCTCGTCTGGGAGGATCCCACATGCCGCGGAGCAACTAGGCCCGTGAGCCACAACTACTGAGCCTGCGCATCTGGAGCCTGTGCTCCGCAACAAGAGAGGCCACGACAGTGAGAGGCCCGCGCACCGTGATGAAGAGTGGCCCCCACTTGCCACAACTAGAGAAAGCCCTTGCACAGAAACGAAGACCCAACACAGCAAAAATAAATTAATTAATTAATAAACTCCTACCCCCAACATCTTCTTAAAAAAAAAAAAAAAAAAGAACAGGGGGAAGGCAGCCTGTGGGCGGATCCTAGGAGACCCAGAACTTGCACAGGGAGGAGCCTGATTGGGGGAAGACTAACCGCCAAAGTCCGCACCTCTTACAACAGGAAAGTTTTGATAAAAACATATGTCCTTCTTGTTCCTCCGATGAAGATCTTACAACATGCAAGAGATACAGCTTCCTCAAAGTTACAGTATAAATGTGTGTGTACGTGCATGTGTGTTCACACACGTGTGCCTGTGTGCCCATGCAGGTGTGTGTGTGCGCACGAGCGTGTGTGTATACATAGGTATCTGAAGGTCGGTGGCTTCAAAAAGGAATGAAGAAAGGCTTTCCCTTTCCAGAATCTGTTTATTACCCGTCACACCCTTGGATTTCTGATTTCCACAGGAATCTGTAATTCATGCCCCTCCATGTCTTCAATTGTTCTTATTTGGAAATTTAGCCATTACATTGGTGAACGCTTACAAAATCTCAGCATGGTAAGAGTTGCCCTGGGCCTTACCCCCAAGCCGGAAACCATAAAGGAAACTTCACAGATTTGGTTACACAAATTGAAAACTCGTGCATGGCCAACAAAACAAACCAAAAGCTAAATCCAAAGTGAAAAGAAAAATGACAAACTGAAAAATAAACGAGTATACACTGGAGATGGGCTAAATCCTTAATGCAAAAAACTCTGGAAAAAGAAAAAGACACACGGCCCAAGAGAAAAATTTTAAACGCTCACAGAACACGTACAGGCAATTTTCCAAATGGCCAATAGTAAAATAAAAAGATGTTCTACACCACCACCAGGCAAAGAAATTAAAATCAAAGTGGAAAAGACTTGTTTTACCTGTGAGATTGCCAGACGCGAATGCAAGGATACAGTCCAACCATGCTCCCCACTCAGTGGGTGGACGGTATGTCAGCTGGGCGTTTCTGGAGGGCATTTTGGCCAAAATGCATCCCAGTCCTCAGCCCAGGCGAGGTCTCTTCTAGGAATTTACCCTGAGGAAAACTCAGCTGGCTTCCAAGGATACATCAGCAAAGATGTTCATCACAGCACTATTTAAAAACTGTGGAAAGGGACTTCCCTGGTGGCGCAGTGGTCAACTATCCGGCTGCCAGTGCAGGGGACACGGGTTTGAGCCCTGGTCCGGGAAGATCCCACGTGCCGCGGCGCAACTAAGCCCGTGCACCGCAACTACTGAGCCCACATGCCTAGAGCCCGTGCTCTGCAACAAAGAGAAGCCACCACAATGAGAAGCACGCGCACCGCAATGAAGGGTAGCCCCCGCTCGCCGCAACTAGAGAAAGCCTGCACCCAACGCAGCCAAAACGAGATAAATAAATAAATTAATTAAAAAAAAATAAAAACACTGGCCGTGTAGGAGCTTCTAGTAACAGGACTGCTGATGACCATAGTAACATCTGTGTGTTCCTATTTGTGGCTCATTAGGTTATTAATTAGATATCTTTTCCCAAACTTTTGGTAATGAAAGAGTATGACTCATAGTGAGAAGACAGTGTTTATTAAACAATTCTCTGAAGCATGAATGCTATGTTTTCATGGCTTTTCTTGACACTTGGCCCCAAAATTCCCTAGGCGGATAAGGCTAGAAATAGCCCCCTTCTCATTCCTGCAAGAAAAAGCCTCTGATTTTTTTCTCCTGTCCAACTTCTGGCACTTTTTAGACAGGAAACGAAACCCCAGTTCACCCCGAGATAGGTCTGGGTCAGGGGCACGGAGGCCAGTAGGGATGGAACGACGGACAGTCTTCATGTCTTGCTTTCAACCTGCCCCTCCCGCTGCCTGGGCTCCCCCACCAGCCCTAGCACCCTGAGTGGCAGTGGGACATCACAGGCCTCCGGTGAAGATCTCTGAGCTGTTAGAAAAATCAAACAAAACCAGAAAGAACTTCAAGGCCATACAGTCAGCGAAGAGACCAGAAAACAGAACCTGTCTTACTGTGCGGGGGTGGAGGGGGGTGTTCCTGGAAGACAGTGCTCCCTCCCCATTCCCAAACAGGCCAAACGCCCAGGACACATGTGTCTTTAACATCTGTTTCCTCCTGTTGGAACCCAGCTGCAGGTACGCCTATGGAGCCAGTCACAGGGTGCCCCAGCCTCCACCCCAGCCTCCACAGACCCCCAAGGCCAGGCCAAGGGCCTGCACACGCTCAGGTGCTCAGTGACCATTTCCTGAATGACTGAGGGATGCCCTGCTCTCCCAGGTCCCCTGCGGCTCTGAAGTCCTGGGCTTCCAACACATGAGGCTGCCTCCCGAGCTTCCCTGCTGCAGGACCCCGGCCCCTGGGCGGGTTGTTTATCCATTCTTAGCCTCAGGTTCCTTATCCCTAAGTTTGGGGTGAAGCAGGAAACGCAGACACATAGAAGCATTGGGCAAAGGCAGCAGGAGGCCTGGGCAGCTTTCCTGGAAAGAAGGCTGGCCATGCAGCACTGGAGCTTGGGGTACTGGGGGACAGCGGGGCACAGAAGGACCCGCTGCTTCCAGGAAGCCAGACTTGAGCTCTGCGCAGACTTAAGGCAAGGAACCACCTCCTTCCAGCCGGAGGCACGGTGCTAGGCACACAGCGGACACTGGCCGTGTAGGAGCTTCTAGTAACAGGACTGCTGATGACCACAGTAACATCATCCACGATAAAGTAGCCCATCTGTGCGCCTCCCGGCCTGAACTTCCCACCGGGGACCGCGGAGGCAGGGCGGCGTCTGCCAACTCGGCCACTGACTCAGAGCAGGCCCCCCGCTCCCGGGGCAGTGGGGGCCAGGGGAGAGGGCGCCCAAACAGGGCCCCAGCCTCTGGCCGGAGTGGGCTGGGGGTCAGACGTCACTCCCACTACTCACTCCAACCGCACCGGGCACATTTCGGGGGGCCGGCCCGAGGTTGGGGAGGGGCGGGGCGTCCCCGGAGGCTCGGGCCGCCTCCGGGCTGGGCAGGCGCGGGGCGAGAGCGCGGGCGCGGGGCGCGGGCGCGGGCGCGGGGCGGGGCCTGGCGGGGTGGGCGCGGGGGCGGCGCGCGGCGCCCGCGGCTCCTCCGCAGCGCGGCCGGCAGGTGGGCGCGCGCTCGCCGGGCGGGGGTCCGGCCGGGCCGCGCGCCTCCCCCGGAACTCGGCCGTGCCATTCCCATGATGCCCAGCCACCGGGCACGGCTTCCGGAGCGCGGCCGCCACAGCCCCGCCGCCGCCGCCGGTAGGTCCGGGGAGGGAGCTCCGGGGGCCGCCCCGCCCCGCGCGCGCGCGCCCCGCCCTCCCGCGCGCGCCCCCGGCGCCGGCGGCCCGGCCCCTCCGCGCCGGGACCCCGCCGCCTCCCCGGGACGCGGCGTGCGGGGCGGGGGCCGGCGCGGGGCCGAGTGGGAGGAGGGGGCCCGGCCGGAGGGCGGGCATGCAGGCCGCACCGCGGCGCCGGGCCGCCGGGGTAGGGGCCGCGGCGGGCGGGGCGGGCTCGGCCCGGCGCCGGGTAGTTAGCTGGCGCGGCGGGCGGGGGTCGCGGCCTCAGAGGCGGCTCCTGGCCGGGGCCCCCGCCTGCGCGCGCCCGCGTTCCTCGAAGCCGGCCGGGCGCGGGGCCCAGGTGAGGCGCAGGTGAGGGCCCGCGGCGGGTCAGCTTCCGGCGCGGCCGAGGGCCCGGGGCCCGGCCCTCCCGCTGAGCTCGTGCCCTGCGCCCCGCCCCGTGCAGCTTCCCCGAGGGTCACCGGGCCCCTCGCCCCCAAGCCCACCGAGCCCAGAATATAACCCGGGCGCAGCCCTGCGTGGAGGCCCGACCCCTTCCTGCCAGAGAACCGGGTCGCCTCTCCGGGCGCCGGGATCCCTCCTGGCAGAGGCTGCGCTGGGAGTGAGCGCCCCCAGGCCGGGAGCAGAGGGCAGGGCAGGGTCAGCCGGGAGGGTCTCGCCTGGCCTCCGGCCCCCCAGGCACTGGCAGTGGCCCTGCAGCTTTGCTGGGGAGCCGTCCTTGCTGTATTGTAAAGTCTCATCTTCCGCAGGCCAGAGCCAGAATTCCAGCGCACGCCCACTTCAGGCTTGCCCTCCAGAGAGGGCCCTCCTTCTGGGCCTTGTATCCTGACCCTCACCTCCCTCACCCTGGGGAAAGTCCAGCCTGGGAGGGGAGAGCAGGAGCTGCACAGCATTAATGGCGAAGCCACATCGCGTGCGGGGAGCCAGCTCTGGCCAGGGGATGAGCATCAGCGAGGTTCTGCCCTCCTGGAGGTTGGTGCCTAGACTGAGAAGAGACCCAGGTGCCCTCCTCCACTGTTCAAATTCTGGCACCACATGGCTTTGGGGCGCAGGGCTGGGTGTCCTCACAGCCACCCCCCAGACCTGGTCCCAGGGTTCTCGAGGAGCAGGGTGGCAGTTTGACAAAGACGGAAGCCCCCAGGCCTCAGCCCACAGTCTCTCCAAGTCCAGTTTCGGGGATGATTCATCTCATGTAGGTGATTGTTTTAAAGCCACAAGCTGTCGCTGGAGACGCTCTCTGGATTTTTAACCTCATTCTTGGGCCAGGTAATTTGACAGTTCAGAAAACTGCCCACCAGGAGTCCGAGCTCTCCATGGCCATTTAAGAGCTATGAACATGGTCCAGGTGATGAGCAGAGAGCAGCGCTTTTCCTTCCGCCCACTCTGCTACCTGGAGTGGAAACCGCTGCAGCTTGGGTTCATCCTTGGGCCCACTTTTTCAAATAGCAGTGCTGTTTAAGAAGTTGATATTCTTTATGTAGACTCTTGACAGTGCAAGACCTATGCAGATGTCTCGTAATCTCTGTCCTTTTGCCAAGGCAGCTTGAATAATGACCACAGCAAGGTGGGCACAGCCCAGTGAAAGAGCCCTCCCCCTCCCCACTGTTGCTCCCCGCTGCCCTTGGGAGGGAATCTCCCTGGAGGGTGGTGCTGTGGGAGGGATCGTGGACTGTTACGGGTGCTCACGTCTGAGGACGGATAAATAGCCTCACATGTTCCCTGCATCACCGTCCTACAGGATCAGACCAATGACCCAGGAGAGCTGGGAATTAGTTGCGGTTAAGTGTATTTGGCCTCAGGGTAAGTTCTTCCAAAATTGAATTTTGAGCCCTTAATGTGATTTCTTTCCCCAAAAATATTTACCAGCTGTAGTTTCAGCCTCTGAATTAGGTCTCTGATTCTCTTTAATCTTGGCAGTCAAAAGTCTGTTTAAAAAGTGGGCACAAGATGCTACAGCGTAGAGGTGGGGGGACGAAGACCCAAGCCCTGAACCGTTCTGCAGACGTCACACTGCACCTGTACTTGAAGAGAATCGCAGGTAAATGCAGCAAATCCTTTTACATTGTAGTCTCACTTTTTGAGCATAAACAGTAGTAGCAGAGGACTTCCTTCTGAATTGGTCGTGCCCTCTGGTTAATTGCTGGTCCCACCTGTTTGGGCACGTCTGTGCCTAGGTGGCTGGGCTAGGCTTTCCTGGAAAGGACTGTGGTGTGTAAACACAGGATTCTGTGCTCGTCAGGAAGGAAGCTCCTGGGGGAGAAGGATCTGCATGGGAAGCAAAGCAAACACACAGGCCACTTCCGGCCACCCCCCCAAGGCTCCAGGGTGGTGACCGCCTTGCCTGGCACTGTTTTGGGTTGGAACTCAATTTCCCTGTTTCCACAAGCACTGCCAAGCTCCTCTTGCATCTCGGCTACTTTGCATTCCAGTTTGCAGGGGATCGGGAGAGGTCAGAGAAACATGTTAAGAACTGACAGTTATATGATGTATTTTGCATCTTTCTAATCGGCTGTGTACAGCCTGCGTTATGTTCCCCTCCCCGGCGGTGGTCCCAGACCTGTAGTGTAAAGGCTGTTGGGAGCAGGTCTTCAAAGTGTCCCCAAGACTATCCCAGTGGTTCTGCCGACCCAGCCACATTTGGTCTGAGATACAAAAGCTGTGGAGAAACCACACAGCATGAAAAGGGGCGCCTGACTGTGTTTGGGGCAACTTCTATATTAATTACCTAAAAATAATCATACGGTCCCAAGAGACCATCTGGCAAATATACATTTGACGTTTTAAAATAAAGAGGGGGGCTTCCCTGGTGGCTCAGTGGTTGAGAGTCCGCCTGCCGATGCAGGGGACAGGGGTTCATGCCCCGGTCCGGGAGGATCCCACATGCCGCGGAGCAGCTGGGCCCGTGAGCCATGGCCGCTGAGCCTGCGCGTCCGGAGCCTGTGCTCTGCAACGGGAGAGGCCACAGCAGTGAGAGGCCCGCATATCGCAAAAAATAATAATAATAAATAAAATAAAATAAAGAGGCTTTGGTATAAGTGACTCTTTAAAGTTGTTTGGGGAGATAAATGTTTAAATACTCCCATCAAGTAACTTCTCATTTCAGGAACTGCTGATTCGCGTCAAGGTGGGACCTACCCACGACGTCTCGCTGAACCTGGATTCATACTAGTTATTCTTTTCCACCTGCAGAGAAGCACTGAGTCTTTATCTCACTGGCACCTCCTGACAACTTTTGGAGGTAAATAAAACCTCTGTTCCTGTACCGGAGAAGATGGACAGAGGGACGGGGAAAGGACACTCATGTGAGCTCCCGCGAGCTCGCTGCGGGTGGCTCGGAAGCATTTTCTCATGAAGCTTTGTGGCCGTCCTCCGTCTACAGCCAACGGAGATGAGACCCGGGAGGCGTGAGTGACTTGCCCTGGGACCCGCGGCCGGCTGGACCCTCACCAGGCCCACCGCTTCTCCGTGACCTGACCTAGGGCGCCATCCCAGCGTGCCTTGTCCTCCAGGATGTGAAGCAGGCAGAGGAGCAAAGTGCCGCCTCTCTGCGCGTCCCGTCGGCTAGGATGTTTCTCATGAATGCCCCTCCTGTGCTCGCTCTGCCGTCCAAATGGGAGGCCTTTGGCCCACCCGGGAGCTGTAGGTTTCCCGGATGCTTCTCGGAGCCGAAGGAGGGCGTCTCGAGAGCGGCGGTGAGCGCCAAGGTGCAGATGGTCATCAGCACGCTTCAGGGGGACGGGGCCACCCTGGGCATGAGCGGCGAGCATGCCCGGCCGAGAAGCCAGAGGGCGGAGAGGGGCCGCGGCACCAGGCTGGCTACCAGCCCCGCCTTTGCTGCCTGTGGTCTTGCTGCTGGGTTTGACCCCAAGGGGGAGGAGGAGGCCGCGGACCTTGGCCCCCTGGTGCTGGATTCGGACAGTGATGATTCCGTGGACCGCGACATTGAGGAAGCCATCCAGGAGTACCTGAAGGCCAAGAGCGGAGCCGCCCGGCCTCCCGCAGCCAGTCGATGCCAACCAGAGCCACCTCCGAGCGGCACCCCGACCGCCCTGTGTCCCCCAGACCTTGCAGCTGGCCCTACTGGTGTCCCCAGCAGCCACAGGGGAGTCGGCGAGGACCAGGGCTCTGCCTCGCCGCGCAGCGTGAGCAGTGAGGACTCCTTCGAACAGAGCATCCGGGCGGAGATCGAACAGTTCCTAAGTGAGAAGAGGCAGCACGAGACCCAAAAATGTGACATTCCTGCAGACAGAAAACCAGACCCCAGTGACAGCTTGGCCCAGTCAGCGTCTAGGTCCAGCAGAGAGCCGACGGGCAAGGCGTACCAGCAGGAGCTGGCGGGCGCCTGTAAGGAGTTCACCTTCCGAAAGCCTCCCAGGTCCACAAAGGCTGGCGCGCTGCCCAGAGGCCCCAGGTGCAAGGTCACCTTTGAGCCCGCCACGGCTGCAGGCCGCCTTGCAGAGGCAGCCCCTGGTAAAGTCGGGGTCAGGAGGGGCACCGGCTCAGGGAAGAGGGGAAGGCGAGCCAGGAGTGCAGCCCTGGTGCCTGAGGCGGCCGACTCAAGCAGCGACGATGGCATCGAGGAGGCCATCCAGCTGTACCAGCTGGAGAAGAGGAAGGAGGCAGGCGGCGAGCTGCCACAGAGGGCCCTGCCCGCAGAGGAGAAGGGCCCCGGGCCCCCTGCACACGGCACGGGCCTCTGCACCAAGAGCACCTGGCTCGAAGCCCATGGGAAGACCCCGGGCAAGAAGAAGCCGGTGGCCACCAAGGCGGCAGACCTCAGCCCGGGTGGCCTGGACCCCGACCACCCCTCCAGGCCTCCCAGGGAAACCGTGGCTCCTGCACCTCCAGGAAGTACAGCTGCCGAAAGCAAGTTTATGGACGGGTCCCCGTGCCGCGCAGACACATCCGCGGAGCTGATGTGCGCTGAGGCAATCCTGGACATTTCCAAAACGATCCTGCCGAGCCCCCTGGAGGGCGGCACCAGATCCCCGCCCGCCAGCCCACTCCTGTATCCCCACGACGTGCCTTCCTGCTCCGACGGTGACAGCAGCTCTGTGGACAGCGACGACAGCATCGAACAGGAAATCCGGACATTCTTGGCTCTGAAGGCGCAGTCAGGGGGGCTGCTGCCCAGGACGGAGACGTGCCCGCGGCTGGCACACAGCCCGCTGCTGCCGCCCGGCCTCAGCACCTCGGCCTCCAAAACGCCTGACCTGTCGCTGAGCTGCAAGAGGAAACGCGGAGCAGGCAGCACCGCCGTGCGGCCGTGCGCACCCAAGAGGACCAGAGAGACGGCCGAGGCACAGGAGAGCGCCCGGGACGCCGACCGCAGCCAGGGGAGAGCGCAGCCCAGCAAGGGGAAAGCCAGCGAGGCCCCGGGAAGGGAGGGTGAGACCTGGGGCCAGCCTCTCCCCTGCAGGACGGGCGTGCCAGGTGATGAGCGCGGGGCCCCGGTCACGCAGGGTCCCGTGTTGCCAGGCCCCGGGAAGGTGGCTGAGGCGAGGCGCGTGGATGAGAAGGAGAGCTCCGAGGACAAGAGCAGCTCACTGGACAGTGACGAGGACCTGGACACGGCCATCAAGGACCTGCTGCGGTCCAAGCGGAGGCTCCGGAAGAGGTGCAAAGACCCCAGAGCTGGCTGCAAGAGGGTCAGGTTCAGCACCACGGAGACGCGGTTCCTGGATAAAGTAGGGCGCTTCCCGAAAGACTGGAAAGACCGGAGCCCACATCTGCTGAAAAGCTGCCTCTCAAAGTCCAAGAAAGAGAGCCCGGGGAGACCCTCGCACGTCCTCTGCCGAGAAGCAGTGAGAGCGAAGCCAGATGGCGTGGCGGCTGCGGACGCGCCCCCGGCTCCCCAGTCCAGGGGCCAAGCCGCAGGGAGGAGCCTGTTCTCTGGTGAATCGGAAGCCCGAGAACTTGATGGTCCGGCCCCAAGCCCCAGTTCCCTGTCTGATGACAGTAGTTCTGTAGACAGTGATGACAGCATTGAACTGGAGATTAGGAAGTTTTTGGCCGAAAAGGCCAAGGAGTCCGTGAGCGGATCAGAAATTCAAGGAGGGGGCCCCACCGCTCTCGGGACAGGGAGCGGGGGCAAACCAGAGCTGCCATGCCGGAAAGTGCCACCTCCCGGCCCGGCCCTTCAGCCTGGCATGTGCACTCGGAGCCAGAGGTGCAGGGGGCCCTTGCAGCCGGCCGAGGGACCAAGGGGCCCGGGCAGAGCCTTCGCTCCGGCCGGGAGGAGCAGCCCCCGCGCCGAGCAGGCCTGCATCCCTGCAGCCCTGGCCAGATGTGAACTGGTGCCGCCCAGGAGCACCAGCGGGACTGCATCTGCCAAAGGGTCACCAGCCAGTAGGAAAACCGCCTATGCGCCCAAAGATAAGAGCCCGAGGGGGGCTGAGGCCGCCGGGGGGGAAAGCGCATTGGGTCAGCTCCCGAGCTGCATGGAGGCTGGCACTGGGGCAGAGAGCCGGAGCCCACTGGCACGGACCCCGGGTGCCGAGCGAGAGGGGAGGCCCCGGGCCGGCCTCGCCCTGCCCTGGGCTCACTTCTCCCCCCAGAGCCGGCTGCAGAGCACCTGGGCACTGAGCACGAAAGGCAGGGACGCGGCGGCGTGGACGGGGGGCCTCCGGGGCCAGAGAGAGAAGGGGCTGGAGGGCCAGGCCTGGGGCTCGCCCAGCCTCGCCATGGACCCCAAGAGAGGCCTGCCCTTTGCCGGCTTCTCGTCACTGCTCTCCACGCAGCTGTTTCACTTCGGGAAGAGTGTCTCCTGGGGGGGGAAGCAGGCCAGCCTCTTCAGTCCCCCGCTGAGTCTGCCTCTACAGGGCCCATCCTTCTCGGCCTTCCGAGAGACCCAGGCTGGCCACGGCCCAGTGTTCGGAAGCTCACACTTGCTGGTGAAGCAGGAGGGTGGCCGCTGGCCGCCCAGGAAGTCCCAGGCAGAGCTCAGTCTGCCCGACAGGAGGAACTCGGGGCCGGAGGAGAGCATCTTAGACCGGCGGTACAGGCGGAGGGGTGTGGACAGAGACGAAGACCAAGAGGCCCTGGGCAGCGACGCCAGCGAGTTCAGTGATGCGTCTGTGGAGGAGGGTGGCAGCCTCTTGGCCAAGGGCCCCGTCCTCCAGCTGTGAGCACGCTCCTGGCCGCGGGAACTGGGCGAAGCGTGTGTGTGCCGGTCCCCACGTGTCACACACTGCTGATGACGGGGCGGAGCCCTGGAGGCCCCTGTACAGCCTGTATATATGTACAGTAACGCAAAAGGATGTTTTTATTTAACGGATGTGTCCTGGTAAATAGGATTTTTGTAGGCTTTTTGTAAATTATTTAAAGTGCTGTAAAAAATATTTTTGGTGAATACCATTGTTGGATTTTGTAGGGCGTTCCTCGGGGCAGTTTTCCGTGGTCTCCGCACTAGTCTTAGATCAGCAAACACTTGGTTCCAACTGTCCCTGCGCTTGGGGTTGATCGCTGGTGGCCATGGCCAGTCGTGGCCACAGTTCGGGCCCGAGGAAGGCAGCAGCTGGTGCCCCACCTGAGACGCGCCAGAACGCCCCAGCGGTCTTGGTTGGGACACTCCTGGACAGCATTTCTTTTGTAAAAGAGGCCACAGGCCCCCAAGAGGCCCGAGCATGTCTTCGATTGGAAAAGCGTTTCAAAGCACAATGGCCAGCGAGCAAACCGGCCATGCCAGTTGCACGTAGAAATCCTGAGTGAGATCTCAGGGCCGGTCACCAGTTCATACCTGAAGCCTGTGTTGTTCAATGTCCAGTCCTGTTCACTTATGACATGATTCTACCAGCTCAATAAACCTCTTTTTATACAGGAGCTGCCGTCCTTCGTTTTTAATCACAGCTCCAAAAAGGTACCAGGCAGCCTGTGTGTTTTAAATGCCCTTGTCCTGATCCGTGCAAAGCAAAGAGGCAGCGGCTGCTTCACGGGTTCTGGCGCCCGGAGTCCTGAGGACCGAGGACAAAGCCCACCGCCCTCCGGGAACTGGGCTCGCTGGGGCTGTGCTCCACCAGCAGGGCCATGCCCGTGCTCCCGGTATGTTTGAGCGGCGGTGCCATGCACACAGGGAAGAGCGTGGCATCCTGTGCCTTGTGCTCTGAGGCTGCTGCGGTGCCCACAGCTACAGAAGAGGCAGGTGGGAACCTGCACATGTGAGGCTGAGCACTGACGTTTACCCGCGATCGTCCAGCAAACTTTGATCGGCTGCCCCGAGTGTGACAACTCATTAGTTTAGCTGCAGTGGGCCTGGAGCAAGGTTTAATTTGCAGCTGAAGTTGTTATTCTAATGTGCAAGTGAATTTTCTACATGTTGTGCCCCCCAGGTCTTAGCAGGAATTCACTTCTGTACCCAAATGGGGACGTGTGCCAGCACCCACAGTCAGTGTCCACTGGGTCAGATGCTGTGACGAGCAGGCCCTGTGGAGTCCGTGACCGTCCGGTGCCTACACGCTGTGCATTCGATATTTCCGTTGTCGAATATTCATTCACTTAAGTACTTCCAGGAAAAATAACTCATTCATCCATGCTTTAAATTTCACTTAATTTTGAAGGAGTGCTTTTAACACTTGAAAACAAAAATCAGCTTGTTTTGTATATAAGAACTGGATTTTTTGGTTTTTTTTTTTTTTTTAATGCTAATAAATCAAGCCCTGCTCACAAATCAGTTGATGTAGTCTGTCCTGTGCAGAGTGGCCTTTGCAGGATGTTGACGTGAGAACCCAATGTCTAGGACCTGCCAGCGTTCTCCTGTGCCATCGTGCATTTAGTCCTGAGCACCTCTCTGCTCCTGCGGCCCATCCCAGTCTCCCCCAGACCCTTTGCACCTTCCTCTCCCCCTGCCTCCCCAGCCCCGGTCTGTGTGCTTACTTGGCAGTACAGGCCATGCCTGGTTTTCACAAGCTGGACATAAACGTGATTGTGCGGGCCCATCCCTGGACTGCCAACAAGCCACACTGCGTGAAAGCTTTTGCCTTCCCTCTCCCCAACATCCTAGGTCAACTCTGGCACACACTGGGGCCAAGGTCCGAGGTCCCCCTGCACCCTGTCTGCAAAGGGGGCTGCAGTGGGGGCAGACGGGAGCACTGTCACTTAGTGATGGCTGTCTGTATGTTTGCAACCCTGGTACAGCTCCTCCGATGATCCAGGCCCGACCCTGCATCCGTGCATCACAGCATCCCCGGAGCTGCTGCATGAGATGGCACATGTGCCCGCACTTGTAGGAAGAGTCTCGGGGAGGATGTGTTACCAAATCAAGCTGTAATTACTAAGACCTACAGATAAGTCCGAACCAAAGAGCCCCTCTTGCTTCCCAATGGGGAGGGGGTGGGCGTCTATGTACCTGGGGCCACAGGTTCATTTCACCTAATGCAAAGAAGGGGGAGAGACCCGGTTTTTGAGGTGTCTAATGCTCTGGGTTAGGTCATCCTGGGGCCACTGTGTCGCTGCAGGAACTGCCCCCTTTTCTGGAAAGAATGGGCCCGTTTCAGAAATCCCAGCAGAATAGGATGGGAGTGGGAAGAGGGGGAAGTCCTGGAGGTTAGTGTTCGACGTTCACCACCCGCGTCTCCGCATCAAGGAGAGGGTCTTCCTAAAGAGAAGAGTCATGGGCTTCCCTGTTAGCGCGGTGGTTAAGAATCCGCCTGCCAATGCAGGGGACACGGGTTCGAGCCCTGGTCCTGGAAGATCCCACATGCTGTGGAGCAGCTAGGCCCGTGCGCCACAACTACTGAGCCCACGTACTGCAACTACTGAAGCCCGCACGCCCTAGGGCCCGTGCTCCTCAACAAGAGAAGCCACCACAATGAGAAGCCCGCGCACCACAATGAAGAGTAACCCCGCCTCACCACAACTAGAGAAAGCCTGCGCGCAGCAACGAAGACCCAATGCAGCCAAAAATAAATAAAATTTTAAAAAATAGAGAAGAGTTGCTCTGAACTTTCTCTTTTGCTCAGAATCCGAGTTATCAACAGGTTTTCCCAAGCTGAGACACACTCGCAGTGGGAAACCAGGCCCTCAACTGAAATACTAGCACTTTATCTGCTCATATAAAAATTATTGCCACCTTGATCCTCCTCTCTCCTTGAAATTAATTTAAGGGCCTGTGTAGGGGGGCCGGGAAGGGGAAATATTATATTACTTGCAGAATCTTTGAGATTTCTGGTGTGTTGTGTGCTGAACAGAGGGATTATTTTTCCCAGTGTCAACATATTTTACTATGTATTTGAAACCATTTAATTGACTGTAAATAAAAGATTAAATATCACTGAAGAAAAATAGACAAACAAATGAAAATATACTTTTAGAGTAAGAAGTTACTGGTTTTAAGCCAACTCGGCAGCTAGATTAAGCGATTAGTAAAGTGTTGTGAAACTTCGTCAGTGTTTCATTTCAGAGTGGAATAAAGGCCAGATAAAGCAAAGACCTACTCGTGGATGGGGAAGGAGTTTCTCTGGAATTGCCGTGCAGTTTATTTAATAACCTGTGGAAACTGGTTTTTGTTACCCTGTTTGGATCACCTTTCCCGTAATTGTTCTGATTGGATTTAAGATTTCAAAAGAACTCAGTACAAAGGTCAGAAGAATGATGGGTGTCATTTTCTTCCCATTCTATATGCTATAATGCCGAACAGAAGGCATATTCTTGTAACTTAGGATTAGATCTGTCAATCTAAACTCTTTTATTTTCCCTCACACATAAAGATTCCAGTTTGAAAATATGTTAAAAAGATAAATTTCATGATAATCACTGGAGTTCCTATATGACTCATGCAAACATGTAGGAAGTTAGAGTGTGTCTATGGGGTCAGATGCTGATGACCTGGCCCTTCCCAGGACCCCCCAAGGTGGGTTCAAGCCCAGGACCTGCTGCAGGGCACCCCCTCTGGACCCTAATTTTCCCATCCATAGATGGAGGTACAGCAAGACCTGCCCCAGGCGTGAGCATCAGATGAGGTGACACTGTCAAAGCTCTTCGAAACCGTGAAAGCAGACAAGTGGAGGGGAGCACGGCACCTCGCGGGGGCCCAGGCGCCAGGAGCATGTGGGAGTTGGGAGCCTGAGCCGGAGATGGTGGGTGAGTTTTCAGGAAGACGGGCATGTACGTTATACCCGAGGTACTTCGGTTGTCCGTCTTTCCAGACATTTATTCTACGTACAGAGTCTAACGTTCCATTAACTCATTAGCAACTGGTACAGAAATATTGGTTATTGGCTATGTCAATTAAAGCATTTCAATGCCTGATCTTGATGCCAGAATTAACTTCATAAAGCTCACTGGCGTGCTTGGCATGTTTTGTTTGTGGATGTTAGCTCGGCTGACCGTCCCACCCTGGGCCCTGACCTACACACACTGTCCCGTTGCGGGAGTGCAGGTGCTCACCGGGTCTAGATTGGAGGGGAAACCGTCACTCTGCCTGACGGCTGCATCCTCCCCTGGATCCCCTGCGCTTCCCAGCCAGCCACAGAGGAAGGGATGTGTCCTTTTCAGTGAGTTTAGGAACTGGATTGATGAGCTGTTCTTTTTCTTTTTTTATTTCAACAGAGGAGAAATACAGAAACATTCTGAGGATTTTGGTGTTTTTAATGAAAGGTTGTTAAAAAAAAAGGCATTGTCAGTGTGATGCCTGGAGTCTGTGCCAGTTTTCCAGCTCAGGAGAAGGATATGACATAGACTCTGGCTCCAGACTCAGCTTTGGACCTTTTCTATTCAATAGATTGATTTTCTCTGGGAACCATTTCCACCCCAAACTGAACGTTAAGAATGTTGCTGAAATGTTTACTTTTGTGTAATAATAAGTTTTTAATGAAGAAATAACCGGTCATGGTATTTCATTTCCTCCCAAATTCATATGTGAGTAAAATCTCTTTGGGTAAAAACCTTTGTAAAGAAGGTAGCGACGATGGTCTGTAACAATGGTTTCTTCTGTCTGGTTCCAACACATTCCGGATTTCCTGTGATGAGCTGTCATAAAGGAAGGTGGGAGGAATCTATGTCTGGAAGATATATATTGTCCTAGAAAATGTTTTCTTATTGAGGACCCTCTACATCCTAGTAAACATTGATTGAGAACTAACTACATGGAAAGAGAAATCCACTTTATGTAGTTATTACCCCCATCTGAGAAAAACATGGTCTTCCCCGCCTGATTTTTTTTAAAACTTTTTATTAAAAAGGGACAATGAACAGCAGGCAGGGAACCCCGACGTACACCTCACTCCTCAGCAACAAGCAGCACTCACCAACCTTGTTTTTTCCGCCTCTGCCCCGGCCCTATTCGTGGCCAGGGAGTGCTCAGTATCACGCCAAGCTTGGCCCGGGTCAGGGCCAGTAAGGGCCCTCCTGCCCAGTCCCGCCTCGAGCTTTCCTCCTGAGGTCCCCTCTGCCTCCTCGCCCAGCCCTTGTCCACACCCAGGCAGGGCATCCTACCCTCCCTCTGTGGCTCGGCAGGATGCTTGAGAACAGAAACCACGTGTAGTTTGTCATGAGTATAAAAATGGCTCCCAAATAAAGATGCAGGTGGGGCTCTCTGGGCGTTCCCAGCATTCAGACTGAGATCGGGGTCCCAGGATGCCCACCGCCCTACTTATTGGTTATACCTGAGTCAGGCACTGGGGACATGGCAAGGTTTTTAATGGAAAGTCAAGCCATTAGCTCTTTTTCATCTAGATGTAAAACAGAGAAAGTAGGGCATCATAGCCCCATTTGCACATTTTTCTAACCTAGAGAGGAAAAATATCTTCAGGGAAAGCAGTGAAGTGTGTTCCTTCACAATTGGGCAAATTATCAAAGATTAGGGCTGCCAATTGTCCAGACTATCTCCACCAGAGCCGGGAGGCCCCTCAATCACAGATGGATGGCTTGCTGACCCTGTAGCTGGGGTGGAAGTTGAGCCGGTCATAGAAGGTGATGAAGTTGTCCGGACCCGTCACAACGCTCTTCTCCATGTAGACGTTGAAAGTATTGTTCTGGAACATTCCACCAACTGCAACTTGTCTAGAAAATTTATACGAATTTGGATAAAATACCTTCTGGAAGTGAAAAGGGGACACTAGGGTTAGTGATACATGATAACACTCTTGAGCAATCAGTCATTAGGTATTTTTGGAAGAAAAATAAAAATTTGTAAGAAAATGTTTTTAAATTCTTATTTTGTAAGAAAATGTCGTCTCCAATCCTAGGAAGCAGAGATCCTGGGAGAATGACCTGTAAATGCTCTAGGAACTTTCTAGATAAATAATCTTCTCATAAAAGCTCTATCCCCCATGAAAAACAGGTAAATAATCAATTATCATGATCTTTTTTTTTTTTTTTTTTTTTGCTGTACGCGGGCTTCTCACTGTTGTGGCCTCTCCCATTGTGGAGCACAGGCTCCAGACGCGCAGGCTCAGCGGCCATGGCTCAAGGGACCAGCCGCTCTGCGGCATGTGGGATCTTCCCAGACCGGGGCACGAACCCGTGTCCCCTGCATCGGCAGGCGGACTCTCGACCACTGCGCCACCAGGGAAGCCCATCATGATCTTTTAACATGAATAATTTGGAAGAAAAACAACACTACCAGCCCCAAAATGGGAGGCCCTCCTATCTTGGGTACCCAGGGGATGCTTACACTGGTCCATCTGTCCTTCACCTGGACCCAGCAGGGGCATCAGGGGGTTCTAGGAGGCTCCCTGCCATGTGAGGTTGATCTCAAAAAGGGGTCAGGTTCCCCAAAGGTGCATAGATCCCGGGGCCCTTTTGTAACCTGTGCTTTCATCAGCCAGTGCTACCTCTTTCAGATCACAGGTTAAATATTTCATAAAATAACGGTATTACTCCAAAAAGAAGGCAGTTCTTCATTTCTTGGCCTCAAAACCTACTGCATTAGGTTACGAGAGTTGGCTGGTTGTACGAGTGAATGGGGCCCGCCCTTTGGGATGTTGTAAGGAAGCCGACATGCCCTTTTTTCATCCTTTAACTCATTTCATTGCTAAATTCATTCGTTCATTTATTTCTACCCTGCCCTGTCCCAAAAGGAATTGAGGTGCGCCCTCCCCCTTCGTGATGCTGGAACTGCGGGCCTCTCTGCACCTCCCCCTCCCGATGTGTTGCTCTTTTGAGACATGCGGAGTCAGCCTCCTGCTAGAGATGCCCCACCTGCGCACCTTGCCTTGCTTCCTCCTTACCGGCATCTCGTGCACGGTGGGGGCTCTGCTCCCATAAGCTTGGTTACTGGTCCTGTACACTGAGGGGGGCTCCTTGGTCCTAGCAGATGAGAAAAATACTTTCTTTTCCACTCATTTGTTTTAATTCTGCCCAAGCCACAGCTTTAACATATTTGGTTGATGGAGCTTTGTTGGACATGCCCCAGATGGGCGATGCAGCCGTGAACCTGGGCTCCTGTGGAGTGCAGGGTTGGCCTTCCTGGCAGGCTCAGCCTCCCTGACTCCCTCTGCTGACCTCTGCCAAAGCCCTAAAGAGCTCCCAGGTGGCAAGTGCTGGCCCTCAGCCCCAGCGGGACCTGGGCCCATGCTGTCATTTCCTGGGTGGGTGGGTAGGCTGGGAGCTGTGACTCAGCCTCCAGGCCTGCCGCTCGAGGGGGCGGCGGGGTGTTCCCTCCACTTCTGAGCCTCCAGGAGAAAATGTTCCTGCAGTCTCTAGTCCTGATGCTATTGGTACAGCAGTTTAACTAGTGGCTGTGGGCTCAGACACCCCAGCTCTGCCTCATACTAACTCTGGGATCTGTTTTTCTACAACCCAGATGTCCCTCCTGGGAAATGAAGATGCTAACAGAGCCAACTCTGTAGGATCGTGGGGGGACTGGGGGGGGGGGGGAGCAGGGAAGGCGCGCACAGCCTGCCCAGCTGTGTCTTAAGAGGCTGCAACGCACTGGAACAGCTGGCAGGCCACGCCCCTCGGCAGCCTGGTGATGGAGGTGTTGCCATGCACCTCAGGCAGACGGGTCCTCTCCGCCTAGAAAGGAGAGGAGACTGGTCCTGCCCTAGAGGGTGCTGCTGGGATCAGCCCGAGTTGTGTGATTTCCCCTGGGCAAACCCCGCCCCACCTCGCTGGCGGGAGGCCCACTCACTCCACCCGCAAGCCACAAGCCGCAGGCAGCACCTCCGCGCTCATTTGGTGGTTAACAGCTGACACCGCTTTTGACTTGGGGGCCAGGAGGGGGCCTCGGGGTTCTTGCACAAAGGGCCATCTGGGCAGAGCGCAGGACCAGCTGGGCACCTGGCTGGCGGCTGGACCAGGAGCCCTTTCTTTCCTCTTCGTATGCCAGGTGGACCCTGACCAGACTCCCTGGTCCTCACCTGTAGCCCCGAAACCAAGCCGGGTTGTTGAACCTGGCCGGCAGGTCCTCGCTCACGCGGTAGTAGTCGCTGGTTTTCTCCGGGGGGGCCTTGGCCTTGGGCATCTCCTGCTCCACGCACCCCTGGGGGTCCTCCTCGGACATCTCGCCTCGGTCCACCCGAGTTTCGGGGGAAAGAAAGAGCGGGCAGGAAACAGCTTCTCAGCCCTGGGGCCGCGAGGGGCTGCGCGGCGTCTTGTTGCTAAGCGACGGCCCGGTCACCTGACTGGATGGGCGGGGTCCTTAAAGGCGCCGCGCCTCCTGGGCCGGAGGCCGCCCACCACCGGCGTGTGGGGCAGAAGTCCGAGGTTCTAGAACCTTCCGTGGCGAGCCACGAGGCCCTGGGCTGGCCGGGATAATAAGGCATTACTTCCTGGGGCCGCAGTGCCGGGTACCCTATGATCAGTAGCCTTCGGCGCCAACATTTTCTCAAATGCGGTGGGGGTCAGATTTCCAGGCAGATGAAACCCCGGGCCTGGGGCTTCATCGGCAAATTGCGGAGTTCAGGTTCTCTAAGGCCGCTCCGCTGTAGCGATCCGACGCTCACCGCGTGGGCCAGGGCTGCTCCTTGACCCCCACCCCCGACTTCAGGCCCCCCAGTACACTGCATCTAAAATTAAGACTCCAGGGCTTCCCTGGTGGCGCAGTGGTTGAGAGTCCGCCTGCCGATGCAGGGGACACGGGTTGGTGCCCCGGTCCGGGAGGATCCCACATCCCACATCCCGCAGGGTGGCTGCGCTCGTGAGCCATGGCCGCAAAAAACATAAAATTAAGACTCCAGATTTGCCTAACTTTATGGAATCTTTCTAAGCCAAATGTTTAAAACTTAAAACACTTTTGTACAGCGGGAGGTTGTGCTGGACTGGCCGCAGGTGAAGACGGTCCCCATCTCCTGGCGAGTTCCCGCGGGACGGCTGGGAACCTCCTCGGCCGCCGGGCACTGTGCAGGGAGGGGGCGAGGGGAGGAGTATGCAGACCCCGCACTCGACAGGACGCCGGCCCCGGCCCGCCCCACGCTCCTTGCGGGTCCACGGCGCCCGGGCCGACTTGGGGCGCAAGGCCCCGCCCTCCCCAAGGACTGCGTGCTCCGACCCGGGGGGCAGGCGGGGGCCAAGTGGCGGGGACGCGTCCAGAGCTGGGGTGCCCGAGAGAGGCGGCGGGCGCTCAGTGGCACCCCCGGGCCTGCAGGTGGCGCTGCGGCGAAGGCGCGGGCCGCGGCAGGAAGGAGGAGCCGCTCGTGGGGCCGCGCCTGCCCGTCTTCCGCGTCCGTCTGTCCGTCCGCCTCTCGGAGTCCATGCCATGGTACCCGGCTCGGTCCTACCCCGGCTGCTCGGCGCGGGTGAGGCGCCCGGGACTCGGGGGTGGGGGGCGCGGCGGGGACCCTCTTCCGGGCCGGGAGGCGGGAGGGAGGGAAGGAGGGAGGCGGACGGGGGGCGCGCGCCACGAGTTTGCTGTCGCCGCAGGTGTCCGGCGCCGGCCGCTCCAGCTGCACCTCGTCCAGACGGCGACCCCGGGCCCGGCGGGTCCGAGCGGCAGGACGCTGGGGAGCGCCGCGGCCTCCGCGGCCCGGGAGCCCGAGCGCAGCAGCGGTAACGCCGACCCTGCGGTCCTGGGGGTTTGAAATTGCCCTGCTGCTGGGAGTCCCGGGCGCCCTAGGTCTCCATGGGGCCCCTGGAGGATGCGGGACCGGGGAGGGCGAAGGGCGGCCTTCCTGGCAGCCCACGTGCTGGGCCGCACGAGCTTGCAGCCCTTCGAGCAGCCCCACTGCCGAGAAGGGCCGAGCCCTGCCCCACCCCCGCGAACCGCGGCCGGGGAGCTCCCGCGGGCGGCTGGCGGGACCACGGGGATCTCAGACACCACCCGGCTCCCCTCCTCTCCGAGTGAAGACTCGGCCACGTTTACCCAGGAGCGAAGCCGGGGTCAGATCCCGGCCTCCGCCCCGAGCCTCCAGAAAAGGACCCTGGGGACCCTCAGCATCTGCCCTCCCGCAGCCCCCAGGCTTGGGAGCCGGGGTCCAGACCCTGCATCCTCTCCCCCTCCCCGCCCCAGATCTCAACGAGAGGATCCTGAGCGAGCCCCTCAAGCACTTCGACTTCTTCAATGTCAAGGAATTGTTTTCTGTTAGAAGTCTCTTCGATGCCCGGGTGCACCTGGGACACAAAGCTGGCTGTCGGCACAGGTAGGTGACGCCCCTGGCGAGTGTAGGGGTGCCCGGGGGGCTCGGGACCCTTGCCTTGGCGTCCAGGGCCCCTCTTTCAGTTTGTTTTAAGAGCGTCTAGCTCCCTTTTCTTCCAGATGGGATGACTGAGCCCCAAGGAGGGGCAGATGTTTATTCTCAGGCCCCGTTTGCTCCCCCCGACCCCCGGAACCCGTGGACCTTGCTATGGGGCTCCTGGTCCTCGGTGGGGTCAGGCCCGCTGCTGCTGGTTCCCAGACAGACAGGCCAGCCTGGAGGGCGGTGCTGGCAAGGCCGTCGGCATCTCGAGAGGGGGGTCTCCAAGGGCACGCAGAGGAGTGGTGACTGGCCCAGTCTGTTCACGTGGCGATTTTGACGGCTGGGTTGGGCGTGGATTGGAGGAGCAGTTAGGCCAGGGAGGGAGGCGGTTGTAGATGTTCAGGGGAAAGGTGGTGGGCCCAGCTGCGCCAGCAGAGCCGGAGCAGTGGTTGGATGTGGGGTGATGGGGGCAGAGCCGGAGGTCCGGTTGAGCAGAGCCCAGAGCAGGTGTCGACATCCTTCACATCAGGAACTTGGGTCCTGTGAGGGTGACCCTTCGGCCACCCCAGTGGGGATGTCACGCAGGCACTAGGGAGAAGCAGCCTGGGCCGGGGGCCACCACATCAGGACCTTCTGAGAACATGCGGAGTGGGGGATGGAGGAGAGAGGAGGTCCCGGGCGGGAGCCCTGAGCAACCAGCGCCTCAGAGTCTGGGAAGAGGGGGAGGGGCCGGGGCATGGGAGGAGGGCGCGCCACTGTAGGTGCTGCGGAGAAGTCACCTGAGGTGAGGGCACGTGGGGCCTTGGGAAGGCTCTTTGGAGAGGAAGAGACAGAGTCCCAGCGGGAGTGAGCGGAAGCGTGAACGGGGCGGGGGCTGCAAGAGGGCAGGCTTCGCAGCCCCGGCTCTCGGCCCGGGCCAGCGGGTCTGTGCCCTCAGGGTTCCCCTCCGAGGCCTGGCTGCCTCCTGCTCCGGCCCCGTCATGCTTGCAGCCCGGGGCACCCCCTGCCTTTCTGGTTCCCCAGCCCCGCCCCCGGGCGGGGGGGCCTCAGTTGTAAAGCCGCAAAGGCGATGATAATGACAAGTGTGGGAGCCAGACGAGCAGCACCGGGTGGGACGCTGTCCAGACGTCACGTTCAAGTGTCCAGACGTCCGTGTGGGTCCACTCTGTTAGGCGCCCCGCGCGGCCAGGTGGAGGTTCAGGGGCGTAAGCCGCTTGCCCGAGACGTGGAGTGGCCTGCAGCCCAGCCTGCCCTGCTCGCCCACCCTCACCCCCCCCCTCCACTGCCCGCGGCTGTCACTCCTGGGACAGCGTCCCCGCTGCTGTCATCCTGGTGAGGGCTGCAGACTGTACCAGCCCTGGGCTTGCCGTGCCCCCCATGCAGGGGCCCGGGGCTGGGGGAGCACATGAGAAAGGGCGGGTGGAGGTGGCCACGTGGGACTGGTTCACACTGGCCTTGGTGGGTGTCCGGCAGGTTCATGGAGCCGTATATCTTCGGTAGCCGCTTGGACCAGGACATCATTGACCTGGAACAGACGGCGACGCACCTGCAGCTGGCCTTGAATTTCACAGCCCATGTGGCCTATCGCAGGGGCATCATCCTGTTTGTGAGCCGCAGGCGGCAGTTCTCACACCTGATCGAGAACGTGGCCCGGGACTGCGGGGAATACGCCCACACCCGCTACTTCAAGGGCGGCCTGCTGACCAACGCGCCCCTCCTCCTGGGCCCCAGGGTCCGCCTGCCAGACCTCATCATCTTTCTGCACACGCTCAACAACGTCTTTGAGCCCCACATAGCCGTGAGGGACGCGGCCAAGATGAACATCCCCACTGTGGGCATCGTGGACACCAACTGCAACCCATCCCTCATCACGTACCCCATCCCGGGCAACGACGACTCGCCCCCGGCTGTCCAGCTCTTCTGCAGGCTCTTCCAGACCACCATCAACCGGGCCAAAGAGAAGCGCAAGCAGGTCGAGGCCCTGTACCGACTGCAGGGCCAGGAGGGCGCCAAGGGCCACGGTCCAGCTGACCCTCCTTCCCCGGGAGTGCAGGCCGAGCTGGACTTGGGTCATTCCCCTTGACCTGCCTGCCCTTCTCCCAAGTGAAACAGCAGCCAAGTCTGTTCCGAAGCTGGGAACCAACCCCCCCATACCCACACCCACCCCTGACATGGTCCTTAGCACCTTCCCAGTTATTCCAGGCTTTGGGTCCCTGCTGCTAGGAACGCTTCTCAGCAGCTGCCCGCCTGGGGCTCCACTTCAGACCCAAGGGCCCAGCAGGCTCCCTGGGCAAGTGGCCTGCCTGAAAAGGACCCGTCGGAAAACATCCCGTCCCTGGAGTCTGAAGTCCTTGCTTCTACCTCGAGATGTGTCCCTTGTATGTTAGGAAGGTTCTCACCAGGTTGACTTTTCTCAACCAGAATACCCGTAGGTTGGGCTGCTTCCCTGCTGCCTGGTTTCAGGGGCTATTTTATAACGTGAGGTTGCAGGGTGAGCCACTAAGAAGATTCCATTCGGGTTGGGACAGGCTGGGCAAAGCAGACAGCGTGATTTCAACAGGAATAAAACGTAGATTTGGGCAGAATGGGGACCTGGACCATTGGTTCTGCAGTGTGGTCTGTGTGGTTTGTTTTCATCGGCACCCACGGGGCCCCTGGAGCACACGAGACACGTTCCTGCCCCCTGGGTCCTTGAGCTTCAGGGAGACAGGCAGGCATGTGCACGTGGGTTTGGATGGGACAGCACCGGCTGCCCCTCGACACCGTCTTCGGTGTTGAGGCTCGAGGCCCTCGTGTCCTGCCCGTGCCCTGGACAGGCATCCTTCCCAGGTGGTCGGGTAAGGTGGGACCCTGTTCACAGGAAATTTTGGACGTCCCCTCATTTGTGGGCCCTTCCTTGGCAACGCTTGTGTTCCCGGGATGAGGTGTGGGTCCCTGCTTTCCAGGACCCCACCCCGTGGCTCCCAGTGTACCTGACGACCCCAGGACCCTGTCTGCTGCCGAGGGTCCAGGCAGCAGGGTCTGGTGGGGTCAGGACAGGATGGCCTCGTGGATGGATGCATCATGCCAGTCCACGTCTTACAGTAGCACACGGGGCAGGAGGACTGGTCCCACAGGCCCACTCAGCATCTTTCAGTGGGGGCATGCAAGGTGGAGGTCCCTGGTGTTTTCTGGAAGGGTTCACAGTTTGGAAGGTGCAAGGAGCTGAATGCCAGTTTGAAACCAACTGGCAGGCATTGGTTTAATTTGCGAACAGGAAGTATGGGCATGCAAATTCACAGGCAGGTAAATTGAGGGGTCCCCCCAAGACTTTCCCACCACAAGATACCTCCCTTGGTGGGTGCAGGTGAGATTTCCCAAACTCCTTTGGAGAGAGGTGGCCGGGCCTGTCGCTCAGCGCTCCAGGGAGGCCAGAGTGGGCAGCCAAGACCCTCGAGGTCAGCGCAGTGTGAGAAGTCTCAACGGCTGTGGACGGGAGCTCTGGAACGTGAACTGGGCCTCCCCAAGGCGGAGGGTCCACACCGCCCTTCAAAAGCAGGCCATCTGGGGAGGGCAACGCTGGCAGGGTGACGAGGGACACGCAAGGAGGCCCTGTTATCTCGCCCTTGACTCAGGCTAGGTGGAGGGGAGCAGCCCTGGAGGGTGGGCTCCCCAGAGCGCCCCACCCCACCCCATTCCCGTGGTGGCCTGCCTGGCCCTGGCCATCCTCTGTCCCCTGAGGATCCCCCTGGAACCTGCACCAGACACAGGCCGGTGAAGACCAGCAGGGACAATGAGAGTGTGTTTCGGTCACTGTGCTGCCGGTCCTGGGGACGCTGGGAGCAGGGCGGACAGGGGTGGCCACACTGAGCAGGAGACTCGGCGGATGATGGGACACAGATGAGCTGGGCGGTTTCAGGTACACGAGGACCTGGAGGGAGGCACGGGCTGACGGGGCCCAGAGACCGGATGGGGGCAGCTCCAGCAAGAGCGGCCAGAGGGGGCGCTTCCAGAGGGGCTCAGGTAAAAGGACGGGAGAGGCAGAGGACAGGCTTCCACCCTAGTCGGGGGTCAGCCAGCCCCAACAGACATCAAAGCAGGCACAGCAGATGTTGACAGCCTCACGGCCTGTCTAGATACAGATGCATCCTCCCTGCGGGAGGGGACCTCCAAGTTTGCCAACCTGGAGGTAAACACCAAGAGCGGCCAGAAGCCCCGAAGGCCTGGAGAGCAAGGGCCTGAGCCCTCCCCTCCTGCCGCCGCAGTGACGACTTGCCCATTACACCTGACCTTTCCTGGGGTCTGGCAGGGTCGTGCCCTGAGTGGTTGGTGTCCCAGGGGCCTGGAAGAGCCGGGTTCAGGGGGGGATTTGGGGCCAGGGTGGGTGAGGGCAGGTGCACCACGCCACCAACTCGGGCCAGAACAGGCTCGCGGTGAGTGTAGGCGTGCAGGGTGTCGGAAGCCATCGTGGAGCCATGGCACCATGACAAAGTCATGAGCAACGGAAGGCGAAACTGCAAGGCAGCGCCGTGCCAGGAAGGTGGACTACAGCTCTGTTGTTATGTTTTATGATAATAA
Organism: Hyperoodon ampullatus; assembly: GCF_949752795.1. Classification (NCBI taxonomy): domain Eukaryota; kingdom Metazoa; phylum Chordata; class Mammalia; order Artiodactyla; family Ziphiidae; genus Hyperoodon; species Hyperoodon ampullatus. The sequence continues at coordinate 3,790,202 of NC_136919.1, forward strand.
ATTTACATATAGGGGCAATTTTGGGGGGATGTTGCTCCACGTGAAAGAAAAATTCCTCTAGGACTCCCCCTCCTGAAACTACCACAGAATGGGAAGTACCCACTAAAGCCCCGGGGAGATGGGTAAAGAATTAAGAGTCTGGAACTAAGGGGATGTTTTTATGAAAAACACCCTCTAGTATGGAGTTATGGCCATGGGCCGGAGTTCCTGATGACATAGGAAATTTATGGTTCTATTATAAAGGAAGATTAATTATAGAAAAGCAAATGACTAGAGCAGAATTGGTTGCTAGGATAGGGAGAAAACACTGTCTCAGTTGAAGGAAACAACGAGAAAGAGCATGCAGGGTATATTGTAAATATTTTCATGGAACCATTGTAAAAGGTTGCCCATGCAAGAAGAGAAATAGGAACAAGTAGCTCCAACTTTTACAATTAAAATAATCATATAACTGCTTGGCTTGGTTACTAAGAAATAACCTGTGATTAATGGGAACTTGGGGAAATGTTTTAATAGGACATCTAGAAACTAGGGGATATATATTTTTTAAATCTTTATAGAACATTTTGAGGTTTGATTGTGCTAAGGTTGTTTGGCCACGTACCTGGTAATGTAATCAACTACAATATATAAACCTGTGATTGTGAAGAATAAAGACATGAGAAAGAGAAACATGCAATGCTGATACTTTAAGAAGTGTAACAGAATTATTTCCTTCACCGACGCTATCCATCCCTCGGGTATCCCTGGACTCGCTGGAGCTGGACTCCGGCAGTAGGGGTCTCTAGAATCGGGCCTGCAGGTGGCTGGGGCCAGACACCACCTGGGGCCACTGCCCAGGGTCCGGCCCAGGACTTTGCCTCCAGAGGCCAGTCCCAACCCAAGGAGCTGGGCTCCTCCCTTCACCCACCAGTGCTCTCCAGGCCTGGCCCTGGCCACGTGCAAAGCCAATTCTTTCTATACTGTTGCATCTCAACATACGAGCCTAAGTATTCTCACACTGTTTTTTGACCTGTCCCTCTTTTGTCCGAAAATTAGCCCGTGTATGAAAATGAGTCGGCCCTGAACCTGTATGAGACCTGCAAGGTGCGGACCGTGAAGGCAGACACGCTGGAGAAGCTGGTGGAGCACCCGGTACCCGCCTTCCAGGGCAGTGACCTCTCCTATGTCACCATCTTCCTGTGCACCTACCGAGCCTTCACCACCACCCAGCGGGTCCTGGACCTGCTGTTCCAAAGGTGAGCGCCCCGCCCCTCCCCGGCACAGTGGCTCCCCACCCACCCACTGGCTGTGTGTCTTGGGAATGTTGCTTTACCTCTCTGAGCCTCAGTTTGCTCACGTGAAGGCCGGGCTACGTGAAGGCCGGGCTGCCAGGACTGTCGGATAAGCATGGACGGTGCGGCCCCTCGCCCGGCCCTGTGGAAAGGGCTGCTGAGGGCTGGGGCGGCTTTAATTAAGGTTTTCCTCTCCCCATGGAGAAGCTCTCTGCTTCCAGCCCCTGGGCAGAACAGTTTTCCCATTTGTAAAGGAGCTTCCAGATTCTGTCTCAGGGGTCCTTCCTGGGAGTAGCCAGAGCAGCTCTGGCTGGGGGCTGGTTGAGGGCCCAGGCCCACTCAGGCATCTGTAAGGTGCTGGTTGGGCTCATTCATTCAGCAATACATACGAAGCACCTACTGTGTGCAGGCACTTTTCTAGGCATTTGGCTTAATTCAGTGAACGGTGCCGGGCTTCCACCTTAGTCGGGGGGTCAGCCAGTAACACTAGACGTCACAGCAGGTACGGTAGATGTGACGCCCTCACGGCCTCCTCTAGATACGGGTGCATCCTCCCTTATTCCAGCGAGGACGGCGGACCTCAGGACCAACTGAAGAAGTGAGTAGACTTTGGGTCTGATGGGAGGGGCTGGGCAGAACCCGGCTGCCACACATCTTGTGGTTCCCGCTGGAGGGCTGAGGTCTGGGGGCTCCTCCTGCAGGAGGAAAGGAGTCAGAGAGCTGTGGCTGGGGTCCCATGTCCCCAGGGAGCAGAGGGGAGGCTGGGGGCTCAGAGCCAGCTCCCCTGCCTCAAGCAGCTGGTGGCCTACGTGCAGCTCAACTTGCCCGGCTCCGACCTGGAGCGCCAGGCCCACCTTCTCCTGGCCCAGCTGGAGCACACAGAGCTCACCAAGGCAGAGCCGGAGGGTGAGGAGAGGGGTGGGTGCTGGACACGCAGGAGCCCCCGAGGCTGCCTCAGACCGCCCACATGGGGACTGCTGTCGGGGAAGACGTCCTGTCTCAGATTCCTGGACTGGAGCTTCTGTAAAAGGCAGCGGGTTGTTTCCTTTCCTTGGGAAGGCACGTTTGGAAGGCAGGCACGTTGATCTCCTCCTGCACGTTCACTGTCATCTCAGGATCTAGAACTGGCTCCAGCACCAGCCCCTGTACAATCTGAAGACCTAGATCCAGCTGCAGAACTAAAGCCAGATCCAGAGCTGCAGGCGTTTCCATCAGTGGCTGGAGGGACACCTCGAGCAGCGGCACCAGAGCCGGAGCCAACATCACAGTCAGTTGCATCGGCACCTCTGCATCCAGGGCCCGTGGCTGCACCTGCTCCGGAGGAGACCCAGAGCCGGCTCAGGACCCACTACCCCTGCGGGGGGAACGCGCTCTGGCACCACGCGCAGTGTCGGCTCCGGACCCACCTCTACCTGCTCCCCCCCACCCCCAAACTTTCCTTCCCCTCCCCTGTTACTGATTTGGTGTTTAATTTTATGTTTTCATTTCACATTATTTATGGTGTCTTTTACATCTTCATATAACCAAGTTTAATTTTTTTTAATTTTAAATTGTGCATTTCAGCAGCATCGAGTATATTCACAGTTCTGTGCAACCTTCCCCAGGGTCTCAGGCAGACTGTTTCACTCCCCAGAAGGAAACCCTGAGCCAAAGCGTTCACTCCCCATTCCTCTCTCCCCCAGCCCCTGACAACCTGTAATCTGCTTTCTGTCTCTGTGTCTTTACCTCTTCTAGATGTTTCCTATAAATGGAATTATACAAGGTGGCTTTCTGTGTAGGCCACATATTTTAAGAGGGGAGTAGTTAATTTTCGTTTTCTTTTTTTTTTTTTACTTGAAATAGCATTTTTGTTATATGAAAGGGAAATGCCAGATGGATTAAAGATGAGATGTACAAATTGACGCCTTTTTTGTAAATATGTGTGCAGTCTCAGGGTAGAGACCCCTGTTCTGAGTATGGCCCCAGAGCCAGAAGACAGAAGGGAAACGCCTGGCTCTTCCCATGGCCAAAAAGAAACAAGAAACATGTAGAAAGCTGGGAAGACAAACCACAAACTGGAACAGCATTCCTCACATCCCAGGGCCAGAGAAAGGTTTGACACCCCTGTGGTCCCCCAAATCTTGAAAGTCAATGTTTTAAAAAGGGACAAAGAACAAACACGTGCAGTTCCAACAAGAGGCCACACACGTGGTTGGTACGGGTCAGAGATGCTTGACCTCCCGATGAGGACACGCAGATGTAAACACCGTGGAGACAGCGTTGTCAAAACCACACTGACAGGTTTCTAGTCTGGTGGCGACCAGCCCTGGGGACAATGTGAGGAAGCAGAGGCCCAGCAGATCCTCTAGAGGGAAGCGTGGAGGACACTCCTCTCTGGGAGAACAGTGCGCAGGACCCCAAAGCTCCACAGGTGCAACTCTGTACCTGCAGAGCTAATCCCAGGAGTTTACCCACAGGAATTCTCGCATGGTGTGTGTGCCCATGTGCACATGTGTGCGTGTGCAGCTGTGGGTGTCAGGTGGGGAGGATTCTGGGGACGTGTGCCCTTCTGGAAGCTGGTTCCCCCGGGTGGATGCTGATCAGTCCATCGTCTTCCTCTTCCGCATTTTCTGGGGCCCCGAATCAGAATTTACGAAGAGCCCCTGCTACGGGACATGGGCCATTTGCCATCTTTCACTCTCAGAATCATGCTGAAGGGAACATCTGCATCCATAAATCTCTATTTAGGGCAGAATCCATGAGGTGGATTTTCTGGGTCAAAACATATACAGTTTTTAAGGTACTGGCCACAGTTTCCAACAGAGCAGTCTCTGCCCACTTTGAGCCTCGCTTGGGAAAGCGGGGCCTCAGAGGCCCCGAAGGCCGAGACCTCAGGGAGGGAGGAGGCGGAGGACCTGGGAGTGACCTGCCCAGAAGGGACTGTCCCGCCCCTCAGCCCCGCCCCCAGCCCCGCCCAGTTCTAGAGCTGGTGCCGAAGCTGGTACAGAGCTGGCTGTAGTTCAAAGGTGGTTCTGCTCCTAGAACTGGCACTGGAGCTTATGCAACAGCTGATGCTGGACGTTGCTCTAGCTCTGGGGAAGGCGCTGGAGCTGCATCTACCTCCAGAGACGGTCTAGACCTGGTTCTGCAGTTGGACAGCGCTCTCGAGCTGTCTCTCACACCGGCACTGGAGCCGGTGCTACAGCTATTGCGGTCGTTGGCTCCGGCTCTGGCTCTGGAGCGGCCGCTGAAGCTGACTCCTGGGTGGGTACTGGTTTGGCTGGAGCTGTGGATCAGGTCCTGGAGCCGCCGGTACCTCCGGAGCTAATGTTACAGCAGGTGCCGGAAGCAGCTGTGGATTTTGCTGTGGCTAAGACGCAGGAGCTGTCCCTGGTGCTGGAGCTCTCGCTGACTTTGCGGCTGACTCCAACTCCGGTCTGGTGCTGGATCTGCTTCTTGTGCCTCTAGCTGTACAGCCAGTCCTGGCTCTAGCTCTGTGGCTGGTGCTAAAACCGGTGGTGGAGCTGGTTGTAGCTCTGGCACTGGTTCCACCTCTGAAATTGGTGTCAGGGCAGATTCTGGCACTAGAGCAGGCACAGAATCTGGCCTAGGAGCTGGTGATAGAGCTGCCTCTATCTCTGAAATGGCATCATGCTGGTGCCAGAGCACGATCTAGCTCTGACGTTGGTGCTAGAGCTGTTGCTGGAGCTGGCTCTTTCTCCTGAGCTGGCACTGGCTCTAAGTCTGCTACTGGCACCCAAGCCAGCTCTTGCTCTGGAGCTGTTGCAGGAGCTGGCTCCCATGGGGACTCTGGCTCTGGAGTTGGTCCTAGAACTGTGGCTGGAGCAGGCTCTAGCTCTGAACTTGGTGCTGACTCTCGCTCTGGAGCTGGTGCCAGGAATGGCTGTAACTCGGGGGCTGATGCTAGAGCTGGCGCTGGAGCGACCTCTTCCTTGGCACCTAGCACTGGCTCTAAATTGGCTTTGAGCTGGTTCTCACTCTAAAGTGGGCACTTGAACTATCCCTGGGGCTGGCACAGGAGTCAGTGATAGAGCTGTCTCTATCTTCCAGAGGTAGAGCTGACATGACAGCTGGTGTTCAAGCCAGCTCCAGCTCGTGGGATAACACCAGCCCTGCCCAGGAGCAGCACTGGAGCTGAAGCTGCAGCTGGCTCCATCTCAGGAGTTGATGCCAGTGTTGGAGCCTGAGTTGACTGTCGCCATGGCGCTGGCTCAAACTCTGGTGCTGGAGCTGACTCTGGCTCTGCAGCCAGCTCTGGCTCTAGTTCTGGAGAGCCAGAACTATTGGTGGTAATAGAACTAGCTCTGGCAATGGATCACTGCTGAAGCAGGTGCTGGAACTGACACTGAGTCTGGAGCTGGCTCCAGATACCACTTGCGCTCTTGAGCTGGTGCTTGGAGCTGGCTCTAGACCTTGTGCTGGAGCAGGCTCTAGCCCTGGAACTGGCGGTAGAGCTCTCTCTAGCTCAGGAGCTAATGCTTGAGCTAGTTCTGGTGCTGACACTAGCTCTAGAGAGAGCTCTAGAACATGATGGACTTGATTGATATTTATAGGACATTCCATCCAAAAACAACAAAATACACTTTCTTCTCAAGTGCTCATGGAACATTCTCCAGGATAGATCATATCTTGAGTCACAAATCAAGCCTTGGTAAATTTAAGAAAATTGAAATTGCATCAAGTATCTTTTCCGACCACAATGCTATGAGACTAGATATCAATTACAGGAAAAAATCTGTAAAAAATACAAACACATGGAGGCTAAACAATACTACTAAATAACCAAGAGATCACTGAAGAAATCAAAGAGGAAATCAAAAAATACCTAGAAACAAATGACAATGAAAACACGATGACCTAAAACCTATAGGATGCAGCAAAAGCAGTTCTAGGAGGGAAGTTTATAGCAATACAATCTTACCTCAAGAAACAAGAAACATCTCAAATAAACAACCTAACCTTACACCTAAAGCAGTTAGAGAAAGAAGAACAAAAAAAAAAAAAACCCCAAAGTTAGCAGAAGGAAAGAAAACATAAAGATCAAATCAGAAACAAATGAAAAAGAAATGAAGGGAAAATAGCTAAGATCAATAAAACTAAAAGCTGGTTCTTTGAGAAGATAAACAAAATTGATAACATAGCCAGATTCATCATGAAAAAAAGGGAGAAGACTCAAATCAATAGAAATAGAAATGAAAAAGGAGAAGTAACAACTGACACTGCAGAAATACAAAGGATCATGAGAGATTACTACAAGCAACTCTATGCCAATAAAATGGACAACCTGGAAGAAATGGACAAATTCTTAGAAAAGCACAACCTCCCGAGACTGAACCAGAAAGAAATAGAAAATATGAACAGACCAATCACAAGCACTGAAATTGAAACTGTGATTAAAAATCTTCCAACAAACAAAAGTCCAGGACCAGATGGCTTCACAGGCGAATTCTACCAAACATTTAGAGAAGAGCTAACACCTATCCTTCTCAAACTCTTCCAAATATAGCAGAGAGAGGAACACTCCCAAACTCATTCTACGAGGCCACCATCACCCTGATACCAAAACCAGACAAAGATGTCACAAAAAAGGAAAACTACAGACCGATATCACTGATGAACATAAATGCAAAAATCCTCAACAAAATACTAGCAAACAGAATCCAACAGCACATTAAAAGGGTCATATACCATGATCAAGTGGGGCTTATCCCAGGAATGCAAGGATTCTTCAAAATACACAAATCAGGGCTTCCCTGGTGGCGCAGTGGTTGAGAGTCCGCCTGCTGATGCAGGGGATGCAGGTTCGTGCCCCAGTCTGGGAAGATCCCACATGCCGCGGAGCGGCTGGGCCCATGAGCCATGGCCACTGAGCCTGCACGTCCGGAGCCTGTGCTCCACAACGGGAGAGGCCACAACAGTGAGAGGCCCGTGTACTGCAAAAAAAAAAAAAAAAAAAAAAAAAAAAAAGCGTCATGTACCACAATGTTCATTGCAGCTCTATTTACAATAGCCAGGACATGGAAGCAACCTAAGTGTCCATCGAGAGATGAATGGATAAAGAAGATGTGGCACATATATACAATAGAATATTACGCAGCCATAAAAAGAAACGAAACTGAACTATTCGTAGTGAGGTGGATGGACCTAGAGACTCTCATACAGAGTGAAGTAAGTCAGAAAGAGAAAAACAAATACCGTACACTAACACGTATATATGGAATCTAAAAAAAAAAATGGTTTTGAAGAACCTAGGGACAGGACAGGAATAAAGACGCAGACGTAGAGAATGGACTTGAGGACACGGGAAGGGGGAAGGGTAAGCTGGGACGAAGTGAGAGAGTGGCATGGACATATATACACTACCAAATGTAAAACAGATAGCTAGTGGGAGGCAGCCCCATAGCACAGGGAGATCAGCTCGGTGCTTTGTGAGCACCTAGAGGGGTGGGATAGGGAGGGTGGGAGGGAGGGAGAGGCAAGAGGGAAGAGGGAAGAGATATGGGGCTATATGTATATGTATAGCTGATTCACTTTGTTATACAGCAGAAACTAACACACCATTGTAAAGCAATTATACTCCAATAAAGATGTTAAAAATAAATAAATACACAAACAAACAAATAAAATAAAATACCCTACGGGGAAAAAAGAAAAGAAGACACAGCATCTAGAAGCCCACTGGAGTGTCCAGTCCTGCAGGCTTTGGACTTGCCAGCCCACTTGCTCACATGAGCCCACATGTTAAAATCAATTCTCTCTATATATACACACAACATATACACACGTGCATGTGTGTCTACACGCACATGTGTATAAGCCGTGTGTGTGTACACGCACATGTGTATAAGTCGTGTGTGTGTGTGTGTGTACACGGGTGTATCCTGGTGGAGGGCCCTGACCCGCCTCTGTCCTTCCTGCTTCCCCTTTACAATCGCTGTTATCTGAGGCCTTAGACTCAGTGCCCGGTGGTATGCAAGCCTGGTGTTGCCTTCTGGGCTCTGCCGGCATTGCCCGGGGTTCCGAGAAAAGCCTGGCTGACACTGTCCTGGCTAAAGACACACAGAAGACCCCCAGAGCCCTCTTACCTGTAACAATCCAGAATGTGGTCAGAGAGCTTACACTCACAAGGCTGGCCAACAACACGGTCAGCATGCAGACTACTGGAACAGAGAGGTGGACATATAAGGCCTCAGAAAAAGAAACCAAAAACAGGATTTTCTGAATGCGGACTTCCACAACAGGAAGGTCTGCACAGAATATGTGATCATCCCTTTCATACATGTCTCGGGGAAGTCAAGTCTTTTGCCTATTCATTGTTACCTTTTAGCGCACAACTTAATACATGCTATTTCGTGCACAATCCTCTCCTCTGATGCTAAATATTTTCAGTCTACGGTCTGCAAAGAGAAGAGGCAATTGTGGCGTATGCAAGAAAGAGGGAGCCACCACCCCGGGAAATCATCATTAATATTTGAATTTCTAGCTGTCATTTGTTTGGGGTGTCCAATAGGCTGGTCCACCCCCAGTTACACAGCAGCCAGGGCAAGGATAACAGGATCAAGAGGGCTACACTAATCATTTAACCATCTTGCAGTGAGTGTTTAATATTTGGACTCTGATTTGCTTCCAGGGAGGTTGTGTGTGTTTGGCGAGGGAGAAACACAGAGGAAGAGGGGGAGGCAGATGATTTCATGGCTTAAAAGCTGCTGTAAAAGCTTTTCCCATTAAGTGCAGAAAAACACTGGACAAAACCCAACATTCTTTCATGAGAAAAACACTCAAGAAACTAGAAACAGAAGGGCACTTCCTGAGCCTGATATAGGGCATCTGGGAACAATCCACAGCTCACGTCACACTTAGTGGGGAAAGACTGAAGCCTCCCCTGAGGTCAGGAACAAGGTGAGCAGTGACCAGTCTTGCCAGCTCAGTGCCACATTTCACTGGAGATCCCTCAGGCAAGAAAACAAAATAAAAGGCATCTAGGGCTTCCCAGGTGGCGCAGTGGTTGAGAGTCCGCCTGCCGATGCAGGGGACACGGGTTCGTGCCCCGGTCCGGGAAGATCCCACATGCTGCGGAGTCGCTGGGCCCGTAAACCATGGCCTCTGAGCCTGCGCATCCGGAGCCTGTGCTCCGCAACGGGAGAGGCCACAACAGTGAGAGGTCCGCGTACCGCAAAAAAAAAAAAAAAAAAGATGGCAATACTTCCCAAATGCAACTACGGATTCAATGCAATCCATAGCAAAATCCCAGCTGCCATTTTCTTTGTGTTTTGCAGAAACTGACAAGCCAATGCTGAAATTCATTTGGAAATGCAAGGGATCCAGAATCGCCAAAACAATACGGAAAAAGCAGAGCAAAAGTGGAGGACGCATACTTCCTGATTTCAAAACTTGTTACAAAGCTACAGTAATGAAGACAGTATGGTCCTGGCATAAAGATAGACATAACAAATCAATGGAATAGAATTGAGGGTCCATAAACAAACCTTCGCATTTGTAGTCAATTGATTTTTGATGAGCAAGCAGACAATTCAATGGGGAAAGAATAGTTTTTTTTCAGTAAATGGTATTGGGACAAGCAGATATTCACATGCAAAGGAAGAAGTTGGACTCTTCCTCACAGCCCTCACAGTGGATGAGGGCTTGCCCAAAAGCTGCAAGGAGGCTGCTGGGGCCAGGCTGCTAGATGACCCTAGAGCCTGCCTGGCTCAGAGCAGCTGGCTGGGTGAGGTCACTGCCTGGTGAGGCCCTGGGATGAAGGTTCAGTCATCCTCCGGCTGCATTAATGTGGGCCCAGAGCTTGAGGGCAGACCTCGATCATCTGTACAAGAACCTCTGAGCTGGGGACTACAGTTCCCCCTTGTTCTAAGTGGGAAACTGAGATGCCAAGATCCCTCCTGGCCTGTAAGTAGCAGCCCTGGGGTTAAAGCCAGATCCCTCTGGTCCAAAGGCACAAGGCTTCCCCTCCCCTGCATCCCTTTTCCCTTGACTGGCTCCGCCTCCTCTTGGGAAATGGAGCCCTGATCAGGGATGCCAGAGGCCCTCCCCCACACAGAAAGGCTGTGGCCTGTTCCCTGGCCTATCCCCATCTGGAACACACTTCACCACTTCACATCTGAAACAGTGACACATACACACACACACACTCAGAGGCCATGAAACACTGACTCATCCTGGGAGGGCTACCCTCCAATGTTTTCTATTTTACTTAAAAGTCCCAGCTATCCCACGAACACGGTCATAGCCCACTAAGCGGTGGTGAGGGCAGTGGGGACCGCTGTCTGAGTGTTCCCACTGCCAGGACACCAGATTCCCCCGGGCAGCCCCTGGGGGTGTCCCCTGCAGGGCTCTCAGAGACAGGCACAGATGACCATCGATGCATATGAGCAATTTATACATGTCTCTAGCTGTTTTCTCTGGTTTCTAGAAGTAGATAAACTTAGATGAAGGGGAGGGTATCAGGGTCCTATTGCCAAGTCACCCTCCAAGAGGAGAGTCCAGGGACCTTTTATCTTCCCTCACCTCTTCACCCAGCTCCTCCCAGACCAGCCCTGATGCTGTCCTTAGGCTGAATTTGTCCTCTCCTGAGGGGAGAGGGGACAGGGAAAACAGGGGATGCTGGTTTGGTCAGGGGATGGGTGTTGCCTGTTGACAGAATACTGGTGTGTCTGCCAGGACCCCAGGGCTGGGTCTGCCCCTGCGCACAGCATGTGGGATCTTAGTTCCCAGACCAGGGATTGAACCCATGCCCCTTGCAGTGGAAGTGCAGAGTCTTAACCACTGGACCACCAGGAAAGTCCCTGGCTCACCTCTTTATTACCAGGGAGGGACCAGTGTCCTGAAGGTATACCAGAGAACTTTGTAAAAACACAAACTGAATGAGAAAAACCAATCAGTTGGTCCCAGACCAGGTCCCAGGGAACCAGGTGTTTGCAGCTAAAAATGGAAGCACGACCTTTCAGCCAGCAGTCACAAGCTCCCCGGGCTTGTGCCTGGTCCCTGCAGACTCTGGGGAAAAAAACCCTGCCTTACAGGAACCTGAGGTCCTCAAGGGAAATCCCAAGGACACAGGCAATGACACCCACAAAGGGCCTGGGAGGCTGTGCCCATGCACCAGGCAGATCTGCATTTGCAACTTTAAGCTGCATCATTGTGACCCTGAACAAAGCTATAACCTCTCTGAGCCTTGATTGTTGTTTTGTCTCCCATGCTGTTTCTCTGCACAGATATTCCTCGACTTACAGTGGGGTTACATCCTGATAAACCCGTCCTAAGGTGAGAACATACCGAACACCATAGCTTAGCCTAACCTACCTTAAACTTGCTCAGAAGATGTCTGTTAGCTGGCAGTTTATATTATAATAGAGCTGAACATCTCATGTAATTTACTGTATACTGAAAGTGAAAAACAGAATGGTTGTCAGGGTACAGAATGGTCCTAAGTGTATGCTTGTTTAGCCTGGTGATGGAGTGGCTGACAGAGTTGCCACCACGCTGCCCAGCATCACGAGAGTATCCCACCCATAATCCACAGCCAGCCGGGGAAAGATCAAAATTCACAATTCGAATTGCGGTTTCTACTGGATGCCTATAGCTTTCACCTCATCCTAATTGTATCGGGTTTCTCCCCGGCCCTTGTTACTGCTCCGTTATTTACCATCAAAGGGCCTTCCTTTTTGTCCCTCTGAATGCCCCCTCCGTCGCCACGCCTCTGCCTCCACGCTTGGCCTACACTTGGAGACATATAAGACGGTCCCCCTGGGGCTCCTGGAGTCCCTAGGATGAACCAGGGTCAATACAACTCGGACAGGCCTTGGTAAGAAAGTATGGCCAACTCCCTTCACGGAGGAGGAAACAGAGGCTCCGAGGGATTCCGGGAGCCGCTCACGGTCTCCAGGCCGGCGTGCCAGCTTCAGGGGCTCTGAGCAAAAGAGTGATGATCCTAACCCGGAAAGTAAGTACGACGTCCAGCTGGTTTCCCATCCGGTGATTGCTTCGAGGCTCTTTTAGAAACAACAAAGTTTTTCCCTCAAATCGTTTCCCTGATTTCTCAAGCCCGCACCCCAGCCCGGAGTTGCCTGACCCGCGCTCCTCGCCTGGAAGGTTGGTCCCCTGCGTCGGAGGCCACGGCCCAGGCAGCCAGTAGAGGTTGAAGGTCCTGGGACCCCGGCGCGCGTCGACCCCTGGGGACTGGGAGCTGCAGCTGGTGGGCGGGGCGGGGCGGGGCGGGGCGGGGCGGGGCGGGCGGGTGGGTAGGAGGAGCAGCGGTAGGTGGGCGGGGCACGCAGGAGGGTAGGTGGGGCTGCGGCCGGTGGGCGGGGCGCGCGGCTCCTTTCCCCTCCCCCGAACCCCGCCGGGCCCGGCGGGCCCTGTGTCAGGCCCCACCCAGCGCGCTACTAAGGGCGCCCTGCAGGCACTGGGTCTCGCCGGACTGCAGGCGAACCGAGACCCTGTTTTCAGGGCCGGGCTGCGCCCCTCCGTCCGTTGTAACGCTGGTCCGGCCGCAAGGGGCTGAGTCTGCAGCCCGCAGGGACAGTCACGCTCCCCCGCCGCTCCCTGTCCCCGCCCCGCGCCCGGCCGGAGGAGCAGCGCCGCGAGCCCGGAGCCTGCAGTGGCCGGCCGAAGTCGCGGTGCGTATCTCGGCCCCAAGCTCCTGGGTGCAGATCCCCGGCTGGGGCGGCCGAAGCTCGGGCCTGGTTCTGCGTCGGCGGAGCGGCCCCGGAGGCCCGGGCCCCACCCGAGGAAGAATCCAGCGGATCCGACGGTCGACGCGGAGCTTTGGAGGACGCCGCGCCCCAAGCCCGGGTGGGGAAACGGAGGTCCGCAGAGGGAGGGAGAGGGAGAGGGAGCGGGCCTGCCAGAGGCCACCGGGTGAGCCGGGGCCGAAGCCTCAAAACTCCGGCCTGGGGATCTTTATCTGACCTCGGGCGGATCCCCGCAGAGCTGACAGGCGTCCCGCGCTCTCTGTGACCCGGGCCGGACCCAGCGCTGTAGAGCCCTGCCCGCACATCAGGGGCGGTGCGGATGGCGTCTTGCCACCTAACCAAGCCCCCTATAGCTGAGGAGGACGCCGAGGCTGTGGTGGAGCGGGCAGGAGAGCGCCTTGCCCAAGGTTACCGGCGAGAGCGGGTGAGAGCTGAAGCGCGTTCCCGCGGTCCCGGGAGAGCCCAGGCCCCCTCTCCCGGAGGAATGCGCTGCTACCACCCCTGCGCCCACCCCCATCCCGGGGGATCTATGCCGCCCCTCCCAGCGCACCACCCCCTCCCCAGGCCGAGTGTGTCCCCGCGGTGCGGGCTCTGGGCTTGATTTCCGGCGTCCTCGCAGTTTCCCCTGGAATCCTTCTCCAAGCCCCGCCCCCGCCCCAAGCGCTGTTGCCCTAGTCCCTAGGATGGCCGCCCTTAGCTCATCACAGAAGGAGGTCAGCAGGGAGACCTGAGAGACAAGGCAGGGAGCCAGTCGCCTTTCCGGCCCAGTGCCTTTCGCAAGGCACAGCAGCAGGCTTTGGCTGAGTCCTGAGCCTCTGTCCTTCAGAACTGCCAGATCTGGGCCTGGGCCCAGCAGGACGAGGAGACAGCTGGAATCCACATTCCCCTGGTGAGGCCGCCCAGGGGAGGGCAGGGCAGCAAAAATGGGGCCACTGTCCTGTGGATAAGGAGCATTCCTTTGCAGGTGTTTCCCAGACCCCGGAGACACAGGCTCCGAGCCTGACACCCCTGAGAGAGGTGGGCTGATTCACCAAGGCACACCCAGACTCTGCAGGTACCCAGGCTCAGATGCTGCCCACCCAGTGATGCACTGCCCCAGACTAGCCCTGGGCCTGGGATTCTGCCTGCTGGTGGGCATGGCCCTCTGCTCTCTGTGGTGAGCATGCCCCATGGAGCCCTCCCTCCCTACCCCAGACCCCTCCCTCCCTCAGCATCTCAACCCCCAAACCTTGACCCCTTCACAGGATTCCCAGGTCCCACCCACTTCTCTCGGCGCACCTGTCCCTTCGCCCCAGCCCCAGTAAGACTGAACTAGCCTGGCTTATGTATGTTGCTTTGCACTGGCCTGGCCTTTGCACTTGCTCTTTCCTCTGTCTGGACTGTTCTTCTAGCCGTGTTAATGAGGAACTCCTGTTTATGCTCCAGAATTCACCCTGTGTGTTCTTCCCACAAAGCTCTGGGGGCTGCCCCCAACCACCAGCCCCTTGTGTGCAGGGCCTGGCGTCAACAACATTCCTGTCCCAGGAATGAATGGCTGCATGGCTAATGACTCATTGCAGAAGACCAGGAGGCTTTGTCCTCTGAGGTCAGCCAGACCCAAGGAATGATTGGGCGGGGGTGGGGGGAGGGGAGGTGTATCCCAGGTGCACCACTGGGGGCCTGCATTCCCACTAACATGCAGCAAAGCGAGTTTTCAGCCTCAGGTGCAAAGTCAAGTCAACAGATATATTTCCTTCCCAGGGTGTATGTCGAGAACTGGCTGTCGGTCTCCTATGTCCCCTATTATCTCCCCTGCCCAGAGATCTTGTAAGTATGGGCCAGGGAGAATTGGGGGGCCCCGGAGTGGAGGGGCTGAGAGGGTTTTTAAGGTCACTTTGTAGGTTCTTAGGTCCTAAGCTCATGATTCTGAGCAGTGTGATAAGCATGTAGGTAATTTATGAGCTGCCACAAATGTGGAGTGAAATTCCCCCATTTCAGTCCTTGGGTGTCCTTGCAGTGCCCCCTCCACAGTTGTGACCTTGAGCATGTTGCATAGCTCTGAGCCTCACTTGCTGTATCTGTAAAATGGGATGATAGAAGTGCCCCTCCCGAGCCAGCCAGAGCATGAGGTACTGTAAGGATGCCTGTAAATATCCTGGTGTTGCACCTGGCACG
The DNA here is from genome assembly GCF_949752795.1 of Hyperoodon ampullatus. NCBI lineage: Eukaryota > Metazoa > Chordata > Mammalia > Artiodactyla > Ziphiidae > Hyperoodon > Hyperoodon ampullatus. Next base: position 3,805,335 of record NC_136919.1, read on the forward strand.
TAGAGGTGCTCAGGAAAGAGTGCTTTTAGGACTTGACTTTTTTTTCTTTTTTAAATAAATTTATTTATTTTATTTTATTTTTTATTTTTGGCTGCGTTGGGTCTTCTTAGCTGCACACGGGCTTTCTCTAGTTGTGGCGACCGGGGCCACTCTTCGTTGAGATGTGCGGGCTTCTCATTGCGGTGGCTTCTCTTGTTGCGGAGCATGGGCTCTAGGTACGTGGGCTTCAGTAGTTGTGGCATGTGGGCTCAGTAGTTGTGGCTCGCAGTCTTAGTTGCTCCGTGGCCTGTGGGATCTCCCTGGACCAGGGATCGAACCCTTACCCCCTGCATTGGCAGGCGGATTCTTAACCACTGCGCCACCAGGGAAGTCCAGGACTTGGCATTTTGCTCAATTTTGTGTTCTCTGTGGCTTCAAAGAAGAAATGGACCCATGACCAGTCTCCCCCACATAACAAATCTGACATTTTGTCAGTTAAGAGTGGAAAAGATTTGGTTATAGATGAACCTAGAACTTGAAATGATTCCTACTGATTGCGTCACTTTTTATATCCGATATCAAACGTATCTCAGACTTGCCAAGATGGGATCGAACAGTCTGCCGTTCAGGTCGCCCCAGTGCTCTTGTCGTTCAACTGTCATTAGCGCGTAATTCTCTGCCCTGGGCAGGTTGTTCTGTGACAGAGCCGGCCTGATCCCAGTGACCTCCTCTCACCGTGCTTTGTTTCATGCCCCAAATAAGAGCTGGTTTATAAGAACGAGTGTGTTTCCCAGCCAGGTCCTCTGTGTCATCAGACTAAAACTAATAACAATAATTTTCAAAGTCCAAAAAACAAAAGAGTGAAAAAGGTGATTTGGGACAGTCTCAAGGGGAATCTGGCCGACCAGTCTTGTTTTTCATGACAGCAAAAGGAAAGTTTAAAATCTGGATCACAGACTACTAACAACAAAGTGTGTTTCACTGTTATAAACATAGAATACGGTAAATTAGGAGGCTGGATAACAGAAAAGACAAAAGAAAAAGAAATACCCTCTTGTGTCTTTGCTGGTCCAGGTCATACTCTAACTCCAAAGTTCATTGTCAGCTCGTTGGTTGCTACGCTTTCTGTTTGAACAGATTGTTCTAAAAAGCAGAAAGGCTGCTTGCTATTGAAAGCAGTTGTGACCACAATGTTTTTGTGATTTTTATCCAGTTTCCCCAGAATTGGCTTTCTTTTTTGGCGTCTGGTCACCATCATTTTATTCCACCCAGGGACTGGGCCCTAATTCTTGAATCCCTCTCCCTTTCCCACCGGCAAGTTTGCGGCATTTAGGTTGTTTCCAGTTTCCCAGCATTCTAAATTAGTTTGTAACGAGCAACTTTGGATATGCAGCTTTTTCCATCTTAAAGGTCCTTTCCTTTGGTAAGTTTCTGAGCCAAAGGATATGGCTGAGGTATTCATCCATCATGTCAGGTTGCTCTCCAGGGGGACCCTGGCAGACACACACTAGAACTCACCACCACCCCCTCCACCCCCCTGCAGCTGCATTGCACCTGGGCTGGTGCTGGAAGCATTAGGTGCTATGAAAAACAAAAAGCACACCACCTTGCTGACTCCACACATGGGAAATGCGATGTGGTTTAAATTTCATTTCTTTGATTCCTACCAGGCCCTCACCTCCCCCACGCCTTCCCATTAACTGCATTTCCTCTTTGGGGACTTGCCTGCTCCAGCACCTTCTCTCCTTGGCCTGTCGGCGGGTCCTCTGTCACCACCCTTGGCCGAAAGTACTTGCTACATTTTTTTTTCTTTCCAGTTTGTCTGTCTTTTGGTTCTACTGAGTTATTTTTTTTTTAATAGATTAAAGTTGGAGATTTTTATTTGTTTGAAATGGTCACATCTTCCCTTCTGTTCATTTGGATCTCTTCTTTACTTTTAGTTTCATGACCTTCAGAGGTTTGGAAATGTGGAGTTCCTTTTTGGGCTCTGGCTCATCTGTGGCTTTGGAATTCTTATGTCTCACCCGTTAAAGTGGCCAGAGCGGAGTGTGTCCAGGCTGGTGGGGGGAAGGGAAATACCGATGGCCAGGGAAGTGTGGAACAAGGGCCACTTTCCCCTTCTCACTTCTGACCACCTTCTCAGAGTCCCATCACTTTCTTTTCTTCTTTCTTTTTTTTTTTTCTTTTTGAAGATGTTGTCTTCTTTATTTATTTTTGGCTGTGCTGTGCAGCACGCAGGATCTTAGTTCCCCGACCAGGAATCAAACCCGCAGCCCCTGCAGTGGAAGCATGGAGTCTTAACCACTGGACGGCCAGGGAAGTCCCCCTATCCCTTTCTGAGCAGGGGCCTAAAGTGTGCTTGTCTGTGTGAAACTAAGGCAGGGGGCCAATTGGATGGATCAACTTTTAAAAATTGTTGCTTCCACAGTATAGACTGATCACAGAAGGACAAATATAGTAGGGTTTCACTTTTAAGAGATCTCTGGAATAGTCATATTTATAGAGACAGAAGTAGGAATAATAGTTACCAGGGGCTGGGAGAGGGAATGGGGAGTTAGTGTTTCAGGGGGACAGGGTCTCAGTTTGGGACGATGAAAAAGCTCTGGACATGGATTGTGGTGATGGTCGCCCAACAGTGTGAATGTCCTTTAATGCCCCTGAACTGTACACTTTCACATGGTTAAAATGGGAAATCTTTGTTATGTATATCTTACCACACAGGCAAAGCATAGGCTGAAAAAACTAGGAAAGCTCCAGGAGGCTTAAGCCATCCCATCGTAGGCGACGTGCTGAAGAGACCCAAGTGAACGGCAGGCACCCACGTCCTCAGGTGGTCTGAGCCTTCCAGGCAAGCTCAGGCCTCTGCTGGCACAGGTTCTGATCCGGTCCCTGGGTGGCCTTGGGCAAGCCTTTCCATTCCCCAGGCCTCACTTCCACCCTGGGGAGCGACATTATTGTCCCCATTTTAAGGGTGAGGGAACTAAACCCCGAGGAGTGAGATGTCCGGCCCCTGGTCTCTCCACCCAGCTGGTGGCAGAGCCAGAGGCGTGTCACCGGCAGCCTCCTGTGTCTGACCCTGTCGCCGGCCACCTCCTTCCTTAATCAGCCCTCCTTCCTAATCGCCGCAGGTTGGCCGCAGCTAGTGGAGGCCGGCCACACAGACAGCCTGCCAAGAAGGGGCCAGGGTGCTGCCCTTACCATTCGCTCTGTGCTGGGCACTGGCTGACAGGCCCCGACTCACATAGCTGTCTTACCTCTCACGACAGCTCTAAGGGTTAAGGGTGCCGCCTCATTTTACAGATGAGGGAAAATGGGTGTATCAGTCAGCGTTCCACTGAAGAAACAGAACCAGGAAGAGGGAGGGAGACTGACTGACTGGCTGGCTGATTGATTGAAAGCAATCGGCTTACACGACTTTGGGGTGGCAAAGCCAGTCTGAAATCCACGGAGTGGGCCACCGGGAAGGGTGGGCTGGAGCTCTTCAGCAGGAGCTGACACTACTGTCCACCGGCAGAATTTCTTCTTCAGGGAAACCTCAGTTCTATGCTATAGCTTTTCAACTGACCATATCAGGCCTACCAGACTATGGAGGATGATCTTTACATGGGGTCAACTGGTGTAGATGTTACTGACATCTACAAAATCCGTACCTTCACGGCGATGCCTTGATTGGTGGTTGTGTAACTGGCTCCTTCAACTGACCTTCACCGTAGGTTCAGGTGAAGTAACTCGCCCGCCCAGGCTAGAAAGTGGCAGAACTGGGCTCACCGGGCCTTTGCAGCTCCGCAAACCTTCTCCCTGGTGCCCAGGCTCTTCCAGAGCAATATGTTTGAAAGAGAGACAGAAAAAGACTTTGGAGACACATGGTACCAGGCTGGAATCACTGCCCTGCCACACGGTGACCCTGGACAGACCGCCTCTCTAGGAGTCCAGCCCCGACAGAGTGGACAGAGCAGTGGGGGAGGGTCAAGGGCGTCTGGGGGGTTGGGGGTGCCTGTCCCATGGGGGTGCTTCACCGCGACCTCATCCTTCCCTGCTGAGTATTTCTGCCCTCCACCGGCACTAATGGCTCTGTCTTACCTCTCCCACCAGCAACATGAAGCTGCAGTACAAGGGAGAGAAGCCATTCCAGCCCGTGACACCGTAAGCAGACTGTCGCTTCCCCTTTTGTGGCCCCGGGGTTGGGGGCTGCCTCCCCTTAACCACTCACCCTTCTTGGTTGCAGATCACAGTACCCTCAGCCCAAGCTGCTGGAGCAAAAGTAGGTGTTGATTAGGGCCTGGGCACAGAATGGAGAGACCTGGGGTGGAGGCGGGGGCACAGGCCTCTGATCTGGAAGTTGGGGTACTGGAGGTGTCCAGTGGCCTCGGTGTCTGGGTAGTCTGGGACCTGGGCTCCAGTCCAGCTCTGTCACTAGCTGTGTGACCTTGGACAAGTTCTCCAACCACCCTGGGATTTTTCTGCACAGGTGGATAATAATAATACCCACCTGATAGGAGGTTGGAGGACCAGATGAGATGGTGTTTGCAAAATGCAGAGCAGGGAATTCCCTGGCAGTCCAAGTGGTTAGGGCTCCGTGCTTTCACTGCTGAGGGCCTGGGTTCAGTCCATGGTCAGGGAACTAAGATCCCTCAAGCTGCGCGGTGCGGCCAAAAATAATAATACTAATAATGCAGAGCATTGTGCCTTCTGCATAGTCGTGCTCGATCCGTCGTTGACGATGAAGTTGATGAGCCCCGTCTCCGAGGCACTTAGCGGGCACCGGAAATGCCAGGCTCCTCTAGACACTGGGCGTGCATTAACTCCTGGTCTTCTTGACCACGCTGGGAAGTAGCTATGACTATCCCCACTTTCCACATGAGGATATTGGGGCCCAGAGACAGGGATGAAACTGCCCAGGGTCACACAGCTTTGGCAAGGCCAAGATGAGAGGGAGGCTTTCCCAGGGGAGGGTCTCAGCCCCCACGGCCTCCTCTGCTGCCAGGCCTACAGGGTTCCTGACACTCACACCCTGGCTAGCGCCCATTGTCTCTGAGGGAACCTTCGAGCCCGAACTTCTGCATCACATCTACCAGCCGCTGAACCTGACCGTCGGGGTCACGGTGTTTGCCGTGGGGAAGTGAGTAGTGGGCTGGGCTGGGCTGGGGGGAGGGGGGTTATAAATTCTGAGCCCCAGGAATTTATAGTCTGGGGAGAGACAGGACCCCAGCCCGGGCACCAGGGAGGCCCTGAACCAGGTGCTGTGCAGGTGGGAAGGTACAGAATGGAGTGTGCTGGAGGGAGGGGGTCTGGCCCTGGCATGGAAGGGGGGAGGGGGAGGCAGCCCAGATGAGGGGGGCAGCAGGAGCCTTTGTCAGGAGACACCCTTGTCCCTTCACCCCTTCTGCTTCCCCTGAACCGTCCAGGCAGGTGTGAAGGAGTGGAAAGGCCCCCCAGACCACCTCATAGAATTGGGGGTCCGTGGTCAGGCCACAGGCAGGTAGAGACCCAGGCAGAGCTGGCCCTGCCTTGGGGACCCTCTCTCCTCCAGCCTCTGGCCCGCGGGCTCTCTAGACACCTCCTGTTTTCCCCTCTCTTTCCTCACCCCGCCTGCCCTTTCCTTTAGGAGCCATCACCTGGCAGCTTCCCTCTGGGTCCCTTTCTGGGACTCCTGAGAGAGGGACCCTAATGGGTCCCCAGCAGCTAAGCACTGGCCAGATGACGGATGGCCCAGCGGGGATCAGGGGAACCCCCCACCCCTGGCCCAATCGGCACCCAGCAGCCAGCACCACTCACCTTCCCTTGACTCAGCCACTTCCCCGTTTCTTGGCTACTTTCCTCTCTCTGAGCCTCGGTGTCTTTGCCTAGGAAGTGGGGACTGTGGTCCCTGCCTTCTAAGGAGTTTATGAGGCTAGGAGGAGAGAAGAATCCCTTAGAACACTGCCTGGCATTTAGTAAGTGCTCAGTAAAATTAGCCCAGTCTGTGAATATGAGTCATCAAGTATCATTATTAGGACGGTCTTAAGAGGTTGGTACTCAGATTGTGGGAATTTGACAGACAAGGACCCCAAGGGGCGGACCTGAGTGACTTCTTGAGATGGGAAGCTGGGAGGTGGACCCCAGCCTGGCCAACCCCAGCCCTGTCCGTGTGGTGCCAGCACATAGTGGGGACCCAGGCAGTGGCCCTGCTGAGGCCATGGTGCCTGATGGGATTCTCTCCACCAGGTACAGCCAGTTCATCCAGCACTTCCTGGAGTCAGCCGAGCAGTTCTTCATGCAGGGGTTCCGGGTGCACTACTATGTCTTCACTAACGACCCCACGGCCGTTCCTCGGGTCCGGCCGGGCTCCGGCCGCCTCGTCAGCCTTATCCCCATCCAGAGGCATGCCCGCTGGGAGGAGATCTCCACGCGCCGGATGGAGAGCATCAGTCAGCACATTGCCGAGAGGGCGCACCGGGAGGTCGACTACCTCTTCTGCCTCGACGTGGACATGGTGTTCCGGAACCCGTGGGGCCCCGAGACCTTGGGGGACCTGGTAGCTGCCATTCACCCCGGCTACTTCGCTGTTCCCCGCCAGCAGTTCCCCTACGAGCGCCGGCCTCTCTCCACCGCCTTTGTGGCGGATGGCGAGGGGGATTTCTATTATGGCGGGGCGGTCTTTGGGGGGCGGGTGGCCAAGGTGTACGAGTTTACCAGGGGCTGCCACATGGGCATCCTGGCCGACAAGGCCAACGGCATCATGGCAGCCTGGCAGGAGGAGAGTCACCTGAACCGCCGCTTCATCTCACATAAACCCTCCAAAGTGCTGTCCCCCGAGTACCTCTGGGATGACAGGAGGCCCCAGCCCCCCAGCCTGAAGCTGATCCGCTTTTCTACCCTGGACAAGGACACTGACTGGCTGAGAAGCTGATGGCTGAGCTGGGGCTGCCGTGGGTAGGGGGGACCCCAGTGAGCGCCCAGCTCACCGGAGTCTCCTTGCACCGGTGCCTCACTTCTCAAGCCTTAAGTGAGACCAGCCCTGTGCTGTCTACCTCGCAATCTGCCGGCAGAATCCAATGGGAAAATGGGCCTGTAAAGACCTTTGTAAACTGTGAAGGGCGGTGCGCATATGAGGAGAACACCAAGATCACACAGCCTGTGTCCCAAGAACAGCAGGACGGGAGGAGGGGAGACCAGAGGTGGACAAAGACAGGGCCCGGCAGGCCTCACCCAGCACACGTGCCTTGGGGCGGGCTCTGGAGTCTCAGCCCCGCCCAGTACCTCAAATTCCCCCTCTGCCCCCCTTCTGTTGCCTGTTGCCCTTAAAGTTGCTGCACTTCTAACACTCGTGTGAAAGGCATCCCGGACCCCTTTTCTCTGGCTGCAGGGGGTCCTGGGTACTGTGACGTCCCCCAGCCACACGGAGCCAGTTCCTCGCTCAGGACCCTGAGTGAGCCTTTGAAATCGACCAGGTCTAGGCGCTCTCTGGTTTCATGTCCCACCTCCCTTGAGGTGCACCACACTCCCTGGCACCAGCCACCTCCTTTGTAAGAGGGTTTGGGCAGTTTTTAATAAAGGTGGCGTGTGCTCAGCCCTAACCGGGGTTTCTTCACCTGCACATCCGAGTATCTTGGCCACCAGCCCGCAGGGATGCAGACAGCCTGGATTGCAAATACACTCAGCTCGGGTGGGTGTGGTCTGGGTACAGTTTTCCAGAGACCCTGGGCTGATGCTGGCCGCTGCAACAGACAGGATTTCACCCTGCTTCTCCTGGGAGATGGGTGAAGTGGAAATGTCGCCAGATATGCTCTTCTGAGTCGGGGGCAGCAGAGCCCACCAGCTGGACACCCTGTGGGCTCTTGGTCCCTGGGCACGTAGCAAATATGTCTGCCGGGGTTCCTGCATCCGCGGTCAGCCTCAGCCCTGGGGTGCCCCTGGCGGGCATGGGTGGGGCCCCAAGGCCATGGTGCAGGCCCAGGATTAGAGGGTCTTCAGAGCCCTGCGGTGGTTCCCTCTGCTTGGTGGGAGAGAGGTGCAGTGGGGGGTGGCCCAGTGTCCACTCCCCTGGGGGCAGCAGCATCTTTGCCACGTAAGGCAGAGGCGGAGGGCGGGGGACAGTGCGGTCTGTGGCCATGGCGGGAGGAGGAGGAACCCACCCACCTGACCACCCCTGGCAAAACGGGGGCCAGCCCCAAGTCCACTCTTCCTGCAGCCTGTGTTTTGGGCGGCAAGCGAGGACAGGCTGCAAGAGTGTGAACAGACTGAGTGACCGCTGTGAGGAGACAGCCTGCGCTGGAGAGGACGGCCAGGGAGAGGCCCCGAGGGGCTCCCTGGGCAGAGGGACGAGGGTGGACCCATGGCCCATGTGTCCCTAGCGGGGAGCACCTTAACCATGGTGCCTGGACCTGCCCCAGGGTGTGTGTGAGGCCAGCAGTGTTGAATGAGCAGGCCCTGCCTTCAAGGAGCTTCCATGTTGGAGCAGGGAGAGGGCCCTTGATGTGGAGACCAGAGAAGCCCTCAGGAGCAGGTGGCCCTGAGGCCCTGAGGCCCGGGCAGCAGCATCCTTGCTGTGGGGAAGTGAGCCCCTTCTCACTCCCAGCCCAGCTGATGGGCCCTTCTCAGCCGTGGCTGAAACCCCAGGCACTATGGCTACCCTGGTCTCCATCCCAGGGCCTAGGCCTCAGACACAGTGGAGTGAGTTACAGTGCCCAACTCCTGGACCCAAACCAGGGTCCAGGCTACTTTCCAAAAAGGAGCTGAGGGCTTGGGGCCAGAGCTGCTCCATGGGTGGGAAGAAGTAAGGGGCCTGGTAGGAGTGGGAGGGGTGGCGGGAGACAGGCCCGACCCAGCAGAGGGAGGGGGAGTGCCGGAAATAGAAATAGACAAAATTACAGATGCAAAATGTCTGCAGTGCCCCCTGCCACGGAGGCCCCTGAAACTTAAACTTGCTATCCCCTCACGGCCACCTACCACCTCCCCACTCCCTACAGTCCAGCATCCCTGCTCTGCCACAGGGCCTGGCCCTGCACACCTCCGCTCACACGGTCTGCTGGTCAGGCCTCCCTGTCCAATCACCTGGCCAGTTCCTGGGGACAGACTCCTGACATCTCCTCCAGGAAGCCTGCCTTGATTTATTCCCCCCTCCACGGTGGGTGCCTTTCAGTGTTCCCATAAATCCTCATCCCTATGTCATCATTGACAGTGTTCTGCCCATCTCCACCCCTTTCCCCAGGTGGTAAACCCCAAGAAGGTACAGATGGCGGTCAGCCAGGTTTACCCTGGTACCCGAAACCCAGGAGGCATTCCAGGAACGTTTGTTGAATGACTGAATGTGAGGCAGCTGAGAGCACACGGGTTTGAGTCTGTCCTAGCATGCGAGGGATGCTGGGCAGGTTACTCCATGTCTCTGAGGCCCTGGGGTGAGGATCAAATGGGATTATGGCCGGGAGACCTCTGGACACTGACTTCTGGGCAGGTACTTGGAGAAGTAGCGAGGTCGGGACCTAACTAGGCAACATGCCCACCCCTGGGAGGGATCAGATGACCGTCACAGCCCCCACTGTGCGCAGGAGGAAACTGAGGCAGACCCCACCCCTGGCTGCATCTCAGGGCTGCGTGCTGGGGTGAGGTGAATGACGCACCCACTAAGCTCCTTCCAGTTGAGATGCTGTGGCTCTGATAAAACCACATGGATCGTGTCCCTGCTGCCCCCAACCTGCAGTGATCCCCAACTCCTTGCCCCACACTCAGACCCCTGTGTGGTCTGGTCCAGATACCCTCCCCAGTGTGTGCACCCCTCTCTCCTACCCCAGCCTCCCTACAGCCTTCCTCCCCCAGGGACCCCACCAAGTCCTCCCCCCGCAGAGCCCCTGCCTGCAGTGTCCCTCCCTGAAGCCCCCCCATCCAAGAGGGACTCACCTCCAAGGCTGGGCTCAGAGGCCACAACCTCGGGCTCCTGTGCAACCACAGCCTTTGGGGTCAGAATGATCTGGGTTGAAACCCACAGCAGGGCCACGTCACAGCCCTGTGACAGGCAATCTCGTGTGGTGACTCTCAGAGCCTCAGTTTCCTCCAGTGAAGATAAGGTCAGTCACTCTGACCTCGGGAGCGAGTGTTGGGGATTGAAGCAGGGGGAAGGTGCCCAAAGCGCTTGGACTCAGGAGGTCGCCTGGCTGAGGGCGCCCAACACAGGACACGGCCTCTGATGGTCAGCGCAGGCTCAGTGAAGGTAAAGAGCAGTGATTCTGGACTTCCCTGGTGGTGCAGTGGTTGAGTCCGCCTGCCGATGCAGGGAACGTGGGTTCGTGCCCTGGTCTGGGAGGATCCCACATGCCGCGGAGCGGCTGGGCCCGTGAGCCATGGCCGCTGAGCCTGCGCGTCCGGAGCCTGTGCTCCGCAACGGGAGAGGCCACAACAGTGAGAGGCCCGCGTACCGGGGAAAAAAAAAAAAAGAGCAGTGATTCTGAGTCCCCCATTCACTTAGAGCTGAGTGACCTTGAGAGCTGAGGCCACTGTTCACAAATAAAAAAAGTCAAAACCACTGAGCACCCAGGGGGCGTTCTTACTAATACTAACTACCCCCAAAAGCCATTCACCCAGTGCTGGGCCCCTCCTCCCCGGGCTCCTCCAGCCCCCTTTCACCAGCCAGGGCTGCAGCTGGCGACAGGCTGGACCTCGTGTCCGGAAGTCCTGCCAGGAAAACAGGGAAGGGAGTGTCGGGGGGGTATGGGCGGCTTGACCTTCTTTTCTGTACCCCGTGTCCACTGCAGCCTCCAGGACTGCCTGTCCCAGCCTTGCGCTCATGCGCTAAGCTGGCCCCAGCAGGAGGCATACGGGGTAGGACAGAAGGATGGGGGTGTACAATCTCCCACCTCCAGGTCTACACTACCACCCGGCCCAGCCCCCGCCCGGTTGCGTTTGGGGCGGCTGGAGGTCCTAGGGGGCACAGGAGGAACAGAGCAGGTGGCGGAGGTGGGAGAGGCGCTGTGACTCCCCGGTGCGCTGCGCGCGAGCGCGCGGCAAGGCGGGGCTCACGTGCACGCGCCGTCCTCGGGCCCGCGCAGGCCCCGTGTGCGCTCCCGGCCGTAGACTCTAGGCCCTGCTGCCCCTGCGGGGTCCACCCACGTCACCCAGCGAGAGGGAGACCGCTGCGCGTCCCCGAGCTCGCGCGGCGGGGTCCGCCCCTCACACCTGCGGTAGGCAGGGCAGGGGCGGGGAGGGGCGGGGCCGCGGCGGTCCCCGCCCACCCGGCCGGAGCCCGGGGGAAGCCAGCAGCGGGGCCCGAGCGGCCGGCGGCGCGGCGCAGACAATGGGAGCGGCGCTGGCGGCGGCGGTGGCGCTGGCGGAGCCCCGGGCCCGGCGAGGACGGGAGGCCGCGCCATGAGCCCCGCAGCCGGGCGCCCCCCTGCGCCGCGCGCGGGCCGAGGCCAGCGGCCTCTGCGAGCCCTGGGCCCCGCCCTGGGGCCGGCGATGTGCTGCCAGGGCTGAGGATGATGGTAGATTGCCAGGTGAGTGCCCCGCCCGGCCGCGACCGCCCTCCCCATCGCCAGGGGGTGGAGGAAGGACCGCGTGCCCAGCCCCCCCCCGCCCACACCCCATCCAGCCGGGAAGGAGTACCGCGCCGAGTCCACGCTGAGCGCGCGCTTACGCAGCAGTTCCGCGTCCAACCCTTCCTGGTACAGTTGGGAAACTGAGGCCAGGAGAAAGACACGGACTGGCCCGGGGCCACGAGGTGGTCAGAGTCCAGAAGAGAAGGGAGGGTTCCAGCCTCCAATGCCAGTGCTCAGCCACTACCATGGGGTTTCCTTTGGGAATGAGAGCCCCTAAGATTCTGGGGGACCCCTGTCCACCCCCACCCATGAGGGGCCCTTTCCTCTCGGCATCCCGACGCGCCCACAGGTACATACACACACACTGACTTCACAGGTGGGGACCATGGCGTAGATTCAGAGGAGAGTGGACACAGAGGTGACAAGGGGGAAAGAAGAAATTGGTTGGAGGCAGCTCTACCACGGGGCAGGACCATCTAGTCTCCTGGCAACATGCTCAGGGCTCAAAGCGTGAGGGACAGAGGTGCCGGGCAGACGGGCTGGGCGTCTCCAAGGTTCCCAGGGGTCGGCGTAGGCAGGAACAATCCCCAGGGCAGCCTGGAGAGGACAGTTTCTGGGGCCCTGCATCCACCGCTCTGGGCACCTGGAACTAGGTTGAGATTGCCCCCCAGTGTGGAGGGAATTACAGGAGAGAAGTCCTTGGTTTACTCCACTGTAATCTGGGGTGCATAGATGGGGTGATCCCAAGGGTCCTGCAGCTCGTAGAAGAGTCTTTTGGCCTTGGTTCTCCATCCCTGACCCACTGTGCTCCAAGTCTTCCGAGTAGAAAATGCTTTCTACTCCTTCGAGGTCCTTCTGAGCAGGGGGCAGCCTGGGGGCTTGGGGAACTGGGGACCTGGGTGGTACAGAATGAGGCAGAACACTGGACCACATCCTTGTTGGCACCTGGGGGTCCTCATTTGGAAGTGGGTGGAGTCACTGCCCTGGTTGGAGTGAGGAGGCCTCCGGAGTGAACTGGACACCAGGACAGTGGCGGGAAAGAGGGGGGCAAGAGAGGCTTCTGAGGTCCTGCACATCGGCCCTGGAGCCGGCAGGTCCTGCTCCTTTGCCCCTCTGGGGTAGGGAGAGTCGCTGCCTTGACGACACCCAAACAAAGGTGTGTGTTTTGTTTTCTGGTTTTCCTGCCTGGGGCTGCAGTGCTAGGGCTGACCACCAGGGGGCGGGCTGTGCTCACTCTGCTCAATGGAGCAACGGGAGCAGGGAAGGGGCACCCGGGAGTCATTCTGGGCATCCCCCTGCCTCCGACCCAACAGGCACCTTTTATTACTAACCTCCAGGTCCACAATATGAGCTGCTCAGAGGCAGGAGGGGGCTCCAAGATCCTCTATGGATTCAGCTACTGTGCCCTGGGCACTCACCCGGGAGCTCACAGCTTAGAAGGGCAGATGGACAAAAGCAGGAAAGCAAATCCACGTGAGAGAGAAGAGCAAGTGCTCTAGGGAATGAGTCAGGGCCCTGGAAGGAGGGCCAGGAGCCCCTGGAGGGTCTAAAAGGCCTCCAAGGTGACATTGATGCTGGGACCAGAAAGACAAGAGCAGCCAGCCCTGCACACTCTGTGAGCAGTGAGCCTGGGGGAAGGTCAAAGGTGCAGAGACTTGGAAACAGAAGGTTTTGTAGCCAGGAGGAAGTGAGACAGGAGCCAGTGTGGCTGGGAGAGCTGAGAAGGAGAGCAGGGAGGAGGGCAGGGCAAGACCTGGAAGGACATCCCGGTGTCTGTGCCATGTGACAGCATTCCCCTAACTTAGCGCGTACAAGGACAAACACTGACCCTCTCAGTGTCTGTGACCAGGATGCAGGCTCAGCTCATCTGGGAGCCTCTGCCTCGAGGTCCCCCAGGAGGCTGGGCTGTGGTCTCAACTGAGGCTCAATCAGGGTGGGGTCTGTCTCTGAGATCATTCTTGGGTTATTGGTGGGATTCATCTAGGCAATGGGTGGGTGCAGAGAGATATTCCAGAAGGAAGTGTCCTGTGGTCAGGGGTGATTTGAGGAGGGGAAGTATGATGCTGAAGATGAGGATGATGGTTGGGTCTGGCATCTACTGAGTGCTCACCTGCGCGCCATCCTCACTGCCCCGGGTCACCTGCATGGTCATCCGGTTCCTGGGCTCTGCCTGGAACACTGGCTTGGCTGCACTTGGCTGGGGTAGCAGAGGTGGGACTTGGTCCACTGGAGGTGGGGTGGTGTATTAGTTTCCTTTAGCTGCTGTAACAAAGTACCATAAACTGTGTGACTCAAAACAACAGAAATTTATTCTCTCTTAGTTCTGGAGGCCAGAAGTCCAAAATCAGGTGTTGGCGGCACCATGCTCTTTTTTTTTTTTTTTTTTTTGCGGTACGTGGGCCTCTCACTGTTGTGGCCTCTCCCGTTGCGGAGCGCAGGCTCAGCGGCCATGGCTCACGGGCCCAGCCGCTCCATGGCATGTGGGATCCTCCCGGACCGGGGCACGAACCCGTGTCCCCTGCATTGGCAGGCGGACTCTCAACCACTGCGCCACCAGGGAAGCCCCCCAGCACCATGCTCTTTGAAGACTCTAGGAGGGGATCCTTCCTTGCCTCTGCCAGCTTCTGGTGGTTGCCAGCAATCCTTAATGTTCCTTGCCTTGTAGATGCACCCCTCCAAACTCTGCTTCCGTGCTCACATGGCCTCCTCTGTGTGTATGTGTCCAGTTTTCCCTCTTCTTATAAGAACACTGGTCATTTGATTAGGGCCCACCCTCCTCCAGTATGACCTCAGCCTAACTTGATCATGTCTGCAAATACCCTATTTCCAGAGAAAGACAAATATCATGTGATATCGCTTATATGTGGAATCTTAAAAAATGGCACAAATGAACTTATTTACAAAACAGAAGTAGAGTCACAGATATAGAAAACAAACATATGCTTACCAAGGGGGAAAGCGGCGGGGGTGATAAACTGGGAGATGGGATTGACACGTACACACTACTATATATAAAACAGATAACTAATAAGGACGTACTGTATAGCACAGGGAACTCTACTCAGTACTCTGTAATGGCCTATGTGGGAAAAGAATCTAAAAAAGAGCGGATATATGTAGATGTGTAACTGATTCACTTTGCCGTACAGCAGAAAGTAACACGACATTGTAAATCAACTGTAATCCAGTAAAAATTAATTTAAAAAAAAAAGAGTGCTCCTAAAAAAAGAAAAAAAAAAGACTATTCCCAAATAAGGTCTTATTCACAGGTGCACAACGTTAGGACTTCAACTTATCTTTTGTGGGGACACAGTTCAATCCACAACAAGGGCATTGGAGTGATTCTACCCCCGAAGGCCAGGTACCCAGGTGTCCTCAGGGATGGGGGCAGCAGTTGGGGTCTGATCAGGTCTCCGGGGCTTGGCCCCGGCTGGAGGCTTTGGGGTGTCAGTGGAGCCTGGGGGTGCCCTGTCGGGGACAGCACGGCTCCCCAGCTTGGCACGTTCTGGCGCGGCACCAGCAGGTGGCGCTGTGCCCTCCTTGCGGCCGCCCCGGCGCGGCTCTGAGCAGCTGCGGCGCGTAGACAAAGGTCTCACCTTCCAGTTGCGAGGAGACGACAGACACAAAATTGTAAACAGACCAGGAGCACAGTCAGTTCAGGGGTGACGCGCTGTGGAGGAAATCAAACAAGGCGGGGCCCCGGGGTAGTGACTGGGTGGCGACCTGGATGGGCGGCCACGGAGCCCAACCCGGTCAGACCCACAAGGGTTAGTTTTTCGTTTCCTGCTTCACCTGCAAGCTGAGCCGACCCTTCTCAGCTGCTTGCAGGGGCCCTGCAGCTATGATTACACTGGCGGTTTCCAGACAGCTCTCCCATTACCGCCGGGCGGGTGACCGTGCGTCCCAGATGTTGGGGGGAGCACAGAAGGCAGCCATGGGGATGGGTGGGCAGGCTGAGCAGGTCAAGGCTTGAGGGGTCCCTTCCCCTGAGACCCTGCCCAAAGAGGGGGAGATGCTGCCTGAGCTCTCCCACGGCTCACCTGGTGGGGTTCTGCCCGGTTGTACAAAGCGGGGAGCACCATCTGTTGCTGAGGATCAGGGCCCCCGGGCTCCCCGAGGCATCAGTGAGATGCAGCAAGGTGCCCCGCGTGGCCCTGGCCCGGGAAGTGGAGGCCGTTTCTTACTGTGTCCTTTGGGCGCTTCCGCATCTCACAAGGCCGGGGCCAGTAGCCCTTGGCAGTAGGTCACTGAGGGATTTACGCAGCAGATGTTCATGAGGACCTCAGAGCTGAGCACTTGGCTCGTGCGGAGCACCTTGACTCCCCTCTGAGGGGATCAGACCATAGACACAAGGGACAAGGGTATAGGACAAGCAGTAGATCCAATGGGGAAGGCATTGGCCTGGGACCCTGGGGACCTGGGTTTGGTGGCCGCTCGGCCAGCAGTGGCACACTGGCCACGGGGCCACGCTCTGTAGAGTTCTAGGCCACTCCCACACCTCCATCCCGGGCTGCGGAGATGCCTGTTGTAACGACAGCCAGCCCATGGCGCTTTCCCTGCGCCCGGCCTTGGGCTGCAGTGTCTCGTTGTATCTGCAAGATCAGCACTGCTGCCATCCTCACTTTTGGGTGGGAAAACTGAGGCCCTGGAAGGCCAAGGGACTCCCACAGCTAGATAGTGGCAGGGCTGGTGAGGGCGCGTCCCTGCGTGCACACAAGCCTGGGAGGGGCCCGGCATGGGTGCTGGGGGCAAATTCCTTCCAATTACAGTGAGCTCCCAACGGTTAGGGCAGGGCAGGCCCCAAGGTGGTGGTTAACAGAGCGGGAGTGGAGATGTAAACAGAGCTAATAAACCCCTTTCATCCTCACCCCACTCTAATGAAGGCCTTGGACTCTGTTCTCTGCATTTTCTTAGGGTTCTGGGTTTTTGAACCTCAATGAGTCTTCTCTTAGGGTCACGGCTGAGTAGTGTCCCTGGGGATGGGGGAATGAGGTTTTGGGGCGTCAATGTCTCCTCCCAGGGCAGCCAAGCCAGGGTGAGGAGGTGGAGAGGAGAGGGCATCCCCCTAAAAATGATAAGTCCCAGGAGAAAGGAGAGTTCCCATGGCAACCGGGAGGAGTTGCTTGGCAACTACGGGTCCCCAAAATAATTGCCTGCAGGAAGGCTCAGGGCTGGGGCTTTCCCATGGCCTGTGTGTAGCCTTAGCCACTCTCTGTGGCTGATCCACCACACCCTCCTCTTCCACCCAGCAGCCTCACCCTCTGGGTCTTCCTGAGGGAAACCCTAGCCTGCTCCCCACTCCCCATTGCCCCACCCTGCCAGCCAGCCACCGGGCATCAGGCCAGTCCCCTAGCAATGGCTATTTCCTGGACACCTGAGTGACAGTTGATGGTAGCAGAATCATAAAATGCAGGGTCAGAGGGCACAGCAGATGGAGCCCAGTACCAGCCAGAGTTGGGGGGAGCATGGTGTCTTGTGCTTTGCACCCCCTGCATCCTGAAGCCATGAGTAACCTGGGCCTGGAGCAGGATGGCAATGCAGGGTGTTGCTGGAGGGGGGCGACGGGTAGAGCGCTGAAATAGAGGATTTCTGTTCTGGGCCACCTTGGAGACTTGGCTGTGTGACCCTGGCATGCCCCTTCTTACTAGCCTCAGTTTCCCCATCTGTAGTCACAGCTACCCTTGTACCCATGTGTTCACCATTCAGTGCATAAATTATGCCACCTATGGGGCCTTGGGGTGGGAGGGTGAGGGACCAGGACCAGACCAGCCACTGCTTCTTCATCTGCCCATCTGCATCCATCTCCATGGTCCAGGGGAGGCAGGCGGCCTCGTGGTTAAGGCCATTCACTGGCTTTGGAGATGGACACCTGTGTCTGTATCCCAGCTCAGTGCTTAGCACTCAGTGTCCTGGAACAGGCACTAAACCCATGGAGGCTCACTGCTCCCCAGTGTGAGGAAATGGGGTGCCATGGGGATGGAAGGCAATCCGGCCCTGTGGGCCTCTTAGGGGCTGCTTTAGTTTGTGGGCACTGACCCCGTGCCCAGCAGCCCCAAGGACAGGGATGAGGGCTGTGGGTAGCCAGGAAGGAGCCCCTCGATCACAGGACAGGGTGGCGTGTTGGAAGGGAGGAGAGGCTGGTAGGGGCCAGGCTGCCCAGTGGTTGGATTTTGGAGCTGGGCAGGGAGGGGTGGGACTGCTGGCGACCCCGAGCCAGAATTCTAGACTGACCGTGACCATTCACTCTCTGAGTGACCTCGGGCCATCGTCTCACCCCTCTGTGCCTCCCTGGCCGCATCTGTCAAACGGAGAGGGGGCGTGCCCACCTCCGGGGTTGGGGGAGGCTCCGGCGGCACCGGGTAACCCGGTGCTGGACACCTGTGTTCGGCGTGCGGGCAGCGCGGGGCTGCCGGACGATCCTGGCCTTGACTGCCCAGCTCCCGCACCCCCGTCCCCCGCCCTCGCTTCGAGCGCAGCGGGAGGAGGGGGCGGGGCGGGGGCGGGGCGAGGGCGGCGCAGACAATGGCCCGGGACCCGGGCGCCCGCAGCAGTGCCCGGAGCGGGGCGTGGCGGCGCGCCCCTGCCGGCGTTTGGTCCCGCCGCCGAGCGCGCGGGCGGCGGGGGAGGAGGTGCAGGAGGCCACCGGCGCGGGAGGGAACCAAGACGCGGGGGCACTGCCCCCACCCGCCCTGGGCTTTCTGCAGGGAGGGAGCTCAGTTCACCGAAGCGAGGCAGCTGGGCCCTTCCCCCCTCCACCCCACCCCGCAGGGTAAGAGGGGGCGGGTCCACCGGGGCCGGGGGGCACCCCAGATCGTCCCCGCTTTCTGGGTTGGGATCCAGAACCGGTTCACTTGGGGAAGGCACAGGGCCGCCTCTTCTCTGGCACCACCTGGGAGTCCAGGTGTGCCCACCTGACTCTTTGGAGCTGCGGTGGGGAGAGGGTGACCCTGGACGGTGGAGAGGGAAGTCCCCTTGGCCAGTGAGTGACCCTGAGCCCCCAAACTTACCCACCTCCCAGCCCCTCCCCTCTTGGAACTCCACCCTGACCACAGGCTTTTGTCGCAGGAGGCCCTTTCCCAGTAACCGTCCAGCTCACAACTGGGAGGGTGAGAATGTGGGGGGGAGGTGAGGACAGTGTGGAAGCCCTTGGGGCTGCCACCATCTGAAATGAATCTGTTCCAACGAGATTCTTGCTGCCACCCACCCCCATCTGTCTGGGCTGTGGCCCATCTCCATCACCATCTGTAAGGGAGGCCCTGGCCCCTGGGCATTTGGGAGGTGAGGCTGTCTAGAGGTCAAAGGGGAGAGAGAAGTCTGGGGCGGCCTGGGAGCCTGGCTAGGATTTGCAGCATCCAGACAGGTAGATGCCTTCACTCCTCCCTGCCTTGGTTGCCTCACCTGTGGACTCCCTGGATGTCAAGGTGTGTGAAATGTCCCTGAAGCACCTGGCACGGGCACAGGCAAGCCCTCTGCAGGTGGCAGGAAATGCCTTTAACCCTTCAAGGAAGGCAGGTGGCCGTGTGGCCCACCAGCTGTGTGGACAAGCAGTGTTGATTGACCACCCTTGGAGAGCTGGGGGCGGGGCGCCAAGTTGAATCCCCGCGTATTTCCAGCTGGGGCAACTGGGGCCCAGAGAAACCGAGATTGTCCAGGCCGTATGGTGAGCTTTCCCTGCAGAGCCTTCTTCCCTGAAGCCAGCGTTCCAGGCCCTTGACCACCCCCCCACCGCCGCCCTCATAGGGACTGGAAGGTGCAGACTGGAAGGTTGCCCTTTGACCTTCTAGTTGCTGGGGGTTGAAGTTCAAGGGCGAGGCAGTCCACCTGGCCTGAGGCCCTGGGTGGCCAGGGAGGTGGCAGCTGCGGACTTTGGGGGCAGGGAGCTTGTAGGTGGGCAGTGCCGCATCCGCGTCACGGCAGACGACTGCAACGGCTGCCATTCTTCAGGATATCAAGAGCAGTTTCTTTCACAGCCACTTGGGACCAGGAAATCCCAGCACCGAGTACGGGCCTCCTTCCTCTCTTACCAGCCCTGCGAGGAGCAGGCATGGGGTGTCCCTGAGGAAGCAGGCTCACTGAGTCTGGGGACGTGGGGTGGCCATCGCCTGGCAGTATGAGGTACAGGCGAGACTCCTGGGGTTGGGCGTCCCATCCTGCACATGGACATGCGAGTGTCTTGGGAGCATCCCCCTGCCTTTGGGTGAATATGTGCACGTCTGAGTGAATCTGTGACCACGTTTGTCATCATGTGCCAGTAATGTGCACAGCAGCCCGGCAGTGGCTGAGCGAGCACACGTGTGAAAGGACATGTGCAGACTCACGACGGGTGCCTGGGGGAGGGAGAGCATGTATCGTGAGAGCACAGGCGTGTGTGCACATGCGCGTGCAGGCAGGCATCTTGCCTTTTCAGAGCACCAGGCCCAAGCCTTGACCATGAGGAGGCCGGACCCCTCAACCTCTCATCTTTAAATGGGTTGAGAAGTGTGCCCAGCTCACAGGGCTCTAAAGTGCTTAGCACATGCCTGGCACGCGTGGGCACTCTCTTGCCTGGCGATCGCGTGGAGACCTGTACAGCTCTTGGAGGGTCCCCAGGCAGAGGAGGCCAGCTGGTGCCTTGGCGCCCCTGTCCCTTGTCCCAGGTATGAGCAGGTGAAGGCCCTGGAGTCTTGCCTTCTGTGGGAGGAACCAAGGAAGGAGCAAAGTCCAGGGCTTGGCAGAAGGACAGTGAACGGGCAGGAGGGTGGGACAAAGGCCATGAAACCGTCACTCAGCCCCAGGGCCCAGACACCCAGGGCATCCTCTCACCCTCCCACCCCCCACCGGCCTGCTGGAGAAGAACTGTGGGAAAGAGGGCAGTGGGCACCAGCCCCACCATCTCCTGCAGCCAGCTGGAGCCCCAGGTCCTTTCCAGAGGCCAGGACAGCTCAGGAGGTCCCCCTCTGAAAGGGCAGCCCCGCTTCCCAGGCCCTGGGCCCCCGCAGGCGGGTGGGTGGCGGCGCCGGGTACGCAGTGTCCCTGGCACGGCAGGCAGCCTCCTCATCACAAGAGCCCGTTTGTCCTGACTCCCCTGGCCCTGAAGCCCTGACTGACCAGGCCCCGCTGGGCACAGGGGCCTGACTGTGGGCTCAGCTCCCTCCCCCACCCCAGCCTCAGTAGGCCTGGCTGTGCTTTGGGAAGGGGCTTCCTAGGCCAGGCCTCACCACGCCAGAGCAAGCTCTGCTTACCCGATGAGCAGAGACCCGTTCCCGAAGAATTGTTACTGAGCTGGGGACTCACAAAGGAGAAAAAACCCCAGGTTGAACCAGAGCTGAATCGACTGCCCGCCTCCCCCGACGGACATCTCCAGGCAGGCTGGCTTCTGGGAGCCTCCAGGCTCCTGTTTTCCAGAAAACCTGGCTTCCCCATTGCTCCTGCCTGGGCATGCCCCCCACGTCTGCTCCCAGCCCCACTCTCTGGAAAGCGTTTTAATGGCAGATTGGCAGACAGGGCCTCGCCCTTCCTCTTTGCCATTCCTCAGGCTCCTCTCTAGCCTCGCCACCTCCTCCAGGAAGCTCTCCTGGTCATCTTCCCAGATGGAGCTCATTGGCCCCGAACCCTGAATATTTTCGAGTCCAGGAACTTAGAAGCCGGAGGGACCACCTGGACCACGGAGTATTTGTTGAGAGCCCACGGTGTGCCAGGAAACGTTCCAGGGGTCGATACATCAGGGAACAGAGTCCCTGCTCGCAAGGAGGTTAGACCCGTTCCAATAAGAGAGGGAAGAACTGAAAAAATGCTTAGAACACAGTGGCCTTTGCACTCCTGTGATGGTCTGTGTGTGCCTGTGTGAGTGATACAGTCATCCATCTGCCCATCGGCAGCGTGAGAACCCACCACGGGCCGGTCACCATTCCGGGTACTTGGGTATGAGGGCAAACAAGGCAGATTGAGCTTACAGCCCAGTTGAGTGGGGAGACACAAACCAATCCCACAATGGATGATTGTTTTAATAACATTTTATTAGTGGTACTTTCTCAGCTCGCCCACCTTATTTAAAGTGGCAGCTCTCCAATCCCATTACTCTATTCTATTGTTTTCTTCTATAGCACACTTGCCTTCAAACAAGTATTTTGCTTATTATGCTGCAGGACCAGAAGCTAATCTTTATCTGTTTTATTCCCTGGCATATTCCCAGCACTTGAGCAGGGCCTGGCACCTAGTACCTGCTCAGTTAATCCGTTGTGGTGTGAGTGTGGTGCTGTAGTTGGGCCCCCAGGGCCACTCTGGTCTGCGGATGGCGCAGGCTGAAAACCCTGTTACCAGTCCCTCAGGGATGCAAGATAAACTGAAATTGCTTAGAGACTTTTATAGCAATTGGATGTTGCTGCGACATTTCAATTGCATTTTACGACAGTGTCAGTGAGTCCCTATTTGGGGATTAAAAAGGAAAACCACTAATTCTTCCCCACAGAGTGTCCTAGGCTACTTGAGGATAAGGTTTTTTGAACATGTGGCCTATGCCAGGCCCCATCCTAAGTGCTTCCATCCAATATTGCATTTAACCCATGTGAGTTTTTGGAAGCAGAGGTCATCCACATGTGTGGCTCAGGACCAGGCTCAGCGGGGGGTGGGGAGAAAGTCACTTGCCAGCTCCCCCAGCCAGTGAGTGGCAGGCTCTGGGTTTGAGCCCAGACTCCATCTACCTGGAGCTCCAGCTCGTGGCTGCCACTCTAATCCATAGAGGTGGATGTCGAGCTCCTTGCCGAGCTGGACGCGGGTGCAGGCCTGAAGGGGCGGGGAACTGTCCTCGGCTGCCACGAGAGGGGGCCGCTGGCACCCTTGGCCCGGCTAGATCCTGCTGGGCACAAAGCCACGGGGAGCAGCTGGGACAGGGCCCGGATTCTCGGATCCTCAGCTTCTTGGCAAGCTGTGTGACTCAGTGGGCTGCTAAAAGGGGCCGGCGGGTGGGCAGCCCGATCAGGGGAGCCCTGTGGCCAGTGAATCAGCAGTCAGAGCAGCAGACCGCTGGGTTACTGTCCTGCCTGGGGCGGGGCCAAGCCTCAGCTGCCAAAATAAGCACAGGCCCTCTGTCTTTCTCCCTCCCAGCTCCCCTGGCAGATGCTCCCTGTGGCTGTGCCGTTCCCAGGGGTCCCCACGTCTCCCCAGCCTGGAAAAGGGGACAGAGCCTCCCGGTTCGGGCGTGTGGCCTTCCCCACGTCACTCTGAGGCTCTGGCCCCCGATGGCCTTCCTGTAAAGAGGGACCCCCTGCCCATGGAAGGGCACCTCGAGGATAGACTCTCCCTCGGCTCTTATAAAAAGCTGGGAGCAGCTTGGGACCAACAGCCTCCAAGCCAGACTGCTGTGTGGCTTTGGGTGAGTTCAGTGCCGTCTCTGAGCTCCGTCCCCAAGCTCACCTGCAAAACTGCCTCACACATTGTGACGATTAAATGATACCCACACTGCCACATCAGTGAACAGCAGAAATACTAGGGAGGTCATTGACTCCGGTTTAGGCATGGAGTTGGGGGTGGGGGAGGTGAACAGGGAAATGGGTGTCAGAATCTCAAGCTGGGCCTCGTACAGTGGACAGACCACCCACCCTGTGGACGGGGACCCAGCAGCCCCAAACCTGCCCGTGCTGCCGGGAACAAATCCACTTTAACCCAGTGCACAGTGAAGGAAAGCAAGCTGCCCTGGGGACCGGACAGGCCCAGGCGTATACCTGGGGTTGGCACTGACCATCTGTGCAGCCGCGGGCAAGTTGTTTGCCCTCTCTGGGCCTCGGTTTTCTGTTTTACAGCAGAGGTAGTTACCGTGGCTTCGTCTGTTTCACAAATGCTGGGTGGAAAGGTGTTTTGTCTCATCAGTAGCTGCTTCTGCCTGCAAGGCTTCTATTTGCCTTAGATGAATCCCCCCCCACCAGACCTAAGTCCCTCTCCCAGCTTGTGGGGCTGGGCCACTGGCGTGCATGGCTGCGGCATCACCCCTACCTAGTAGAGCCAGGCTGGTGGTGACTGTGATGAGCGACTTGATGATGGGCCTCAGGTTCCCAGAAATGAGAGGGAGGAGAACCGGGCTGTCCCCACCCCCAGCAGGACCCCAAGTCAGGTCAGGAGGCTGCAGGAAACAGGAACGAAAGCCTGGCCCCAGGCCTCTCCCGCCTGCTTCCTGGACAGGATGTTGTGCTGAGTGAACAGCTTGAATTGGAGTCACCACTCTGGCTCTGAGTCACAGCTCCTAGCGACAGCCACGCGGTGTTTATAAACAGTGTGCTTCCCAGCCACCAGGGCCTGCCCCCCGTCCCCGCCCCCGGAGTCTGAAGAGGGTGAGAGGACCCCAGATGCCGGAGGCAGCAGGCTCCCCTGGAATCCCTCCCCCGCCCAAAGGGCTTGATTCGGGGTGCACGTCTGTGCGTACACGTGTGTCCACGAGTGGGGTTTTGCTATGTCTGGGCTCGTGTGTGGCTGACCAGGTGCCTTATCCCGGGGCTACCTGCATCGTGGGCAGAGCGCCATTTGCAGGTCACGCGCGACCTTGGTGTCCCGGGACAAGCGTGGAAGCCCAGGTAGCATCTCAGGGCTGGTGTGAATGTTGCCCGAGGCCACGCCCACCCAGAGCTCCGTGCACAGTATAGGGGCACAGGAATGGAGGTGGAGAAGTGGCGGGGGTGGGGGTGGTTTGCAGGTGGAGCGCCCCTAACTGGTCCCGGCCTCAGAGCCCTGGCTCTCCGTGGCCGGTCTCCGTTCCAGGCCTTGACAGTGGTGGTGTGGGCCATGTGGGGACACAAGGCCGGCAAGGAACAAAGGCGCCTCTGCTCTCCCCTACACGGGTGGGGGGAGGGGTGGATGGGCCCCGCCTCTCCCCCGCTCGCCCCTCCTCCTCAGGGCTCCTGCCTTTCTTGCCTGCAGCTGGTCCTGTCCTACCTCCTGGCTGTGACTCAGGCCCTCAGCCTTCCCAGAGCTCAGGGCCCAGTGCTCGGGTCCAGCCCTGCCTGGGCCTGGCCTGGCTCACAAAGGAATGGCCCAAATGGCTCTGAGGCCAGGCTGACCTGTGCGGGGGCCTGGGGTCATTGGAGAAGAGCCCAGGGAGGCTTGTCTGGTGCTCAGGAGCTCTGGGAGGGAGATGTGCCACCCGGCTCGGATCCTGGTACCCGGGAAGAGCTCAATAAATGCCTGTCAAATCAAAGGCATTAATACACAGACACACCTTACTGGGCAGCCTGGCTCCCTATTGGCTCCTGTGACCCCACCCCCGCTTCTTCTAAAGGCCTCTTGAAGCTCTCCGCCACCCCCAGGTATGTCCATACAGTTGGAAAGGCTTTCCCATCCCCTGGCCCACCCGCTCATCCCTGCCACAGCGCTGGGCCCAGGGACCAGGAGGCCATGGCTCAGGGAAGGCCCTCCCCCATTTCATCCAGTGCCCCCAAGGCTAGGGAGAGCTCACTGGTCCACGTCCAGGGCAGCCAAACCACATCAAGGGGCGCCCAAAGTCACATGGCCAGTCAGCTGGCAACACAGGGGAGAGAGGCCAAGGGTGGGGTCTGCCCAGGCTCCACAGGGCTGTCTCCCTCCTCAGAACTCTACTGCCCCCTGCCTCACCCATGTCCTGCTGGAGCCTGCACGGGGCTTCTCCCCAACAAGATTGAGCACCTGGGGGAGCCCTGCCATGCCAGCCTGTCCTTGAGAAAGTGGACCAGAGTGTGTCTGCCAGCCCTCTTGGCCTCCCCTCTGCCGGACCAGGGTGACAACAAACATTTCCAAGTTATCCACTGGGATCCAGTTGCAGGGCTGCATGCCGAGCACCCAACAGACCTCACACTGCCATCTGGAGCTTGCTCTTGGAGGTGGAGCCAGGCCACAGTACCCCTGGTGTAGGGGCAACTCCACCAACATTCACTGAGTGTATATTACATGCCAGGCCCATGTCCATGGGACGCGATCAGAGTGCAGGTCCCCCGAGTGCCAGCCACCAACCAGGCCTGTGCTGAGTTCTTGTTGAATCCTGCAGCATCCTTGTGCCCATTTTACAGATGAGGAAACTGAGGCCACTAAGTCACTGGCCCAGAGTCCCAGAGCTGCTAATAGAGAGCCCAGTCTCCCAAACCCACCCAGTTTCCCAAAGGTCCAGATTAAGAGCCACCATGCACAGAAGGGCTAAGGTGGCTGGGGAGAAGAAGCAGGGGGTGCCTGAGTGGAGGTGAGCATGGGGTGAATCAGGGCCGAGTGAGTGGGAGGGGGCTGGGGGCAGGGAGGACTTTGGATTCTTTTGTGGGTTGGACAGAAGCCTTTGGAAGGATTTTAGTGCCGGGGAAACATGCTGTGCTCTGGGTGCAGGCATGAGGTGGGCACCTGCAGGCAGGAAGGCGGCTGCCTCAAGGCCCACCTGGAACCCCCTCCCACTCAGACCCCCCACCTCCAGATGTCCACCCACATCCCCGAGAGAAGCCCCACCCTAGGGGCTCCTGTGTCCGGGGAATCCTTTCTTCCATGAAAGAAATTCTCCTGCCCCAGAGGTGGGGGGTGGGGATTTGAATTTGAAAACCCCTGTACACCACCACCCCCTCCTATAACGGTTCAGGAAACTGAGGCTCAGAGAGAAGAGGAACCTGCGAGTCCCAAAGGGAGGCAGTGCCAGGCGGGGGCGGGAACCAGGTCTCGGTTCCCCGGCTCTGAGCTGCCTGCTCTTGGGCCCCCTACGCCCCACAAAGCCACCGGAAGAGGATGTGAAACACTTGCTCACAGAGGCAGAGCAAGTGCTGGCGGGGCTTGGCGTCAGGGCGGCATGCTGGGCCCCGGCCACCCCGCCAGGGCCCCGGGGCCGGATGTGCCTGTGGGCCGGCTCCGGACCGCCTGTCCACCCCCTTCTCCTCTCGGCCTCCGCAATCCTGCATGCCCAGCCGGCTGCCCACCAGGGTCCGAGGAGGGTAAGGAAGCAGCCCTTGGCCTCTGGGTCATCCTGGCATCTCCGGGTCTGGGGATCTGGGCTCTGAATGCTGATGAGGGGAGGGTATGTGGGCTCTGCAGAGGTGCACACAGACACAGGACCCGGATTCTCCCTGTGACATCTTGGGCAAGTCCTTGCTCCCCGGGGCCTCAGTTTTTCCATTTGTCAAATGTGTGGGTTGGACTCATCCCATGGCGTACAGTGTCTGGTTTGCAGCAAAATGAGAAAAATGGAGACAAGGTCGTGAGTTTTCTTTAAAGCCAGATGTATTCATTTAACAATTATCTATTTTTCTGATCATGTGCCCTCCTTGTTACTTTTGGTGGGGTCTTTTCTGAAACGATGGCAATGATAGTGGTGATAGTGGTAATGATAGTGGTGGCATTCTTTTTTTTTTTTTTTTTTTTTACTGCCCTACTTGGCAAAATAAACAGTTGCCAACCCTAGGTTGGTCCCCGCAGTTTAAAATTAAATCCCATGTCTGGGTGCCAGGGGTGGAGGAGCTCCGAGGGCTGAGTGGTGGGGAAGGCTTCCGAAATTAGATGGTGGCTCAGAGAAAGCGGGGTCTCCTGCGCACCCTCCACAGGGCCTGGCAGGGCTCACACCTGCCTGGGGGCCTCACTGGCCAAGCTGCTTTGACCTCTGTGACATGTACTCGCCACCTTTTCTGACTCTGGGTGGTGATTTCCCCCCATGCAGGGGGAATGGGGACAGGACCTCAGGGTGTTGGGGGACACAGCTGGGCCCACCCTAAGACAGCAGGTCTGAGCTGCAGCTACTGGCCCGGCTCAGGACACAGCCCCATCCACACACCCTTGGCTGGCCGTCTGCCTGGTAAGAGTGGGAATTCCTGACCCTGCTCATCACGGGAGCAGGTATGACAGCCACGCAGGTGACACCAGGCCTAGGCACTCGGGCGCCTGACTCCACTGGGGCAGGCAGATGGGCAGACAGACTGGCAGAGGGCCTCCCTGGGAGCCCAGCCCCGGCCTGGCTCCCCATGATGGCCCAGGAAGCCAGGCCTGCCGAGCCCAGGAAGCCAGGCCTGCCGAGCCCAGAGGCAGGAAGGGTTGGGTGTTCCTCGCCTGTGTCTCTGGGGTGACCACCAGACGGAGGGCCGTCGCCCGCCGTGCTGCTCTCCAAAGCCCCACACCTTGGCCGAAGACACCTCTGCCGGCACCGGCCACCGAGGTGAGTTTCCCGGGCAATCGGTGCCTCTGCTGAGAGGCTGGCTAGGCCACGGCCAGGGCCCTTGACTTCCTCCCCTCCCGTCAGAACTGGTTGAAGAAGTTTGACTGGAAGCTGCCCAGGGAGGCTCCATCTCCCATTCTGGGTGTGAAAGAGGAGGCGGCGGGGGGTGGGGGTGGCGGTTACCCTGGTACCCGTGTCTGCCCACCTGGCCAGCCTGTCTACCTGCTCCATGCCCAGGCGGGTTAGGGTGGCTGCGGCTTGTCCTAGCAGCTCCGTGAGTTCATATGAAGCTTCTCAGATTACAAAGAGCGCTTGTGCATTGTTTCATCATCTGCTTTCCTGAGAGCCAAAGTGGTGGTGGTATTTCTACCACTATTATTATTATCCCCCTCTTACTGATGGAGAAACTGAGGCTCAGGGAGACGGAACTGAGGCTAGGAAGGTGCATAGCAGGGACTTGAACACAAACCTAGGCTCTACATTTTAAGAGTTTCCCAAACCTACAGGCCCACTCCTTGGTCGTGTTTGCCCAACGCTCCACCGGCGTGGTCCCTGCGAGGGACGGGACCCCTCCCTTTCTGACCTTCCCCTCCGTTATTCTCATGTTTCAGGCTCAGTTTCCACGTGTTTGTGTCCCTTCTGTTTCTCTTCCTCTCTCCTCCCCTGCACTCCCACCTCGGGCTCGTCTCACGTTGGATTGGTGGCCTTTGGGGACGTCAGGGACCCCTCAGGGTGCTGGGCCCTGAGCGCTCTGGGAGTGGAGGACAGTCATCAGAGTGGCTCCTGGTCTCACTCTGTGACCCTGGATCACACATGTGCCCCTCCGAGTGTCCCCCTTAGCGTCCCAAGAGTTAGAGTCAGGGCCATGCACACCCATCTCCAGGGGAGGACAGGGAGGCTGCACGGCGAGAGCTCATAGCTGATCTGGAACGCCTGGCATCCTCGTCCTGAGCCATTTCCACGGCTCCGGGCATTGACTCATCTTGTTCTGGTCACCCTGGGACAGCAACGCCCTGTGAGGTCAGAGATTTGGGGTGATGATGATGTGAAACCCCTCCACCCAGGGTGGTCTCCTAGATGTTTGGAAGCTTCATTTCCCACCTCCTGACCATTTCTGAGCTTCGCCTCCAGCCTGTGAGGCCAAAGAGGAGGAGGCGGTCGCAGGGGCCAGTGGCAGAGGAGGTGGGGCTAAACTGGGTCCACTCTCTGTGCCAGCAGCTCCCACGCTCAGCCCAGGTGCATCACCTCCTGCCAAGGTGTGGGCTCACCCGCCCACAGAGGGCTACCCCAGGACTCAGGCAGCCAGGAATGGTGACATCAGGTCAGGGAAATGACTGAGGAGCCTGGCCAGGCCACACCCCATCCATGACCTCCCCAGGCTCTAAATATAGACCAGAAAAGACAGATAGGCCTGGTGACCTCCACCTGCCCAGTGAGAGGTGAAAGGTTTTCCACAAAGGCCTGATCCAAGTCCGGGTACCTGTTCCTTATTGGGCCACCAGCTTCCTCCATCACCTTGGCCGAGCCCAGGCTGGAGGAGGTGATGGCCGAGGCCCTTGTCATCTGGACATTTCCTTGAATTGGTTCTCGTGCTGAGCCACCGTGCACCTGGCGGGCTTCCCCAGAGTTGCACCCTGGGCCCAAACCCCATTCCCTGGGACCTTGTGCTGGGCAAAGTGGTGGGTGGGAAGTGGGAAGCATGGGCCAGGCAGAGAGGGGCTGGCTCAAGGCTCTGAGGACCGCAGCTGTTCTGTGTGAGCCTCCCTGGGCGTGGTGAGAGAGGACCCCAGAGATGCAAGCTGGGGTTGCACCAAGCAATTGGTCTTTTGTCTGAGGGCGAGGGACTGGGGGGCTTCGAAGGGTCAAGACCCCTCTGGTTGCTGTGCATCAGGGGGGACCAATGATCAGATGACAGCGGGTAGGAAAAGGGGCCCCAGAGGTTTGGCCTGAGCACACCTTTCCCTTAAACCGGAGGTGGCTACTCAGGGGCCTCTGAGCCAGGGAGTGATGGGAGGCCCAGTGGGGTCTGCGGCAAACCCACAAGCAGATGGCCCGGCTGGAGAGGACAGCTGCCTGTCAGCCTCCGCCCGGTCTCCTGTTGCGTGGGAACACAGACCCGGTGCGGCTGGGTTGTCCGAAGTTACAGGAGCAGCCAGAAATGTGGATTTTTATATGAAATCACCTGACCTTTTACTGTTGGCTCAAAAATTGAAAAACACTCTGCAAGCCAACCAAAACACACGTGGGCTAGATTTGGCCTGGTTCTCTTTCCAGCTGTCAGCTAGAGACCCGTCTTTTGAGCTTCCCGTGCGAGGAGCATCCTGCCTACAGGAACGGTCTGTATGGCGATGTCGTCCAGGGCTCCTTGTGACCCCCAGGGAAGGACAGATGCCCTCTCCAGGGAAAGGCTGTACAGTGCTTTGTGCTCGCTCTCCCTCCCAGCAGACCCTCCAAGCGCCCGGCTTAGCATAGACTGGATTTCAGGCTTGCCTGAGGTCCCTGGGTTTGCCTGCAGCCCCATCTGAGCTGCATGAGTCAGTTTCCCAGCTGCCCACTGCCTCGGGTCCCTTGTGTTGTAAGGATGCTGTGAGTCCCCCTTGGGTGTGGAGCGAGGAACCTGGGAAATGGTGAAGGTGGGGGCGTGGTCACTGCGCTGGCCCCGGGTCTGGAGGTTGTTCCCCTCCCTCCAGGGCTACTGGGAGCCTCAGCAGCATTAGGGGATAAGTCTCAAACTGTGTCCTTTTTCTTTTTTAACTTCTATTATGGAAAATTCCAGAAAGACACAAAAGTGGGGAAAATGGCATAAAGGCACACAGCGTTCATGATCACCAAGTGCGGGGCCACCCTTGCTGCTGCTGCTTCTCTTACTGGCCCCGTGTCCTGCCCGCCTTCCCCACAGCAAACGATATTGACACAAATCCCAGGCACATCATTCCATCCATCAATATTTATTTATTTATTTATTTATTTATTTATTTATTTATTTGCGATACGCGGGCCTCTCACTGTTGTGGCCTCTCCCGTTGAGGAGCACAGGCTCCGGACGCGCAGGCTCAGCGGCCATGGCTCACGGGCCCAGCCGCTCTGCGGCACGTGGGATCTTCCCAGACCGGGGCACGAACCCGTGTCCCCTGCATCGGCAGGCAGACTCAACCACTGTGCCACCAGGGAAGCCCCATCCATCAATATTTTAGTACGTTACTCTAATAGTGACCAAAATCCTGTGAGCGCACCCAAAAAATGATGTCTATCATCTGGCTTTCATCAGATATCCAGTAGTGTTCAAATAATCCCAATTGTTCCTCAGGGTTTTCTTTTTTTTCTTTCTTTTTTTTTTTAAAACAGTTGCCCTGTTCAAATCACAATCCAGAATCCGCACGTTGCATTTGGTCGTATGTCCCACCTTTATTTTATTTTTTTTTTTAAATATTTATTTATTTATTTATTTTGGCTGCGCTGCGTCTTAGTCGTGGCACGCGGGCTTCTTAGTTGTGGCATGCATGCAGCATCTAGTTCCTCGACCAGGGATCGAACCCGGGCCCCCTGCATTGGGAGCTCGGAGTCTTACGCACTGGACCACCAGGGAAGTCCCTGTCCCACCTTTATTTTAATCTACAGTTTTCCCTTTGTGTTTTCCCCTGAAATGTATTCGTTGAAACTGGGTGGTTTGTCCTGTGAAGATTCCCAGAGTCTGGAATTTGTGGGGTGCATCCTTATATGTGTTTAACATGTTCTTCTGTGCCCTGTCATTCCCCCAAAAGGTTGTTCCATGCAGAGGCCTGGTTGGATTCTGGTTAGGTTTTTGGCAAGGGCACTTCGTGGGTGGCTCTGTGTTTATCCATCAGGTGGCACCTACTGTCCTGGCCCCCTCTCTTTTGCCCTAGGGAAGAGACCTACCCCACAGCTTTGGGGGAGGATCATGAGGGGACGTGCTTGAGGGCCTCAGTGAGTTGCAGTCCCTGGTGAGGTGCTTTACCTGTGTTGTCTTCCCTTTGCTAACCAGGAGAAAACTGTGCCTTGGAGATCAGGTGACTCTTGGGGGGGCCAAGGGCTGAGGGGTGGGTGGCATTGGCAGGGAGGGAGGGTCACACAGTAAGAAAGGGGTGGAGCTGGGCTTTAAACCCAGGTATTTCAGTGCCAGAACCTGGCTTCTGTGCTACCCTGCCCCTCTGGGAACTAAGGGTGTGTGCGTGTATGCGCGCGCACGTTCATGCAGCTGGAGCTGCAAACAAGCTTGCCAGGACCCAGGAAGGGAGGGGGACAGGCACCAACCAGACAGACACCAACCAGAGGGACCCCCTCCCCCACCGCCCCCTCCATGTCCAGGTAGTCGGATGGGAGGCGGCCCGGCCGACTGTGTTGGTGTGTTGTGTCCTGATGGAACTCCCCAGTCCTCACCTCCCCAGCCTGCTTGGGTCCCCCTAACCCCGGCCCCCTTGACCTTCAAGGTCAGAGAGGTAGTGACCTGGGTGCACTCAGGAGTCACTTGGCCTCCATGGGCCCCTTTCCCCAGCTGTAAAATGGGCACGAGCTTGCTTCCCAGGCCCCTCCCTGGGAGAAAGAGATAAAGGGAGCAGAGAAAAGAGATAAGGTGAGAACAGGCAGGTGCTGGGCTCTCCGGGCACTGAGAGCTTGGCCCCAGGAGGAGGAGTGTGGGAAGAGAAGCTTCTAGCCCCAGGCCGTGTCCAGTGTCCAGGTCACCCCTGTCTTGCTCTTTGAAGACCTCATTCCTCTAAATATGTCTCACCCACCTCACCCTCCCCTGGGGCTTCCTCAACAGCCTCCTAGGGGTCTCCACCCCCAGCCAAATCTACCCATCTTGCTTTTAAAATGAAAACAACAAACAAAACCCAGCGTTTATTATCATGTGTGTGTGATTACTAAAATAGTTTAGAAAAATTAGCAAATTCTGAGAAGTAAAAAGAAAACAATGTATAGCACTGCCCAGAAATAGCCACCATTCCTTTTGCAAAGTAGGTCCCTCTAGTCACATGCACGCGTGGCACGCGTGGAATGTCAGCTTCTAAAAGCATGCTCTGCATCGTGGTTTTCTGACTTTACAGTTATAGCCAAGCATCTCCCTGTATCGTTGTCCTCCTGTGGTAGGTAATGGCACATGGGGTCCTGACAGTATGTCAGCATAGGGTGTTTTTTTGTTTTTTTTCTTGCGGTACGCGGGCCTCTCACTGTTGTGGCCTCTCCCACTGCGGAGCACAGGCTCCGGACACGCAGGCTCAGCGGCCATGGCTCACGGGCCCAGCCGCCCCGCAGCATGTGGGATCTTCTCAGACCGGGGCACAAACCCGCGTCCCCTGCATCAGCAGGCAGACTCCCAACCACTGCGCCACCAGGGGAGCCCCTGCATAGGGTGTTTGAGTTGATTCCTTTGGTAGAGTTGTAATTGAGGTTTCCATAAACATCGCTGTACAGAAATCCACACCCACATCTCTGAATACTTCCTTAGGGTTAATTCCCAACAGTGGGTTGTGGAATCAAAGCCATGAGCGTTTTTTTTTTTTCTTTCCAAATTTATTTTACTGAAGCAGAGTTGATTTATGCTGTGTTAATTTCTGATGTACGGCAAAGTGATTCCGTTATGCATATACACATTCTTTTTCATAGCATGAGCGTTTTTTTAAAAATTATTTATTTATTTATTTATTTTGGTTGGGTTGGGTCTTCATTTCTGTGCGAGGGCTTTCTCTAGTTGCAGCGAGCGGGGACCACTCTTCATCGTGGTGCACGGGCCTCTCACTGTCGCGGCCTCTCTTGTTGCGGAGCACAGGCTCCAGACGGGCAGGCTTAGTAGTTGTGGCTCACGGGCCCAGTTGCTCCGCGGCATGTGGGATCTTCCCAGACCAGGGCTCGAACCCGTGTCCCCTGCATTAGCAGGCAGATTCTCAACTACTGTGCCACCAGGGAAGCCCGGCATGAGCGTTTTTAATGCCTTTAATAGAAATCACCAAGTTGTTTTCCGTGCGTCTTTGTCAAGGCCTTGCCTTGTGCCTGATGGAGAACCATCCGGCAGGTGCTCAAGCTGCCCACATGGGCACGCAAGTGGGTGGGAGCTGCTGGGCCCCCACCGTCCATGGGTATCTGAGGCCTGGCACACAGTGGGTGCACAAGGTATGCTTATGGAATGAGTAGTCTGGACCTGCCCTCTCATTTTACAGATGGGAAACTGAGGCCCAGTGGTATGGAACCAGTTCTTGGGAGGTTGGTGGCATTGCCGGGGCTGCTGACAGCAACTGCAGGCCTCTGTGAGGGCTGAGGGCTGAGGCCGGTGCAGGCCTGGGCAGTGTGCTGGTGTGAGGGAGGGTCCCATTCATTCATCTGTCTACTTGTGTCCTCACTGGCTTCTAGAAAGCGCCGCTGAGGCTCCCTAGCCCTGCTTCCTCCCCAGCCCTCAGCATCCTCACATCCACCCTGAAGGCTGTCCTGAGACCTTGAGCACTCAAGCCACCAGTGAGTGGCCCCAGGTGACCAGACCAGTGGCAGGTGCCCAGCTGGCATGTGTCTCTTCGGATCCCTCCTCACTCTTGAGCGCAGGCCCCACCTGGTGATGCCTGGTCTGGGTTCTCCCCCTTTCCCCCCACTGCCCCTCCTCTGCTGCCTCCCTTCTGCCTGTACCTCCTCAGGGTGGCCTTAGGGCTGAGACAGTGCAGGCAGAGGCCCCGCCCCCCCGCCCCCCCCCACCCCGCACCAAATACACACCCCAACCCTCAGGACTTCCAAATGCACGCGTGCACTGAGGACCCGGTTCCAGGACGCGGGAGCACACAGCGAGGCACAGGCATCGGCAGCGTGAGTGCTATATATGTCAGTTACCCACTGTGAGCCTCTCGGGTGACGAAACTGAGGCTCAGAGAGGTTAAGCAACTTGTCCGAGGCCACAGAGCTAGGGAGGGGCTTAACTGGAATTTAAGGGAGGTGGAGACCCACTGCTTGGCCACACGTCGACACTTACACAAGTCACACAGCTACACAACCCGTGCGCTGGGCCCGTGCACGCACCCACACAAAGGGCCTAGCCGTGGTACCCGCAGCCCCACGACACACGCCGCACGAACACCCCCTAAGGCACAAGCCGCCATCACTCCAGCGGGGTTGCGCGCGCACAGGCGTACACACTCCCCTCCGGCGTCTCTGGCCCCGACCTCTCCTGGCCCCGCCCCTCCACGCCGCAGGCCCCGCCTTCCGAGCCCCGCCCCTGGGCAGCCGGCCCCGCCCCCGGCCTGACCTCAGCGGGGCCGGGCCGCGGGCGCAGAGCGCAGGCAGGGCCGAGCCGCGCGGGCCGCCGCCGCCGCCGCCGCCGCGCGCCGGGCCGGCCCCGCGCCCGCGCCGCCCCGGGTCCCGCGGCCCGGCCGGCCGCCCGCGCCGCTGCGAGCCGCCCATGGTGCAGCGCATGTGGGCCGAGGCGGCCGGGCCTGCGGGCGGCGCCGAGCCGCTGTTTCCGGGCTCCCGGCGGAGCCGCAGCGTGTGGGACGCCGTGCGCCTGGAGGTGGGCGGCCCCGACAGCTGCCCGGTGGTGCTGCACAGTTTCACGCAGCTCGACCCCGACCTGCCGCGCTTGGAGGTGGGTGAGCCAGGCCGGCCCGGCGCTCGGCCGAGCGAGGAGTGGGTGGGGGCCCAGCGTCCTTAGCGAGTCACCCACCTCCAGTGGTGGTGGTCACCACCCCCAGTCCGGAGGTTGCGGGGGGAGGGTCCTTCCGCAGGAATCCCCCTCCTTGCGCCAACCCCAAGGCAGCCAGGTGGGCGGAGGGGCTGCCGCCAGCCGGTCCAACAGTTTCGGGACCAGAACCGGGTCTTCGTGCCCCCCTCTATCCGTCCCAGTGCGTGACCTCACCGAGCCCAGGTGTGCCACTCCCGCGCCCCTGCAGCCCAGGTAGACTTGCTCCCGCGGGCAGTCGCTGTCTGTTTGCGTCTGTGCCTTTCCCTACAGCAGGGCTGGGCCGTATTTCGTCCCTGTGGCGAGGTCGGGGCCGGCTTAGGCAGTTTGGCTTCGAAATGCAGGTGGTGAACTAGTGATTAGGGCGGCAATCTTCTAGAATCCTCAGAGGCGGTTGGGAGCACAGTGGCCTTCCAGACAGCCCCCGTTGGGGGCAGAAGTGGACTCCGATGTTCCGGGCTGCTCAAAGCGGGGGAGTGGGGAGACAGGCCTTCCAACCTGTGGGGCCCGGTGTCCAGGCGGGTAGGTTGGGACAAGGGCCTCTCAGGTGGAGGGGTGACTCACTTCTGCTTGATTAGAAAATGCGCCGACACCCTGAATCTGTAAGGATTTGGGAGGATTCAGAACGGGGGTGTGCCTATCATGCATGTGGTTGGAGGAACTAGGTGAGGGCTGGACTCCTGTCTAGCGTGCTCTGGGCAGCGGCGGGGGGGGGAGTGCCCCCCCTCCTCCTACCTGACTGTGCACCAGCCTCCGACTCCCTGCGGCCAGGGTGGCAGAATCCAGGGTTGGGGCCTGGACAGAGGCCATTCCTGGGTCAGAGGGCTCAGCGGGGTTCCTGAGCCCCCGTGCTGGCGAGGGCCCCTTGGTATCCCCGCTTCGTCACTTTAGGCCCGGCTAAGTTGTAATTGCCAGCCTGGGTCTTGTGCCTCTGTGTGTCCCCAGTGCCTAGACGGGGCCGGGATGCATATTTACCCAAGGATAAAGCGCATCTCCCTGCCCAGAGTGGGGGGAAGGCAGGGGGTGGCAGGAGCTCTTGGAGGGAGAACCTCGGGCCGGGGAGACCCTTTATTGCTGAGCTTGGCCGGTGGCCCGGCCAGGCACACTCCCCGACCCTCATCCACCCACAGCTCTGGTCTTCATTAGTGGCTGGAGCGAGACCCCTGGGAGGGTGGGGGTGGGCGGCCTGACACCAGCCCAGCACTCATCTGACTTTCATTATGTCTGGCAGCTCCTCGGGCTTTGTGTGCTGGAGGGTCCGGCCTGCGTGCTCGCAGGGGTGGGCCGCTCAGCTGCTTCTCTCCCTCCCTCCCTCCCTCCGTCTGTCCGTCTGTATCCCTGAGGAACCGAGGCAGAGGCAGAGCTGCGCCCTACCCCTGCCCAAGGGTCCGCCTTCTCTCCCTCTCCCTCCTCCTCGTCCTCACCGGCCCCAGCACTGAGATCCAGGCCGTGGCTGCTATTTAGAAATCAAAGGGGAAGCTTCTGGCTGGGGCAGGAAAACCAGGGTCCTGGCAGGAGAGGAGGCCACTGCCGGAAACCAAACACAATGACCATTTACCATGAGCTGGGGGAGGGGGTGGGGAAGTCCCTGTCCCTCCTGCCAACACCCCTGCCTCCCCCATCCTGGGGCCGATTTCCTGGTCGCTGGGGCCTGCCAGAGCTGAAGCGGCTGCTCGTGGTCCCTGTCCTGTCTGGAAACCACTAGGCAGTTTCTGTTTCCTTCCCCAGTCCCCCTTTCCTTAACAAGTCTCCACCCCGCCCTTCCCTCTCTGGGCTGCCAGATGTCCTCACACATCTGGGCATCTGCTCATCATCGTACTTCTAAGCCAGGCCACTGCTGACCCAGCTCGGCCTGCGCAGTTCTGTGCTTTCTGGAGGTCACTGGGCCCACGCCCCTGCCTCCGTGCAGGCTACTGCCTCAGCCAGGCAGGAGGAATCCTGGAGTCCATAGCACCTACTGTCTGCAGACACCACCCCCTCGTTCCAGCTGGCTTTGACCAACCCTCCCGAGTAGGTGCCGACCCCACTTTATAGGAGATTGGAGCTCAGAGAAGTGAAGTCCCTGAACGAAATGTACATGCAGCCAGCGAGGACGCAGCCAGGATTTGAAGCTGGGCCGTGTTCTGTGCTGGGCGCCTGTTGTGTGCGAGGGCCCACAGGGATCAGAGCAGGATACCTCGCAGCGAGACAATTACACATGCCCCAGGAGGATGGCGGAGCTGTTAGGGGAACGGAACCAGGCCCAGGCAGCCCAGAAGTCCCCATGCTTGGTGAAGGGTAGGGGTGCTTATAGGCCAGAGGAAGGTGAAAGTGCTTTGGGCCACAAGACACTGGGGAGAGCTTCAAGGAAGAAACAAGCCCACAGCTGGACCCTAAAGGTTTTAAATAATAGCTAATATGAGCCAACAATTGGTGGGAGGCCGTGTGCTGAGTAGTTTGCATGCATTATGTCTTGGGGGTCAGGATCATCCATCGTCCATTTAACAGATGGAACAACCGAGGTGCTAGATTGCACAAACTCACAGAGCCAGTAAGTGGCAGGGGCGGGATTCCCACCCAGGCAGGGAGCCTGCAAGCCCTGAGCGCAGTGTATGTGGGTGGAATGAAATGAGGAAGCCTTCTCGGATCCTGGGGCAGAGCAGAGATGTGCAGGGGAGGTTCGTCTCCCTCCAGCCTCCCCGCCTCCTTCCCCGTTGTCTGGTCTCTTGATCTCACGGTGTGCAGGGCTCCAGTCTAACCCCCAGGGCTCATTAGCCTTAGGCCAAGAGGCATGACCTGAGAGGGGGGTGGGGTGGGGTGGGGTGGGGTGTGTGTGTGTGTGTGTGTGTGTGTGTGTGTGTGTGTGTGTCTGTCTGGTCTCTTGATCTCACGGTGTGCAGGGCTCCAGTCTAACCCCCAGGGCTCATTAGCCTTAGGCCAAGAGGCATGACCTGAGAGGGGGGTGGGGTGGGGTGGGGTGGGGTGGGGGGTGTGTGTGTGTGTGTGTGTGTGTGTGTGTGTGTGTGTGTGTGTAAGTCTGTGTACTGTCATCTTCCAGCCAGGCTTCCTGGCAGGCTCCAAGGGGGCAGCCTCCAGCAGCTGCACAGCCTGTCAAGTTCACGAAGGGCCTGACCGGTTGCCACCTGCTGGGCCCCCATGGACTCTCGGGTTCCCCTCTTGCTTTACTCCTCAGGGGCCAGGCTGGCTGGTACTGGGTCCTTGTTCCTTCTCTGGCGGGGAGGACTTCTCCGGACTGGGCACTCTGAGCTGTTTCCCCAGCGGCTCCGGGATGGCCCTGGGGCAGGAGCGGGTGGGGGCTCAGTGCTGGGAGGTGTTAGACCGCTGGCAGGCAGGACTGGGGCCCCATCCTCAGCCTGGAAGTTAGCCGTTTCCAGGCCCTTCCTCACTGCTGGTGAGGAGGGTTTGGAGGAGACTTAGCACTGGCCACCTGCAGCCTCCAAGCAGGCCAGTGGGGGCGGTTTGGGGAGGTGTTACCCAGGCAGTGGAGGACTGGCTGCCTATAAGGCCCTCCCAGTGTGGCACCGTGCTGTGTCCGCCCTGCCTCAGGCTCGGCGTCCGGCCTCTCAGGCCCAGAAGTGCCGCGTTCCTGGACACGTGGCTCCAGTGAAGCCACTGTCCCCAACCCAGTTCTGAGGAGGTGGGAGTTGAAACCTGCAGCCCAGTGCAGGAGAAGCAGACCTTTGAGCAGCCTCCGGTTTCCATCCCCTGACCAGCTGTAGCGGGGGGCGGGGGAGGGGGTGAGCCCGTGATCTCCAGAAGGGTGCTTGGTGAGCAGGGCGAAGGCACCCAGCACAGGGGCCTGCATTCTGGGAGCTCAGGGAGTACGTGTTGCCCGGCGTTTTCCTCTCCTCCCCAGGGAGCCCCCAGATGCCGGCACAGCCAGCTCTGCGGGCTCGAGGGAGGCGTGATGTTCTTTTGACCCAAGGGGCAGCGTCGCCCATGCTGGTCCAGAGCTTGGGCTCTGGAGGGAAGAGAGCTGGGCTGGAAGGCCAGCTCAGCCCCTCGCAGCCCTAGACGTGCTCTCGTTCCCTGGGCCTTGGTTTCCTTATCTGGACTTGATTCCAGTTGCCCCGCTAGGCTTCTGGTGAGGACCGAAAGAGACAGGCGGCCTGACAAGCAGTCCCCGTGGTGCCTGGTACTGCGTCAGAGCCGGACAGGCCGTGGCTGCCACGATTGTGTCTTCTGACAAGGTGCCAGGGGAGTGCCCGTGCCCAGGGCTCCAGGAGGATGCTGGCCAGCCTGGTCAGCATGGTGCTTCCCAGGCCTGGTTGTCGTAGCTGATCCCAGGCCTTTGGGTGCCCTGGCCATCCTGTGGCAGGAGCCCCGACCAATCCCCTCTCAGTGGAGAGGTGCGGGTACGAGGGAACTGCCACTCCCCGCCCCCCCGCCCCCCTCTGGCTGTGTGACCTGAGGAAGCCTGTTCTGTCTCTGGTCTCCCTCCCTCTAGCATGTGTGTGAGCAGGGGCTGAACTGCACTTTGAGGCTGTG
Source organism: Hyperoodon ampullatus (assembly GCF_949752795.1). Lineage (NCBI taxonomy): Eukaryota > Metazoa > Chordata > Mammalia > Artiodactyla > Ziphiidae > Hyperoodon > Hyperoodon ampullatus. Next base: position 3,845,089 of record NC_136919.1, read on the forward strand.
ACCGTGGCAGCCACCGGTGGAGCGAGGCCTAGGTGTGTCTCCACAGCACATGGCTGTCACGGGCCAGGGTTCAAATCCCTGCCCCGGCTGCCTCTTCCTGGCTCCTGACGGGACTGAGCTCCCCGCCTGGCTTTCGCCACATCAAGTGAGGCATCGGGAGGATTAAATGTGATGAGTGTGCAAAGGGCCTGACACCTGGGAAATGCCCTCAAGTGCTGGATGCTGTGGCCAGTGGGGTTGATGTCAGCTGGCCCGCCCTCCACCACCTCGTGAGAGGCCACCCTCCTCCTCAGCTGTCACCAGCCATGCCCCCTTGCAGGCCTGGCCCCTAGAGGCCTGATGGTCGGGAGCCGGTCCTGGGGGGGCAGGAGGACGAGGTGGGCAAGGCCAGCCTGAGGTCTGGTCCCTGCTCTCCACAGGCGGCACGTTTCTCTTCTAGATGCTGACGAGTAGCCAGGCTCGGGCTGGCCGAGAAGGTTCTTGGGGAGATGGGTCAGTGTCTTTGGAGGCTCAGCACAGGCTGGTCCCCAAACTACAGTTTCCGGGGTCACTGAGCTCCCCGGTTGCCCTGCCACCAGGGCACCTCGTGTGGTCCCCTACTAAGGCCACTCCTGGGCTGTGGTGCCTGGGGACCAGGAGCGTGGCCACCCCCATCCAGGGCTGACCTTGAGTCCTCACTGGGGGTCTGTTCATGTCCTCGGGCTCAGGGTGCAGGACACCCACCTGAGGTGGGGGCAGGCCCGAGGGTGGCGCCCCGTCGCCCACCGGGAGGGCCACGCACATTTGGCGTTTTCTTTCTCCCTCCCAGGGCACACAATCTGAGAGATGAACCAGGGCTTGGACACTTTCTACTTGACCATCTCCCCTGGGCCTTGGTCTCCACCTCTGTAAAATGGGTGCTCGACTTTGTATTCAAACAGTCCCCAGATCCTGGGATTCGGAGAGACCGAGCAGCCCTCTCTGATCCCTGATCCCTCTCGTGTTTTGGCTGCTGCATTCAGACAGAAGGCTAAAAGGTCGGACAGCCGCAGGCCTGGTTCCCTCCTCCCCACAGTTTTAGGATGACCCGCCCTGCCTTTCACCTGGCTCTCCTCCAGCTCTCCGGGCATCTGGCAGGTCTCCCGGGAGGTTTTCCCCTGCTCGCTGTCCATCGTCAGCTCCCCAGCCACAGCGTCCTCAGGTCCCGTTCCTGGGTGCTTTGTGTGCCTGGCGCCGAGCCGATCCTGCCGCTCACGTCCCCTCTCGTGACCCCTGCCGCCCTTCGCCCATCTCCCAGACAGGCTCACTGAGGCCAAGGGCTGCAGGGCTCAGCTGAGCTGGGAGCCAGAGCCCTGCAGGAAAGACAGTACCTTTGGGTCCGGTGGGCCCTGGAGGAGGGGCCTCATGTGCCCAGGGCTGCAGGGTGCTGGCTGGTGGCTGGGTCAGGGCCTCGGGTGACCTCTGTGACTCAGTGGGCCTGAGCAGCAGCTCAGCGGGTGCCGTGAGGTCCCCGGGCGGTGATCTCATGCACGTGGAGGCCACCACCACCCCACTCCCCCGCCCTCGCCTGAGTGAGACCAGGTTTCTCCACGTGCAGCCCCAGGGAGGAGACCACGGTGTGGCTTCAGGTCCTCCTCCTCCGTGAGCCCTTGGCCAGTGAGGAGGAGCCGGTCTGCAGCCAGAGGCGTCTGTGGGTCTGGAGGCCCCGCATGGTCTCTAGTTGTAGCTTCCACAGGAAATGTACAGCTGAGTGGGAGGAGAGAGGTCACCAGGATGGGAGAAGGCGCCACCCCCGTGTGTGCAGGCACGAGCCGCCTTCTCGGGGAGATGGCAGGGCTGGAAAAGGCCCAGTAGTAGGTCCCCTCTGTTCTCTCCAGAAATAAGGGTGGGATCGGCCCCCGGCAACCCTGTTACTCTGTCTTGTGGGAATCGGGGCTCGGCCTGCAGTCAGTTGGGGACACAGCATCCTGCTGGCCCATCACCCCAAGAAGGCTGATCAGGGGACACACTAACATGTCACCCAGGCTTTTTCCTTGTCCCTGGGGCTCCGGGCTGTGCTCCGAGGGACCGCGGGGTGTGGGGCACCCTGGTGCCTGTTCTGCCAGCCTCTGCTCACGAGGGCCTGGAGGCATCTCACCACCCTCGCTCCAGACCCAAGTGGTGGAAGGCTGGGCAGTGTGTGCAAGGCCCAGCTGCCAGCTGGGTCCCCGGGCCCTGGGAACATATGTGGGTGCCTGCTTGGGGCGGGACAGGAGGACACAGCCACCCACCTGGCGTTCTTTCCCCCTAAGAGCTCACTGCTGCCCTGTGGACGCCTCCCCCCAGGGCATCTCCTGTTTGCTCGGCCATACCCTCCCCCGGGAGCTCCCCAGCCCCTGCCAGAGCATCCCCAGGGGCTTGGTGCTGCCCACACGGGCTGTCTGTTCCCGGGCCTGTGTGCTGTCTGCTCTGCCAACAGGATGGGTCACCTGTGGGGGCCAGGGCCCAGCCCTTCCTGCCCCAGAGGGTCCCGGGGCAGGTGCCAGGGCTGTCGGCCGCTGTCCTTCTCTGTCCCTGGAAGCGCGGTGGGAGCGCGGAGCAGACGCCCCACTCTGCCGCTTTGTGCCCAGGATGCGGGCAGCTCTCTTTGGATCCCGCTCCGCCGTTGTCTCTTGGTCGACGGTTTAAATGGCGCCTGCTCTCTGCGCTGCTTGGACGATCTGGTTTTGTTCCTGCTGCTGGGCTGCGGCGAAGGGCCCGGAGAGGACAGGGTTAGCTCCGCGGGGCTGGAGCAGCTCCCCATCTGTGCCACAGGGCGGTGACTCCCCCTGGCCCAGCATGTGCGGCTCTCAGCGTCCTGCCCTGCCCCCCACCGGGCTGGCAGAAGGGGGCCCCTCGGGGTGGGGGAAGGGCTCGGGATCACATGACGCCTGGGCAGGGCAGCCAGCTGCTCGGCTGCCAGCGAGGCCCATGGCTCACTGCAGAGCCGCTATTTAGACCCGCTCAGGGATGGCGAGGCCTCCCATTGGTTGGCCTGGCCAGGAAGCGCTTCTGTCCAGCAGGCCTTGATGGGGCCCCGCTGGGAGCCAGGTGCTGTGTGCGCTCCCACGGGGTTCGAGTCCCGTGCCCACAGTCAGGCAGGTCCAGCACGGGAACTCTATAAACTGCTGCCAGTGACTTGGGTGCTCAGGGCACTGTCTGGCTCCAGGCTGGACCAGAAGTGGCTGGAATCCCCCGGAGAGGGACGGGCCTTTCCAGGGCAGGCAGCAGCCTTGGCGAGAGGCAGTCGAGGACCCTTGAGGAGAGGTAGGGGTGGGTGAACAGGGCCCTGGTCTCGCAGGTGGATGGCAGGCCCCTGACATCACCCATCACCGCGGCCTCTTCTAGGCCGGGGAAGGAAGTGTGACCCAGGGGAGGACAGTGCGCGTCTATTTCAGTTCTTCTGCCTCAGGAGGAGGAGTTTCCCCTCCTCCATGGAAGGGCTGGACCTCCCCAAGCGTGGGCTCTTGAGCTGAGGGCCCTCTACCTGCGGGTTCCCTGCTGACTTCCAAGAAACGCCTGGCTGTCTCCGAAGGTGAAGGGTCAGGAGCCCCGGTGTGATTGCACTAGCTTTCCTGTTGGTACGATGCCCAGGGTGGGAGGGCGGCCTTGGGTCAGAGGAAGTAGATTTCCGGAGGATGGCTCCCAGGCCTCCCAGAGCCCTTGAGGCAGGAGGTCCAGCCCCACCCCCACTCCCTAGCCCCTGACCCCAGGGGTGTTGATGTCCGGGCGTACAGCCCACAGGACACTGGCCACTTGGTTCCTACCCAGGGGCCCAGCTTAGGCCGAGGGATTTAGGGAAGGGCTGTCGGTGGGGCCCAGGCTGAGTCAGCACTTCCACTGGGCCTTCTGTGAGCTCCACACCCACCCCGAGCTGGGACAGTGACCCGTGATCCTAGCTGCTGGCATTGACCATGTGACTGATGGCCCTTTGCCAGCTGGCACCTCCCCCTCCTCCCTGAACTCTCAGAGGTCTGTCTCTGTACTCCCAGAACCCCCTCTCTCACTGCCCCCGTCTGGGGACGGGGTGAGCTTGCAGTGGAGAGGGAGAAACCCAGGGCAGCAACGACTGAGTGACCTTGGCAGGCCTTGATGCAGCCCCCCGGGCCAGCCTGCCCAGCAGGAGGGATCACTGCCTTTTTTTTTTTACTTTTTTTTTTGCGGTACGCGGGCCTCTCACTGTCGTGGCCTCTCCCGTTGCGGAGCACAGGCTCCGGACGCGCAGGCTCGGCGGCCATGGCTCACGGGCCCAGCCGCTCCGCGGCATGTGGGATCCTCCCGGACCCGGGCACGAACCCACATCCCCTGCATCGGCAGGCGGACTCTCAACCACTGCGCCACCAGGAAAGCCCCGGGATCACTGCCTCTTAAAACAAGGGTCTTTCTGCCCGGGGTCCAGGGAGCAGCCAGATGATCCCCGCCACCCCCACTTCCTGGCCTAGCCAAAGTCCTGTGGTTTGGGAGTTCTGTGGAACCCCAGGCGTCAGCCCGGACGCCAGCACTGTCGTCATTCTCATGCCGTCCCCATACACGTGATGACGAACAGGGGACTGGGAACTCCTCTTGCCCAAGAAGGCACAAGACTGAATGAGCAGAAAGGGAAGGAAGTGGCCTTGGCTGTGGCCGTCGAGGATGCCCCCACCTGCCCCAGACCCGGGAGGCTGACTCCAGGGCCGGGGCAGCTGTTGCGGGGGCCGTCTGGGCACGTGAGGGTGAGGGAGCCAGGGGCCTCACGCCCTGGGGGAGGCATCTTCTCGGGGGGGCCAGAGCCCCCTAGGTGCAGTGGGCTGAGTTAGGGCCTCGGGGTCCCAGCTCTGCTGTTAACCCTCCGTGGCATGGCTTTGGATGGGTTGCTCTTCCCTCGGCTTCTGTGTGGTCACCTGTGAAATGACCGGATAAGAATACTCGCCTTGGGGTGGGGGCGGGAGCGGGGGGATCCCCCCCGGGTAGGGGTATGCTGTCGTTGGAACCCCAGTGGGTATGTCTTGTTCACACCCAGCCACGGCTGGTGGGGTGAGGAGGGGCGTCCTGGGGTCAGTGCCTGCCGCCCCGATAGTAACCCCCGGCCCTCCCGCTGTCGTCCTGTTTCATTCTGGGCTGGAGGTGTCTGTGGCCACCGAGCTTTGCCTCATCTAGGGAGCAGGAAGTGGCACGGGGCGTCCCCCTGCCGCACAGCCAGGCGGGCCCCGACACCCCGCCCGGCGGCCGGGCGCTGTCTTTGCAGAGCTCCACGCAGGACATCGGCGAAGAGTTGGTCAACGGCGTCATCTACTCTGTCTCCCTGCGCAGGGTTCAGGTGCCCCACGGTGCCAGCAAGGGCCAGCGCTGGCTCGGGGTGAGTGTGGCTGGGGGGGCTCCAGGACCCAGGGGCCACCCTGGCCACTCCACTGGGCTCCCTCCCAGGGCTTTCCTGCCTGAGGGTCCCCCAGTCCTGCTCCCAAAGGAATCTGGGCCCCCACCCCTCCCCTACTGTCCAGCCCTGGGCTGGGCCAAGTGCATAGTTCACTGTTCACTTATATGTATGAACATCAAAAAAAAGACGCTTCCATGCTATTCCCACTTCATGTTAGACTGGGATGATTTATTCATTTTGCCCCAGTATTTCTGGTTTTAACGATTGTCCTTCCATACCTTCTCCAAGGCTTTCATCACCTTACTTAGTAGGGCTTTTTTTTTTTTTTTAACCCAAAAAGGGCTCAGCCTACTATACATGGTTCTCTGCACCTTGCCGTCACGGAACACAGCTCCATGACCCCTCCAGGTCAGAGCGGGGGCCTGACAGAGGCGTAACATTTCAGAAGGGAGGCTGGGCACCAACCATAACTCAGCCTTTCACTGCCGTGGACCTTGACGGGATTCCTTTCTGCAGCCATTTCCACAGTGCCGCCCTGAATAGCCTCTGGGTCCTAACACACCGTGCCCTTCCACCCCAGGCTGAGCCTCTGTTTTCTCATCTCTAGAATGGGGGTGCCTTGCCAGGGATCACGGGGATTCTGCCCTTAATACGGCAAGGTGCTATAATTACTCAGCTAATAAAATGACCGGAAGGTGTTGGTATTGCTAGTTTTTATCATCCCCCACCTCCAGTTCAAAAGCTGAGACCCTTTTTCTGTTCGGGGCGCTCACGTCCCATCTCCATCCCGAAGTCACCGGGCGCCTGGGACTTCCTCTGAGTTCCAACCCCTGCCCTCCTAGTGGGCCACGGTGCTGTCGCTGACTGTCTGTCCCTCTTTGTCCCACCCCAGTATGAAAATGAGTCAGCCCTGAACCTGTATGAGACCTGCAAGGTGCGGACCGTGAAGGCAGGCACGCTGGAGAAGCTGGTGGAGCACCTGGTACCCGCCTTCCAGGGCAGCGACCTCTCCTATGTCACCATCTTCCTGTGCACCTACCGAGCCTTCACCACCACCCAGCGGGTCCTGGACCTGCTGTTCCAAAGGTGAGCGCCCCGCCCCTCCCCGGCACAGTGGCTCCCCGCCCACCCACTGGCTGTGTGTCTTGGGAATGTCGCTTTACCTCTCTGAGCCTCAGTTTGCTCACGTGAAGGCCGGGCTGCCAGGACTGTCGGATAAGCATGGACGGTGCGGCCCCTCGCCCGGCCCTGTGGAAAGGGCTGCTGAGGGCTGGGGCGGCTTTAATTAAGGTTTTCCTCTCCCCATGGAGAAGCTCTCTGCTTCCAGCCCCTGGGCAGAACAGTTTTCCCATTTGTAAAGGAGGTTCCAGATTCTGTCTCAGGGGTTCTTCCTGGGAGTAGCCAGAGCAGGGCTGGCTGGGGGCTGGCTGAGGGCCCAGGCCCACTCAGGCATCTGTAAGGTGCTGGTTGGGCTCATTCATTCAGCAATACATACGAAGCACCTACTGTGTGCAGGCACTTTTCTAGGCATTTGGCTTAATTCAGTGAACGGTGCAGACAAAAATCCCTGCCCTGCCGGGCTTCCATCCTAGTCGGGGGGTCAGCCAGTAACACTAGACGTCACAGCAGGTACGGTAGATGTGACGCCCTCACGGCCTCCTCTAGATACGGGTGCATCCTCCCTTATTCCAGCGAGGACGGCGGACCTCAGGACCAACTGAAGAAGTGAGTAGACTTTGGGTCTGATGGGAGGGGCTGGGCAGAACCCGGCTGCCACACATCTTGTGGTTCCCGCTGGAGGGCTGAGGTCTGGGGGCTCCTCCTGCAGGAGGAAAGGAGTCAGAGAGCTGTGGCTGGGGTCCCATGTCCCCAGGGAGCAGAGGGGAGGCTGGGGGCTCAGAGCCGGCCCCTGAGAGCATCCATCCCCACTCAGATCCGGGGCCCAGGACAGGAGGTGTGGGGGGCAAGCTGCTGACACTTCAGCCTCGCAGCCCAGTGTGAGTGCTCAGCTGGGGCTCATGGGAGCTCAGTCAGGGTCAGGGGGCCGGCTACGTCCCCATCACCAAGAATAGCGTCCCTGGGAGGACGAGACCCGCGCTCCGGCGCACAGACCAAGGCAGCCGTCGGTGCGCGAGCTTCCGGTTCAGGTGCGCGAGGCCCGTGAAGGCCGGGCAGGGGGCACACTCTGCTTGTCCCCTCCTGCCTCCCCTGTTTATGCAGCGCCTACTGTGTGCGGCCAGGCCAGCGCAATGAACAGAGCGGGCACTGCCCTCCCTGCCCTCCTGCAGTTTCCTTCCCAGTGGGGAGGGCCCGGGGGGCTGGGGGCAGACAGGAGAGAGTCAGGCTCCCCCGAGGAAGGGAGAGGTGGTCACCAGGGATGGAGGGCCCCTTCCTACCAAGACTGCCGACCAGGCCTGCCCCTGCCTGGCAGCCCAGTGCGGGTGGGGCAGGGGCGGGCCCAGAAGCCCAGCCCCCATGGGGGAGCCAGGGGAGGGCCGCGTGGAAGGAAAGGCCAGGCCCCTGACTCTGCTGCCTGCCCCCAGTGCCGTCTCCTCCATCCTGGGCACCTGGCTGGACCAGTACTCCGAGGATTTCTGTCAGCCCCCGGACTTCCCCTGCCTCAAGCAGCTGGTGGCCTACGTGCAGCTCAACATGCCCGGCTCCGACCTGGAGCGCCGGGCCCACCTTCTTCTGGCCCAGCTGGAGCACACAGAGCTCACCAAGGCAGAGCTGGAGGGTGAGGAGAGGGGTCGGTGCTGGACACGCAGGAGCCCCCGAGGCTGCCTCAGACCATCCACGTGGGGACCGCTGTTGGGGAAGACGTCCTGGGGTGCTTCTTGAGCTGAGGCTTGTCTTAGAGGGCAGTGGTGTGGTTTCTGTCTTGGAAAAAAAGGCAGGCGTGTTGCTGAACTCCACTCCTCTTTGCAGCTCTGGCTCCAGCTCTGAAGCCAACTGCAGCCCTCGAGCCAGTGCCGGCTCCAGCTCTAGCACCCAGGCCGGTGCCAGGTCCAGACCTCGAGCCAGCTCTGGCACCGGCACCAGCTCCAGCCCCAGAGCCTTCCTGGCCTTCGCCTGTGGCTGCAGAGAATGGGCTGGGTGAGGAGAAGCCTCACCTCCTGGCGTTCCCGCCCGACCTGGTGGCAGAGCAGTTCACGCTGATGGACGCGGTAGGCAGCTCATCTCCGCAGGGCGGGCAGGGGTGCACCTTCCTTCAGGCGTCTGCCCTGCCCTGTCCAGAGCTGATGTCCTGCCCCAAATCCCATGACAAACCGTGTAGCCTGGGCAGGTTTCCTCACCCGAAGGCCTCGACTCCCCTCAGGCTGTGGACCCGGGCCCCATCCCTCGCACACGGTGTCTGGGTGGGATGAGGTGGAACGCTAGAAAGCTGGGCGGGGTCTGGCCCACCCGGTAGCGGACGGGCGCTCACTCCATGGGCCGCGCCCCCTGCCCCCCACGTCTGCTGAGGAGGCCTCACCAGCTTCAGCACTTAGCCCGCACCTGGTGCGTGCGAGAAGCCGTGGCAGACAGCAGACACAGCCTCTGGTTGTAGTGCCCACGTGAATGGGCATCTGGACAGGGGACAGGCCTGAGGCGTGATCAAGGGTTAAAAGCACCACCTGGTATGGGCAGGTGTGAGCCGCATCTCATGCTGGGAGTTAGGGTGGACTGGGGAAGGTGGCCACCTCTCTTTCCTGCCCGGGTCATCCTGGGTCACCTTGTGCCGGATGCCCGCAGTGGGCAGGGAACAAAACCAAGAGACACCACCTCCCCGCACCTCCCCCGGCCGGGCTCGAGCCGCCTCCCCGGCTTCCAGAGCTCCAGCTCCGACCAGTGACCCTGCCTGGGCCGGGGGTGGGGGGACTGTGGGCATTGAGCTGGGGTGCGGCAGAGCCGGGTGACCTTCCCCCTGCCCCCAGGAGCTGTTCAAGAAGGTGGTGCCCTACCACTGCCTGGGCTCCATCTGGTCCCAGCGGGACAAGAGGGGCAAGGAGCACCTGGCTCCCACCGTCCGTGCCACCGTCGCCCAGTTCAACAGTGTGGCCAACTGCGTCATCACCACCTGCCTCGGGGACCGGAGCGTGACGGCCCGCGCCAGGGCCAGGGTGGTGGAGCACTGGATCGAGGTGGCCAGGGTACGCGGCCGCCAAGGGCCCGGGGGAGCCCTTTCTGCCCCTGGGTTGATCTCATCCGACCCCAGGAGCACCTCCCGGGGCATCTGCCCCATCCGGGAGGGGGGCTCCCCGCTAAGAGGGACTGAAGCTGGAGCAGGCGGGAGCTCGGCCCCCCTCACAGCCTGGCCCCTCCCTCCCAGGAGTGCCGGGTCCTCAAGAACTTCTCGTCCCTGTACGCTATCCTCTCTGCTCTGCAGAGCAACTCCATCCACCGGCTGAAGAAGACGTGGGAAGAAGTTTCCAGGTGGGCAGGCTTCTCCCTGGAGGAGCTCCAGGGTGGACCCGGGGCCTCCCACGGGGCTGGGTGCTGCCTGGAACCTGCCCAGGGACAGCGCATCTTGGGGGCGGGGTCTCAGGGCCAGCAGGACCTGGTCTCCTTCTCTGGCAGGTACTGGATTGAGCCACGCTGGGGATTTTCATGTGTCTACTTCAACCACACGACTCTGTGCACTTAAAATCAGAACTAGCCAAAACAGAGCCGCTCAGTCGTCTGGGAATGGGGTTCCCCGGTGACCCACGTGAGACCCACCCCTCCAGGCCTACCGAGCCCTTAGGGTCCAGCGGAACTCTGTTTGGAAACCACCCATCCAGGCAGTTGGGGTCTCTGGGTCCTCAAATGTTCTTGCCCCCGCACCCCTCCCCACCATGCCCTCCTTTCTCCTTCCTTCCCCCAGGGACAGCCTCCGCATCTTTCAGAAGCTGTCGGAGATTTTCTCAGATGAGAACAACTACTCCCTAAGCAGAGAGCTGCTCATCAAGGTAGAGTCCGGGGGCTTGGGGTGGAGGGGCTTAGGTTCCCACTGAAAGTTTCTTCGAAAGCTTCTCATGAGATCTGTCAGGTCTGTGGGCAGGTGGGGGGCAGTTTGGGAGAGAGGAGGCCCTAGGACGGGGATGGAGCAGGGCCCCTGGGCTGTTCCAGAGCTTTGGGCGGGTGAGGGGCAGGATGAGAGTCTCCGGGGTCCTCACTCAGGGTGGATGAGGTCGAGGGTGAGGGTCTCTTCCTTCCCCAGACCAGCCTAGCCCGTCCCCACAAGGCCAGGCCCTGCTGCTCCTGTCCGCGCTCACCTCCGAGGGCCAGGCACTCCGCCTGCCCAGGGATGGTACCGCAGGGGCCGCCCAGCCGTCGTCCAAATGAGCAGACCCAGGAGGTAGATCTTGGGGCTGGGAGCTCTTCCCTCTGCCTCAGGGCAGACACTGCAAAGGAATCCAGGGACTCTTCTCAGAGTCTCACCACAGGGCCTTTGGTGGCTGTGACAAACGCCCCACCTGGCTTGTGGCAAGTGCAGGGGGGTGCTAATGCATTCATGAGGGTCCTTCCCCAGAAACTTCCATGTAAAGAGGAAGCAAAGTGTCACCACCCAGTGCTCCCAGCAGCCCCAGCTCACCATCTCAGAGGTGGCACCAAGGAGACCCCCTCCTGAGTGGATGAAGGCAGAGTTCTGTGCAGGGGACATCCCGAGGGGCTCCGTGGGGTTGTGAAGGCTTTGGCACGGCAGACACCCTGCTCGGCCAGGCGCCCCCAGAGTCCCTGTCCCTCTCTCGATGGCTCTCCCGGCTGGGGGCCGGCACACACCAGAGGCTCTGAGCCTGGGACCTGGTCCGTGGAGGGCGGGGGGTGGGCAGCAGGGCCTCCTGCTCTCCTCTGAGCCCTTCTGAGGCTCATTCAGAGGCAAGGCGCTGCCTGTCTCTGGGCCTCAATTTCCTCATCTGGAAAGTGGGGGAGTGCTGACCCTGGGGTGCCAACCTCACGGAGAGGCAGTGAGGTTCCAGGGGGAAGGGAAATCTGCGTGAGTTTTGTGCAGGACCCTCCTACCCTCCTGCAGAGACGGGGGGTCGGGGGGAACAGCACGGCCACAGTGATGGAGGTGTGGCGCTGAGTCCTTGGGGACCGCGAGGGGCAGATGTAGTCCTCATCTGTACTTTCCAAGGAGGCCGGGCCGCTGGCCCGCGTTTCCGCACCCCGTGAGCACCCGAGCAGGGGTGCAGATCTAGGAATGGAGTACGCTGGGATGGCTGGAGCGTTTGCACCAGTGACCAGGACCAAGGTCGGGTCTGCTGGTGGTTGATGGGGGGGGAGGGGCGGAAGCCCTCACCGACCCTGCGCTTGGCCCTGCAGGAGGGGACCTCCAAGTTCGCCACCCTGGAGATGAACCCCAGGAGAGCCCAGAGGCGGCCGAAGGAGGTGGTGAGTGTGCCCGAGGCTGGGAGAGGAGGGGCCGCCCCGAGCCCCCGCTCCTGTGGCTGCGCTGCCTGACATGACCCTTAGACCGACCTCCTCCGGGGCCTGGGGGCGCTGCGCCCTGACCAGCTGGTGTCAGGGCGACTAGCAGCCACCAGAGCTGGGGCCTGGAAGAGCTGGGCCCAGTGGGGATTTGGGAGGGGGAGGGCCCGGGGGCCATAGATCTTGGGGATTTGCCAAATACCAAGCCTGCAAGGTGACTTGGGGGAGTTTGGGTCCATGCACGCTGGGAGGGGGATTTGGGGGAAATGGCTAAAGGTCCCCAGGCTGCTCCAAGTGGGAGGCCTGGGTGGGGCTGAGGGGTTTTCAGGGGAGGGGCCTTGCTCATCAGTTCCCCCCCACCCCGCCCAGTTGTCACAGGGTGTCATCCAGGGCACCGTTCCCTACCTGGGCACGTTCCTCACAGACCTGGTGATGCTGGACACCGCAATGAAGGACTATCTGTATGTGAGTGAGCCCGGGGCGGGGTCGGGGTGGGGGTTCTGAGCCCTGAGCTCTCAGCAGAGGGTGCACCTCATCTTACGAGAGCCCCGTGGCCGTCCCTGTGTCCCGGGGACACCTGCCCATCTCGGCAGGGAGTGAACAGAGCTTGGTGCCCGGCTGGTGGGGCTCAGAGCTGCAGGGGGTTTGACCCAGCAGGACACAGCCCCTCCCTCAGGTGGCGGCCATGGGTGGAGAGGCTGGGCCCTCCAGGGTCAGGCACATGTGGCCAACCTGGCCTTCCTGCCCAAGGCCTCAGTCTCTCTAGCTGTTCTCAGACCCCTGAGCCTCGGCGCCCCTCCCACCCCGCCCTGGCACCCGGGTCCCACCCAGGTCCAGGTGTGCGCTGTGCTGCCCCCTGGTGCGTGCTCTGGGTAGTGCAGCCTGAGACCCGTGAGGGGTGGTCATGGGCTAGGGGACACTTTCTGATGGACGCTGGCCGTGTGCTTTCCAGGGGAGACTGATCAACTTCGAGAAGAGGAGGAAGGTGAGCAGCCGCAGCTTCACGGGAAGGGGGCCCGTGTGGGGGGCGGGATCAGAGAGCCACCTGGCTAGAACAGCTGGCTCCGACCCCTCCCTGTTACATTTTTGGGGAGAGCTGGATACAGAGGTGGGGGGAGCCTCTCCCACGGGAGGATGGGGCAGGAGGTCGAATCAAGGACACCTTCCTGGAGGGGCTGTTTGAACCTGGCTGTGAGGACAGGGTGGGAAGTGGGGACCCAGAGGCTGGCACAGGCCCGGCCCACCCAGACCGTCAGCGTCCTGTCCTTCCCTCTGGCCCCAGGAATTCGAAGTGATTGCCCAGATCAAGCTGCTCCAGTCGGCCTGCAACAATTACAGCATCGCACCCGACGAGCACTTTGGGGCCTGGTTCCGGGCTATGGCGCGGCTCAGTGAGGCTGACAGGTGAGTCCGGGCAGGCGCTGGGAGGGCACACGTGGGCTGTCCCTGGGCAGCTCCAGAGAGCCTGTGGCGTGGGATCCTGGGCAGCCTTGGGTGCCGTCGCTGGTGACGGCCGGGCCCCTGGACTCCAGCTGCCGGGCAGGCACCGGGAGGGAGACCCGAGTGCGACTCCCCACAGCCGCCGCTTTGCCCTGTAGCTACACCTTGTCATGTGAGCTGGAGCCCCCTTCCGAGTCGGCCAGCAACACCCTCAAGGTCAAGAAGAGCACGGCCATCGTCAAGCGCTGGAGCGAGTTGAGTGCCCGGGTGGGCAGGGGCGCTCCCTCGGGGCTCAGGGAAGCTTCGGGCTGCGAGTGGGCTCAGGAGTCAGGCAGCTGGCACTGGGATCCCAGCTCCCCCGCCGACAGCCCTGTGACTAGGCCACTTGCTCCACCCCTCTGGGCCTCAGTTTCTCCCCCTGTGAAATGGGGTGATGCTAAATGATCTGTCAGACGCTGGAGCCAATGGGGTGATTGCCTGAGCACTCGGCACAGAGGGCAGGGGACAGGGGTGGGCTGTGTCCCGGGAGAGGCCTCCCCCAAGTCAGCCAGCCCTTCCATGCAGCCGCCAGGCCCCCAGCACGGAGCTCAGTACCAGCAGCAGCTGCCACTCCAAGTCCTGTGACCAGCTCAGGTGTGGCCCCTACCTCAGCAGCGGGGACATTGCCGACGCACTCAGTGTCCACTCAGCCGGCTCCTCCAGCTCCGATGTGGAGGAGATCAACATGAGCTTTGTCCCAGAGTCCCCTGACGGCCAGGAGAAGAAGGTGACTGCCCCACCCCCTCCCTGACAGCCCTTCTCAGCCCTTCCTAGGGCCAGAGTTCCCCACTGCACACTAGAAGCCCCCAGAGCTGGACAGTGGCCCGGGGCTTCTGCTGACCATGCCGTCCCCTGCAGTTCTGGGAGTCCACCTCCCAGTCATCCCCGGAGACCTCCGGCATCAGCTCAGCCTCCAGCAGCACCTCCTCCTCCTCAGCCTCCACCACGCCCGTGGCCACCACGCGCACCCACAAGCGCTCCGTGTCAGGGGTCTGCAGCTACAGCTCCTCTCTGCCCCTCTACAACCAGCAGGTGGGCGACTGCTGCATCATCCGGGTGAGCCTGGACGTGGACAATGGCAACATGTACAAGAGCATCCTGGTGAGCCGGGCAGGCGTCCCCACGGGCCCCTCACTCTGCCGGGCAGCAAATCCATATTGAACACCATGGGTCATCCCTGCCCTCCCAGAACTGCTCTCCTAGTGGGTTGGGAAGGACAGAGGGTCAACCAGGGAAGGGAATCAAAACAGCTAGTGTGGGCTTCCCTGGTGGCGCAGTGGTTGGGAGTCCGCCTGCCGATGCAGGGGACGTGGGTTCGTGCCCCAGTCCAGGAGGGTCCCACATGCCGCAGAGCGGCTGGGCCCGTGAGCCATGGCCGCTGAGCCTGCGCGTCCAGAGCCCGTGCTCCGCAACGGGAGAGGCCACAACAGTGAGAGGCCCGCGTACCGCAAAAAAAAAAAAAAAAAAACAGCTAGTGTATGGATGGTGATCAGTGCCGGGGTGGTGGACTAGGGGTTTACATCAGCAGTGGGGCAGGACGTCACCCATAAAGGGCCCGAGTGTAGTGGGGGAGGAGGGAGCAGCGTGCAGCCTCCCAGGACGGGGGTGTGCCTGGGGCTTGGAGGAGAAGCAGGAGGTCCGAAGTGAAGGAGCAGGGGTCGGGGGTCGCGTAGGGGTCGGCAGAGCAGGCCAGTGTCGGGGGCCTGGACCTCACGCGAGACAGGTGGGAGCACTGTTCGTTGCAGCACAGGAGGGGCAGCAGTGGCTTCCGGCCTCTCCGTGGGCGATGGGCTGGTGCCAGCAGAGGCAGGGTGGCCAGTTAGGAGGCGGCTGCTGCAGTCCAGGGGGGATAGCAGTGGCTGCACCAGGCTGGTGGCCGCGGAGGTGGCCGGCAGTGTCAGACACCGGCGGTAGTTGGAGGTGTCGAGACCTGGCCAGTGCGAGTTGCCCACAAACACTGTGTATGTTGAGGGGGGGTTGGGGGCTGGGGGGACTCCTCTCATCCTCCAGAACTAGGCTGCCAGTGAGCCATCTGCACCCCCAGAACCCTCGCCCATCCTCCCACACTGGGTCAGATGCCCCATTAACGCCGTCACCCGTGCCACCCCAAGTCTAAGGCCCGCCTGTGCTCTGGCCCCTGGGGTCGAGGCAGCAGGGGTCGGCCTGCACTCTCCACCACCGCAGCCTCCAGCCAGTGCAGGCCTGGCACGTAGGCGGCCACTGGGCATCCAGCCAGCTCCTCCTCTCTCACCTGCAGGGCTGGGACTAGATGCCTTCTGTACCCAGGTGCAGTGATACCGTTGTCCTGGATGGGCAGGATCAAGGCGGACAGTTAAGGGGAGCAGCCCCGGGGGCAGGCAGTTGCCCTGGGTGGTGTTGGGAGGAGGTGGCAGGCTTGCAGGAGATGGGGGGTAAGTGATCGGGGGACATGGAGGCCTCCCCAGAGGGGCAGGAGAAGGAGGCACAACCCCCCTGGCCCCAGCATCCGGTCAGAGGCTGTGAGCCCCTTGTGCGCACAGTGCCGAGGCAGCTCTGAGGGCCCTTGGCTGCTGCACCCTGGACCCTCAAGCTACGCCAGACCCTTGCCCTGATGGCCTGTCCCCCACCCTGTCCAGGTGACCAGCCAAGACAAGGCTCCAGCTGTAATCCGCAAAGCCATGGACAAACACAACCTGGATGAGGATGCGCCAGAAGACTACGAGCTGGTGCAGCTTATTTCGGATGATCGAAGTAAGTCAGGGTGTCAGGTGGGCGATGCGGCCGGGGGGCAGGGGGGCACCGTGCCCCAGGCCCACCACCCCAGAAGACATGCCACCAGGGTGGGCGTGGGCCTTGTCCACACGCGGACCTGCCGAGGGGCAGCTCTGGATGCCCCCAGTGTCTCCTCACTGGCCCCTGGTGGCTGCTGGACCCTTGTCCCTTGCCCTTCCCTGGCCGTGAACAGTCAGTGGGAGACCTCGTTCGGTGCTAGCATCGCTGAGGAGGGGAGAGAACAGGCTTTTCTCCTGGGGCCAGGCAGCCGGATGGCCGAGCCCACAGGCCATACAAAAGGGCGTTTTTCTGGCTAAGATGGGAAATGAGTGCCTCAGAAAGGATCATGACTACCGTGGATTAAAACATCGAATTTGTGAAAATCCATGAACGTATGACACTGTCTTAGTCCGTTCTGGCTGCTATAACAAAATACCACCACAGGTGGCTTCTAAATGACAGAAATTTATTTCTCCTAGTTCTGGAGCTAGAAGTCCAAGATCAGGGTGCCAGCATGGTCAGGTTCTGGTGAAGGCCCTCTTCTGGGTTGCCAGCGGCTGACTTCTCCCTGGGAACCCAAATGGTGGAAGGGCGTGGGGAGCTCTCTGGGGTCCCTTTCATAAGGGCATGAATCCCATTCGTGGGGCTCCACCCTCATGACCTAATGGCCTCCCAAAGGCCTCACCTCCTCATCCCATCACATTGGGGGTTAGGATTTCAACGAATTTAGCGAGGACACAAACTTTCAGCCCATAGTAGATACTAAACACAGAGGCTACTAGGGAGCAGCTGGGTATTCTAAAAACTGGGAAAGGGAAAGGATCAAGAACAAGCACAGACTTGGAACCAGACAGCTACGGCTTGTAGACCTTGGGCAAAGTCCTCTGTGCCTGTTTTCCCATCCCCACAATGGAGATAAAATAGGTAGTGAGTTGATCCATATATACATGGATTATATGCTCATGTGTGTACGTGTGCCATAGATGTGCCATAACTGCAAAGATTATCATCACTCTTTCCTTTCCCATGAGCTGATCCCGCATTCACAGCCATTACCCAGACAGGTAGCAATGACTCACCACGATCCCTAGAAGTTGTTTTCTAAATCCTCTCTTACCTTGTTGCACCATTTTGGTGAGGTAGGCAAGGCAGGTGGGACCCCCATCTTACAGAAAAGGAAGACTGAGACCTAGACAGGTTAAGGACCAGAGTGAGAGCCACACGATGGAGCCCAGAGCACACATGTTCCAGCCCAGCAGTGGAGAATAGCCGGCTCAAGGCCAGAGGAGAGGGTGGGAAACAGAGCCAAGAGCAAGTACCTGCTGGGAGCCTGGCACCCTTTGGAACCCTATGCAGGAGGCCTGGGGCAAAGCCCACCCTTAACTTGGCCCCAGAGCCCTTGTCCTGAGTTGTGCAGGATTCCGGGGAGGTGATCTAGGTTCTAGAAAGCTTATTGCAGCTGGAGCTCCTGCTCAGTGAAGGCAGCAGGGGGCAGGATGGGATGACCCTTTGCCAGCTGCAGACTGAGGTGGGGCTTCCTGGAGTCGGAGTCCTTTTTATTTTTATTCTTATTTTTATTTTTGGCTGTGTCAGGTCTTCGTTGCTGTGCACAGGCTTTCTGTAGTTGTGGCGAGCGGGGGCTACTCTTTGTTGTGGCGCACAGGCTTCTCATTGCTGTGGCTTCTCTTGTTGCAGAGCGCGGGCTCTAGGTGTGCGGGCTTCAGTAGTTGTGGCGCGCAGGCTCTAGGGTACGCGGGCTTCAGTAGTTGTGGCGCATGGGCTTAGTTGTTCCACGGCATGTGGGATCTTCCCGGACCAGGGATCGAACCTATGTCCCCTGTGTTGGAGGCATATTCTTAACCACTGCACCACCAGGGAAGTCCCCAGAGTCCCTTTTTTTTTTTAGTTCCTTTTTTCTTTTCTTAAAAAATTATTTATTTTTTTATTTTTGACTGCGCTGGGTCTTTGTTGCTACGCGTGGGCTTTCTCTAGTTGTGGCGAGAGGGGGCTACTCTTTGTTGTGGTGCGCAGGTTTCTCACTGCAGTGCCTTCTCTTGTTGCGGAGCATGGGCTCTAGGCGTGCAGACTTCAGTAGCCGCGGCACACGGGCTCAGTAGTTGTGGCTCGCGGGCTCTAGAGCACAGGCTCAGTCGTTGTGGCACGTGGGCTTAGTTGCTCCACGGCATGTGGGATCTTCCCAGACCAAGGATCAAACCCATGTCTCCTGCATTGGCAGGCGGATTCTTAACCACTGTGCCACCAGGGAAGTCCCTCGGTGCCTCAGCAGAGTCTGTCCCAGACAGGTGTCATTAAGAGGGGTCCTTGGTGGTCCTGGAGTTGCATTGAGGGGTCTCAGGTCTCTGGATCAGTCCTGCCCTCCTGGGGGCTCTCCAGTGGTGGGGTGTCCAGTGGGGCCCCCGTAAGCACAGCTGACCCTCTGCCCCTCCCCGACCAGAACTGAAGATCCCTGACAACGCCAATGTGTTCTACGCCATGAACTCTACTGCCAACTATGACTTTGTCCTAAAGAAACGGACCTTCACCAAGGGGGCAAAGGTCAGGCATGGAGCCAGCTCTACCCTCCCCCGCATGAAGCAGAAGGGACTCAAGATTGCCAAGGGCATCTTCTAACTTGTCCCTAGCTGGCCGGCCACAGAGCTGCCCTTTCCAGGGTCTAGCTGGCTGGGCAACTAAGCACTTACAGACTACAGTGGCTCAGGCCAGGTGGGCACCTGGTCCCAACCTGCCAGCCCAGGCCACCCCCAGACTCCAGTTTCACCCTGAACCTCTCCTGCTGCCGGGATTGATGCCTGCCAGTCGATGGGCTGACCTGGCCTCCCGTGGACCACTCGCTGCCTTAGGTGCCTTCTGCTCTCTGGAACCAGAGGACTAGCTGACTTTTGCCAAGGAGCGCTGCCAATGGGCACGGAGCCCTGCATGCCGCCGGGCACTGCCCTCCGTACACTTCCCTCACACCTTCCCAGGTGTGGGCCACTGCCACCTGTGCCCATGGGCACCCCAGGGTACCACTCATCCACCGGGTCTGACCACTGCAGTTCTCTCCTCCCACCATTGTGGCCTTCCTCAGGCTGCACCAAAGATTCCATCATCAGGGCCAACTGAAAATGAGGGAGTCTCGCCCACTGCCCACTCCAGCCCTCCCCTGGCAGAGGAGAGAGACACCCCCTTCACGGACCACACTCTTAACCGGTGAGTGAGGACGGTCTCGGCCAAGTCCCACTGATGTCAGATTTCATGACACTGTAAGTGCCATTCACCACTGCATCCTGGGCTTTACGAGACCACACAAGACGGGGATTGGTGGGAAAGGAGGGTTTCGGGGGGGAGGGGAGGGGGATTGAATATTTGTAAAAAAGGTGAAAAACATGTTTACCAGTTGGGGAGGGGCAATATTTATTTGTTGTAAATAGCAAATGCTAGACTTGAATATTATATTAAAACCCTGTTTCTACTATAGCCTGGGAGTTGTGGTATTGTTCTCTCATTGCCTGTGCTCATTGAAGTGAGATACAGACTCTCACATTCCATGTTCACATAGGAAATCTTGCAGGGTTATTGGTTTATTTTACACAGGAAATAAAGAAGGGCAGGGAAAGCAAGAAGGGCAAGCCACCCTTCTCTGGTTCACTTAAGGAGACAGAGAAGTCCGCCTTCCACAGAGCAGATGTCCACTTCAGTATCACTAAACTGGGCCATGAGCTGAGACAGCCCCTCAGAACCCCTGGTATTTGAATTTGGAAGTGCTTTCACACGGCATAGCAGCAACCTATGAAATTCCAGTGTTTTTAAAAACAACGTTTTGGGACTTCCCTGGTGGCGCAGTGGTTAAGACTCCGCGCTCCCAGTGCAGGGGGCCCGGGTTTGTTCCCTGGTCAAGAAACTAGATCCCACATGCATGCCGCAACTAAGAGTTCGCATGCCACAACTAAGGAGCCCACGTGCCACAGCTAAGACCCAGTGCGACCAAATAAATAAATAAATATTTTTAAAATAAATAAAAATAACGTTTTTAACAGAAAATGGTGGAGTAAAGATCAGTCTCTCCATGGAAACAGCAGTTAAGCTGGGGGGAAAAACACTATCAGAATCAACAATTTTGGGACTCTGGAACCTCATCAGACACAACAGCCAGGAGAGTGCTTGATGAAGGGTGATGCTGCTGAACTTCAACTGTTAAGGAAATCTCTGTCAGGTCACACACTGACCCCCTGAGACAATGGGGCAGAAGCTGCAGTGACTACACAACAAGGAATATAGGCCTTGCAAAAACAGTTTGGAAAAGTCACTACAGAAACGGAAGACGGCAGCCCTCAAGCAACAGAAGCGATCCCTGAGGAGGGGGAGAATCTGATTTCCAGAGTTACGATATTATGATACTCAACATCCAGGTCTCAACAAATCACAAAGCATATCAAGAAACAGAAAAATAGGGCTTGTTCACAGGAAAAAAAAAAAAAAAAAAGAATTGGACAGAAACTATCCCTGAGGAGGCTCAGACATTAAAATGACTAGTCAAAGACATTAAGTCAACTGCCTTGAATATGCTCGGTGAGCGAAAGGAGCCATGGACAAAAAACTAAAGGAAATCAAGAGAACAATGTAAGAACATATAGGGAATTTAGTAAAGAGAAATTATAAAAATAAACCAAGTGGAAATTCTGGATCTGAAAAGTACAATAACTGAAATGAAGAACTCACTAGAGGGGTTCAGTGGCAGATGTGAGCAGTCAGAAGAAAGAATCTGAACTAAAGCAGTTGAAATTATTCTGCCTGAGGAGCAGAAAGGAAAAAGAATGAAGAAGATTGAACAGACCCAGAGGGACTATGGGGACACCATCGAATGTAACTGTATATGCATAAAGAGAGTCCCAGAAGGAGAGAGATTATTTGAAGAAATAATGGCTGAAAACATCTCAAATTTGATGAAAGACATAAATCTGCACATTAAGAAGCTCAGTGAACTCGAAGCATGATAAACTCAGAGAGCCACACAAGACACATTACAACACAACTGTTGAAAGACAAAAAGGAAATCTTGAAAGCAGCAAGAAAGAAACAATCATGTGCAAGGGGTGGGGTGGGGTCCATCCACAATAAGATTAACAGCTGATTTTTTTCATCAGAAACCATGGCAACCAGAAGGCCATAGAGTGACATAGTTAAAGTGTTGAAAGATGAGAATTCCCTGGTAGTCCAGTGGTTAAGACTGTGTGCTTCCACTGCAGGGGGCACAGGTTCAATCCCAGGTCAGGGAACTAAGATCCTGCATGCCAAGTGGTGTGGCCAAAAACAATAAAATAAAAAATAAAGTGTTGAAAGAAGAAGAATTCTATATGTAGTCAACTATCCTTTAAGGATGAAGGGAAATTAAGATGTTGCCGGATAAACAAAGTTAAGGCAGTTTGTTATTAATAGTCCTGCCTACAAGGAATGCTAAAGGGAGCCTTTTGGGTTTAATGGAAGAGCACTAGACTGTAACTCAAAGCCATATGAAAAAGTAAAGAACACTAGGAGAGGTAACTGATAGGTAAGTCTAAAAGCCTATATTGTTGCACTTTTGTTTGTACCTTTTCTTTTTTTCTATATGACTTAAAACGCAGATTCATAAAACAATAAGTATAAGTCTGTGTTAATGGGAACAGAATGTATAAAGACATAATCTGTGACGACAACAACATAAAGGGGGAGGGATGGAGATCATAGGAGCTGCATGTTTGTATACTCCTGAAACTAATTTGGTATTATTCAAACTAGACTGTTATGAGTTTAAGATGTTCCTTGTAATCCCAAAGGCAATCAATAAGAAAATATTTTTTTAGAAATACACAGGAAAGAAAGGAATCAAAATGGTGCACTATTAAAAAAAATCAACCAAGGGAATTCCCCAGTGGTCCAGTGGTTAGGACTCTGCACTTTCACTGCCGAGGGCCCAGGTTCAGTCCCTGGTCAGGGAACTAAAGATCCCACAAGCTGCGAGGTGTGGCCAAAAACAAATTTTTTTCTTTTTTTTTTTGCGGTACGCGGGCCTCTCACTGTTGTGGCCCCTCCCATTGCGGAGCACAGGCTCCGGACGCGCAGGCTCAGCGGCCATGGCTCACGGGCCCAGCCGCTCCACGGCATGTGGGATCCTCCCGGACCGGGGCACGAACCCGTGTCCCCTGCATCAGCAGGCAGACTCTCAACCACTGCACCACCAGGGAAGCCCAAAATGGATTTTTAAAAAACCTGATCCACCTATCTACAAAGATATGAAAGAGTTGAAATAAAGGATGGAAAAGGATATTCTGTGAAAATAATAAAAGGTAGCTGAACGGCTATATTATTATCAGTCAAAACAGACTAAGTCAAAAAGGTAACAAGAGAGAAAGTCTATATCGCTTAAAGTTTCAATCCATCAAGATTATAGAACAATTGTAAACATATACACATCTCCAAAACACATGAAGCAAAAATGGATGTAATTGGGCTTCCCTGGTGGCGCAGTGGTTGGGAGCCCGCCTGCCGATGCAGGGGACGTGGGTTCGTGCCCCGGTCCGGGAGGATCCCACATGCCGCGGAGCGGCTGGGCCAGTGAGCCATGGGCGCTGGGCCTGCGCGTCCGGAGCCTGTGCTCCGCGGCGGGAGAGGCCACAGCAGTGAGAGGCCCGCGTACCGCAAAAAAAAAAAAAAAAAAAAAAAAAAAAAAAAAAAAATGGATGTAATTGAAGAGAGAAAGAGATGGTTGGAGACTTCAGACCTCACTTCCAATAATGACTAGAGCAACCAGACAGAAGACCAGTAAAGAAACAGGGCTTGGGCTTCCCTGGTGGCGCAGTGGTTGAGAGTCCGCCTGCCGATGCAGGGGACACGGGTTCGTGCCCCGGTCCGGGAAGATCCCACATGCCGTGGAGCCGCTAGGCCCGTGAGCCATGGAGGCTGAGCCTGCGTGTCCGGAGCCTGTGCTCCGCAATGGGAGAGGCCACAACAGTGAGAGGCCCGCGTACAGCAAAAAAAAAAAAAAAAAAAAAAAAAAAGAAACAGGGCTTGAACAACACCGTACATCAGATCAGACCTAGCTAACGTATATAGAATATAACAGAGAACACACCTCAAGAGCATGTGGCGTGTTCTCAAGCATAGACCACATATTACACCACAAAACAAGTCTCAGTAAGTTTTAAAAGATTGAAATCATGCAAAGTATCTTTTCCAATCACAGTGGAATAAAGCCAGAAATCAATAGGAGAAGAAAGCTGGAATACTCATAAATATGTGAAAATTAAACAACACACTCTTTTTTTTTTTTTTGCGGTACGCGGGCCTCTCCCTGTTGTGGCCTCTCCCGTTGCGGGGCACAGGCTCCGGACGCGCAGGCTCAGCGGCCACGGCTCACGGGCCCAGCCGCTCCGCGGCATGTGGGATCTTCCCGGACCAGGGCACGAACCCGCGTCCCCTGCATCGGCAGGCGGACCCTCAACCACTGCGCCACCAGGGAAGCCCTAAACAACACACTCTTTAACAACCAGTGGGTCAAAGAAGAAGTCACAGGGATATTAGAAAATGCCTTGAGATGAAAGGAATCAAAAACAATGTACCAAAAACTTATAGGATGCAGCAAAAGTAGTACAAAGGAAATTTTACTCCTGTCAATGCCTACATTAAAAAATAAGATTTCAAATCAGTAACCTACCCCTACACCTTAAAGAACTAGAAAAAGAGCAAACTAAACCCAAAGCTAGCTGAAGGAAGGAAATAATAAAGATTATAGGGAGAGAAACAAAACAGAGGAGTAGAAAAACAGAAAATCAACAAAACCAAAAGTTGGTTCTTTGAAAAACAATCAGCGAAATTAACAAACCTTTAGCTAGATTGACTAAAGAAAAAAAAAGAGGAAAAAGACATTCAAATTACTAAAACCTGAAGTGAAAGTGGGAACATCACTACCGACTTTACAGAAATAAGGATTATGAGAGAATACTATGCACAATTGTACGTCAACAGTATGCACAGGAATATTATTCAGATCTAAAAAGGAATGGAGCTCTGATTCATGCTACAACGTGGATGGACCTTGAAAACACTGATTCCACTTGTAAGAAATATCTGGAACAGGCAAATTGATTGGAACAGAAAGTAGAAGAGATTACTGGGGTGGAGGTGGGGGGTGATGGGGAGTTACTGCTTAATGGGTATAAAGTTTCTATCTGGGGTGATGAAAAGTTTTGGAAATAGTGGTGATGGTTGCACAACAGTGTGAATGGAATTAATGTCACTGAATCATATTTTTAAATATAAAATATTTGGGACTTCCCTGGTGGTCCAGCGGTTAAGAATCTGCCTTCCAATTCAGGGGACGTGCGTTCGATCCCTGGTCGGGGAACTAAGATCCCCACATGCCGCAGGGCAACTAAACCTGTGGGCCACAACTAGAGAGCCTGCGTGCCGCAACTACTGAGCCCGCGCGCTCTGGAGCCTGCGCACCACAACTAGAGAGAAGCCCGAGAGCCACAACGAAGACCCGACGCAGCCAAATAAATAAATAAATAAATAAATAAATAAATAATCTTTAAATAAATAATCTATTTAATAATTTAATATTTAAATAAATGTTTATTTGTTTATAAAATTAACATTTTTATGTTATATATATTTTTATCCCAGTTTCTTAAAAAATAACTTCCTTCCAAGCTGCTTTTCTTCTTTTTCTTATTGGCAAAATATTTTTTTACTTAATTTTTATTGGAGTATAGTTGATTTACAGTGTTGTATTAGTTTCTGCTGCACAGCAAAGTGAATCAATTATACATATACATATATCCACTCTTTTTTAGATTCTTTTCCCATATAGGTTATTACAGCATACTGAGTAGAGTTCAGAATGCTACACAGTAGGTTCTTATTAGTTATCTATTTTATATGTAGTAGACTGGGATTGACATATGCAAGCTGATTTCTACAGGTTTCGAGGAAGAGGGAGCATTTTCTCCTCGTCCTGTTAGAGTGTCTTGACCACCAGCCTACCACTTGTAGATTTCAAGGTCAAACTCTGGAATTTCATCAGCACTAAGTGGGGAGAAATTGTCAACAGATCAAAAAGTGCAATGTGGGAAGGAACAGGCCAGGGGGTCATTATTAGCCAGTGGGCTATGGACAGCGGGGGCTCTGCATGCTCCAGGGCCCTGTGATCGACCCTTGACCTCCTGGAATCCTTGTCTCTGACATCAGAATTCCTTTTCCTGCTGGTTTCCCGTCCGGGGGAAGTATTTGTGATGCAGCTTTTAAGGCTACAGCTGGGCCTCACTCCTTAAGGATTTCTGCTCTTGTGAACTAGGATTTACAGCAACTCTAGGATTTTCTGCAACTCTTCATACAATTGATTTCACCCAGAAACTCGCTAGAAGGCGTCCTGCCGCTCTCTGTCGGGCACATGGTGGCCACTCATCCGGGCTGGCGTCTGATGAATCCCGTGTGAGCGCTAGTTTGCCAGGATAAGGAGGCTGATTCCTGCCAGTGACGGACCCCTGCATTGTCCCTCTCTAGCCAAGATAAAGTCAGAGGCCGTGTGGTTCTGAGGTCCACCGTCTTACACAATCACCAGTTTACAAATGCAGTTGTGTTGGTACTGACTTTGTCCTAAAGGTTAGCTGGGCCAGAGCCCTTAGAGCTTGCAGTCCCCTAGAATGGCTGCGTTCTTTGTCCAAGTCTGTGTTTTGGCTATGTCATGGGGAGGGGGGTTGTTTGAACCTTTCCCATGGGGAAGGTTGAAAGATGAGGCATGGGGGCGGGGAGGGGGGGATGCCCCCAAGACGGCCAACCCACAGACACGCTTGGGCACAGCCTTGCCAATGACATACTGAAGCACCACATCTCATCAGGGTGGCAAACAGACTCTGACCTGAGCTCACCTGTGTGTTCCCCCGGGGCTTCATCATGATAGGAGTTAAAGGGCTACCACTTGGCCCATCAGGGAGCCTCCAGGACTCTGGACAGGCCTCTGGCCTGCACCTTGGTATTTTCAGCTTCATCCCCTGGATAAAGCCTGGAAAGGCAAGAGCCACACGAATTACGAGGCGTCCCCAAGTTGTCCCGACGGCTGCAAGTGTCACCCAGACACACAGCAGGGCTCGCCCCTGCCAGGGAGGCCTGTGCAGCCTAGGGACTGAGCACACACCCGGATGCCGGCCATTGTGATGAGGCCCAGCCATCCAGGGACATGATTTCCTGAATGATAGGCATAGCTGTTCTCTCCCCCAGCAAGGGGGAGAAGTACCACGTCGCAGCACTGTCCAGGCCCAGAGGAGGCTCCTGAGAGCAGACCCAGCAGCTAGAAACACTTAGAGAAGTCATGTGCGCGCAGAGCAGGGATACATCGCATCCTTGGGCTCCATTGGCCGAGAGCAGGGCTAGTCACCGGGAGAGCCCACGCTGCAGCAAGGGGCTATCTCCCTCAGTCTTTTACACCCGACCAGGCCAGGAAGCCCAGAGCCGCCAAGGTGGTCACAGGCCAGCCTGGGGTGACCCCTGCTCCTCGGTGGGCCAGGTTTGCCCCCTGTTCAGCTCTGCTGCGTGGGGCTGCAGGACTCGCTGCCCGGGCTCAGCCTTCCATCGGCTGCTGGAGAGGGAGGGTGGCCGGCTGGCCCCCCGGTGCTGCTGCACCACTCGCACCACCACCCCCGCCCCCAGGCTGAGCTGCTCAGGACTCCGGAATCTCTGATCCCTCACCCCCACCCCACATGACTAAAGAATGGAGGGGAGCCGGGAGAAGAAGCCCCAGCATTGTTGCAAGCACTGGCTGTGGAGTCTCTGGGTTTGAATCTTGCTCTGATGACCTTGGGCACGTGCCTGGGCTAGACTCCCAGAGGTGGAGATGACCCTGACTCTGACCTCTGCCTCCCGCCGCCGGCTCTGCCAGGGACATCGGGCACTGCCCAACGCCCAGCTCTCTTGCACCCTTTGCTTCTGATCCTCCCAGTGCAATGCTTTTACCCTCTCACTGACTCGCATCCAGCTGGAGGCAGAATTCGTTTCTCTCCCCAGACCGTAGTTAGAACACAGAGGTCCCTCCCCGCACCCCAGAGGACCTGGCCGTGACTGGGCTCTACTGGTCCAGAGGCGGCCACCGCCTGCAGAGCCCAGCCTTGTGTGGAGGGGACCCACGCCGGAATCCCAGTCCTGGCCCTGACGCTTCACTTCTTTGAACCTGTTTCCTCCTCTCCAGAATGAGGATGGTCCTGTCAGCTTCCTGGAGCTTGAGGGCTGACAGATCAGGGTGAACCCCTTGGGCCGGGCGCCTGGTGCTGTCACGAGAGCTGAGGGCCCCCCTTCCTCCAGCTGTGGGTCTTGGGAGCAAAAGGAGATGCCAGACAGAGAGGGATGAGGCTTTATTCAGGAAGAGCTCGGGAGGGAAGGTGGGCCCTGGGGTCCCACCCTGGGGCCTCTGGAGGCCAAGGACATTAGAAGCCAATGACTATGGGCATCTGAGCCACCTCAAGGGGCGCGGGGGTGGCCTCAGAGTCGCCCGCGGGGGGCGCGGGGGTGGCCTCAGAGTCGCCCGCGGGGGGCGCGGGGGTGGCCTCAGGGTCGCCCGCGGGGGGCGCGGGGGTGGCCTCAGGGTCGCCCGCGGGGGGCGCGGGGGTGGCCTCAGGGTCGCCCGCGGGGGGCGCGGGGGTGGCCCCCTCACCGAGCACCGTGGGCAGTGCCTGGTAGGACACGGTCCAGTACTGCACGTAATTGGTCCTCAGGTGCTGCTTCATGGAGCTGCCATCCATCTTCTTGTTGATTTCGAGGTAGTTGCCACTTTCCAGGGTGTAGGGATCCCAGTGCGTGGGCACAGGCGAGTGGCCCATGTTAGGGTCCCTGCAGAGTGAGAAAAAAGGCTGGGTAGCTGGCTGGGGCGCAGGGGCTCACGGCAGGCTGGAGACCCAGGACCCTGGCCCGGCTCTGCCCCGGCTCTCCTGGGCAGTCCTCCACCCTCTGCCCCGTAAGCACTTCCCTGTCTCCTGGGCACTGGCTGGGCACGTGCGCATCCTGAGGCCCAGCCAGGAGCTCTGAGCCTTACACAGATGGGGGTACCGAGGCTCAGGGAGGTTAGGTGTAAGTGAGGGAACAGGAACTGGACCCCAGCCCTGCAGGGCAAGGTGGCAGGAGGCCACTCTCACCGCTGCCTTACCCAGTTCTGGCAAAGTTGGTCCAGTAGGCGATCATGGCCTTGGAGACAGCCCTGTCTTGGGGTCGGTAGCCCAGCGGGGTGGCAAAGGGCTTCCCGAAGACATACTGGAGTTCATCTGCATGGTCAGCCCCCACCCAGCGGGGGTAGATGGGCATCCGAGACGGGTAGGAGAATAGGTAGGAGTAGGTCTTGGCGCTCCTGAGGAGGGCAGTGGAGACCACCCGTGTTGGCAGGGTGCTCACCTGGGGCCGCCCACCCTGGAGATGGGGCCCCAGGGGAAGGCCATGGGGAGAGCAGGGAAGGGTCTGGGGAATTCCCACAAGACTCAGAAGGGGACTTCCCTGGCTGCGCAGTGGTTAGGACTCGGCGCTTTCTGTGCCGAGGGCTCGGGTTCCATCCCTGGTCGGGGAACTAAGATCCCGCAAGCCACGTGGTATGGACAAAATAAATAAATAGATATATAGATAAATAAATATAAAGTATTTTTTAAAAAAAGACTCGGGAAGGATCTGGGTCATTACACCTGGGGGAAGGAAAGCTGTGGCCAAATTTATGACTGCATGGGTTCTACAATTTCCATTGTATTCATACTTCGCCTCCACCAAACGTAGGGAGGCATCTTCCTTTCATAATTCAGTATCAAGAAAGATTGTTTTTGTGACTTCCCTGGCGGTCCAGTGGTTAAGACTGCACGCTTCCACTGCAGGGAGCACGGGTTCAATCCCTGGTCAGGGAACTAAGATCCTGCATGCTGCATGGCACAGCCAAAAAAAAAAAAACAGATTGTTTTTCTCTGCAAGTGAATTTGTATTCTTGATTTGATTGGACAAGGTAGTATATGCCCTCAGATGTTTCCCTTTTTGCTTTGACTGACAGGAACCTCAGAGCTAAATTTATTGCAAAGCTTTCATCCCAGACCTCTAGGTGTAATTTTATCTTTCTACTTTTTAAGCATTCCTAACTTATTTTTTATTTTCACTGGCTATTATTATATGGAGGTTTTTAATGTGGCCACATGCTTATTTTGAAAGTTGGCGAATTCAAAACCCACGGCAGAGAACATCACCCAGTGTTTCCTTCCTTCTACACAGCATGAGGGATGGAAGGCAGACTCCAGGACTTTCCGATGGGAAGAGCTACGGGGCACGGGAGAGCGTGCAGGGCTGCACTGGGCAGAGGGTCACAGGAGGGTTTTGTAAAGCCCTCAAGGCTGGGAGGGGAAGAGGGGCCCTCTCAAGCCCCGTCAGGCCTGGCAGATGGTGCAGGCACAGGCGGGGACTGAGCATGCCTTTCCCGGGCCTCTCGGACACCTGGGAGCCACCCACCTTCACAGGCCTCGCTGGGAAGGTGCGTGATCCCAGGTGGGCCAGCCCCGCGCCCCCCTCCTCACTTGGCCTTGGTCTTGTGCTGGGCCACGGCGATCTCCGTGGGCATCAGGAAGAGGACGTCGGTCTCAAAGTGCACCACGGTCTTCTTCTTGTTCTCCTGGGACGAGTCTTGGGCCCAGGACTTGGTGTAGACTTCAAAGGTGGCGTTGGCACCTCTGGGCCCCTTGGTGACGGTGAACCCGCTGACCATCTTGTAGAAGTCCTCCCTGCAGAGTCCAAGCTGACACTGGATCCTCCACCCCATGCCCACAGAAGGGTATCTGCACCCCTATATGCCGCAGAAGGCCACGGGCGACCCCCCATCACTGCCACGGTGCGGACTTCCTCATTCGGTCGATGCCTCCCCCAGCTGCCCTGGGGCACTGTCCCTGTGCCACCCCCCCACTTACCCTGTGATGGCCTCTTTGTTCTTGTTGATGGCTGGCATCTCAAAGCTGGCAAAGATGTGGCCGTCCATGTCGTTGGTGCCTGCTATGTAGTCGATGTCCGCAGCATTGGCGTACAGGTTGATGGGGTCACTGGGGAGGAAGTCTCCGTCGATGACAGGGAGGAAGCCCAGGTAGAACAGCATGGGGTCTGGGGTGCGGGGTGGGGAGAGCAGCAGGTTTTCACACCTTCCGGTACCCACCCGCCCCGCCCCTCAACCTCCGGGCCAGGAGCTGACTCCATCCTGAGGCCGCGGTGGAGATCTGCCACCTTTGATGGAGACCAGGGCTCCTCGGCTTCAGCGCTACCTACATTCGGGCCCGATCATTCTGTCGTAGGGGCTGTCCTGCACAGTGCAGGGTGTTTAGCGGCCTCCCTGGCCTTGACCCACTGGACACCAGTAACACCTTCTCCCCAGCCGCAACCACCAAAAGTGTCTGCAGACTCTGCCACGTGTTCCCTGGGCACAAAATCGCCCAGGTTGAGAACCACTGGTCCAGGGGCCAAGACTGTCCTCTCGCTGCAGCTGATGTCCCTTTCCTGTCCCTCTTTTCTTGCTGGGCCTAAATCAGGGAGGAGGAAGGCCTCGAAATCATTGAGGGGACCGATGGAGAAAGAGTGCCCCCTCTCCGCGCTGGGTTCCAGTCTGTTAGCCGGAAATGGTGCGAGAACCCCTGAACTGGCCTGGAAAGGACCATATGGCTGGCTCGGGGCAGAGGGTTGCCCTGCCTTCATTAGGCCTGGCCCGTTTTCCCTCCAGTTCAGCTCAAAAGGAAATAGAGTCGCATTCCTGCAAATCCACGGGTATTGCTACCAGGACACCAAAATCCAGGTGCTCAAGTCTCTTATATAAAATGGTGCAGCGTTTGCATATAACCTACCCACATTCACCCGTGTACTTTAAATCATTTCTAGATTACTTATAATACCTAATACAATGTAAATGCTATGTAAATAGTTGTAAATGCCATGCAAACGCTATGTAAATAGTTGCCAGGGAGAGGCAAACTCAAGTTTTGCTTTTGGGAACTTCCTGGAATTTTATTTTTTTTAATGTTTTCCATCTTCAGTTGGTTGACTCCCCAGATGCGGAACCCTCAGACATGAAGTTGGTTTGCGTTTGGGGCCATGTTGTTTGCTTTGGTTTCATTTTGCCTAGCACTTATGGTTTAATTCACATTAGGTAAAATACAAATGATGGGGTCCCATTATGCTTTGCCTTAGAAGAAGGAGCAAGAGAGAATTCTCACCTACTGGGCTGATGAGACTGACACTCATAGGATTTTGCTGCTGGGGTCCCCCTGACCTTCCTGGGGTACAGAGTAGCAGAGCTGGAAGGGCCAAATGCTACAGGGGGTGTTCAGGAAATGTCGTTGAATGAATGAGTGGAAGAAGGAATGAATGTTCGTCTAGTACAGAGGCTCTTGGTCTGGTGTCCATGAGTCTGCCAAAAATTGTGTACAGATGACTGCATATGTGTGCATTGTTGGGGGACGGGAACCAAACATTCATCAGCTTCTCAAAGGGGTCGTGACCCACCGAAGACAAGAGGAAAGAACGGCCCCTCCTCCCCTTACGGCCGAGGCCACTGAGGCCTGCAAGGGCAGTGGTGGCAGCAAGCTGCCTGGGGATGCCAGCGAGCTGGCGACAGAGCCAGGATCAGACCTGGAGCCCAATGTGGAGCCCCTGTGTCTCCCGCCCAGCAGCCCCTACTCACACTCCATGCCTGCCAGGGGCATCTTATAGGCCAATGTCAGGGCACGGGGGTCGGTGACCTTCAGACACCTGGCCATCCGGCCAGTATCCTTCAAGGGGCAGCCCACCTTCTCTGCGATCTGGGGGTTGGGGAGAGGCAGTGCTCAGGGCAGAGAACACGGGGTCCAGGACAGAGTGGAAAGGAGGAAGGCTCCTCCCCCCCACAGCTCCTCCTTTTACCCTTTTGGCCCAGAAGAGGGGGTTCTTCTGGATGGCCCAGGGGCACAGGGCCACACCACTCTGGCTGATGGCTCGCTTGATGAGGCCCTTGTTGTAGGGAGAGAGGGTCTGCAATACACAGAGGTTCTGTCACCAGCCTTGCCCTCCCGCCCCCCGTCTCCAGGGCTCGGCCAAGGACACCCCACACGTCAGCTCCAACCCCCTACTCCCTATCCGCATCACCCCCTCCCACACCCCCCTTAGGGGTCCCCAGACCTGCAGAGAGACGCTGGCACCCCCGGCTGATTCCCCAAAGATGGTGATGTTGTCAGGGTCTCCCCCAAAGGCTGCAATGTTCCTCTTCACCCAAGCGATGGCCATGTGCTGATCCCGAAGGCCGTAGTTACCTGGGGACAGGGCAGGGGCCTTCATCGGGGACCCTCAGCCCAGACCGGGGTGCTAGGGGCCCGGCCCACACAAGGTGCGCTGTCCGTGTGGGTGGGATGAGAATGTCCCCGACTGTGCGGAGACCCTCTGGAGCCCCAGGATGGTACGTCCTGCAGCGTCCCCAGGAGGCTGGCGGGCTGGGAGCTGTGGGAGCGGGTCCCAGGCTCGGGAAGGGGCGCAGGACGGCCAGGGCCGCTCAGCTGTCTCCCGCTGGGCCACAGGCCCTCTCGTCTGTCCTGGGGCTTCCGTGTCCCGAGTCACTGCCTCGGTGTCCCAGCCCCTGTCTCTTTCACTTGGCTCCCTGTCCCTCCCCCCGGCTCTCTCTGGGTCTGGCTGGCAACCTCTTCTCTTTTGCTACAGCTGTGTCTCACGGTCCAGCTCCAGCTCCCTCACTCTGCAGGCAGGATTCTGGGCCTTTCTGGGGGGATGTCGGGAGTTGTTTCAGGACAAGGGTTGCTGAGGGGTGTCCCCGCTGGGCTCAGAGCTTAGGGGCCGGGCATGCTCACTCCCACACCCAGTGCCCCAAGTGCCCAGCGGACCTGGCAGGTTGGAGTCCCCGGTGCTGAGGAAGCCCAGCGGGCCGACGCGGTAGTTGAAACTGACCACGATGACGTTTCCCTGAGTGGCGATCTCCTCCCCGTCGTACAGGTAGTTGCTGAGAAAGTTGGGCCCGTGGCCGGCCCCCATGAGGAAGCCACCTCCGTAGATCCAGATCATGACGGGCAGGTTTCTGGAGACTGAGGCGGGGGGAGCAGGCCCGGGGACCCCAGATGAGCCCCCTCCCCGCTCTGTGCTGATGTCAGGGAAGTTCAGCTCTGAAGCCCCCAGACACAACCCAGGGGCGGGGACCGGGCCTCTGGCCACTTGGGGGCTTCCTGCAGGGCCCGGGGAGCTGGAGGGTGTGTGGGGGGAGCAGACCTTCCTTCCTGCCCTGGGGGACCCAGATGTTGAGGTAGAGGCAGTCCTCTTTCCCGTAGGTGCTGTCCTGGGTGATGGTGGCCTGCAGGCATCGATTCTTGAAGTTCTTGGCCTTCAGAATTCCTGGGGACGGCCGGAGGGGGTGGGATGAGGATGGGCCCCCAGCCACAGGGCCTGCCCCACCCTCACCCACACCCACCTTGCCAGCCGGGGTGTTGCTGAGGGTTCTCCAGGGGCTTGGGGGCGGCGGCATAGGGGATGCCCTTGAAGATGTCGACATAGTTGCCAAAGAGGCCCAGCTTCTTGTTGACGCCTTCCACGAAGCCGCCCTCTGTGTACACGGCACCCAGCTGGGATGGGAGGTGGGAGATCAGGGGGGCTTGGGCCGGTCAGCCCCTGGGGGCAGGGAGCCCACCCGCAGGCCCCGGGTGCCCAGAGGCTCCCCAGAGACAGCTTCAAGGAGGGGCTCATCTGCACCTGAGGCCGAGGCCCCTGCCACCTGCCCCCATTGCTTGAGGAGGGGGCTCACTCCCCACTCGCCCCCTGGGTGTGCTGCTCCCTGGATCTCCGAGGAGGCTGGTTCAAGCAGTGTGTCCTCAGGAAAGCCTTCCAAGAAGGCCGGGACAGGTCGGGTGGAGGTTTGGATTCTCGCTGTGGCCACCTATGCCCTTGAGCCTCAGTTTCCCCTCCTGTAAGATGGGTGACGACAGTATCTCCCTCGTGGCCCGTTTGCTTGTCCAGCTGCCAGCAGTGGTAGGTGCACCATGGACACTGAATGTTTCACGCCCAGCCGTGCGCTCCCTGAGCGGTGGGCCCGTCTTTCTCCTCCGCTCATCTCCCCTGACGGTGTCCCCTCAAGTCCTCACAGCCCCTGTGCTCCAAGCCGGGAAAGAACCCAGCACCCCAAGGGCGCCGGAACCGCTGCTGCATATCCAGCCCTTGCGCAGAGCTGGCCCCCCGTAGACCAATGCGTCCAATCCTCACCAGCATCCGGGGGGCTAGTGCTCATCTACCCATTGTTCCTGGAGGGAACACTGAGGCTTTCCTGTTTGAAGTCGCTGCTGGGAAACTGCTGTCTGAACTCAGAGCCAGGCCCTTCTCCCCTCTCAGTGCTTCACCCCATGGTCCGGGGTGAGCACAGGTCCATGCTTCCTGGCTCTCACCTGCGCTCGGTTCCAGGTGGGCAAGGGCAGGGCAGCCCCACATCCCAGGCCTGGCGGGATCCCAGCTGCCCTCCGAAGTCTATGCTGAGAGGGGCCCCCTGCCTTGCCGGGCTGGGGATCAGGCGGGCTGGAACTGGAGAGGAAGGGGCTGGAAGCAACACCTGCCGGGCGCCTGGGGGTTGGGCCCAGGCGGCAAGCCCAGGCTGGCCCCTGTCTCTCTCTCTCCCCGTCCAGTCCCCGAGGAGCCTCCACACCCCCGGCCTCCAGGCATTTTTCCCGATCAGCCTCCCTGGCTGCTGGGAGAGAGCACGGGTCAGGTCAGCGCCGGGCGGGTAGCAGCTCAGAAGTGTCTGTGTGATTGAGATCAGCCTGAGGGCCCCGGGGCGGGGCAGGGCATGGGGACCCTGGCCATCAAGGCCGGTGGGGAGGGGCGTCGCTGGCTCTGGAGCAACACGGAGGGAACCAGGGCCCCCTCAGCACCCAGAAAAGAGCCCCCCCTGAAGAAGAGTGACCTTCTCTCGGGGGCAGAAGGTGCCCAGAACCAGGCAGCAGGGGTTTGAACCTCGGGACAGCAGAGGGTGGGAAGAGCAGGGCCTGAGAGATCAGCATGAGGGGTGGAGGGACCGGCATGGTCCGCTCTGCGTGGGGCTGTTCTCTCCACCCTGGAAGTGTTTCCCTGCCCTGAGTCCCTCACGCTGCAGGAGGGCAGTGAGGGAGCTCAGGCGTTATGGCTGCCCCAGGAGGGTTGGCTGGGCCTCCTGACTCTCACTGGGGAGGGGAGCTGTAGCAAGCAGGTGGGTGGGGGGCCAGGAGATGGAGGTTACACTTCGAGCCAGACTCCAGGGTCGGACCAGCCCCGGTTCCAGGTTCCTGCTCAGCCACTGTGGCTGTGTGAAGTTGGACAAACCCCTTGTCTGCTCTGGGCCCCTGTCTCCCCTTCCAGAAAAGAGGGGCAACGTTGACATCTCTAGAGAGGGGAAGGAGCCAGAGGGGTGTTGTGGGTCAGGTGGCCAACTCAACAAATAAAAGTTCAGGTTGCCCAGTTACACTTGAATTTCAGATAAATAATGATTTTTTTTTTTTTTTTTTTTTTTTTAGCGTATGTCCTAAATATTGGGTGGAACATATACCAAAAATAAATTACTCGTGGTTTATGTGAAGTTCAAGTTGAATCGGGCACCCAGTATTTTATCTGGCAGCCTGAGTCATCCTGCGAAGAGCAAAGCACAAAATGCAGAGTAAGTGCCCGGGAAAGGCGGATTCGTCTGTTGTCGGGTTCTCTTTCTCAGTCTGGCTCTTTCTGCCAGTGACTCTGTCTGCCTGTCTTCCCTCTGCTGGGCCCTGTCCCCAGTGTCCAGGTCTGGCTCAGCGGAGGAGAGAGGGACCCCTCCCCTGGCCCGACCCCTCTGCTGCACCCTCACTTACCTTCGCCGCACTCGCTACAGCCAGGCAGCAGGCAAGGCCCAAGACCACTGGCTCCCAGCGCCCCATGGTGTGTGGCTGCCTCTGTGTGGCCCTCCCTCTGGGCCTGCAGTATTTATGGGCCTGGAGACAGCCCAGAGCTGCCTGAGGAGGGACCCTTTCCCCCGCCTCCTACCGTTACCCTTTCCTCCAGGCTGGCCGAACTCCAGGCGGTGTACCTGGGGTCAGGAGACACCTGCTGTTTCCAGGAGGGCTCGGGCTGGGCCAAGGTCCCGTGCAAACACACGTATACACACAAACCTACACACACACGTTGGGACAGTTCATCTTTCCCAGGGTCGGCTGCTGCCGTGTGACCTGTTCCCCACAGTGCACCTGTGCAGGTTACTGCCTACCTGGGAACAGAGGCAGATGGCACAGGTGCAGGGGACGTGGGGAGGGCTGGGGCTTGGCTGGGTGCAAAGCGCACTGCATTCTGGCGCCTCGACAAGGGCTTGCTTTCGCTCCTGGGGAAATGGGCCTGCTTCGTCCCCATGCCGTGCCTGCAGCTCAGCAGTGGGTGCTGATAGGCAACTGGGCGCGTGACTTCTGGGACAGAGAGGGCCACGGGCTACTGGGCAGCGGCTGGCTGTGCGGTTCGAGGTGGGGTGGGGAGCTGAGCATCATGAGGTGGTCCCGCCCTTGGAGTATGAGGGCTTCTCGCTGTCAGCAGCACAGTCCTGGGAGGGCAGGACAAGAGATCCAGCCCAGCCTTGAGGGCTTCCCGGGGAAAAGGAAGGGCCGGGCTTTCTGGCCACAGGGAACCTACAGATACACAGCTGTCCATCTGTCTGTCTGCCTGTCCGCCTACCATTTCCTGTGCCCAGATTTTTTGTGACGCAGAGTGACTGGAGAGAGGCTGGAGAAAGGTGGGGAGGGGTGGGCGGCTGTAGGTGGGAAGGAGTCAGGACGCTGGGAAGAGGCCGTGCAGGCTGGGCTGGCGAGTGTGGGGCCGGGGCACAAAGGTTTTGAGGGATGCTGCCAGTGACAAGGAAATGCACTTGTTGACTCACACCTTTGCCCAGCTCCTCCAGTTCTAAGAATCTGTTCTAAAGGAGGTAATTCTAAATAGGGGGGAGGGGACCATTCCAGGATGTTCAGTGCAGTGTTATTTATAGTAGCCGAGGAGGAAAGGAAGCGGGCAGGAGAGGGAAGGGGGCCTGCGGTTCACTAATAGGGGGGTGGCTGCCTCTTCATCTACTAGTGAGGGCCTCACATGGTCCTGCACAGAGTAGGTGATCGGTAGACACAGGACAAGCATGCCCTGAAGTGCCTGGGAGACTCTAACACTGTCTGTCCAGTAAAAAAACCTCCGCCCCGGCTTCCTGGCTGGGTCTGTCCAATGTGTTCATTGGTTGACCCTGTGTTAGAGACCAACTTTAGGGGCATTCATCTCAGCCAAGAAAGCTTTGGCCACTGCCTGAGGTCTGACAAAGATCCTCTCCTTGACCAAACTCTACTCAGGCTCCCTGACCTTTTCTTCAACTCTGCACTGTCCAGTTTTAGCAAGAATCCGGCTAAATTGCTTTAACCGGAATGCCCCACCCTCCATATCTGCCCCGCCGTGATCTCTGATTGGGGTCCCCATCCTCTGCCGTCCCCCGCACCGCTGATCGCTGACCGCCCTGGTCTGTCTGCAGCAAGAATCCTGTTAGGTCAGTCTCTCCGGAAGCCCCTCTCCCCTGGTGTCTCCTCTTAGTAAGTTTCCATCCACAGACTCTCTCTCACCCTTGTTTGGCTAGGAAACCCCACTTGCCCAGGCTGTATTTGGACTTGAGCTCAGCTCTATATGGAAGTCTCTCTTTCCCTATTGCAATAATCCTGAGTAAAATCTGTTTTGGGGAATTACCTGGCGGTCCAGTAGTTAAGACTCCGCGCTTCCACTGCGGGGGGCCTGGGTTCCATCCCTGGTTGGGGAACTAAGATCCCACAAGCCATGCGGCGCAGCCAAAAAAAAAGAAAAAAAGTCTTTTTGCTGCTTTAACAACTGTCCAGCTGTGTGTGTGTGTGTGTGTGTGTGTGTGTTTAATAATTTTTATTGGAGTGTAGTCTGGTTTTTCTTTGACAGATCTCCCAAGAGCCCTGGGACTCTAACCTGGAAGAGGGGCTGGCCTGCGTGCCTGGGCCACCTCGGTCCCCCTGCTGTGGATTGTGTGGGATTTGCTGTGCACGGCCTCGACTGTAGCTTTTTCCTCTCTCAGGCAATCTTCTGACTCCTTGGTTCTCACAAAAAACTGGGAAAATCAGACAAAACTTGGAGCAGTGTGGTTGTTACGTATCAGCCGCATTATGGTAATTTGGTGGAGAAAACTTAATCCAAGTGTCTGAACTGGGAGTTTTGAATCCTGGTCCCTGGACCTGTTAGGAAGTTTAAGGACAGGCCATGGGAGCCTGGATGCCCCTGAAACTTGATCCACATATTTGTGGGTAAGCATGTTTTCCTTCAGAAAGACTCCATGGTTACCACTGTATGCTTGGAGCATCTATGACCTTCCAAAGAGTCTAGGTTGGAAGTATCAAAAGTTCTGAATTGGTATAACTGACAAAGTAGAAAACTAACGAAATTGATTTAATGGCACAAATACTTTTAAAAAATGTTTTTCTGGGCTGGAGCACATTCTGTAAGGGCAAATGCACCTGTGTTAACATTTGCAGACATTGTAAATCAGACAGACACAGGTCCAACCCTGACACTGCCACTCGATAGCTGTGGGATCTGGACATGTGTCTTTACCTCTCTTAACTTCCCCACTGATACCTTTGCTCAGGGAGCGATGTCTGAGAGGTTCATAGCACAATAATTATCAGGGTCTACAGTTCTTACTGTTTACAAGGTGCTCAAAAGGAACATTTAAAATTTGTTTTCAGGCAGAGAAACGTCCATTTTAAGTTTTAGGGAACCTAACTATATCAGTAGGTGTTCTAGCCAGAGAAAACAGTTAGTTCAAGTGACTTGGAGGCGTGACTGTATGTTCATAGCAGCAGTTATCCTAAGGAGAAAGCGAGTGCAACAGAATCTTAAATGATCTTTGATGGTCGTATTATTTTATCAAAGGTTACTTTATATAATTTATCACTTGTTATTTAAATTTGTATACTTGATAATTTATATGATTATAATATTTTCTATTTTGAAAATATATGTATGTTATAGGAGGAAAAGTAATTATGCTAGTGGTATAAGATTTTCAGCATAGGTGGAAAAAGAAATAAGAGTAAGATCAGAGAGGGACTTCCCCGGCGGTCCAGTGGTTAAGACTCTGTACTTCCAATGCAGGGGGTGTGGGTTCAATCCCTGGTCGGGGGACTAAGATCCCACATGCTGCGCAGAGAAGTAAAACCTTATAATCTTACATTTTCATTGGGAGATATCTATATGAACTCACAACTTTTTTTTTTTTTTTTTTTTTTTTGGTAAAAAAGTGTCCATTTCGTAGCTCTGTGTAATCCAAAGCCCCAGAGGTAAAGAAAACCCAGGAGCAACAAGCACCCCCTGGTGCCCAGATTGGGGTGTCTAAACACCATTTCCACACCAAGGAGGGTGGCACCCTGGAGCAACGGCTAGGCTGGATCTAAGATAGGAAATGCAGTGGAGGAGCCTGGGCCATCATGGTGGCTGGAAGCAAGAAGGCATGGGAGACCAGAGGGTGCGTCAAAGGACACAAGACCCAACCTGGGCCTGCTCTCAGGCCAGAGATGAGACAAGTAGGGCAGCAAAAAGCATGACTGCAACTGATTGAAACAGATCATTACAAAGCTAAAAGCATCCCCCTGGTCATCACTGGTCATTGCTATGGAGCCATAAATGAGGCCAGTGGATGAGGGTGACAGCACCTGAATCTGCTGGTCAGTCAATGCTCATGTCACTAAAGGGACCCAGCAGACATCGGTGCCTCCCAACTGGATGGGCACATTCGAAGCTGAATTGCTGTTAATTTGTTAAGTGTGATGACAGTGTCACTGTGCTTTGAAAACAAAAAGTCCTGATGTGTCAAGACACACACTGAAGTAGGGGATTTCCTTAACACAATTCCAGCAAAACACAAATACGAAACAGAACACAACCGTGGGGAATAGATGCAACAAGTTTGGTAGAAGGTAACCGATAAAGCCATATGATGGATAAATAGGGGCTTATTATACAATACTCAGAACTTCTGTGTATATTTGCTATTTTCCATAATAAAATGCTTTTTAAAAGGGTGTGTGTGTGTAGGTATTTAGGTTTCTAAGTAGGGAATCCCTGAATACTTTTCAAGAACCTGGGAAGCCCGTCCAATTCGGCACATAGAAGGCAGGTTCTGGGTAAGGTGGGGCTTAGCTGCAGAGGGAGTGTCCCTGTCCCCCAGCATGCCTCTCTCAGCTCTGCACAGGGACCAAGGCAGCTTCTGGGGGGGGGGGGCGGCCAGAACCCAGACCTTCTCCCCCTGAGCTTTGAGTTTAGCAGCATGGCTTAGTGGGACCAGCCGCAGCTAAGATCCCCCAGCAGAGACCTCGGCCTGAGCCAAAGTGGTACGGAGGTGAGGGAAGGGGGAAGGCCCAGGCAGCTGCGCCTCATCCCCGGCGGGAGCGAGAGGCACATTGGGGCACTCAGCTCTACAGGGCCGGTTCCCAGAACTGACCACTTCAGGCCAACTGTGAGCCGCTAGGGTTTCTGACCTGTCGTGGGAGGGGGCTTCTGTCTGACTTTGGAACTTGTGGTCACACTCTGTGGCCCAGCCTGCTGGCTGAGGAAGGGGGTGACGGGGCTCATCTCTGGCTCAGGCAGCGTGTGTGGGGGGGTTACTCCCCGGGGAGGGCAGGTTCAGCCCCACCCAGGGACCCTGCAACCCCTGGAAACCTCTGGTTTCACACCAGGCAGCCCTGAGACAGGGTCTGTCTCCCGTGAGCCTCTCAAGAACACATCCATTTGGAACAGGAAGGGATGAACGTGAGGCTGTAGGGCCCCCCGCGGCTGCAGTTACTTCTGGCTGTTCTCACCTGGCCCACCGTGCGAGGGGCATC
This sequence comes from Hyperoodon ampullatus, assembly GCF_949752795.1. Classification (NCBI taxonomy): domain Eukaryota; kingdom Metazoa; phylum Chordata; class Mammalia; order Artiodactyla; family Ziphiidae; genus Hyperoodon; species Hyperoodon ampullatus. Next base: position 3,885,952 of record NC_136919.1, read on the forward strand.
AGGCCTGTTCTCAACCATCCCGGCATCACCCACCACGAGGTCACTGAGTGAACGACTCAAGGGACAAACGGTGTCCAGCGGGATCCCAAGCCCAGAGGCAAGAGGAAACCCCTCTCTGGCCCTGACATCCCCACTGAGACACCAAGACTCCTTGGGAAAATGTGTTTAATACGGACAATTCCAGCTGGGCCTGCCCTCTGCCAGGTTACCCCAAATGGACGGGGTCCAGACACAATGGCAGAGTCTTCGCCACCTGTGACCACGGACCAGGTTCCTCGCCCCGTCCTAGCCTCAGCAGCAGCCAGGGCCGGCCCTCCCCCGCGGCACCATCTGCACCTCCAGCGCTTGCTGGTCTCAGCCAGAGGGAGGCACTGTGCGCTGGCTCAGCCCAAGGGACACCGGGCTGGCTCGCGGCTGTGCAAAGCCGGGGCACAAGCTTCGGGATGTCCCCAGGCACCCAGGGCCAGAGGGCGGCCCCAGGCAGGACCAGGGTCAGCCGTACCCGGCTGCTTTCCTCAGCGGGGCCGCCTGGGGCCATTCTGGCTGCTGCGGGCAGCACCAGGGGGCCCCGGCTTGTCCTGGGTCCCTCATCAGGCCTGGTCAGGGGGCCCAGCCTTGAGCCCAGGGCTGCATCACACGTAGTCCAGAATTTCCGTCTCCATCTCGTTCTCGCTCCCGTCCGACGGCTTGAAGTCCTCCTCGTCCTCCTCGTCCTCGTCCTCGTCCTCCTCGTCCTCTTCCTCGTCCCCAGATTCGCAGGTCAGCTGTTCTTTCCCGCCGTCAGCCTTGGCCGGGCTGGAGAAGAGAGCTGGGCCAAAAGACAGGCCGTGTGTGTCCCGCCGTTGGCTCCTGGGCGCACCCACACCAGCTGTCGCGGGTCTCAGCCAGAGGCCCTCGGCTCCTGGGGGCCTGTCTACAAATACGGGTGTCTGGGCTCAAGCTCTAGAGAAGCTGCTTTGGGAAGTAGGACGGCTGGGGGACCTGGGACTCCAGTTTAACAAGCACTTCAGGGAACACTGAGGCCAAAGGCCTTGAAAACCTCTTCCCCAGAGGAGCCTCGGGAAGCTCATGGGTCCCGTGGACTCCCCAGGAGTGTGCAGGGCTCCGTGTCAGTGCTTTTCTCAACTGGACTCTCAGAGGGGGGCTGCGTCCTAAAGGAGGCTGAGAACCCCTACTCCCATCAGCTCCATAGGGGCTGGTGGGTCTGGGCCGCCCCCTCCCCGAGCCTGGGAGGAGCCCCCGACAGGGGCACTTTCGCTTGCTCTCCCCCAGCCCCATCAGACCTGCAGTGCAGCAAGGGCTCACCCCCCTTGCTGGGGGGTGACAGGAGCCCAGGCGACAGGAGCCCAGGCCCCGCCGTCCCTGCCCTCCCTGCCCTCCCAGGGGAGACAGGAGCAACATGCCCACACGTGGCCAGAGGGTGTAGGGTGACGTCAGGGCATAAAGCGGCGGCCCCCCTGGCAGCACTGGCCCTGTTCCAGCCCCACCCCTCTGGGCCCGTCTCCTGCCTTCAACCCCCAGGGCTGAGCCCTGGCTCCAAAGGCCTCCCTCCCACCACTGTCAGGGCAAGAGGCTCCCACCTGGGTGCTACTTCTTGGGGAGGAGGTCCACTAGGGACACTTGCTCGGGCCCCAGAGGGGGGCCCAAAGCACCCAGGGCTTCCCTTCACCCCGAGCACTCTCACCAGGCCTCTTGGAGCGGATGGTGTGCCGGATCATGAGGGACATCATGTCCCTCAGGTCATCACTGGTCTTGGGGAGGCACCAGCCGTCCCGCTCTGTGCAGAGACTTTCAGCCCCGTCATTGCGGTGAATGATCTTTTGCAGCCTGGGCATTGGGAGACAGAGTTCCAGGGTGGGGTCTCTGCTCACAGGTGCCAGTAAGCGGTTTTGGCAGAGCTGGGGTTGTGCTCAGAAAAACAGCACTCAGAGCACCATCCCGAGGGACGAGCACGGTCACAAAGGGCGTCCACGAAAGCCGTACGCCCCCAGCCGGGGCCCCGATCCCCACACTGCACACAAGGCGGACGTGTGCTACGGCCCACTTGCCTGGTGAAAGCCTGAGCGTTCAGCAGGTCCCAGGCTGGGTTTAACATGCTCCCGCCTCCTCCCACCCCAGCACCCCTCCCCCAGGTTTTTAAACATCACTAGGAACAACTGGCTTAAAGGTTTCTGGGATTCTGATCAACTCCAGGGACTGGGGACCGTGTCAGGAACCCCCATGCGGGCAAAGGAGGAGGAAGGCAAAGACCCCGGCCCAGCGCTGTGCTCTGCGCGCAGCACAGCTGGCTGCTCAGAGGTGCGGCCCGAGATGCGCCCGGGAAGCTACTCCCGAGGGCCGCGCGAGCCCGGGCAGAGGACTCCCAGGCGGCCGACCTTCTCGCTGAGAGATTAAGGCTGACGTGGAGTGGAAGAGTCGCAGGAAACACTTCGGTCCCCGGCTGGTTTCTCTGCCTGACCCCGAGTCCCACGGTCCCCACCTCGGCGTCTCGGGGCCCCGCACGTACGTACTCGTCCACGTTCAAGTCGCAAAACTGGTAGAACATCTGTCGGTACGGTGGCAAGGCCCCCTCCCGGAAGATGTAGACCGAGTCCTGAGAAAGGAGGGCAGAGACGGCAAGGTCGGAGGGAGTGTCCCCGGGGCGGGCGGCACAGGAGAGCCCCAAGCCGTGGCTCGCACGGCGCCTCTCCCAGGGCGGCTGCGCTTCCTGCTCCCGGGACCCGGCAGGCCTGGCTCTTCTCCCCGGATCCAGGCGAGGCAGACAAGCCACGGGCCGGGGAGCCGGTGTGCAGAAAACGAGCCACGACTCCCCAGGCGTCGAGGGGTGGTCGAAGCAGCCAGGCCCTCCCTTGGGCCCTGGGACCGTGAGCCGCCGGGGGCCGGGGCTGGGCTCTGCCTCGGCGCCTCCCTGCAGGGCCCTCCGCACGTCTCTCTTCCACTGCTCGGTCATCTTAGGTGGCCCTGCAGGCCAGTTCCAGAGGTGGGGATAAAGGCCTAAGACAAGAGTCCTGGAGGAGGACGGCTGCTCTGGCGAGGGTCCGGGCCCTCCCTGAGGAGCGGAGACCTGACGCTGCTGGGAGACAGCCGCCCCACCCCCTCTACGAGGCAGGTGACTCCAGGGAGGGGGCCACCCTGACGCCCTCCCCCGCCCCCGAGCCTGGAGCAGCTCACGTCGGCCAGGCACGGGAAGGGCCCCGGGAGTCGCCGCCCCTGCTGCGTGCCTGTGCTAACGAGAGCCTGAGCCTGTGAGGGCGGCCCACGTCCAGCCTGCGGCCGGGGTGCAGATGGTCCGCTCTGGCTTCGGGCCCACAGCGCCTGATGCTCACTAGCCCCGTGGCTGCCACGCGGGGCTGCTGGCGTCTGAGCCCCTCCCTAAGACGTGCCCAGGCGGTCCCCAGCACCCACGCCCAGAGGCTGTCCCGGGAGGTGGGAGTCACGTAAAGGCACTGGGAGGGCAGAGCGGCCTCAGTCGGAGCCCCTCCTGGCGTCACAGGCGGGGCTGGGGGCTGTGTGAGAGGTCTTGGGCCTGCCCGAGGGAGGGGCCGCCGCTCCCCACTCCCCACGCCCTCACCCAGGCAGGCAGCTCAGGGGACACCGACCTTGAGCTTGTACTTGTTGGAGGCCAACTTGCGTGCACTGGCCGACCCCGAGGAACCCAGGCCCTGCTTCAGGTCGTGCATGGTGGCGAGCTGGCTGCCTGCGAGGGGACCACGGCAGGGCTTTGGAATACGGGGGGGTGTTTCTCCCGCCCCCCTGCCCTGCCCGCCTGGCTGCGCCCTCCCTCCCCGGGGTGCGCGGGCCAGCAGTGCCCTGGAGCGACCTCCTCAGGAAGCCCCTTCCCATCCCGCCGTCCGGATGCCCATCTTCCCCAGCGCCTGATCCGCAGAGGGAGCCTGAGCCCCTTACTCGTTTTTTTGACGGTGATGGGGAGGCTGTAGTTGTAGGTGCTGCGCTTGGCCTTGACGGGCATGTCGCTGGGGGCGTAACCTGCCGGAGGGGGGCGCGCATCAGGTGGGGTGGGCACAGAGCCCCTTCTGGCAGCCACAGGCGCACGGGGGCTCCCTGGGGCGGCTCCTGAGAAGGGGACTCAGGCCCCCCGCTGCAGTGACAGGAGCCGCCGCGTCCTGGTGCTTTGTGTGCGGGGGGTCACCGCGGGCCGGGGGCAGGAGACTGACGGGACGCCTGGCCTGCACCACAGGAGCCAGGACGAGAGCTTGGGTCCTCGTGTCTGCGCTATTCTGTCCCTAACAGTCCCCCCAAGTGGGGAACATATCCTCTCCACGTGGATATATTCTTACTACAGAAGAGAATGCTGGAAACAGAAAGCGATAAAGGGAAAAGGAAAGCAAAGGTTTCAGTAATTGTTTACCGTATTTCATTCCACAACGGATTCGGAAGTCAAGGACTTGATAAATCTTGGCGTCTGGGTGTTTTCGGGGGTCGTACCCGAATCGAATCCACAGGCTTCTCCAGGGGCCTGTTATCTGGAGACAGAAAGGGCGGGAGTGCGAAGTGCGGTCAAGGCCGATCCCCAGCCCCCCTGAGTTGCGGGCCCAGGTGGCTGCCCAGATGGGGCAGCACCACACCCCCAAGAGTTGGGGACAGGCTCTGGAACCCTGCCCCCCAGCTCGCACGTGTGGCTCGGTCACCTCAGATAGGTCAGTTGGCTTTTCCAAGCCTTGGTCTTCCTGTCAGATGGCGTTTTTTTTTTTTTTTTTTTTTGCGGTACGCGGGCCTCTCACTGTTGCGGCCTCTCCCGTTGTGGAGCACAGGCTCCGGACGTGCAGGCTCAGCGGCCATGGCTCACGGGCCCAGCCGCTCCGCGGCATGTGGGATCTTCCCGGACCGGGGCACAAACCCGTGTCCCCTGCATCGGCAGGCGGACTCTCAACCACTGCGCCACCAGGGAAGCCCCAGATGGTGTTTTTGTGAGGATTAAATGAGACGGTGCCCCTGAAGCCCTCACCACAGTGCCTGGCACAGAGCAAGAGCTCAAGAACTGTCACAACTGTGACAACTGTGCTAATGGATGGAGGCACTGTCCCCAAACAGTGCCCCCGAGGTCCCTGTGTCCAGAAAGCCAATGCTAAAAGGCAGGCAGCAGTTTGTGATGTTGGGTCTAAGCCCAGGAGGGATGAGCCCGTCTCATGCCCCCCACCTCCTGGCCATCACGGTCACGGTCACATTGTCCGCTTGCCTCCCCAGGCCCCAGGTGGGACCCTTGGCCAGCAGGAGCTCTTCCTCACAGCACCTTGGGGAATCTCAGTGATGACAGCCCCATCTCCATGCCCTCCTGGACTGAGTCCAAGGCGCATGTGACCCCTACTGAACGCCCCTCAACCCAGGGAGAATGCGTGAAGGCAGGTGGCACTGTGGTTAGGGGCCCAGGCGCTGCAGCCAAACAGGCCAGGGTCCCCAGGGGGCTCTGCCACTCCCTGGCTGTAGGATCTTGGCCCATCAAGTCACCAATCTGAGCCTAGCCTCTTCATCAGAGGTCCAAACCCTGCTGCCATCCCCCACGGAAGAAGAAAGGATGCTATGCACATAGCACTTAACCCAGCGCCTGGTCCTTAGAAAACTCTCCATACAAGGCCATTAAAAAATGTATAATCCAGGGCTTCCCTGGTGGCGCAGTGGTTGACAGTCCGCCTGCCGATGCAGGGGACACGGGTTCGTGCCCCGGTCCGGGAAGATCCCACGTGCCACGGAGCTGCTGGGCCCGTGAGCCATGGCTGCTGAGCCTGCGCGTCCGGAGCCTGTGCTCCACAACGGGAGAGGCCACAATAGTGAGAGACCCGCGTACCGCAAAAAAAAAAAAAAAAAAGTATAAGCCCTTTAACAAGCCATCCTCCGGGTGCTGGGACAGGGCCTCCTGCTCTTGCTGGGGCTCTGAGGCACGTCAGGGGTCAGGACAACCCAGCTGGGAAGCAAGGTGGGCGGTGGGCAGACACTCACCATGTAATAGGCCACGAAGGGCAGCAAGACCTTGAGCTTGTCGGGGTGGACGCTGATGTTGGCCTTGACAGCGTTACGTGACCAGATGGGGCGGATTTCAAACAGCTGGAGGGTCAAGGCAGAGGCTGAGAAGAGCACAGGCAGCTTCCCCGCCTGCCCCAGGCTCCCCGCACGGTCTGGCCCCAGAGGACCTTCCTGAGAGGAGCGGGGGTGGAGGGAGCAGGGGCCAGGCAGGTGGGGAGGGGCCTCTGCGCACGCCCACTTGTCCCGCCCTCGGAAGCGCCCTGCCCGCCCAGCACTTGTCAAGTGCAGTTGCAGGGCCTGGGGGTCTTGAAATGACCATGAGAGATGCTGTCCCTGTCCTTAGGCAGCTCAAAGGGCAGCGGGGAGGCAGAGGACCAAAGGAGCCAGAGCAGGGCCAGGAGGAGGACAGGCCAGAGCTCTGGGACCCTGAGCAGCCCCAGAGGGCAGGGGCCTGAGCTGGGATGTGATGAAGGCCGCAGGGGACGGCCCAGCCCCCTCCCAGTGGGAGGACTGTGAAAGGCCAGTGGGGCTGGAGTGGGAGGGCCAGGGTGGGAGCAGCCCTGAGCCAGGTGGGAGATTGGGCTGTGTCCAGAGGACAATGAGGGGCCTTGGAGAGTGGCCCCCACTTCCCCCCAACCTAGTGACTGCTAGAAACATAACAAGGTGTCCACCACTTAAGAAATAACATCCCACCCCATCCCCGTCCCGCACCAAGCTGACAGTCAAGTCCAACAGGGGCAGAGGCAGCGTCGGTCAGCAGCGACGTGCTGAGAACCTACTGTCCACACCTGTGGCGACGCAAGGACCAGTCCCCTGGCCTGGGTCTTCCAGAACCTGCAAGCCAGCGGGCAAGGCAGGAGGCCGCCTCCTCCCAGGGCCCCCGCCCACCCCGACTCTAACGGGGAGGAAGTGCCGGGCCTGGTGCGCACCAGGTGCCCCATCTAGTGTGTTGCAGCCAAGGACTGGATGAACAAAAGCTTCCGGAATCCCGGAGCTCCATGCCGAGGTCACACGTGGACAATGTTTACCATCCCAAAGGGACCTCTTATGAGTTTTAAGGAGCACTTTGAACTCTGGGAAGACACGGCTTATACTGGCACAGCTTTAGATGTAACATCTGGAGGGGAAGAGTTCCCATGTGTTAATAAATGAGCCTAAAACAAGGTGCGGCCAGTGCAGAGGTGGCCGGAGGGGGCGGGGCTCACCTTCCTCAGCTCCTCCTCCACCTTCTGGTCCACGGGGTTGGTGCACACCTTCCTCCAGGTCTGGGCCGCAGCCTCTAGCGGCTGCTCGGGCACCTCATCCCCCTCGAAGTTGACAAAGATGGCGTTGTGAGGGCGCCGGGCCCTGCTCAGGCCGATCAGGTTCTCCCCGGAGACGGAGGGGTGGTTGTAGCCTTCCCTAGGAGCAGAGAGCTGCTGAGGGCGGCAGCGCCAGGCGTGGGCCCGGCCGGACACGGGCAGCCCACGTTTGGGGGCGTTTCCCTGGAATCTGGGTGAGGAGAGGATCTCAGCCCTGGCCGCTGAAGGCAGGCGCCTGTGTTCTCAGGCTGATGACCAGGAGGAGATGGGGCAGCAAGTCCGAGTCGGCTCAGAGAGGCTCTGAAGCAGGGCCAGGCCAAGAGTCCCAGAGGCTGGGGCGTGGGGAAGGGCCCCTGCTGTGAACTGCATCGCGTCGTGCACAGCACCATCCAGCCAGTCAAAAGCTGGAAACAGCCCAGATGCCCATCAGGCAGGGACAGTGGCATCAGCTGAGGCGCGGGCGGCCACACAGGAACCACTAATCAGCTGTCAGACCGCAGCTGTGCTTACTGGCGTCCACAATTCACTTATCTAACCCTCGAAACAATCCTACGAGGAAGGACCCACTTCCCATGAAGTCACTGAGGCCACAGGGGTTGGAAACCTGCCTCGAGCCAGAGCTCGAGGTGACGGAGCTGGGACGTGAGCCCAGGGAGGCTGGCGGGGCCGCTAACCTCTGCCCTGCTCGGAAGCATCTCGACGATACCCCCGTGAAGGGAGGACGGATACTACCAGACGCTCTCGTCACAGAGGCTAAAAGAAGGGCTCTGGGGACCTCCCTGGAGGTCCAGTGGTTAGGACTCCGAGCTTCCACTGCAAGGGGCCTGGGTTCGACCCCTGGTCAGGGACCTAAGATCCATCCCGCAAGCCACACAGTGTGGCCAAAAAAAAGGGGGGGACGGGGCTCTGCCACCAGCTGTCAGCACAGAACACACAGGGCCAACGATTCCTAGGAGGCTCAGAGCGCTTCCCTCTGAGGTGGGACGTCAGGAACATCACAGCTTCGCTAAAGCAGGGGGAACAGTACAAGGAGCCCCCATAAGCCCACCATCCGCTTCCACAATTGCCGTCACAGGGCCAATTTCACGCCATCCAGGCCCCACCCCAAACCCACTCAATTATTTTGCAGTGCATTTCAAAGTATGTCCTGGATGTCACACAGGTGATTAATACCTTTGAAATTTGTTTCCATTTTACCGTAATTTTCTACATGAGTACATACCATCTGCATATTTATAAAGAACAACAAAGTGATTTTTCACATTGGGAAACAAAATTACAAAGACAGGATCAAATCTGTGCCTTTTTTTAAAAAAACATGACTCCAGGGCTTCCCTGGTGGTGCAGTGGTTGAGAGTCCGCCTGCCGATGCAGGGGACACGGGTTCGTGCCCCGGTCCGGGAGGATCCCACATGCTGTGGAGCGGCTGGGCCCGTGAGCCATGGTCGCTGAGCCTGAGCGTCCGGAGCCTGTGCTCCGCAACGGGAGAGGCCACAACAGTGAGAGGCCCGCGTACCGCAAAAAAAAAACACAAAAAAACAAACATGACTCCATTTGAAACCATCCTGAACACTATCCTGTTTTCCAAGACAAGTCCCAGAAGCCCCAGACACCCCCGAAGGAAAGTCCCAGGTGCTCCCTCTGGGCCAGGCAGCAGCAGCAGGGAGCGGGCCGCCTGCCCTCCCCCCTCAACTGCCTCGAGGAGAGGGGACCCCCGTCAGGCCAGCTTCCCAGCCTGTCCTCTGCCCACTGGCCATATAGGAAGCTCAGCCTCCCTGGACCCACGAAGGCCAGCAAGGCGGGGGCCAGGCCTCCTCTGCCAGTCCTCGGTACCCATGAGGGCCATCAGAGCAGAAAAATCGATGGCAGCCCTGGGAGAAAAGGCAGGTTCCTTCCACGCGCTGGAAAATCGATAAACGACATGGGAGAAAAACAGGGCCTGTGGGTTCAAGGTCAGCCGGCCCTCCACCCTTGTCCCCCTCCCAGAGGCTGGGAGACAGCTGTCTGCTGGCCCTACAGGATAGAGCAGTTACTCTGACGCGGCCATCCAGCATCAGGGCCGGCAATGCGGGGCAGGGGACGGGTGCCTCTAGTTCCTTCTTCTACATATTTTTGTTTCTGACTGTAAGAGTAAAATGCTTGTAGGGGGGAAATGTTTCAGATTTTAGAAACACGTACAGTTAAAAAATTTGAAACTCTCATAATGAGTATAACATAAGCACAGAAAACTGCACACACTAGGGTTTTCAGCAGGGAGGGAATGGACCCGATTCCTTGCAGTTATCCATTTCTGTAATGTCTGGTCTTTTCTAACAAGCACAATTTACTCCTGCAATCAGAAAATGGGTCGGTGGGGGGGGTGGCGTTATGGACTCAACCGGCCTGAGAGACATCGACCCTTGTCTGGCTCTCGACTTACTTTTGAGGCAACGGGGAAACGAAGTGAGGACTGGGCCCTGGATGACGTGAAGGGCACTGTTAACGTTTGCTCATTCTGATGACAGCACTATGGCTAAGTTAAAATAAACCAAGTCCTTCCCAGTTAGAGACACACACTTGTTTCTGGAGGACGCGCTGTGATGCTGGGGGTGGAGGTGGTGGGGAGGTGAAACCAGCAGCAGAAAGTTGAAGCTGGTGACGTAGGTGGGCGTCCATCAGACACTCCTCTCTCCTTTTGGAACTCCCCAGGATATATTTTTTAAAGGAAGGGAACAATACACCTTTCTCCTTAGCATAAAATCTTAGCTCCTTTCTGTGGCCCGTGGGACCCTCACCCCACCCCTCTCTCGGCTCTCTGTGCTTCGGGGGCAACACCCCCGACTGTTCCTTTGCATGTGCCAGCCCCCTGGTCTGGAACGTTCTCCCTGGATCTTCACCTGCCCGGCTCTGTCATCACACAGGTCTGTTTCAAAGGTCAGCTCCCCCGAGGACCCTCCCGCACCCCACTCACTGTCCATGACGGCCCACTCCCCACTTACCTCCTTTAAGACACACACCTGCCCGCAGGCTCCCACCGCCCACTCATCCCTCACTGGGGCTCCATCGGCTCCCCAGCCCCCGGCCCTGCACGGAGCCGCCTGTCACGTCCCCAATGACACTGGCTCCAAGGGGAGCCCTGGGCCCCGACAGGCGGTCAGTACTCGTTGATGGAAATACTTGATGAGGGAAGAGAAGCTTCTCGCCCTCCCACCCCTCTGCAGATAACTGTTCTGGGCCCAATCTTCCCGATCTTTCCAGGCTTCTATTATCACCCAGTTTACTTTTATAGCACAGAGTCTGCTCTAACACCTGCTTTTCCTAGCGCAAGGTTTCTGGACACGAGCCACGTTGGCCCATGGAGTCCGCTTTCTTAAAGGCTGTGCGGCCTTCCTCGGCACAGACAGGCCGTCGTTTAATTAACTACGTCACCCCTATTAGGGGACTGATCACTCACTTACCCACTTTATCAAACTCTGGCCGGCACTCAGTGTTCTGAGTATTTCCAGAAGCTTCAGCATTCAGCCCTCTAACAACGCCGAGAAGCGAGTACTGTTACTGTCATTATCACCCCCGTTACAGGTGGGGAGGGTGACGCGGGAGGTCAGGGCTCACCTGCCCGGCCTGCGATGTGGGATCACAGGGCCAGGACCCGAACACGGGCCCCCGCCCACCCAGGCTCTCTCACCACACCAGGCCCTCTCAGCTTCTTGCTGCCACCCACAACCAACCAGAAAACATTCTTGACAGTGTATCTTTGAGCACAGAGGCGACAGTCACTGTGGGATGAATTCTACAGGCCGCCTGGTGGTCAGGAAAGAACATTTAAAACTGTAATAGATTCTGCCAGGTTGCTCTCCAAAAAATATCGACCTCGTTCCCAGGGCTCCTGCGGCCGGGGGTGTCTGTCTCTCCACACCTCAAGGTACATGCTTTTGGGGAGGGGTCTAAGTCCAAAGGCAACAACCTGATTCACACTCTGGTGTGAGGACAGCCCTGAGCAAGGCCTACGGATGGGGCGCGGGGACCAGGGCTGGTTCCTGACACCCCTGGTCAGGGCCCCTGGTCACCAGCTGCTCTGTTGCTGGGGCCACAGGCCTGAGTAAAGCCGGCCGTCCTGGCCGCCTGACCCGTGAGTGGAAGAGTCCAGCCCTCTGAGCGCAGGGCCCTTGCCCTGAGCCCCGATGCTGCGGGGCGGCGGCCACAGGGAGGTACTTACCGGTGCTGTGTCTCTGGGCGGTAGGAGTAGTCCACCGGGGTGTCCAGCCTGGAGAAGATGGGCGGGGGGATGTAGAGCGGCAGCTCCTGGTGGAAGAAACTCTCCTTCTCGGGCTTGAGCATGAGCACCTTGCTGTACATGGACATGTGCCTGCCACCCGCCTCCGTGTGCACGGCCAGGTACTGGAAGTCGGACATTCCTGGGAAGAGAGGTAGACAGACGGCGGACACCCTATTACACCCGCCCAGGCACTGGCAGCTGCCACGCACCAGCACCCACGTCTTCTCGGGTGCACTGAGCGGGCCTCGCAGGGGAGGCTGCCGGGCAATGGTAGCAGGGCCCAAAACTACACGTCTGAGTCGCTTCTGGGAACTCAGCCCCGTCGCTTGGATAAATGCTACTTTGGTGGGTAGGGGAGTTACATGATATGTGAGGATAAAGTCTAGGTCAGTGCTTCTTAGACTGCACCATGCACGTGACTCACCTGGGATCTTGCTAAATGCAGATGCTGAGGTGTTGCATTTCTAACAAGCTCCCAGGTGAGGCCCATGCTGCTGGTCTGGGACACACACTGAGTGGTGAGGTACCAGCTCAATTAGAGAGAGAAAGAAACGGATCACTTGGGAAGCCTCGTCCCGGGAAGGACGGCCCTCTTTGGTGAATACCACTTTCCACCAGAATGATGGATGTTCCCAATGCTCAACTTGTGGGATCCCAGGCCCTGTTTTAGTTTCTTTACACTTTCTATCCCCCTCTTCCTTTTTAGTCTTTATTTTCTTCAGCTTCTATCTCAGAACTGCGGCTGCAACTACAGATACTCTTGAGGCTTGTTAGTAATTCGCCAAGTACCATGAGTGTGCGTGAACCAGCACACGGCCATCATCTCTGAATCTCCACGAGGGCCTGAGGAACTCCGGGCTCCCACTGCACAGACAGGGAGACCGAGGGAGGCTGAGGCAGGCACAGCTCCCCCTCTCCACCCCACGCCTCAGCACCTCCTCCCAGGGGTTCCCTGTGGGGAGCAAACTCGACTGAGGACCCCATGGGAGACATCCAGTTGGCTGAGAGTTCAAAGGACATGAGGTCCCAAGGGGCTAAGGTGATCTGGGAAGGCTTCAGAGGGTCGGCAAGGCCCGCAGCAGTCGAGACCAAGAAGATCCCCAAACACGAGGGCGGGGGTGGGGCTGAAAACTGGGGGCCTGGGGACCAGTTTTATTTGGCCCCATAACACGGCTTTAACAATGAGATTTCTCTGAGAATTCCAGCTTCTCTTTAGAATGCAGAAAACCGAGCAGCAACGAGCAGGGCCTCCTGGACAGGGCCTGCGCTCTGCCACGCCCCTCACGCCTGGGCATATCCGGGCCCCCTTCACCGTGTGGATGACCCACGCAGCTCCTGCAGGCACGAGGGACGTGGGCCCTGAAATAACCCAGTGCGGTAAGAATGCACGTTGCAGTTACCTTGAAATTTGTAAACGGTGGAGACGATGCCAAGGCTCTCTATGTCGAACGTGACCTTGGGGTGAGCCTCAGGCCCCGGCGCCCCCCTCTGCCGTCTCATCTTCCTCTTGATCCGGAGCAGCAGGCTGCTGGTACTGAAGCGGTTGGCACACACGGGGTGGCAGTAGGGGTCCTTGGGCCGGAAGTACAGCTCCAGCCTCTTAGTGGGGTCTGCATAGATCTGTGGCGAGGTCAAAGGAGACGGAGTAAAGCAGAAGGCTGCCAAGCAGCTGGCAGCTCCTCCCTCAATGAAAGCCCGATGGCGACCCAGGTGGCCAGGGAAGGGCCAGGAGGTTTTTTGTTTCGTTCTGAGCTTTCAATTCCCAAAAGACTCATTTTTCAAACCCAAGTATCTTAGCTTTTATCTGGTAGGGAAAATGAAGGCAGTCTCTTCCTTCTAAGAGGTTGTAAAGTTGGAGACGATAACTATCAGTTAAGGAAAGCCATTGTCTCTTGAGTGACAGGTCAGTGCGGGTAACCACCTACTCTTCGGGCAGCACGTCACGGAGGTGTCACCCGCGTGTCTGCCGTGGAGAGCCTGGGTGGGAGTTGAATGACTAGTCTAGGGCTTCTTCTCTAGGAACTACCCACCCCAAAAGGTCCTGGTATTCAGCCTCATATATACAAAAGTTTCGAGGTCCAAAGGAGGTGCAATCAACAAGTAACAAGCACTTTGGCCCTGACTAGTGTGACTTACACTTTCCACGCCTTGGTTCCTTCTCCTTAAAATGGACATAGTAACAGTACCTACTCATCAAATTGTTACAATGATTAAATGGAAATATATGTAAAGCACTTAGCCCGGCACCTAAATCATGGTAATGTGTCATCGATATAGGAATGCTTGTCCCACATGGGGTAAGAGGGACACAGTAAGTGTCAGCTGTGAGCGTGTGAAAGCACCAACAATGTTAACTGGCCAAGGTCATCTACTTGCTGGTCTGCTGGCTCCCCAACACCCAGGACACAACCTGGCCCTTAGCAGGTGCTCAGGAAGCATCTAGGGAAAGAAGGTTAAAAAGAGCCCCTATTGTCAGGAAACAGGTCTATGAGGCTGCTGCGCTGGGAATGACCCCAGATGTGGGGCTGGCACAGAGGAGGTGCACAAGAAACAGGAATGGAATGAATGAAGGACCAGTCTCTTCCCAAAGGGGTCACACTGTAACTGTGTCCAAACATCCCTGGCGTTAGCAGGAGTAAGGGTCCTGGTCGATGCCGCCATAAAGTAAGTCAGGATAAAAGAAGAAAACCTGACTGACTGGGCCTCTACTGGCCTCCTGTAGAGGCTTAATGACAGGTTCAAGGTTTTTCAGTATTCATAAAGGATGAGGAAGCAGAATTAAGAGTTCAGGCTTCAGAGGGAGATGTGCATGCGTTCAAATTCCCACTGTACCAGGTAGGAGCTTATCTGAGCCAACCTTTCTTCCTGTGTCTTTATCAGAAAAATGGGAATAATAATGGTAACTAACTCACTAGATTGTCGTGGAGATTCAATCATGCATTTGATGAGTATTTTAGAAGCAGGCACAGTGATGGATATTAGGACCACGGGAGGTCCCGTTCTCATAGAGTTTACAGCCTCAGAGCCAAAGGTCCAAGACAGACAATAAACACATTAAAACATAATTTCAGATTGGAATTAGAGGTTAGCTGCTAGCAGCCACTTTAGTAAGGGCAGTCAAGGAAGGACTCTCTAAAGAAGAGACACTTCAAGATCTGGTGCATGTAAGTCACTTACATAGAGCTTTGCACAAGGTAAGAATTCATCCCAGCTCCACTGTTTGCTGGGTGAACTTGAACAAGATGATTCGGCTTCCTTGTAAAATTGGGACAATGACAGTTTCTACCTGGAAGGGTTCTAATGCAAATTGAATGTAAGTAAAGTACCTAGAAATGTAGCTGGTACAGAATAAATTGTTAGCTATTACTACTTTTAACACTAATAACATAATCCTTCCTACCCCTCTCATTGTAGGTCAACGGTTCTTAATCTCCCCATACCTCATTCTTCTGCTCTGTGAAATGAGGATGTGGCAGCCCAGCACATCCTGGGGAGCGGGGGGGGTCGGTGCAATTGAGCTCCGTTCATGGCAGTAATGATGGGATGGAATGGACACCCTTTCCCCTCTCTGGGTCTCCCCTGCAGTCCTTTTCCCTCTGATCCCAGGGATAAACTGTCCACGCCCGGCGGTCTTGAAGCAAATCCCCGCCCACTGGCCGCTCCAGAGCCGACCTCGAGCTCCGTTGCCAAGGAAACCTCACATCCCTGGGTAGTCCCGCCCCTCGGCCGTAGTCTAGACTCAGACCTCCCCTCTGGTCCCCGGAGACTCCCCGCTCCTCACCCGGGAGACGCCTTCCTCGCCGCCCAGGGTCTGCAGCATCTTGGACACGTCGCGCACCACGCCCGGGTACTCCACACACACCATGTGGCGATCGCGCCGCAGCTCCACGGGGACGGCGACCCCCGGACCCCGGTCTGCCGCCGCCATCCTGCTCGTCGGGCCCGCCGCGGGCTGTCCCTCCTCGAGCTCCTAGAGGCCTCGCCTGAACTGTTCCGCGAAGGAATCGTTCCGGGCTTCCTCCCCGCTCGCGTTTGTCTAAATCCCTGAGTTCCGCGAGGCTCGAAGGCTTCTGGGAGCACACCCCCGAGGTGAGGCCCCGAGGCTCGGGGTAAACGACAGCCCGTCCCTCAACTTCGTGTTTAAAATGAGGAGGGTTGGAACTCGAGGGGCGGGGTAAGGACCTGTCTCTTCCACCAACCCGCGAGGGACCCGGAGGCTTGTAAGACACGCCCACTCTTTTAGCCAATGAGAACCCGAGGGACACGCCGAACTTTTTAGCCAATGAAGAGTCAGGAGGAAGCGAAGTTTCAGCCCCCTCCTTCCGCCTGCATAGGTTTTTAGCCAATAAAGAACCAGGACTAGGCCGGGTCTCCGCCCCTTCCTCGAATCCTACCCAATGACAGCTCGAGGGCGGGCTCGAGGTAGACTTCCGGCCAGTCTTCTTGCGCGCTGAGGTCCCAGTAATGAATTGGTTTCCTGACGCCGGGTCCGCCGGAGGGGTTTCTTGGGGGCTTGGCCCTCCACTCCTGCTGGCCTCCCCAGAACGGAGACCAGGAGGAGTTTAACCTGGAAATGGGGAGCGCAAGGGAAGTTCACTTTGAATTTTTTTTTTTTTTGGCCACGCCGCGGGTTATGCGGGATCTCAGTTCCCCGACCTGAGATTGAACCCCCCGCAGCTGGGCAGCGAAAGCCCGGAATCCTAACCACTAGACGATCAGGGAACTCCTGGGAGTTGTGCTTTGAATGCTCGCCCACCTCCACACACGGAAAACCGGGAGCGCCCCCCTCCCTCCGTGAGAGCTCGGGGCAGAATGCGGGTGTCTGTCCTTCGTTTCTTAGACAGTTATTTAGCGCCTGCTGTGTGCTGGGCATTACTCAGAACCTAACAGAGGAGAGAAGCATTAAGTGAGCGGCTGTGGAAGGCCCTGAAAGGAGGGACCGGGGCCATTCTAGGAAATGATAGAAGACAAAACTGTTAACAGCAGGCAGGTAGCTACGTATGAGAAGAGACGGAGGGGCAGGGGCCAGGTGGCAGGGGGTCCATGGGCAGACAAGGAAAAACAGGAGCCTCCAGACTGACAGGAAACGACACATTTTGAGTGATAAGTGTCCTGGAAGCATACAAAGAAAGGTGAGGAAAGGCGGGAGTCTCTTGCGTCCAAATGTAACCTGTTGCTCAGTATGCTCTCATTACAATAATATTAGCCTCACAGAAATACCCATCATGCACCGACGCCATGACAATTCTCATCTAAGCTAAATAAGGACAAAAATCCCTCCTACCCTCGGGAAGATGGAGCTGGGATGAAAATCAGGGAATACGAACCCCAAACTCCTCCTTCCCCAGTGAATATTCCGCCCCTTCCTTTGTATGCCCCTCACAACTGGCTTGCCAGAGAAACCCAGGGCAGCAGCGCTTCACCTGTCTGCTCGCTTTCCCTCAGAGGGTATTCTTGCTTAAATAAATTCTCACTTTACTTTCTAAACCTCCCTGCTTCATCTCTGAATTCTTTCGCGATGAAAAAAGAACCTGGGCTTCCCTGGTGGCGCAGTGGTTGAGAGTCTGCCTGCCGATGCAGGGGACAGGGGTTCGTGCCCCGGTCCGGGAAGATCCCACATGCCGCGGAGAGGCTGGGCCCGTGAGCCATGGCTGCTGAGCCTGCGCGTCCGGAGCCTGTGCTCCGCAACGGGAGAGGCCACAACTGTGAGAGGCCCGTGTACCCCCCCAAAAAAAACCTTAAATTCACCAGGAACAAAACTATAAGAAGCGAAGTAGGGGGAGATGAAGGGTCAGAGGTCGACATAGGCCAGACCTAAAAAGGATGTACCTAACGGATTGGCTTTTTCTGAGTGCAGTGGAGAGCCTTTGAAGGGTTTTATGCAGGGAGTGCCAGAATCTGATTTATGCATTTAAAAGACTCTATATGGTTGTTGTGTAGAGAATAGACCAGAAAAGGCAAAAGTGGATTCAGATAAACCAGGAGAGGCTGCATAATCCACGTAAGAGATGCTGCCTGGGGTCAGGGAAGTGGCAGTGAGTATGGAAAGAAGGGACTGGGGACTTCCCTGGTGGTCCAGTGGTTAAGACTCCGCACTCCCAATGCAGGGGGCCTGGGTTTGAGTCCTGGTTGGGGAACTAGATCCTGCATGCATGCCACAATTTAAAAAAAAGGATCCCGCACTCGGCAACTAAGACCCAGTGTGGCCAAATAAATAAATAAATACTTAAAAAAAAAAAAAAAAAAGGAAAGAAGGGATCAGATTTAAGGATGTCATGGGATAAAAATCAGTAAGAGCAAGGGACCCCTTGGATATGGGTACCCCAAGTTTCCAAAGTGATTTCTGAATCGAGATTACCTCATTATTCTAGATGGATTTAAGAAGACCAAATAAATGGCTGCAAAGACCACGAAATACATTTTTAAAAGAAAAGTGTGTAATCTGAGTGTGAGATATGTGTCATCGGCTGGGAGCCCCGAGACTTTGAAAAGAAGGCCCCTCTGAGAGCACAGTGAGGAATCAACCGAGAGGATGTGGAGGACGGGCCAGAGGAGGCTGGACATGAAGGCTTAGCAGTCCCTGACCGGCCTTCTCCTGTGGGAACTTGCATATTCTACCATCAAAGAAGATTCTATGCTGTGAGGCCAGGATAATTCTCTAGGCTTTTCCATGCCTTGAGAGGAAATGTCATTTTAAACTTCTCATGTCCTTTGCTCTCCTTCCATGCTCACCAAGCAGTATTCTGGGTTGGTTTAATTTTCCAGAAAGGAGAATCTGAATAACAGATGTATATTTTTACCCCTGCCCACAATTGTAAATTAATAAATTGGTGTGTTTATATCAGCCCCCTGTGAGTTTGGTACACATGAGTCAGTCCTGAGAGCTGTCACTGTCGGTAGAGTGCCTGATGAAATATTGGATACACAGTTAAATTAGATTGGATACATACATAATGTTGGGGACATACTTATAATAATTATTTTTTCGTTATTTATCTGAAATTCCAACTTAGCTAGGTATATTTTTATTTGCTAAATATGACACTCTTACCCTGGGTATTGAAGGAATTGAGTTTCTGAACCTGCAAAGCTGATTCTAAACTACCCACAGCCTTAGGGTGTCCACTGAGGTCCTGACCAACCTCTAGCCCCCAATCCAATGATCCTTTAGTTCTGTCTGCTCTAATCTGTTCTCCTTATGGAAGCAAGAGTGAGCTCTCTAGAATGAAATCTCACTCTGGCTTTGTCTGCAGTGACTCCCCCACCCATTCCCCATCCCACCACTTGGCTGACCCCTCAGCACCCTTCAGGGTTCCATGTAGAGATCACCTTGCCTGGAGAGTTTGGTGTCACCCTCTGCGCCCCTGACATCCAAACTCATCCTGTCACACAATCTGCAGCGCTGTTTTATTTCTTTGTTATTTCTCTTCCACCAGAGCTGCAGCTTCCTGAGGGCAAGGACTTTGTCTTACCTGGGATCCAAGGTGGTGAGGTCAGAGACAGGAGTAGGGTAGTGAGGCCGGGCTGGGAGGGAAGGGAGGCCAGGAAGGCTCAGGAGCCCAGTTAAAGAAGCAGCTGGGACTTTCCCCAAACATCACAGCATTGGGAGCAGGTAACAATGACACTTAATAATTGCACACCGAGGCGGTCTTTCCCTGCCCGGTTTCCGGGCATCCTTCCCCACCCTCATCCTCCTGCAGTGGGAGTTTTCATCCCTTTGGACAGAAGGGCTTGGGGTCTCTGCAGCTCTCGCCACCTCCTGTGGTCTGGATTGGGGTGGGGGCCAGGGGCGGCTGGTGCATACCACTCCCACCCAGGAGAGATGCAACCGCCAAAAGAGACCTGGGTGTTGGTGACCAGTGTTTGCTGCTCAGGAAAAGGTGGGGACCCCGGCAGGAGACATTGAAGGGTGCTCCTTCCACTGCCCAATGTGGTGGCTGAGCTGCCTTTCCCCGGCTCAGAGACCCTCCGCCGAGACAGGCAGAGGAGCCGGCTCTCTCCTCTTGGGTCTCAGGCTGAATCTTGGCCTCAGCCTAAGTCTTGCAGGAGCTTTGCATCTCGAAGCTTCGAGTATTGTCTGTCCACCCCAAGTGGAGTTTCTGCCTTGCCCTTGTGGGGGACGGCCTGCTTTACCTACTGGTCCTCATTGGGGTGTCTGGAGACTGGCCCACACGGTTTGAAACTTTATGCCTGCTTCAATGTTTTCTTTCACATGGCATGCCACGCGTGAGTGCCGGGGAGGAATGCGGGGATAGGAGGTATTAGATGCATAAAGCTCTCATCATCAAGGCGAAACAGGTTATTTCTATCTTGGGAGTGTAAAACAGGGCTCAGTGTAGTCAAATACGAAGACAAACATTAGTTCCATTCATCAATCATTCAACGAAAACTTTTTCAGTCTCCACCATGCACCAGGCAGTAGGTCCCTCCGCAAGAAGGGAGACAGGTAATAAACACGTACATAATTCTCACACCTGGCATGCTGTGTATTATATGTGCTAAGAAAAAAGGCAGCCTAAGGGGGTGTAGTGTGCTGAATGGGGGTCCCTAGGACACGCCCACATCCTAATCCCTGAGATCTGCCAATGTGACCTTATATGGAAAAAGGGTCTGTGCAGAGTGATTAAGCTAAGGATTTTGAGATAATGGGATCTTCCTGGGTTATCCAGCTGGGCCCTAAACCCAATGACAAACGTCCTTAGAAGAGAAAGGCAGAGGAGATGGGACACACAGAGAAGAGGAGGCCTTGTGATCACAGAGGCAGAGATTGGAGTCATGTGGCCACTAGTCAAGGGTTGCTGGCAGCCACCAGATGCACTGGACAGGGCAGGAGGGACCCTCTCCTCCAGCCTTCAGAGAGAGCCCGGCCCTGCTGACACCTGGATGTCGGACTTCTGCCCTCCAGAGCTGTGAGAATACATTTTTCTTGGGTTTTAAGCCACCTAGTTTGTGGTCATTTATTACGGCAGCCACAGGAAACTCATACAGGAGGACAGAGTCATTGGGTTTTAAAGCATTTTCAAGGGGCTTCCCTGGTGGCGCAGTGGTTGAGAGTCCGCCTGCTGGTGCAAGGGACACGGGTTCGAACCCCGGTCCGGGAGGATCCCACATGCCGCGGAGCGGCTGGGCCCGTGAGCTATGGCCGCTGAGCCTGCGCATCCATAGCCTGTGCTCCACAATGGGAGAGGACACAATGGTGAGAGGCCACAATGGTGAGAGGCCCGCGTAACGCAAAAAAAAAAAAAAAAAGCATTTTCAAAATTCATTTTTGAGTCGTGACACTTTCTGTCACGAGTGGGGCAGTTTTTCTGCTGTTGACTTTAAAAATATATATGCACAACGTGAGAGTTGCGAGTTAAGTTTTATTTGGGGCAAAATGAGGACTGCAGCCCAGGAGACAGCGTTTCAGATGGCTCTGAGAACCTGCTCGGAGGAGGCCAGGGGAGGGGCCGGGATATACTGGAGTTTTGCAACAAAGGGCAGGTAGTCGGGAACGTCAAAGGATTATTGTTAATGAAAGAAAACCAGACATCTCAAGTTAAGGAAGTTAGCGCTTCTCTATGTCTGGGAAGATGCAAGAGGCTGGGCTCACTGAAATCATTCCTTGATTGATGTGCACCTCAGCTTTCTGGGGCCGGTATCTTGTGTTTTCACATCCTGAGTTTCCTCAGCGCTCACCGCAGGGAGTGGCTGCAGTCTGACAGCTGCTAGATGGCAGGTATTCTTTTCAGCCCTGAGTTTCCTCAGGGCTCACCAGCTCACGATGGAGGGCTGCAATCATTGGTGACTGTGACCTCCTTTGTTTATTGATATGGCAGGAAATATTCCTTTTTTTTTTTTTGCGGTACGCGGGCCTCTCACTGCTGTGGCGTCTCCCGTTGCGGAGCACAGGCTCCGGACGCACAGGCTCAGCGGCCATGGCTCACGGGCCCAGCCGCTCCACGGCATGTGGGATCCTCCCGGACCGGGGCACGAACCCGTGTCCCCTGCATTGGCAGGCGGACTCTCAACCACTGCGCCACCAGGGAAGCCCGGAAATATTCCATTTATCACTGCTCTCTCGAGTTACTGGAAGTCATTCACTGCATGGCAGGCCTCCCCCTCATCCCTCACCCCTTTCCTGAAATCAGGGACCCCCCTGTTCATCGCAGCACTATTTACAATAGCCAGGACATGGATGCAACCTCAATGTCCATTGACGGATGAATGGATAAAGAAGATGTGGTACAAATATACAATGAAATACTACTCAGCCATAAAAAAGAATAAAATAACGCCATTTGCAGTGACATGGATGGACCTAGAGATGATCATACTAAGTGAAGTAAGTCAGACAGAGAAGGACAAATATCATATGATATCACTTATATGCGGAATCTAAAAAAATGGCACAAATGAACTTATTTATGAAACAGAAATTATAGTCACAGAAGCAGAAAACAAACTTATGGTTACCAAGGGGGAAAGTGGCGGAGAGATAAATTGGGAGATTGGGATTGACATATACACACTACTATATATAAAATAGATAACTAATAAGAACCTACTGTATAGCACAGAGAACCCTACTCAATACTCTGTAATGACCTGTATGGGAAAAGAATCTTAAAAAGAGTGGATATATGCAGATGTATAACTGATTCACTTTGCTGTACAGCAGAAACTAACACAACATTGTAAATCAACTATACTCCAATAAAAATTAATTTTAAAAAAAAGAAGAGAGAGAGAGAAAGAGACCCCCATTCCCAGGCTGGAGGCTGTCTCTGAGGGGGCACAGACTGTTGAATGCCCCATGCACGACCTAGATGGTTGAATGGCAGCAAAGAGGGGTTTCACAAAGGCTCGCTGGGCAGCCTCCGTGTGCGGGACCCTGTGCCAGGCACCGATGACCAGCGGGGGAGACCGTGAGATGGGCAGAGACCACGTCTGATCAGCTGAGACAGACAGCAAGCAAAGGAAGCAAATCAATACGTAATACAATACCAGGCAATGAGGCTGCAGGGGAGAAACAAAGTCCAGTTTATGTTGTCTTTTCCTGCAATGGGTCCTGCAGCGTGTTTCCCCAGCACGCCCCACCCCACTCCTCCAGACCCCAGGGAGTCACAAGGTGAGTTCTCCACCAAGTCCGCGCAGGCTCAGATCCTCCCTGGGTATCTGGGCACCCCGGTTTGGGAGCGGGTGCAGTGGCCGGCACCCTCGACATCTTCCTATCCTCTGTTCCCGCCCCTGGGCTGTCCCAGCGTCCCAGTCCCCGTTCCCTGATTGAGGACACATAGCTGTCCTATCTGCAGAGGTACCCCAGATAACCCCAGGGCGTTGGAAAGGGGCTGCTGGCTGATTGGTAAGGCCGAGTCCCATGGAGCGGGGTGGGGAAGCAGCCTGACACCCGTCTAACCCACAACTCCCGCATCTGATTCCGGTCCAGGGTCTGAATACTGAATCCTGGCCGGCGAGTCCATTCTTTGTGTGTGTGTGGGGGGAGGTTGGTACCTGGGATGGGGGGGTTATTGATCCTCTATTAACCGAGGGCAAGGAGGGTTTTGGAAAATGTTTCCTTTGGGCCCCAGAATCTGAATATTTCTTCCTGGGCCGCTGGGTTAGTCTGTGGAGCACACAGTGAGGGTTTAACACTCCCCAGCCGGAACTGGATTCTCACTGCACCCTTAGGACGGGACAGAAGGCGTAGTGTTCACTTTCGGCCACGAGGTGGCGACAGAGCGTCCACGTTGGCAAACACCGCCACCTGGTGGTCACGCTACGCCCACGACACCCTGGAAGAAAGGGCAAAGTGGCGGCAGAGGAAGGGAAACGGACCAGGGGCCTCTTAAGAAGTCTGTGCTGGGGTCAGCAGCCAGCTCCCTCTCAAGTCCGACCGCGGGGGAGCGTGGCCACCCCTCTCCCCGGCTGCACAGGTACAAGTCCACCCAGGCCCAGGCATCCTCTCACAGAGCCCCGCCGCTGCGATGCAAATGATGGGGGCGTGGAGGATGGGGTTTTTTTGTTTTGTTTTGTTTTTGCGGTACGCGGGCCTCTCACTGTTGTGGCCTCTCCCGTTGCGGAGCACAGGCTCCGGACGCGCAGGCTCCGCGGCCATGGCTCACGGGCCCAGTCGCTCCGCGGCATGTGGGATCCTCCCGGACCGGGGCACGAACCCGTGTCCCCTGCATCGGCAGGCGGACTCCACCTTATTTATTTTATATAGAGTCGTTTGTACTTCCTAATCCCGTGCCCCTATGTTGCCCCTCCCTCTTCCCCTCCCTCCACTGGTAACCACTAGTTTGTTCTCTACATCTGTGAGTCTGCTTCTTTTTTGTTATATTCTTTAGTCTGATGGGGCTTTTTGGTTTCACATATAAGTGATATCATACAGTATTTGTCTTTCTCTGTCTGACTTATTTCACTTAGCATAATGCCCTCCAAATCCATCCATGTTGTTGCAAATGGCAAAATTTCATTCTTTTTTATGGCTGAGTAGTATTCCATTATATATATATATATATATACACACTCCAGATCTTTATCCATTTGTTTGTTGATGGACACTTAGTTTACTTCCATATCTTGGCAATTGTAAATAATGATTCTATGTACATTGGGGTGCATGTATCTTTTTGAATTAGTGTTCTTGTTTTTTTCAGATATATACCCAGGAGTGGAATTGTTGGGTCATAGTTCTGTTTTTAGTTTGAGAATGTAGTCACTTCTGTGATAGGTAAGTTATTGGTGGCCAACCCATGTAAGAATGGCTTCCAGAAATACCCTCTTACCACCTTCTGTGACGGTTTGCTGGTGGTGTGATATGAAGGTCCACGGCCAGAGGCAGTATAGCAGCCAGAGCCAGAGGCCTGTCTATGGAAAATTCCTCCATCCTGCAGACGTGTAAAACTGTAAGCAGAGGAATATAAAATGGTGAAGCCACTGTGGAAAACAGTATGGCAGTTCCTCAAAAATTAACAATAGGATGGCCATATGATCCAGCAATTCCACTCCTGGGTACACATCCAACATAATTAAAAGCAGGGTCTCAAAGACATATTTGTACACCCATGTTCATAGCAGCATTATTCACAATAGCCAAATGGCAGAAGCAACCCAAGCGTCCTTCAACAGATGAATGGATAAACAAATATAGTCCATCCATACAATGGAATATGAGTCAGCCTTAAAAAAGAAGAAAATTCTGGGACTTCCCTGGTGGTGCAGTGGTTAAGAATCCGCCTGCCAATGCAGGGGACACGGGTTCAAGCCCTGGTCCAGGAAGATCCCACATGCTGTGGAGCAGCTGAGCCTGTGCACCACAACTACTGAAGCCCGCGCGCCTAGAGCCCATGAGCCGCAACAAGAGAAGCCACAGCAATGATCCCACGCACCGTAGCAAAGAGCAGTCCCTGCTCGCTGCAACTAGAGAAAGCCCGCGCGCAGCAAGGAAGCCCCCAAGGGTTATTTAGAAGTGTATTGCTTGATATCCCCAAACTGGGGAATTTAAAAATTGTCTTTTCTGTTATTGACTTCTAGCTTAATTCCACCATAGTCAGAGAAAATATTTTATATGATTTCAACCCTTTTGAAATTTTGGGGGACTTGCTTTATGGCCTGGCATATGGTCAGTCTTGTTAAGTGTTCCAGGTACAGGGCTTCCCTGGTGGTACAGTAGTTAAGAATCTGCCTGCCAATGCAGGGGACACAGGTTCGATCCCTGGTCTGGGAAGAGCCCACATGCCGCGGAGCAACTAAGCCCGTGTGCCACAACTACTGAGCCTGCGCTCTCGAGCCTGCGAGCCACAACTACTGAAGCTTGTGCGCCTAGAGCCCGTGCTCCACAACAAGAGAAGCCACTGCAATAAGAAGCCCACGCACCGCAATGAAGAGTAGCCCCAGCTGACCACAACTAGAGAAAGCCCGCGCACAGCAACGAAGACCCAACGTAGCCAGAAATTAATAAATAAATTAATTAATTTAAAAAAAAGTATTCCAGGTACAGCAGAAAAGAATGTGTGCTCTTCCGGTGTCAGGTGTAATGTCCTATATCATTCCCAATGTGCTCTGTGTGTGTGTGTGCATGTGTGTGTGTCTGCTCCTTCCATAAGAGATGTGTTAAAATTTCCCACTATGATTGTGAATTTGTCTATTTCTCCTCTTATGTTTGTCAATTTTGCTTTGTTTGTAATTGAAGTCCCTGTTATGATGTACATATAAATTTAGAAATGTTACACATTCCTGGTAAATGGACCATTAATCATCATTAAATGTTCTTCTTTATCTCTAGGAAAGTCTAAGTTGTGTGATATTAATATAGCTAGAAGAGACTTGTTCTGGTGAATGTTTTCATGATATATATCTTTTTCCATCTTTTCACTTTCACTCTTTCTGTATCGTTATATTTTAAATCTATTTCTCATAAGCAGGATGTAGTTGTGGATTTTTTTCTTCTAATATCGTTTGTCTTTTAACTGGAGTATTGAACCTTTTTATATTTAATGTAATGCTGATATATTGGGTTTAAATCTTTCATATTCCTATTTTTCTGTTTGTCCAACTGTTAAGTCCTTTCCCTCCCTTTCTCTTCTTCCATTATACTAATCATATTTGCTTATTCCATTTTCCCCACATATAACTAGTTGTACATACTTTTACTGGTTACCCTAGAGATTATAATATGAACTCTTGATCTATTAAAGTCAAACATAAATTAATACTTTTATCACTTCCATGACACAAAGACACATTGAGACAAACCCCGCTTGTCTTTTGTGTTGTTATAAAGTCATGTATACATATCTGTATATGTATTAAATGAATTTCATTGAGGTATAATTTACCTGCAGTAAAATACATCCAGTTGAAGTGTACAGTTCCATGAGTTTACAAATATATGAATGTAGTCACCACCTCAATCGTGACACAGGATATTTTACCCAAAGGATTTGCTAGTTCTCTTTGCAGTTAGTCACAGTCACCAGTCGGGGCCAAGAAAACAGACGTGGGTCCAGGGGCTCTGGGTGGTGACCAAGGAGGCATTTGAGCCCAGGGCTTACTCAAACATGCAAAGATGGCCTGGAAATTGTCCTCCCCTCGAGACCACCTACAGGAGGAAATTTCTCCACAAGGAAGGCAGAGGGCGTCCTGGACGGTCAAAGGGGGAAAAAGACAAATGAGCCCAAACTGGACATATCCGTCTCCCTCCAAGCCCGCTGCTCTAGGATTCCCTTTCCCAGGAATGGCGGTCCCAGAAATGTGGGCACCACCCTGGATTCCCTGCTCTCCCTGGCCCCTCACTTCCCACAGCCTCATGGTCTGCTCCACCACCTAACAGCATCGGGAGTCCACACCTTCCCACCCCTTCCATCACCCCAGTTCACGTCTCCTCTCAACTGTACCACCATGACAGCCTCCTAAAGGGGGTCCCACATCCATTTATATATTTTCCTTTCAGGAGGATGAGTAACGGGATACACGTGGTTCAAAATCTAAGACACCAAAGCCTTTTGGTATAAAGACCTCCTTCCCACTCCTTTCCCCAGACACGGGAATCACCATTTCTCTGGAGGTGTTATCAGTTTCTTGTTTCTCTTTTTGGAGATAATCTACATAGTTATAAGCAAAATTGTATAGATATTGTTCATCCCCCTTAAAAAAGTGAACTAACCCACAAAGGAGTTTTTTAATTCTATTTTCCCTCTAATAAATGGCTGCACATGCTTTTGCTGGCTTCCTAGAGATTATAATATGAATTCTTGTTTTAAAGTCAACTCTAGGGAATTCCCTGGCGGTCCAGTGGTTAGGATTCTGTGCTTCCACTACAGGGGGCAGGGGTTCGATCCCTGGTTGGGAAACTAAGATCCCGCAAGCCATACAGTGTGGCCAAGAAAAGAAAAAAGTCAACTCTAAGTGAATTGACGACAAATGATAGCTTACTATACACTCCCTTCCATACCCGCCTTTTTCACGTTACGATATGTCATGGAAATTAGTCTGTATCAATTCGCATGGCACTTCCTCATTTCTTTGAACGGATGCACAGTGTTCCACTGTATGGTTGGACCATGATTTATTTAACCAGCCCTCTTTGAGGGATACTTAGGTTGTTTCCAACCTTTTGCAAATACAGGGTAGCAATGAATCACTGTTGTGTGTCAACACATGGGCAGATATCTGTAAGATATTGTTGGCTCAAAGGGCACGTACATCTGTGATTTTGTTAGACGGCACCAAAGGTTCTCCCATTGGGGTCACCACCCTATATGATCTCTCCTTCCCCACCCCCCACGAGGCCAGGCTGTGTGAGGGTCACAGGGGCCTGTGGGGCCTCAGGCCATCCTCCAGCCCTGACTCCCTTGGGCACCTCCACCTCCCCGTTTCCCCGGCTTCACCGCCTTCGCAGGGCTTGGTGCCTGCCTTGCCGCCCCGCAGAAGCCAAGGGGCGCTTCTCGCTCAAAGAGCCTTGGCTGCTCATTGCTGGGGTTGAGGGAGGCAGGGACCCCAAAACCTTTAACAGAGATCCTGGGGGTCCTGCTCCCCCAGACTCTCCAAACCGCATCCATTTTGCCCCCTACCCCCCGCCCCCAATTCCTAACCCTGCGGCTCCAGGGGACCCCCAGAGCCTCCGTGCTTTTGCCCCCGCCCTCCTCTTCTTCTCAGGGCGACCTCTGAGAACAGGTGTCCGTCTCCCACTTTGGAGAGGCCCCTGTACACGGCACACGTGGTGCCCACTACCCCGAACCCCCACCCCCACCCGATTGCTTGTGGTTGGTGGGGTCTCTTTGGCCCGTTTCCCGGCGCCTTTCACAAGACAGACAGAGGGCGGCTAATGAATGAGATCGTCGGGGAGCGAAAGCAGAACCGCGCCGGGAGTCCCGCGCGCTCCACCCACCCTGCGGGAGCGGCCACCAGGGGGCGCCGTGCCCTCCCGACTCCGCAAGGACCCCGCCCGGGTCCCCGCGGGAAAGGGATGAACGACCCGAATAATTCAGCATTTCCGGCCTCAGGACCAGCCAGGGCTACGGCCCCACCTGACGCTTGGAAGAGGGGGAGAGAGATGGGGAGGGAGAAGAGGTGGGCGAGAAAGGGAGGAAGGGGGGAGTGGGGAGGAGGAGAGGGAGAAGAGGGAGGGGAAGAGGGAGGGAAGGGGCGCTGCGGCCCTGGATGCTATACTGCCAGCGTTCCGGGCTCGACCCCTCGCGGTCTGCCCAGCGCAGGGATGCCACCTCGGTACCCAGGACTGGAGGTGTGGGTGTCGGGAGGAGAGCGGCCCACGGAGCCGGGACTGAATCCCCGATCCTTGGGGCAGGGCTTACCTTCGGATTAAAAAGCCTTTGGGCAGAGCTCCCTTAAAATTCAGCCAAGCTATGGACAAGCCTACGCCTCGGTTTCCAAGGCTGTAAAACAGGGATACGTAGCGGCAGCTATTTATACGGGAAGTCCTCCGTGTGCATGCAGGGTCCCCTTTGGGATGGGTCTTCCAAGACGATCGGATCACATTAAGGGCTGGTCCTCCCAATGGGTAGTGGTGCTCTCTCCCTGCGGCAGGGTCTCACATCCATTCGCTAATGGCCGGGAAGTCCATGCAGCTCAGGTAGGACTGACCGGGGCTTCCGGACCCCAAGTCACAGACCCCCACCCCAGCCCTGGGCCCTCACCATGCACCAGCCCCTTGGGGTGGGAGTGGGGAACACAGGCCCATTATTTTGTATGCCCATCCATCCACCCATCCATCCATTGAAAAATATTTACTTGCTAGATGCAGGGGAAGCAGGGGAGACCTTCACGGGTTGTGTTCAGACAATGGCACAAATGGTTATTTGATGACAATTATGATCAATGTCAGAGGGGAGAATCACGGAGGGCTGTGAGAGTCTGTCCCGGGCGAAGCCAGGCCTCCTCGGAAGGTGCATGTGGGTTGAAACTAGAATGAAGAAGGAGCAAACCTGGTGGAGAATTGAGGGAACCACCTTTCAGGCAGAGGGAACAGCTTTCTGGGAGACCCTGAGGCCAGCAAATCCCCTCTGGGAGGAAGAGGAGAAGGACACTGGGATTCTGGCGCGGCTGCATTGTGGGTGCTCACTTGCTTCGTCCTGGAGGGAAGTGGCCTCTCCCCGAGCTCTCCCGCAGCCCCCAGGTCCCTTCCTGCTCCATTCAGAGCGTGCCTGGCCTGGCTGGCCTCGGTGGTGGAGGACGTGGCTGCCCGTCTCTTCACCTGCACCACGAGCTGTTTGCTGCTGGGCTCTGGTTCCAAAGCCTTTGTTCAACAAACACTAAGACTACACTCTACCCACCGGCTTTTTTTTTATGGTGCTAAAATATACATGACATACCGTTTGCCATTTTCACCATTTTTAGGTGTACAGTTCAGTGTATTAATTCCATTTGCGTTGTTGTGCAGCCATCACCACCATCGATCCCCACAGCTCTTTTCATCTTGTAAAACTGCAACTCTGTCTTCAAACCCTAACTCCCATTCCCCCTCACCCCCAGCCCCTGGCACCCACCCTTCTACTTCCGTTTCTATGAATTTGACCATTCTAGGTCCCTCATAGAAACGAGATTTGTCCTTTCGTGTCTGTCTTGTTTCACGTAGCATAAGGACCGCACGGTTCATCCATGTTGCAGCCTGTGTCAGAACTTCCTTCCTTTTTAAGGCTGAAAGATAATCCATTGTATGGACAGATCACACTTTGTTTATCCACCATCTCTGGATGGACACGGGCTGCTTGCCTTCTGGCTGCTGTGACCCCGCCGGCTTTTCTTGCTTCTTGCTCAGCACCTTGGGCCAAGCACACACCACATGAGCAGTTGATATTTTGCAAACTTGTAGCATGGAGGGAGGGTAGACCCCTCTTGAACAGCTCTCTCACTTTTGCATCTTGGGAAACTGAGGCCCAGAGGAAGAAGAGGACTGCCTCAAAGTCACAGCGAAGGCTTGAGGAGCTCCAAGTCGGCTCGGAGGACTTAAATAGGCGTAAGGCCCTTGGACCCAAGCCTGTGCCTGGAGGTCCCCTCCAGGACCTGTTTCACTCCAGCCATCTCACCCTTTCCCGAGAAATGACCTCAAAAGCTGCCAGGTAGTCGGACCCTTGGCCCTGGGTGCCGAGCACTGTGCGGGCATTTGTCCCCAAGCCAAATGCTGACCTCCACCCCCAGCCTCGGAGACGGAGGTCAGAGCTGGGGGTTGCTCCTGCCTGGCATGGGCACCTTCACTCCCCAGGACAGCCCTGCCACGGGTTTTGTGATCGCTTTTACAGACGGGCAGATGGGCCCAAAGTAGAGAAATGACTTGCCTAGGATGGCGGAGCCCCGCACAAGCCCTAACTTCAAAACCATCATCGGTCCATCTGTCCGACCCCACTGGTGGAGGAAGCCAGTGGCCTCAGTCCCCAGCCCCCTCCCATGTCCAGAGGCCTCCTGAGATGGAGGCAGAGACCCAGGGTGGGGCTCCAGGTCTGGCCCGACTTTGGCCTGGAAGCCTGGACTCCCGCTGGAGAGGTCTCCAGGGCTGACGTGGCTGCGGTGACCTCGGCCTCCCCGCGCCCTCCTCGGAGGTTGCTCCCAGCCCTGCAGTGGCCCGCCGCTCCCTCCACCGGGCCTGCAGAGGACGGGCACCCTCACCTCCTCACGTGGCTGGGCGTGCACGGAGCAGGGTCTGCAAGCTGAGCTGCAGAGGGCCACCTGGGTGGAGGGCATCCGTGGGTATGCTCCCACTGAACTTTCTGTGAAGGCCCCCACCCTTCTCTTTCTCCCTCCCCGGTGTGGTGGGATGGCAGCATCAGCTCCAGCTGCTGCTGTGGCGGGGTGCTTCCTCTTTGCCTGACTCGCTCTGCGGTGGCCCTGGGCCCTCTGGCCACCCGATGGCATGCCTCGGCGGCTTCCTCGAGGCCAGGCCTCCACATCCCACACCTGTGGCAGCTTTTGCTGCTTTAGAAGCTTTATCTGCCAGAGGGGCTTTGAGGGCGAGTGGGACCCTTATCTCCCCGCCAGGGGCCTGTCCTACAGTTGGGGCTTTGTAATCTGACATTGTGATTTTTTTTTACCCTTGTTTTTCCCCCCATGGAGGGAAGATTTGCTGAATCATCCAGGGGAGGTGGTTGGAGGGGGCCATGGGGTGAGGCAGCTGGAGGGCAGTGATAAGTCTGAGGCTGGGCTGAGGGGCGCGGGGAGCCGGGCAGGGAGGAAACCCCGAGCTGCGACGGTTTCCAGCTAAGATTGTTAGCTTCTGCAGAGCTGCCCTGGGGGCGCTCGCTCAGCTCAGGGGCCTGAACCTTCCTCCCAGAGGAGGGCTGGCCACAGGTGGGCATCCTTGAGCCAGCAGGGACTGGCCGGCTGGGACCGTGAGAGCCAACAGCAAGCCGTGGTGAATGTGACTGGGCACCGAGAATCCCAGGATGGCTCCTGTGACCCCTCTAGGTCACCCTCGCTCTACACTTTGACCTCTGTGGCCCCAACAGGGCACTGGCTGGCGCCAAAGCCCCCAGCAGGTTGGGAATGGAGCTGGGAGCAGATGGAGGCCTTATGTCTCCTCAGGGCCTTTGCACCTGCCATTCCTTGGCTTGGGGCAACCCTCTCCACTTTTGACAGATCAAATTCTTTTCATCATGGGACTTCCCTGGCGGTCCAGTGGTTAAGACTCCGTGCTTCCAGTGCAGGGGGCAGGGGTTCGATCTCTGGCTGGGAAACTAAGATCCCACATGCCCTGTGTCCTAAAAAAAAAAAAAAAAAAAAAATTCTTTTCATCTTTCGGATGTCTGCTTCCTCCAGGAAGACTTCCCTGACCCAGGGTTGGGCTTGGTGACCTCTCAGCCTCCTAGAGTCCCCTAGATGTCCCCTTTTTGGGTCTTGCTCCATCAGGTCCCAGCCCTGAGTGGATGCCCAGGTTGTTGTACAGAACCCTGAGCTTATCTCCTCGGAAACACTGAGAGGAGTTGCCTTCTATTGGGACTAAAATCCTGGGGCCTGCAAGGTGGGAAGGAACCCCCAGAGGGGGTGGGCTGGCCCCTGGGCCGCTCTCTGCTGCAGAGTGGACCCCCCGGCAGGGGGAGGTGGACCCCACCTGGGCCCTGGATGCCACAGCCTCCGCCTCCTCGGCCCTCACTCTCCCTGCAGGCTGGGTTGACCTCTAGGAGCGGGTCTCCCAGCCTCTGCTAGAGTTGGTGATCTAGTGGAGACTGACGTCCCATCAGCTTCGCAGGGCAGGGCGTGGGCCACATACAGAGACAGGGTCGTGCTGGGTGCAGTGGGAGGCCCAGGGCAGAGGCTGGGCTGGACGAGCTGAAGGCTTCCCCAGAACGCTCTCTGCCCCCCTGATTTCTGATTCCCCCCGGAGTCCGGTGGGCAACCGCAGCCCCGGGGAAGAGGGGTGATTGACGCCCCTGAGTCAGTGGCCACATCCCCTGCTGGTCCCAAAAGGGGCTTCTGGGGCAGGAAGAGCTGGCCGCGGTTGTCGCTTCTCTCCCTTCCTGCTGCCCGACTGAGCCCAGAGATAAGTCCTCGCTGGGCTGAGGGAGGCTCGGGGGGTGCAGTTCTTCCCCAGAAATCATGTCAGGGTTCCTCATGTGGAGGAAGGAGCCTGAGGACCACGATAACCCCTTTATTTTTAAGAGATCCGAGAGGAAGTCCCAAGTCACCCTTTGCAGAAATAGCTCTGAACTTCAGCCTGGCTCCAGCTGTCAGCAGGGACAGCCCACGAGTGTGGCCTGGGTCAGTTCATCACATGCTGGACCCGGGGATCCAGCCCGGGGCCTGTGCTCCAAGGTCAGAGCCACTGGCTAAGATGATAGCAACAACCACATTTATTTGTGCGTAACGTGGACAAAGGGCAGAGGCTCAGAGTCAAGGTGTTACCAGGCGCAGGCAGCAGGGGTCTGAGCTGCAGAAATGTGTCAGGCACCCCTGTTCTATCTTCCCGAATTTCAAGCCGTGCTCCATGTCTGGACACTGGCCTGAAGCCATGTGTGCCGCCGGCCCATGAATGCGCAAGCTCCAGTGTCTGTCTCCGACAGTTGTCACCTGCACCCTCCATTCCCTTGTTCAAGAGTCCACGAGGGGAAGGGGGGAAGGGATAAATTAGGAGTATGGGATTAACAGGTACACATTACTATGTGTAAAATAGATAAACAACACAGACTTACCGCATCGCCCAGGGAACTATGTTCAATATCTTGTAATAACCTATAAGGGAAAAGAATCTGAAAAATTCTATGTATGTACAGCCGAATCGCTTTGCTGTACATCTTTACATCTTGTAGATGTGGACACCGGTTTTTAACTTACTTTTCTTTCATGAAATACTTTGTTTTCCTAAAAAAAAATTGTGTATACCTGAAACTAACACAATATTGTAAATCAACTATGCTTCAATAAAAGAGAGAGAGAGAAAGAGAGAGTAGATCTTAAAAGTTCTCATCACAGGGCTTCCATGGTGGAGCAGTGGTTGGGAGTCCGCCTGCCGGTGCAGGGTACACGGTTCGAGCCCCGGTCCGGGAGGATCCCACATGCTGCGGAGCAGCTGGGCCCGTGAGCCGTGGCCGCTGAGCCTGCGTGTCCGGAGCCTGTGCTCCGCAACAGTGAGTACCCGCGTACCACAAAAAAAAAAAAAAAAAAAAAAAATCCACCGCGATGCTGCCCCCCAAGGTAGCCCTGCGGACCTGGGGACCTGCCCCTCCCTCTGACGGCCATCGCCAAGGGCGGGGGCCCAGGGGCATGGCTCGGGGCCGGGGACCAGCACCATGTCTGGAGCGGCTGCCCCTGCAGAGCACAGGCTCTCTGTGCGGGAGCTCTAGACCCGGGGGCGGGCGCAGGGTCCCAGGCCTCAGCCCCTCACCCCTCCTCCTTCTGTCGTCCCGCTCGTGGCCTCCCGGGTCCTTGTCCTCCTGGTCCTCGTCTACACGCACTCTGAGACTCAGTTTCCTCATTCGTCAGGCAGGGATGACCGTGAACCGACTCCCTGAGGGGTTGGTCCCTAAGGTGAACGGAGACTGACTTTCACCCCGAGACCACAGGGGCTGCAAGAGGAAAGGCTGGAGTGGGAAAGAACGGTGGAGAGGTGCCCTCCTGTGCCCTTTGCCTTCTGGGGCATGGAACTTTCCAGAAAAGGGGACTTTTTCTTTAAGCCTTGCTGAAGAGCAGGGCAGCATCAGGCCCGTTCTGCGGCCTGGAAGGCTGTGCCCAGGGAGAAATGGAGGCTCCCACCCACGCCTCCGTGGTACTGATTCCCAGCTGCATCTGCCCGTGCAGTCAAGGCCCCGCCAGGAACCTCAGAGGCCTCTTTTCCCTGGCTCTTGTCATTTGGGCGAAGTGGTTGGAAGGCTCCCTCCCTCTCTTTCTCTCTCATTCTCTCTCTCTCTGCTTCTCCCTTTCTCCCGCTCTCTGGGCCACCAGGCCCCTGATAACACTTGTAAGGCAGTATCGGCCCGGGAGCATCCTCCCACTGAAGCCCGCTGGCCTGCTCCGTGCTGACGGTTGGCAGGCGGCACCGTCTGATAAACTTATCAGGCCAAACCTGAGCACGGGCCGCTCAGCACAAGCCTCTGTCTCAGATTTCCCTCCTCCTGCCTTCCTGCAGCCCCCCGGCCCCCGTCATTGGAACCCCAGGCCCTGCCCAATCCCAGCTGGACCCCAGGGAGGTGGGAGGGAACAGCCCTCCACCGAGACCAGGAGGAAGAGCTGGGTGTCCAGTGTCTGGCCCGCTGCTCCCAAGCCAGGGGCTCCACCTTAGGGGTCCCACCCCACCTGCCACGAAGGAGCCAGGGGCCTTGATGGGCTTGCACATCCTTCTCAGAATTACTGGGGACCTCCTAGGTGCTGGGTCCTAAGCTGAGTGTTAAGACTGGACGCAGTGTCTGCCGGGAGATGGCTCTCAGGTTTGGGGGTTGGGTTCAGAGAGCCAGCACTGATGAAGGAGAAAAGACACTGACCCAAGGAGCTGTGCAGGGCCAGCAGCTTGGAGGGAGGAGTGGCGAGGCAAACCTCAAAGCAGGGAAATAATATTTGAGCCGAAGGAGCCTTTTTGTAATGCCGGTGATAATGTTATCATGCGTGCCCATGACAGAAAAATACAGTATACACGCTGAAAAGGAAGGAGAAGAAAATGCACAGCCCCCTTTGTGCAGCCCTTGTTGATATGCTTCTCTTTATCCTGCAACCTTCCTTCTGTGTGTGTAATTAACAAAATGGAATCATATGGTGTATACTGATTTTAAACCACTTTTTCACTTAAGATATCATGAACAGCTTCCTATGTTGATGCATTTATTCTGCAAAATCTATTTTCTGTTCAATTTTTTTTAGTAAAAAATACACACACACACACAAATCCAAGTCTCTTTTATAGATAGCATTGAGGGTGAAGTCAACCCTCTTTCCCAGCCCCCAGAAGCAACTGCTATCAATGGTTTGATGGACCTTCTTTGGATTTGTTTCTCTACGCATCTACAAATGTACGTTGTGCTGTTTTTATAGAACCAGTGCGCAATCGTGAAGCAAGCGTTTCTCACTCCACACCAGCACCCAGGCCCCTTCTGGGTCAGTCCTTATAAAGCACACTGGCTCCAGGGACTTCCCTGGTGGCACAGTGGTTAAGAATCCGCCTGCCAATGCAGGGGACACGGGTTCGAGCCCCGGTCTGGGAAGATCCCACAGGCCGCGGAGCAACTAAGCCCGTGCGCCACAACTACTGAGTCCACGTGCTGTGAAGCCCGCACGCCTAGAGCCCGTGCTCTGCAACAAGAGAAGCCACCGCAGTGAGAAGCCCACGCACCTCAACAAAGAGTAGCCCCTGCTCACTGCAACTGGAGAAAGCCTGAGCACAGCAAAGAAGACCCAATGCAGCCAAAAAAAAAAAATAATAAAGCACACTGGCTCCTTTCAATGGCTGCTTGGATGACCATTGTCTGGGTGCACCATCGGTCACTTAGCCAATCTCCTCTCCTGGGAGGTGAGGACAGTTGCAATTTGTTTTTTCCATTTTCAACAGGCTTCAGAAGATGATCTTGTAGCTAATCTGTGGCCCATTCGTGACTACTTTTCTTTCACACAAATTCCTAGGAGTAGAATGGAAGGTCAGGGGGTGAGCACGTGTTGGAAAATCTATGCACTTGTGGGACTTCCCTGGTGGTCCAGGGGTTAAGACTCCTTGCTTCCAATGCAGGGGGCGTGGGTTCAATCCCTGGCTGGGGAACTAAGATCGCGCATGCTTCGCGGCCAAGAAAAAAGAAAAGAAAAATCTATGCAGTCGAGGTGCGTTTCAAGGGTTCAGGGGAGGGGAGAGGAGATTTTAGAGGAGGGAACACCGTGGGCAAAGGGTGGGAAATGGCATCGGGAATTCCCTAAAGGCCTTTGGGGGAATAACAGGAAAGACTTGGCTTCCTGTCCAGAATCCCAGGGAAGTGGGATGTGCGGCCACGACGGTCTCCTGTGCGTCCTCCTTCCATCCCGGGGGGCTCCCCTCTCTGACCAGCCTCAGCATGGAGCCAGGAGGAGCTCAGGGCAGCTGGTGCCGCTATCATCCCCAATATACTGACTCAGAACCTGACTTGGAACCGCCTCCAGTCCCCAGTGCTCCCGCTGGGCTCCCCAGACCACACCATGCGTCCACCATGGATTGTCTTTCTGAAGCTCAGCTCCCTTGTCTCTTGGGCTCCTCCCTTGGTCCAAAACAATCAATGGCTCAGGGGCCTTGGGAAGATTCTTCTGGGTCTTGGGTCTCTCCTGCTGCCCCTGGCCCGTGCCAGGCTCTGCCCCAAGCTGTGTGGCCCTCCCAGCTTTGGACGCTTCTGGCCGGCCCAGCTTCTGCATCATTCTCTGGTCGTGTCTCTTCTATCCCCTGTCCTCCACCCTCACCCTTTTACTTGTCCTGTTCCTTCCCTCTGGAGTAGCCTGTGCCAGCCTGAGGGGGAGCCCATCCAGGGCTGGGAAGGTTAGGTCATGGCCAGGGGCTGGACTTGATTCTGCAGGTGATGGACGGAGGCACACTTGGTGAACTTTCAGAACAGGTCCTGTTCTTCTAGATGATCCAGAACCCTACATCCTTCCACTGCCCGCACTGCCCCAGCGCCCAGGCTCTGCCACCTCCATTCCCAAATCCATCCACGCCTTCCGGGCCAGTGCAGTCAGCTCTGGGCGGTCACGCTTGGGGACAGGCTGGGGTCAGCTCAGCCACCCGTGTGAATGCCTGGGCTGACCCTGGGAAGCGCATTTCCGTCCTTACCAGTGATGTCCTTGCAGGGCCGCTGGGCATCTCCCAGAATGTCCCTCAGGGGCTGACAGGGGCCTGGAGATGTTGCCTGAAGCTGACACCACTGGCGGGACATTTCATCGGAAAATGAATTCCGGTGTTGGTTTCTGCGCCTTAAGGTGACGGCTTTGTTTTAATATTAAAATTCTGGTTCTGTTACTTACCATGGAGTATATTTATCCTACAGGTTGAGTTTCCGGTGTCATCCTGAAGCCTCACTTGCTTCACCCACGCCCTTCCAGCCCTCGGGAGCTGGGTCGGCGCCGCAGGCCGGCAGCCCCTCACCTCCCCGTGCAGCCTCAGAGGCCGCCACCGGCTCCACGTTCTGTGTAAGCAGAGTCGCCTGGAGTTGCACAGTCAACCCCACAGTTCTTGTGGAGAGGTCCCTAGGCTGGGCGGTCAGGAAACCTGGATTCTGTGTGACGTCGCTGCCGACCTCCCGTGTGACTGGGGCCACCGCTGCCCCCTCCCTGGGCCCGTGCCCTCGTGCAGCAAAGGGAAGCCATGGGCAGTCTTCACGGGGCTGGATGGGGCCTCCCGGTTCACACGCTGTGACTCTGATGCTGGGAATCTCAGACGGGGGGTGGGGAGTGGAAGCGGAGTGAAGGCTGAGGACGGCTGACTGCACGCCCTCCACTCACAGACAGCAGCTGGGGGCCCCACCGCACCCACCGAAGGGGGCCCCCGACCCCAGCGTGATGAGCGCAGCCCTCGCATCCCGCAGGAGACGGGACTTTGACGGGACCTCTGCTCCCGCTGGCGGGAACGTAGCCGGTGGCTTGTGGCTGGCGCCAACCTGCAGGCCTTCTCCAGGGCCGCAGCTCTGCGTGCGCAGGGCAGCCCATCCTTCCTGTGACCGCCCTGCGGTTCCCACAGCTGGCTGAGGGGTGGGCGTGCGGAAGGGACAGCAGCTTGGCTCTCCCCATCCACGCGGTGCCGACTCTCCCCGGGGAAGCAGGTTTCGCCGCCCCGCCCCATACCTGCCCACCCACTGGCCCCCTTTCTCTGCAATGTGTGTACAAATGGGGGTCCAGTCCCCCTGCTCTGAGGCTACAGGGCCCTCCCACCGTTGTGGGCACTCAGTGGAGGTGTCGACACACTAAATCCCGAGCTCCCGACCTCAGCAGATGAAGAAAGACACATTGTCTGGCTGCTCTTCCTTGACCCACCCTGCTGCAGAAGTGGCTGAAATCCTGATATTGGTGTGGTTTTGTTTAGCAAACAAAGAGCATGCAAAGTAGCTCCTCCGTGCATGTGTGTGTGTGTGTGTGTGTGTGTGTGTGTGTGTCCGTCCGTCCTCTGGGAAGTTCAGGCTCACTGCGGGTTTAGAAGCCTGGGTGAGCCTGGCCCTGCTGTGTGGCTTTGGGCAAGTCCCTTCCCCTCTCTGGGCTACAAGGTCCTCATGGGCAAGAGGAGGAGCGGGGAGCAGGTGTTCTCCAAGGCTCTGCTGGCTCTGCTGGGTTGGCTGCCAGAGGCTGTCTTCCTTTGACCTCAAGAGTGAGGCCTGCAGGACAGGATCTGAAAGCCTGCTGAGGAGACCAGACCACGCTCGTATGCAAATCCCAAACCTCCACCCCACCCTCTGCACACCTGACAGGTCTGTGAAGGGGAATTCTTGCTAAAGTAAACAGGAAGAGCCTTTGCAATGAACTATACCATGGGGTCCTGCCCAGCCAAACCCAGAGCCTGGGAGTCAAGGGATTTACCATTCCTTAAGGAGCCTCAGAATCCTCTAGATTCACAGCGGAAGAGAGGAAACATCTACAGGTGTCATTGGGAGAAAGGGTAGACAGAGACGCAAAGAAGAAGACTTGGATCAGATATCCTGATCCCAGCTCAGTTGCCTGCTCTGTAAAATGGGATAATGACAGCTCCTTTGCAGAGGGCTACATGGGTGAAAGATGATGTATGGAAACCCTGAGCCCAGCTTGTTACTCAGAAGGGACTCATTCAGAAGTGTTCATTGTGGTGGGCCAGGGACGGACTTAGTGCTGAAGGCTAGAGCCCAGAGGGAATTCCTTCTAGCAGAGTGGAAACTTACCCACAGATAACTACCAGTCCAGGTTCAGTGGGTCCTGAGCTGTAAGCAAAGAGCCCGAAGAGCTCAGTTTAGAAGCAGGAGAAGACCTCTGGCTGGAATGACCAAGGGAGGCTTCCTGGAGGAGGCGGCATTTGAGCAGACCTGTAGCACGGGCAGGATTTCAAGAAGGCACATCCATGGCCTACCAACACTTATCCTGTGTTAGGCCCTCCTCACTGCCATATACTCGTGGCCTCAGGGGATCCTCCCAGCAACCCACAGGAAAGGATTGCTACGTTTACCATTTTACAGAGGAGGGGGCTCAGCCTGGATTCACCCAGCTAATGAGGGGCAGCACCGGGCTTAACTTAATCACAC
Organism: Hyperoodon ampullatus; assembly: GCF_949752795.1. Lineage (NCBI taxonomy): Eukaryota > Metazoa > Chordata > Mammalia > Artiodactyla > Ziphiidae > Hyperoodon > Hyperoodon ampullatus. The sequence goes on from NC_136919.1 coordinate 3,926,109, forward strand.
CTGCAAAGTCCCTTCTGCCTTATAACATTCACAGGTTCCAGGGATTAGGACGTGGGTATCATCTTTGGGGGCCATTATTCTGCCTACCATGGTGATTCCATTAAGGACCTTGAGATGGGAAGGTTACCCTGGATGACCCAGGTGGGCCTGATGTGATCACCAGGGTCCTTGCAAGAGGGAGGCAAGAAAGTCAAAAGCAGAGGAAGGAGGTGGGCTGGTGGGAGGTCCAAGTGACGCACTTTGAAGATGGAGGAAGAGGCCACAAGCTGAGGGATGCAGGCGGCCTCTAAAAGCTGGAAAAGATGAGGAAACAGAACCTCCCCTGGGGCCTCCAGAGAGAACCAGCCCTGCCGATACCTTGACTTTTAGCCCCGTGAGACTCATTTTGGATTTCTGACCTCCACAACTGTAGGAGAATACCTTTGCGTGTGTGTGTGTGTGTGTGTGTGTGTTTAATGTTCTGGCTGTGCCCCTTGGCATGTGGGATCTTAGTTCCCCGACCAGGGATCAAACCCACGCCCCTTGCGTTGGAAGCACGGAGTCTTAATAAGTGGACCACAGGGAAGTCCCCCTTTGTGTTGTTTGAAGCCACCGAGTTTGCGGTGATCTGTTAGAGCAGCCACAGGAAACTGATACAGCCCCAGCTGCATCCACCTTGCCCTCGCCTGGGGTCTTGTCACACGGGTCTCTCATGCCCCTGTTCCAGCACTTTATCAGTTTGGTCTCCCAATGTGTCTGTGAGCGACTACGGAGCTTTCTATGCTTTTCAAGCCTCCCCACCATCCCTCCCCAAAGCCTCAGGCACTAGCTTGCACCCAGTACGCGTCTAAAAAATGGTGGCGAAATGTACATAAATCTGTGTCTTTTATTTACAGCTGTTGAGAGGAACAGGCTTTTGACAGCAGTAACTGCTGGATTCCCCATGGTCTGACCGCAGAACTGGAACCCCCGTGGCCTGAGTGCCCGTCAGGAGTGGGGAGCAGCCAGCACGTTGGCTGAAGCAGAGGGGTGCTAGGTCTCCCACTGGGGCAGGAGACAGATCTGACCATCCATGGCAGCCAGAAAGGGGCCTGCTGAAAACCGAGCTGACCAGATCCCAGTGAGCAGCAGGCAGGGGGAGGATTTCTCAATGGGTCCCAGCTCTGGTCTGTTCTTGGCATCGCTGTGCACCTGGGGCTACTCTGGCCTCCTGGGCTCTGCCCCGGGGGGAAGGCACCGAGCTCTTAGACCTGTAGACAACATCAGCTCAGAAAAGATCCAGCTGCCACACTTTGCAGCAGGAGGATTGTTGGTCCAGAGAGGGAAAGTGACTTGCTCGAGGTCACCCAGCAATTTCGTGAGTCTCAAAACAAGCTTGACGAGTCCCGTCCAGTGCTGCCTCCAGGAGACTGGGGATCTGGGTGTGTGAGGCTGGCCTCCCTCCAGGTGACACGATCTTGGGGCAGGCCGGTCAGGAGCTGGGAGCGGGGAAAGCCTCACTTGAGGTTGTGCTGGCTTTCGCGGTGCCGCCGCAGGTCCACTTTACGCTGGAAGCCTTTGGTGCACAGCTCACAGCTGAAGGGCTTGAAGCCCGTGTGCTTCCGGCTGTGAGTGATGAGGTTGGAGCTCTGGCTGAAAGCCTTCCCACACACCTGGCACTTGTGTGGCTTCTCACCTGCAGGGCGGCAAGGACAGGGTCAGGGCCGTTTGGACCAGACCTGCTGCCCCAATGCCCTGCAGTTGTTCTCTGGAACTTTATTATGTTTTATCGCACGTTCACTTTAGAAAATAATTAGAAAAGGGAGACAAGAAAAATACAGCTCTGACCACCCAACCCCTCGGCCAATTGTATCCCGGTTTTAAGGCAGGGACTGGGTCCACCTTGTTCATCAATGAAGCCCAGCACCTGGTACAGGGCCCTGCAGAAAAGGGGCACTGGCTAACAGCTGAGGAATGAATGAATGGGGAATGAATGAATGAATGAATAGAGGGATAAAGGAATGGATGACTGAATGAGGATGAATGAATGGCTGGAGGGATGATGAATGAGTGACCAAACGGGGGAACGGGTGAATGAGTGGGGGACCGACAGGGTGAGTAGCAGCATGAATGAATGAATGACCAAATGGGAAATGAATGAATGTGGGAATGAAGGAATGCATGGCTGGAGGAATGAGTGAATGAAGGAATGATGAACGAAGGAGAAATTCACCTGCTGGTCTCACTTCTACACACAGATTATCAGTGTCGACATTTTGCTATTTCCTTCCAGTACTTTTTCTACGCATTAAGTAGCACAGCGTGCCCCGCCCTCCTGTTGGAGGGGGGTGGCCTCCCCTGTGCAACCTGACACCCCCATCCCTCCCCACCCGGGTCCTAAAGCCCGCACCTTTTAACAGTGAAAGGTGGGGTGCCCGCAGGCTCTGCCTGGGCCCTGGGGTGGGGGGCTTGGTGGGGGCGGGGTGGGGGGCGGAGCTCTGCGGGGGCCGAGCGCGGGCCGCGGCCTCACCGGTGTGGATGTAGGTGTGCTTCTTCATGTCCGACTTCTGGTGGAAGCGCTTGCCGCAGAACTGGCAGGGGTAGGGCCGCGTGTCCGAGTGGATGAGCAGGTGGGTGGACAGGGTGGACGAGCGCTTGAAGGCCTTGCCGCACATCCGGCACTCGAAGCTGCGCCCCTGCCGGAGGAAACGAGGCCCCGGGGGGTCAGGCGCAGGTGGGGCCTCGCGACCCGGGACTGCCAGGCTGGGCGCGGGACTGGACCCGGCCGGGATCCCCTGAGGAACAGGACACTCCATTGGGGTGGCCTCGAGGATGGGGCCTGGAGGAGCAAGGGCCAGGGACCCCCATCCCTGCCTCCCAGGAGGGGCCGAGGCCTGGCCCCTGAGTGGCCTCCTATTAGGGGATTTTCCCTTGTGGTTTGTTTAAGCGGCTGAATTATTGGGGCCCAATTCTGGCTTCTGCCTCTTACTCGCCACCGTGACCTTTGGCAAGTCATTTAACCTCCCTGGGACTCAGTTTCCTCATCTGTACATTGGATCGTTATGGGTAGTGACCTCAAAGGATCGTTGGGAGGATTGGAGGTCGGGAACTGAGCTGGCAACCGGCACGTGGTACATTCTAACCATCTTTTCCTGCGTTTCCCGCCTGAGCTTTTATATCTACCCAGGTGTTAGCAACTCAGGTCAGTGTCAGGTGCTTTCCCTGGAATGGGATTCTGAGGAAGGGATTTCGGCATCAGGTAGGGCTAAGTGGGATGAGATGAACATTTAAGCCTGACTTCAAGATTCTAAGAGTCAAGGGTCTCAGAGGCGAGAAGCCTGTCCTGACCACCCAGGAGGTGGGGTCATTCCTCAGCATCACAGATATCTTGCTGCCCCCGAAATCCCACCTGAGCTCCTAGCCTCTTCCAACTGTACATGAAGCCAGCTTGGTCCATCAGGGACTCAAATTGTGTTAAGGGCGGGTGATGGAGACCCAGATCAGGGCGGCAGGTAATGAGGGCCCCCCGATCTGTCACCCTCAGGGGCACAGAGGGAGACCCACCAAAGCCCCCTAGGCTTCCTGGGGGGAGCACAGAGCAGGAGTGGGAAGTGAGGGTGCTGTGCTCAGCCAGCTGCCCACCTGGGAGTGGACGTGCGTGTGCTGCTCCAGGCTCACTGCATGGCCGAAGGTTTTGCCGCAGACGTTGCAGGCGAAGGGCCGGGTCCCACTGTGGGAGCGGCGGACATGCACCTCGAGCCCATGTGGGGTGGAGAACACCTGCAGGAGGGGCAGAGCATGAGGCCCCGGGGGTGCAGAGAGGGAGAGGGGCCGGGGTCCCACCTCCGCACCCAGCTCAGCCATAGGTGGGTGTCCAGGAGAAGGAACACTGGATTGCCGATTCTGCTGCCGTGTGCTGTGCGTCCTGGGAAGGCCCCTTTCCCTCTCTGTGGCTGGCTTTCCTGTCTGTAGAATGGAGTCTGGGAGGGGGGATCTGGAAGGCCCCTCCTGGCCCTATCTGGAGGCTGAATGGCGGTTAAAAAGTGGGAGGTGGGCAGAGCCAGGTTGGAATGCTGGCTGTGGTATCTACTTGCTGTGTGCTATTGGGCAAGTGACTCAACGTCTCTGAACCTTCGCCTTTCGTCCACCTCCCGGGGCTCATGCATGTCAAGTGCTTAGCACAGGGCTGAGCACATGGTCAGGGCTCAATGAATGGTGATGAGGAAGAACGTTGTGAGTCCTTGATCCCACCAGAGGACCCAAGAGTCACTTCACAGGGGGCACCCAGCTCTGAACACTCGCAGCTGCCAGGGTGCTGGAGAGGGGATGCAAGCAGGACCCGAGAGCCCATCTGCATCCCGGCCACCCACCTTGCTGCACTTGATGCAGTGGTATGCGTCCAAGCCCGGGGAGTAGTGGAGGCTAAAGTCCAAGGGCGGCTCGGTGCTGGGCACCAGAGGGCTGCCATACAGGCTGACGGAGCGCTCCAGGAAGGCAGACTGCATGGTGGAGGGGGCCTGCTGGTAGCTGTGCCCATAGGATGAAGCCAGGGCATCCCAGGAAAATCTGGGCTTGTAGAACGGGGGTGAGTCGGAGGATGGTGAGCCCCCATCCTGGGGTCGGGACGTCACAGCAGGCCCCTCTGTGGAGAGTGGGACATATACCTAGTGGTGACATTAAAAGCAGGGCACCCACTCCCCGCCACCCTCCACTGTGACCTCATGCTGAGGCTTTGGTGTGTAGCCCCAATTATTTACTAGGGGGTGGTCTGGGTCCTCACTGTAGCTCCTTGGCTTTTCAGTCCAGAAATGTGCCCCAACCCCTGCAGAGTGCCCACCTCACCCACTACGTGGGCCTGTCCAGCTTCCTCTGCCCCACCACACAGAAGCTCTCATGTGGGAATGAACTCCCCGTCCTGGAGGGATTCAAGCAGAAGCCTGAGAGCCCGGACTGCCGATCCTCCCTGACTCCACAACTCCAAGGGGCCCCGCTTCCACAGGCCCATCCATCCTCCATTCCCCTTGCACCCGCTGGAGAGTGGCAGGGGTCCCCTGCTGGGTACCTGGGGCGGAGGCCATCCTGGTCATCAAGCTCTGGTCCAGCTCCAGCTCCGGCTCCCGTTTGAGGTCAGTCCAGTCCGGGCACTGGTTTGGGAACAGGGTGCTGAGGACAGGGTTGGTACTCAGGACCTGGTCCCTGGCCACTGTGGGGAGACAACACTGTCAGACTTCAGCTCTGGGAAGTCCGGAGGGACTGGGGGAAGGAGGGGCACCAGAGAGAGGCCACTGCTGCCGCCCCTGGCTACTGACGCTCAGCGGTTCTGCCCAGGATTGTGGGAGCAGTGTGGAGGCCAGGAGGAGACCCCTGCCCTCCCCTCCCTCTCCTTCTCCCCCTCCCCTCCCTCTCCCTCTGCCCCTCCCCTCCCCCTCCCCTCCCCCTCCCCCTCCCCTCCCCTCCCTCTCCCCCTCCCCTCCCCTCCCTCTCCCTCTCCCCCTCCCCTCCCCTCCCCTCCCCCTCCCCTCCCCTCCCCTCCCCCTCCCCCTCCCCTCCGTCTCCCCTCCCCCTCCCCTCCCCTCCCCCTCCCCTCCCCCTCCCTCTCCCCTCCTCTCCCCCTCCCCTCCCCTCCCCCTCCCCTCCCCTCCCTCTCCCTCTCCCCCTCCCCTCCCCTCCCCTCCCCCTCCCCCTCCCCCTTCCCTCCCCTCCCCCTTCCCTCCCCCTCCCCCTCCCCTCCCCTCCCCCTCCCCCTCCCCCTCCCCTCCCTCTCCCTCTCCCCTTCCCCTCCCTCTCCCTCTCCCCCTCCCCTCCCCCTCCCCTCCCCTCCCCCTCCCCCTCCCCTCCGTCTCCCCCTCCCCTCCCCCTCCCCTCCCCTCCCTCTCCCTCTCCCCCTCCCCTCCCCTCCCCCTCCCCTCCCCTCCCCTCCCCCTCCCCCTCCCCTCCGTCTCCCCCTCCCCTCCCCTCCCCTCCCCTCCCCTCCCTCTCCCTCTCCCCCTCCCCTCCCCTCCCCCTCCCCTCCCCTCCCTCTCCCTCTCCCCCTCCCCTCCCCTCCCCTCCCCTCCCCTCCCCTCCCCTCCCTCTCCCTCTGCCCCTCCCCTCCCCTCCCCCTCCCCTCCCCCTCTTCCCCCACCGAGGAGAGCTCTCGGACAAGTCTCCGTTTTTCCCAGCACCCACCCTCAGCCCTAGATCAGCCCTCTGATTACAAGTCACACGTCAGCTGCTGAGGACAGCTCCAATCAGGATGCTCTCATCACCCCCATGGGGTGAGAAGAGATAGGTGCATTTATTCATTCATTCAACCCACATTTACTGAACTCCCCCTGTTTCCAGACTTGGAAGAGCGGCTACTTCCGGTGGGATGCTGCTGCATCCCCATCACATGGGCAGGGAGTCCTGGTGGGCACAGCAGAAGGCCAGCCCGGGCTATGACTCACCAGGACCAAGGGCAGGAGGCCAGAGGAGCTCATCCTCCTGGGCACGAGGCTGGTGGTAGGTGTGAGCCTTCTTGCTCTTAACCAGGAAGGAGCGTGGCATTGTCAGTGGGTGCCCCGCACCTACAGGGGGAGGAGATGAGAAAGTTTAGGAAGGACAAGAGGACGATACTCCTCTATAGTTTAGGACCTCCTCCTAAAATCAAAATCCACCGTCCTGGTTTGAATACTGTCCCCCAAAGTTCAGGTCCACCCAGAGTCTGTGAATGTGACCTTATTTGAAAATAGGGTCTTTGCAGATGTAATCGAGTTAAGGTGACATCACACTAGGTGTGGAGAAACCCTAAATCCAATGTGACAAGTGTCTTTATAAGAAGAAGGAAACTTGGACGCACAGACACAGACACGCGCAGGACGAAGGGCCACGTGGAGATGGGGGCAGAGATTTGGAGGAATGCGGCTTCAAGACAAGGATTGCTGGCAAACAGGAAGCTGGGAGACGAGCCTGAAACAGACGCTCCCTCAGAAACTCCAGAGGAGCTGACTTTGCTGACACCTTGATTTTGGATTTCTAGACTCCAGAACCCTGAATGAATACATTCCTGTTGTGTTAAGCCACCCAGTTTATGGTATTTTGTTACAGCAGCTACAAAGCCTAGTGTCCCTCACTCCTCTCTTGCTGGAAAACCAATACACCCACTTCTAGGAAACCCCAGGTCAGCCTGCCCCTGCTGCGTGCCCTGAGTTACACTGGGAGCAGAGACGGAAGGGCAGGGGACCTCCATTTGTGAAACACTCTGGACCCTGCACCCAGAAAACTGCACCTGCATCCCGGTGGGGTCTGCATTCAGAGGCCGTGAAAAGCTGTGGTCTGAGCACAGGTTTTGGAGTCAGATGCTCATGGGTTAGAATCCCAGCTCACCCGCTGTGCAATTTGGGGCAGACGCTTAACCTCTCTGGGCCTATTACCTTTTCTGTAAGATGGTAATCCAGGTTGATGCTGCTGCTGAGTGCCTAGTACGTGCTCAGCGCCTATCAGAGAGGAGCCTGGCAGGTGGGTTGCAACGAGGGGGGCCCCCTCAATCGCAAATCCACGTTATTGTGCAAGTTGGGTGCTGATGTAGCCAGAGCGGGGCTGCACCTTGTCCACAGCTCCAGCCCAGAATCTGGCCCACAGAGAGGGAGGGGCTTTTCCTCTCTCCTCGTGGGTGGAGGGGATGGTTGAGGTTCTATGTGGAGCTCGAGGCCTGAGAGGACCCCACTGGAGGACTGAAGTCATTTTGTGCACAGGGAGGAAGAGGCCAATGTCCACCAACTCTAGGGACTGAGCACAGGGCAGCCCAGCCCAGGCCCATCACTGAACCCACGGGTCAGCGGGTCGGGGAGTGTGGAGCTGGACCAGCCTGACTACCCGGTACTCTTGGCTTCTGGTGCAGAGCCCTCTGGGGCAGACAGCATCTCCTGCCCGCCGCCCCACCCTCCCGAAATGTTTCACATCCCTGCGCCCAGCCGTGAGGCTCTCCTGAGGGCTCCCAGGAGACAGAGCATCTCCTGGTGGTCCTCTGTCCTCCCCACCCCCATGCCACACCCAGGCAGAAGCTCAGAGGAAATACTCAGCCGATGCCGGTGCTGATGGCAGCTCTGCTGGGCCCATTCCCCAGGCCTCAGAGGAGGAGTCCCCCACTCCTGGGCCAGCCCAGGCACCAGGCAAGGCTGCAGGCGTGATAGGCCCAAGCGCGGGGAAAAAGATGGCGGGAAAAAGCTGTGAACAGCAGCGAGGGCCTGGTTGATAAGGCCGTGGCCAAGGAGCCGGCTGGGAGCAGGCAGATTAGAGTGGGAGCTTGGAGCTCTGCCTTGGGAGCGGCCCAGGGAGCCACCCCTTCCCCAGGGGGATGACCCAGAGCAGGCAGAAGAGGTACCCACACCCGTGCCCAGACCTGCCCACCCCTCTGGGGGCAGCAGGAGTTTGGGCCAGGCCGCTCTGCCAGGGGCCATCCCAGGCCCAGCCTTCCTGGATGGAGGCCTCAGCGTCTCGATTTGCTAAATGGCGATCTCAAACCAACCTCCTGGGACTGCTGGGGAGAGAAAGGAACTTTTTTTATTACAGACAATTGTGTCAAGGGCCCAGTGTGGTGCCTGGGCTGCTGGGGGGATGCAGGTACTCAGGCCACAGAGGAGAGGCTTTGGGAGGGCAGGCACTGCTTGGGTCCTGTCTGGTCTGGTGGCATCCCCAGTGCCTGACCCAAAGCCGGCACACTCTATGGGTGGGGTCAAGCCCTGACCAGGAGCCGGGACACGCTCCAGGCCCCTCCCCCTGGGCCCTGAAATGAGGGCGTGGGACCTGATGGCCTCTGGGGTCCGGTCCAGCTGTCAGATTTTGACCTCATGAGGCTCGGCCGGCCTGCTGTCCTCCCCAGGCTTGTGGGGCAGCTCTTATCTCCCAGGGACAGTCTTCTTCCCCATGCCTCCTCCCCTCCCCCCACCCAGGGCTGCCCACACTGCCCCTTCCTGCCCCCTTCTAACTCTTGGCTTCAGGAGCCTCCTGAAGAGGCCAGAGCGTGGGCAGAGAGAGAGGAAACCCTTACGTTCTGGGGGAGGACCGGGGGGCTGGGTTCCCCTCGCCTTTTGTTCTGGGGGGACCTCCGTAGCCATGATTTTTTTAAAACATAGTATTTTATTAGTCAATCAACTAGAACCAAAAGTAGGTATTAAAGCCGCTGAGCTAGAACACCAGGAAATACTTCTTGCAGCCTGGATCTGCAGAGCCTCAGCTCTGATAATCCTGGCTTGTGAGCTGAGTGGCTATTACCCCATTTTACAGAGGAGGAACTGAGGCTCACAATCCCAGGGCAGAGTGAGGTGGAGCTGGACTTGGTCGTCTGCCTCCCAGGCCTCCGTGCTCTTGGCCGTCAGACCACGGGGTGGGCTCTCGTTCAGGGCGGTGGCAACTGAGCTGACAAGCTAAGGAGGAAACAGGACAGCGCGTGAAGCTCCCCAGCGTGCACTGTGCCACCGAATCTGATGCCCACCGGGGCAAGGGAAACAGTGATTGTCTTCCCGGGTCATGGGGGGAAACTGAAGCTGAGAGAGGCAAGTGGCTTGTCCAGGGCCTCACAGCAGAGCCAGACCCAGAGCCCCTGCCTGCTAGGACTTGACTCCTGGCCCCAAGCTCTGCCCATCTGCACCTGTGGTCCTTTCAACACCGGATGAAGATAGCCTGCCTGGAGCAGGGAGGAGAAGTCTCATTGGTGGGGCAAGATGGAGGACAAATCAAATTCCCCTGATCTTTGGACTCTTCCAGGATCCAGCAGGCCCCATCTAGGCTCGTGAGGAGTTTGGGGTGGAGAGGCAGGCGAGAGCACAGGCTACTTTTAGGAAGCTTCGGTGATCCCTTGGGCCCAGAACCCAAAGAGACCCTAGAGGTCAGCTGATCGGAACCTGGGATGACAACACAGGGGCTCTCTGGGGTTCAGAAGCACGTACACAGGGGAGCAAGGGGGTCCCAGGAAGGTGATTCTCAGGGCCCACTCTAGTGATCCCCTCGGGGCCCCCAATCTCTTCCCCTTCCCTCCCTAGAACATTCTCTCCGCTAAGCCTAGCAAAGTGACAGTGGCGAAGGCAACCCTACAGCCGAGCCATCAAGCTCACTGTGGAGGCCAAATGCACCGAGAGAACTTCCTTTTGACCCCTGTGAGCTGAGTTAAAAAAAAAAAAAAGGAACCAATCACCTATACTGTAGTTAATTAACAACCACACGGTTTGATTCACACTAACCTGTCCTGAGAAAGAGCTAAGAGCAGAGATTGTGAAAGAAGCCCAAGATTTCTTCATAGAACAGAGGCCTTGATGGTATCGGGCCTCCGGAAAGAGACTCACTGTTAGTATCTCTTCAAAAACCCCCAATCCCAGTAGAGGGTTCCCCGCCCCTGAGTCAGAATCTCGGCCAGTACTTCTGAAGAGGGGCAGCCCTGCACCCCGACTTCCAGATGGAGCCAGAGCAGCAGGCCTGTGATTTCCGTGCAACGAGGCGCCTCCCGTGGGGCTGAATCGGATTCTGTGACCTTGAGCCTAACCACGTCAGCCGCCAACCTGGGGCTTGGTTTTCCTATCTCTCAGAAGGGACGGTTGAACTAAGAGATTTCTAAACTTCCCTTTTGCTCTAAAATCCCATGCTGGGGTTCGTTGACTTCTAGCACGGGACCGACCTACCTTGACGAAGAAACTCATCACTCGGGTTCCCTTTTTGGGAGGGTTGAGTAAGACTCCGTTGTTTCTCAGAGTCTGCTACAGAGGACCCTTTGGACTTCCTTTACGTTTCAAGACACGACTCAAGGGGAAACACAAACAAACAAACAAACAAACAAAAAATCACCCTTTCCATGTAGGAGTCAGGGGACGTGAGCCCAGGTCCTTTTTGGGGCCCCAGCAGAGGGTAGTCATTACTTCTATTCGAAATTTGGAAGGAGTTCTCAAATGTCTCTTCCTAAGTTCAGAGGATGCAATGTCAAAAAGAGGTGAATCCACCTCTGGGTATATAAAAGTATCGAAAGCAGGGACTTGAACAGATATTTGTACACCCAGGTTCATAGCACTGTCATTCACAGTAGCCAAAAGGTAGAAACAACCGATGTGTCCATTAATGGATGAGTGGGTAAACAAAATATAGTATAGACATAACAATGGAATATTATTCAGTCTTCAAAAGGAAAGTGATCCTGACACGTGCTACAACATGGATGAACAATGAGGTCATTATGCCACTTGAAATTAAGCCAGACACCAAAGGATGAATACTGTATGATTCTACCTACATGAGTTACCTAGAGTAGTCCAATTCAGAGACAGAAAGTAGGATGGTGGGGACCAGGGGCTGGGGGGGGATGGGAGGAATGGGGAGTTATTGTTTACTGGGGACAGAGTTTCAGTTTTTTGCAAGATGAGAGAAGTTCTATAAATGGACGGTGGCGACGGTAGCACAGCAATGTCAATGTGCTTAATGCCACTGAACTGGCCACTTAAAAAATGATTAAAATGGTCCATTTCATGTTATGTGTATTTTACCTCAATAAAAACAAAAAGGAGTGTAGAGCAACTATACTCCAATAAAAATTAATTTAAAAAACAAAAACAAAACAAAAAGGAGTCAACAAAACATTTCCTGAGCATCTCTGAATTAGAGACTAAAGCAGTTCCCATTGGTTTGAATTCCTGGAAACAAAGGAACAAAAACCACCCTCTAGACTGAGGAAGGGTAAAGTTTTCTGTTGTTTCTGAAAAGGGTTGAGAGGTTGTGTCACAGTGAAGCATCACATGTGATCAGGTTAGTTTTCCCGGGTGGGGGGGGCGATCTGGCCCCAAAGGCTTCGGGAGCCCTTGTACTCTCCAGTGGGACACCACCCAGTCTCCTGAAAACCTTGAGAAAATGCTCTGCACTGGTTTTGAGTGACTCCATCAATCAAACCTAACCCAAGTATAACTCCCTGGTGGTCCCCAAGAACTTTGTGCTGGGAAACTGCCATACCAACCCACAAATCTTTTTTTTTTTTTTTTTTTTTGGCTGAGTGGCTTGCAGGATCTTAGCTCCCCGACCAGGGATCGAACCCTTGCCCCTGCAATGGAAGCACATAGCCCTAACCACTGGACCACCAGGGAATTCCCTCTGATCCCCAAATCTGAGTTGGAAGAAACCTCACACATCTTCTTATCCAAAGAATCCTTTCTGCACCACCTCTGAGGACAAGAAACTTGCCCCTTCTCTAAGACTGAAGCGTTCTACCTGTTGCCCACTAAGAAATGTGCAGAGGAGTGAGCCCGTGTGGGCAGGTGCAGCTCAGCTGGCTCCCACCAGATCCACGTCCAGAGACCGAAAATTACTTTGCACCTCCCACCACAGTATCTCATGAAAGCTGCGGACTTTCTTCCCAGCAAAATGTACACAGGCACATACCCACAGTGATTCAGTGGACTGCCCCCCTTAACAAGCCCTACGTTACAGCAAGCACCTCTCCCCAGACGCCCAGACTCTAACTTGGCTTTTTCTTCAAAATTAGGTAGAAGAGGCTGAGGCACCACCTCCCCATCTCTTGTTCCTGGAGGCTGGTTGGGAGGGTGCAGTGGAGATGTCAGTCCCCTGCTCCCCTTAGGAGGCTCTGAATGTGAAGCGCCTCCCTCTCAAAGTGTCCCAAGAACTTTGGGGAAGGTCGCCTGGGACTGTGGGTGCTGAAGCTAAGACTTCCTTCAGAGTCCTCAATCCCACTCTCTTATTTCACAGCCAAAGAAAGGCTCAGAGTGCCCTGGGGACAGGGCCAGTCTGTCCCCGAAGATGGACACCAACTCGGGCACCTCCACGTGTGTCCTGCCTCGCCTGCCCAGGTCCCTGGGAGAGCTGGGGTGTGGGTATGACATCATGCAGGTAGGTGATCTCTGTCAGCCTAAAATCAAAACTTCAAAGGGCGTTCATGGGACCTCCCTGGCCGTCCAGTGGTTAAGACTCCGCGCTTCCACTGCAGCGGGCACGGGTTCCATCCCTGGTCAGGGAACTAAGGTCCCGCATGCCATACGGCCAAAACACAAAAACAAAAATAACAACAACAACGGGTATACACGCACAATTGGTGGAAGGTAATTCCTCCACGGGTACACGGTGGCGGGGGGCTCGCAGCATCTCAGAGGAGACTGTCTCCTTGCCACCTCTTCTCTGGGTTCAAGGACTGAAAGCCACCTCTCATAAAAGAGATTTTTCCAGCCCCCCCTTAGTCTTCCTAGGACTGCCAAAGGTACCAGGTAAACTGCTTGGAAGCGATCTAAGTCGGATATGCAAATTTCAAAAGAAGAGGCAGGGGCGTGCGACTCACTCACCTGTCCAGAGCTCCTCGTCCGTCCTCGGTGGGCAGCTCGCTGCTCCCTCTGGGGACGGTGCCACCCGGTCAATTTGTGACTCTCTGCTCAAGTAGATACTTCTCCTTTTTCCCCCCTACTCTGTGTGTGTGTGTGCGTGTGTGTTTCCTCTTCTGTTTCCCTACCTGATTTTCAATCTGATTATTTGTGTCAAAATCTGGCGGTGAAGGAACAGCCAATAGAGAGCGCGCCAGAGCGCTGGGCTGTATTTGCTTATCAAAGCTTTCCAGGAGCCAAGACTCGCCATTCTCTTCTCTAACCCTCCGTTCCTGGAGCAGCACTCACTCTCCGGAAATTTTTAATAACATGTGGATTTTAAAAGTAATGGCTAAATTATTAAATTTTAAAAATTGAAGTTAAAATAAAACATTTGCTTATAAACCTGATTTTGTGTAGAGAACTCATAAGTTAGTCTCTTCCTTCCTTTCCTTCTTTTTCTTTCTTTCTTCCTTTCTTCTTTCTTCCTTCCTTCCTTTCTTTCTCTCTCTCTTTCCCTCTTTCCTCTCTCCCTCCCTCCTTCCTTTCTCCCTTTCCTCCTTCTCCTTCCTTCCCTCCCTCACTCCCTGAGCTCAGCACTCAGCATCCCCAGCCTGGAGCACTCGCCTACAAAGCCCTTGGCTTGTGCTGCTGCAAACTGCTTTTAGAGTGGCCCCTCTTGTCCTTGCAGAGGTCGCCGTTGAGAAAAAAGTCAAATTCACGCTTCCCCAGGCTTGACCCTAGACCGAGTGAGGAGCAGCAGGTGTGATATTGAACGTGGGTGATTTCCGCGTGTGCGGGACCCTCAGCCGCTCAGGCCCACGGACAGGCTGCTCTCGGGTCCCAAGGCCCGCGTGTGCTGCCATCTGGTGGCCGCTGTGGAGAACAGGGAGGGCCGGGTGTTGGGGGCTGCCTCCAGGTGTCCGTCACCAGCGGGAAGGCTGGGATGGCCAGTCTCGGACATTTCAGCCCGCTGGGCACAGAGGGCACCTACTTCTTCCTCCTCTGGCTCTCAAGCCTCCCCCAGCTTACGGGATGGCTGATTTATTTCACGAGGTTTTGCATATGAGAACTCACAAAATAGAGCACTGTTAGGCTGATTTGCATGCTCTGCCAGCCCAGAGCTGGAGAGATTAGGTTTCCCTCCTAAAGAAAACAAGTTTGGCGACAGGAAGCCTCGACATAACTGAAGTCCAAGGTCCGACATGGAGAGAAAGGCAGGGTTTCGGGCAGGGTCTCACTGCTGCTGGGCCCGGCCATCGAGGGAGTGCCAGCCTGGGGGTCACCCTGGTCTGTGCGGTGCTGGTGCTCTCTGGACCACAGGCCAAACACAGGAGATGACTGGTCTCTCTTCCTGGTGGAGAGAGATTAGTGGAAACTCCTGGAATATTCTTTGGATGCCACAGTTTGCCCAGAATCAACTGGAACTCTGTCATTATGCAAAGAATTCAAGAACGTTCAGAAAAATAAAAAATAATTAGAAAAATGATTACAGTAGAAATAAAAATAAAAATTAATTCAAGGACTTGTCCCTTAATTCACTTTGGTATACACACATGTCCACATTTTGCTATTGTCAACCAGCAGGTCTTTTTTTCTTTTCACTGAATGTTATTTTGTTTCAGGACCTCCTAAATTCTCTTGTGGCTTTCATTAACATGTTTAATGATTTCACGGTTTTTCATGGCTTACCTTACCAATCACCTTCTCCATTCAGGGCATTTAGCTTGTAGGGTATTTTCTAGTGTAAAGCTGCTGTATCGGGCATGTACAGTTCAGCTGTTGTTCTAAGATGTAGTCCCACTGAGGGTCCTTCCCTTCCCCCTTGAGTAACCAACTCAGGGACTCCTTTCCTAGACCAGGATCCCAGCCTGCAAGTAAAGGCAGGCCTTCCCTGGAGCCACCTGGGAGCCCCTCTATGGGAGAGCACTGTCCAGGCCCCATGAGCACATCAGTTGAAGCCAGGAGGCCCCAGGCAGCCTCTCATAGGCTCTTGCAGACTGAGACCTCCCAGCCTCTGGATCCCCTCCAGGGCTGCCTGCAGAGCCAACACCACTCCTCTTGGTAGGCAGCCCTGGAAATGAAATGCCTTCATTTAGATGCTTCCAAGGGCTAGGTCACATCAGCAGCCTTGTGCCCATTCATTCGAGTTCTGTTGGTACCTTTCATGTGCCAGGTCCCTCCTTCTTCCCCCTTCCCTCCTCCCAGCTCGGGCTGCCAGAACAAGACACCACATACTGGGTGACTTAAACAGCATTTATTTCTCACAGAGGCTGGGAAGTCCAAGGTCAAGTTGCCAGCAGATTGAGTCTCTGGTGAGGACAAGCTTCCAGGCTTGTAGACAGCCACCATCTTGCTGAGGCCTCACATGGCAGAGAGAGGACAAGCTCTGGTCTCTCTTCCTCTTCTTAAGAGGACACTAATCCCATCATGGGGGTCCCAACCTCATGACCTCATCTAAACCTATCTCCCATCCAGAGGCCCCACCTCCAAATACCATCACATTCATTCATCAACATATGAATTTTGCGGAGACACAGACATTTGGTCCATTACATTCCCTTAGCTAATACATGTTTACTGAGTACCTACTAGGTACCAGATGCTAGGGTTTCAAACAAGAACCAGACAGGAGCCCTAGTGAGCTTCTTCTTTGTCTAGCAGGTGGGACAGAATACCCAGACATTTATAATTTGGGCTAATAAGTGCTGTGATGTGAACGTGGTTTGCATGTAAACAAGGAGCTTGGGGCATGGGGAAATGGACCCAGACTTGGAGAGTTAGTGAAGGAAGTGGCATCTAAGTTGATGCCAGGCTGAGTTAGTTGGGAGAAGGAAAGCAGGGAAGGATGTGCAAAGGGCTGGAGGCCAGGACCTTCAGGGAAGTGACAGCAGACAAGTTCAGTCTGAGCGGAGGGTAGCAACTGAAGGAAGGGGAGGGAAGGACAGGATATTCGAGAGATGAGCCTAGAAAGGAAAGAAGGAGCAAGACCAGGAAGATTCCTCCCTAGCTTAAAAACCTTTAATGAGTTCCCTTTGCCCACAGGACAAAAATCTCAGCTTCAGAGATTAGCGCTCAGTGTTTTCATGGTGTCAGAACTCTTTCAAATGATGGAATTTTTCAGATGCAAGCTGCAGAAACCCGATTTAAACTTGTTTAAGAACAACAAGGGACTTCCCTGGTGGTCCAGTGGTTAAGAATCCGCCTTCCAGTGCAGGGGACGATCCCTGGTCAGGGAATTAAGATCCCACATGCCACGGGGCAATTAAGCCCACGTGCCACAACTACGGAGCCTGCGTGCTCTGGAGCCTGTGGGCCACAACTAGAGAGAAGCCCGTGTGCCACAATGAAGAGCCCGCGCACCTCGATGAAAGATCCCGCATGCCACAACTAAGACCCAACGCAGCCAAAAAATGAATAATAAATAAATAAATAAATATTTAAAAAGAAAATGGTTCCCTGTGGTCAGGGGCCACACAGTTGTCAAAAAAAAAAAAAAAAAAAAAAGAACAAACAACAAAACAATTACTTCATGTCACTGAAAAGTGTCTACTTCAGGTATGGCTGGATCCAGATGCTCACATGATATTGCCTGGATCTCATTCATTCCAGCCTCAGGACATTTGCATTTGTTGTCCCCTCTGCTGGATGGCCCAACCCCAGATCTTTGCATGGCTGACCCCTTGTCATCCAGGTCTCAGCTGAAATGTCACCGCTGTAGCGAGACCTCCTTTGCCATCAACTAAAGCCTGACTTTCCCACCCCAGACACTTTCTGTTTCATCAGTCTTGCTCTTCTTAGCGTTCATAATTAACTGAAAATATCTTGTGGATTTATTTCCTCTTTATTTATTTATTTTGGGGGCCTCACTGCCCACAGGGAATGTGGGCGCTACAAGAGCAGGGGTCTCGTTTCCCTGGCTCACAGCTGAATCTCAGTGTATGGTAGATACTGGTGATGTACTTACAGAATGAATGGATCCATCAATCAATGCATGAATATCTCACTTTCCATCTCTCAGCTTTGCTTTATCCTGCGGCTGAGATCCTCAGCATTACCAGTTTTGAGTCTATAAGCTTAGAAACTCCAGTGGAAAGAAAGCTGCTCTCTCAATGGTTTCAGTTAGAGGCCAGGGAGCGACTCTGATTGGCTCATCTCTGCACCATTCACTGTAGCGGGGAGAGGGATATGGGCCTCTCATTGGCCGGGCTGGCCGACCTGCTAAAACCACGGGAGAGTGGAAAAAGGGTTTGGGTAAGGACACAGGATAAAGCCAGAGAAGTGTTTGGGGTTGTAGCTGTCACCTTCTAACCATCTTCTCATTGTCACCTGAATATGCTGTGTCCTTCCTGCTGGAGACTGTCGATTACAAGAAGAAAAGCACAACCTGAAAGCTGAGAATTATATTTTATGTGGGGCATTACTGAGGACTTGAGCCCAGGAGACACCCTCTCAGGTAACTCTGAGGGACTCTTCTAAAGAGGTAAGGGAGGAGCCAGGATTTTGCAAAAACAAAACAAAACAAAACAAAACAAAAAAGCAGGTAGTCGAACAACAAAAGATTATTGCTAATTAAAGAAAAACCGGGGAACTTCCCTGGCGATCCAGTGGTTAAGACTCCGCGCTTCCACTGCAGAAGGCGCAGGTTTGACCCCTGGTCGCGGAAATAAGATTCCACATGCTACACAGCTGCAGCCAACAAACAAACAAACAAACAAACAAAAAACCCAGGCATCTCAAGTTAATGAATTTAGGGCTTTTCTATGAATGGGAAAATGCAAGAGTCTGGGCTTAATGAAATTATTCCTTTGATATGCTTCTTAACTATCTAGGGTCAGTATCCTGTTTTTCTCCATCCTGAATCCCCTGGGGTGCACCCTTGGGGGTGGCTGCAGTGGCTGAGGGCTTGGTGGCCGCAACATCCTTTGTTTACTGATATGGCAGGTGAGTTCTTTATCCACCAGACTGAATTCCAACTCCTGCCTTTGCCCTTCCTGTTCCCCCTGCCTGGAATGTCCTTTTTCTTCAGTCTACTCCTCCAGGAAGCCTTCCAGACTTCCCACAATCTGTGGGTCACCTGTAGTATAAAGGATTTGGCCCACCACGACAACCCTTGGATTCTTGTCTCTGTCCATTGTCATGGGCACTCAGCTGCTTCTTAATAAGACCAACAGCTATCTGAGGGGAAGGACCCTGTGGAATCCTGTCTCAGCAGACGACAGGCACAGACTGACCCCGGTAAGGCTGGCCTGTGCTGTGCTGCGTGTGCTGCAGGGTTCAGCCTCTGGTCCCAGCATCAGCTGGCATCAGCTCTGTGACCTTGGGTACATTTATGGCCTTGGCTTAGAATGGCCACAGAATGCAGCAAGCGGGAGCTGAGCTGAGCCCACCCGTCCTGGGGACGAGAGGATGGACCAGGTGGTCTTTGCCCTGGGGGCGAGGACTCCCACATGCTGCCCAACGGTGACCCTCCTACCACCACCACCAATCCTCCTCTGTCTCCTGGCGCCGGAAGAGCACCCATCGCGGTCCTGCTGCGACTCAGTCATTCAGGGAGACTGGGGAGCTCTGTCCAAGCCCAGGAGCTGTAGGCAGCTGAGGTGGAGGGAGCCCCGCCCTGCCTGCCCCTCGCGGACGGCACTCAGTGCGGGCCGACCCCACCTCCCAGGCGTCCGGGCTCCGCGGGAGGCAGCAATTCGCCACACGGTGGCGCTCCTGCCTACTTTTCCTCTAGCAAAAACCAGCCCGAAAACTCCATCCATCTATCTATCTATCTATCTATCTATCTATCTATCTATCCATCCATCCATCCATCATCCATCTATCTAATTACTGCTTAAATTACAAGAATGAAATATGATCAGAGTAGAAAGAAGAAAATAAAACATGCACCTCCATCCTGACGTGTATCCTTTTAATTTCCCTCTCTCCTCTTCCCTCCCTCTCTCCCTGCCTCTTCCCCCCTCCCTTTCCTTCCTCTCCCCCTCTCTCCAGTCTCCCTCTCCCCACACATACATATGTGTGTATAACGTTTTCGATTCAAACAAATCTTTATTGGCCCTTTGCTCTTGGGTACCAGACAGGCATTACCTCCCTCGGTCTGTGAGCTCAACCCTCCCATCCTCCCGCCTCCATGAATCTCGAGATGGAGACGGGCAGCTTCCTGGTGGAAGACCACGGCGTGACGTTCTGGGGTGCCTCCACTTCACAAGATGGTTGGTTTGCCTAGAGGAGCACGACAGGAAAGAGGGGCTTGGAGAAATCAGGCAGGGAAGCAGGGGGTACAAGAGAGGAGCCTTCAAGGGCCAGCGTTCCTGCTTGATGCCTCCCAGCATCCCCGGCAGGGGCATCAAACAGAGTGCTGGGACCCTGTTTCTAGGTTTAGGAAATAACCAGACGATCAAGTAGCTCATCTGATCTTTCTACCCCACAGCGATTTCATGAAACCCTCTGGCAGGAGGCTCGTGAGGACTGGAGAGGCTAACTCTTCTTGACAGCTCTTCATAATGGAGACTGGTGTTTTATTGCCTCCCATCTAGATGATTCATATTTTTTTTTGTTTGTTTGTTTGTTTTGCGGTACGCGGGCCTCTCACTGTTGTGGCCTCTCCCGCTGCGGGGCACGGGCTCCGGATGCACAGGCTCAGTGGCCATGGCTCACAGGCCCAGCCGCTCCGCGGCATGTGGGATCTTCCCGGACTGGGGCACGAACCCGTGTCCCCTGCATCGGCAGGCGCACTCTCAACCACTGCACCACCAGGGAATCCCTCATACATGTTTTATAAAACATAAATCCCCGGTGGCAATTAACAGAGCGGATAATGTCGGATTCTCCAGAGTCACTTGGGGGCAATGGGTGCATCGTGCCTGTACTCAGACCTGCACTTGCTCCTGGCCTTGACACACACCCGCTGCAGACCACAGGCAGGCATTAGCCTCCCCGAGCCTCAGCCTTGCCATTTCTAAAACAGGGCTAAGATAAAGCTTCCCTTGGAGCTGTAGGTAGCAAATGAGATAATGCATGCAAAACGTTTTATAAATGCTAAAATGCTTTAAATGTGTAAGTTATCACATCTCATCAGAAATATTCAGCTGTGGAACTCTGCCCTCTCTTTCATGGGATAGTCCAGAAGCTTTAGCTGCTGAGGGCAAACAAGGTGTGTCAGCCTGATTCCTACCAGGTGGGTTGTGCTAATTTACATGGCAGGCTGGTTATTAATGAAACACACGGCATCTGGTTACTGCTCCATAAACTCCCGATGACTTCCGCGTTTGTGTTCTCTGGATACTCACAGGAAGCCCTCGCGAGGCTGCAGGCACAGAGGAAGGAATGGGAGTCTCGTGAACATTCACCCATGCCAGAGAGGGTGCAGGGGCTTCACAAGCCTCGCCTCTTTTAGCCCCAGGTAGCATTTTGTCACTTGGAAGTATTGACCAAATGACGGGAAACCAAGCACCAACCCCCAGGTGCAGCTGGCACCACAGCCAAGTCCACACAGTGATAAGTGGGGGCATCTGCCTGATCCACCAGGGCAAGGACCCCACCTCCTATTCCCCAGGGTTTCTCCAGCACCATGCATCCCAGGATCAGTAAGCTTGTGATGCATGGATGCAAGTTTGTATTCTTCCCAACAAGCACTATGCGTGTGTGGGTGTGTGTGGGGGGGGTCATTAGCCAGCCTGAGGAGGGTGAAAATCTCCCAGTGGGTCCTCACCTCCCCGGTCAAGCCCCATCAAGTAGCCCCAGGGAGTGGTGGCCTTGGTGCCTGCGTAGTTTCAGCCATCAGAGGAGTTTTCTGTGGCTGTTGAGCGGGGAGAGGCCCTGTCTCCCCCGACATCCTACGTGGGTCAGGGGGCTTTGGGCCTGGGGCATGGCTTCAGCCTCCAGACCGAGGAAGCAAAGCCTCAAAGGAACCCATAAAGAAGTGAGAGCCGAGGAAAGACATTCAGGATGACATACACGTCTCTGCAGAGAACTCGAAATACAAACCCATCTATATCAGCAGTCTATCTCAAGGCTGATCAGCACTAGGAGTGACCTGCAGGGGGCGCTGCCTTCCAGCTTCTAGGATTTGCACTCAATTTACATTTATTTTGCCTGTACCTTCAGAGGTTTTCAAATTACCATTTTATCATTGTCCCCTGAAGGGTGAGCATTTTTCTCTCCCGGTTGTTTCTTATCTACCCAAGAGCATGTAGGGAGGTCTCCTTCTCTGAAGTAAAGAATGTAGAAGCTGGGGAGAGGGTGAGGACATAGCAGTCTTGTGACTACAGTTGGTACATCCTTGAAAGGTGGTCTGTCCACGCATTTCTGCAAGATGAGTGGTTTGCAGTTTAAAAGGGCACCTGTAATAAGCTCATTTGGAAAGCAGGAAAGAATCCTTTACAAATCACCCCACCCAGATCCAGCCATTCCTCTCCTGGGTATGCATCTGAAGCATCAAAGAAGGGACTCAAAGAGATACCTGTATGCCCGTCTTCCCAGCAGCGGTATTCACGACAGCCAAGCGGGGGAGGCTACCCAGTGTCTATCGACAAATGAATAAGTAAACAAAATAGAGTGTATCTGTGCAACGGAATATTATTCAGCCTTAAAAAGGAAGCGAATTCTGACACGTGCTACAACACAGATGAACCTTGAAGACATTCTGTTAAGTACAATAAGCCAATCACAGAAAGATAATACTTTATTCCACTTACATGAGGTATCTGGAGAAGTCAAAATCACAGAGACAGAAAGTAGAATAGTGGTTGCTAGAAGCTGTGGGTGAGGGATGAGTTAGTTAATAGGCACGGCGTTTCTGTTTTGCAAGATGAGAAAGTCCTGGAGGTGGATGGGGGTGATGGCTACAAAGCAATGTGAATGTGCTTAATGCCCCTGAACTGTACACTTAAAAATGGTTAAGATAGGGGCTTCCCTGGTGGCGCAGTGGTTGAGAGTCCGCCTGCCGATGCAGGGGACACAGGTTCGTACCCCGGTCCGGGAAGATCCCACATGCCACGGAGCGACTGGGCCTGTGAGCCATGGCCGCTGAGCCTGTGTGTCCGGAGCCTGTGCTCCGCAATGGGAGAGGCCACAACAGTGAGAGGCCCGCGAACAGCAAAAAAAAAAAAAAAAAGTGGTTAAGATGGCAAATTTTGTGTGATGCGTAGTTTACCAAAGTTAAAAACAAACCATCTGCCCAATCCTTCATTTCCACAGACGCAGAGAGTGAGTGAAGCCTGGAGAATCTCACCATCTCGTGATGAGGATCTCAGACTTCCCTTCGCTGCGCAGTCCAATTATTATTTTCTGATCTTCATGTATTTTTGCAAGTTTTTATTATGAAAAATTTCCAAAAAGAAAGCGAGTGAAACATGTCTAATGAACACCTATATATCCCTCACTGTTATTCAACAATAGTTATCATTTGCCAACTGTGCTTTATGTCTCTATATGCATATATATGTACATATAAATGTGTTTTGTTTTGATAAAACATTCTGAAGATGTATTGCAGACATCATGACACTTCACCCATAAATACTTGAGCATGTATCTCCTAAAAACAGACACTCTTACATCATCATGTAACTGTCATTATCACACCTAAGAAAACTGTCAATAATTTCCTAGTATCGGTGCATATTCAGTTCAGACTCACTTTTTTTTTTTTTGCCATCTCCCCCCATTTTCTCGTAGAGTGGCTCTTTTAGAATCAGGATCATGCCAAGTTTCAAGCATTGCGTTTGCCTGTTTCTTTAGCCTCCTTTATGATAGAAGAGCGCCCCCTACCCCTTTCTTTTGACATTGATCCCTCCCCCCCAACCCCCACCCCCTCAAAAGAGCTCAGGCCCGTCTGGTAGAAGGGTCTGCTTTCCGGATTTGTCTGATTGTTTCCTTGAGGTGCCGTCTAACCTGTTCCTCCATCCCATGTATACCGAACGTTAGGGCCAAGGCTTGATGCAGTTCAGCTGAGATGTCTTAGGCAAGGATATTTCTCAGGTGATGCTGTGTGCTCCACAGCATTGGCGGTACCTAAAGTCAGGTTGTCCCACCTTAGTGATGCTAAGTTTGGTCACTGGGTTAAAGAGGTGACAGCCAGCTCTCTCCATCATAAAGGCGAGGTGAGAAGCAATCTGTAGAGTAGGACTTTGTCGTCATGCACACATCCCGTTCCCCACAGCTTCTCCTAATGGGTTCAGCCTCCACTGCTGAATCAACTGTTTCACTGATGGTTGCAAAATGGTGATCCTTCTAATTCTCTCACTCCTTCTACATTTATTAACTGTTTTTTTTTTTTTTCTGTGAAGAAGAGCTTTCCCTCATTAACTGTGGATGAGCCAGAGTTCTTCCAAATATCAGGGTGTAAATGATTCATCTTTTCTTTTTAATTGCTGATTTCCATAGTAAGGTGTTGGCATAATTGGATTTTTAACATTTTCTCTCTCCTTTTTCCCCCTTGAGTATCACTATGAACTCATGGATTTGTATTTTTTCAATGATTTACATTACATTCCAAAAATTCCTTTTTATGGCCAGTGTATTAGCTTCTGAGGGCTGCTTTAGCAAACGACCACAACTGGGTGGCTTAAGCAGCAGAAGTGTATTCTTTCTCAGTTCTGGAGGCCGGAAGTCTGAAATCAATTACACCTCTTTTTCTGTGAACTTTCTGTTCATGTCTTTTGTCCTCTTTTTCTATGAAATAAGTGAGTTAAAAAAACACTTTAAGGAATTCTCTCTATATTAGGAGGCTTATTTGTGAAATAAGTTGCAAATATTTTGTCTCAGCTTATTTGTTTTGTCTTTGCTTGTTTTCTTTTTGCCTTACAAAAGGAGTTTTGTTTTGTTTTTTACCTTGTTTTGGAGGTCGTCTGATTCATCAGCCATTTCTTCTTTTGCTTCTGACTTTTCAGCCATTTTCAGAAAGGTTTTCTTCACTCTTTTTTTTTTTAACGTTTCTATTGGAGTATAATTGCTTTACAATGGTGTGTTAGTTTCTGCTTTATAACAAAGTGAATCAGTTATACATATACATATATCCCCATATCTCTTCCCTCTTGCATCTCCCTCCCTCCCCCTCTCCCTATCCCACCCTTTCACTCTTGATTACAGAAAATTCACCTGTGTTGTTTTCTTCTAGCACTTTTATGGTTCCACTTTTGACACCTAAGAGCTCTGATCCCTTTGGAGTTTTTTTCTGATTACAGGGTGTGAAGTAGGGATCCAGATTTATCTTTTCCAAATAGTCCCTGCATATTCTTCAAGGGAGGCCTAGCTAAAATAAAACCTCTGGTTGTGAATGTTTCTGCTTTGGGGAAGGGGACGGTCTCGTGATGGCCAGGAAACTCTTAAGCATGGAGAACACTGTGTACTGTGGTCCTACACATCATACTGCAAGGGGTGTACAGAGATGTGCTCGGGGATTTGGGTGAGGAAGCGGCCTGCCGAGGAGACAGAGAGCCCAGGATTTCAAAGCTACATTGGTAAGCATGAAAGTCAAGATTGAGCCTTTGTCAATATTCAACCGACAACTTCCGCCTCTTCTCTCAACTCTCAGACCTTCAGAGGATCCTCCTTGCCTCCAGATACAGCTCAGGCTTATTTCTTTCTTTATTTTACATCTTTATTGGAGTATAATTGCTTTACAATGGTGTGTTAGTTTCTGCTGTGTAACAAAGTGAATCAGCTATACGTATACATATATCCCCATATCTCCTCCCTCTCACGCCTCTCTCCCACCCTCCCTATCCTACCCCTCTAGGTGTTCACAGAGCACAAAGCTGATCTCCCTGTGCTATGCAGCTGCTTCCCACTAGCTGTCTGTTTTACATTTGGTAGTGTATAGATGTTCATCAGTCTTCATTATATTTTTTAGCTCAGGATCCTCCATGCCTTGCCTTTCTTATCTCCTGTTTCATGTATATCTTAAATCTGACAAGTTATCAGCCAATGAGCCTTACGTGGTCTTACGTCCATGCCTTTGTTCAAGCTGGGTCTTCCTCCTGAAAAGCCCACCTGCCTCAACACCATTTATCAGAGTTCTGATTAAACTGGAAGCCAAGTCCAAACCTCATCCCCACCAGTAAGTTGCCCTCATCGTTCCAAGGGCAACCACTTGGCAAGGTGGCTCTGGGCTAGACCTGACTCTGAGTCACACTGCGGTGGGTCCCCCTTCCATCTCATCTGCTGGGCTCCATGCACCTTAAAGCAGGTGTAGGGGATTGACTCGTGTTCCCCCCACCCCCAATTCACACCCACTGAGAACCTCAGAATGTGACCTTGTTTGGAAATAGGGTCTTTGCAGATGTAATTCAGTTCAGATGAAGTCTTACTGAATTGATGTGGGCCCTAAACCCGATGACTGGCGTTTTTCTTTCTTTGCTGCGCCACGTGGCTTGCGGGATCTTAGTTCCCTGACCAGGGACTGACCCTGGGGCCGTGACAGTGAAAGCGCCAAGTCCTAACCACTGAGCCACCAGGGACTTCCCCATGACTGGTGTTCTTATAAAAGGAGAGGACACACAGTGTCACGTACAGAGAAGTGTGTCGCCTCTTTGCCGTCACCTCTTTAACCCAGTGACCAAAGTTAGGCCATGTGAAAACACACAGGGAGAGAGACGGCCACGCGCAGATGGAAGCAGAGAGTGGAGGGATGCAGTTGCAAGCCAAGAACATCAGAGATGGCTGGCAACCCCCAGAAGGTAGGAGAGGGCGTGGAACATTCCCCATCACAGACTCCAGAAGGGACCCGCCCGGCTGACCCTTTGATTTCAGATTTTTGGCCTCCAGAACTTAGAGAGAATACACTTCTGTTGTTTAAAGCCACGCTGTTTGTGGTACTTTGTCACAGCAGCCTGAGGACACTCATGCATCAGGGAACAGTAATGACGATATTCATGGGTGCCCACACTTTGGCACGCGCTCTGATAAGCATTTACATGAGTCTCTCACTGGACTGTCCTAGTGATCCTCTGAGTTGGGTATTTAAGGTATTGGTGGCATCCCCACGTGCAGGTATAGAAACTGAAGCTTGGTTACTCACCCAGGGCACACTGCCAAGTTGCAGAGCCAGGATCCCAACTCAGCCGTGCTCTCTCTTTCCTCCCCAGATGGCCTGGTTCGTGCACTGCACACCTGTGGCCGCCATGCCAACTGTCCTTCATGAGTAAGGGCTGGAAAAGGCATTCTTGAACAAAACCACAGAAACCCAAATTATAAGTCAAAAAAGAAGAAGGAGAAGGAGTTGATTACATCAAAATTAATGTCTCTTTTCCAGCAAAGTACAATATAGTTAATAGGAAGATAACAGATGGGGGAAGACACTTGAAATATCTATAGTCAACGAAGCACACATTTCTGTGTGTTGCAATCCTGCAAAGCAACAAGGAGAAGATAGTAACTCTCCTGAGAGAAAAATGGTCAAAAGGTAAGAACTGACCATTTATGGAGGATGAAAACCACAAGACTGACAAGAATATTAAAAAATGCTCCATCTCATTTACAGAGAGAGGTACGTTAAAACAAGAATGCGTCACTATAGCCCTATTATACTTTACAATTAAGAGTGTTGGCAGGGATGTGGGCATTTTTGTAGACTTCTAGTGAGGCTGTAGCCTGGGGCAGCTGTCCTGGAGAACAGTTGGGTGGTGTTTCTTAAAAGTAAGTCTGTGTAAAAATTTTGGAGGTGATGGATATGTTTAGTACCTTGGCTGTGGTGATGGTACCACAGGTGCATGCCATGTCCAAAGTCATCAAGATATAACATTAATCTTTTGTGTATCAATTATACCCCTGTAAAGCTAATTTTTTTTTCTCTAAAAACAACAGAGTAAGCCCATGCATACTCTATGATCCACAGTTTTAGTCCTAGTTACGTATCCCAAAGAAATTCTCAGCTGGACGCATACGGGAACAAGTAGTGAAGTTTATCACAGTGTTGTTTCTGGTGGCACTATGGGTGTCGTTCCCTGGGAGAGTGGAGAGTAGATCAGGGTAGATCCACATCATTGAATAATCGTCAGCAGTTAGAAGCTACTGGCTGCACGTATACAGGGCAAGGTACATGAAGCTTCAAAACATAAAGTTGAGTGGGGAAAACAGTAAGAAGCAGATTGCCATTTATGACATAGTCCATTCAACTAAGTTAAAAATATATGCATATATTTATATACATATGTGTCCATTCGGACACAGTGCTAGACAGCAAGGGGACAATGACAGGACTGGAGAGGCCAGGGCTGCTGAGAGTCTCAGGGGCTACTGCCAGGAGCTTGGAGTCCACCCTCCAGTAAATGTGTGACCCCTGAAAGCAGGGGGCTGCCACACAGAAAGCTGAAGCAAGAGAACCACTCAAATGGATGAACTTATGACACTGAAAAGGACATATTTTTGACTAGTGGTGTCCTTCCAAAGGCCTTCGAATCTCATTGCATCTGGAAGGTCTTTTGTTCGTGAGGGACAGAAACCCAACTGAAACTAACATCAGCGGAAATAGTTTTTGCCTCATGGAACTCGGAGGACCAGGGTGAAGCGGGCTGGCATCAGGGACTCCGGAGTTTGAGGGGGTAGCAACCCACCTTTCTCTTTCCATCTCTGTCTCTCTTTGTCTCTGTTTCTCTGTGTCTCTTCCATCGTTTGGCTGGACTCCTCACAGCACTTGGTGTAGGGGAGGGAGGGGGAGGGTCACAGCTTTCTCATCCCAGTTTAGTGACCCCAGAGGAAAGACAACATCTCGTTCCGCATCCACGTATAAAGACTCAGGGAAGCACCCTGATTGGCCAATGGGTCACATGTCCAACTGTACCAACCCCTTTGGCTGGATGCCCAGGATCTTGGATTGGCTAGACCTGGTCCAGGTGCCTGTGGCCTGAGGGTGATGCTGTGGTTGTCCCCAGGAAGGGGAGGGGGAGATGCTGCACAGATGAACGCCTCACACACATCAAGTGGGTGCCACCTGCCTCCAAGGGCTCACCCCTTCCGTTTTCTGTCACACTCAGACAGGCTGGACGTGACAGTTGGAGAAAGCCCGGTCAGGAAGCCCCTGCCATGGGGAGGCTCCAGGGTGGTACGTGGAAGGTAGTGGTCTGATTAACGTCTATTTAGCCAATGACAAAAATCAACCCCAGAAAAGCAGAAAATAGCAAGGCAGCCCCTGGGGAGTGGACGGAGACAGTGGCAGGGCTGCCTCTGCCTTTCCTCCCAGCTTCTTCTCACAGCCCCTGGTGGTCCATATTGAGAGAACAATTACCATTCTTCTTCCAGACACTGTATAAACAGTAACAGCGTGGTTATGGCTCCCTTGAGGTCCAGGAGCTGATGAGACTCCTGTATCATTGCTCCCTTCCATGGAGGAGAGCATTCCAGCAGGATGAGAT
Source organism: Hyperoodon ampullatus (assembly GCF_949752795.1). Taxonomy (NCBI): domain Eukaryota; kingdom Metazoa; phylum Chordata; class Mammalia; order Artiodactyla; family Ziphiidae; genus Hyperoodon; species Hyperoodon ampullatus. Next base: position 3,954,721 of record NC_136919.1, read on the forward strand.
CACGGAGCCCAGGAAGATTGTGGGTAGGGAAGGGCGGGTCCTGGGCTGGAGCTCTGGAGCAGTGCCCATCCCCCGACTCCATCCGTTAACCCAACTCTCCCAATCACTGGTGGTCTCAGAATGTGCCTGAGTTCCTGCCATGGTGCTAATGAGAAGGCAGGAATCTGTTCCTGAACCCAGACCGCCCCGCCCCTAACTAACTACACAGAAGTCAGCAGTGGGTGGACTGACTCCAGGCGGTGACTGGATGCTGACTGTGAGCGCAGTTAACCAATTACCAAAACTAACATTTATCGAACTAGGTTCTATGCTGGTTACATCTTAACATCTCATTGAATCCACCCCAAATCCCCATTAGGTAGGCTTTTTTTTTTTTTTTTTTGCAGTACGCGGGCCTCTCACTGTTGTGGCCTCTCCCGTTGCGGAGCACAGGCTCCGGACGCGCAGGCTCAGCGGCCATGGCTCACGGGCCCAGCCGCTTCGCCGCATGTGGGATCCTCCCGGACCGGGGCACGAACCCATGTCCCCTGCATCGGCAGGCGGACTCTCAACCACTGCGCCACCAGGGAAGCCTGAGGTAGGCATTATTATTACCCGTATGTTGCAGATGAGGAAACTAAGGCTCACCCAGTCAGCACGATGGCAGAAACCTGCCTTCACACTCTCGTCTGTTTGAATCACGACCTCTTGGCTTCCCTCAGCTGCCTCCATGGTGTGTTAGGCTGGTGGAATTTCCAGGTCAATGCTCACCTCCCCCGTAAGCCGGTATGATTATAAAGGATGTGCACGGCTCAAGGGTCCCCAGGAGGAGTGTGGGTGCAGGTAGGTGGGTAGAGGCCAAAATACAGCCCGGGCTCTGCTCACGTGGGCTATGGGCCCAGAAGGAGTGCTTTTTTTTTAATTCTCACAAAGGCAACCCACGGGCTGACCCCCCTGGGCCTCTTGGAATTCTGACAGCACCCACCGTGCTAGCCACTCACATAGCAGGCCCCTTAAGCCACATGCTGCCTTGCCTTGTGACCCAACTAGTTCCCATGACAAAACTTGTTATTTCCATAACTCCGCCAGCGCTGGTTGCCTGCAGGCGCTTGCTTCTTTTAGTTCTTTTCTTCCCAACCGCCTCTCCCATTCCTATTTCATGAAACCTACCTTTCTTTTAAAACCCGGCGGGATGCTCACCCTTTCAGAAAGCCTTTCAGACACCACAGCTGAACTGCGGCCTCTCTCAGGCTGTTTGGTATCAGTCACAGCGTCTACTATACCCTGCCTCTGATAAGGACCATCATCCTTCAAGCATTCACTCGGCGCGGGTCGCTGCGCTAAACACTCTCCATACTTTTTCTCCCTGAATCCTCACTTCACTCCTGTTATTATGCCCATTTCACAGAGGAAGAAACTGAGGCTCAAGGGACTTCAAGACTTGCCCAGGTTTACACTGCTAGGAAGCAGCGGAGCAGGAACTGAACTGAGGGCTTCTGCTTTTAAAGCTGCCTGCTCTGATCAGGGTGGTTTTCCATAGACGTCGCGACCAGGTCTGAAACGCCAGCAACCTGAGGGTAGAAGCCACTGTGGGTCTCCGCAGGCCCAGAGGTGGGCTTCTGTAAACACTCCGCGAAGGAAAGAAGGCTGCCCTGGTGCAGCTTTTCTCTTTCCCCAGATGAGCTGCCACTCCTCCAAGGCTCCACAGCAGACCCTTCGCCCACAGGGGCCCTACGGGCTCTTCGGGAAACATGAACGCAGCTCTGCGGCCGGGCACACGGAGACCCTGGAAGGGGCACCCGGGTCTGCGAGCGGAGAAGGAACCTCCGGAATGCGTGAGGCACTCCAACCACACCCAGCCGGGCCAACTTGTTTACGCCTCTTGCCCGGCCCGGCCCGGCCCGACCCGCCGCCCCGCCCCTCGCTCTCATCGCGTAGCTCCTCCCGCCGCGCCGGCCCTTCTTTTTGCCTCCTTCGCAGTCACAAGATCTCTCAGCGGCTCCCTTTCGGAATCGTTCCGCCCGTCCCCGCCCCCCTACCTTACAAACTCTCCTTGGTTCTTTCTCGACTGGTTAGCATCATCAGTAATGAGCAGAACTGCCCCTTCCTTCCAAAGGTGCTGCCGACCGCGGACATCTGTCGTCGGGTTCGACGGGGTGGGAGGCGAGATCCCGCTGGGACTCTTTTTCGTGGCGGAGGCTGCAGCGGCCTCGTACATTTCACGACGGGGGGGAGGTGCTGTACGTCCAAGATGGCGGCGCCCTGTAGGCTGGAGGAGCTGTGAGGTAAACAGCTGAGGGGGAGGAGACGGTGTGTGAGTATGAGGGTGTCGCCCCCTCCCTTTCATGGGGGCTTCTCAGGGAAGTCCTGGCACCATGGCCTCAGTCTGGGAGGCCCTGTGGGGCTGGGGCAAGGGGCTCTCTTGCCGGAGAAGGGACACCGGGAAGGGGGGTTCGGAGAGCTTTCCCCTCCCTCTAATTACGCGTTATCTCCGGCGGGGCCCGGCCGGGCTGGCGGGTCTCTGGGGAGGAGAGGCGGCCCCGGCCGGCACGTCGCCCCTCTTCGGCGACGGAGGGGACGGCTGCAGCCCCGCACCGCGGAGCCGAGTGCAGGGGTGAGGTGGGCCCGGTCTCCAGCCCCTCGCTGGGTGGGGTGACAGGTTCCCGCGGGGTGTGGAGAGCGGGGGCGAGACCCTCGGCTGGAGGGCGGGGCCGGGCGGTGGGTCTGGTCCCCGGGCTTGTTGAGAGGGGTCAGGGGTTGGGGGGGCGGGGGATGAATGGAGGCTGCCTGTGGGCATCAAGGACCCGCCTGGACTCGGTGTCTCCGCTGAAATTTGCATGACCGAGCGCGTCGCTCCGGGTGTGCTCGTGGGTATTTAATCGACGGTGAAAGACAGTTGCTTTCGAGTCAGCAGAGGTGATTCTTAAGAGACAGCTATTTGCAGAGCCACTCCTAGACGCTCATTCATTCATTTGAGGAACTGGAGGGTGGAGAGCCCGCAGTCAGAGAGCCCTTTGAGAATGAAAGCTGTATCTTTGTGTTTTCTGTTCCAGAGTTTTGCTTCGTGTGCTTTGGATTTGGGGGTGTGGGGGGAGGCTTTGGAGGGGGCGCGGTCCTCTTGACAACAGCAGCTTGTTTATGGGGCACTCGCTGTGCAAGTGCTTTGCAGTCATCCTCTCCTGTAGCCCTCGAGACAAAGGGGAGAGGCAGCCACTCTTAACGCCTCCATTTTTCAGATGAAGAAACTGAGGCCCCGAGAGATGAGGGTCCCTTGCCCAAGGTCACCCCTCTGGGATTATGTGAGCCAGGACTGGAACTGGGGTCTGACTGCCTCCCAGACTGTGCTCCTGTCTCTATTTGTACTCCCAAGACTCTCTCATTTATCTCTTATTTGATCAAAGCTGGCCCCGTCATTCTTTCTAAGTAGGTGATTAGAATTAATCAGTTGGCCGAGGTCTGTGCATAAGTGCCTGTGTGTGTGTGTGTGTCTTTAATTTTGAGAAGGGGCACCCTTGCTTATGTACCGTAGCTTTTTTTGGGGGTGGCAGTGTTGTGCCTGTAAACACGTTAGTCTAAATTACGCCGGAAAGTATTTGATGTTTTCATAAAACTCACACGTTTACTGCAGAAAGAAGTCGTGCTAAAATCCTTGCTGGATTTTTTTATAGAAAGCATAGAAATAGCCCTTCACTTTACATAGCGTAAGCTGTAAAAGTACTAAAATAGAATAATACTCTTCTGAGATTCATAGGTTTATAATTTGGGGATCAACTTGGAGTCGTCTGAATTCACACATGCTGGCAAAGTGGAGCTGTAAATTTCGAGAAGCGTCATAAAACCAAACCTTGTGGGAGCCCTTGATTTACAGAGCAACCACCTGTGATTCTTAAGTTGACCATTCCTGAGTAAACCTGGAGCATGCACGTGTGAAAACTGATGTAGGGTCGTGTACGGAAATGCACCTTTAACAGTCACGTATCAGGCCAATGAGGTGCCTCAGAAACACTGACAGATTCTTTGCTATTTCTCTGGGGAGTCACAGGTTCTCCCTCTAACCACCTGGTGTAAACTTAAGGGGTATTTATAGAGGGTGTCAGTGGAAACTATCCTCTTACCAAACTGCATATCTTACCCAGACGCTCTTACATCACGTGCACGGAAGGGCGAACAATGTAAGCTTTCTTTGCTTCACGCATTTCCTGGTGTCATGAAGACTTTGGGATGTTCCTAATTGCCTAGCTAGACAGATTCCTAGGCAGCTACACGCATTCTTACTTGTTTTCATTAAATTGGAGTGTCTCAAATCCTGTGACTCAGTTGTACTCTTCCTCACTGGTTTCTTAAGAGCAAAGACGTCCCATGCTGCTGCTGTCCGGGTGTGATAAGATGCCTTCTGTGCATACCTGTTTTCACGTGTGAGGCGAAACTGAACAGTCTTACTAGGACAAATCAAATACATGCCTGTCTATGGGATGTTATAGAGTAATGAAATTACCGGAAACGAGAGATCTCTAACAGTAGCATCCATCAGAACCTTCATGCACAGGTTATCTGGCCCCATAGTAGGCAGATTTGCATTTTCGGTCTTTAAGGGCACCCTGGATGTGTATTTTGGAAGAAGTCATAGGTGATTCTGATGTGCACCAGGGGTTGTGGACCAGTGGCTAAAGTAGCCACTTTGGCTATTTTGCTTTTAATTTATAATTTATTGCAGAGGCATTTCTTAAAATAGCTTCTAACCTCTGGTGTATATAGTGGTGGGTAAGTTTGGGGCTCTGAATTACAGCTGACTTGATCTTACAGATCTGTCTTCTTTCAGAGTTTGTTAAGGTACAGGTATGGTTCTTTTCCGGGTTCTAGGGCCATGGTAGACTAAAGTTAACTTTTTCTGGAATTAACTGGATATTCTTGGCTGCAGATGAGCCAAATACAGCAATACATCAACCATTTCAAGCTTTTCTAAAAGTCAAATAGCTTTCGACTTCTAACAAGCCACTAAGTTCTCTGAGCTTCAGTTTATTCATTTGTGAAATAAGAGAGTTGGATTGTAAATGAGTATTTCAAAGTCTAAATTTCTGAGATTTCAAGTCCTTCTGGGGCTTCAGTTAAAGATTCTGCATTGATTGAATCAAAGTGTTAATGGCTTTATAATAACTGAGCAAATGGATGACTTTTAGTGTGACCTGTTTTTTCCTTTCCTTTATATCAGGTATTCCTTAAAAGTTCCTCATATTATAAATCTCTCTTTGAGAGATTAGTTTTATTTGTATTAGTTTTGTTTGTCATTTAAGTAGCTGCAAGCATGAAAGAAAAGTATACTCGATAGCATTTAAATCTCGAGCTTTTTGCTTTAAAAACGCATATATATTTATAATTAGCATATACTCAAAAACTGAATTTTCCCCCCTCAGTGTTTAGTTTGCATGAAATACTGATTTTTTCCATTGGTCTGAAAAAGGTTTTAGACCAATTAAATTGGTCTAAAATTACCATCAGCAATTTTAGATTATTCTTTTTCTGATTTACTTGTTAAGCGTGTAGTTCCTAGACATTAGTAATTTAATGTCTAGTGTCTATTTTTGGGAGGGGGAGAATTTTAAAAAATATGTATATATAAAACGTATATAATCCCAGGACCTTGCTAATTTCTTCTTGTCCATTCTGTTGTGCAGTACTAACTTTTGTTCTATACAGGGAAGTAGCAAAAGGTTATAGAACACTTTTTAAGGTTGAATGAATTCAGATTGTCATCTAATGAGTAAAGTGCCCTAAAAACCTAGCTTTGATACAGAGCAAGACATGGTAGTTACTGGCCTAGAATTCACAGGTCACTTTCTAAAGTAAAGATAATGGCAATAGAAGCCAAGAAGTATTTGAGTAACAAGGGACAACTTTACCCTTCTGTCGGTGATGGAGGACACAATGGGCCGTGTTGAGAAAAAACAGATGCGGTGACTGAAATGTCTGCAGTTGTTAAGATCTGTGCTGCTCTGAGTAGTTCCACAGAGCGCACGAGTACAGCAACAAACATGAAATGTATCCATTTTAAGCTACAGGACGACTATATCAATGTTTCAAGTATAAGTGATTAAATGTAGACTTCTAAGGCTTATGTACCCATTTTGTTTAGTAGTAATATTGTTATAATAAAGTTTATATTTATTGGCACAGTGCCAAACAGTGTGCTGTGTTTTTCACATGCGTGATCCTATTAGCTCTTCCCACAGCCTTAAGGGGCGGGAGAGAGAGATGAGCACGCTGAGGCTTAAGGTCACTTATTCAGTGGCTGAGCTGGGATTTGAGCCCTGTTGGTTGACTCCAGAACACACACATTTAATCTTTCACTGTGATAAATTGTCTGAACTGCTGATCTCATAAACTAACTCAAAGGTCAGTGGTTCTTAAGTTTTGGGGGGGCCTCCGTTACCCTCTGAGAATTTGTGGGAAGCTGTAGACCAAATATCCTTTTCTGTCCCATCAGCACCAAGAACAAAATTCATACAGATATGAGATTTTGGATATGGCTTCAGGAACTTTACAGACCCAGCCTGAAGCCCAGCTGATCATTCTAGATAGATTACTGCTCTTAAAAATGGACTTGGGCTTTAAAAAAGAAACAAACAGAGCAGTAGATAGGAAAGGCCCACGTCTTTTAAAGATGGACTATGTACTGTTTGTATTATAAATCATTTTCTTAAACTTTTATATTGAAAGGTTCTTTACACTTCACTGGGAGATCAACCTTAGGTGCCACATTAAAAAAAAAATTGTAAGTGGAGAACTCAGGTGTGTAACTTGCTAAATGCTTGTCAAGCTTGGAATTCAGTCTGTGTGTACCTTTAGCACCTGGCAGAATTCCATTGGGCTTTTTTCCCCAAGGTTTATGCACTATTTTTTTTCCTTTAGAACCTCAAAAGTATATATAAAATATATATTAAATATATATTTTTAATATTTCTTGCCTTCATCCTTCTTCCTAGACTAGTGGTTCTCAACCTTTTGTGGGCATCAGAATCGCCAGGAAGACCCCACTCCCACATTCAGAGGTCTCTGACCACCAAGGCTCAAGGCCCAAGAATTTGCATTTCTAACAAATCCCCAGGTGATGCTGATGTTCCTGGTGTGAGGACCACATTTGAGAACCACGTGTGTTAGTCGTAGACTATCAAACCCTGTGCCTTTATTCCCTAGGATATTTCTGTTTTAGTCTTGTGAGCTTGAAACCTAAAGCAATCTTAACAGTTTTCCTCAGATTTCTTTTAAGGGAAGCTCTGTTTTTTGAAACATACATGATATTTGGTTTATTTTCTTGGTAAATAATTTTGTTCATGCTAATAGAAAGTTAACACATAAGAGACATTATTTATAGATGAGCTACACCTTACCAAAATCAAGCTCTGTCCCTGCAGGCAGGTTACTAGAGGATTTACCTCTGAAATAGGGTAGGTATATGCTTCAGCAAATTGTCCTTCCAGGTCCCTCACGGCAAAAGTTCTGAATGGAGAATCTGGAGCTCTCCTGCCCCTGTTTATACGACCTAGAGAGGGACCACAACTGCTGAGACCATGTAAATCACACGTGACTACACATTTTGGCAGGTTTTGCTACCAGCTGTTTTACTTTCACACACTGAGTGGTATCTCCTACCCCTTTCTTTCCTTCTGTGCATTGGTAGGAAGAGTGAATTGGAGCTTGTATCTTACCTTTTTTGGAATGCTTTTGTGCTGAAGGCAATTTTATTCACTTGATAGAATATTACTCTAAGAAATCACCTGAGCGTTACTGAGCCAGAGTCAAACATCATTGTGTAGTAGTATATTATTAATTTTAATAAATTTATTTATTTATTTTTGGCTGCGTTGGGTCTTCGTTGCTGTTCGCGGGCTTTCTCTAGTTGCTGAGAATGGGGGCTACTCTTCGTTGTGGTGCGTGGGCTTCTCATTGCGGTGGCTTCTCTTGTTGCAGAGCACGGACTCTAGGCGTGTAGGCTTCAGTAGTTGTGGCACGTCGGCTCAGCAGTTGTGGCGCACGGGCTTAGTTGCTCCATGGCATGTGGGATCTTCCCGGACCAGGGTTCGGACCCGTGTCCCCTGCATTGGAAGGCGGATTCTTAACCACTGCGCCACCAGGGAAGCCCAGTAGTGTGTTATTGACATATTATTACTATCTGTATTATCTGTGTAATGTTTCTGTTCTACTTATACTGTACTTGATAATGAAATAGTCTGTCTATGCCTGAACCTGTATCTGAATTGTCTTTGAACTTTTTTAGATAAAAACCTCAGTACAGAAAACAAGTTACAGTAAAGAGACATCTGCTTTCGTTTATACCTGTAGTTGTGTTTTTACATTGTAGAAAAGTTGCACAAAATTATCTAGGCGGGGGCCTCCCTGGTGGCGCAGTGGTTGAGAGTCCGCCTGCTGATGCAGGGGATACGGGTTCGTGCCCCGGTCTGGGAGGATCCCATATGCCGCGGAGCGGCTGGGCCCGTGAGCCATGGCTGCTGAGCCTGCGCATCCGGAGCCTGTGCTCCGCAACGGGAGAGGCCACAACAGTGAGAGGCCCGCTTACCGCAAAAAAAAAAAAAAAAAAAAAATTATCTAGGCGATGTGATATGCAGTTACATACTTTATGTGATTTGGGGTTCTGAGGAGTCCTAGGGGATAGAAGGCCACACACACAGCACTGATTTTCCAAAAGTCTGAATATTCAGCTGATATCTTCAGATAAAATACTTCGTGAAGGCATTTAGGTACCTGCCAATAGTATTTCATAAAGGTATATTACAGCTCTCAGGTCTCTCATGGCTCGTAATGCATCTTGCCTAGGGCAGAGATGTGTGAAAAAATGTGTACAGGTCCTGCTAATGACATCTCTACATGGCTGTTGAGCTGGAGTTTGTGTGTACCCCACATATACACACCATCTCTCTGTAAACACCTACAGAATGAAATGAAGGTGAAATGTGAAAACAAGTTGACCTATGTTCCTTCTGCTTAATCTCAAAACACTAAAGCACAGAGCTGTCATCTTCCTCAAACCTACCCTTTATTTCTATTCAAAAAGACTTGTAGAAGTGCAATTACAGTGTTGCTTTCTGGTGAGAATACAACTTTTGGGTCCAAGAGGAAGAGTCCAGATCTGAGGGCATGTTTCTTTTTTAATTTGGCTTTCGAAGATAAGAACATGGATTGGCCCTGTTATGCTCTGACAGGTGTTTCCATCCATACCCCTCAAGGGTACACATTTTTTGAGGAGGGTCTTCTCCATTCCTCACTTCTGATCAGGAAGTTCACAGGTCGCATGACTTTACCTAGTAGTACCTCCATAGGGCAGGATTTAAATATAAATGAATAAGTAACACTTAAAAATATAAATAATGCCAGGTAGCCCCTGACTGGCCAACATTTATCACCATTACCATTTTTTAGCATAGCAATAAAGAAGGTAAGAAGTCTTAATGTCGAGCATTGGACAAAAAACATTCTGATTTCCTATGCCAGTTCCTTTATCTAGGACAGTGATCCTGGCTAGGCAGGCTATAAGATCTCATCTTGTATACATCCTAATTTTACCCTTGCCTTAGATACTCCTTTTCAGGTAAAAGATCCAACTGGGATTAATTGCAAGAGGAAGTCTACATGACTCAGTGGAGTAGCAGCTGAAGCTAAGATTCTGAAGATGAGAGGCTCCAGTGTTTTAATTCTAGCTCTTTTGGCTGAGTGACTGTGGCTGGGCAAGCACCCCCTGTGTGAATGGTTTCGTTGGCCTTTTTGGAAAGCCAGCCTGCCTTCCAGCTCTGCACGCACACTTGCAGTATGCCACTGAGGACCACAGTTAACGGCGTTAATGCCTGGAATGTGTTCTACAGGGAAATGTAATTACCGCGTCATCTGGAGCAAGAGGTTTTAATTGTTAGAGAGCTGCTCAACACACTAGTTCAGCTTTGACCAGGATCGTATGTGGAACGGCTCGTTTCCCAGCTCTTCCCTGTTCAGTGTAATTAGACATATATCGTGTATGAGGTTCAGCTTTTCATATCCGTATTCACCCCTCGAATGGCTACCAAAGAAGCTGATGCAATCTTTGTTGACTTGAACAGGGTATATTTCCCCCTTGTGTGCCAGATGCTGCAATAGGCCCTGGGTCCCCGTCCCCATGGAGCTTACAATCTAGTGATCAGGCTGTACCTAAACCTAGTTTGAAGGGCCCACATTTTAAAAGCAAACTGGAATGTATTTACATATACTCATATTTAACAAGGATATTTAATATGAGGTAATTTAGGTAGAAAGCAGGGCAAAAAGGGAAAGAAAATAGGGAGAAATGATAGCTGTTCTCAAATATTTTATGCTTGTCATTTAGAAGATTAGATTAAGGTTGTGTGGTTTCAAAGGCAGAATTCAACTTTGTACATTTATTTAAGAAATATTTTAACTCCTAATCATTCAGTGAACAAGTCCCAGGCACTGCGGCAGCTGCAAGAGGCACAGTACTGGAGAAGCCCCTGTCTCTCCCTGGCTGGAACTGCTGTTCTGGTGAGGGGGACATATTCAGTAACTAATTACACTTGCTTAGTTGGTTGTGGTCCATGACACCAAGAAATACAGGCTGCTGAGAGTATGTGATGGGGCCTGACCTGGTCTGGTCCTGAGTGGAGGGAAGTGAAGGCTTCTCTGATGAAGCGCATGTTTAAGCTGAGGTTTTTCAGGGTGAAGACTGAGCTTGGGAGGGGGGCAGAGGTGGAGTCTCTCGGGCATAGGGACAACATGTACCTGGTCCTGAAGTGGGGACGTGTGTGGCTTGGCTGAGAATCTGTGCGGCTAGTGGGGCAGGGCCGTGGGGAGGGAGGGGGCGTGGTGGGTTTGAAGTGATGCGGACCCACCAAGCGCTTCGTGCCTGGCGCCGCTCTTCCTCTCGGGCTCCTCGGGTGGTTTCTCTGTGCCACGCACCGTGCCGAGGGCTATGGGTGTTCCTCTCCTGCAGGCCTCACGCAGCCTTAGGAGGTAGATGCCACCGTTCTTCTCACTGTACAGGTGACGTAATTTAAGGTTGGACATTAGAGACTTAGGATAAATCACCCAATGTTACACAGCTACTCAGTGGCAGAGGTTGGATTTCAACTCGGAGCTCTTAATTCTGGAGCCCATCCTGCCCATGCATTTCCTGCCCATTCGTTTATAGCTCTAATAAAGACAGTTAACAAAAGGCAGAGTTTACAAGTTCAGCACAATATAAAGAATTTTCCAGCAGCCAACTGTTCAGAAATGTAGACGGGGAGAGGCATGTGCACCCAGTGATTATAAGTGTTCATTCCAGCGGAAACCAGATGGCCACCTGTCAGGGATGTGCAGTAGGAAAGAGGTGGAAGCCAGTGAATCCTGAACTTCCTCTGATTGCGTCTGGGATCTCACTTCATTGTGAGATTGATATTGACAGATGCGTGTTTCTTCTCTTCAGTGACCATGAAAGACACCAGGTTGACAGCACTGGAAACTGAAGTACCAATTGTCCCCAGAACAGGTAAGGTACAAACTCAGTCCAGTGGTTGGGGGAAGGTGGAAGAGAATCATTTATCCTGTCTGTGGCTGTACTAGGGCAAAGATGTTTCTTTGCATTCAGGATTAACGTTGATGGTTTTAGCTCCTTGCCGGGAACTAGACCTTCTGTGTCGTGAAGTAATTAGTCACATTACCGGTAATTTTTTAACTGCTTATTCAGTGCCAGGCATGGTGTTAAGTGCATTCTATGGTTATTTATTTTGTTCTTCACAGCCACACTTTTGGTGTATCTCCGTTTTACAGATGAGGAATTGGGCTCTGAAATGTTACATAATTTTCCTAAGGTTGTATAGTTAGTATATGGTGTACCTGCTACTCAAATCAGTTCATTCTAGAAGCAGTCTAAGCGTTGGTTCTAACGCCTAGATAAAATTGAAGCCTGTGTGTCTGAGCAAGTCATTTAACTAGCACAGAGGTTCTCATCCCTGGCTGTGCCTTAACAATCCACACAGGCATATAAAACAAGCCAGATGTCCTGTCTGGACCCCACCCCTTAACCTGCTCAGGATTGTGTGGACTCTCCAGGTGATTCTAATGTACGTCCTGGACTGAGGACCCCTGAGCTAAGGAATTAGTATTTACATTGTAATGTGGCTTTATTTATTAATTGTCTTAATTAGTTTTTTTGGGATGAGTTGCATGCTATCGTGGTTTCTAGGAATTGGAGGAGTCCTGGAATATATTCTTCCTAAATATTGAGGCTTTGGCATTTCTAATGCCAGTGGATATTAGTGGATATTAGTGGATACTAATGTAGTCTGAGTGACCTGACTGATCCCTGAGCTCTAATTTTGAGTTTACTGGCAGGAGTGTGCAGTGCAACAGCTTTCTGTGTCTGCAGGAAGGGTGTAGGGGAGATAGGGAAGTGTTTGGTCTGCTGTCTTTATACACAGATGGCTAATGGGATTCATTTAATGCCTCACTGGTTGCTATTTGCTGTATTCTGTCACTGTCTTCCTCACCTTACCTCCTAGGAATTGTGAAATAAGGTGGAGATTTTTGCCTTAAAGATAGTGTCTGTTCACAGACAGGGACTTAATACAGATTGTAGACTGTCTAACAAGAAGGTGGAAGTATTGCTCCCTCACGAGTGGGGGAAGCTTTCTAAGTTTGACTCTTTACTTTCAAATATTTTATGTGTACTTCACCCTGTCCTTTGTCGGAAATCCACTGCATATGAATTTGAACCCAAAGTCAGATGGTCATGATCAAATCATTGAGACCCAAGCTGAACATCACACATCACAAGTCTCAGATTTTTTTTTTCCATTTATTTATTTATTTTTTGGCTGCATTAGGTCTTCGTTGCTGCGCACAGGCTTTCTCTAGTTGCAGCGAGCGGGGGCTACTTCATTGTGGCGTGCAGGCTTCTCACTGCGGTGGCTTCTCTTGTTGCAGAGCATGGGCTCTAGGCGCACAGGCTTCAGTAGTTGTGGAGCACGGGCTTAGTTGCTCCACGGCATGTGGGATCGTCCTGGACCAGGGATTGAACCCGTGTCCCTTGCATTGGCAGGCGGATTCTTAACCACTGCGCCACCAGGGAAGTCCCACAAATCTCAGATTTTATTAAACATTTTTCAATATTGCATTTGTATTCCGTTTTAGTAGTCAGATTGTTAAAATTTGAAATTTTAACAAATTGGTCAGCTGTGTCAGCTGCTAGATTGCTCCTGGGTTAACACGTGTGTGATACCGGAAGGACATTTGTCTTCAGCTGCCGCGTTTAGTCCCATCACTAACCTTTTTAGACAAAGCAGAATGTAATTTGGGAAAGTTTCTGGTACATTGTTTTCTGGAAGGAACGTGTACTTGGGATTCATAGCTTGGGCAAGCCTCAAGGATCCTTCATCTTCAGCTACTAAAAACTGTTGACAATCTATACCAATCATTTTGAAAAACTTTTTGATTAAATTTTTAGCCTCCGTATACACACAACTACAAGAAATTGTCTTCTTAAAACAGTTTTGTAAAGTCTGTTTTGAAATTTGATTAGTGAGTACAAAATGTGTTTGAGTTGTTTCATTTCTTCTTAACATTGTTTTCTTTTCTCCATACTCTATATATTCTTTATGTTTGGCTTGAAGATGATTTATCATGGATATTGTTGACTGTGCTTTTGGGTTTTTTTCATGTCATAAAATTAAGGTGACAGGCTGGCATTTTATTTTTAATTCACACTCACAAGAGGTGAGATATTCCCAAATATGACTTTTTCATATTTGGTTTGGTTTATTCAAAGGCGGTGACTAAGAACCCCCGTTGCTTTAGATTAGGTGATGGGGGAGGCCTCTCAGAGATGGTGTGACATTTTGAGCAGAGACTTGAAACAAACAGCCACACGAGGATCTGGGAGAGGAGCAACAGCAAGCGCAGAGGCCTGAGCGAGAAGCTGTTTTCCTGAGTTTTAGGAGCCTGAGACTGGAGCAGAGAGACGAGGGGGCGGAGTGCTGTGAAACGAAGGCAGAGGGAGTGGGGACTTCACAACTGGCCCAATCTGGTGGAGCCTTGCAGGCCCCTTGGGAGCTGGCGCTTATTAGCTCCGTGGGAAGCCACTGGATGATTTTAAACAGGGGAGTGAAAGATTCTGATTTCCCTATTTCAGAGTCTTTTGTGGTTGCTTGGTGGCAGATAAGTTGTAGGGCGAGGGTAGTGAGGGAGTCTGCTGCTCCCTTGTCTCCAAGGGGGGGTGATGGGGGCTTGGGCTGGGGTGACAACAAAAGGGATAAGTCAGTGGGTTTGCCAGCGGATTAGATGGGAGGGTACGAGTGGTGGAAGAGCACGGATGTCACTTAGACGTTTGCTAGAGACTGATGGTCGTGCCTTTTACTGAGGTCCAGGAGACTATCAGAGTGACAGGTTTTGGGGTGGGGAGTGGGTGTTGAAAGTCATGGTTCCCTAATGTAAATTTGTAGGATACAGAAATGTATTAACTAAATATTGACTTTTGGCTTCTCCTGTCTCCTATTTTCTATACTTGGTTACTTCCAAGATGGAAGAGAGACTTTCATGGCTGAAGTGGATGCTTCATGTGCCTGTGGTGCTAACCTCTCAGGGACTTTCCCCTTATCTTCTCTAGGCTGTAAAGTGTGTTTAACATGTGTGCAACTCACCCATTCCCACCACATCCAGGTGGAGCTGGGCCCTTCCCTCCTTTGTGTACTCACTAAATCATGTCCATTTCCTGCTCGTCTACATATAGTTCTTCATTGCACTTGCTAAGTCTGTCTTCCCTACTTAGCATCCTGCACTCAGTCCCTCAAGAAATATTTGAATAAGTTTAAAAGGGGAGATATTCCAGTCATGGAACTAATTCTAAAAGCTTATGATTGAACTCCCGTGAGGGCTTTTTAGAATGTCAAAAATCCTTGAACTTGAGGCACTTAAATGAAGAATCCCACACAAAGCCCATGATTTATATTTTTTCTGAGGTTTAAAAAATGTGGTTAAAAGGTAGAATTTTAGACCTGGAGAGAAGAGCAACGAAAGCTTGTTGCCAAAAATAGATACTAATGTATGTTAGAATAAAACCTTATTTTTGCTTTCTGTAAAACATTTGGAAAGAGTAGGCTCCAGAAATCAGACTTTTATACCTAAATTACATTTACAATCTGAAAAACAAGCTAGGTGACCCATGACGGTCAGCCCTGAGTATCGCCAAGGTGACTGGATGGGCGCCATCTTTGTTTAGATTTGAGCTCATGTCACTCTGCTCTGGGCTGCCTGCATTTGGAAGAACAGCTCTGACATTACTGTCTTCTGAATATACAAAAGACAAATGCGGAGTCTCACTAGCCTGAGACTGGGTAAGTAGCAGTTTTATTGGAACAAAACAAAACTTAGGGACAAATTACTTTTAAGCCTGAGAATCATTTGTGATTTACCTGAAGTAGAAATGAATGTGGAGGCTAGCTAGATAAATGTGCTCTTCCAGTCATCTTGAAAGTGGTGGCCCAAAGATTTTTACCAGTGTTCTTTCTGATAATATGTGAGTACTACTCAGCGAGTGTTTATCTGTGCCGGGTGCTGTGCTAACTGTGTGATACACATTATGTCATTTAATCCTCTTGGTGAACAGTAAACCCTGACAGGTTGGTATTATCTTCACTTGTAAATTTAAATTAATCCAACTCACAATAAGGTGAAATTTTATTGTTTTCAGCTTTGAACTTTTACAATAAAATCTTACCAGTTTTGGTCTCACATTTTGAGTCCTTTGAAATTGACTTCCTTTATGATTTACCTGTAGGATTTATATTTATGTAAATATAAATTTGTATTATATTCCTACATCATACTTTCTATATCAGGATTTTCTATCAAAAATGCATTTATACATTTTAATTGATTTTTCTGGCTAATGAATTTCTGATTCACCAAGAGCAAAATCAGTGAATATCACCAGGTCGTAATTAAACCAGAGCATAGATGATAGTAAGTTACTACTCACCAGTTTCAGGGGTCATTGCTACTCTAAATTTGGCATCCTTGGAGGAGCTTAACTCTTTAGCGGAGTTTTTCCTTAGCGTGGTGTTTCTCAAATGCGGCTTATTTATCACCCATGTAAGAATTATTCTGGGGTGCTTATTAAAATGCATATTCCTGAGTCCACAATTCAGTTCTGGAATGGGCCCAGGAAGTTAGATCCGAGGTGGTTTTGATACACACTGAAGCCTGAGAACTGCTACTTTAGCTTACCCAAAGACAAGCAAATAGAAAATAAGAATATGTTTTAATGTGACTGCAAGTGACGTATACAATTTTGGCCTGGGAGCTGAGGCATCTAAGTTCTGCTTTACTGTGTGACCTTGGCAAAATTATTTATCCTTTTTGAGTATCCATATTCTCATTTGTAAAATAAGGATAATATCTGCTTACCTCACAGTTGCTGTGAGGATCAAAACCACAAGTTAGTTTAATGTCACATTTATGGGCTTAGTGCTTTGAGTGAAGCAGATTTCGGCTCAAATTTCAGTTCTCCCTGGTTTTGCCTCCTGCTAGCTTTTTGACCGTAAGCAAATGGGGTTGATCTTTGTTCCTCTCCCTGTAAAATGGGGACAAAAGAGCCAGTCATACTGTAGTTATATAAGGAGTGTATTTGATGATGTTTGTGAAAGGTGTGCAGTGCCTGTCTAATAAATGGTAGCTGTCTTTACTTGGTTTTGAAAATATAGCTTTAGGGACCATAGTGGGGAGAAATGAATAATTGTAAATGTGTATAGTGACACTGGAGAATGAGCTGCTTTTTCTCTATGAAGATAAGGTGACTGCTCCACTGCCATAAAGGACTGGGTTTTTGAAGGTGCAGGGTTCCCCTGTTCATGCCTACTTCCCTGTAACTAGCAGCATTTGAGTGTGTGGCAGATATCTGGGATGAGGAGCGTACACTAAAAATAGAGGAACCACCCCTGGTTCAAATGAGGTTTATGCACTTGTGACCTAACTGGCCACACTAACTTCTAGACTCTGATGGGGTTGTCAAGAAGAAGATAGCATGCTTTCAGTTCTTTTTCTGAAAATAGTTCATCTACTCTTTAGATCACTGATTTGAAACATAAACATAGTCTTAGCCAAAACCCAAGGTAGAATCAGAGTAGGAATAAAACTTAGATTTAGTCCCATTATTAAGTTGCTGTGATGATTCCAACTGGTATTGTTCTTTTTTTTTAGGTTTCTCTCTGTTGCATTCCCTAGAACTCTTCTTCATAAATTTGTCAAGGACAGAATTATTTACACGCCCCAGCTTCTTTTATCAGCAAAGTTCTGGACAAACTTTTCACTGCTTCGAATATATGCTCCGTTTGTCTGGCAGGTAGTTTTTTGTGGGGAAAAATGGGGCCATTTTGTTACACCATCCCTCTTCTTTTTTTCAGTCTGGTAGTGGTACCAATGAAGAGCCTTCAAAGTCTTTAACACACATCCTGGACCCAGCACAGCGCATTCGTGTAAGATAATGGCCCAACAAGCAAATATTGGGGAGCTCCTCTCCATGTTGGATTCCCCCATGCTGAGTGTGCGTGATGATGTAACAGCTGTCTTTAAAGAGAACCTCAATTCTGGTAAGCAGAATCGTACCCTGGTTAGCTTATCTGCTAATCAGACGAGATTGACCTAGAGGTGACTAGAATCCTACTGATAAATTTTGGTTTTCATCTTCTAAAGAGTGTCTTTAAAACCACCAAGGAAAAGCATACATCGGTGGATTCATTCCACATGTGTTTCAAGCTTTTAGTTATGGAAATACTCAAATATGCACGCAAACATAGAAGTAAGAGTCACATAATGAACCCCATATACCCAGCCTTTCCTGTTTCATCTTACCTCCCTGACTTCCCCCCACCCAGGTATTTTAAAGCACATCCCAGGTATATCATTTCATCTGTACATCACATGTGATTTTTCATATGAAACATGCTTAGCCTCTCTTTTTATCAGAGAACTATAAATTTAAGCAGTGCCCTTTCCTGCTTCCCAGGTTGGCTGAAATCCAATCTTGGTCATGGAAATGGGCACTGTTAGGCGGCGAGTACATGCGTGCTCTGCCCTTCTGGAGTCTCTGTCATCAACTGAAAAGCTTGTGCCATTTGGCTGACAGACCTACAAGAACCTGTATTTCATTATAGCCTTGAATGAAATGTAGTGGAAACTTGGGAAAACCTAAGTATCCTTCAGCAGGTGAATGGTTAAATTAATTATGTAGAGCCATGCCGTGGAGAACAAGGAGCTCAGTAAAGAGAATGAAGCAGGTCATAGATGCTGTCATGGACAGGTGTCTACAACACCTCGCTGAGTGGAAAAAACACACATGCACAGACCATGGGTATATGGACATGGGGCCTAGATGTGTGTGATTGTACAAGCATGAGAAGTTTTGAAAGGACATGAACCAAACCCAAGGGGGTTCGTCTCTGGAGAGTGGGCTGGGAGGCAGGTGGTGAGGAAGATGTTCACTTGCATGTTATGTACTTTCATATAACTTGAATTGTTAACAATAGACATGAATTATTTTTGTAATTAAAAAAGCACTAAGATCAGGAACAAGACAAGGCTGCCCACTCTCACCACTCTTATTCAACCTAGTTTTGGAAGTTTTAGCCACAGCAATCAGAGAAGAAAAACAAATAAAAGGAATCCAAATTGGAAAAGAAGAAGTAAAGCTGTCACTGTTTGCAGATGACATGATACTATACATAGAGAATCCTAAAGATGCTACCAGAAAACTACTAGAGCTAATCAATGAATTTGGTAAAGTTGCAGGATACAAAATTAATGCACAGAAATCTCTGGCATTCCTATATACTAATGATGAAAAATCTGAAAGTGAAATCAAGGAAACACTCCCATTTACCATTGCAACAAAAAGAATAAAATATCTAGGAATAAACCTACCTAAGGAGACAAAAGACCTGTATGCAGAAAATTATAAGACACTGATGAAAGAAATTAAAGATGATACAAATAGATGGAGAGATGTACCATGTTCTTGGATTGGAAGAATCAACATTGTGAAAATGACTCTACTACCCAAAGCAATCTACAGATTCAATGCAATCCCTATCAAACTACCACTGGCATTTTTCACAGAACTAGAACAAAAAATTTCACAATTTGTATGGAAACACAAAAGACCCCGAATAGCCAAAGCAATCTTGAGAACGAAAAATGGAGCTGGAGGAATCAGGCTCCCTGACTTCAGACTATACTACAAAGCTGCAGTAATCAAGACAGTATGGTACTGGCACAGAAACAGAAAGATAGATCAATGGAACAGGATAGAAAGCCCAGAGATAAACCCACGGACATATGGTCACCTTATCTTTGATAAAGGAGGCAGGAATGTACAGTGGAGAAAGGACAGTCTCTTCAATAAGTGGTGTTGGGAAAACTGGAGAGGGACATCTAAAAGTATGAGATTCGATCACTCCCTAACACCATACACAAAAATAAGCTCAAAATGGATTAAAGACCTAAATGTAAGGCCAGACACTATCAAACTCTTAGAGGACAACATAGGCAGAACACTCTATGACATAAATCACAGCAAGATCCTTTTTGACCCACCTCCTAGAGAAATGGAAATAAAGACAAAAATAAACACATGGGACCTAATGAAACTTCAAAGCTTTTGCACAGCAAAGGAAACCATAAACAAGACCAAAAGACAACCCTCAGAATGGGAGAAAATATTTGCAAATGAAGCAACTGACAAAGGATTAATCTCCAAAATTTATAAGCAGCTCATGCAGCTCAATAACAAAAAAACAAACAACCCAATCCAAAAATGGGCAGAAGACCTAAATAGACATTTCTCCACAGAAGATATACAGACTGCCAACAAACACATGAAAGGATGCTCAACATCTTTACTAATTAGAGAAATGCAAATCAAAACTACAATGAGATATCATCTCACACCAGTCAGAATGGCCATCATCAAAAAATCTAGAAACAATAAATGCTGGAGAGGGTGTGGAAAAAAGGGAACACTCTTGCACTGCTGGTGGGAATGTGAATTGGTACAGCCACTATGGAGAACGGTATGGAGGTTCCTTAAAAAACTACAAATAGAACTACCATATGACCCTGCAATCCCACTACTGGGCATATACCCTGAGAAAACCATAATTCAAAAAGAGACATGTACCAAAATGTTCATAGCAGCCCTATTTACAATAGCCCGGAGATGGAAACAACCTAAGTGTCCATCATCGGATGAATGGGTAAAGAAGATGTGGCACATACATACAATGGAATATTACTCAGCCATAAAAAGAAATGAAATTGAACTATTTGTAATGAGGTGGATGGACCTAGAGTCTGTCATACAGAGTGAAGTAAGTCAGAAAGAGAAAGACAAATACTGTATGCTGACACATATATATGGAATTTAAGAAAAAAAAAAGGTCATGAAGAACATAGGGGTAAGACAGGAATAAAGACACAGACCTACTAGAGAATGGACTTGAGGATATGGGGAGGGGGAAGGGTAAGCTGTGACAAAGTGAAAGAGCGGCATGGACATGTATACACTACCAAACGTAAGGTAGATAGCTAGTGGGAAGCAGCCGCATAGCACAGGGAGATCAGCTCGGTGCTTTGTGACCGCCTGGAGGGGTGGGATAGGGAGGGTGGGAGGGAGACGCAAAAGGGAGGGGATATGGGAACATATGTATACATATAACTGATTAAATTTGTGATAAAGCAAAAAATAAAAAAAAAAAAAAAAAAAGCAATAAAAAAAAAGAAGATAGGGGACTTCCCTGGTGGTCCAGTGGTTAAGAATCCACCTTCCAGTGCAGGGGACGCGGGTTCAATCCCTGGTTGGGGAAGTAAGATCTCACATGCCTTGGGGCAACTAAGCCCGTGCTCCGCAACTACTGAGCCTGCGCGCCACAGCTAGAGAGCCCGTGCGCCACAATGAAAGGTCCCACATGCCGCAACTAAGACCCGATGCAGCCAAATACATAAATAAATTAATATTAAAAAAAAAAACAAGAAGATAGTATTTCATGTGCTCTTATGGCTATTTAGGCAAATAAACTTGGTATTATCCTATTGTTAAACCTAAATTCATTTAAGGAAGCAGAAATACAACACTTCATATAACTTTGGGTAGCATACATAGAAACGTTTTCTGGATTTTGTGACAGGCAACTATTTGAGGTAAGTTTAGAGTGTTAAAGGAAATTATTATAAACTGCCCTTTTCTTTCTGTAGACCGTGGTCCGATGCTTGTGAACACCTTGGTGGATTATTACCTGGAAACCAATTCTCAGCCTGTATTGCACATCCTGACTACCTTGCAAGAGCCACATGATAAGGTAACTGCTGGAACTAATGGTAGAGATTTGATACATTTTCTATGAGTGGTGTGACAGTGTCTGTGCAGCCCCAGTGCACAGTCTGTCCAGAGCTCACTCCTTCAACTTATGCGTGCCATTGATGATACTGCCCCCAGAGTATAACTACATATAAAAACAATTGTCAGGACCTACGTTTCCTGAAAAGTTTTCAAAATACAACATATTCAAGAGGCTTTTAAGGCTCTTTCTGCTTAAAGAAATCCTGTAATCCTAAACTATAATTGTATAGTGACAGTTTGATCCATCAGGTACCCATCTTTAAACCCATGCTCTGAGTAGGATTTTCAGACTTTTAATCAATATGGCAGAATCTGTTAAGTGTGGGCAACTAATGGGACTAATTGACTAGTGCTGTTTCACAGCACCAGGCACTTGGAAGACTCCTTCATGTTTTGTTTTTGCTTTTATTTTTGTTGATGGTAAATAGCTAACATAGCATTGCAATTGCAGATTTTGGTACATCTTGAGTTTGTATGTGCTAGTGATTTACTTTACTGGGATTTGAAGGCCTTGCCATTGTCTGCCTTTTGCAGTACATCTTGGTTTGTTTTTTTTTTACTCTGGGCTGAATTTTTTTTTTTTTTTTTTTTTTTTTTGCGGTAAGCGGGCCTCCCACTGCTGTGGCCTCTCCCGTTGTGGAGCACAGGCTCCGGACGCACAGGCTCAGCGGCCATGGCTCACAGGCCCAGCCGCTCCGCGGCATGTGGGAGCCTTCTGAACCGGGGCACGAACCTGCGTCCCCTGCATCGGCAGGCGGACTCTCAACCACTGCGCCACCTGGGAAGCCCTGGGCTGAATTTTAACTTCTACTACTACCTGATTTATATCTGGGGCCAAATCCATGTAGGCTGGGCTATGGGAGCAATAAGTAACTGCTTCCAGCAGGATCCCATGAAGCTTCAACAACCTACCACAGGCTTATTATAACATTGGTTATTATAAGAAGTGGCCTATATGTATTACAGAAAGAGGGCCTATGAAGGAGTCTCTCCCCGGCTTATAGACCTGTATTGTGGCATCCTCTTTCAGAAGCTGCAAACTGGCTTCCCTCTCTCAGGCCAAATGCAACAGTGTGTTGTTTGCCAGCATGGTTTTAAAAAATCTTGAATTTGATCTCTACCTGCATGAGCCTTTCTTTACATCAAAGGGAAGACTTGAGAGACTGGGCTATATCTCTGCTGCCTCTCCTTGTGTGAACTTCATACATTCATGTGTGCATTTCCCTTGGTTTTTCCCAGCTTTATTGAGGTATATTTCTCTTGTTCTTGTGCATTTTCAGCACCTCTTGGACAAAATGAATGAATACGTGGGCAAAGCCGCCTCTCGGTTATCCACCCTCTCTTTACTGGGCCACGTTGTGAGACTGCAGCCGTCTTGGAAGCATAAGCTCTCTCAAGCACCTCTTTTGCCTTCTTTACTAAAATGTCTCAAGGTACGGTGTTTGTAAGGATTTGAATGAAATAGCTTTGTGAATATAATTTCTGAAATCCTGAGTACGTTAAAGCAAGCAAGCTAGATTTTAACTTTGAGAGTTTGAAAACTTCTGGGCATTTGGTTTTTCTTGAATGTAACTTGGTCCAGAATAGGTACGTAGTAAGCTCTCAGTGCATCACTGCGACTATTGCAATATGTTTGGTCCAAGCAAATGTGGTAACATTTCGGTCAGGTTGGTTGACATTATGCTGTTCCAGCCCTCTTTGATTTCATCATTGTCTAGCCTTTCCTCCATTGAAAACATACTGGTTTGTCTTGGGGGAACCCCCATTTCTAAGTTCTCTTTTGGCTAATAGAAAAATGGCTGAAA
The DNA here is from genome assembly GCF_949752795.1 of Hyperoodon ampullatus. NCBI lineage: Eukaryota > Metazoa > Chordata > Mammalia > Artiodactyla > Ziphiidae > Hyperoodon > Hyperoodon ampullatus. The sequence goes on from NC_136919.1 coordinate 3,977,926, forward strand.
GGCTCTTTCAACTATTTAGGAGCATGTTCTGGTTGCAGCTGAGTTTCAGTCTACGTTTTTGCACTAACCGTAGTGCGTTTTTCTACAGAGGGAGTCAAAACCAAAGTAGAACTTTTAGTTTCTAAAAGTTCTAAAAAGTTTCTAAAAGTAGTGCTTTTAGTTTTGACCGTGGCTTGCTGAAATACTCAGCGTTATTTGCTTAGTCTGTTTTAGTTCCTGGACTGGTTTCCTATCTATAAAATAAGGAAATGTGGTTAATCTGAACTACCTGTACCTCACAGAGATGTGACATGAAAATATCCAGTAGTGTTTGTTCCAGAATGGCAGTGCCTTTGGAGTCATCTGACACAGCACCATGCAAATTGATTTTTGTCTCTGCCAACAAGGGTAACTGTTTTAATCTCCCTAGAGGTGGATCTCAAGGAGTCATACTGGTAGGGTATCATAAAAATGTGCATTTAATGTTAAGGAAAAGCAGGAACAATTTTAACAATTTTTTTAAGTGAATGGATTGACGAGAATATAAGCCGATTTTGAGGCACACTGTTTAGTTCAGATTGCAAAATACTTATCTTTTCCAAAAAGATAAGCCTTGAAAATTACTTACGGACTGTTATTCAAACCTTCAGTAAGAATGTTTTGTTAACCAAAATTAAGGTTAGTCCTTTTTACCCAAACTCATTATAGATTCTTGATTCTCCTACCAGTATTGTATGTTCTTCCTACTAAATATCCGCCATAACAAATGGCTTGGTGCTTGATGTAAAAGCTAAATATATTTAAAACTTTATTTCCAGACTCGTAGATTCCTTTTTTAGTAGGAATAATGAATGTCTTAGCCTGCATGGTAGTCTTTTGATTAATATCTTGTTTCTTCAATCTGAACTCCAGTTACTTGGCAAACATTCATAATTTAATTATGGATCATGTGAGCTGCTGTAGCTAGTCTGAGTTGATTCATTATTCATTGGTTATTAAGTGTCTTCAATTAGTCTAAATTTGTATGACTTGATATTTAAACTGTAGACATCGTCAGAGGTCACCATATCTTCTTTTATTTGCTGGTCTCTAAATATTGCTGTGAAGGTGAGCCATTAAGTAGACTTGTTAGTGCTATACTAATTTCTTATTAAATTATACTTCTGTTGTAATCCTTTGAAAATAGTGAATGACTTGTCAATGTATAAGGTTCTTTTTAATTGACTTTTAAAAAGTAAGTATTTTATGATTTGGTTGAATGAACAAGAATAGCAGCATTCTTTTGTTCTGTTAAAAAGCAGCTTCTTGTGCTTCCCTCCAAGGGCTATAAATAGCACATCCTAAGTCTCTGGGTTTGGGTGTCCCCAAGCCCCGTTCAAGCCCCTACCCCAGATGAGTTGGGTGCATCAGCGTGGTCCCTGCAGACTCAGCCTGGTTGGGCTGGCCCCCAGTGGCTTTTGGTTGCATCTGTTTCAGTGTTGTGCCCCCACCCTTAGGGGTAGTAGGATAAGTCTGTGCTGGGCGTCTAACCTGTGACCCCTTGGTGTTAGAACCTCCAAGTGTGTGGATTCTAATGCTGCACCTGACAGGTGTTTCTTCTTTCTTGACCATCCCTCCTGCAGATGGACACCGATGTCATTGTCCTCACAACAGGGGTCTTAGTGTTGATAACCATGCTACCAATGATTCCACAGTCGGGGAAACAGCACCTTCATGATTTCTTTGATATTTTTGGCCGTCTTTCGTCATGGTGCCTGAAGAAACCAGGTAAAGATCTCCTTCTATACCTGTCATGCCCCACCAAGTGAGTGCTTTCATGATTGATTGACAGGTCATGTGCTGGAAGGGAAGGACATGTAGAATTCTAAGGCTGAAATGGCTGGTTGTCACCAGCCAGATGAGGAAATACCTCAGGTACGTCCACCAGAGGCACAAATAAGAAGCATGACTGTTGGGACTTCACTGGTGGTCCAGTGGTTAAGACTCCATGCTTCCAGTGCAAGGGGTGCAGGTTCGATCCCTGGTCAGGGAACAAAGATCCCACATGCCGTGTGGCACGGCCAACAAATTAAAAAAAAAAGAAGCAGCACAACTGTTGAGATACCTCCCTTATTTTGTTGGCTTAAAAGGATTAGTTGTCAGAGAAACTGAGTGGTAGGTACAACTTGCTGATTTTTCAATAAACTGAAAAACAACTTCAATCTGTGTCCTAGCAGTACAGGACTAAGCTTGTGGTACATCTTTGTCTTCCTCTGCTGGTCTATAGTGACAGAACACAAGCTTCTGGTTCAGAGAACTTGTCCATCGTAAATGTGGAAGAAGCAGAGAGAGTGCAGCATGTCCTAATCAGTGTTCTAGTTTCCGATACAGTGGGGTTTTGTTTCCATATCGACAGGTAGTACAGCTCTATCAAAATGATTCAGAAGCTATATAAACACGTGAAATTTGGAATCCTTTGGTCATCCCAGCATGAGATATTCGTGTTGAAAGCATGAAATGTGTCAGCCCTGGGAAATGGAATACTCTGGCTTCCTGTGCAGGATTAAGTGACGAGCCTGAGGCGCATATGATGCCGGCTTGTCTCGTAGGCTTTTCCTGGGGAGAAAGAAATGGCCTGTCCATTAATTTAGAGGAGCTTTATGTATACTGTGGACTTGGGGTTTTCCATAGGGTCTAGGTAATGCTAGATGAATTATATTTTCTATTTCTCCCACTCTTAGCTCTTTAAGCTTATTTCTGGGTGGTAGTTTTTCACTCTGTAGTTACAAATCTGCATAGCTAAGACTACAAACTGATTTTAAAACATTCTCACACATTCGTTCCACAAATCTATGAACGCCTCTTACGCATCAAGCCCAGTGCGAGGCACTAAGGGTACAGAGGTGAGTGAGTCGGTGCTGTTCTCAAGAGACGTGTACTGAGTAGGGCCGTGGAGAAGTATGACTACAGATTTCAGGGAGTACTGTTGTAAAGGTGGTTCAGTGTTATGAGAATGTCTGGGGTCCTATTTTGGGACTGGAGAGGAGGGCAGAGATTAGATCAGTGTGAGCCTTTATGGGTCACTCTAAGTAGATGGGAGTTTATCCAGAGGCCATGGGGAGCCACTGATGGATTTCAAACAGGGGTGTCCGGTGTGTTCAGATTTGGATTTTAGAAAACTGCTCTTACTTACTTACTGTCTTTGGAGCAAGGTGGGAGCACACGTACGCAGGGAGTCATGCTGGCAGCCCTGTGCTCGTGTCTGTTTCACACACATCAGTCTTGTGTTCAGCTCGGTGACTCCTTTCAATGGTTTTCTTTTTTAGGCCACGTAACGGAAATCTATCTCGTCCACCTCCACGCCAGCGTTTATGCTCTCTTCCATCGCCTGTATGGGATGTACCCTTGCAACTTTGTCTCCTTCCTACGTTCTCACTACAGTATGAAGGAGAACCTGGAGACTTTTGAAGAGGTGGTCAAGGTAAGTAACAGAAACTCATTGATTTGCTACATAGCATACTGTGTAAGTAGGCTGCATTTATAACTTTTGTATTAAATGATAGACAAGGAAATTTTGAAAAGAAATTCAGCCTTCTCCCTGTGCTGCCCACTGCCCCCAGCCCTGGTAACCACTGATCTATTTTTTGCCTTTATAGGACTTGCCTGTCCTGAACATTTCATTTATATGGAATCATATAATATGTGGTCTTTTGTTAATGGCTTCTTTCACTTAACATAATGTCTTGGGATTCATCCACGTTGTGGCATGTATCAGTACTTCATTCCTTTTTATTGTCAAATAATATTTCATTGTGTAGAAATACCACAGAAGTTAAGCCTTTTATAACTTGTCAACCCAAACTCTTCTAGCCAATGATGGAGCATGTGCGAATTCACCCAGAATTAGTGACTGGATCCAAGGACCATGAACTGGACCCTCGAAGGTATAGAAACTGAACTAGTGACACAGAATTTTATAGGCTCACTTAAGAAATTGAAAATGTGACCTCGGAGATGTCCCTTTTGAGGTGTTGTTGGGGAAGCATGTTCTTCTATTTATGGAATCATTCCATTTTAAAGGACTTTTACAGTAAAAAAAACTTTGTATGCGCGAATCTAAAGCATATTCCTCACAGACAGGATGGAGGAGGTTGCAGTGCAGGTACCCGCACTGCAGAACCCCAGAAAGGCTCGCAGCTCAGTGTGATTGTGCAAGGCGGGCGCTGAGGTGTGTGGTTGGAACCAAGTGCACTGTGGAGAGTCCGGACGTCGAGTGGCCGGGCTCCCCAGGTCCCTTTCTCTGTCCTGCTTAGCTAGGCGACTGCCATCCTCCACGGGGCTTTGCAGAAGTGGCCAGGTTCCTCTCTGGGGAAGTGGAGTCTTCAAGGCTCCTGATTTGAGGACGCCAAGTATGATGGAGGGTGGAGCTGAGTCATGACTGGAAAGGGGGGACCAGGGTGAAATCCTACACACTGAGCTGTGAGAGGCTCAGCCCCTCCCCGCCGCTTCTCTCTGGCTGGCTGCCAGCCTCATGCTCCCCAGGCTGGGGATTGAAGCCTTCTGGGGGACAAGGGGTCCACGGCTATTGACATTGGAGGATCTCCCACTGGGAAGGGTGGCTCACTGCCTGATCCCCCTTCAGCAAATTTCACTTCTCTACGAGCCCTCCTTCTGCCACACGAACCTCAGGTTAAAGCAACTTGCTGTGAGATATATGTAGAGAAACATAGCAAATGTGTAAGAAAAGTTTAGTAATAACACATGGATACTTGTGTAGCTGCCACTTGGCTGCAAAAAATGGGACATTAACCTCGTCAATTGCAGCCATCTTTCTCCCTGTTCCATGTCTCACCTCAGAGGCACCTACTATTCTTGCTTTTATTTTAATCATTCTTTTTCTTTTCTTTATAGTTTGACCATATGTATTGTTTCATTTTGAAAAGCTAATTAGGAAGCAAAGTCTGGCCTTGGAAAAGGCGGTCTTGTCATCATGAGGTGAAGGTTCCCAGGAGGCGAGAGGAGGAACTGAGTGTCTGAGTCTTGGTTGGGTGTCCCCTTCCTTGAGAGTTTACAGGAGTCCCTTCTGGGGAAGTCGGTGGGCAAGGTCATGAACAAGTCCTGGGAAATGTAAGGCTTCCCCTAGTCAGGGCATCTGGCGAGGCCAGATAGTGAGGGCCCAGGGCTGGATGTGCTGCCGAAATATGGCAGAGGGAGGGGACTGCTCTGTTTGTGCTCCTGAACTCACTGTGGCTGCTTCCAGGAATAGGTCAGAGCAGAATCATTCTGTGGGATGAAATGAATGTCCTTAGCTGATCCTGGCAGAGAAGGGAGAGTAGGAACTTCATTAGTGCATAACAAGACAAGCTCAGTACAAACAAGTTATCGTCACCTAGACACTCTGTCCCTCAGTTAGAAAGAGGATATGGTGGCAGCAGAAACCTTAGGGATGGCCTGCAACATGCTTGTCTCTTGGCACGTCTGTTCTGATCTGACCAGGTTGTCTTCTGCGCCTCGTACACAGCTATCATCTTGTTGTCCTGGGGCTTCTCTGTGCCTCTCTCCTGTGCAGGTTCTCCCATTTCCTGTATCTCATGCCTTCTTTTCTGGGTCACTCTTATTTTCATGGTATATATCTTCTAGTAGCTTTTAGAGAAAGGATGTCATTTTCTGTGTGGGTATAGATTTCTAGATTGGGAGTCATTCTCATTCAGCAATTTGAAGGCATTATTCCATTGCTGCCTTGCCTCCAATGCTGCTATTGAAATCAAAAGACATTTTGATTTTTTTTTTTTTTTGCAGTACGCGGGCCTCTCACTGCTGTGGCCTCTCCCGTTGTGGAGCACAGGCTCCGGACGCGCAGGCTCGGCGGCCATGGCTCACGGGCCCAGCTGCTCCGCGGCATGTGGGATCTTCCCGGACCGGGGCACGAACCCGTGTCCCCTGCATCGGCAGGCGGACTCTCAACAATTGCGCCACCAGGGAAGCCCTGAAGCCTGCACGCCTAGAGCCCATGCTCCTCAACAAGAGAAGCCACCACAACGAGCAGCCCTTGCACCGCAACGAAGAGTAACCCCAGCTCGCCGCAACTAGAGAAAGCCTGTGCGCAGCAAGGAAGACCCAACACAGCCAAAAAATAAATAAATTAATTAATTAAAAAGAACAGTTGATGTCTAAAAATTCAGACATCAGGAAATTTGAAGCATAGAAATATGGAGGTAGGGTAACAATTCAGCTGAAGCAGCTAAAGTTGGAAGCTGCCCAGAAAGTTCCTTCATGCCCTTTGAGAGGCGTTCAGTCTCCTCTCTCACTCCTGGCAACCATTGATCTGCTGAAAGCATGCTTTGTCATGGTGGTGTAATAATTTTTCTTCTGTAGAATCTACCTCTTTGGTTGGACCTTTCTTCTTTCTATTACAAGCTGTGCTGAGTGGTGGTGTCCATCTTGATGTATGTGTATTTCCATAGGCTAAATTCTTAGAAGTGGAACCCTGGATCACATAACAGGACTCTTTAGACAATTCTTCCAATATCCTCATGGGCTTTCTCTCAGTTTGAGACTTGCTGTGCTGTATTTCTGGTCTAGGGATGGATTAGAATCCTGAGGCTTTGATAGGAGACCTTAAGTCAGCCTCAGCTACCTGGCAGTTTCCAGGTCTCCCTCTTGTTTGATTACCTTTGTGCCGAAGGAGAGTTTCCCCTGGTGACTGCTCTGCATAGTTTGTGTTCTGTTCTGAGGCTATGCCTGGTCTTTTGTTGATGGAATTTTTGTTTCAGATTAGTTTCTGATAACTTGATATAACCATTTTAAATAGGGAGCGTATAGGTTTGTAAAATGAATGGCTAATTCTTTATATCATAGTGCTGATTACTACTTGGGCTGGTGTGGTTCTGCCTGTTCTTTGCTAGTCATAGTTCAGTGGCTGGCATTGAGTTAGCACTCTTCAGTATTTGATGGTTTGAGTAAATGGATTATAACTTGCACTTCTTGACTTTCGTTGCCTTTTACAGGTGGAAGAGATTAGAAACACATGACGTTGTCATAGAATGTGCCAAAATCTCTCTGGACCCTACAGAAGCCTCATATGAAGATGGCTATTCTGTGTCTCACCAAATCTCAGCCCGTTTTCCTCATCGTTCAGCCGATGTCACCGCCAGCTCTTATGTTGACACACAGAATAGCTATGGTAAAAAGTGACTTTGGTACTTATCTGCTTTACAACTTTGTCTCTAGAAAGCATTGTTTATTTTTGTTGACTTTTTTCCCCTTTCCTAGAATAAGACTTAGGTCAGCTCCTAGGAATTGTTTCCCAAATATTTAGAATTTGAATTTGCCGCCATTTTCCCCTAAGTTTAATTTACAGTCCCATGTCCTTGATCTCCTTCTTGATAGTATGTCAACAGACTTGGGATGTGTCAACACTTAGCAAAGAAAATGGATTAAAGGATTTGGCTTCTAGGCTCCAGCTCATAAAGGAATCTTAGATTTTTTCAGACACTTTTAGTGAGGCCCTCTGGGCTGTCACATTGACACAGTTTTGAATGAACCTGGACAATTCAGAATTGGATTCATGTAAAAGTCTAGGCTTATCTATAGGTAGCACCCAGCGAAGTTGTCATACAGGTTGTGCTTTTTCAAGTTATCCTAAAGGTTAACTAGACATCAAACCTTACTAAACTTTATTTCCAAAGGGTATTTAAAGAGGCTTTTAAATTATCAAATGGTCTCGAGGACCGTAATTCTTTATCAGAATAATCTGAAGCCACACACTGACCCCCCTGTGTTCTTTCCCTTCCGTTGTAGGGAGTGCTACTTCTACCCCTCTCTCCACTTCTCGGCTGATGTTGTTACACACGCCAGGGCAGCTACCTCAGACTCTGAGTTCCCTGTCGACACGGCTGTTAACTGAGCCGCCACAAGTATGGTGTCAAATAGTGTGCCTGCTTTCTTCTCTGCTTGCTGGTGAAGCTGACCATTTGGGTCAGGATTTAGCCTATGGTTGGGAAAATCTCTCACTGCTCATTTCAGGAGTTAGTTTTTAAGGATGCATGACATTTGCAAGAAAAGTCACTGTTGCCACTTGGGTTTCTCTTAGAGTCTAGACTTACAAAATGCAATGTGTCTCTTGATAAGGCTTTAATAAGATGCCTTTTTCCAGTTGAAAGGCTAAATTTAAGATCACTGGTCATGGACTTAAAGCTCGGGAGGCGTAGGTATCTGTTCCTCATCGCTGACCTGCCTTATTAACTTCTAGGCTACTCTTTGGAGCCCATCTGTGGTTTGTGGGATGACCACTCCTCCAACTTCTCCTGGAAATGTCCCACCTGATTTGTCACACCCTTACAGTAAAGTCTTTGGTACAGCGGGTATGTATGTCTTAGGTTAGATTTGACTGGTTGGTTCGGGCCGGCCTTTTATGGTAAGGAAATATCTCTTAGATCTAATAGTGAGTTTGAGAGCCATTTGCAGTAGTAAACCTGTTTTTGACAATACAAACCCCTGGAGCTTTCAGAACACATAAAGTGAACCTAAAAAAAAAAAAGACTGATCTAGATCCCCAGAAAGTTAACTCTAGCAGCTTTCTTTGCAGTAATAGTTAAGCTGAAAAAAATTTGGCAGTCTCCTAATTGTTTTACTTCCTCAGAGTGTGTATATTCTGCTCTTGTCTCTGAGCAGGTAGAAAAGGAACTCCTCTGGGAACCCCTGCAACCTCTCCTCCTCCAGCCCCACCCTGCCATTCGGACGACTACGTGCACATTTCACTCCCGCAGGCCATGGCCACAGCCCCCAAGAAGGTTTGCCTGGGCTCCTCTGCTGCCCTCCCCACCCCCCCGCCCAAGCACAGTGACATGCTTCCAGCCTCACTTTGTGAAGCCTGTTATGCCAGATAGAAGTTTGACCTAAAATATAATGGGTTTGATTCAGATCAATTCAAAATAGACTAACCAGCAGCTCTCAGAGTGTGATCTGCTGACTGCAGGGGCCTCAAAACGCTTTAAGGGCATCTGCCAGGTCAGAACTACTTTCATAGTAGTACTAAGTGGTTATTCGCCCTTTTTACTGCATTGGCACTTATACTCATGGCACAGAAACAATGGTGGGTGAAAGGGCTGGCCCCTTAGTATAAATCATACTCTCCTAGTAGGCATTGCATTCTTCTTCCTCGATATGTTCTTTCAGTTTAACAGAAGAAAAGAAACAACAACAAAACAAACCTTGAGTGTTCCATAGAAAGAACGCCTATGTTTAATATTGTTTGTGCTGAAGTAGGAAATAGACATAAAGCACCTTGAGTGCATACCAGTGTGTCACGGTCACCACAAGCACTTGTGCCATTATCTGCATTAAGAGCTGGGCTAGTTGCTTTTTTTTCATGGAGCAGCAGTTTTATTTGAAAGAACAACTGGTGACAAACTATGATTACTCATACTTGAGTGTCTGGCAGGCAGTTAGCTTCTTAGATGACAAACTGGGTCTGTCACTTCAAGATAAACAACTGACGGTATTTGTTGCCAGTGATAAAAGGTGAAATTAGAATATTAAACAACTGCTATCTGGCACCAAGAGCTTAATAGTTTCCCCAGGTCTTTTATGATGAGATTGAAAAGGCTCGGGAAGCTTGGTCAGTAACTTGAGTTTTTGATACCGTGTCATGAAATGTTGCCACACTTAGAAGATCTGCATGACTTGGTGACCCAGTATTCTGCATGCCCAGCGTATATGTTATAGAATCACACGTAGGTAAAAGACGCATTTGGGGGACAAGGCAGACCAGTGGATCTTGACACAGTGTGAAGAGTGAATTGCCATGGTTTCAGATTCTGCACTGTAACTAACCTTGAAGAAATACCCCTTGTCAGGTTTTAGTGTAGTATCAAAGATGGTTATCCACAGGTATCTAAACACTCTGTTTACTTTTTATAACTACTTGTCTGTGGGCCCTAGAGTTTTCTTCACACACTTGAGCCAGAATAGCCTAGCAGCAGAGCAGAGGCAGACCTAAGAACCCAGCTTTCTTCCCCTAAGCCAGATATGAAAGGGATTGCAAAAATGTGAAACAGCTTGATGCTTCTCACTAAACTTATTTATCATAAAAATGTTATTTATGTTTACATGTATTGGGTCGGTTTTTTTTCGGCCGCGCCGCACATCTTGTGGGATCTTAGTTCCCTGACCAGGGATTGAACCCGTGCCCTCAGCAGTGAAAGCCGGAGTCCTAACCACTGGACCTCCAGGGAATTCCTGGGTTTGTTATTTTTAAGTGAATTAATAATTTTAAAATTCTGTTTTAGTTTGTAACATGGTAACTATCAATAGGTATAACCACATAAACAAAGTCCTTGAGATTCTCAATAATTATTAAGAATAGGAAGGCGTCCTGAGACCAAGCAGTTTGAGAACCATGGGGCTAAACTTTAAACTCCTTTATAATATGCTAAATTTTTACGTGTTTAGGATATTTCTCTAATATTAGAGAACATGTACACAAATTTCTGCCTTGTGATATAAATGGTACCTGTCTTTTCAGGAAGAGAGAACAGATTCTGCAAGGCCCTGTCTACATAGACAACACCATCTTCCGAATGACAGAGGATTAGGTAAAATCTCTGGGTAACAGTAGACCTTGCTTCATTCTTGATGGGTTATGTGTGGAAACAGGGAAATTCTGGAACACCACAAATCACTGAAGCCCAGAGATAATGAAACATATAATTAATTCGGAAAGCCAGCCTCATAACAACAGCCCCCAAAACCTTTAAGTGCCTGTGTTTCGAGCTGGTTGAACTGTGGCTTTATCTGTTCTCTGAGATGTTAAGAACAGAGAGTTATATTTTCTGTGGGATTATTTTTTGATACCTTTAGTTAGATTATTGTAATATTTTGGCTTTCTGTGGTAGCTTTCTGTCTTCAGCAGAAGGAATCATAGTAGACCTTTTCTGTTACAGTGGACGCAGTTTTCACAGTGACAGGGATGACCAGTGTGTTTCTTTGTCTTTGTTTCTCTTCAGAAGAGCCACCTGGGAGCAAAAGGTCTGTCACTCTCAGTGATCTTCCAGGGTTTTTAGGTGACCTGGCTTCTGAAGAAGATAGTATTGAAAAAGATAAAGAAGAAGGTAACACGTGCAGGATTCTGGGCTCGTGTGGGATCGCTGCGAGTTGATAAAGCCCTTCTGCCCTAGTACCAGGATGTAGCGTCAACACACACAGGCTTGCTTGGTTTTTCTTCTCTTGGGGGAGGAGATGGGAGTTGTATTCTGAGTCCTGGGCCCGGTAAAGGGAGGCCACTGTTGATCTGTCCCTCTGGGGGGCCCAGGGCAGCGTGCAGCCCCACACTGCCTGTTGACTGTGCTGTCTCTTCTCTCCCTCCCTGCTCGCAGCGGCAATATCTAAAGAACTCTCTGAGATCACAACAGCCGACGCCGAGCCCCTAGCTCCTCGCGGAGGCTTTGACTCTCCCTTCTACCGGGACAGTCTCCCGGGCTGCCCGCGGAAGACCCACTCAGCCATCTCCAGTGCCCAGGGCACCGGTGCGAACCCTGAGCCTCTGAACTCCGCCCTGGACAGGCTGGGGCCTGACACCCCAAAGCAAGCCTTTACCCCCATAGACCTGCCCTGCGGAGGCGCCGAGGAGAGCCCTGCCGGGGACAGAGAGCGCCAGGCCTCTCTGGAGAGCAGCATCCTCACTCCCAGCCCTTTTAAAATTCCACCTCAGAGGGGAGTGGGGTTTGGCAGTGGGCAGCCTCCCCCGTACGATCATCTTTTTGAGGTGGCACTGCCAAAGACTGCCCGTCATTTTGTCAGCAAGAAGACGGAGGGACTGCTAAAGAAAGCAAAAGGGAACACAGAGGAGGACTGCATGCCCTCTGCCTCCCCCATGGAAGTGCTGGACAGACTGATACAGCAAGGGGCAGACGCGCACAGCAGGGAGCTCAGCAGGTAAAGGCGCGGCGGCTCTTTTCCTTTACGCGTTCCGTTTGTTATAAACTACAAGAAGCTGGTGGTTGGAAACAGGAATTATTCTTGTGCTCACCAGAGTCAGTTGGTTCGCTGTTTTGTCAGGCATCCTTCTAGCCTGTTGCCTTTCATGTACACGAATGTGTGTATCCTCCACACAGGCGCGTTAAACTCAGGTAATTCCTTAGGTTACAGGCCATTTAAAAATGGGTCTTTTATATTTGAGCTGTTCTGTGCCACTGTGCTGTGAGGAAGCTCAAATGCTTTCATCTTTGCTCTCTGAAAATTTGAGGATGAGGTTATGGTGTTCAAATAATATAGAAATAGTGGTCACAGAGTCTCCTTCTCCAGCTGAAGATTTGTTGTTGTTCTGTTTTGGTAACATAGTCCATTAGATGGAAGATAAAAACCGTCAGCATTTCAATGCAAGTTCATGGTGGGCTGCCCCTGCTCACATGGGTTAAGAACCTGTCAGCACTGTTTTCACCCCTTCCTTATTACACTTTTAAAGGTGATCTAGAGAAAGAATAAGGGAATCACTAGTCCACAGTGATGCCATTTCTAAACAGGCGCTTAGGGAATGCTAGTTTTAATTTTTCTTCTGTAGAATAACCTAAGGTGGAATTTGACAGATAACTGTAATGTTTAAGATCTCTTTTTGAATGAAGTTTAGTGTAAGAGACTCAGGTAAATTACCTGCTTTTTCCTTAACCTTGGGTGACAGTAGCTTCTCAACAGAGAGGGTTGAAAACAGCTCTCAGTTTTGTGATCACTCAGTTGCCTTGGAGAGCTGACCAAAATTCAGAGGCTGCAGTATGAGCTCCGAGTTAGGGCCTTTCCACTCCAGAAACTTGGTCGTGCTTAATGGGGGCCCCTTCCATCTGCTATAAGGCCCCTCCTCTTACCCCGGGTGGGCTTTGTGTTTGAAACTTTCTCATGCCTGTGCACTTGTGACCACAAGGAAGTGATTTAATGTTGCTGCAATTAAAAGTCCAGTTAAGTTTTTCTAGGTAAGATCTGTAACTTTGTCACTCAAAAACTTTTTTCCTAGGTTGTCTTTACCCAGCAAGTCTGTCGACTGGACCCACTTCGGAGGTAAAGTTGTTACTTTAGCTCCAAATCTAGCCCATAGAGATCCTGCTTGCTTGTTGCCTTTTCTGTCCTTGAAGGAGGTGCCCTGTAGGAAACATCTCCCCTTCCCGACTGCTCCAGCCGGGTTATCTGCTTGGGTACAGAGTCTCTCACGTGTTGCAAAGTCAGCATTTCCTATTTTTGGAAAGTGGCAAGTACCACGTGCTTGAGAGCAGAAGTGCAAAGAGGCAGGCCTCATGCCAGCCTTCCCTAGAAAAGATCCAAGTGCAGTGAGTGGTGCTGGGACAGTTCTTGAGCGAGAACCTACCAAGAAGCAAGAAATGGAGTCATAGATAGATAGATAGATACATAGATACATAGATAGATAGATAGATAGATAGATAGCAGATTTGTGGGGAAGAACACTTGGAGCTCTCAAAGAGCCACCCTACGTTGTACCCCTGTGCGTTCCTTTAAAAGGAAGATGGGTAGTAGGTACTGCCCCTCCCCCTTCCCCAGTGAGTGACTGTGGCTGGAAACCAGGTGGTCATTTGCAGAGTGAGTGACTGTTTCTTCAGGAATCGTGTTTCTTAAGCTAACAAACCACAGCTGGGGCTTGACTGAACGCTGTGTAAAAGGCGTCTCTGCCACCCTCCCTCTGCTTTACAATCAGGCTCCGCTCCCTCAGATGAGACCCGCTCCCTCCGTAACCAGTTGCTTTTACTGCACAACCAGTTACTCTATGAACGTTTTAAGAGGCAGCAGCACGCGCTTCGGAACAGGCGGCTCCTGCGCAAGGTGATCAGGGCGGCCGCTCTGGAGGAGCACAACGCTGCCATGGTGAGCACCTCGGGGCCGGCGGGGGTCGAGGCCAGAGCTCTCCGTCCTGGCTCTGCCCGCTGGTGCAGCTTGGGGCAGGTCACTTCATCTCTGAGGTTAATACGTGAACGACCACGCCCCTGAATTCCCTTGCAGCTCTTCGAAACCACGGGGACAAGTGATTTTTTTGTGTCTGTTGGTCTATAATTGGCTATGATGATAACAGAGGCAAAAGATGATTTTGTTTCTCCAAATGTAAAACCAGCTCTCCTGAAGCAGCTTTATGGCAGCAACTTGGAGGGCAGTTAAGCCTGTCAGGCCTGGAGAGTGACCTTGGCTCTAACACTCATTACCTTAGGAAAGTCATTTAGCCTCTGGAGGCCTCTGTTACCCATTCTGTAAAATGAGAAGAATAATAGCAGCATCTACTTTCTAACTGTGGTGGTTAAAAAAAGCGTGTCAGGAAGCATTTGCGCATCACTGGTGCAGGGTAAGCTTTCAGTCAGTGCTCGTCACTTTAGTGACCTTGCCCAGTACCAGCGCTTACTTCAGTGCTGGTGCTTAGGACTTTTGAAAGTATCAGGAGCAAGTTGATCGCTGAGAAAAGTCCTTTAAGCAACTTTTGATCCATTTGCTAATGTGGAATTTGGAAACCCTTGACCAAAAGCCAAGTTAGACAGCAGTGAGCTGTCAGACTCTGGGCCTGTGGTTAGCTCGTGCCTGTTCAGGTGAAGCGTCTGCAGCATGCATGGAACTTGAGGGTCACTGCCCATGCTGGAAGGCAGCTAAAATGATGGCCTCTTTGGTCTCTGCTAGAAAGACCAGTTGAAGTTACAAGAGAAGGACATCCAGACATGGAAGGTTAGTCTGCAGAAAGAACAAGCCAGGTACAGTCAGCTTCAGGAGCAGCGAGACACGGTGGTCACCCAGCTCCACAGCCAGATCAGACAGCTTCAGCACGACCGGGAGGAGTTCTACAACCAGAGCCAGGAGTTACAGGTACGCGCTGCGGCGCCCGGCAGAGGCCGCCAGGAAAGGGCGGGAAGGCACCTGATTCATCTCTGAAATCGTGGCACGTAGATTTCACGTCAGGTACATTTTATTTAGGGCAGAGGGTCCCCAGCTTTCTGGGTTCACGGTTCTGTCAGCATTTCATTGATTTTTTCCTGGTACTCCACAGCCAAAAGAAACATCTAACAGTTCTCCCTAGTAACTAGATCCAGACAATTTAGGATTTAGGTCCTAACGACTTAGTAGCTGTTAGAAAATAATACACATACTTTTTTTTCAATTTTCAATCTCATTTTTGAGTGACCATGGTCACTTAACAAATGCGGTGTGTGTACCTGTTGGGCACTGCCGAGTCTCAGACCTTGGAATCAGATGAGACACTGACGCCCTCAATTCCTATTTCACATTGGTTTTCTCATGGTGATGTTTATCACAGCAACCACCTACAAGCCCAGCTTTGCAAAGATAATACGTGTTCCACAGGCACTTAGAACACCTGATACTGAAACGCTGAGCTCCCTCTAGCTAGTAGTTCACATCATGACCAGTAGATGTCGCTGTGTTTCCCTCGAAATTTAAAACTAGCCCCACAGCGCCTCTGTGAGCCTGCTCTGTAGCCCTAGGGCTCTTTGGTGCACAGTTTGGGAACTGCAGATTTAAGCTTTTTTTTGTTTTTTGTTTTTCCTTTTGATAATCAGTCAGAAACTCAGAAATTAACTATAACTTACTTTTTAAAACTAAGAAGTTAGTTTTAAGCCTGATGGCCCAAGAATAGTAGAGCAACAGAGGCACGAGGCTTTCCCAGTTCTCTGTGGGCCGATGGCCAGGTGTGCCCGTGGCCTGGCCTGCTGGCACTCTGTAACTTCCTGGCACGTCTCCTTGGGCAGACGAAGCTGGAGGACTGCAGGAACATGATCTCGGAGCTGCGCATAGAACTGAAGAAGGCCAACAGCAAGGTGTGCCACACCGAGCTGCTGCTCAGCCAGGTGTCTCAGAAGGTAAGAGGCGCGCAAGCTGGGCCGTGCTCACACCACTGCTGATGTTCTTCCTCCAGACAGAACACGTGTATTACTTGTGTGTCTGTGTCAGGGGTTCCCAACAGGGAGTGATTCTGCTCCCCTCCCCCCAGGGGACATTGGGCAATGTCTGGAGACATTTTTGGTTGATGGTTTTTGTTTTGTTTTGTTTTTTATTTATTTTTGGCTGCATTAGGTCTTCATTGCTGTGCGTGGGCCCCCTTTAGCTGCAGCGAGCTGGGGCCACTCTTCGCTGTGGTGCGCGGGCTTCTCATTGCGGAGGCTTCTCTTGTGGCAGAGCATGGGCTCTAGACATGCGGGCTTCAGTAGTTGTGGCACGTGGGCTCAGTAGTTGGGGCTCGCGGGCTCAGTAGTTGTGGCTCACAGGCTCTAGAGCGCAGGCTCAGTGGTTGTGGTGCATGGGCTTAGTTGCTCTGCGGCATGTGGGATCTTCCTGGACCAGGGCTCAAACCCATGTCCCCTTCATTGGCCGGCAGATTCTTAACCACTGCACCACCACTGGTTGATGTTTTTGATGCTACTGACATCGAGTGGGCAGGGGCTGAGGTGCTCCTAAACATCAGACAGTGCATGGACGGCCCTGCGGCAGGGAACTACCTAGCCTGAGCCCTGGTCTGTGTGTATCCCGGGAACTTGTTCTTAATACTTCGTTTACATAAACGTGAAGAGTTCGTTCAGGCTTTTGAGCTATGATCTTTCCCTCTTTGGAAGTCATTGCACTCGTATGTAAATCACTTACTCAAGAACCTGTGGGTTTACCCCAGGGCTTTATCCCCCTGGACCTAACGTCCCTGCTGTGGTGGTTGTGTACATACCCATCTCCTCGAGGTGCCCTGTGGGTGGCCAGTTTTGATGTGGAGCATTTGCCCCTCTTCCCCTTTGCATAGGGACAATTTTGAAGTACGTTTCTGTCCATTTTTGTTGCCCTGTATGCCTTCCTCCCCACCAGCTGTTTTGGTGTGGCCTCTGAAACCACGGGGGTTGTTTACACTGACTCAGCCCTGAAACAGTGTGCTCCTAGCTGGTTCCCTGTTTAATGTGCATTTGCTAGCTTTGTGTCTCAGATCTTTCACTTTGCTTGTTTCTGTGTTTTTGTTAGCTCTCAAATAGTGAGTCGGTCCAACAGCAGATGGAGTTCTTGAACAGGCAGCTGTTGGTTCTTGGGGAAGTCAACGAGCTGTATTTGGAACAACTGCAGAACAAGCATTCAGACACCACAAAGGTATGTGGGCTTGGGGAGCCAGACCCTACCTGGGACGCTGTTAGGACCCAGGCAATATGTCTATGGCACAGCACAGAGAATGGCTTATGAATTGTTTCCTGAAAGATGGCGTGGCAGACCTAGTGTCATTTCCACCTCTCCCTGGTCTGGCAACACAGGCACTTTTCAGCTATCACACAAACTTGTTTCCCTTAGTTGGGTTGCTTTGAAATTAAATCAGTTATATGTGAAAGCACATAATGGTAATTGGTACAGACTAGGTGATAAAAGTGTTTTTCTTCTTTTTTTTTTTCTTTTTTTTTTGGGGGGGTGCCACACTGCACGGCACGCGGGATCTTAGTTCCCTGTCCCGGAATCAGACCTGTGCCCCGTGCAGTGGAAGCGTGGAGTCTTAACCACTGGACCACCAGGGAAGTCCCAAAAGTGTTTTCCTTCTCTTACCCATGCCCCCTTCTTTAAAGAGAGAGAGACAGGCTAACAGATAAAGAAAAAGGATGGGGAGCCAATTCTGTTTAGCATATAACTCTCAGGGCTGTGGGTTTATACTGCTATAAATATTTTTTTTCTTCATAATGTTGAATTTAATTTCACCAGATGGTGGTTCAGTCCTGGCAACAAGGCCAGCGTCGGGATGACCTTACATTAATTAGTGCCTTAGCAGTGGTGTCGAGGCAGAAGTCTTATGTCGCTTTATAAATAGCCTCGGGTAATGTTGGTGAATGAGTTGGGAATGGAATTTTAAGAATAAATGCTTAGATGCTTCCTGTTACTAACTTCTTCATCACACACAGGCTTTCTTTTTAGGATTTCTTGGGCTTGTGCTTTGTAAAGCTTTGTTTTCTTTTTCCTTGGCCAAATGTAGGGAGTAGTCTTAGAATCAGAGAGATGGAATTTTCATAATAGTTATTCATATTTCTCAGCTCCTCTCAACTCTCAGATTCAGACTCCTTTAGAAGGATGTTAAATGTGGAACTTGCACTAGAAACCAGCTCTCACTAATTTTGGAAGTATAATGGCCTCAGAAAAAGAAAGAAGGGAAAAGAGACCTGAGGGACTAGAGAACCTCTGAAAAAGCTTACTTAAACACACTCCTAACTCTCCCAAGAGAAATGTGGATGGGTGCCGCGGTGCTGTCTTTTGGTTGGAACACTTACGCCCTTGGGACCTCAAGCAAGCCACCTGACCTCTTTGGGCCTGGCTTCACAGTTCATAAAATGCGCGTGGTGATACTGACTTGCAACCTTCAGCTGTAAGCAGCAACAAAAAAAGACTTCACTGGCTTAACCATAAAGAGTTTCATTGTATCTCTTGACAAGAAGTCCCGAGGCAAGTGAGTTCCAGGTTGGTCAAGTCAGAAGCTGAGGGACAGCAGCAAGGAGCCTGGTTCTTTCCCCTCTTCTGCACCACCTGATCTATCCTCTCAGCCTTGTCTTTGGGCCGTCTGTGCTCCTGGTTGCAAAGTGTGTGCCACAGTTAACACTGTCACAGGTCGATGTCATGATGTCCCCTGGAGGAGGAGAGCATCGCCTCCTGCACGTCTCTCTCATCAAGGAAACCTTTGCCAGGAACTCTCCACCAGACCTCCCACCCTTGTTATTGGCCACAATTATGTCATGTGTCCATCCCTAGCCAGCCATGGCTTTGAACCTGTTTTTGGACCTGGAGCTGGGCTTCCTCTTGTTCAGTCAAGTAGGGGACGAGAAATGGGTATCTGAGCATCAGGTGGGGAATGGCTGGTAGGTACTGGGTGTAGCCCCTCTTACGTGGCCGTGAGAGTTAGTGATAGTGCATAGATGTTCCTAGTTCAATACTTTGTTTGATTCTCCATAAATACTTGCTGTCGTTTCCGACAAGAGTTCAGTTTGTGCACCTAACCTATGCCGAAGTCTGGAGCCATTAGGCATAACTGGAATGGCCACATTATCTGGTCCCAGTCCTGAGCTTAACTCGATCCCATTCTGACCGAGGAAGCATTGGGCTTGCTGGTCATCTTCGAGGTGGGGTGCCTTCAGGGAAGCTCATCTCCTTGCTCCGTATGGTTTATTATCTTTTTTAAAAAAACAAATGTATGGTAACTTTATGTATATTTTACCACAATAAAAAAGCCACACAACACAAACATAGCATATACTTGTCAGAAAAGCATCCTTTCCACCTCTCTTCTGAGGATAGTGCACGCTGGCTGTTTCCATCGGTCAGCAGGCAGGTTGTCTTCCTGGCATGATTGACAAACCTTGTCAGGGTACCTGGTCTGCAGATGGTCATTCCTGTTGCGTCTCTAGCTTTATCTTAGTTGGTATTAGGGGAGGGAGAAGAGTAGAAAAGAAAAGAAACGACCCATACCGCTACTGCGCCGGCCTACACTGCCACCGCGCCGGCCCACGCCTCCACCATGTTGAAGTCATAACTGAGTATTGGCGTGTTTTCAGAATGTGTGTGTTAACATAGTTGATCACATTATTCACGTGGCTTTATAATCTGCTTTTTTATCTTTTACTGATACACATAATTTTTAAAAACTTATTAAATAGAAGATGTACTTTAATTTACTTATTTTCTTGATGTTAGACTTCATAGTTTCTAGTTTTTTGCTCTTCTGAATATGCCGTGCTGATTATTTTTGTGCCCAAATGTCTATTCATGTTTCAGATGATTTCCTAAGGGATGGATTTCAGGGAAGGATTACTGCCAGCCTACTTTCCAGAAAGTTGTACTAGTTTCTATTTCCACTAGCAATATACTAATAAAGTACCGTCTCAATGTTTGTTACGTTGATTTTTCAAAGTGGATATGGCACGTTCATTTTCTAAAAGTACTACAGTTCCTTTTTTTTGTTTGTTTGTTTTGTTTTCAGGAAGTAGAAATGATGAAAACTGCATATCGGAAAGAACTAGAAAAAAACAGAAGCCATGTTCTCCAGCAGAATCAGAGGCTGGATACTGCTCAAAAACGGATTTTGGAACTGGAATCTCATCTAGCCAAGAAAGACCACCTTCTTTTGGAACAGAAAAAATACTTAGAGGATGTCAAACTCCAGGCAAGGTAACTTTCAGGGGGAAAGTTGCTGTGATGTATTTAAGTAGAACTTCCCACATTCTGGGGTGGTCTGTATCTTTCAGAGGACAGCTGCAGGCCGCAGAGAGCAGGTATGAAGCTCAGAAGAGGGTCACCCAAGTGTTTGAACTGGAGATCTTAGACTTATACGGCAGGTTGGAGAAGGATGGCCTCCTGAAAAAACTTGAAGAAGAAAAAACAGAAGCAGCCGAAGCAGCGGAAGAAAGGTAGGAGCAAAGAGTCGGCAGCCATGGCCTTGTCGTGAGGCTGCCGCTGACAGAGCAGGGAGGCATCGCGTGGTGTTAGTGGCGGTCCCAGCCTGACAGGCGAGCCTGCAGCTCTCAGCTGCATCCCTCAGAGCGCCCAGCCATCCTTCTGAGTTCCTTGTCCTGGGGCCCGAAGCTCTTGATAATGGTCCTGGGAAGCGTTCCTATTTAAGATCGCCACCTGATATCCCTGGTTGTGGCTTAGGTTTCTCTTCATGAGCTCTCAACACGGGAGTCCCCTCTTCTAGAATGTAGAGCGGGCCGGCAGAGTCCAGCGTCGGTGCGAGCGCGCGTCCAGGTAATTCCATGCTTCCCAAACACGGGCACTGCAACCACCAGCTCCCTTTCTCGTCCTCGGATTTCTTACAGGCTCGACTGTTGTCGTGATGGCTGCTCAGATTCTGTGACAGGGCACGGCAGTGAAGAGGCATCCGGCCCTAACGGGGAGACCAAGCCCCCCAGGCCCGGCGGCGCCCGGGGCGGTAGCGGAAGTAGAGGAGGCGGAGGCGGCAGCAGCAGCAGCAGCGGCAGTGAGCTTTCTACCCCGGAGAAACCCCCAAACCCGAGGGTGGGCCCATTCAGCAGTCGGTGGGAGACTGCCGTGGGAGAGCCCACTACGGGCATCCCTGTGACTGTCGGCTCACTTCCTAGTTCAAAGAGCTTCCTGGGCATGAAGGCTCGAGAGCTATTTCGTAATAAGAGTGAGAGCCAGTGCGATGAGGACAGCCTGACCAGCAGTAGCCTTTCTGAGACCCTAAAGACAGAGCTGGGCAAAGACTCGGGTGTGGAAGCCAAGCCACCCCTGAACCTAGACGGCCCGCAGCCACCTCCCCCGAAGCCAGACAGCGTGGGGCAGCTCCGTATCATGGACTACAACGAGGCGCAGCACGAGCACAGCTAGGGACCGTGTCAGTCAGTGTTAACTTGCGTATCGCCGGCCCAGGACGGGAGGTGTGAGTGCCCGTTTCAGAGCTCTCCTGTTCCCGGGGTTTGAGGGGCTAGCTCCCGCAGAGGAAATGGGATGGGGGTCCTTTGACGGTTGACTGAATGCAGAACGGTTTTTGGATCTGGCATTGAAATGCCTCTTCAGTTTCCCTTCGGCCACCCTCTCTTTCATTTACCTGGCAGCGTGTACTAACCTGAGGGCCAGGGTGCGTTCCTCACTAGCTTTATTTTCTTCCTTTTCCCCGCAAATGGTTGTGTCCTTTGAACCTGTGCAATATGAGGCCAAATTTAATCCTGGAGTCTAACACACCACCCGCCCCTTTCCTGAAGCTCAGGTAGCTGGGCGGGCTCTCCGTGAGCCCAGGTCATTGTTGGCATCACAGGTAAGTCTGGTTTTGTCCCTTTCCAGGAGGATGTGACACGCAAAGCTGACCATCTTCACATGAGAGCTTTTACATGAGATGTTGTCACTGCTTTTGGTTCTAACATCCATCATCTAAAGCCGCAGATCTAGAGAAACAATGGTTTATTCTCTCTTAAGTTCTTTTGGCAGTTCTGATAAGCTTCCTAGAAAGTTCCATGTGAACCAAGGTCTGTTGTTGGAAAAGTCTGGAGCTGGCACTGTGGAGACCATGCTCCCCTTTGGGGACGCTCTGTCCCCCTGCCCCACTACCTCTTGCTTATGTGGCGTTTGCTCGAAAGCTGGTACTGTTCTGATTACAGGCTGGGGTGTGGGTGGTCGGCGTGCTCTCTGCAGGAGGGAGGATGGTGGCTGGAGCAGCTCCCTGAAAAGGAAAGTGCTGGGGATGAGGACCTGCCCCTGCAGGCGGGGCGGTGCCAGCTGTTTGCCTCTCTTCCCCGTCCCGTGTGCCTCCTGTTTACGTCAGCTTCTCTGGGATGCTGCAGCAGAAAGGCTCTGAAGGTCCAAAGAGTTTCTTCAAAGTTTTGTGACCATCGTGTCTCAGGCTGTGAGAGTTGCCTCGCTCTAGTAGATTCTAGACCACCAAAAAGGTAACAGCTTTTTCACACCAGTGCTGACCTTCAGGGGCCGACCCTGCAGGGGGCTTGATGCTGCTCCCCTTGCACATGTTGGTCGTGGCAGAGCCTTAAAGCAGAGTCCTGGAGAGGGTTGACAGAGCTGACTGCCTGGACCCAGTGGGCTGCCTGCACGTGCTTGGGAGAGGTGTCACAAGTCAGAATGTGGGTCGTGGCGGAGAATCTGAACTCAGCTGGTGCCCCTGAAATGAGTGCTAGAAGCCTAAGAATTGTTGCCTAGTGATCCAGCCGAGGCTGAGGCAGGGGGAGACTGGTAGGAAAGAGCCAGTGAACTTGGCTTTGTTCTTTCTCATCTTTCAGTTAAAAGTGTAGAAGGGTCCATCCATGAAGAGGGAAACGGCAAACTGAAATGGTACGAAACTTTAGTGCGTATGGAAGCTTCCAGCACATGAGGGTTAAAGTCTGTTTTTTAAAGTGTGGCAATAAATATTCTAGCCTCCTAAATAACCAAAGGGAGCTAGAGAATGAGACTCCATGTCACCATGGCTGTACTGGCAGACCACCTCCTTGGGACAGGATTTCTGGGTGTGACTGATGGATCCCAGCTTGAGGGGGGGTGTGTGCCCGACTGCTCCAGCCCAGCGCGGGGCCAGCAATTGCCGCTGGATGCCTGATGTGGAGTATTAATGACACCATGGATGTTTAATTCAGCTTTTTCCAAAGGAAGGCTTAAAATCCAATACGTTCTGGTTTCCTATTACAGTTTTATTTAGAAAAGGAAAACATGAACAAATCCAGGAAAAGAAAAGTTACAAGGTAACTATTAAAACTGTTTTCTAAATGCTTATCCCCTCCTCAAGCCCAGGAGATCTGTGCCACAGAACAAAGATACCAGGCACTTAAATCAAAGCCTTTACCCTAACTGCAAAAGCAAGGAGGCCAATGTAAAGAAAGAAAAAAAATTGTTTAATGGACAGATTGTAAAAATACAGGGAAGAAGGAGGCAGCGTGGTAAAGTGGACTGGGGCCCGGGCTGGAGGCCCTTGGCATACTCCTCCAGCCGGGGCATCCGTTTGCTCAGCTTTATAACCATGGCTGACCCAGCAGCTGCACTCAGCTTCCTTTGGGCTCCAGGAGGCCATGGATTTTATTCAGCCAAGGCTGGGGGATGGAGGCCTGGAGTCATGCTGAAGTTACCCAGCCTGAAAATTTAGGCTTTTATATTGCAAAGGACTTGAGTCGATAATAAAGTTTGGTTTGGTTTTGAAAATGACAGACTTGCCAAGAGTCAGCAGGTCACTCAATTATGCTGCAGTGAGTATTTTTAAGGATGGAAAAGGTGATAGTGGTAGAGGAGCTCCCGAGAGAGAATTCAGGCCTGGGAACAGGCAGGGCAAAGGCAGTAGAACTGTCACATTCAAGGCAGAGCCTGTATTCACAGACGTTAGGGTTAACCTCCACTGGAGTCGCTTGGAGCAGGCTTGCCTGCTTCAGAGCTGTTTGGCCAGTGTCCATAACCTGTTCCGCTCACCACCTGACACTAACCAGGGTCAGCATAGACCCTGAGAGAAGATTGGAGTCTGCTTCTTGCGAGCCTTGGGAGCGTGAAACCTTGTTTTAAAAGGGAGCACTACAGTGTCATTGCGGGGGGTGGGGGTGGGGGCGGGAGGGGAGATGGTAGCATGGTCTCCATAGAGAAACTGAGTTCCTGAATCTACTGCAGGTAGATAAGTACATGGGTCTCTATCAGACAGAACTTTCATGGATTTTAAAAAAGCTTTTGACAAGGTTCTGTCACAAGTCTATGAAATTTGTTACTGTGGAATTGGAAGAAATATCTGGTCATGAATAAGAAAACTAACTGAAATCCAAAGGTAGGAGATGAAGACCATTTCTTGGGTCGGAGGTTTCCTTGGAGATGAGTGCTGGGACCAACCATATGAGGTGGGTGGGTAGATGTGACCTCCCTAGGTTTGTCAGCAGGGTTTTTCAGGAGGGAAAACTGCCCAACCTTTGGGAATAAGCTGCTGAAGGTTCTTATTGGGCTCTGTGAGTGGAGAGAGAAATGATAGATAAGCTGCTTTGTGAGCCAGAATATATGTAATGTGTTTAGGTGGAAATAGTCCAAACTCTTCTTAAAAGGTAAACTGTTACAATCCAGGAGAATGTCCTGGAAGCCACTGACAGTTGGAAAGATTAGCCCACCGTGCCACCGTGGCCACAGAGGCCGGCTTCCCACTGGGCAAAACCAGGACAGTGGGAAACAAAACTCCAGACCTGGGCCGTCCCCATTTGCAACAGCACATGTAGTTCCCAGTGTTTTTGTTGAGAAAGATAAAACTCTAGTAGTTTTGTAAAAAGGATAAATAAGATGATCATGATGATGAGGGAGGGTCCGTGGAGACCACAGAGGTTCAGACTCACAGTCAAGAGTAAAAAAATTGGGTGTTTCTGTGTAGAGAATATAACAAAAGTGCTATGACCAGTCAATGTGAATTTTCACCAAATACTAGAACATACCACTTGAAGCCAGAAAGAAATAACTGAAGAACAAGTGAAAGACAGTACTACATGGAGATGCGGTTTTTCTAACCAAAAGCAGTAAGAGGTGTTAGAAAGTGTGGACAGGTCTCAGGAGGGTTTAGGCAGACTGAAGACTCAGTGCAGCGCTGCTCTCGAGGTGGAGTGCCACCCACCTTGTGCGGATGCTCTGAGAAGCTGCCGTCTCCTCAGAGTGGCTCCGGGAGCAGCCCAAGCCCACCCAGAAGCGTGTGTCTCGCATGGGGAAGAACGCTGTCTTTCGTGGAATGACCCAAAATCGGCATGTCTCACTCTGGGCATTTTCACTGTTCGAGGTACGTGCGTTAAAATTGACCAGCCACGAGTATGCGAAGATGTTTGCGTATCTGTTTACATCCAGAGTTCTCTGACATGTGCCCTTGCCCTCCCCCAGACCACGACAGAGGAATTGATTGCACTTGATTAAGCTTTTCTTTATAGATGAAAGAACACATTGAGGTTGGGGCCTGGCCCCCGGGCTGCTGCTGTGACCCTTATCCCCACGTGGCTCGTTTCCCCGTCCGTGACTCTGATGTGCCCCGGGGAGCGGTGTTTCCGTCTTCTCCACTCCGTCCTGCAGTCTGTATGTGCCGCCCTGAGAGAAGATGGCTGTAGCTACAAGGGGAACCTGCCTGCGATAGTCGAGCACCTGGGCCCACGACGGCTTCTGGCCTTGAAACGAGTTAACGATGGCAGAGGAGCTTTCTCTCCCACTTCCCGTCCCGGTGCCACAAAATTGTCCATCCTCGGGGATAAGTAGACTAGGTGAACCATTGGAGTAGACCTTTTAGAGGAGACCCTTCCCCCCCAGGCCAGCCCCTCCTCCCTTTCCCACCTGATACAGTGTTTGGACAGGAGGGTACGGCGCTGCTCTTGGCAGCAGATACTTTGGCTTATTGAAGAGGCAGCCAGGCATTTTGCACTAGGAAGAATCAGTGATCACTTTTCAGAAGACGTCTATGGACCATAAATATATCGTGGAGGCACAGATTTTGCTAAGACATAATCTAGTTTTGTAACTCAATCATGGATCAACCGTATGTGGCTAACTTGCAGTTTAAAGGGGTCCCATCACTGAAAAACAGGTTTTTTTTGGCTGACTGCTTTTAGCTCAATTTAAGAAAGTCATCTCTTGTCAAAAGGTTTACACCTTCCCGTCTTGATCTTAAAAGCATGTCAAACAATCCACGTCAGATGCCATAAATGCGCACTGCAAGAGGAAATGGTACAATCTTAGTGAATGGGAATTGGAATCAAAAGGGTTTGCTGTCCTTCTTAGAATGTTCTAAAATGTCAAGGCAGTTGCTTGTGTTTAACTGTGAACAAATAAAAATTTATTGTTTTGCACTACTTTGCTGTATTGACATGAAGTGACTCATGTTGGCCTCTGAGGGGCATATAGGCAAAGTAGGAACTTGTCCAGAGATGGAAAGCCTCAGGGTCTGGATTGGTTGGTTACCTTGGGTGGCTGGAGGGGGTGCTGACACGTGGAATCTGGCTTTAGTCCCTGTAAGATCCTTTTGTTCTGGCAAAGAGCCACAAATCCTACCTTTATCTGCCTCAAGTTCACGCTCTTCCCACAAAGTGTCATGGTGGTGTGGGGGGAGGTGACTGGAGCCATCTCTACCAGAAAGCTCTCAAAAGCAGGTGGCGGGCCGGGTCTGCACAGCCATCCAGCCTTGCTTTTGGTGTGTGCTTGCCTCCCTAGGGGTTGGCCGGCACATCGGGTTTAATACAGCCCTTTTGGAGGAGCGCAGGCGGCACCGAAGTGGTCAAACGCTTACAGACCCTGAGCCTCGCCGATTGTGTCTTACGAGTGTGCTGAGGAGGGAGTGCAGCTCGCGTCCACCACCTTCCCTACGCCGTCAGGTGTTTGGAGGAAGGAAGGAAACTGCCTTTAAACGATTGCAAGATCCACCCCGGCCTTACTGGGAAAGGACCAGTGGTGAAGGGCTACGTCTGCAGTGTGGTTTTCCACTGCTCGCTTCTGCCCAGCTGCCCTGGAAGTTGGTCGGTTCTGCCCATTTAACAGCGGGAGCAGCTCCTTTGTGACAGGACGTCGAGGTGGCAGGTGTAAGTTTTGTCTGGAGAATTCAGATGTTCTTGTCTGAGTAGGTCTCTGACTATACAAGGAGTTACCGGGCTGGCCTTCTGTGGGCCTTTGGCAGGAACCTCTTCACAGCGGACCCTGTTTGGAGCGGGGTGTGTTCCCCTCCACAGAGGTAGCACTTTGCTAGTGGTTTTGCTTGTGAGGCTACTGCCCAGCATCTTCTGGGGTCTTAGGGTGAATGTCGTTTTCTTTAAGGGATAAGTCCCAGGAAACCAGGCCAGGCAAAGAGGTGGCAGAACACTTTTTATTCTTGACTGTCGCCCCCGAGGAAGCAAGAATACAGAAGCTAAGTCGCCCCCTGTGAAGGCGAAAACCAACAGTCAGACAGCACTTCTGGCAAAAGCTCGGAAGCCGGTGACACGTTTTACAACGTCTGGGCCTCAATTGTGTTGTGAAAACCAGGTAACTGTCCTCGGACGGGAACCACAAAATCAGTTCTTCTGGCTTCTCTCAGTCTCTCTCCCAAGTAAAGGAGAGGCAAGGCGGGTTCGTTCCCCTTTGGGCTTTGGTCCAGAGACCAGATCACACTGAGCGGTTCAGCGTGCTGCCCTCAGCATCCCGGGAGGTGGGAGCAGCCCTGTCTTGCCGAGAGTGGTGTCTCGCCTGTGGCTGCCGCTGCGGCGGGAAGGGAGCTGAGTGGCCTCCTCCAGCTGCACGGCTCAGCTGGGAAGGCTGGGCCTGGGCGGGACAGTCGGTGCCCTGGCCCTTTCCCGGCCTCCCCGGGACACCCTCTACAAGCAACACTAAGTGAGGGTCCTCTTCATCCATATGGAGCCTGACGCTCGGAGGTGAGGAAAAGTTAGAAGTTCCAGCACGAGAGGGAAAGAGGTTCTCAGTCATACATGGGGTGGTCCCCTTGGGGGTTAATAAGTGGCAAAGACTGTGGGCACCAGTGAAAATGGATCAACTAGTGGAAACCAAGCTTAGTAGCAAAGTGCCCCACGGGACGGGATGGGACAGGATGGGATTGAGATCAAGCAGGTCACCGGCTGAGTTACAGTTTCCCACCAGCTGGTCTCCAGGGCAGTTCTGAACACTCTGTTTTGCCCCTATAGGTTTGAGGCTGTCCTGTGTCAGTTGCCCACACTTGTCTTTTCTTAGCCGAGGCTGGGTTCCTGTGGCCTGGGGAGCACGAGCGGCTGCCCTGGTGGCTGCCTGGGGCTCACTCACGTGCTGCAGAGCTTTGCGGGGCAGCTTCTCCGAGTGGGCGACCCATTCTTTCATCACGTCTAGGACGATGGGGATGAGGCTGACCACGCCTCCACAGTGGTTCCTGGCCTTGTGGCAGCTGAGGTAGTTCGCCATGTCGGGAGGGCACCTGCAGGGAGGCAAGAGGGGCCGGCTGAGCCCTGCCCCAGGGACTCCCGTGCCGCGGCCCAGACCTCGGGCAGGGGTTCCTAAAGCTGCCCCCGCTGCAGAACCCCAGTGGGAGGTTTTAGAGCTGTGCGCCCACCAGGCCAGGCTCTCGGTGCCAGACATGGTGGTTGAGCGGGTTTAGGGCCCAGGAGCCCCCAGGAGATCCCGGTGTGAAAGGCGTGGGTCATGAGCTGTGGAAGCCTGCTCTGATCACTCCCAAGTACACCGTTTAGCCCCTCTGACTCGTCTCACTGTAGTATCTAAACAGCTTCCTCCAGAATTTGGTACTCTGTGCTGCGGATTCCCCAGGGCTCAGAATTAGGGAACCACGCTGGTGGTGCTGACATCCATGGGACTGGACTCCAGACATCCCACTTCTTCCTGGGCTTCTGGGAACAACTGGTCTGTGACCCCCTTCTCCTGGCCTGGTGCAGGCTCCAGCAAAAGGATTTGTGTCCTACTAAATCTGGGCCTCAGAATCCCTCATTTTCAATAAAATGATTTGTTGGGTCAGAGTCAGTCCACTAAATCAAGGGGCCTAGGACTTCCCAGCCAGGGGCGTCTGGACAGTCATCTGTGACTCACCAGCTTAGACGCACCTGCCCTCTCAGCAAAAGCCCACCCTTCCTCCAGGACCCCTCCTCTCCCGTCCCCGACCCCTCCCCCCTCCTCCCACACGCAGGCGCTGAGGCCTCGGGAACCGGGTCAGAAGGGTCTTACTTGGCTCGCAGGCTGCTTAAGTCTTTGCTTTGGCTAACGAGGGTCTTGCATTTCTCGAGGAGGTGGTTGGTGACGGGGGTGCCTGAGTGCAGTGCCTCAAAGTGCTGGCACAGCTTGCCGAGCTCTGTGCAGATGTCCAGGAACACGAGCGGGATGCGCCGGTCTGTGGAGTTGCTGCAGTAGTGCTCCATGTAGCTCTGCACCTGCGCTGGCCCGCGTGGAGTGGGCCGGGAGGATCCGGGATCACCTGCCTTGGCCCTCCCAGAGTCATGAGGCAGAGGCCAGTAACGTGTAAGCATTCGGGTCTATAGACAGAGAACATCTTGAAGTGTCCCGGGCACCATGCAGAAGGCTTTGCAGGCTTGAGCTCACTCAGTCCTCACCTAAATGCCATACACTGGGTACCTTTTTAAGTGCTCATTTTACAGATGAATACCGAGGCCCAGAGAGGTGAAGTGCCCTGCTTGTTCACCCCAGCTCGAGGGCTCTCAGCCCCATACCTCTCACCAGTCCCAGGCACCTAAGCCAACACCTGCAGCAAAGAGGGCTCGTCCCTGACACTTTATGCCATGGTCCCACCTAGAGGACCCACTTTGAGAACCACTGGTTTGGGCCACCCAGACTGAGGAGCAAACTAGAATCCTTTGTAGTTTTGTTATCCTGTGCTTCCAAGGCTAGAGAAAGGAGGGACAAGTCAGTAAGTAGAGCTGGGAAAACAATGATCTATGTGAGGAAAAGAATGTAGGCTCCACATCACGCCATAGACAAAAATCAACTCTAAGAGAATGGAGAGCTTAAATACTAAAAGCAAAATGAAACCTCCCATGTGAACATGTCTTAGTGGGAGGGAAACCTTTCTTAAGCCATAAACGGTGCTAAGAATAGTGATAAAATTGATCTAATTTCAACTCCTTTCCTTGGGGAGCAGTGGGGATCCTCCCCGGCTCAGGACTCTCTCCACACCCGGAACCCCCAGTCACTCTGGATCTGGGATCGGGCAAGGGCTGGGGAGGAGTTGGCTGCAGTCCAGGCAGGACTAACTGACCCATCTCACATGGTCCTGCTCTCCACGGTCGGGTGGCAGGGGGCGTCGCCTACCTCCTCCAGCACCCAGAAAGTTCTAAGACAACCAGGGTTTTCCTGCTGCCACTGGTTGACGTTTTGTCGCTAGGGATGTCTCCCCAAGTGACCTCAAGTAGCTTCTTCCCAAGTACAACAGCTTTGTAGGGGGGTAGAGGTTTTTGATACCCACCTTGTAGGCCCAAACACCCACACACACCTGCCCTGGGGTCCGGGGCAGGGCAGGGTGTAAGGAGGAACCTGCACTGTGGTGTAACTACAACAGAGCAGCGTCACTGGGCTACAGGTGTCAACAGAGCACCTGTCACAGTGTCACAGGTGTGTGTGCAGGTCACCTTTGGATACCTCAGTCTAGGAAGGGCAGGGTGAGGGTTGAGAGTCAACACACATGGGGCCATTATCTACCAAAAGCCTTCTTGAACCTAAGGCAAGGAGGAGTGGGTCGGGGTCACTCAGCCCTGATGTAGATTCTGAGCAGAGGTGGGGGGCATCTCAGGTGCCCCTTCCTGATACTGAAAACCTGTTCCATGCCCCTGGAAGTCTGAACCTTTGGGGGCTGGGCTGAAAAGGATGCAGCCAATTTACTTTCAAATAGTTCAGAGGAAAGAGGGTACATACAAACAAGGGTGCACCCTAAATATTACAAACTGATGTATCTAGGTGAAAGTTATATGGGTGTTCGTTTTCTGTAGGTTTTTAAAATTTCAAGTTAAAAAACTGGGAGAAATTTTTACAAAAATTAAAAAAATTTTTTGAAGGATGCTGCCAGGCAAGGGTTGCACAGTCTGCAAATGTGACTAGCAATGTGCGTGGCAGGTCGCAGTTTCTAAACCGCAGTGGAACCCAGTGGCTGGGACCATGTGCATCTGTTCGCCATACCTCCCTGTCCTGAGCCCAGGCCGACAACACCAGGTGCCGACGGAGTGGGTTCTGCTGATGATCTCATTAAATCCGCACAACAGCCCTAGGAGGTGTGTGCTGCTCTTTATACATTTCCCAGATGAAATGTATAAAGAGAGGTGGATCACTGGCCCGAAGTCACAGAGGTGGCATGTGGTAGAGCCGGGACTCAAACCCTGGCCGGCTGAGTCTTGAGCCCACACTTTTCAACCGCTTTGCCGTTCACTCACATATTTGGTGAGGGAATGAGTGAACGGCTCATCCACCAGTTAGGATCTGAGTCCTGATTCTGGCACACGTGCACTGGCCCTCTCTGGGCCTTGGGTTTTTATTCAGCGTTCAAGTGAGGGGACGAGGCCTGGCCCCGCCCACGAGCCCAGGAGCCTCCACCTGCCCGATGCTGGAGATGGGCCAGATCTTGTCGTGGGCATTCTCCCTGCAGTGCTCCGTGGCAGCGATGAAGGTGAACTGCTGCTGCTGGAAGAGCTGGTACTTCTGCTCCACACTTCGAAGGGATTCTTTCACCTCATTCATCGTCCTGTCTGCTCATTCACAGGCAAGGAGGAGTCGGTGCAAGGAAGAGGAGAGTCTTGAGCTCCCAGGGCCAGACCCGCGGATCCAGCTCGGGGGTTGTGAGATGCCCACGGCCCCTCTCAGCGGCGCACGGGGCTGAGCAGCTCCCCACAACGCTGGGGAGCAGGGACTATTTTCATCCCCATTTTGCAGAGAAGGAAATGAGGCCCTAGGAGGCTGTGCACTTGCTCGAGAACCCGGCAGGCTGTCCGCGACGGAGCCAAGCCCGACCCAAGCCCATTTACCCTCCAGAGGCACGTTCTTTGCCGTGAAACAAGACTTCCTTCCCTCAGCTGTAGACATGAGTTTCTCCGGGCCTCAGTTTCTCCAGATTGTGGGTGTGTGTGTCTCTCTCTCTCTCACACACACACACGGCCTCCAGCACCTCCCTGTGGTGTCAGCAAAGGCCGGGATGGAGAAATGTGTCACAGCATGTAAAATCTGTGATTTTATCAGTTGGGACCAAATTGTTGTAAAACATCTGCCACTCTGCAGCTGGTGGGAAAGTCTAAGGATTCCTTCCAGGCTAAGCAGGGGAAGGGTCGGCACTGAGACCCTTCTAGTCGAGTCTGAGGAGATGCCGTTTCCCTACTCTGTGCTCGGGGCAGGAGCCCTGAGTTGAGGTCTGCCCATCCCCAGGGTGGGGTTGGCCGCTGGTGCCCCCTCCCTGCCTCCTGTGGAGTTTGCAGGGATGACCCTGATTGGAAACATTGACGCTGCGGGGAGTACTGCCTTTTGGTGCCTCACAAACTGTCCCAATGTCATCCAGGAGGTCCACGACGTGTCCAGAATCTCCTCTGAGCAGAGAAAGGCAGTGGGTTCTGCCCTCCATATCATCACAGTTTTGCTGAGCACGCGCAGCATCCTTGAAGGTGCCACAGCCGGCTGTCCCTGCACCACAAGGCCCTGGCACACATGGAGCCCAGGCTTGGACGTGCCCCCTGTCAGTCAGAGGAGGCTGCGCTGAGGTAGGGCCCCAGTGGGATGCTGCAAGTGGAAGGTGCCAGAACACTGGGGTGGGGGGTGTGTGTGGAGAACACATCCAGGCTTCCTGCCAGGTCCCAGGTGGAGAGGAGGCTTGCTTTCTGCTGGGTCACCCTCAGCATCCTCACACAGCAGGACCGGAATGAGGGAGTCTCTGTGGTAGGAGGAGACGGCATCAGGGGGATGAAAGGAGAACAGACCACCAGGTGGCCTCCACGACACGATGGGAGGGGTGAATCAGAGAACTTCGGAGGTCTGGGGAGCTGGAGCTGGGAGCCGCAGTCCTGGGCTGGGAGCTAAACGCAGCCCTGCTGCCATAAAGGAGCCGCGCCAGGGAATTCCCTGGCGGTCTGAGCTTTCACCACTGAGGGCACGTGTTCAATCCCTGGTCGGGGAGCTAAGGTCCCGCATGCTGTGAGGCACGGCCGAAAAAAAAAAAAGGAGCCATGCCAGGAGGGGGCCCGACAATCATGCCCCACCAGCCCAGGTGGGTCTACTGCAAACTGAATGGAGCAGCTTCAGCGGCAGTGTCCTGAGGCCACCCCTGGGAGCCGTAGCCTGTGTTTGCCAACAGAGCAGCGCAGCTGCACTGGGGACAGGCCTGGTACAGGGCCACGTGGGGCAGTGGCCTCCTTCTACTCAACCTCCTCCCCATTTAGCACAAGCTGGGAGGGGAGCCGGGCTGTGGGGACGCCGTGGGACCCGCTGTTTGTTGAACACGTGCCACAGCCAGCCAAGGCCCCCTGGCCCCATCCTGGAGGCAGAAATGAGTCGACCCGGGGTGCAGCGGTTTTCTGTCACCTCGCATGGAGGCAGGCTTACCAGGACCTGGCCTAGGGCGAGGAGAGCGAGGCCCACACCTCGCTGCAAACGGTAAGGGGGTGCCAGAAACGCAGCCATCAAGATAGGTAAACGCAGGCGTGATGTGCCCTGAAAGAAGCCAGGGCTGCTGAGGGCTCGACCTCCTGGGGGAGGGAAGGTTTGAAAAGAAGGCCGGGGGCTTCCCTGGTGGCGCAGTGGTGAAGAATCCGCCTGCCAAGGCAGAGGACACGGGTTCGAGCCCTGGTCCGGGAAGATCCCACATGCCGCGGAGCAACTGAGCCCGTGCGCCACAACTACTGAGCCTGCGCTCTAGAGCCCGTGAGCCACAATGACTGCGCCCACACGCTGCAACTACTGAGCCCGCGCGCCTAGGGCCCGTGCTCCACAAGAGAAGCCACCGCGATGAGAAGCCCGCGCACCGCAACGAACAGTAGCCCCTGCTCGCCGCAACTAGAGAAAGCCCATGTGCAACAACGAAGACCCAACGCAGACAAAAATAAATAACTACATAAATAAATTTATAGAAAAGAAAAGAAGGCCGGCTTTGGAGAGGAGGAGGGCAGGTGAGCGGAGGGGTGGGACCCTGGGCAGAGGGTGGGAGGAGGGAATGTCGTGAGCAGGCGCAGGGGCGGTGGGCAGGGCGAGGCTGAGGGCCCACTGTCAGGCAGAGCTGTGAGAGCGAACCCGGAAGCTTCCAGCCAAGGAGGTGCAGAGCCCTCCAGGCGTTCGTTCATTCGTTCATTCATTTATGCTGCAGTGCCTACCAGCTGCCGGACACCTGCAGGGTGCTGGGCCGGATACACGGCATTGAACAAAATAGACAAGACTCCCTACCCTGGAGGGACTTTAGGAATGGGAGGCGGACAGTGAGGAGAAGTGAAGTGAACGGTAGTTTAGAGAAGGAGAAAAGCAAGCAGGGAAGCCAGATGGGAATGGCCAGAAGGGCTACACAGTCTGCAAGAGGGGCATTTGCAGGAGGTGGGTGGGTGCAGGGCAGGGTGAACTGGAGCCAAGATGCAGCCTTCAACGAGATCCCAGATGGCTTGGGCCAATCCTCCTAATAACAGCCAGTTTGATGAGGCTCTAGGTAAACCCTGGACAGGCATCACCTCAGATCCTTGCTACAGCCCTTTCAGCGGGGTACCACGATCACCCCCACATGACAGATGACAAAGCCGAGGTCAGGCAGCTAGGATGGGAGCAAACCGGCTTCCCCACTCAGTTTTGCCCGACTTTATTTAGCCTGGGATCTTAACTTGGATACCTCCCTTCCTTCCCCCGCCCCCCAGCCCCCAGTGATGGTCCATTAAGAGAAACACGCCAGATACCAGATTGACTGTGGCTGGGGTGGGGGTGGAGAGTGGACACCAAGGGCCTGCACTACCTAGACCCTTGGGCCTCGCTTCCGCTCGAGTGAGACTGTTCCCTGTTCCCCATCCCAGAGCAACGAGGACTAGCATTCAGGGGGCTGCCCTGTGTGCCCAGCTCCCTGCCACCCTCCTGGAACTGCCAAGTTCTCTAGGGATACAGCAGCCCTACCTTGACTGGTGGCCCCAAGAGCCCCTGAGAGCAAAACCGACTTGGTTCTTGATCCTATCGACTTGTGACATGCACACCAGGAGTATCGTGAGAGGAGCTGTAATAAGCTATCCAAAGTGATCGTCCCTTGAACAAGAGTCACTGCAGCCAGATTGGTCTGGATGAAAGGCACAGGGTGCAGGCACTTCTTGATCTGGGGGAGGAGGAAGGAAAAAAATGATTACCCGATAGGTTTTAGGCTTTAATTGATTTGTATTTTTTCAGGCTGCTAAAGAAGATTAAATCGTGGTATGAAAAGCACCTAGGGCTTAAAATAAATGAGGAGGAAGGCAAGTCATTTCAGAAATGTCCAGGAAGCAAACTGAACCTCTCCAGTGCAAATTGCAGGCTTGGTGGTTTGTGTTCTTTGTTCAGAGTGAGGCAGCTTCCTTTTCTTCCCCAGCTGTCTTTGCAGTTGAATTTGACAAGCCTACCAAAGTGTGTACGTGCTCTGAGAAGGCAGTTCTGAGGGGGAGCGAGCCTCTTCCCCTTGGAGGGCATGTCTCCGGGCTGGTAGCTGCTGGAAAAGGCCTTGGCTAGGAGTCAGGACGGCTAGTTCCAGCCTGGCTCTACCTTTAACAAGTGACCTTGGCCTAGAATTTCCCCCTTTCCAGGCCTCAGTTTATCCATCTGTAAAATGAGGGAGTTTGGATTAGAGGCTTTTCAAGGGCTCTTCTGATTCTAATGCTCCATGATTAACAGCTGATGGGGAAAGAGGTCCAGAAAATGGAAATGGCTCAGGTAACCAATTTTTACCGTTCTGAGCCTCCAATTTCTCACCCGTAAAATGGGAATGAAGGTACCTATTTCTCAGGGTTGGTGCAAAGATTAAATGAGATATATTACTAATAGTAACCCCTATGCATTGTGCACTTACTACACACCAGTTACTGTCTAATACTTCTGACATATTAGTTCATGGAAACCTTCCATAATCCCCACTTAATAGGGGAGGAAAGTGAGGCACAGAGCAGGCTTGCACAGCTAGTAAGGGCGGAGCCAGGATTTGAACTCTGGGCAATCTGTATTGACTATGCCATACTCCTTCTCCATAATGTTCACATTATGGTAGCTCCTCCTAAGAACAGCAACGGACAAGAGCTAGAGCTCCCAATTCAGTGCCGCGTCAGATACCAGGCTGCCCACCGGGGATTAACACGATTCGCAGACCTCCTTCCCCCCTCCGCGTCCCACCCCAACTCTCTCTCTCAGGGCAGCGGCAGCAGCGGCGGCCCCCTCCATTCTCCAACCCCCTCACCCTCCAGTTTCCATTTCCAGGGCTTGGGTGGGCCCTCCCCGGGCCTGCTTTAATCTTGCTTGTCCTAGAGCGGCCTTCACTCACAGAGCGCCCTGAAGCTGGAGTGTCTCCGTGCGTGTCTGGGACCCCGAAGGGGCGGGGAGGCCCTTCCCAGGGCTTGGGAGGAGGGGTGGGTAGGGTGGGGAGATCGGAGGTGAGAAGGGGCGGGGCCGCGGGCCGGACTGTTACCGCCGGTGCCATAGCAATCGCGTCACGGGGCAGCCCCGCCCCGCCCCGGGAGCAAGTGGCGGGGTCTCGGGGGCTCAGAAGGTGCAAGCTGGGCTGAGGGTTTCCGACCGGACCCTCGACCCTCCCGCCCCTTCTTTTTCAAGCACCCTGCCCCACATCTACTCAGTGTCTTCATTTTAAAGATGGGGAAACTGAGGCCCTGAGAGCAGAGCCGGGGTGGCTCAAGGAGCTCCTAACGCCTGGGCCAGGGCGCGTTGACGGAACCAGAAGCAGGATCCGCCTCCCGCCCTCTCGGGGGCCGACGTGCCCTCGGGGTGTAGTGGGGTCTCTCAGCACAGGGGGGCCCTATCAGGGGACACCTCTGACCCCAGAAAGCCACAGCTGGAGGAGACTTGAGGTGCCCCGCTGGGGGCGCGCAGAGGGGCGCGGACGAGGCCAGGGCAGGGAAGCACTTGCCCCAGGCGGCTGAGCGCGCCGGAGAAGGAGCGGGCGCCAACGTCAGGTGCCAGCCTCGCCGGTGGGCGGGGGCGACGCGTGCTGATGACGCAACGGCGCGGCACCCCTGGTGACGGCGGTCACCAGGGAGCGGCGCGCGCTGATGACGCAGGCCCTAGCGACGGCGGTCACCAGGGAGCGGACGCGTTGCACGGCGATATGGACGCGACCACCGCCCCGCACCGCATACCCCCGGAAATGCCCCAGTATGGGGAGGCGAACCACGTCTTCGAGTTGATGCAGGTGACCCGGGCAGCCCTGCCCTGTCGCGACACCAGGCGGTGGCCGGGGAACCTCTTGCTGCGGTCCGGCCGCGCGCCGGCGACGCCGCATCAGGGAGGGGTCACGTTTGTTACCCAAGAGGACGCCCAAATTGGGTTGTTCGACTCCTGTGCCATCGTATCCCAAGGGAGTGCTCGACCGAAAGATGCTCCCTGACCCTCCCTGGAGGGAGGAAAGGGGGCAGGCCATGCTGGCCATGATTTGGTCCTGGCCCCGCCCCAGTCAAGTCCATGATCTGGAAGAGGTCCCTTCCTTTTCTCAGTTCCCCCATCTGTGAGACGCCAGGTTGCAAGAGGTGGTTTCCAAGGGGCTCACCTGGTGCTGACAATTTCCAGGTCGTCTGCAGTGTTGGTTTCTGAGCTGGGGAGTGTCTGCGTTGAAGGTGGCCCTCTCCGTCCTCTGAGAGGGCCACCTCCTGGGACAGCAGCCCTGTGGTTTGGACAGCAGCATTTCGTCCCTGGCCCTTTCTCCTCAGGGCCAAGAGTTCAGGGCACCCCCCAAGCCCTCATCCTGAGTTCCTGACCTGACCGACCCTGTGTGACCTTAGGCAAAGCCGTGCCCCTGCATGTGCTCCAGGTTTCCCTTCTGCATCTCGTGGAAGTAAAGGCTTTCAGAAGCCGGACTGGAGGAACTGTCAGTCACTCCGAGGTTCTGAGGGCCAAAGGGAAGCTGGATCATTTGTCTGCTCCTCGGGGTATACCCCATCCCCAGAGGCACCTCCTTAGTGATGCCAGTGGCCATTTGAGCCTCTGACAGCTCTGAGAGAAGAACTCAGACTAAGAAACCTGAGTCTCCATTCCTCCAGCAAACATAGGCTTCCTTTGGAAAGTGTTAACTGATAGAGGGCACACGAGAGATTTCTAAAACTGAGTGGCCAATCTAAGTAAAGAAGATGGCTAGCTGAGTCCTAAGTCACCGGGTGGTGGGCAGGATGGGGCAACTCCTGGGAGCACTGTGCTCCGCTCTAGAGAATCTGGTGTATCTCATAGCAGTTGTTAGAAGGAGCAGCCTGAGGAAGCTTTTGGGCCAGTATTTCCAGTCCTTAGTCATTTGTGTGCTCCCTCCATGGTTTTTACCATTTCCATTTTCTGGCCTTTTTTTTTTTTTTTGCTGTGCAGCGAGGCTATGGGATCTTAGTTCCCTGACCAGGGATTGAACTTGGGCCCCAGCAGTGAAAGCACTGAGTCCTAACCACTGGACTGCCAGGGAATTCTCAACGTTTTTATCTTAAAATAATTTTAGACCCACAGGAAGTTACAAAAATAGTACAGAGTTCTGGTGTACCCTTGATCCAGCTTCCCCTAGTAGTAACATCTAAGGTAGCTGTAGTACATTGTCAAAATCAGGAAATTGACATTGGTACAATACAATTAACTAGACTACAGACCTTATTTGGATTTCATCCATTTTTACCAGCACTCATTTTTTGGGTATGAGTCTATGAAATATTATCACAGGTATAGATTCATATAACCAATACCATATTTCCATTTTAACTTAATCATTTCTTTAAATCAACCCACTTAAAAAAATTAACTTATTTCACCTCATCCTAAGCAATATCCTTGAAATCGTAGGTTTGACATACTGATTTTTCTAATACACATTAGATATGCAACTGTGTACGAGTGAAATTTAAAATATTCATCTGAGAACCATCTAAAATCATCTCACACCATCTCACCAGTGATATATGACTAGGGATCTCGTCCAACTGTGCCTTTTAATGGGCAGGGAACCTGAGGCCCAGAGAAGGGAAGGGTGTTGATGGTGAGAAGCGGAGTGGGGCTAGGACTTCTCATGGTTCATGCTGTTTTTACTGCCCTGCTCTCCCTCTGCCCCCAAAGGGCTACAGCCCCTCCCTGCTTGTCCCTAGGGCATAAGGCTGCTCCTTAGTGCACCAGCCCGGCTACTGTCACCCACCTGGTTAATTTCTGAGCCTTTTGTTCTGGAACCGTGGAAGCTGCTTTCCCTTAGAATTAAATAGCCAGACAATCCCAGGACTCTTTTAGATACCTGTTCCACTCTGGAGGGACACAGGTAGCAGCGATGGCCACGTCCCCCAGCAGTCATCCACATGGGGCACCTACTGGGATTGTGCCGGGCACTGGAACAAGGGGGAGGCGATAAAGGGGATGCACGGGGGCTGCAGGAACATATGACAGGGTTGACCTAGTGAGGATCATCGGGAAGGTATGTTTCCATTGAGGCCTGAGGAAAAGTGTTCCAAGCTGAAGGAACAGCATTTGCTAGGGCTCTGAGGGCTGAACGGGTGCAGCGCAGGAGAGAAACCGAGAGACGGCTGGTCTGGGAGTCACCAAGGAAGTGAGGGACGAGGGCCCTGAAACTGCCTGCTCTGAGTCAGGGGCGCCATCCCTCCAGCTCCGCCTCCGTCCGGGTGCCTCCCCAGCAAAGCCCACACAACCCCTCCCTCACGCCTCTGCTCACAGGGACCCAAACAGATGCCAGCTAGGGCGGGGGGCAGGGAGGAGATCAGGCCCCGTAACTGGTATCCACTGTGATACCAGGGTGCTGGGCCACCTGAGCCTGGGGCCTTGGGTGCTCATGCAGGTGCTAACCACCTGGGTGTCTGCCCTGTGCCCACAGAACATGCTGGAGCAGCTCCTGATCCAGCAGCCCGAGGACCCCATCCCATTCATGATTGAGCATCTACAACGAAACAATGATTACGGTGAGCACTGGAGTGGGCCTCCCCCACCCTCCCCAGCTGTCTCCCTCCCCTCCGCCTCCTGGGAACCTCTGGGAACCACACTGTCCTCTCCGAGTCTAAAGGGAGGTCAGAACAGGGTGGGGAAAGGTTTTGCCAACTTGGGGAGGTGGTTAATTGAAAAATGCCTTAATTTCTTTTGGAGCACAACTCATACAAATTCTCCTGCCAAGTGATTAAAATGAAAACCTCAGAATGGCCCGCGGAATTAATTATTAATGCCTTGGCACGCCCCAGCTGATGTCGCCTGTTGGGTTTAAGCTCTGTGATCACTCCACTTGTCAGGTGAAAATGTGGTTTCTGGTCTACCCAGACAGGCAACACTGGGGTTTTCCTGATGGTCTCATTGTCGGCGCCCGTTAATGAGTTCCAGAGCTCCCTAAACCTCGCCCAAGGGAGTGCAGGCTGACCAGACCCAAGGCCGGTGCCGCGGACAGGGAGGAGGGAGAGGAGGCGCTCCGTCCCACGTGGAGGATCGTTGCCGTCCTGTGTGAGCTGTCAGGGAGGCCAGTGTCTCAGAGCTTTGATATTTCTTTCACTGGAGCATTAGCCGCTTTGAAGGAGCTACCAGCGCACCAGTGAAGTGAGGGCTTGGTGCAGCCGAGAGGGATGGAGGCCTGAGATGCCCTGTGGTGGGGTTCAGAGGCCTAAGATGAGAGAGGATGCTAAGTAGTTTAAAAAAGAAATGGGGAGAGAGGAGACTCCAAGCCTGCAGTTTGCCAGGGACACCTGGCCTCTTCCGCGTGGCCTAGGCAGGGTCAGGGCATCGGAGTGAGGGGCCGTTTCAGAGACCTAAGCAGGGTGGTTCAGTGTGGTGTGGAGAGCCCCAGGAGTGCCATTTTCTGAGCCTCCAGGGAGGCGTATTCGAGAACGGGTGCTGAGTGTGAGCGTGTGTGCCCCAGGCGGAGACCAAGCGGGGGGGGGTGGGGTGACGGAGGTGGGGGATCCAGTCTGCCCCGCGGAGAGTCTTCTAAGGTGCCTCCGTTCCTTGGTGCTCTGGTCGGGGCGGGAGGGAGGCTCACCTGCTCTGTGGGGTGAGAAGCCCCCTTGCTTCCTGGTGGTCCTGCTCCGGACCCCAGCTTGCTGCCTGGGCCTCACCAAGTGGCCTCCGTTGGCCGGAGGAAGACGTTTCTGCAGCCCCCTGCCCCCCGGCTGTTCGCGGGGCCCGGTGTTGCTAAGTCCTGTTACTTGAGGGCTGCTGGGAGCACTTCTGCCCGTGTTCCCCTCTCGTACGGCCCCCGCCCGATCAATACAGCAAAGCAAAGTCAAAAGAAGTAAAAGTTGAAGGCCCGATAAAGGTAAAGTAACAGTG
This sequence comes from Hyperoodon ampullatus, assembly GCF_949752795.1. NCBI lineage: Eukaryota > Metazoa > Chordata > Mammalia > Artiodactyla > Ziphiidae > Hyperoodon > Hyperoodon ampullatus. The sequence continues at coordinate 4,019,242 of NC_136919.1, forward strand.
AAGTAAACTCAAAGTGAAGAGTGAAGCAAAGGCAGGGAAGTGCAAGGAAGTGCAGTTCGGGGAGGTGTCCCTTCCCGCCATCCCCCCCACCAGGGAGCCTCCAGCACATCTGTGCTCACATCTCCTAGTTAAGTGCGCCGAAATGGCGAGAGATCATTGCTCTCTCTCGGCCTCAGTTTCCTCCTCTGTAAAATGGGCATGTCTGGTAACAGAGATGGAGGCGGCAAAGCTCCGGCCTCATCCATGGCAACTGGTCAGTGACACCGTGGGAAGGGATGACAAGGCCCCGATGCTCCCGCCGGGCTTCAGGTGGTGCCATGCAAGTGTCCACTTGTGAAAAGCTTAATGAGGTTTTTCTAAATGAAAACCATACTTGATAATAATATAACCATTTGAACCCTAAGTTGGGTTGTGGTGGCACTTGCTACTTATGGTTTGAAAAATTCCGTTTAGGGGCGTGTGTGCCACGCTGTGTGTTCTACCACAGACCTCAAGGCTTCGTTAGTCTCCCTGCTAGAACTTCAAGAGCCTGAAATTTGAGGCACAGTCCATCTTTATGCTCTAATCTTGCTCCTCTGTGTGCAGAAATGATTTTCAGTGTCAAACTATCCACTTGACAAGAATTTTTAAGTTCACATGTCATCGGATGCAGTGCAGTCGGCATCGGCGGGACAGTCCTCCCGGGCGCTGGCCTTACAGCCACCTGCTCCTCTCCCCTTTCCCACCTCCTTCCACCCTCCTCAGCACCCCTTTCCATTCCTTCCGGGCCTCCTTTCCGAGGCTGCCCTCCACGGATCCCCACCTCCTTTCTCCACGTTACACCTGCTCTGTTGCTGTCCAGTAGGGGTGGAGAATCCAGACCCTCCCCATTCAGCTGGAGCTGGGGGCCAGCCTCCTGGCTGTCCTCACCCATGGCTGGAGTCCAGGCTTTTGGTCCAGATGCTCTCTCAGGGAGTCGAGTCATTGGATCCCAGTAACCACTGTTCTGAGGGGTTGATTCGTTCCCAGAGCCCTCCATCCCCACTCCCAGGCCTTGGGCCGGCAGCTCTGAGGGACGCTGGCACATCTTTGCCCTTTGGCTCAAGTCCCAACCACTTAAATGAAGACAGGGGCATCTCTGGGTTTCCCTCCCGTGCCCAGGCCTCCACCTACAAGTGAAGAAAAACGTGGGAGAAAGGTGGGGGGGGGGCGGAGGAGGAGGGGAGAAGACCATGCTTCCGGAATTTCTCTAGGAGAGGGGGAAGGTGAAAAGAGTTTCACCCAGCCCTCGTGGTTCTAGAAGAGGACAGGAGGGCTGAAGAGGTCCCCTGATGTCCAGCGAGCACTTCTGCAGCCCCGGGCTAGTGGGTCAGTCGGTCCTGCCTCCTGCCGGCCATGCAGTGGCCCGTGTTAACGGCAGCCGGGCGCTCAACCCTCTGCCTCCTGGATGTGGGTGTTGGGTGGGTAGGGGTTCGCTGTGACGCACGGTGGCATGGCCAGTGGCTAGCGTAGAGGGACAGAAGTCTCTGGACTCTTGGCGGTGAGCGTGCACGTGAGGGAATGAGGGGAGCCGCCGGCTGGCAGCCCCTTTGCTGCGAGAAAACCAGATTTAGTACAAAGTGAGCATTTACAGTAGCCCTGGGCAATATGAAAGCAGGCGATGGTGTATATAATGGTATGTTTCGTTTTTTATCAAACGTTTGTCCAAGAAAGCTGTGTATTAGAGCTCCAATACCTAAGGGTTTCCTTGTGAATTTTAAATCATGCTCCTAGTTAAACCTCAAAAGGCTCTGTGGATGGAAAGGTTTTTTGATTTCCTTTGAAGTGGGTTGAAGAAGTTGATTACTCTTGGCAGTCAAGCAGCCTTTTATGACACTGTTTATAAATAATTACTCATGAGCAGGCCTGGAGTTTCAAGGTGTTAGATTTTAAGAAACTGAAATTAATCACATAAATGTGTGCGAGAAATTAGGTGGGGAGAAAGGCCGTGGATGTTCCCCTTTTAAAGTATTTTCATAGATGTGTACAATTTGGGTGCCACTTACAGAGCCAGGAAGGGGAGGGCTTCCCCAGCAGCCGTGGAGCCTCATAACTTTGTCAAAATGAACGTGCAACCTGGGAGTCAGCTCGTTCCCAAAATGCTCTTGTCAAGGTGCAGCCAGCCCCTTCCGCCCGGTCCCTCAGGCCCTGAGCCTTGTTGCGTCTGGCCCAAGTTCTAGGGAGCTTCAGCGGAGGCCTGGGGTTAGAGGCCTGCAGAGGCAGCAGGGCGTCGGGCACCTGAGCCAGACCCCCGTCCTCCCCCCGCCGCCCCGCCGCCCTTTCCTCCTCTGGCTTCGGCAAGCAGGCGTTCTCCCCACGGTCCGAGCGAGCTCTTCGCTTCAGCGCACCAGGCCCCTCCGCCCTCGACCTCCCTCCCTGCTGCCCTGATGCTGCCCCTCCCCGCGAGCCTTCCGTGGCATCCCAGCTCCGAGCTCCCCTGACCAAGTGTCCCCAGAGCCACCTGGTTTACAGGCTCATCCCATAAGCAGTGTTTTCCACCTGCTGTGGCTTCTCCCCTCAGGTTGCAGGGCCCCGGCAGTCCTTGCCCCAGGTTACAAGGCCAGAGCAGAGAATGGGCTGTGAAGCCCCGCCCTGGCTCCCACCCCCGCAGCCGAAAGTGCCTTGCCTGCCCTGGGCCTGTGCCCTGAGCTTCTCCACTCAGTGGAGCCCCGACTCTGGACATCGTCTGGGAGGTGCTCTCCCTGGCGGCCCTGCAGAGCCCAGCTCCCGGTGGCCGTGGCCGTGCGTGAGCGGCATTCTGGACACAGGCTGCAGTGTCAGGTGCCCAGTGCAGCAGTGCTGCTCCGCCCACACCCCTTGGTGGCCTCACGTGGGGCATTGTTCCTGGTAGGTGGCCCCAGGCCTGCCTCTGCCTGGGCAGGATTCTCTGAGCCACGCTGGCCTTTGAATAAACCCCCCTCTACCCGACTCAGCCTCATCTGGTTCCTGCAGCTTGCAACCAAGAATGCCAGCTGGCAGAAGATGCCTTTGTAAGGAGGTAGTGATGGTGGAGACAAAGGTAACCAAACACTCAGTGGCCGCAGAGAGGGGGGCAGCCGAGGAGGAGGCCACCAAAGGTCCTGCTGCGTGTGTGACGCCTCGCAACTCTGGCTGCAGGAAAGGAGGATGAGACTTGGTTGCTGGCCCCTGGGGACCCGCTCAGCTGCTCAGCAGGGAGACAGAACGCACCAGAGCTGCAGCAGCCCCTTAATCAGGAGTGGGGTGAGAATCTCAGAAGAGGAAGCCAGTGGGGCTGGGGGGGTTGGGGTGAGGAGGACATTCCTGATGGGGAGGTGACGGGTGACAAGGTAGGGACATGGGAAGAACATCGTCAGGAAGAACGAGGAAGCCCAAGGTCAAGGGAGAGGATTGCTCAGGGCTCCTGGGCGACCTTCTGGATCCCCAGCTAGGCTAGGCTGTTAGGATGCCCAGGACACATCCCAGCCTCCTGGTGAGGTCAGGCCCCTCAACAAGGGTCCAAGGGGACTTAAAGGAACACAGAGCCCCTTGGCCAGAAGGACACTGGCAGCTGAGTCCACCCTGCTGAGGAGGCCCGGAGTCTCCCTTGCCGAGCGTGACTTGGAGAGAAAGGGTATGTGCAGGGAGTTGCTGAGCTGGAGCCTGGACGCGCCTCCTGGCAGCAGGCCAGGTGCTGCCCTGACCAGGGCCTTCCTGTCCCACATCCCTGATTCACATCACCAGCCCCAGGAAAGGCTTTGGGCTTCCAAGAAGCAAGTTGCTTACATTTCACAACAGTGGGGCCAGTGGACCAGATTTAGAAACATGGACAGCGACAGTGTTTGCCCTAAGGCCATCAGCTGGAGGCACACAGACATCAAGCAGCAGCAGAAAACTGCGACGTGTGTCTGGCATCATTCGTGGGCTCGAGGAGAGGCAGTTCCCTCGCGGAGACGGGGCAGAGGCCAGCCCTCCCTCTCAGGTCTGGTCTAACGCGATTACCTCGCTGACCCGGTGCAGGCCTCAGGCCACCTTGCTTTTCTCGGCAGCATTCAGCCCAGTGCGAGCTTGGATGAGGTGCTCGATGAGTATTTGTGGAGTGAATCAGTGAATTATCCTGAACTTGCCCTCTGCATTTCCCCTGAAAATGAGAAGGTGCTGTGAATTGGGGCACAAGTCTGTTTAAACCCAAGCAGCCTGGCTGGGTGTAGGTCTGCTGATGATCATGAACTTGGGGGCCAGAGCCTCTAGTTCCTTCTCTGTGTCCACTCCCAAACTAGGAGGTCCTCCACCTGGATGAGGCTCCCTCTCGGAGGCCTGGCAGGAACGGGCCCCGTGAGTTGCTGTGCACACGCGTTCGTCCTTCCCCGTGGGCTGGGGCCAGGCTGACAGGCAGAGGCAGAGGCCTGGTTCCCCAACCTGGGTGCTGCGCGCCTCGCTTCCCACAGCTGGCGGGGGGGTGACATAATCAAGGTGGCGCTCAGGGAGGTACCAGCGTGGGTTCACCTGTCCAGACACCACATTCCGTTTCCTTCGTTTTGACCCAAGCACACGCCTTCCAGCACTTTTCTTAGGATGCTGGTTTTTTTGGTTTTTTTTTTCTTTTCCAATGGCCAGTACCTACTCGCTAGTCTGGTAGTGTCTTCGGGAATTCTGCAGGGTCGGGAGCCTTCCAGAGCCAGGAGTATCACACCGAAGCCAGTGGTTTCCATCTTCATAGAAATGCCCGTATTTGAAAACAAAGCCTTTTCTATCTGGGGTTTTATAAACCTGGCCCATACACTCCAGGCTTTTCCCCATTATTTCCCTCTGTAAAATGATGGGGAATACAATTTACCAAATAAAAAGGCATAGGTATAAAAACGAACAAACAAACCCACCTTTGAAGGTCGATTTACATAAAATACAGCTTTATTTGAGAGCGTGTCCCTGAGACAAAGTCCCTGTTTAAAATGCTTTATGGTGTTTGAAATCCCAATTGTTCTTGATATTTATTAGTTTGGCAAACAAGTTACCGTGTCCACATCCCCTTGGAGACAGAAAAATAAACCATCTCAGTGATCACTTACCTCTCTAAACACAGAGAGTGAGTTCTGTGGTGGAAGCATCTCGGAGCCACTGGGTTACAAACGACCGCGTCACTCCCAGGAAATGAAGTCTGGGGAGGAAAGAAATACATACGCCCAGAGCTCCGCAGACGCGGGAGGTTGCTTTGTCATATTGAATGGTGACGCTCAAATCTCTTTATTCCACAGTGCCGAAGATTGTAATATTAGGTCCACCCGCCTCGGGGAAAACAACGATAGTAAGTGTATCATATTAAGTGTTGTAATACGGGCGTATCTCATTTGTCCTGCAGAGACGGAATGAGAATGCACCTCTGCGAAGTTTCAACATAACTGAGCTTTTCTTCATCTTTTCTCTCTCCTGCTTCTTAACTTATTTTCTCATGACAAGAGGCAGTATGTGTTTGTAGTAGAAAACCTAGAAAATACAAAAAACAAAAGGAGAGTTCCCCAACCATCAGAGATAAGCATTCTTTGAAGGTGTGGGATATTCCTTCCAGGGTTTTCTCATGGCTACACGGCCACCATCATGACAAACCCTTCGTTCCGTCCTTAGGACACATTTCTAGAAGGGGAGGAAGTGCTGGGTCAGATGGCACACACATTGCAAAGGCTTTTGGTGTGGAATCTTCAGATTCACTCGTAAAATTTTAATTATGAAATGTTTTAACCGGTCAGAAAAGCAGAGAAACGACACCAGAGATACTCGTGTATCCCACTCCCGGATTTTACAGGAACTTATCATTTTGTCATATTTGCTGTGACGACTTTCTCTCCATTTCAAAGATAGCAGAACTTTAAAGATACGGCAAATACCTCACCCCACTTCCCTCACTCCTTTTTGTCTCTCCCTCCTTGGAGGCAACCCCTGTCCTGAAGCTGAAGCTTCATTCCATGTATGGTTTTAATCTTTCAGCTCCTTTTTTAAGTGCCAAAAGCGTCTTCAAATTATAGTCATCTGAGATGGAACTCTGTTTTTTCAAAAGCCTCGTTAGTGAGCATCAGGTAACATAAGTTAATGATAAACAAGAAGGTCCTACTGTAGAGCACAGGGAACTATATTCAATATCTTGTAACAACCTGTAATGGAAAAGAATCTGAAAAAGTATATATATATCTATATAGATATATATATCTATATATATCTATATATATATCTGAGTCACTCTGCTATACACCAGAACCTAACACAACATGGTAAATCAACTATATACTTTACTTAAAAAAATAAACATTAGTTGGGCTACCCTGGTGGTGCAGTGGTTGAGAGTCCGCCTGCCGATGCAGGGGACGCGGGTCCGTTCCCCGGTCCGGGCCCATGAGCCATGGCCGATGAGCCTGCGCGTGCGGAGCCTGTGCTCCGCAACGGGAGAGGCCACAACAGTGAGAGGCCCGCGTACCGCAAAAAAATAAATAAATAAATAAATAAAAATAAACATTAGCGAACTCTTCCTTGATCACTGTACCATCGCTGTCAGCTCTCCTCCTGGGCCCAGATGATGCAGCAGGTGGTTTCCCCCGACTAGCTGGAGCCTGGCTTTATCCTGAAAAGGAATTAAGATGTCTGGTCCTTACATAAAACCACGTGCATCTGCCCTGCTTTTGGAGTTAGGATAGCCAGCTCTTCTATTTGTCTGTCACCTATCTGTCTGTCCATCCGTTCATCCATCCATCCGTCTATCTCTCTGTAGTTTTTCTGCTTCATTCCTCAGGGTCAGGCTGTCAGCTTTCACTCCTCTCCGCAGTCCACCCTCCCGATCGCCATTTCACTGTTAGAAACCAGGGGCTCCTGGACCTGGGGACCTGGCAGTCGCTGGCACTAACTGGTGTTTCAGCTACAAGCCTTTGGGCAAATTCACTGTTCCCACCCCTGTCTGCTGTGTAGGGACACACAAACCTCATTTTACAATAAGATGATACATAGTGAAAGCCTAACAGGCTATTTCCTGATCTTGTCGCTGGCATTTCCCAGCACGAGGAACAGAAAGATGAGGGTTCATACCTGCCCTGGGGGACCTCTAGGGCCTTCTTTTTCTTTTTGGCCATGCTGTGCGGCTTGCGGGATCTTAGTCCCTTGACCAGGGATTGAACCCCGGCCCCAGCAGTGAAAGCACCGAGTCCTAACCACTGGACTACCAGTGAAGTCCCCCTCCGGGGCCTTTTGAATCATCCCGCTGCTGAAATGGTCATCAGTATAATCTTGGCGTTAAGAACATTTTGTTGCACGATTATACCTTAGAATGTGTTCTTCCCTGGTAGAGTATATATAGTGGCCATTGATGAACTAAACATTCACTTGGTGAGAATATGCCATCCCCCATTCTTTAAGAAAAAATGAACATTGAGTATGGGTCGTGACCCCTATTAGGGCCTGTCCCCGTGTTTCCTGTTCTAAACCTTTCTTGAGTTAAGAACTCATGGTCCACAGAGCTTGAAGAGGCAGGCCCAGGGCAGTAAAGGATAGGTTTCCCAGGTCCATTTAGAGTCAATGGCTGGTTGAAGAAGAAATGGCAGGCAAGCAGAATTCCACGGCTGGGAGGGACTTTGTGGGTTTGTCTCCCTGGGTGGCCTCCTTCCAGCCAGAAATAATTATGCTTCCCTGTGACAGCCTTTTCTAGTAGCATATGGAAGGACGGGGCATTGTAATGGTGGCCTCTTAATTATTCCTTTCACAAAAATTTTCTTTTCCTCTCTCCTTTCTTCAGGCAATGTGGCTTCGCAAACATCTGAATAGCAACCTCCTCAGTGTGGAGAGCTTGATAGCAAAAGAATGTTCCTCTCTGGCTGCAGATGCCAGGACGCATTATCAGAAGTTCCAGGTAGGATGCGTCCTGGGGAGCGGGATGGGGTGAGAGCTCCCAAGGCTCCCCCATTCCCCACCCAACTCGTTCCATTCCCTGGTGGATCAAGTGAGAGAAAATACTGGGGTAAAATGAAATATAGGCAGGATGTGACAGAAGGAAGGAGAGAACTCTTCAGTAGGGCACACAGGTCCCGGTGGGTACTGAGGTGAGGGGTTTGTGGTGGGCAAGGATCAGTAACAGTGAGGACGCTGCTCTGTACCGATGCAGTGACCCAGCCCTGCTCTTCTTAGGGTCACAGCCAGCTCAGGTGGGTGGGGGCAGGGCAGGGGTCTCCATCCCACAGGTGATGCACCTGCTGGCCTGCACCAGGACCTGCAGGCCTGAGCTGGCGGGGAGTTTAAAGGGCAGTGGTCCAGCTCTCCCCAGAGTGGAAAGACCCTGAGTGCTGCAGCTCAGGGGCACTTCCTTCCGCCCCTCGGGGTGGGCACCCTGTGGCATCCCAGGAGGATCAGGGGTCTGTTTCTAAAATCCCACCAACACTATATTTGAAAGACTTTTTTTTTTTAATTTATTTTTATTTTTGGCTGCGTTGGGTCTTTGTTGCTGCGCGTGGGCTTTCTCTAGTTGCGGCGAGCAGGGAGGGGCTACTCTTTGTTGTGGTGCGTGGGCTTCTCATTGCCGTGGCTTCTCTTGTTGTGGAGCACGGGCTCTAGGTGCGCGGGCTTCAGTAGTTGCAGCACGCGGACTCAGTAGTTGTGGCTCGTGGGCTCTAGAGCACAGGCTCAGTAGTTGTGGCGCACAGGCTTAGTTGCTCTGCAGCATGTGGGATCTTCCCAGACCAGGGCTCAAACCCGTGTCCCCTGCATTGGCAGGCGGATTCTTAACCACTGCGCCACCAGGGAAGCCCGAAAGACATTTTTAAAAGGGAAATATAGGGCTTGATCATGTTGGTTCTCTTAAATGCAAATAGAAATTTCCAAATATCTTTTCGAAATCCCCTTTGGAGCATAAGCAGATGCTTCAGTCCATTCAGGCTGCTGTCACAGAGACTGGGTGGCTTGGAAACAGAGTGTACCTCACAGTTCTGGAGGCTGGGAAGTCCAAGATCATGGCACCTGCAGACTCAGTGTTGGCTGACAGCCGTCTTCTCACGGTAGCCTCACGTGGCGAGAGGATAGGGAGCTCTCTGGAGCCTCTTTTTTAGGGCACCCAAAGGCCCCACCTCCCAATAACATCACCTTGAGGATTTCAACACATGAACTTGCGGGGACACAGATGTTCAGCCCAGAGCAGCAGGGCTGCTGCTTCAGGTGTTCTTCCCTGACACGCAGCCTTTCTCTCGTTTGTGAGGGGAGACAGCGGGGAAGAGTAGGGACCCTGGTGTCTGCTGAGCGCTAAGTGCGCGCAGGCCTCCCCTCCTCACCTCACGATTTTCCTGCAAGGTGTGCTGATACCTGGTGAGGTTGAGTAAGTGCCCAGGGCCAGGGCAGGAATCAGGCCCCACCCTGGGCTGCCCAGGGCTCGGGCCGCCAGTTGGGGTGAGAACCCTGTGTCTCCTGCCCGTCTCTGCAGAGGCCGCAGCTGAGAGCTGGTCGCCGCCCCTCTTGTGTTCATCTTCATTCATCGGGCCGGGTCTTGACCGTGCGGCCGTGTGGTCACTGTTCCTCCAAGAACTCGGAAGGAAGTTCCTGACCTCGTGGGCTGCCCATGAATGACGGCTGGTGGGACAAGTAGCAGAGACGGCCAGCCCGTGGCTGCAAGTAGCAGAGATCGCCCGGGCTGCCCAGGGCAGAAAAGGGGATCAGAAGGGGGACGCAGTGACTCCTGGGCCCCGGATGGAGGAAGCACCCACCTCCCTGGCTCTGTGGCCGGGAACTGGGCAGCACCCTGCAGCTGCCCCATGCAGCTGCTTGTCTCTGTCTCCATTCTCCCTGTGATTCTCCCTTCCTTTCGTCTTCTGCCTTCCACGGCCACTCATGACCACCACCCTCGTCCAGGTTCCCGTGTCTTTGGTTCACACCACCCACAGAGGCAGCTCCGAGGCCAAATTTCCAGGAAAGGGATTTGTGTAGGCCAGCTGGTCAGGTGGCCCCAGGGCCGGGCCAGCTCTGGTGAGGGGTGTGCACAGCAGGCACATCAAGGCCATGGAGCACGGCCATGGCCAGGAGGGCCCGGCAGGGTGCGGGCAGTTCCTGGAGGTGAGGGTGTCACGTAGGCAAACTCCCAACCTCAAATTTGCCAATAGTAACAGTTTGAGGGAAGTGAAGGAAAACCTCCTTCAGCAAGGTCAGCGCCCACCCCCTGCCCCGCTACCCAAATGGTGAACCGGTTCTAACACCGCTTAATCCAGAGCACTTCCGGACCCCACATCACCTGGCCGGGACTCTCAGGGCAAGCAAGTGACGCCCCTGCACGGCCCTGCCATCTTGCAGGAGTCAGAGTGTGTGGTCAGAGTTTGGGGGATACCAGCTTTTGGGGTGGGAATACAGTTTTTAGAAAGAAAGTGCTTCTCTCATTTCCTGCAGAAGATAAGCTTTTCAGGGTGGGAGAGGCAGGCTCATTTCTAGGATAAAGATGCTTTTATTAGGGTTAGAAAATTCAACGGCGAGGAGGGCGTTTAAGGAAATTCCTCCTGGGTTTCATTACTCTAATTATCAGCATATTTCAGACCACATCGAAGATCTTTCAAGGGTGTCTTGTTGGGGCTCTTTGGTTCCGAAGCGCGGGCGGAGGGAAGATGAAAGGCCGAGGTGTCAGGACTGATCAAGGAGGGAAGTGCTCTGAGGAGTGGGGGCGGGTGCGTGGCCTTGCGGCAGACGCTGCCGCCTGCCCAGCGAGGCCACTCATTAAGTGTTGTCTTTAAAGCATCTGCTGATCTGGAGCCTTTAGAGCTCTTTCTGCAAGCAGCAGTAATACCTTCAAATACATAATTTTCTCCTGCTAATCTTGGTTCTGCCCTCCTATACAGAATCCTCTTATGTAGCGGGTGTTAACCAAGACGCTTCCATCTTCGGCATTTCCAAATGGTCTCTGCAACACTTCCTCATCCCCTCCTGTATGCCAAGCACCGTCCTGCGTGCCGTGCCGTGGGAGACCCAGAGATGAGTTCCTTCTCCTTGCCCCTGGGAACTTCTAGCCAGTGGGGGAGACCAAGGGTACCCAACCGGGGACGCAGGGCCAGAAAGCCCTCATGCAGTCAGTCAGTGGCTCACTTGACTAATTCATTTACTGAGTGTCCTCTGAGCACCTGCTGAGCCCTAGACGTGGCTCTGGGCGGGGAAGAGTGTACAGGTTCCATGGGGAAAGGACATTTCTTTGCAGCAGGAGCTGGATGGAGCTGATTGCTCTAGAGTGTATTAGATTTTTACTGAAAAAAAAAAAGAAAGAAAAGGAAAGCTTTATTATTGAAATCCCTGCAGGAAGCATATGTATTTGCAAATTTAAAACTGCAGAGTCCAGAGGTGCTCCACCTGAGCAGCACATTAGACTCACCTGGGCCCCACCAGACTCTTTTAGTCTGAATCCCTGGAAGTGGGGGACCAGGCATCTGGATTTAAACATGCTCCCTAGGGAGTTCTCGTCTGGTCATCTGGGAGCCCAGCCCAGACACCATTCCCCTCTTCTCATGGCAGTTATTACTTTTACAGCACAGTTATTGCTAAATCAAGGTTTCTTTGGAACGCAGCTGTTGCGTTAGAGCAGAACTGCCTGTGTTTGTTGAGTGAATAAATGAGCCACACTCTAAAGGCTGCTCAGACCAGAAGGAGCCAAAGCTGGATTCTTCCCAACTTCAGTCCCGTTTAATTCCCAACTTCAGTCCCGTTTAAAAATTAAGAACCTGGTGTAACATGACATACCCAAGCGCCCAGTTGTCAGTCACCATTCTTTTTTTTTTTTTTTTTTTTTTTTGCGGTACACGGGCCTCTCACTGTTGTGGCCTCTCCCGCTGCGGAGCACAGGCTCCGGACGCGCAGGCTCAGCGGCCATGGCTCACGGGCCCAGCCTCTCCGCAGCATGTGGGATCCTCCCGGACCGGGGCACGAACCCACGTCCCCTGCATCGGCAGGCGGACTCTCAACCACTGAGCCACCAGGGGAGCCCTCAGTCACCATTCTTTAACGTCCAAATAATAGCACTTGTGCCCTTCTCCTGCCTCTGTCTACACAGAGGTGTAGTCCCCTGCAAGTATTTCTGAGGATTTCCGGGATTGCCCGGCAGTCCTAGCTTCCAGGTCCTCTGGGTTGTCGCCTTCCCCTCCGGCCATTCCATCTCCCACCTGGCTGCTCTCTGTCTTGGAGGCTGTGTTCAGACACAGCCAGCAGGAGCCCGCACACGCTGTCCTTCCCTGTCCGACACCCAAGGCAGTGGTGCGGAACGGTCCTTTTTGGAAGGTTTGGGGCAGGGGGAGGATGGGGGCAGCCCAGGATGGGGACAGAGAAACCCAAAGACCAGTCTCCGTAGCTCCTTTAAAGTTCTCTGGCCTTTCCCGCTACCGGGTTTCCCTTCCCGGCCACCTCCCTCTGCGGGCCTGTCGGTGCCCCGTGGTGGGGTCTCTGCTCTCCCTTCAAAGCCTCGTCTCCTGTCCTCGCCCTCCTCTCACCTCCTGTCCCCGTTCCAGACTCTGCCTGGGCCCTGCCTCTCAGAACCAGGAGAGTCCCTGCCATGTAAACCTGCCCTGACAGCCCCAGAAGCAGCAGAAACTTTGAAAGGAGAGTTGTCTTTAAAGGATTCTCGGATCAGTTCTTACGTGAGCGCAAGTCCAAGCACGGGCCTTCCCTCCCCCACCAGCAGCCCCTCGAGGGAGGCCCCTCCCCTCCGGGCAGACCAGGAGTCTCAACTCTTCCCCTTCCTGCTTTGCTCCAGATGGAAGTTCATACAGTTGATCAACAACATGCCCACAACTCCTGAGCAAGCGTTACCCAAAGGTGACACAGTGCCGGCAGGGGCCCTGAGGCTGGGGCCTGGTGATGGGACCATGTGGGCTGCTGCCATCCTGTGGAGGAAGCCCAGGCTGGAGAAGCTCAGTGAGGCGCCCCGGGGGCCAGAGCCAGGGCTTGAGCCTCCAGGGGCTGCGTCTTCGGGGCAGGGGCGGCACCTCCGAGGTTCGCAGGCCAGCGGTTCTGCCCCGGGTTCGGGCACTGGGAGCTGGGAGGAGAAGAAAGGTCCAAACTGGGGCCAACGCAGCCGATTCTGCCCTTTACGGCAAGGAGGCAGGCTGGCGGTCGCGTTGCCACCGAGTGGGATGCCGAGGGGCCAGGGGCCTGCACCTGGGCTGGGCTTTCTAGGTGACCAGCAGGGGCTGCACTGGGCTCCATCCGTTTGTTTGTCCCTGATTCTCCCCCAAAAGCCAGGCTCTGGGGGCTGGGGTGGGAGAGCACAGCAGAGCTCCGGAAGGAGGGAGCCTGATTCCTGCAAAGACAGTTTGGCAGGGCTCCGAGGGCCCCTGGGAAGCCCCCGCTGCTGACGTGACACATCAAAGCTGGCACCGAGACAGCACAGAGGCAGTGAGCGGCAGGGGGGAGCACTCGCGAGGGGCCGCGCTCAAAGTCGCCGGCCTGTCTCCCGCCGTGGGGGGCGCCGCGCTCCACCCGGACCTGTCGCCTTTCAACCCGTGTTATTTATTTATTTATTTATTTATTTTTTTGCGGTACGCGGGCCTCTCACTGTTGTGGCCTCTCCCGTTGCGGAGCACAGGCTCTGGGCGCGCAGGCTCAGCGGCCATGGCTCACGGGCCCAGCCGCTCCGCAGCATGTGGGATCTTCCCGGACCGGGGCATGAGCCCGTGTCCCCTGCATCGGCAGGCGGACTCTCAACCACTGCGCCACTAGGGAAGCCCTCAACCCGTGTTCTTTGATTGGCTTGCACCCACCTCGTGTCCCGCATCCCAGAACCTGTTTGAATGCTGCTTCCCAAATGGGTGATGGCAGGGAAGGGAGAGAAATCTCGGGATGGAAACCGGCTGCACCTGGGGTCGGCGGGGGACACCAGGGGACAGGAAAGGATAGAAGCCATGTGGAGGGGAGGGGCAGGGCTGCACCCTGTTCCCCTTGGCAGCCTCGGGGGTGGGGCGGTTCCTGGGATCGTGGGGGCATATGGGCACCAGCAGGACACTCTCCCTCTCCAGCAACTTCTTCCACGTGGGGTAGGGTCTTGGGTGCTGGAATTTGCTTAAGTCAGTGATGCTCCAGGTGTGGTCCCCCAACCAGCATCCTCAGCATCACCCGAAAACCTACTCGAAATGCAGATTCCCAGCCTAACCCGGACCTGCCGAGTCAGAAACCCTGGGGCGAGGCCAGCGATCTGTGAGTTAACAAGCTCTTCCGGGATGCACTTTCAAGTGAGAACTACTGGCGTAAGCAGGAAATTGGCAGAGGGCAGATGTAAGGACACAGAGGCGTCTTAGGAGATGCTGAAACCAGGGACCAGATGCCGCTGGCCTCCCTCCTGTCTCTGCCCTACTCTACTCATTCATTCATTCCCTCTCTCCCGCTCACTCTTGCTCTTGACTTTTGCTGTCCACTTCTAGAAGCCGTAGTGGCCCCATGACTTTCAAGGGGCGACATTACAAGTTCCCATCAGAGGCGCCCCCTCCCTTATCCTCTTGCTGTCTGCTGTTCCTCTTCCAATTCCACGTCCTGGAAAAGCCATTCTGGGGCTGAGAGACCTGGTTTCTCTCTCTCCTTTTGTACTGGTTTTATTCGCTTATACTCCCCCTGTGCCTGCAAAGTGGCTGCTGCAGCCCCAGCTGTTACATCCTCTCAGCTTCAGATCCAGTGGAAAGCAAGGTTCCTGCCCCTGATGATTGCACTCATGTCCTGGGCCTGACTCTCACTCGCTGGGACTGGGCCTTGGGCAGCCTCTGAAACAATCACCGTGGTCAAGAGTGGGATATGCTGATCAGCTTGGACCAATCAGGGCCCTCCTCTGGATCCGATGGTGGGCCTGACCCCACAGAAACTGTAAAGGCTGAAGGGCAAGACAGTGTGGCCTCAAAGGAACTTTAGGGGACTGTATATTACTGGAGGTGGGGTGTATGGATGCTGGGCAGAAAATAAAAGCAAACACTGAAGTATTGTTACTAATTTCTACTGGTGTAGTGTGTGAGGCCTGAAGAGGGCAAGACCCAAGGTTACCCAGCTGGCTGGAGCTGCAGCAGCCATTATGTAGGCAAGAGGTGGGAGTTTGAACCATGAATGGAGCCAGCCTTGGGCAGGGGTTGGGGGGATGAGCCCTAATGCTGAGGGTGAGTCTCTGCTCTACATAAAAACGTCTGTTCCAGGAATCCCCCACCCCCCAGCAGTGGGCCTTCGCATTTGGAATTTATTTTTATCAGAGGTGTGAGTGGGAGTTGGGAGAGATTTGGGCCCCGGTTGTGCACTACAGTGGTAGGTGACACAGACCAGGCATCAGTGGCGCACTGGGCAGAACTGCTTCCTCATCCAGATCCTCGCTCCCTCTCTCGGAATCGCTCTGTGTGTGAACTGACCGAAGCCGGTTCACTGCATGCAGGTAGACACGGAGGAGGCCGAGTGCTGTCTATTCCCCTGACTCTCGCTCCCAGGATGTAAGGAGAGGGAGGCGTGGACGGGTTCTGCCATGTGCATGGACGCTTATTAAAACGCCATTTCTAAGTCAGCAGCCCCGAGCGTTCCCACAGCCTGTCCCAGAGGCTCCGTGATGTCCCAGCTCTCTGTCCCTTTAGGTGCTCCTTCATCACTCCAGGCAGACACGGCAGCATTCACGAGGCAGGATCTGGTCACTCTGGACGCTGGCTCTGAAACGAGAGGTCCAGACTTTTCTCCAGCATCACTGACATGTTGCCAGGCCCACCGTTTGCCCTAAGGATACTTCAGGAAATTAGGGAAAGGTGATCGTTCCCCCGGGCCTACGTGTTCCCCCTACAGGGTCCCCAGCTTGGCAAAAGGAGTGTAAGGTAGATTTCCCCTGCCCCTCACCGCACAGCTGGGTGCCTCTAGGCTCCCCTGCTGGGCCATGGCCCTGAGGGCCCTCACCGGCACGTGGCAGAAGCCCTGCCCCCTCCTGGAGGCTGGTCAGCCCAGACATAGCTTGGGATGTGTGGCCCGGGGCTGGCCCAGGAGTCTCCCTTGGCCAAGTGTTGGGGAGTTTGGGGAGAAGCACCCGCTTTTAGTGACCAGGGGTCAAGGGGACACCTGGGAGCGGGTTTTCCAGGGGCACGGGCTCTGGGGCATTTGAGATTTTGTTAGAAAGAGGAGACCAGGTTGTGAAAAATGGGGTCACTTCTGGTCCGAGAGAGGCAGCTGAGAAGAGAGGAAGCAGAGGGAAGGCCACTCTAGGTGTCACTCCGCGTACCCCGCGACCGTTGCTTGTTTGTCCTTCCCGAGCCTGGCCTGCCCAGGTTCAGGTCCTGCCTCTGCTCCTCCCTGGCTGTGTAGCCCAGGGAGGTGACGTAACCTCTCTGGTGCCCAGCTTCCCCATCCGTATAAAGGGGATGAAAATAGTACAGACTGCACAGAGCTGTAAACCTTGACTACTGTAGCCTGGCACAGTGCCTGGCACCCAGCACAGGCTCAGCAGAAACCACCAGCACTTTCAGTACTTACCGAGCGAATTAGGGAACATGAAGTTTTGTTAAGTCATCCGTCAGCAGGGGCTTCCTCCATCCCCGACGCTGTTTTGGTGCAGTGGCAGAGGTGTGCTGGTCAGTATTTCACAACCAGCTCTCTGAGGGAAAAAGCCCTCCTTTGTAGCATCTGCCCATTTCCGTGGTACAAATGCCACAGGATACCAGGGCCTGCTTCAGGCTACCACCGTGAGGTCACGGAACGTGGGTTTGGGAAGAGACGTGCACCACCGGCTCCCTCTCGTACACCGTTGTCTGGGGTACAAAGCGAGTAAGACTCAGTCCCTTTCCTCCAGGAACTGTGAAACTCTCTGGGGAGACGGACATGTGAGCAGGCCCCTGGAAGGGCGTCTGGTTAGTGCAGTAACAGAGTTTGCCATCGAGGATTATGGCAGCCGCCAACCCAGCCCGGGAAGGGTCAGGGAGGGCTGCCTGCAGGCAGTGGCACTTGGGGCTGAGGCCCAGCGGGAACCTGGAGTCACCCAGGTGGCGGGGTGAGTCAGAGCGTCGGGGCGGGGGCTCAGGAGAAGCCAGAGCGTGGAGGTGGGAGCTCATGCACGTTGGGGGAGTCATCAAAGAGGAGCCCACGCTGGACCAGGGCAGGGCCGCAAGCCGGGCCTGGGCTTCATAGAGGCCACAGGGCCCTGGCCCGGGACCTGGAGAAGCTTCGTGTCCACAGGGCCGGGTCCTTGGTTCTTAGCGAGCCCACTGGCCTGCCAGTCTGTGTCCCTTTGAGCCCCACACGGAAGGTCGGACTCTCATCCCGTGTCATCTTTCCTGTAGACGTTGCCCGACACGCTGCTCGTCCGACTGGTTCAGGAACGCCTGAGGGAAGAGGACTGCGTCAGGCGGGTAAGAAGCCCTGCGTGGGGCCAGCGGGGGCTCGAGGAGAGGGGGCCTCCTTTACCCAGTGAAGGAGGCTGAGGGCCGGGTGTTTATGTCCTAGAGCAGAGGTGACCTGCAGAGAAGGGTAAGAACCGAAACTCGGTGAAGGTCAGGCTGTGCACGTGGATTTCACCTTGGATGGAGGAAAAATAACAAGGTGGAACCTGGGGAGCCCATCGGGGTTCCTGTAGGAAAGAGCTGGCCCACCCCACGGGGTCACAGGAGAGCCTTTAATGGAAGGACAGCTGCAGAAGTGGGGAGGGAGGCGCCCCGGACCTGGAGGGGCAGAGGGAGGATTGGGGGACCCCTGAACTCTCCTTCCATCCTCTGACCTCTCGTCAGCACTCTCTCCCGCCAGACCCCGTGAAGCCAGAGGGCAGGGGTCCAGGTGAGGCCGTCCGTGGAGGTCAGCCTCCTGGGGCGTGGACGGGGGTTGTGATATTGTGATTCATAAGAAGAAATGTGTATTTGGTCTTCGTCCAATTTATCAGTTGTTTGGGATTTTTTTAGTACTCCATGTTAATTTTTCGCTAGTGTGTTTTACTGTTATTTCTTTGTAGGTTTTTCTGTTTTTCTTTTTTTTAGTGGATGACCTAGCAATTACAATATACAAAGTTAGATTTCCACAGTCTACTTAGAGTAGGTATTTTACCATTTCAGGCAGAATGTGCAATATTGGTCTCTTTCCTGTCTAATCTTTATGTTGTAGTTGTCTTATGTTTTCATCTGTATGCATCAAAAATCTCATCGGGCAAATGTTATAATTTTCAGTCTCAATCATCAAACATATTTTAAAAACTCAAGAGGAGAATAGTTGGTTATATTTATTCAGGTATTTACTATTTCTCTTGTTCCCCTTTCATTCCTGATGTTCCAAGTGTCCCTTTCTGCCTGAAAAACTTTTTAGCAATTCTTCTAGGGTAGGTATGCCGGCAATTAATTCTCTTGCTTTTCCTTCATCTGAGAATGTCTTTATTTTGCCTTCATTCCTGAAGGATATTTTCTTCTGGATTCAGAATTCTAGACTGACAGTTTTTTTCTTTCAGCACTTGGCAAAATGTTTCACTTTTAACACTGTGGTTTCTGGTGAAAATCCATAGTCAATCAAACTCATAAATAATGTGTCCTTTCTCTCTTGCCCCTTTCAAGATTGTTTTCTTTGTTTGTAATTTTCAGAAGTTTATGATATGTCTGGGCATGACTTTTTTGGGATTTATTCTTTGTGGGGCTCCTTGAATTTATACGTTTATGTTTTTTTCCAAACTTGGGAAGTTTTCAGCCGTTGTTTCTTCAAATAAATTCCCACACCACTCTCTTTCTTCTCCCCTCCGAGACTCCACTGGCATAAAGGTCAGGCCATTCAGTGTTCTCTCATGGGTCGCTGAAGCTCTGTTGTTTTGTTTTGTTTTATTTTTTTCTATCTTTTTTTTCTCTCTGTTGATAAGATTGAACTAGCTTCAGGCTCATTAAATCTTTTCTCTCTCATCTCCAGGCTACTCATGAGCCTGTCCAGGGAGTTTTTAATTTTGATTATTGTATTTTTCAGTTCTAAAAATGCCATTTGGTTCTTCTTTCTGTCTTCTGTTTCTTTGCCGAGGATTTCTATGTGTGCATTCGTTTACTGGGAGCTTTGTCGTTGTCGGGGTTTTTTTTGTTTGTTTGTTTGTTTGTTTGTTTTTGCGGTACGCGGGCCTCTCACTGTTGTGGCCTCTGCCATTGCGGAGCACAGGCTCCGGACGCGCAGGCTCAGCGGCCATGGCTCACGGGCCCAGCCGCTCTGCGGCATGTGGGATCTTCCCGGACCAGGGCACGAACCTGTGTCCCCTGCATCGGCAGGCGGACTCTCAACCACTGCGCCACCAGGGAAGCCCTGTCGTTGTTTTAGTAATAGCTGCTTCACTGTCTCGTCTGACGGTTCCAACCCTTGAGTCATGTTGGGAGTGGTGTCTAATGTCCCATCCCATGTGAGCTGAAATTTTCCTGGTTCTTCCTGTGTTAAGTAATTTTGTACCCTGAACATGCAAAATATTGTTCTGAGACTCTGGGTCTTGTTTGAATCCTATGGCGAATGTTGATATTTTCGTCTTAGCAGACAATTGCTTCAGTTGGGCTCGGGTTGCAAGTTCTAACCACCTTCTCTGGGCTGTGGTTTACACCTCAGTTGTGTTCGTAAGCCTTTGCAGTGCTGTGTGGTTCTCTATGGCTCTGTGCTGTGTGGGTGCCACTCGGGGGCCTGGGCAGTGGCTGTGCTGTAGGGCATTTCTCAGGAAGGCTGGAAGGCTGTTCGGGGTCAGCCCCATGCGTGCACAGCTCGGGGGTGAGCCGGGAGTCCATAAACGACGTCATTTGGTTGCCTTCCTGCGCTCCCCTCTTTGCCGCCTTCTTGGTGACCTCCAGTTCCCTGGTGTCCCTCTATTTGATCTTTTGGCCAGAAAGCTGGGCCTTTATCTACCTGGCTCTGTCACAGGCTTCCTGAGACAATGCTTGTGACCAGGGCCAAGTGGTGGGAGGACAGTGAGAGGAAAAATTCATGGGGCTTTGCTGCATTTTCTAGGGACTGGAGAGGAAGGGTCCCCTGCGCTGTAAGAGTTTCAGGCCCCCGCAGGCCCCTTTTGTCATGCAGGATGGCCTCAAGGCAGGAGTGCAGAAAAACAGAAAAGAAAAAAATACACAGGGAGATTTCCCCTCCTCTCTCTGTATGTTGGGAGTCCCATTTCTTTTTAAATTTTATTTATTTATTTATTTATTTATGGCTGTGTTGGGTCTTCGTTTCTGTGCATGGGCTTTCTCTAGCTGCGGCGAGCGGGGGCCACTCTTCATCGCGGTGCGCGGGCCTCTCACTGTCGTGGCCTCTCTTGCTGCGGAGCACAGGCTCCAGATCCGCAGGCTCAGTACTTGTGACTCACGGGCCTAGTTGCTCTGCGGCACGTGGGATCTTCCCAGACCAGGGCTCGAACCCGTATCCCCTGCATTGGCAGGCAGATTCTCAACCACTGTGCCACCAGGGAAGCCCGGGAGTCCCCTTTCTTACTTCTCAAGCCAGAAATAGGGGCTCCTGGCCCTGTCTCTGTCCCTCCCTATTGCCCATCTCAGGCTTCAGGCTGCCTGGAGAGACCAGCTCGGGGATACTGGGTTGGTGGGATCTTGAATTTTGATCTTCTTCCCCAGTTCACCTACGACTGTATACCTTCTGAGTCCTCAAATAGCCGCCCTTTGCATCCTGTCCGTGCATGGTAGCTGCTTTCAGTGGGGGTGACAGGTTACAGTGGGCTTACTCTGTCTTGCCCAGAACCAGAACTCGTGTGCGCACACACACAGACGCATACATACACTCTCTTGCTTAAAAATTGATTGAGAGGCCCACATCTGGAAAGATGCCTGGGCACCTTCCCAGGGCACTGGTGAAGGAGGAGCAGTTCTCACAGGCTCGCTCTGCATGGTCCTCAGCCACATGGGTCTAAATCATGAGAGAGCCTCAGGTAAGCCGCAGTCTGAGTTTCAAAGTCTGGTCTGAACAGCCTGTTTTCCTCTGACTTCAAATTGTTCCCAGTGAGCTGATTGTCTCCTACTGCCCAGGCCTAGGCGAGCGCCCGGAGCTCAGAGGCCAGTCTACATCGGGGGTAGACACATTTTTTTCTGTCCAGGCTAGAGAGTAAATATTTTAGGCTTTGCAGACCATTCTGATGTAATGTGAAAGCAGCCATGCATGATATATAAATGAAAGGGCATGGTTTGTTCCAGTAAAACTTTATTTATAAAAACTGGCAGCAGGCTGTACTTTGCTAACCCTTGTCCTAAATGATACTTTCACATGATGATAAAAACACTTCTCCCCTTTCTCTTCAGTTCTAAATAAAAAACAGACCTCCACCTTCCAGCAATGTTAGGAGAAAGGCCACTTAACCACAGACTTTTGTTGTAACCAAGCTCCCTCCTTGTGACCCGGCTCCCAAGCCCCCGGCTCAATTCCACCCACTCCAGTCAAGTGCCCACTGTAGGCACTGCACTGTCCATCCTGCTGGGACCCTGCCCCCTGCCCCCTGCCCCCGCTCATCCTCCTCAGTTCCCCATGAGCAGGGTGGCACCCTGGGCCCCAGGCTCACCACCTGCAGTTGGAGACAGAGCCTCATGTGCCCAAAGCAAAGCCGACTGGGAAGGCTTGTGATGGGGCCACAAACACAGTGTGAAGGGAAACCAGGCCCAGGGGAGTCGAGTTGTCACCGAAGCCTCTCGAGATGGGGGCGGGGCAGTCTGCGGAGGGGCCGTCTTGGGCAGAGGGGACGGCAGGCAGACAAGGCAGGACTGGGAATATAGCTCCTTCGACCCCTACCGCCGCCTTAGTTCAACCAACCTCAGACCAACTTTTCCTAAACCTGACCCACCCATCGGTCACCCTCTTATCTGGGAAATGGTGGAAGAGTCGTTTGCCAGGAGTGAAGGGGAAGGCAGAGCACCGTAAGTGACTGGACACGGGACGGGACCTTCTCGTACAAAACGCTCTATGCCTTAATCTGTAATTGGTTATGAGTTGCCGAGTCTAATTCAACTCTGGCCTTGCGGATCCCCAGGCAGGAAGCGTTTGGGTCTGCCTTTCGTCTCTTTGCTCTTCAGAGCTGAGCTGTTTCTCCTCTTCACCAGCACTGCTTGTCACATGGCGGGTGTCACTCCTTTGGTATGAGTGCACCCAAGTCACCCAGACCGGAACCCCTCAGCGGGATGGGGGCTGTATTTTTTTAAAATCAATTAATTTATTTATTTTTGGCTGCACTGGGTCTTCGTTGCTGCACGCAGGCTTTCTTTAGTTGGGTTGAGCGGGGGCTACTCTTCATTGCGGTGCGCGGGCTTCTCACTGCGGTGGCTTCTCTTGTGTGGAGCACGGGCTCTAGGCACGCGGGTTTCACTAGTTGTGGCACGCGGGCTCAGTAGTTGTGGCTCACGGGCTCTAGAGTGCAGGCTCAGTCGTTGTGGCGCATGGGCTTAGTTGCTCCGCAGCATGTGGGATCTTCCCGGGCCAGAGCTTGAACCCACATCCCCTGCATTGGCAGGCGGATTCTTAACCACTGCGCCACCAGGGAAGCCCTGTATTTTTAAAACTTCAAGTATAGTAGATGTACAATATTATGTGTTACAGGTGTACAGTATAGTGATTCACAATTTTTTAAAGCTATACTCCATGTAAGTTATTATAAAATACTTGTGATATTCCCCATGTTGTACAATATATCCTTGTAGCTTATTTTATACATAATTGTTTGTACCTCTTAATCTCCTACCCCTATCTTGTCCCTACCCCCTTCCCTGTCCCCACTGGTTACCACTAGTTTGTTCTCTAAATCTATGGATCTGTTTCTTCTTTGTTATATTCACTAGTTTGTTGTATTTTTTAGATTCCACATATAAGTGATATCATACAGTATTTGTCTTTCTCTGTCTGACTTATTTCACTCAGCATAATGACCTCCAGGTCCATCCATGTCGTTGCAAATGGCGAAATTACATTCTTTTCTATGGCTGAGTAGTATTTCATTGTATATACACCACATCTTCTTTATCCATTTGTCTGTTGATGGACACTCAGGTTGTTTCCCTATCCTGGCAACTGTAAATAATGCTGCTATGAACATTAGGGTGCATGCATCTTTTTGAATTAGTGTTTTTGTTTTTTTCAGTTATACCCAGGAGTGGAATTGCTGGGTTACATGGTACTTCTATTTTTAGTTTTTTGAGACGCTTCCATACTGTTTTCCACAGTGGCGGCACCAATTTACATTCATGGGGGCTGTATTTAAAAGCACAGTTGGGGGCTTCCCTGGTGGCGCAGTGGTTAAGAATCCGTCTGCCAGTGCAGGGGACACGGGTTCAATCCCTGGTCTGGGAAGATCCCACGTGCCGCGGAGCAGCTAAGCCCATGTGCCACAACTACTGAGCCTGCGCTCTAGAGCACGCGAGCCACAGCTAAAAAAATAAATAAATAAAAGCACAGCTGGACACAGCCTTGCCCATCAGCAAATTCAGTGTGCCAAGAGCTCCTGGTAGCAGGATATCACGTGACTGGCTGTGGCCGTGAACAGTGGGCGGGGTACACATCCGTCTTCAGTTCCTGTCCCAGGGATTGCACTTGCCCTGAGGAACGTGCTCCGGAGCCATGGTCACACCCCCGCCCAACAGAAGTCCCAGTGGAGACGGCTCCGTGATCTGGCTCAGGCTCAGCAAAGGCAGCAGGGCCTCCCAGCAGGGCCTCCCACGCCTAGTCCAGATTTCCTTTCAAGACGCTTAAACCTCAAACCACCCTGTGATCCAGGAGCTGGAGCGGGAACTGCCGGCTCCCAGCTGTTCTGCTCGCAGGCCCTCCCACACCCTCAAGAGTGTTCGCTTTCACTGGCTGCCTTGGTGCAGCAGAGGCCCGGGGCCCAAGCCCCACAGTAATGATGCAAGAGGCCCTGTGTTTTGGGCAGGCAGGAGCACAGACCCAGCTTCTCTGCTCAGACCTCCCACCAGGCCCTGAGAAAAGCTGGGGGCCCTGGACCAGGCGGCACGCTCAGCGCTTCCCCCATCCTCACAGAACCCCGTGAGGTCCCTGTTATTATTATTATTATTATCGACCCCATTTTGTAGATGCAGGACCTGAGAGCCCCCAAAGCCACAGCGTGGAGTGGCAGCGCTGGCCAGCGTGGACCTGGGCCTGTGGAGCACAGGGTGGGCGCTCCGACTCCTGGCCGCAGGCTGTGGGCTGAGGGCTCCGAGGCTGAACACAGGCCGAGTGTGCTGTGCCCGGCCCAGGTTTGACGGCGCCTCCTTCACTGTCAAATCCAAAGGCATCGCCAGGCTTTGCCGATCCGCCTGCCAGAGTTTCCGTTTGTTCATCTGTTTATTCTCTTGTGCAATAAATGCCAAGTCAGTGAGCAAAAGAGGTAAACGCCTGCTCTCAAGGAGCACAGATTCTAGCTGTGGGGAGACAGATGATAAAGCAAAGAAACAAGTGGGGTGTGCAGTCAGGATGTTAGCTAGAGATGGGCGCCTGGGAGGATATGCTTCCAGAATCTAGAGGCCCTGGCAGGGGATTTCCCTGGTGGCACAGTGGATAGGACTCCCCGCTCCCAATGCAGGGGGCCCGGGTTCGATCCCTGGTCAGGGAACTAGATCCCACGTGCATGACAAAACTGAGAGTTTGCATGCTGCCACTAAGGAGCCCACGTGCCACAACTAAGGAGCCAGCGAGCCACAACTAAGGAGCCCGCCTGCCGCAACTAAGACCTGGCACCACCTAAATAAATAAATACTTAAAAAAAAAAAAAAAAGCGGGCCTGGCAGACACTCCCAGCAGAGAGATGTATGTAGGAGGAGGGAGGGATGCCTCTGTGGGACCCTCCCCAACCCACGCCTGCGAGCTGTGTGGAGGGCTAAGGGCCTGTTGGAGGCGGGCAGGGAGGAAAGAAAGGAAGGGAGGAACCGCTGTCGTATTATTTATTGGTGACCCTGAACCGACTGGCATGCAAGCCGGGCGTCTGGACCACTGGGTGACCCCAGAGACGCCGTCCTTCCTAATCTTGAAACATTCGGAACAATCTCATTTTGTGAAAGTTATTTTTATAATTGACTTGCATCCCAAGTCAAAGGTTTCTGGAGTGTAAGCATTCAGCCTAGAATTCAGAGGTGTGGAATCATGAGGTTGGGTGCATCCCATCCGTGAGATAAACCCCCTGGGACTCATGCTGCAAAGATCCAGCCACTGGATCCAGACACAGGAGCCGGCTGGCCTTGGCTGATTTGTTCATATGATTGTCTATTTAAAAAAATTTTTAATCTCTGTAAGTCACTGAGTCATGGTTTCTGGGGAAAATATGATGACTTTCTCTGTGATTTCAACTGGACATCCCAGATTTGCCCTCAGTAATCTAGAATAGTCTCTCAAACACACATTTAACTTCTATGAGCCTTTCTTGAGCTCATCTGAAAGCCCAGGCTTCACAGCTCAGCTGCAGCACGGACAAAGCGTGAGCCCAGGCATCCCAAGTCCTTGCCGACAGCTACCACCATCCTCAAAATGGTCATAACGTTTATGAGCATTATTAATTAATTATATCATAAGTGATATTACTGTTATATTGTACTATATGACTGTATTGTGCATTGTACTTAACACTGCTGGCTGAATTAATACTATTTGTATTAATATTTATCATATTAATTATCATTATCATTCCTGTTTTGATGATGGTGGCAGATGTTGTCTGGACTCCAAACAAAGGCTTGGGAGCCCTGGTCTGGCACTGCATCCCCTACACCACATTGAGAGTACACTATGCAGAGAGGCTGTCATTATTATACTGTTGATGGTGACCACTGATTGGGGGTTTAGGGCTGAGTGCCACGTCAGCGATCTCATTTAATTTGTACAGCAACGCAATAGAGCCTCGCGGCTGTCATCACCCCTGTTTTAGAGATGTAGCATCTTAAGAGTCGCAGAGTCTTGCACAAAGCCCCACAGTCAGTCCCAGAGCCAAGATACAAACATGGAGTCGTGCTCTCGGCCACTCTGTTCTTGTCTAACCATCCCTGTGCGTCTCCAGCGAGTACTTCACTTCCCAGGGCCTCTGTTTCTCTATCTGTAAAACACTGGACTCGGGCTTGAGCACTGGAGCTCCTTCTGGCCTGACATTCTGATTCTGATCGTGTCCAAGCCATTGTTACCTGCAGAGTAAAGAAATATCTTCTTTAATTTGTTTTAAAATTTCTCTGAGCTTCCAGGGACATCCAGTACCTTTTTCATCTCTTCCTGGTGGAGACAGGATTTCAAGAGTAAGAGATGAGGCTCCTAATTATGTGCTCTGGTTTGTTCAGAAACAAAACAAACCCTCATCCAAAATAAACAGGCTTTCTTGCTTTTAGGGAGAAAAATGACACATATGCATATTCATTTATATGGTAATTATTATTATTTAACTTCGCAGGGACTAGAATTGGTAATTTAGAGCACAAGAAGGAGGCAGGGAATAGTGTTCAGGGAAAAAGAATGCAATCATAACCCATCAGGATTCTATAGTTAATGTTGCCTTTTTTCCTTTTCTTTCTTTTTTTTTTTTTTTTTTTTGGTCTAATGCAATCTCTTTGAAGAATATCTTTGAAGTGACCATCAAATACATTAGAGAAAGAGAAATTAGCACTTTGTATTGGAATTATCGAAAGCAGGTGGGCACTACGTTCAGGGACCAATTGGCTTTTCTTTAGGGGCAGCTGAGTTCTTGGAGTCCGGGAGGGCCCCGTTCTTGAGACCACATCTGTAGGGCAAAGGGAGGCTAAGAAGTAAGGCAGGGGGTTCAGGAAATGTGAGGGGAAAGGCTCAGTACCAAAGAGAATCTAAATCTCACCTTCACCATAGTCACCGTTTGCTTCCATTTCTTTTTGGATTACCAAGAATCCCTTTCCCTTCTGTGACACCTAATCCATCTCCCTGCAGCTACCGTGGTCTCTTTCTTCCTAATCCTGTCTTCATATCGCTGCCAGAGAGGTTGCTTTTAAAAAATGAACAAATTTATTTCTTGACTGCAGAACATTCATATGGTTCAAAATTCAAAAGGTACCCAGGTCCCCCTCAAACTCTTGTCCCCTAGCCACTTGGTTCCCTTCCCTGGAACCAAGCTGACCTGGAGTCAGCTGCTGTTAACACTCCTTGAAAGAACATCCTTCTGAAGGGTATTTGTTACACAGAGAAGCATCTGTCTTTTGAAGACAGATGTCGTGTGTCCCTCCACCGCTGAGCAGCTTCCCTGCTTCCCATCCCTCGTGGGGTGCATACTCGAAGCCCTGGGTGAGGGGCCTGGGCCTGGGTGCAGCCCAGCGTCCTCCCTCTGCCCCTCTCATCCGTGCCCTCTGCCTCTCAGACCTTCTCCAGCTTCACCTGCACTTGCCCCGTGCAGGGCCTGTGCAGAACCTGGAGGACAGAGCCTGAGGGGACTCCCAAGAGTGTCCCTCCTGGTGTCCACACCTTGGAAAATCCTCTCGCCTTGCATGGGGGCAGGACCAACAGAATGGGGCAAAGGTGATGAGGATCCACTCTGGTGATTACATTGCATTACCTAGGACTTCATCTTAGCCGACCAGAGAGAGTCTCCTTGCTGGCTGCCACGTTGGAGAAGCCTGTGTGGGCTGCCTGGAGGCCCCACAGCCTCCAGCCTCCAGCCAGCAAGGAACGAGAGCCCGCAGTCATAGAGCACGTGGAAGGCAATTCTTCAACCACCTGAGTGAGCATGAAAGCAGTTCTTCCTCAGTTGAGCCTCCAGATGAGAGCGCAGCCCAGCTGACACCTTGATTGCTGCCCTGTGAGACCCCAGCAGAGAACCCAGCTCAGCAGTGCTTGGACTCCTAACCCATGGAAACCATGAGATAAATGTGTGGCTTTAAAGCCACTACGGTTGTGATCATTTGTTATGAAGCAATAGAAAACTAATACACACATGCTCTTTTCACTGAGATACCCCACCCCTCCTGTCCCATAGCCCTTAGTCTCAGGTTTAAGTCACTTCTTCAGGGAGGCCCCCTGACCTCGCCCAGCCCCGAGGAGGATGGGTTTCCTGTTGCACGAGTTCATAGCATCCTGCTGTCCTCTGTGAGTTCTGGGAGGGCAGGGGCCCCATCTGTCCCATTCACTGCAGAATCCCCCAGCATCTCACATGGTACCTGGCACGGACTCCAAGCTCAGGAAATATTTATGAAGTGAATGAATGAATGAATGCCGTTCAGATAATTCCCCAGTCTGTGCCACCATGGCCATGAAATCCTCTCCCAACCTGCTGTTGGCCCAAGGAGGGGTAGGTGTTTCAAATCCATCGTGACTGCTCGGTGGAATCTGAACACCCTGACGACGGTTTCAACCATAGGAACAGATTTGTCCTGAGGCTTCTCTGGGGAGAATTTTTGGGGGTGTTGCCCTGGCTTTTTCTGAATTGTGGAGATCCACTTAGTGACATTCCCCATCACATCTGAAGCTTATTTTCCATTATCAGTGTTTTCAATGTTCTCATTTGGCCTTGGTCTCCTATAGCTTGATCAAGTTCAACCACTGCACCCAGGGGTGGCCATGCACACCAGACCCGGGGTTCCAGTGTTTGGGAACCTGTCTTCCAACTGGATCTTGTTGCCCTATGTCAAGACTACCTGTATCCTTCTCCTTCATTCCTTTAATTGACTGTAACAAGAATCAACCACCAGGACACTTGATTTTAAAATATTAAATAACAGCATTTCATAGAAGTCACTGTGCCTTGTGGATGAATTCCAATTTGTCTCATCAACTTTTTTTTAAACATTGTCTTGAGAACTATTCCTACCTGAAACCTTTTATGAAAGGGGAAACTGAGGTCCAAATGGAGGAAGGGACTTAGCCTAGGTCAGGGGACCAGCGGGCCAGGACAGGTGTGGACTGCCACCACACCTGGCTGCCAGGCCCAGCTTCAGCCCGGGACCCCATGATCCTGTGCCATCCCTTTGACAAAGGTATTTCTGCATCACCAGGACCAGGCCGATTGGAATGTCACAGACAGGGACTATCAGGCTAAAAGAGACAGAAGAACTGTTTCCGTGTGTGGTCAGCCACCTCGCCCAGCTGTGGGGAGGAAGCAGCTGTGCCCAATGATGATGGCTTGTCAGGCGCTGGGAGTTTCATCACCCGTGAAAGGTCAGAGGCCTCCACGGATGGCTCGTGTCTGCCTCTGCCGGCCTGTGCCATCCCTCGCACATCTGGGCTGGTGGGTGGCAGCAGGACCTGGTAGGGGAGCTGGGAGGGCCTCGGTACGGCTCAGTGTGGGCCCCCCGGGGATTGCAGGCAGGCCTCGAGGGCTCTGGGGTGCACAGTGCGTCGTACAAGCACCGTGCCTGGCCCTGAGGCCCACTGGGCAGGGTGACCCCGCTTTCCCATGCGAAGTGAGCCGAGTGAGAGCAAACCAGGATCACTAACGGGTGGGGGAAGCCTGCTGCCCCCATGGGCCTCCCTGTGTGTTAGGCAGCGGTCCTGTACCCTCCGGGGTTGGCTGCTGACCCGCCAGCGAGCCCACAGCATGCTTTTGGAATAATTGCTCCAGTGAGTTCTGGAACATCCCGTACCTGCATGGATGAGAGTTGGCAGTCTTTTTTTTTTTTTTTTTTTTTTTTAATATTTATTTTATTTATCTATTTGGCTGTGCCGGTCTTAGTTGCAGCGTGTGGGATCTTTAGTTGCAGCATGCGGGCTCTTAGTTGCGGCATGTGGGATCTTAGTTCCCTGATCAGGGATCGCACCCAGGCCCTCTGCATTGGGAGCGCGGAGTCTTAACCACTGCGCCACCAAGGAAGTCCCAGAAGTCTTTTAATTGTAGTGCCTGGAGGGAAAAACAATGAAATTTCAAAACTACCTGGAGCTCCCCGGCCCTGGCTTTTCTTTCCTTCTGTGAATGTCCACTTGGGCTGGAGTTCACTGCTCCTGAGGTTAGGGCTGGTTCTCACCAGGTGTGAGGCAAGAAGCCCCTGCAGGCTGAGCCGGGCCATCGGCAGCGACCTTTAGTGTGACCGAGGCAGGGACTGGCATGCTCGGCGCTCACGTGGTAGTCGGCACCCTCCTCGGTCGTGCTCTGTGTTGCAGCACCTCTCCTTTCTGTTTCCCAAACCAGGGTGCTCGGAGTCCCACCCACCCGAGCGGATAACACACCCTGATAACACAGATTCACCTGCTGCGTCCGTGTCCCCCAGGGCGGCCCGGCAGAGGCCTACGGAGGGACGCTTCCCCAGCCTGCGCTCAGGGTGCTGAGTTCTAATCACCTCCTCATCCCCAGCCGCTGGTCGGGAAGTCTTCCCAACGCCTCCACAAAAGAGCAAAGGCGTGAAAAACGGAACGTTTCCCCGGGGACCTGTGGTTACTTAAATGGGATGCAAGCAGGCCCCTCCTTCAGCGAGTTCAGAAAATATCAACCCACCCCATGACTCGTCAGGCCTGAGACTGTGGTGAAGATCAGAAGAATAAAAATCATATGATATCATTTACATGCGGAATCTAATAAAAAGTGATACAGAGGAACTTATTTACAAAACAGAACCCGACTCACAGACTTCGAAATCAAACTTATGGTTACCGCAGGGGAAACGTGGGGTGGGGGAGGGATAAGTTAGGAGATTGGGAGTGACATATACACACTACTATATATAAAATACATAACTAGTAAGGATCTAGTGTACAGCACAGGGAACTCCACTCAATGTTCTGTAATAACCTTTATGGGAAAAGAATCTGAAAAAGAATGGGTATATGTATATGTATAACTGCATCACCTTGCTTACAAACCTGAGGCTAACACAACATTGTAAGTCAACTCTACTCTAATAAAAATTTAAAAAACAAAACAGCGAAGGCCAGCGCTAAGCCCAGCCCAGGTGCTGGGCAGCCATGCGGGTCCATTGAGGTAAAGGTACCAATAGTCATTAACCAGCCTTGACTAGCACATGGTACAAGTCACTGCCACGCTCGGAGGCACTTTCTGGTGAGATGTGCACAGCTGTCCTGCGAGGTTTTCAACAACCAAGACTTAAAGGCACCTACTGTGTGACAGGGACCATTCTAGGTTGTGTGAGGGACAAAACAGAACGAAGGAAACAGAGTGCCCGCTTTCACGGGCCCGTGGCTAGTGGTACAGGTAGGCGTTTAGCACCGTGATGCTCCCACTTTACAGAAAAGGAGGCTGCAGTGCTGGAGCCCCGCTGCTGACCCAAAGGAAGGATACGTGTGTTGCCTGAAAAAAGAACTGCCCTTCCAGAAATCCAGCAAGTTCCAGTGTCTGGCACCACGTCCTCTCCCTCCTTGAGCTGCAGACCGACATCACCAAAGGCAAAACTTTGACCACGTCCCCAGCTTACTGAGTCAGGGAGAAGGTCTCCGAGGCACCCTGGAAGGGGGTCTCTTCCCCCGCCACCCCGTCCCGTGATCAGTGCAGGTTGGAGGTGTTTCCTTTACAGAAAATGCAAAGTGAGGCTTTGCGTCCACAGGTTCACTTCTTTTTGATCTCATTTCATATCGTGGAGATGCTCTGTTACTTCACGATAAAGGAGGTGTCGCTGGAGCACACTTCTGACTGTGGAACCGAGAGTCTAACATTTACTTGGCAGATTTCTAGACTCTTGTTTACTTTTTCCTGTCTGGTCACAGATTGACGCGTCCCTGCCTGTAACGGGAGTGAGTGTTTTATAGTGGAAACGCTAACGGAACGCAGGAGCCCGATTCTGGTCTACAGACCCCCCCGCTGTTTGTTTTACCTCTCCTGGCGGCGTCACTGGGCTGGCACGAATTACCAGCTCTCATCCTCTGACGGCGGGAACACGGGATCTTCTTGCTGTTGTTCTGACACTCGCGGGTTTGTAGATGTCACTCGCGTCCTCTGAGGAGTGCGGGTTTATTGATCAACAGCTCTGCCGAGGCCTGGGGCTGTGTGTTCCTCTAACACAAATGCAGTCAGGATGGCTGGGCCTCTGGAGGGGAGGTCTGAACTCCACTCGGAAAACTGAACGGCATGCGTCACGGCGAGGCAGGGCTCTGCGGGCCGGGCTGGACGCCATGAGTACCCCGCCTTGTGGGTCCCTCGTTTGTGGGTGTTTCTGGACCCTGCGGTGTGGTCTCGGGCTTGTTCATGGCGTGTGTGGCCCACCTATCTGCTGGCTAAGCAGCAGGCACCCCGGGTGCTCTGTGGGCAGCAGATGCCTGGGATGCCCTTAGGATCCTTCTCACTGCCGTCGGGGAGGGAAAAGAGATGGCTGGAATGCAGGATAGAGCCCGATGTTCGAGCCACCGTAAGTGGGCTTCGGAGCAGCAGAGAGCGTTGGAGAGGCCCAGTGATGTTGGAGACCGCATTGGACTCAGAACCACCGACCACGTCACCCTTGGCAGGTTGAGGTCGGATCCAGGGGCCAGATCAGAGACCTGCCTCCCGAGAGCTGGAAACGCCCACCAGGAGGACGGAAAAGAGGGGCATCCTCAATCCCCCATTCCCAGGCTCTTGGTGTGGCTTAGTTTTGCAGCTAGCTGTCAACTGTGAAAACATGGCGTGTGCCAGAGGTTGCAGCTGCTGTTCTCCAGCACCTGCAATTGGCCAGACCTCGAGCTGGCCCTGTACGCTCATCACTGCCCCTAACCTTGAACAGCAGGAAGTGTGGGCCCGTCAGCATTATCCCTACTTTGCAGATAAGGAGATTGTTAAACAGTTGGTATGTGGGGGTCTGGGGGTCCCCTTGTAGCTTAATACCGTCAGTCAGTGTGATTTGGAAGAACTGTGGAAACTAAAGTGGATGATTTTTAGCTATAATCTGTAACATATTAACTACCCCCAATTTTAATTATAAACATACTACCTATAATATTAATTCTAAATGAGAGTATTGGTTAGAATACCAGAGCAAACGTATATATATTTTTTGGCGTGCCTTTTATTTGTTGAGACTGTGTGGAATTCACTGGTCTTCAGACTGATGAGTTCTCATTCTCTGAACACGTAATCGATCCTCTCACCTTGCGCTTTCCACAGCTGGTCAGGTTGGGTTTTTCCTGGAGCAGCACTGTGGTGTCTAGTCGCTGGCAGCAGGAGACCACAGACCTGAGTTGAGATGAGCTTAGGAAGATGTGGAAAGTGGTCCAGGCCTCCAGATGGGTTGAGAGTGAATGTCCCCAGGGTACTGAGCCCACAGGAGAAGGCTGTTTTGACTGGGAGAGATGGGACGTGTTTCTGAAGGAAATAACCCAGATACGCCGGGGGCAGCCAGACAGAGGGAAAGTGACCAGTGGTGGCCAGCACCCACCGAGGGAGGGGATGGAGGGACAGCTGTTCCTGGTGAAGGTGAGGCCCAGAGCGTCCCCCAGACTACCGCCCACCTTCTGGGGCCTGAAACGGCAGCCTTGTAAAGTCAGCCACTTGGAGATTCAGCCTCTTTCAGTCCTGCGGAAATGCAAATGCCCTTGCGCTGCAGACAGTTCTTAGGAGAGAGAAAGGCACCCGTGCCTGTGAGGCGCCTGCTTTGGGTCAGGAGCTTTGTCATCACACCTGTCATCAATAATCTTATGCAATCATTGCAGAGATTTTCTCTTAGGTGGGTCTGACTGCCCCCATTTTACAGGCTAAGACTCAAGGCTTAGGTAACTGACGATCACAAGGCTCCAGGGTTAGAGCCCAGTTGTGGACCCGGCCACAACTCTGCCCATGGCCAGTGCTGTCCCTGCACCAGGGCCCGGATGGACAGGTGTGACGGTCCCAGGATAACGGGGGAGAGAGCACCAGCTTGAGGAGGAGGTGTGAATCAGCAGGCTGGCTGCTTGGCTTTGAGCCGTGCCAAGATCAGCAGATTTGGAATGGAGAGAGAGGAATGAGGTCTGAGAAACCATCGGGTCAGTGAACTCGGGCGACTGCAACCTCTGAGAATGAGGCCAGGAGCTCTGGGCTGACGTGTGTACCCAGCTCAGACCCAGCACTTGACCTTCAGTGTGTACTTCGGAATTCCGTGGGAGAAGAGTCATTACAGGTGTTGATCAGACCCAGGTAGCTTGTCAGCGGCCCCCAAGGTCTGCCCCCACTGCCTACGGGGGTTTCCCCCTTCTTTTCATGATTTCAGGAGCTGGCAGAATTTCACAGGAGAATCAGGCTGCATGACTGCAAGTAAATTATCATGTTTTAATGTGCAAAGACCCTTAGAGGCAGGGCAGTCCCTCGTCCTGGTTGATGCCTATTTTCCCTGCATAATTATGAATAGCTGTTCACTCTTAAAATATCTTTGTTAGACCATAAATGTCTTTGCTAGAAGTTGCCTGGTCCAATCCTCTCGTTTTACAGATGAAGTTCAGTGCCTTGCACAAGTCAAATGGCCAATTAGGAAAGAGTCCTAAGTAACAGACTTGGGTCAGCCAGACTTGGGGGGGGCTAGTTAGTTACATGAACCAGTGACTGACCACCCCCAGGTTCTATCTATTGGACAAGCCCCCAGACCCAGGGCTTCTGAACTTTTCAATATGAAAGAACAGTGTACCACACACAGTGGTGGATAAATACGGCAATGAATTGATGAATGGATGGGTGAAGGTATGAATGAATGTGCCCCAGGTCTTCCTGTGGAAATGCCCACCCCACTGTAAAAGCATGATTGTTGTTTCCCATCTGCTGGACCCAGGCTGGCAGCCCAGGTGGCTCCTGGCAGTGGTTTCAGAGGAGCAAACTCCCTGGCAGGCTCCTGGGCAGGCACTGGAAAACGGATGAGCACGCTGCAGTGGGTGTGCGCTCGCCCACGACTCGCTAGACTCCCTCACTTTTACCGAAATGTGTTTTTCCCAAGTCCTCGTTGATTAGAAAGCTTTCCTCAGTTCACGTCTGGGATGCCAGTTACTGCTCTTTCCAAGAGATTGCCTTTTTTTTTTTTTAAATCTTTTGGCCGTACCGCGCAGCATGTTGGATCTTAGTTCCCCCTCCAGGGATCGAACCCGTGCCCCGTGCATCGGCAGTGCAGAGTCTTAACCACTGGACCACCAGGGAAGTCCTGAGATTGCCTTTTGAAATAAATTCTTTATATTAAGTTCTACAGTCTTTTTTTGGGGGGGGATTTGGACCTTTTTTTTTTTTTTTTTTTTTGCGGTATGCGGGCCTCTCACTGTTGTGGCCTCTCCCATTGAGGAGCGCAGGCTCCGGACGCGCAGGCTCAGCGGCCATGGCTCACGGGCCTAGTAGCTCCGTGGCATGTGGGATCTTCCCGGACCAGGGCACGAACCTGTGTCCCCTGCATCAGCAGGCGGACTCTCAACCACTGCGCCACCAGGGAAGCCCTTTTTTTTTTTTTTTTGTGGTACACGGGCCTCTCACCACTGTGGCCTCTCCCGTTGCGGAGCACAGGCTCCGAACGCGCAGGCTCAGCGTCCATGGCTCACGGGCCCAGCCGCTCCGCGGCATGTGGGATCTTCCTGGACCGGGGCACGAACCCGTGTCCCCTGCATCGGCAGGCGGACTCTCAACCACTGCGCCACCAGGGAAGCCCCTGGATTTGGACCATTTTTAAAGTCTTTATTGAATTTGTTGCAATATTGCTTCTGCTTTATGTTTTGGTTTTTTGGCCCTGAGGCATGTGGGATCTTAGCTCCCTGACCACGGATTGAACCCGCACCCCCTGCATTGGAAGGTGACGTCTTAACCACTGGACCGCCAGGGAAGTCCCTTAAGTTCTACAGTCTTAAGTGGGGTTCCTTCCTGACAGGAGGTAGAGGAAAAGAACAGAGTTCACCTTGCTCAAAAGTATAATAATGATAAAACCAGTTAACATGGACTGGGCCATTTCCCCCTCGCCAGGCACCGTGCTTGTTTTGTTGTTGTTTATGTGTTTGTTTGTTTATGGTCCTCATTTAATCGTCCCAGCAGCTGTGGGGTAGGTTGCTGTTAGTGCCCCCGTTTTGCAGAGAAGGAGAACGAGGCCCCAAGGGACTGAGTCCCTGGTTGAAAGTCCCACGGCTGGCAGTGGCATAGGCTGATTCCCAAGGCCCTGCTCTTCACCAGCACGATAAACTGACACCCTACAGACTAATCTTGTTTCTGAAGAGATGGGTCCACACCACAGACATGCTCTAAAGTGTTTGGAAGGAATGGACCCATTAACTGGATGTTGCTGGATTATCCACTTCTTGTGCTTTCAACCAGAGGCCACTGCGTCTGAACCTGGGAACTAGATGGGATGCCGTGAAGCACGTTATCTCTGCGGTGGGTCATCTCGGCATCGCCCAGCCTCGGAGCTGGGGTGGGACTGGTCTGCTGGGGACGGAACAGTGTGTTTTTCTGACTGTATCTTCCTCTGCAGAGCGGCCCCACAGACATTTGATATGAATTTGACTTTAAAACATTTTTTTAGCTATTTGGGAATGAATAAAAAGCCTCTTAAACATTCACATTCGTGCTTTACCAGATTTTAACACCCTGGAGATCAGTGGCTTCTAACCTGCAGACCTAGGAGTATGGATTTTCCCACATTCACCTTTGTATAGAAAAACGTCAGGCCTGTGTGCACCGATTTGCTAGCAAGGGTGGAACTTGGCACTGTCGGTTGTTTAGAAACATCTCTCCTGCCCATCTCAGCCTGTCTGGACACGTGTGTTTTTGGGCTGTGCACAGGAAACGGCCAGGCAAAGCCTCGGCGGGGCGGCAGAGCCGGTGTGCAGGCGAGTTACGGAGTATCTCATCCTGCTGCAGCGTGTGCTTGAACGTGGTCAGGAATGCCAGCAGGTGTTGCCTATTGTTTGAGATGAAACTTCAAAGTAAAACTTCCCGCTAGTCACCTTTCAGATGAGTTGCATGTGGAAGGCGTCCGAAGATGCCATGGCAGGCTAAGACTGTCATGTTTCTGTATAAACCAAAGGAACCAGTACTGGGGCAATTTGATGTCAACATTTTTTTGTATTCATCCAAATTGTTCTCACCAACTGTCTTGAAACACATCAATTTCCCAAACTTGATCTTTTTTTTTTTTTTTTTTTTGCGGTACGCGGGCCTCTCACCGCTGTGGCCCCTCCCACTGCGGAGCACAGGCTCCGGACGCGCAGGCTCAGCGGCCATGGCTCACAGGCCCAGCCGCTCCGCGGCATGTGGGATCTTCCCAGACCGGGGCACGAACCCGCGTCCCCTGAATCGGCAGGCGGACTCCCAACCACTGCGCCACAAGAGAGCCCCCAAACTTGATCTTTTAATATACATTTCTTTTCTGGCTGATAAAAATCTCCCGTTTTTTCCTCTTTTATATGTTGGGAAACCGTATAACGTTTCATCAGAAAAAAGCGAGGGAGGTGGCGGCCCATGATGCATCTTGTGATGTGTCTCCTGGTTCACACTCTGAGCTGAGTGAATCTGATCGAATCCAAGCCTTCAGCCTCAGTCTGCCTCCTTGGGATGGTGAGGAATCCGCATTCGGCTCCAGGGAACGCCTGGGATGGAGGCTCCAGAGGCTGCAGTTGGAGCCGGGAGCTGGATCAGGGCGTCCTAGGGAGAACGCAGGGGAGCACCCCGCTCTGGTCTTTGGAGGAGAGGGGCGGAGACAAGGGCACCGCATCAAACAGGCAGGGGGCCCAGAGGGCAAGGGTCCTGCAGTGTGCAGTCGCTAACTGCGCTTTAATCACAGTCAGGAGGGCAGAAGAGGCCAGTGTTCACACAGAACGGGCCGCCCACTCGGCATCCGGCAGCGCCCTGCTGGGCCTCGCCACGTTCCCTAGGCTGGCTGGCTGCTTTTCTTTCCCTTTTTTTCATCTGTGACATCTGCTCGGTGCTTGTCCCTCCTGTGATACCGTACCCCTCGCAGCTGTGCAGACCTCCAGCTCTGTGCCGGTGCAGGGAGTGCCCTGAGCATACGGCCTTTTTGATGTGTGATAAAACAGAACCGAGCCACAGGGGTACGGCGAGGGAAGGCATCAGAATATCAATTAACCTGCTCTGAACAAAGCTGCAGCTCCAGAGTGGAACAGACATTTCACTGAAGTGTCAGGAAGATGGATGATGTATTCTAATTAGGGACTGACTGCTCTCTCCGCATCCAGCCGTTCCTGGACGTCAGAACCACGACCCTCGCGATGCACCTCACCAGTGTCCCGTCCCAGCAGTGCTCGGATGCTGCTGACT
The DNA here is from genome assembly GCF_949752795.1 of Hyperoodon ampullatus. NCBI lineage: Eukaryota > Metazoa > Chordata > Mammalia > Artiodactyla > Ziphiidae > Hyperoodon > Hyperoodon ampullatus. Next base: position 4,057,211 of record NC_136919.1, read on the forward strand.
GATCGGTGACTCCTTGCTTTGCCAGAATTTGGAGCCATGAGCTTGCTCTCCACCAGCAGTGCTGTTCCCCCATGAAAGTGTGGTCCATTTTGCCACTGGGCAGTTGCGTATAACCTCTATAAAGTCAAGAGCTCTGGGAAGGAAGACCTCTTGCAGGCGCTAAGCCTGGGGCTCCCATCTTGAGGACGCTCCAGGACCCACACTCCCTGACGCGGAGGCCGTGGTCACTGTGCCCCTCCTTCCCAAGCGGACGGATGCGGGGATGAAGGGTCTCCACAGCTGCACCAGTGGGGTGTGGGTGCTGCCCTAAGAGGTCCTCCATGGACCTCGTTTCTTTGCACCTGGGTGATGGCACCGTCTCCCTGAGTCTGAAAGAGTAACCCAGAGGGCAGGTGGCCTGGGATTTGCTTCAAACGCCCCCCACCCACCTTCTCCTTCCTTAAATTTCACATCCGAACCAGAATGATGCACCAATGAGGCCAGTTAATTAGGGAGATGTTCCTCATTTTGCTGCACTTTTCCTGTGTAATTGGAAGGCCCGCTTTCTCCAGTCGGCGAGAGCTGTTCCCCTGAATACTTCTAAAAGCTTTGGACCACATACTGATATCAGCTGCAAATTTATGGGCAAGATTATAATGATTGCTCAGTAATGCAATATTAAAAGCGGAGGTCTTTCTCAGTGCCGAGTGAAGGCGGGGTTCCAACCTTCTTTCAGCTTCAAAAAGGGATTCGAAACAGAATTACCAGCCCTTGTCCTAGAAGAAGCAGTCAGGGGGCTCCAACTTCCTTCCCTCCAAATAAGGAAAAAATAAAGGGGTCTGAATGTAGCCAAAGTTCAGAACATTTGTGTTCGGTTTCCAGAACTGTAAGTGGGGGGCCTCTCAGACCCTGTGCTTCCTGATTCCTGGAGGGGTATGCACGTCTGTAGGTGTCTGCTCCTTTTAAGAGCCGCAGCCAGCGCTTGGCTGCCTATAACAAGGACTTAAGGGAGCAAAAGGCTGTTAAAAGATTTTTTTTGCACTTTTGCTTCATTAGTTCTAGAATCCAGGGGCTCCATGGCTGCGCGTTCTCCTGCATAATTTAAGGAATTAATGAAAGCATGCCTGATTTTTCCAATACTCTTTACTCTGTAAATTTGTTTAGCTTTTTTTTTAACTGTCAGTTGAGGCTGTTGGAACCTAAATATTTTAATATTGAAGAAATGTGCTCCCCCCCTTTTTTTAAAAAAAAGAAAGACATTCCTTGCCCTCAGCCACACGGTGTTCTGTACATCAGGTGTTATGAGTTATGGGTGACCTTGGGTCTGAGTTCACCCTATCAGTCCATCATCCTCTGACCTTACGGCAGGCAAGTTCTTATAATGACTGAGGGCGGGGGGCCCCTTCTGGGAGCCCGCATCAGAAACCTGGGCTTCCACTTGGGGCTGTCTTACCCCGCCTCACCGCAGAATGGAGACCTGAGGGGGACACGTAGTTTTTCGAGGCAGGAGCCCTCTGTGTCCCCCTTTGCCTGGCAAAGTAATAAAGCTATCCTTTTCTACTGCAGCCAAAAAAAAAAAAAAAAAAAAAAAGAATGGAGACCTGAGACAATTTGCGGCTTTATTTCACTCTTCCAAAGCTCACTTTATCTACTTTATCTGACCATCAAGTTGAAGGCATTAGTGTATATGTGTATAACTCTAGGCTCATAGGATTTGAAAGGACTTTAGAAATTGTTGAATGTGAATATTGCTGAGGTACATTAAAAAGAAAACAGCGTAAGCAAGTGGGAAGATCATGGTTTTTGGTTTTTTTGTGGTCTTCTTTGGCCGCACAGCTTGTGGGATCTTAGTTCCGAGACCAGGGATCAAACCCGGGGCCCTGGCAGGGAGAGTGCCAAGCCCTAACCACTGGACTGCCAGGAGATTCCCAGGAAGATAATGTTTTGACTTGATATTGTAAAAATGTCCATTCTCCATAAATTAATCTATACATTTAATGTCATTCCCAACCTTGTAGAATTTATATTTTGGAACTTGACAAAATAGTTTTCTGCCTACTTGAAGGAACAAATTTTTGAAAAAAAGAAAAAGAAGGACGAGCATCTCCTATTAGATAGAACAATAAAGTACAAAACAGCGATAATTCAAATGGTGTGAGGATGGCACAAGCGTCTACAGGCAGAAAGATGCCAGAGCCAACATCATATCAGCATGTAGCTGTGACTAAAAAAAAGATGACATTCAGAGGGGAGAGGACAGGCTATTTCATAGATGACCGTGAGACAGTTGGAGATCCACAAAGAAACAGATTAGATCAAGGCTCACTTCATTTTCAAAATAAAATGTGGCTCTTTTAAATATTTCAGTGTAAAGAGTAAACCGTTAAGAGAACTCAGTTTAAATGCAAGTGAACACTTACCAGCTTTTGCAGTGGCAAGGGCTTTTTTATACATCCACACAACACCAGAATCCAAAGAGGAAAGCACTGATTGATTTGGCCAAAAACTTGTGTGTCAGAAACAACACCATGCACAAAAGACAAACTGTGGAAAATGTTGGCAACATCATTTTTCTCAGAGTCTGTGGTAGCAGTTGCCAAAATGCGTTAATATTCTTAATATGTAAAGAGCTCCTGTAAACAAATGAGGACAAAACCCCAAGGGCAGAGTGAATAGACAGCATGAATGGACATTTTGGAAAAGAAAAAATTCAAATAGCCAATACACATATGGAAAAAATATTGAACCTCATTAGTGATCAGAGAGATGTAAATTAAAGCAGCTACCGTGTACTGTATTTTGCTGGACAGATTTCCCCCCAGGATAAAGTCTGACATTGACAAAGATGCAGGGAAGCAGGTGATCTGCCATCGGATTCAGAAACTGGTGGGCAATTTTGTAGCGTGATGTGGCAAAATGTGTCAAAAGTTATAAAAGAAGGTATCAACTTTTAGAACTTTATCATGAGGATATTTCTGTGTACCTCAGGATGTACATATAGCACTTTTTAAACGATAGTTTTTGTCTGTTTTTCGGCCGCAGGCTGTGCAGCATGTAGGATCTTAGTTCTCCCACCAGGGATGGATCCCGCGCCCCCTGCAGTGGAAGCACGGAGTCTTAACCCCTGGACCACCAGAGAAGTCCCTAGATAATAGTTTTGGGTTTTTTTTTATAATGGAATGAAACTAAATGAGCAGCAGTATGTGGTTCATTAGCATTTGGCAGGTCAATTCATGCAATGCCTGGCAGCTACGAAAACTCCCAGGAGGGGAGCATTCTGTGACATGGGAAATATGCATGAAATGTTCTCACTATATGAACAGAACAGACTACAAAATAGTCTGTGCAGTGTGATTTTTCTCCACCCCCCCGCCCCCCCCCCAACCCCGCCGGCCAGGAGAAAAGATATCTGTATGTGAAGCCTGGAAGGAGATACACCTAAGTGTTAACAGTGGCTAGTTGGGGTCGGTGGTGTCACCGGTGACCAGCAGGATTATTTCAGCTCTTTAGTATTCCCACAGAGTGTACAACAATCATAAAAGACTCTCACAATTGGACTTAAAGGGTTAATGAAGATAAATCTTCTAAACCAGCTCCCCGGCCGATCCAAGAAGATGCCTGAGGGATTTCAGCCCCATAACGAGTTCACTTGGGAACAGAAACTTGAACTCGGGCCTCTTAATGCCCTGTTCGGGACTTGTTCTTAAGAAAAGTGGGTTTTTGTTTTGCCCTTGGTGGTTCCTTTTCTCTCATATCTGAGAAGCTCCCTTTAGGAAATAATCGGAAACTTGGAAGGAGCTGTAGCACAGAGATGTTCTTTTGGTGTTATTGGTAACGGTGCGAACGCCCAGCAGGTGAAGCGTCTGGTCGTGGGGCAGGGCTCAGCAAGGGAGGCAGCTCACTCGGTGGAATGTTACATGGCCAACGAGGAGGGGGGCCAACAGGAAACATACAGGTGGTTATAACACGGGATGGAAAAGATCAGGACAGAAGATACGTACGGTGTGATTATCATTACAAACGTAAGATTCAGAAGGGGATGTGATATGATGAGAGGAGCTGTTAAGTGAGGCGAGGCGGCTGTCAGAAACGTTTATCTTCTCTGACCTTAAAAGTTCCAGTCTTTGTATAAAGGTATGATGTTCCTTTTATAGTAGTTCCAAAAAAATCTGAAAAAGGAAACATAGGTGAGCATCTTTCCGCATTCTCTGCCTAGGGCTGGATTCTGGATGGCATCCCTGAAACTCGGGAGCAGGCTCTGATGATCCAGACCCTCGGGGTCTCCCCGAGACATGTCAGTGAGTAGCCCCACCCACGCCTGGAGAGCCCTCCCCCTAGACCTGCAGCCCCCGCGAGTGAGCGCTCCGCTCTGTGTCAGCGGCTCCCCGGTGCCCAGGCACCATTCACAAAGGGGGTCTGATGGGCCTGTGACCCAGCAGGAAAAAGGAGGACAGCACAGTCGAATTTTCCACGGAGCTAAATGCATTCGGGGCTTGTTCTGAGAAACGTGAGGTTTTGCTCTGACCCTGGTGATTCCTTGTTTCAGGAATCTCACATCTGAGAAACTCTCTTTAGGAAATAATCCCCAAATGTGGCAAAAGCGTCCTGCCCAAAGATGTCACGGAGTTATTGATGACACTGAAGCCTGTCCTCGGGTGAAGTGTTCAAGCGTGGGCTTCCTCTGTCCTGAGATTACGTGTTTGTGTTCTGACCTCTCTTTTAAGGCATTGCTGGGGATGGGAGATGGTGGTTGCTCTAATGTCTTTATACAGCAGCAGGTCGGTTGCCCACCACGCCTGGTTTTGCTTCTTTCCTCCTCTACCCAGTCGTGCTGAGCGCTCCAGACACGGTCCTGATTGAGAGAAATTTGGGGAAGAGAATCAACCCTCAGACAGGAGGTACAGCTGTCTCCACCTTCCCCCAACCACCCCGTGGGGTCTCACAGGGAATCCTAGTAACAGCCCTGCCCACCCCTCACTGAGCACTTACTCTCAGGCTTGGACAGCAGACAGACCCGGGTTTGTGGCCCCTGCCCCTTTCTAGCTGTGTGACATGGGACAAGTTGCCCAGTGTCTCTGAGACTCAGTTTTCTCACCTGGACTTGAGGATGAAAACGCCGAGCCCTGCCTTGTGATCTGATCACTGTGAGGGTGAAATGAGAGCCTGAGGATGGGAGCCTGGCACGGAAGAAGCACTCCGAAAGTCACGGCTGCCCTTACCCTCGCGCTGAGCATCACTGCCACTTTGTTGTTGTTAATAGCTACGGGGGAGCAGGCCCGGAGCCAAAGCCGAGTGCGGTGCTGCTGGCATGGGCGGACAAGCACCCCTGGGACCCGCAGGCTCTGCCCCCAGGTTGGGCGGGCAACTCTAAACGCGTCCCTCTTTCTTGCAGAGATTTATCACACCACCTTCGACTGGCCCTCCAAGTCCGAAATCCAGAACCGACTGATAGTGCCAGCGGGCATCTCGGAAGGGGAGACGGCGCGGAGGCTGCTGGAGTATCACAGGAACATCGTCAGGATCCTCCCCTCGTACCCCAAAATCGTGAAAGTCATCACTGCCGACCAGCCATGCGTGGACGTCTTCTACCAGGGTAAACCCAGGTGGACCCTCGACCCTTCTCATGCTGGTGTCACTTCTTCTGGCAGTGATGCCAGTGTCCAGTGTCCAGGGTGTGCCTGGGAGCCTGGGAGTCAAGTCACGGGAGGCCCAAGGTCCCTGCCCAGAAACGAGTCTGGGGTCCCTGGGAGCGTCGTCCTCTGAGACCCTGGGCTAATATTCTACAGCCCGCATGGTCAGGGAACTTGACGGTGACGGGGTGGGGCGAGGAGAGGTGAGGGCCGGGGTGGGAGGGACATGCAGCAAGAAGTCTTGCCCTGAGGAGGAAGGAGGAGGGAGAGAAAATTTATAAATATTCAAACAAACAAACGTACAAACCCACCAGCGCCACAAAACCCAAAAAACCACAACACAACTCAGGTGTCCTGAGCCCACATTGAGGGCAGGGGTAGGCAGTCGCATGCCGGGCACGGCCCTGCCGTTGGGAACAGTAACAGATGTTCACAGCAGCTTCCCAGAAATGGGCTGAAAGAGGCCTGTTTGGGGGTCAAGGGTGTGACCATTGAGTCCCGAGACTTTGGAGCCAGGTGACCTCAGCCCCACCGCACATCAGCTGCTCAGTCTGCAGCAACTCTCTTAACCCCTGTGAGCCTCAGTTTTGTCGTCCCCAAAATGGGAACAAAAATCCTTCCTTCCTCATGGACTTAGGAGAGGGCTCCATGAGATCCTGCAACGCAGGTATCCGCAGCCCTGAGCCCAGGAGCTGGTGCAGAGAACGGCTCAGTAAACATCGGACGTTGCTATCATCAGGATTCAACATGCGGTCCCGAAAGACAAGGAAAGTTGGAAGAGTTCTCCCCCAAAGCAGCTGCATTGATCATTTTTAAGTTTTTTAAAGTTATTATTTTCTTTTATTTATTTCATTTTATTTTTATTTTTGGCCACGCTGTGCGGCTTCTGGGGTCTTACTTCCCCGACCAGGGATCGAACCCGGGCCCTTGGCAGTGAAAGCACGGAGTCCTAACCACTGGACCGCCAGGGAGCTCCCTCATTTTTTAAAAGTCTTGCTGAGCTTCAGTTGTCTCCACACGCAGTTATGCCCTTCTGTGCGATGCCGGTGCCTGACACAATGAAAATACCTCCGCAGGGATTTTAAGACACTTGACGGTTTACGATGCCCTTTTTTGGTATATTCTCTCAAATCTCTTCAAGAGAAGTTTACTTTTGGTGGAGGTTGTTCTGAGCTCCCCCGACCGGCCGGCCCTCCCACCGGTCCCCACCTGCTGCTGGCCTTGTTGTCTGAGCAGCTTTGCTTTACGGAGGGGGAGAGCCAGAGCCGGCACAGCCTCGCTCTCCGAAGGGGGTCGGTATACGAGGGGGCATGTCTGGAGAGTGATGCTACTTTGAAAAAATGCCAGGCTTATGGATGCCTTATAAATTTCCAGTGATTTCGCATCTCGGAAGAGTCTTTAGTAGCAAACACTGCACTCTGAAGATAAACAACCACAACATTTATCTTATGCCATGATTCTGAATTTACACATTAATTACTTCCAAACTACTTAATTAAATTTAAAAGTTCATATGATCGTTCATAAAGAATTCATGCCTGAAATTGTAAATAAAAATGTGAGTGTCTGAATATTAATTATTATTAATTAATAATGCAGAGAGATAAATTGAAAATTGGAATGCAAAATTCTCTCTGTGTTGTTTTTTTAATATCTCTGCAGTGCGTCCAGCAACCACATATTTTTTTTTTTTTTTTTTAGTTTTCAGAGACACTTTAATATAATGAAGATAAGTCACAATCTGGGAGAAGATATTTACTAAACACATATCTGAGAGCAAGGACTTTTTCCATTGCTTTTTATATAAAGCACTCTTAATTCTCAATATAAATATCCAATTAAAAAATGGATTTGAACAGACACTTCATTTAAAAAGATATTTGCACATGAATAGACACTCAACATCATCAGCTATTACAGAAATGCAAAATGTGGCAAAAACCACGAGATTCAACTACACACCTACTAGAAAGGCTAAAATGTTTTTTTTTTTTTGTTTTTGTTTTTTTTTATTTTCTTTTTTTTTTTTTTTTTTTATTTTTTTTAAATTTATTTTTTATTTTTTATTTTTTTTTTTTTGCTTTATCACAAATTTAATCAGTTATATGTATACATATGTTCCCATATCCCCTCCCTTTTGCGTCTCCCTCCCATCCTCCCTATCCCACCCCTCCAGGCGGTCACAAAGCACCGAGCTGATCTCCCTGTGCTATGCGGCTGCTTCCCACTAGCTATCTACCTTACGTTTGGTAGTGTATATATGTCCATGCCGCTCTTTCACTTTGTCACAGCTTACCCTTCCCCCTCCCCATATCCTCAAGTCCATTCTCTAGTAGGTCTGTGTCTTTATTCCTGTCTTACCCCTATGTTCTTCATGACCTTTTTTTTTCTTAAATTCCATATATATGTGTCAGCATACAGTATTTGTCTTTCTCTTTCTGACTTACTTCACTCTGTATGACAGACTCTAGGTCCATCCACCTCATTACAAATAGTTCAATTTCATTTCTTTTTATGGCTGAGTAATATTCCATTGTATGTATGTGCCACATCTTCTTTACCCATTCATCCGATGATGGACACTTAGGTTGTTTCCATCTCCGGGCTATTGTAAATAGGGCTGCTATGAACATTTTGGTACATGTCTCTTTTTGAATTATGGTTTTCTCAGGGTATATGCCCAGTAGTGGGATTGCAGGGTCATATGGTAGTTCTATTTTTAGTTTTTTAAGGAACCTCCATACCGTTCTCCATAGTGGCTGTACCAATTCACATTCCCACCAGCAGTGCAAGAGTGTTCCCTTTTTTCCACACCCTCTCCAGCATTTATTGTTTCTAGATTTTTTGATGATGGCCATTCTGACTGGTGTGAGATGATATCTCATTGTAGTTTTTTTTTTTTTTTTTTTTTTTTTTTGCGGTACGCGGGCCTCTCACTGTTGTGGCCTCTCCCGTTGCGGAGCACAGGCTCCGGATGCGCAGGCTCAGCGGCCATGGCTCACGGGCCTAGCCGCTCCGCGGCATGTGGGATCTTCCCAGACCGGGGCACGAACCCATGTCCCCTGCATCGGCAGGCGGATTCTCAACCACTGCGCCACCAGGGAAGCCCCTCATTGTAGTTTTGATTTGCATTTCTCTAATTAGTAAAGATGCAACCACATATTTTTAAAAAGAATAATTAGATGTTGAGACCGTCTGGGGGATCATTACTTCTAATTAACTTGGTTATTTACTGTAAATTAAGCATCATTTGTAAGCAGGCTGCTTTGCCGGTAGTATTTGTGCTCTTCAGATGGGCTGGATCCTGGAAGGTCTGAGAATAAAGACAGCCTTGCTGTCTTTATCTTTATCTCTTCCTCCGGGTTCATCTCGCTGATGGAAAGTGTTACCCAAGGCAGTGGGCTTGGGAGGGTTGCCCCAGCCCTGCCAACTCTCTGTAAAATCGGGACAAGAAAAGCACATCCCTCGGGGGACTGTGCACGGATCAGATAAGATAAGGCTGGTAGAGTTTAGCTTAGCGGCGAATGCATCCCTGCCGTGAGGACGCTGGTTATCATCTTGACCTTGAAGACAGGTAACTTACCTGTGCCTTTAGCTCTAAAACAGAGGGGAATCATAGTATCTCTAATGACCCTTCCAATCAAAAAATCCTACAAAGATTTGAGAGTTCAAAATTTGCCCAGTGAACATATCCCAGTGGTTCTCAATTTTGCCCTCTTGCCACACCGGGGCATGTGACAATGTCTGGAGACATTTGTGGCTGTCACAGCTAGGGAGCGTGACAGCACCTGGTGGGCAGAGGCCGGGGAGGTGCCCCGACGTCAAGCACAAGGTTGGAAGACCCTGCGCACCTGTCGCGGGTTTCAGGATGGTGCCTGGGGACACCTTCCTGTCTTCAGATGGATTCCATCCTGGGCGAGCGGCCAACATGCTGACTTCAGGCACCCCGGCACCTGCGCAGGATGGTCCAGGGACCCGGGCAGGAGGCGGGGCCGGGGAGGGAGACCCCCTTTGGATGCAAGGGGGACTGAGGGGGAGGTAGCCCCGCCCTCGGCCTCAGCGGGCGGGCCGCTCCCGTCGCCCAGGTGCCGAGTGGCTGACTTTCAACGGCCTCCTCAGCCCGCTCGTGCCCCCTCCTCTACCCTCCGCTCTCGAGGGAGGTGACCTGGTTTGATGTGCAGTAGCTTTGGGCATCCAGTGCCCCCCACGGTGCATGCGCCTCAGCCCTGTCTCCCTACTTCTTTGTTCCTCAGATGCCAGGGCCACCCCGGGCCAGGGCTACACCTGCCCACTCCCGGGACCCATTTGATCACTGCCTCTCTGGAGACTTGCAATAAAGTTGGTGTCACTGGAGCGTGGCTGCAAATTATTCCCCACCAGTTCCGAAGGCCCTTAGAAGTCCCCGAGTACGAGGCCCCCGCGTGGCCTGTCGTGTTTATCAAAGCCCGTGTCTGACTCTAGGAGGTCGGCCTGGCCCCGGGGCTTCAGGGTGAGGCTCAGCCCGGATTCAATTTGGAAACACCCTAACCCGGTATTCAGTGTGTGTTCCGTGTGCCGGGACCAGCCCCCAACCACACAGCCAGCCGTCCTCGGACCAGGAGGGCAGCGCGGCCCCTGTGCCGTGTCAGAGGGACCCAGGGCAGTGCTGTGCTCGGAGGCTGGCTTCTGTGCCTCTCCTTGTCCCCTCCCGCCTTGGCGCCCAGGCCTGAAGGGTAATTCCTTCCCCGCAGCTTCACCCTGTGGTTACCCAGCAGATTCACAGGGGGTTTCCACGGAGCTGTAAAAGAGAGAAATATTTACTGCCGTTAAAAGAGCCCAGGCAGAGGTGTCGTAAGCTGGTTCCCTTTCTTTAGGACCCTGGTTTATGATCCTCACGTCCTCTCGTTCCAGCTCTGACCTACGTCCAAACCATCCATCGATCTAACGCCCCGTTCACCCCGAGGGTGCTGCTTTGCGGGCCCGTGGGCAGCGGGAAAAGTCTGCAGGCCGCCCTCCTGGCCCAGAAATATGGCCTCGTCAACGGTGAGTGCCCCGGCGGCCGCCCGGCTTCTAGAGCCTCCCCTGCTTCCTGCCCTCCCAGACCTTCCCGTGTTTCGGGAGCGGCGAGGAGATCGGCGTCACTTCTCTTTCTTGCTCTCTGCTGCGAGCAATTTTCATTTAATCCATCTCTGCAGGGATAAGGTTTTTGCCTCCCAAAGAATATGGCCCTAAAAACATTAACCAGTAAAAACACGCCCGCGGCCCACAGAGCTGGAACGTTTTCCGGTCATCATTTTTTACGTCCTTTGGCGCAGCGGTTTTTCTGTGCTCTGCCCCAGGGGCACCGCCGTCCTGCCCCCGCAGTCTCCCCAGAAGCCCAAGTTCTTGCATAATGTAGACCTGCTGTTTATTTATTTTCTCCGGTCTTGTTTGGTTCCCCCAACCCAGGTCAGTGTGTTTACAGGCAAACAGTTTCTGAACCGGAGGAAGACTTCTAGCTCAGCACAGTTTCAATAAATATTTTACCAGGAAGAGAGAAAATATTGAAATTAGTCCTCCAGGTCTTTCCTGGGGTGGTCCCGGATGGTCTTGGATGCCAGCCTGGTTTCAGGGGATAAAGGGCTGGAAGGGAGGCTGTAGCAGACACACAGCACTGGAGGGAGTTAAAGGCACTGACCCCCTCCCACTTCAGTGCTCCAGAAGCCTCAATAACCTCTACTTTATTTAAGCAGGAGACATGAGACCTACACCCCCAAATATAGAAATATGCATGTATACGCCCACAAATGATACATATACACCATACAGATATACATGTATACTGACATGCGCAAATATATACATACCACCCCAGAAAGATCAAGTTTTGAATAAAAATGCTTTTCAATTAGGTCTCCTCCGGCTTAAAATTCCAAAGCCACTGAGATTCCCAGCCAGGAATCAATGACAAATATCATACCCGTAGATTGAAGGTGGAGAACTGAGCAATTATTCTGACTAGTATGGAAAAAAAACACTAATAGTTGTATTCGTATTTTAGTAAAAATACTAAATAGTAGTATTCTTTTTTTTTTTTTTTTCTGTACGTGGGCCTCTCACTGCTGTGGCCTCTCCCGTTGCGGAGCACAGGCTCCGGACACACACAGGCTCCGCGGCCATGGCTCGCGGGCCCAGCCGCTCCGCGGCATGTGGGATCTTCCGGGATCGGGGCACGAACCCGTGTCCCCTGCATCGGCAGGCGGACTCTCAACCACTGCGCCACCAGGGAAGCCCTAAATAGTAGTATTCTGATTTAATTAGTATGGAAAAATCACCTGGATACTTTATGATAAAAAATGCTTTGCTTCTATCAACAGGTTTTTTTTTAATGGAATTATTCAAATCATTCCTTCTCCTTCCGAGTTTACCTCTTAAGAGTATTATAAGAATAAAATTCCAGCTGTGGTTAGGGATGACTTTGTAAAGAATGAGGCACAGTCTGCTTGTGGCCACACCCACATTTATTTAAGTGCCTGCACTTATTGTTATGTGAAGACATATGAAGAGTTACAGTGAGAAGAGCCTTAATGGCAGAGGGAGGGTCTGAAAAACACAACAGTGATACCTTAATATAGCGCACAGCTTAATTTACATGATTGGCACTGTGCCGAAGTTTATTTATGCAGACACTCCCATTCAAGAAAAGTATTTTTAAATTTAAATTGTTTTCAGCACACCAATCATAAAGAAATGAAATTACCTGCCTAGATTTTTCCAAAAATGAAAATAGAAAAGCTCACCATGGTTTTTGCTTTTGTAGCAGAAGAGCCATTTGGGGCCTCTTTTCAATAACTGAGCATTTGGAGACTAACTCAGAAAGTTGACATTTCTCAAAGGTGTTCTTGAGAAATACAAGACATCATGAGATTTCTGTAAACCTGTTTAGGGGACCTGTGGTCTGCAGAGGCAAGCATTGAGCTATCCTTTGGGGTCTCTCTGCAGAGGCCTGTCTGCACCCAAAGCTCCAGGAGCTGCCTGCCCAGCCCCCTACAGCCCGGCCCCCCTGGCCATCCCCTGCCTTGGGTCTTATCTCCACAACCTCTCGGTGGTGGGAATACATCTCCAAACAAATAACCAGCGTTCACTCCAACAAGGTTTATTGAAAGGCTCCTGTCTATAATTGGCAAGTATATAAACAGGCACAACCTTTTGGAAGATAAAGGCCACTACTGATTACCAGGCTAACTGTGCAAATCCTTTGGTCCAGTGATTTCACGCCCAGGACTTTATTCTGCTGAAACACTCCCCACAGTATTCAACAAGAGATGTGAAGGATGCATAATGAAAAATAAAGGCAACCCCAAACTCTGTTCGCAAGGGGATTAGTTAAAGTAAGCTCTGGGCGGCTATTAAAAAGAAACCTGTAAAGTGACTTGATGTCCGTGAGGTATTGTTACGTCGGGGCGGGGTGGAAAGCAAGTCACTCAACAGTGTTCAGGGAATGGTCTCTTTTTTTTTTTTAATTTATTTTTGGCTGTGTTGGGTCTTAGTTGCTGCACGCGGACTTTCTCTAGTTGCGGCGAGCGGGGGCTACTCTTGGTTGCAGTGAGCAGGCTTCTCATTGCGGTGGCTTCTCTTGCTGCGGAGCATGGGCTCTAGGCGCGCAGGCTTCAGTAGTTGTGGCTCGCGGGCTCAGAAGCTGTGGCTCACGGGCTCTAGAGCACAGGCTCAGTAGTTGTGGCGCACGGGCTTTGTTGCTATGTGGCCTGTGGGATCTTCCTGGACCAGGGATCGAACCTGTGTCCCCTGCATTGGCAGGCAGATTCTAATCCACTGCGCCACCAGGGAAGCCCGAATGGTCTCATTTTTGTTCAGAAAAGTGTGTTAGTCTATGTTCAAGAAAACAGCTGAAGGAACATCCATATACCAAACTGGTTATCTCTGTAGAATCACGTATTACACAATTCTGACTTTTTTTTTCCCCTGCACCGAGCATGAATTTTCTAACGAGAAACAGCCATAAAGCATTTTATTAAAATACTATTAATTTTACTCACTGAGTGCTTGCTATATGCAGTGCATGTTATTTGGTACACGGACAGGGAATATGTAGAAAGAGAGGCGCTTCAGGATGGAGGTGGGCCCTGCTGGGGGAAGGAAGGAGGTGGGGCGGGGCTCCTCCCAACACTGTCCCAGGTCATGTGTATCTAAAGCCTTAGTACTTGGAACCTCTGGGAAGAGCAGGCTGTTAACGGTACTGTCTTCATAGGGTCTTGCGGAATGCAGTGGCTACAGCCGGGAGTTTTAAACCATTCTTTCCTAATACAAACATTAATGTTACCCACTTTTCTCCAAACACTTCTTTAGCTGCATCTCACAACATTTTAATGCGTTGTGTTTTATCATTCAGGTCAGAATATTTTCTAATCTCCTTTGTGGTTTCTTTTTTGACCCATGTATTATTTAGAAGTGTATTGCTTACTTCCCAAATATTTGGGAATTTTCCAGATCTTTTTTCTTTGTTTCTTTAATTCTATTTTGGTCAAAGAACATACCCAGGCTTCCCTGGTGGCGCAGTGGTTGGGAGTCCACCTGCCGATGCCTGTGTTTCTGGAGCCCGTGCTCCGCAACAGGGGAGGCCACAGCAGTGAGAGGCTCGCGTACTGCAAAAAAAAAAAAAAAGAACATACCCTATATGATTTCAATCCTTTGAAATGTATTGATACTTTTTATGGACCAGCCTATGCTCTCTATTGGTGAATTCCATGTGCACTTGAAAGGAATATGTATCCTGGTTTTGTTGAATATTGTGCTCTAAGAATGTCAATGAGGTATAAGATGTTTGATGGTGTTGTTCATTTCTTCTGCGTTCTTAATGGTTTCTCTCTACTTGTTATTTCAGTAACTGAGAGGTGTGTTAAAATCTCCAACTCTTAACTGTGGATTTCTCTATGTCTCTGCCAGTCTTTGCTTCGTGTAATTTGAAGCTATGTTAAGTGGGTATACACTAAGGATCGTTATCTCTTCCTGATGAAATCATCCTTTTATCATTAGGAAATGCTCCTCTATCTCTCCAGTAAATTCTCAAAGTCTACTTTGTCTGATAAGTATATACTCTATTCTTTTTTTTTTTAACTATGTGTCTATATTCTAAATATGTGTCTTGAGTACAACATATAATTGGTTTTAAAAAAATTCAGCCTGACGTTTTCTGTCTTTTAATTGTTTAGTCCATTTCCATTTAAAGTAATTTTTTTATGGTTGGTTTCAAGTCTACCATTCTGGGTTTTTTGTCTTCTACTTGTGTTATCTGTTCTTTGTTCCTCCTTTCCTGCCAACTTTTGGATTGATCAACTACTTTTTCAGTAATCCATTTTATTTCCTCTGTTGCCTTTTTTGGCTATATCTCTTTGCTTTATTTTCTTTGTGGTTGCTCTAGGGCTTAACTATTATCCATTACTTATCACAGTCTATCTTGAATTAATATTATACCTCTTCATGTATAACACAAGAACCTGACAGCAGTGTATTTCCCTTCACCTTGCTCTAGTTCTTTGTGTAATTGTAGTCATACATTTCATTTCTACATATGTTATAAACCCTACAGTGTATTGTAATTATTTTTGCTTTAAACAGTCATTTTTTTAAGTCAAGATATGGGGGGAAAGAGCTTTTATATATACTCAATATCAACACTTTTCACTCCTTTGCTTAGATCCAAGATCCATCTGATATCATTTTCTTTTAACCTAAAGAACTTCCTTTAACATTTCTTGTAGTGCAAGTCTGCTGGTGAAATTCAGCTTTCATCTGTCTGAAAATGTCTTTATTTCACCTTCGTTATTGAAGGATGTCTTTGCTGCTTATAGAAATCTATGTTGACAGGGTCCCCCCCACCTTAACACTTTCAAGATGTCATTTCGTTGTTGCATTGATGCATTCCGTTGCATTGCTTCTGATGAGAACTCAGAGATTATTTTTATCTTTGTTCTCCTATATATAAAGCATCTCACTCCCCCCCATAGCTGCTTCTAATATTTTCTGTTTAGTTTTCAGAAATTTAACGATGATGTACCAAAGTGTGGTTTACTTTATTTTGCTTGGGTATCAGAATCTTGGATCTGTGGGTTGATATTTTTATCAAATTTTGAAATTCTCCTTCCATAATTTTCTCAGATATTCTCTCTCTCTCTCTCTCTCTCTCCCCCCACCCCCTTTCTGGAACTCCAGTTACATGTATGTTAAGCTGTTTGCTATTATCCTCCAACTCCCTGAAGTTTTATTCCTTTTCTTTTTTTCCGGTCCCCTCCCCACCTTCTCTTTGCTTCAGTTTGAATACTTTCTAGTGCTTGTTTTCATGTCTTCAGATTCACTGATGGCAGCCCATCCAGTGATGTTTTCCATTTAAGATATTGTATTTTCCAGTTCTGGAAATTCCATCTGGTTCTTTTTTATAGTTTCTATTTCTCTGCTGAGATTCCCCATCTTTTCATTCATTTTAATTATCTTTTAAAGTTTAAACATTTTCATAATAGACATTTTATAGTTCTTATGTCCGAATTCTGATATCTGTGTGATCTCTTGATCTGATTCTATGGCCTGTTTTCTCTCCTCGCAGGGGTCGCATTTTCCTGGTGGTGTTTTTGTTTGTTTGCCTCTCAAGTAGTTTTTTATTATATGTTGGACATTATGGTTCTCACAGTCTTGAGAGTCTGGATTGTGTGATCCTGCTTTGAGAATATTGCATGAAAAAGAATGGAGTTCTAACAGGCAGTTAAATAACTGGAGGACCAACTTGACCCCACTGAGGCTTATTTTTAGTCTTTGTTACTATGGGATTAGGGTAGGATTCCCCTAGGGCTCGTGTATCCCTACACCTGAAGCATGGCCTTCCTGGAGTCTCAGCTGCGTGTCTGGGGTGTTGAGAGAGACCTCTCACTCTGGCTGTCAGATGCCACTCAGTTCCCAGCTTCCCCGTAGCTTTGGTCTCCCAGGCCCTGTGGAGTCTCCCCTGCACACGTGCAGTTTTGCATTGACTAGTGACTCAAGTAAACCCTCATGCAGATTCCCGAACCCCTCCTGAGCCCCTCCCCCCTCCATTATTCTGTCCAACATGGTCCAGCTGCCGCAGGGCCCCAAACTCCAATCCTTGTTTCCTGCTGCTGTGTTTGGGTCCCACTTCTCCCGAGCCGTGGTTTGGAAAGTGCCCATAGGTCGAAATCCAGGACGAGTGAGGGTCTCACTTGGTGTGTATCCCTTCTCTCAAGGATCACAGCCCGTGCCTGTCTTGTCCAGTGCCTGAAAAGAGTTGCCTCTTATATTTTGCTAAGTTTTATGGCTTTTTATGACAGAAGGTGAATACGATACCTGCACCTCCCTCCTGTCCTGAACTGGAAGCTAAGCCTAGGTTTGATGTCACACGGACCTGGGTGTGAATCCCAGCTCCACCACTTACTGGCTCCGTGACCTCGGACAGTATACACAGCCTCTTCAGTTCTCAGTTTCCTTATCTAAAAAGCAACAGTTTGTTGTGAGGACTGGATAATACAAAGCATGCCTAGCATGGTGCTTGGTGTAGCTAAAGGTCTCAGTAGCTGACAGCCTTTATTAATCCTTACGTTTCCCTTAGTGAGCGAAGCTGCCAGCCGCTCTGGATACGATCACTGCCGTCACACAGTGAATTAACATGTCATTACGGAAGAATACGTCTTTGGTGGTGGTCATTGTCTTAAACATTCACTTTATGCAGTTAATTTTAGGATTGGTTTTGGTTTCTTTAAGTCAGGAAGTAAAGGCCTTAGCTTTAAAGTTAAAGTTAAAGAAAAGTAAGACTGTGCAATTACCAACTCATGAAAACATGGCTGGACCCTTCTGGCTTTGGCTGTTAAGGTTTTCATAGCCAAGGAGAGGGCAGCTGTGTTCACTGACACGCCCTGTGTGTTGGCCCCGGCTGGGGTCTAGAGACACAGTGGTGCTTGTGACAGGAAGGCACCTGTGTGTCTCTTTGTGGTAGAAACTGATGATGTCTGTGGAGCCGTCATCCCAGGGGGACTATGGAAACAAGAAGCGTCCCCACCCTCCCCTGCGTGATAACAGCGTGAATGTGGACGTCACGCAGGTCCACGCGGTTCTCCGCCAGAATGTTCACTCTCAACACCCTCCGGGGCTGGGCCAGCAATCCTGGGTGTCGCCGAGGCCCTGCGGGGCCTTCTCTGGTGGTGACATTCCCTGTTATGTCTTCTCCACACCGTCCATTTTTAATATGTTCTTTGCCAAATGCATTCTTTTTCATTCCGCATCTTCCTCCTCGGCTTCTTTTTTATTTCTTTTTGATACTTACTTTCACTTGGACACACACCCACACTCAGAAAAACCCTTTTATATTTTTTTCAGTGACCTTTTTTTTTTTCTCCCGCAGCAGGCAGCACTGGGGGGCGGGGGCGGTTCTTTTTTCTTCTTTTTTTCTCATTATTCTATTTAAAATTTAACGGGCGTCTTTCTGTTCCTCTCTCCTCTAGTCTGCTGTGGGCAACTGCTCAAAGAGGCCATGGCAGACAAGTCCAAGTACGGCGAGATGATCCGGCCCTTTTTCGAAAAGGAGACCGCAGGTAGGCCACACTTGCCGTGACTGCCACGACCTTCCAGGCTCTGAAGAGAGATTCCCCTGTGTGAGGCTTGCTGGGCACGTGGGGGCCCAAACTGGGGAAAAGAACCAGGGAATGGAAATTGGGCTTTCCAGCAGGCAAAGGCTCTGGTTTTGTTCCCTGGTTGGTCCCCTTGGCTTCCAAGTGAGGGGGAGGGGTCTGTGGACATGATGCATTTCACTGGTGGTGTGGAATGTTCCTGGTTCTCAAGAATGCTTGCTTTCCATAACCGATAACGCTTAAAACTGGGAGCCAGGGGGGCCTTCCCTGGTGGCGCAGTGGTTAAGAATCCGCCTGCCAATGCAGGAGACACGGGTTCGAGCCCTGGTCCGGGAAGATCCCGCATACCGCGGAGCAACTAAGCCCGTGCGCCACAACTACTGAGCCCGTGTGCCACAACTACTGAAGCCCGCGCGCCTAGAGCCCATGCTCCGCAACAAGAGAAGACACTGCAGTGAGAAGCCCGCTCACTGCAATGAAGAGTGGTCCCCGCTCGCCGCAACTAGAGAAAGCCCACATGCTGCAACGAAGACCCAGCGCAGCCAAAAATAAATAAATAAATACAATAAATTTATAAAACAAAACAAAACCAAAAAAACCCTGGGAGCCAGGAGAGGCCATAGTGCAGCCCACCTCCTTCATTAGTTGGTGTACAGAAAAATACCATCGGACAAGATTCCAATTTAATCAGCAGTCAGAAGCTAGAAGGTTCAGACAGCTTTGCAGATAGGGAGGACTGACCAGCCATTGGTCCTCAGGGGAGGCTGGACCAGATCATCTTTCCAGACCCCTCTGTGACCTACGCTCTGAAAGCATCCCCCAGATCTGACCCCCAGGAAGGGCACCACTGAGACCACTCTCTCCAGTCTCCTGAGTCCACAAAGGAGCCACGGAGAAGTGACCGAGGTCCTGAGGACCCCGTCCCCGGGGCAGTGCGTTTCCCACGCCCTCCTCTTCCACTCTTACGTAAAGGGCTGTAGCTCCTCTGTGCAATCAGTCCAGGCTCGTTATCAAGTCTGACATGGACAGGTACTTGCTGTGAAGACAACCGACCCAGAGAGGAGGGGCCGTTGTGATGGGCAGTGCGTGGGTTGTGAGGACGCCCTCCCCTTCTCCTACCGTTTTCCGGATGGAGTCAGCTGACTAGGAGGCGTGGGACAGGCCGCTTGCTCCTGACCTCAGCCCGAAGAGCCCCCCAGGAAGGATGTCCCGCCTGGCCCTCCCAAGGCCCTCCTTGAGGTGTTCTAGTCTCCAGGGTGAAGTTCAGGTGAGGCAGCATGGGATCCCTCAGGCACAGTGATCTGCGTGGTGAGCCACGATGATCTCGGCGGGCGCGTCTGTTCATTCCTGCGTCACCGGGGTGGTGAATAGGATGATGTGTGAACAGGAGCCCTGGGCGCCAGTGAAAACCAGTGCCAGCTTTGGTGCTTCCCTGTCCGGTTCAGATCCCGCTGCCCTCCACCCCGGCCACGTGGCCCAGGCCTCCCAGTGGCGAGATGGAGACAGAAACCCCGGGTTGCAGGGTTGCCGTGAGGACGGGCTGGGGTGTGCGCGCCCAGGGGTGGGAGCAGCAAGCAGGCGCCCCCTCAAGCACACTTGCCCTCCAGCGAGGCCAGCTCCCCCTTTACTGGGGCAGGAGGGTGGGGGGGTTGATGAGCACCCCAAAGAACATTTGTTGCATAAATGAGGGAATAGGATAACGAGTTAATAGGTTTATGTCATTGTAAACGTTGCTGCGCAGTATTCCATTGCACAGACTGGAGGGTAATTTGTTTAATTCTCCACGAGAAAGCATTTTGTGCTTTCTCGGGGAGAAAGAGAGACGATGACCAAGCAGACGAGGCACTGTTGACAGTGGGTAAATCTCTGACAAGGGGACGCAGAAATTCCTTGGGTCTTCTTGCAACTTTCCTGTACTTTTGAATTTTTTTTCAACATAAAAAGTTACGGAGAGTAAATATTCAGGTGGTTTCCATATTTGCACTCCTTCAACAATCCTATGATGCATCCTCTTGTACTGGCACAGGTTTGCAGACACCCCTAATTATCGTAGGATAAATTGATGCCTGGGACCCATGAGCGGGTATGACTTGTGACACTGAAGTAAGGTATCCCCCTCCCAGCTGTGTACGGAACGCTCGAGTCCTCCACGGCTTTGCCATCTCTGGGTATTGCCAAGTTATTTGTTTTCTATCGTGGCTGAAACAAACTTAGTGGTTTAAAACAACACAGATTTATTATCTTACAGTCCTGGAAATCAGGAGTCCTAAAATCACGTGTTGGCAGGACTGCATTCCTTCCTGAGGAATCCCTTGGGGAGAATCTGTTTCCTTGCCTTTTCCAGCTTCTAGAGGCCCCTTTCTCCATCTTCAAAGTCAGTAGTACAGCATCTTCCAATCTCTCTCTCTCTCTCTGACCCCTGAAAATAAACCCAAGGAGCCTTTTCACTGGTGGGCAAGAGGCAGAGTTGTTTAGGGGTTTTATTTTGTTTTTTTTCTTTTTTTTTGGTGTATACCTAGGAGACGGTGCAAAATTCCCAATTTCCTATAAAGTGAGCGAGACCCTGGTAGCTTCGATCTTCAACGCTTCGTGCTAAATTTTTCCCTCTGCGACCTTCTCTTTAATTAGACAATGTAGCTCTATACTTTTGCACTTCCTACAGAATTAAAGACACAACAACCACCAATATCATATCTTCCTAACAGAAGCAATAAATTCTGTCATTTCACTAAACCTGATCTCACAGGGATAACAAAGAATGCATTTACATTCATCACCACTAACAGGGGCTCATTAGTGGGCTGTGGAGACGCTGCCGAGAGAACCAAAGTGCTCGGCTGGCAGGACGAGCTCGGGAACCACCCGGGTCTGGCCGCCCGCATCACCACCAGCGGAAACAGGACCAAAATTTAAATGATTCTCCACTGAAGCCGGGTTTGAAAACGAGGTCAGACTGAACCCGGAAGCTCTGCGTGGCCACCTCGCATGACAGCGGCTGGCAGCTTCTGGAAGCCAGCATCGCTGGCATCTGGCATCGGGGTCTCAGGTGCAGGTGCAGATCTGGGGGTGGGAATCAACCACATCACACCTGAGTTCTGAACGCAGTAGGAGACAGACCCAGGGTCTGCTGGGAGCATCGGATGGAGAACGTGGCAGGGATCCGAGGACACAGTTGGGCTTCCTAACGTGACCCCCATCCCCCAAGTCCAGGCCTGGGGACCAGCCAGTTGGGATGCAGAGGTGACACCTTACAATAAACGGCCACACCCCGACGGTGAGGATGGGGAGAACAGCCCAGGCCTTCCCCAGGAGGAGCCCTGAGTAGGGGCTTAAACGGGAAGGGAATCCCTCTACACCAGGGGCGAGGGCCTGCCAGCTGGAGGGTGGGAGCTGGAGGGACAAGGCCCGTCGGATGAGTGATTCTCCTTTCCGGAGAAGAGTGAGGCAGGGTGGAGGCAATACATCCTCCCAGCACTGCCCTGGATCAGAAGGTTCTTCCCGAATCCTCATGAGCAGCGAGGCATGGCCCTGAACGCTTTCAGCCCGTTGACAGAATTTTCTGGGCGAAGGAGACACGGCTGCCTCTCCGCCTTGTGGGACCATCAAGGCAATGCAGATTTCCCTTCTCAGAACCCTGGGCGTGTTTCGGACATCTCTGCTGGGTGTCAGCAGCATTCCTGGGAAGCCCCTGCCAGTGGTTTGCGCGTGAAATCCAGAAGGTTCCAGAAATCCTACAAGGTTCAGGGAGCTCATCTAAAGGGGCAGAGATTCTTGTAAGGACATAGCGGCCTCATCCCCAGGGGCAGAGCCCCAGCACTTCGGAGCTGGCGGATGTCACTGCCCTGCAGCCAACCTAGTGTAGAAACCGCCCCCCTCATCACCCCCGCTGAAGGCAGGCAGTGCCTTTCCGGGGGCTGGACCTCCTCCACTGGGGACTCTGCCCCGTGCTCCTGGCCGCTGGCTGACTCGGCCTCACCCGCTGCCCGTCTCTCTCTGGGATCCCTGCCCTCTCTCCATGTGCCTCGGAGCTGCAAGCCCCAGCGACGGGCAGCATGGTTATCACAGTGCATCCCGGCCACCCTCACAGTCCCTGCCGCCACCAGCAGCTCAGAGAAGAGATCCAGATGCCATCTTCCCCCCAGGGAGCCACTTCCTCTTATTTCCCCCCTGCGGGGCCTCATGATGTGATGTCCCAGCCGTGACCTCTGCAGGCTCAGTTATGTTCTTTTTTGTCCTCACCGGTGCTGCCAACACCTCCTCCTTTCAAATCAGCAGCAAAATTAATAACTGTTCCTTTCCCATCTTTCCACATTTACTGGGCAAAGGACTCCAGGGCCCCGTCTTAGCTCATCCTAAATCTCTTGATCCTGGGCTTTTGGCGGCCACTCTGGATGCTGTGGGGAGATGCTTATTCCGAGCTCCGGATTTTGAGATACATAGGTCTGACCTCCTAAACTCGTTCCGACTTGAGCTGCGCTGAGCAAATTTATTCCCTGGGCTCTGTGCGGTGCTCCCAGCGTGGCCACCTCCCCGGCAGCCACGGAGCGGGGTCCGCCGACGACCCGCAGGGCCAGGCCGCACGTCATGCAGGCTTGACGGCCCGGGAGCTCCCGTCGCTTTTACGTGGGTGCAGAACACGTACAAACTCTTCTGGGCCTTTGGAAAAATAACTTCTCAGCTGCTCGTATGCCATGTAAAGTCCCACGGTCGGTGCTGGTGAGCGCTATGGCCAGTGGGCACTAGGGCCATGCGTGCAGTTCTTGTTTTCTCCCCCAAATCAGGCAAAGGAGCAGCTAGAGTTCAATTCTGTCCTTCAGTCACCAGTGAGTCACAGTGGCCACCACCTCCAAATGATGTGCCCTGAGCCTTCTCTGGGCTTCATTCCTACCAAAGGGCCTTCTGGAAGGTGAGACTCCTTAACCCTCAGGCTGCGGAGCTTCCCAAGGAAGGCAGCCCCCTGTCTTTGCCCATTGGAATGTCTCATTTCCCAAGTTTCACTTAGTACAAAAACCAACCCTTCTCATGGGCCTCAACTCACCCCATCAGAAGGAAGTCTGCATTGCTTTATCTTTAGTCCTTCTCCTGGGAATTTCGGCCATAACTTACGGTCCCATGGCTGTTGGCAGTAGGTATAACCTCATTCCAGATTGCTGGGTCTAATTAGTGGTACACCACCGTCTCTTTGCTTCAGAAGGGTTGCCTTCTACCCGGCTCTGGCCATTGTTTTCATTCTCGAATGTTGCTTGCGCTTTCTCTGGAGCCCGGTGACCCAGGGGAGATATTAAAACAGCCAAAGGCATATTTTGTCCTTGTTGGTTTAAGTCTTTGCTCTAAGTGTGTGAGATGCTTGTCTAGATCCGTCCCCACTGCGCTCCGAACGTGCTGGGATTGTCAGGTTGGGGGACCGCTGGCGAGGGCATGTCCCCGGGGTGGGGTTTTCAGGTTAGACCCTAGCTTTTCCCATCTCCTGTCTCTCTAGGAGCGGAAGGGAGAACTGTGCACCCCAGCACCTGCCAACCTGGCTCACTGGCCAAGTTACAGGGAGCTCCTAAGTCACTTCACCTCTGTAACCAGCCCCTGCCAGCACTCCAACAGCTAGAGTGATTCAATTAAAAAAGGCCCAAATTCCTTGGTGCACACGCCACACATATACTGACTTTCAGCTGAGAAAACAGCTATTTAATTGGCGTAATAACTTTCCCCTGAAAGCGCAAGTCCTGGTGTGTAGAAAAGGTAATGCGGAAGACAGATCATTACCAAGCGTTACCTGTGCCCCCTCCCGTATACCCCATGTCTCTGAAATATTTCTATCTGGAGAAGGTCCCTCATGGCCTAATAGAACCTGAGAAGAGGTGGGAGATTTGAGGGAGATTCCAGACTCTAATTTGCACCCTTTCTGGTAATGAGACCTCACCACAGCCAAGGCAGCCATCGGAGCACAAACAAGCCAAACCAGCCCCAAATTGGCATGATTATGAGCGTTTTCGAGAGCCTTCCATGAGTCCATATCCCAAGAGGCATGGATCAGAGCTCAGCCGAAGTGCTGCCTTTTTTTTTTTAGGGGGAATTAATATTCTCATCACTAAATGCACGCCAAAGATTTGACAATACACCAGCTTTTCTCCTTTGTTAAAACCTTGCAAAGAGTTGCTGAGTTGAAAGACAAAGTAAATCTTCCCATCCGAGGAGGTAAGCGGAATGCTATTTCTTGTTTTTTAACAGTGCGGCCTTGGTGAGCTGCAAGCTGTCTTACTGCAGAGGGGAGACCCCGAGGGACCCCAGCCCGTTTCCAGCAAGTCTTTGCATGTGGTGTGTTTGTACCAGCTGAAGACAGCGCATGACTCTCTAAATAATTTACCAGTTGATTAATAGACTCACAGGGGTATAATTAGAAGAGGGAGAGACAGTGGGTACAGTAACCGGTACAGTGCTTGGGGGAACAGGAGCCTTTATTTTTTTAAAGAAACTTTCTAGGGTGCTGGGCGTTTGAAGATAACTTGGGAAGAGCTCAGTGCCTCTTCTCTTTTGAAGTGGAAATAGGACAGTTTGAATCCATCGAGTTTAATTTTTCACAAGCTTTAGGGGCCCCGCAGTGCAACTCCCTTTTTATTATTGAAAAAACTCTACATTTTTCTTTCATTTTTCCGCACACACGCGTGCGTACGCGCATGCACTCCAAGCAGTGAGTAATAAACACATTAATTTACTCTTTTATCCAGCATGTATTTTACGCACTGCACCTCCCCCGGATGTGTCCCCACACGTCCCCTTGGTGCCCCCATCCAGAGCCCCACTGTCGGGCTGCCTATCGGTTGATGAATGGACACCCCTGTAATTTATGCATTTTGAAGGCACCCTCACCTTGCGGTCTGACAATGCTTTTGAAGTAGCTCCTTTTTTCCAGTCAAACTTTTGACTTTTCCACTGGGACTACTACAAAGGTTTCCTTCTGGAAACTAGGTAGGAGTCTTCCTGCTGAGACGGCCCAGCAGAAGCAGTGGGTCTCAAAGTCGGGGTGCGTTGTGAGGGCCAGAGGCCTGTAATGAGGACAGCTGTAGAAAGCTTTATCAACAGGTTTGCGCCCCTAGAGGGTCCAGCTCTCAGTTTGTAAAAACTAGACTTTGATTGCAAAAGCATCATTATTAAAATGATGCTTTGCTGGGGCATCAGCCAAAGGTCTGTGGCCAAAAGGTTGCAAAGCTATCTGTTCAGTGGCCAGAGCAGTGGGGAAACTGAGGCAGTGAGGGGCTGTCAGTTCACTCGTGCATCTGGTCAATGAAGCGTCTCTCTCCCCGCAAGAGTGGGGCCTGTCTACTGTTGCCGTGTCGCCAAAGAGGGGCAGCTCAGCTGTTCTTCTTGGGCTGAATGTTCATCGGGGGCTTGCTGTGTGTCAGGCGTGCAGATCACGAAACAGAAGGGGAGCCCAGAGGTGCAGGGTGTCCTTCTCCAACCAAAGCTTCTGGAAGCATTTCCCCTCCACGGGCAGCCCTGGTGGTTTCCAACCCACTCAGCTGTGAAATCGTCTTCGACAGGCCAGGCCCCAAGGCCCAGCCTTCTCCTCCAGCTAGGAGGTCTCCCTGCGCAGCCGTCTGGCCAGCCCCTCACGACCCCCTCCAGGCAGGTGCAGCTCGAAGTCCCTTCCCCTCTCAGAATGCCCCGGAGGGGGGAGCTGACACCGGCTTTCTCCTCGGGCTGGGAGTGAGGCCTGAGGTGTGGAGGGGAGGCTGCCCTCGGTGACCTTCTGCGGCCCCTACACCTCGGACGGTCGCCACGTCCCTGGAGACCTGCCGGGGTCTGTCAGCTAGAAGGCAGCGCTGCAGCTTCCCCATGGGGCACATGGCACAGCTGTGATCGCCGGGGAGGGGAGTGCGGGGCCCATGCCTTCCAGCTTTGCCCTGAGCGAGAAGGGGGCTCGGGGTAGAGCGAAGTGGGGGGGTGCGATGGGGCAGAGAGACGCAGGAGGCAGAGGTGAGGGAGAGAGAGTACAGAGCGTAAAGGAAGTGCCCGTGCCCTTCCCTCCCACCCGTCCTCCCCGGGGCCTGCTCTGGGACCCAGGGGAGGGGGCGGGGAGAGACACCTCCCTCTTCCTCACCTCTCACCTGGCCTCCATTTACCCCAGCTGTGACCTTGGCTGCTAGAACTCTGATCTCACCACCCTCTCTCCACTCGGTCTCGGTTAGGTTACCGGGAGGTAAGAAGGACCTCGTCTGGAACCCCTCCCAGCACCTCCTGCCGCGGGCTTCTGCTTCTGCTCTGTCTGCCCCCCAGTCCCCATGGCCAGCGTGGCTCATACCAGGAGCTCAGCTAGTGTTCGTGGGTGAACGAACGATTTCACAGCTGAGCGCCCAGCACGTGCCCTGGGACAGTGTGGGGCGGCAAGAGCAGGCAGGCACGCCCTGTGGCGTCGGGGCCCAGAAGCTCCCCTCTGCTGCCTGCATTCCTGTGTAGGTGAGACCCCGTTTGTCTCGAAGGAACAAAGGGAGAACAGGCCATAGAAGGCAGGAGGCAGCCTGACGGGTTTCTAGACAGGTGGCCAGTGACGGTCACTCCTTGACAGTCAAGGGGGCGGCTGCAGGTTTGGGCTGTGCGATCACCCCTTGATTCCAGTTCAGTTTCTGCCACTGCCCAGCTGCGTGACCTTGGGCAAGTCACCCGACCACTCAGAACTACGGTTTCCTCATCTACAAGGGTGAGCTTTTCACAGTATCAAAGTCATGGCTTGTCAGGTACCTAAATGAAAATGTGTCTGTAAAATGTTTAACACTGTGCATGGCACATGATAGGCCTCTTATTGGATACTTACCAGTATTATTATTAATAGTTATAGTATTTTCATTGTCGTAATTGTAGGAGAAGTCACGGTAGTAGTAGCAGGATTGTTGGGTAGACGGATGTTTCATATGCGGATTTTTTTTGGTATCATATTCTCTTCCTGTGACTAATGTCAGCTTTGGGTGCCTGGTCCCTATGGTCACCAGGAACTGGCAGAAGCCCAGTCTGCTCCACGTCTGGGGCTCAGTTATCTATTGCAGCCACCCTGCAGTGTGACAGCATAAAAGGACATCTGTTTCATTATGCTCCTGATTTCGTGCACTGGGATTTCAGGCAGGGTGTGGCAGGGACGGCTCCACCCCACACGGCCTTGGGCCTTACTTGGCCTGGCTTGAACAGCTAGAGGCAACTGGGCCGGCTCCTCTGGGGCCTTACATGTTGTTCTCGGTTCTGGTGTCAACCTGGTTCCTTGGTTCTTCTCCCTATTGCATCTGCTGGGGCAGGATTCTTCATCCCCATGCCTGGGGCCTGGAGTGAGATGCTTGGACCGTCTGGGGCTGGTCAGACCTCTCTCTGTGCAGCCTCTCCACATGGCTAGCTTGGGCTTCCTCCCAGCCTGGCGGCCTCGGGTTGGTCAGCCCCCCTTATGTGGTCCTAGCTTCCCCCAGAACAAGCATCCCAAGGAGGCCCAGGGCGGCAGTGGTGGATGGGGTGGAGGATGAGGTAAGCTATGTCTTCTGCTGAGCCAGCCTCAGAAGTCCCAGAATGAACTGCCATCAAGCTAGTCAATAAGACTAGCCCAGATTCAAGGCGGGGGTGGGGGGGCTAGAGTCCCCTCTCAGCGGTAGGAGTGGCCACCTCTAATCTGCCACCCTAGGGAAAGCTTGCATTGAACGTTCTGGTTTGGTTCAGGATTGGCTGCATCCCGTGACTCGGTGAGGCTGAACCCAGATGGCCTCATGGGTCCTCGGAGCTGGGGGTGGCCTGACTTCAGACATGCCGCGTAGGGGCTTTCAGGGAGCTCAGAGAACTGAGAGTCCAGTTCTCTTTTAAAGAGGAAGAAACCCCAGCTGGGAGGTAAAGTCACTCGCCCAAGGGCACGCTGCGAACGAAATGCAGAATGGAGGGCAGAATTCATGCTGTTTCTTCCCCTGAAAGGCAGGCAGAGAACAGAGGTGGAGCAGGTGGCCCCAGAGCCTGATGGCCTGGGTTTAATTCTGGGCTCCATGACCTATTAGTGTGTGGCCTTGGGCAAGTTACTTCCTCTCTCCGTGCCTCAGTTTTCTAATCCGCAAAATGGGGTTGTTATGAAGATTACATGAATCAATACTTGTATTAGAGAAAATACATGCTCAGAACAGAGCTGAGCTCACAGTAAGCACTATGGCACACATGCTTGTTAAGTAAATAGGCCATCGCGTCTTTTTGACCCCAGAATACGGGGCTTATGGTTGTTTCCTGGTTTCCCAGTAGTTGCTGATTTTCTCCTCACAGATCACGTGGGCAACGGCATTCTCGCTGCCCTTGAGATGTGGGCGGAAGTAACTGGTTCTGAGCCCCGACTTCATTAAAATGGAAGGAAAACCGTGCCCCTTAAACTCTTTGATCCGCAGTGTACTGTTAATGTTAATACTCTGCACTTTACAACAGTCTGGTCCGCATCTGGACTGCTGGCCTCTTCTCATTTTCCACTGAAAGATGTAAAACTGCGTTTTAAGATTAACTAATTACCAAATCGTTATACACAGTGTGTCTAAGTGAGCATTTTTATTAAAAGTCTTATTAATTTACTAAGGGAAGCCCCATTTATTTACAGAAGAATGGTTTTGTTTTTGAATTTTATTTTATTTTTTATACAGCAGGTTCTTATTAGTTCTCTATTTTATACATGTTAGTGTATATATGTCAATTCCAATCTCCCAGTTCATCCCACCACCACCACCCCACCCCAGAAGAATGTTTTTAAATGTTTTTTTTTTTCTCATCTAAAACCTCATTAGCAAGAGAAGCCCAAGGGCCCACTGCTGGAGAGCCACCTCTCAGCTGTGAATGGGCCAACAGTCTTGGCACCTCAATCTTATCTTTGCTTTTGGCCCCAGTAGACGTGGCAGAGAGGGGAGTGATAGAAAGTGGGTAGCCGCTCACCGCGGGATGACCAGCCTCCTGGTTCGTAAGAGTCCCAGGCCTAATGTACTCTTCTAGACTTGAAAAAAAAGCCAATATTAAAAAATTGTCAGCAACTATAAGAAGAAAATTTCCTGTTGAAACCCATTTGCTAATTGTGGCGGGAAATAAAACTTTTATTTTATTTATTTATTTTTTAAAAAATATCTGTTTATTTATTTGGCTGCACCAGGTCTCAGTTGCAGCACTTGGGATCTAGTTCCCTGACCAGGGATCAAACCTAGGCCCCTTGCATTGGGAGTGTGGAGTCTTAACCACTGGACCACCAGGGAAGTCCCAAAAACTTTTAAATTATTTTTAAAAAATTGTTATTTCCTCGCACCATTGTCTGCCAAGAAGATTTAAATGTTGTTGTTAAGTAATAGAGATGTTAGGATACAGACTTTTGGAAACTAAAGAAGTCTTAAAAGACATCCGTTCCATCTTGTGCCTGGGAAGCACTGGCTAGCCAAGGCAGGCACTTGGCCGGGGGAAGTGACTTGAGTTTACGAAGGAGGCAAGCTCTCCCAGGGGCTTGCTCCCCCCGCGAAGAATTGTGGAGTACAACCAATTCGAACAAGCTGGTTTCTCCTTGTCATCTGCTGTACAGGTTTTAGAAATGTTCTGTTTATCGTTTTAAGCGCTCACTTGGGGCGCAGGATCCATGGTTGACCAGCAGGTGGCAGTAAATAATAAACAAAGAGCGTCGCTAATGGAAAGCCTGGCCCGAGGTCCTGGCACTGTGGCACTGCAGGTCCTTGTAAGACACTCCTGATTCCTGGTTACAGCAGAGAGGGGGGCTTGCAGGCCTCAGCTGCCAGGAATCAGTGTCATCCGAAGGGTAACGGTCTCCCAGAAATGGTGGAGTTTAGCTTTCACTGAATTACAGTGATAGTAAGTCGGGGCCCGGAAGAGCCCAACCCATATCCTGGGTCAAGCCCCCAGCCATATGGGGAAGAGACAGATGTGGGGGGGCAATGGGAGCCCCATTTCTCTGGAGCATCAGTATGCATGAGATGGAAATGAAAAGCAGAAACAAGAGCAACCCCTCTTTCTCCTCCGCAGCTGGGTTCCTTTCCAAGACTCTCCCACTGGGCCTGATCAGGAGGGGGCGGGGCCCGGGGCTGCGCTGGGATGTTGGGGGGGCGGAAAAAGAAAGTGCTGAGTCTCCCACGACCCCCCGGCAGATGCGAAGTGTCCCCTTTAGTTGCTTTCAAATGGGGCCTTGAAGAGGGAAAGACGTTGCAGGGGCAGTTATAGGCTGCGTGTGTGTGTATGTGTGTGCATGTATGTGTGTGCGTGTGTGCGTGCGTGTGTGTGTCCACGTGTGTGTGTAGGGGAGGGGGTAAGTGCGTGCACTGTATTGTGTGTAGAAGGGTGTGGGGTGTAGAGCGTGTGTGTTGCACATGGGGGGATAGCATGTGTAGGGTGCAGGTAGGCGTGTAGCAGGTGTGTAACGTGCGTGTCCTGTAGGGGTGTGTAGGGGTGTTATAGGTGAGTGCCTGGGTGTATGTAGTGTGTCGGTGGGTTTCTGAGTGTGTAGGGTGTATGGTGAGGTCCTCAGCTTTTTCTGATCTGCCCGGGGGTGGTGGGAGGGTTAAATGGCTTGTCCTGAGTGCGTCAATCAACCTTGGGGCTTTTTACCTTGAAGCACCGGCTGAGGGAGCTCTTTCCTTTTCTCCACTTTCCGTCCTAGCATTCAGGGCCAGCGCCAGCAACCTCGGTGCCCCTCGGGCCCCTCCCCCAGCAGCCGAGCCCCGGGTCAGGGATGCAGAGGCTTGGACCACAGGTGGCAGGAAGGGGTCGGGGGAGGGGCTCCGAGAGAGTCCCTTCTGCCCTGGGCTCGGGTTTCCACTGGACAAATCATGAGCTGGCTCAGGTATTCTCTTGGGGCCCTCCCTAACGAATGCCACTGGCATTCTGAGCTGGACTTGACTGAGGATGTCAGACCTGCAGCCTGGGAAGAAGAGTCCTGTCCAGTCACCTCATGGTGGCCTGACTCAGGGGGGTACTTTCTTCTGTCTGAGCCATAGGATTGATATGCAGGCGGGGGCTTGACCTGCGGCCCAGGCCTTTGAACAGGAACGCCTCCCCTTCAAGACCAAGGGTGGGCCGGGTGGCCTGGGTGGGGTTGGTGGGGGACCTGGGAACCTCTCGCCTGTGACCGAGGCTCCCCGTCCACCCCTCGAGCACAGCCGGCCGGCAGGGAATACGTGGATTGAGATTTTAATAACCTCGAGGTCAGCGTGAGGACTGCCATCTTTTATGGAAGATTTTCAGAAAAAAACCCCAAAAACACCTGAAACCATGTGATGTGGCCTTTATGAAATAATGGGATATTCATATCTTGCACTTTGCTAAATTTAGGGTTGACAGGACATTCCGGAGAGGTAGCCCTTGGCAGTAGCTTATACGCAGGATAAGATGTTAACTGTCAAGCCCAGAAATCAAGCCTGAGGCACCTGACTCAGTGGAGAAAGACTTGAGACCGCACTGAAAAGCTCTCCGAGAGGAGGATGAAGGGCGATGGACAGCATTATCAAGGGCACTTTCAACTTCCAGCGAACACAGCGGCCGAGATCTGCTCTGAAAAGGCTGCATTTTTGCTGAGCCGGCTGATCAGACCATGTGGGGTTGGAAAAGTGAGTGGATGGCCTACAGGGGGAAAAAAGGCGGCAGCCAAACAAAGGCACCGAGCGGAAAACCTGATACAGGAGTTGCAGGGATAGGGCCGGGAAATGCACTAAGGCAGGGTCTTCCCTCCTCACCCTTCACCCCTGGGCCTGCACTCCGTGTCTGTGTCCGGGAGGGCCCCGGAGGCAGTATCCAGAGGGGTCTGTCATTTGTTTTTGCCGCCAGCAGTGTCTCCCAGCCTCCAATGGGGGAGCACAGCCCGTCCCTGGGAGGGGACCCTGGTGTTGCCCAGAGCCGTCCGTGCTGGAGGGGGAGGGGACCAGTGAACCTCCGTGGCCCGGCAGCCTCTGTCTCCCAGGCCCCAGGAGCCCCAGTTACCAACATTCAACCTTGATTGAGACACAGAGAGGGTAACGGCCTGGTGTGCGGGTCTGAGCAGCTTCCCCAGGATTGCCCAGGAAGGCAGATCCGTGCAGATGCCAGGCTCCTGGGCAGTGCTTCCAGGGTCCAGAGCGGAGTGACAGCAGGGCTAGGGCTCCATCCAGCCCTCAGGTCCCCCCAAAGTGGAGCCGCTTCTGGGGTGCAAGGACAGACCTCCAGGGAGATTTCATCCTTTGTCCTTTTGCAGTGGTCATTTCAACCTCCTTTAGGCCTTTAAATTGTTTCCTTTAAACAAAAAAACCACTTTGTTAATGGAGGCCTTTAAATGTATGTAAAAAGCAGAGAGAATAGAATAAGGAACCTGAAGGGACCCATAACCAGTATAAGGAACCCACGTGAGCTCATGGTCACCCTCGGTGCATCTGGAATCTGCCAGGAAGACCCCCCCCCTCCATCAGGAGTATTTTGAAACAAATCCCGGACGTCAACACGTCTTCTCTTGACTGCATATTTAATTCATGGGTGGGCTGTGGCATGGATGAAGGGAACCCTGGGGGAAGGGCTGTTTCCCATTGCCACAGGACTTGACTCAGAGCTCGGGAGAACAGTCCAGGTCTGGGGGAATTGGTACCATGCATTCATTCATTCATTCGTTCATTCATTCAAAGTGTGTTTATTACGTGCCTGCCATGTGCGGGACACAATGCCAAATGCGCGGGTGTAGCAACGAGCCACCTTGACAAGGGTCCCTGCTTTCTCCAGCGGGGGGTGAGGGTGGGAATGTAGGCATTAAACAAATACTGCACCAATAAGGATTGATTCACAATTGTGGTACGGCCCTCTGAGGAGAAATGCTAATTTGAGAGCCTGAAGAGAGGGGCTTGTTTTGGTTTTGGCTCGAAGCTGGAGTCCGTGTGATTATCCATCTTCCCCAGTCCTCCGGAAATGTGACCTTGCTCTCCTCCAAAGTGCTCAGCACTGCCACGCCTCCCATGTCCTTAGGCCTTTCCAGCCAGGATGTGTTGACTTGTGTTTTGTTTTGTTTTTTGCCGTACGCGGGCCTCCCACTGTCGTGGCCTCTCCCGTTGCGGAGCACAGGCTCCGGACGCGCAGGCTCAGCCGCCATGGCTCACGGGCCCAGCTGCTCCGCGGCATGTGGGATCTTCCTGGACCGGGGCACGAACCCGTGTCCCCTGCATCGGCAGGCGGACTCTCAACCACTGCGCCACCAGGGAAGCCCTGACTTGTGTTATTGTCTCTCTCAACTCCAGGACCCTGAGCCCCCGAGAGACCGTCTGTCACTCGTGGGGCATCAGTGGGGCCCTCCTCTATCCCCTGTACATGTGTAGTGTGTGTATATGTGCGTGTGTGTATATGTATGTCAATATACATTTAAATTAGACCGTATTATACAAACCGTTTACTTGCTTTTTTGCCATTTGATATTCTGTCCGAGGCCTCTTTCCGAGTCAACATAAATATAAATGATTTTTTAAAGTTTACCTAATATCACATTGCATAGATGTGCATTCTTTATTTAAGTTGTCCCCTACTGACGGACATTTAAAATCATTTCCGATTGTCACTATTATAAACAGCACTGAAATGGACATCTTTATGTGCACATCTTTGGTCATATGTGCTGTTGTATTTTAGGTGTAAATTCTTAGGAACGTGATTGCTGGGCCAAAAGGCATGTACATTTTAACTTTTGATGCCGGTTGGGAAGTTCCCTCTAGAAATCTTTGCCAACTTAATAGGGGAAAAAAAAAACAAAAAACACCCCAAACCAAAAAGTCTCTTTGTGTTTCTATCTGGTCAGATTTCTTGACCTTGGGTCAGATTTCTTCCAGGCTGAGAAACTGGCTTGGGTGCGTCACTTAAGGCACAATCTTTTTGGGACTTGGTTTCTCAACTTTGAAATGAGGGGGGTGGTCAAAGGGGTGACCTACCAGGTCTTTCCCTCTCTGAATCGCCAAGGCTCCGAGCTGCACGAGCAGCCCGCTGTTGCCCCTAGAAGCTCAGTGGCTCAGACATCCCTCCTGGAGTGCAGCTTGGTTTCCAAACAGCACTGACTATTGAAAAAAACAAATTATTGGCCCAATGCCATTCTCACCACCAAACAACTGAGGCCTTAATGGGCCTGGGGTATCACTGGTCAGCAAACTAGTTACCCAGTGACCTCCTCTCCCAAGGGCAAGCCCGTTTCTCCTAAAGCCAGATTCAAGCTCAGATGTTGGAGTTCATGTTTGTAATTTAAGGGTCCCATTTTCTTGCCAGTGGCTTCATCATAGCCGTCTGATGGGAATCTGGGTAAACTTTTAGGAGGACTTAAAACTATACGCACACAGGGACTTCCCTGGTGGCGCAGTGGTTAAGAATCTGCCTGCTAATCCAGGGGACATGGGTTCGAGCCCTTGTCCGGGAAGATCCCACATGCCGCAAAGCACCTAAGCCAGTGCGCCACAACTACTGAGCCTGTCTGCGGCAAATACTGAAGCCCGCGCACCTAGAGCCCATGCTCTGCAACAAGAGAAGCCACCGCAATGAAAAGCCCACGCACCGCAACGAAGAGCAGCCCCCGCTCGCCGCAACTAAAGAAAGCCCATGGGCAGCAACGAAGACCCATCCCTTCAAAAGAGCTCTGATCTGGCAGCTCCCACGAGTTGTCTCCAGGCCCCATAACAGCCAGCGAGGCAGGTGTCCCAGAGGAGGACTCTGAGGGTCAGGGAGGTCCCACGGCCGGACCACTGGGCTCTCCGCTCACACTTGCTCGAAGAAAGGAACCCAGGGGAGCTAAGAGCTGAGTTTTTCTGGGTTTTATTCTAAGGAACTCTCATAGAAGCAGCAGTGTTTACAAATCTTCCTGCAGCTCCCAACTTAGAGCTCAGCCCACCCACCTTCCCCGTCTACTGATGGAGAGACTGGGACTGGGAGAGGGATGCAGAGAGCTCTTTCTGCCACAGCCAGCCTCTCTCTAATGGGGTGTCGCTGGAAGCTTGTGGCGTCCCTCAGCTGCTCAGGGTGCCCAAGGACTTGAGGGCACTGTGCTTGTGGGGTCAGCAAAAGATGGTTTCTTTCCTTTTATTTATTATTATTATTATTATTATTATTATTTTTGGCTGTGCCGCGCGGCTTGCGAGATCTTAGTTCCCCAACCAGATATTGAACCTGGGCCACTGCAGTGAAAGCGCCGAGTCCTAACCACTGGACCACCGGGGAATTTTTTTTTTTTTTTTTTTTCGTTTCCTTTTAGAAATTTAGAAAGCTGGAGCTGTTCACAGCTGGTTTGCACTCAGGGGTCCTCAGCCCAAGCTCTTTGCAGACTTTATAGGAGGTAAAGTGTTCTTCACTAGCCACATCCATAGGACCTGGGGACCCCAGCTGGGGACTCCACTGGCTGATCCCACAAAGTAAGCAGTCCTTGTGCAAACATGGCAAAGCGCACGTTCCAGGACGTACTAGCTCAAGATCCTGAGATCAACCCCCATGTGTTCATTCAATAAATATGCACCAAGGGCCAGCGCGTGGTCATTCCCGAGATGGCCCGGGGGTGGCCAGATCCCCTTCCTTCCTGAAGACCCGGCAGGGCCTCCCCACCCCCACTTCCCAGAGATCACTCTGCTCCAGCCACACTGGCCCTTTCTCCATCCCTTCCACGCGCCAAGGGCATTCCAGCCTCAGGGCCTTTGCCAGTGCCACCCCGAACATCCTCCCCAGATCTTCACGAGGCTGGACTCACCGTCCAGATCTCGGCCGGTTGTTACCTCAGAGACCATCCTGGACCCAGTCAAACCAGCAGCATCCCATCATTTGGTTTGCTTTCTTCATAGTATTTATGACTCTCTGAAATGGGTATTTATCTACGTATTGTCTGTCTCGCTGGCTAGAACGTAAAACTCAGGAGGGCAGGGCCCTTGGCTTCTCGTTTGCTGTGTGTGGCAGCGTCAATCCCTTGTCCCTGGACACAGCACAGATGCTCCATAACGCTCCATTGGACGGATCCCTGGGATAGGCTTGCTTTTGTATTAGTTACTATTTCACTGACAATATCTGTACATATTTAGGGGTAGACCTGGATTGGAAAGCTCTACGGCAGATTCTTAACACACGTTGTCTTTAATCTGTATTTCTCGTGACAGAAAACATGAGGTTTCTGGATCAGAGAAAAGACCCATTATTTATTCACACAGTAGCCTTAGTGCTGGCTCCCTGCACCCTGACTCCTCACAGGGGCCGCTGGTGGGAGCCGGCGTTCCCTGCGTGCGCGGGGAGGGGGGCACGGGGTGGACGAGCCGAAGCTGTGACAGCTGCCCCTCTGCCCTCCCCGCCGCTGCCCTGAATATAAACAGCCCCTGGGGAGTGGAGGCAGGGAGATCAGTAGGTTTACAACCCCCGGAATATGAACAGAGGACTCAGGACAGAGGTCCCTAAGTGTCTCCATCATTTTTTTTTTTTTTTTTTTTGCGGTACGCGGGTCTCTCACTGCTGTGGCCTCTCCCGTTGCGGAGCACAGGCTCCGGACGCGCAGGCTCAGCGGCCATGGCTCACGGGCCCAGCCGCTCCGCGGCATGTGGGATCTTCCCGGACCGGGGCACGAACCCACGTCCCCTGCATCGGCAGGCGGACTCTCAACCACTGCGCCACCAGGGAAGCCCTATGTCTCTCCATCTTTAACTGCCCAGGCTTGTTTGAAGTCAACCATCCTTTACCCCAGGAGCCAACTCAGCACACCGTGACCTTGACCTTGGGGAAAACATGAGCATATTCATGAAACATTGTTTCCTGACATACATCTCCCAAACTGAAAAGCACCAGCCCCCATCTCTGAGTGCCAACCCCCACATGCCTGGAGCTGTGCATAGTGTTGATCCTGTGGTGAGAGGTCCCGGCATCCTCTTTCGGCGGTTGAGGAAACTGAGACTGGGAGAGCCTGCCTGACCGAGTGGAGGTCGGTTGGCACCTAAGGGCAGGGCTGAGACCAGCCCCCGCATTCGTGTGTGCCTCCAGCCCGGCTCCTTCCCCTCCTCTCTTCTTCTGAGCTCCCCAAAGCCTGGTCGAGTTGGTTTTAACATCTTTGTTTAGTTGCAGTGAAGCTTTGAAAAGGGAGGGCTCCTGTCTATTTATTCCATCCCTCCTATCTGCCAGGCACTGTGTTAATCATGGAAAAGCGAGGTGGGCATGGTCCTTTGTCCTCCTGAGAGGCAGCATTACACAAAGAATGAGCCAGAGAGTTACTAACAGGGGTGGCACGTGAAGGTGAAGAAGCACAGGTGCTAACCCAGCGACGGGCCGTCCAGGGAGCAGACACTCCGCTGGGGCCTGGCCCCAGGCAAGGCGCGAGGGAAAGATGCTCTGGGTGGAGGGACCGGCACATTCAAGGGGAGGCAAAGAGCTGGGGGAGATTCACAGGGAGGGGAGGCAGGACTTGGGTCCTGCAGGGCCCTGGTGACCATGGGCAAGGCTACTGCTCTTATCCCCAGAGCACTGGGGAGCCATGGCAGGTTTAAGCAGGGAAGGGATGGGATTAGCTGTATCAACTTCTCACTGATCTGTTTTAGCCAGATCTTCTCATTAGAGCAAAATCCCTTTCCTGCCCTTTCCTAGGGACTGGGGAAGAAAGGCTGAAAGATGTGAGAAAGAACAAAATCAGGGAAATGCAAATGACTTAGATGAGGTTTATGGTTCTTTGGCAACAGGGCAGTAACCCGGCATGTCACAGCCGTGGAGGAAAGCAGTAATTTTTCTGAATCTCTCACCGCCACGTTCACCTGGCTGTCAGCCTGGGGGCCTTTAGGGAAGTTTCAGTCATGTGCGTTAGGGCCACCTGGCCGACTCACGGAGGGAACCGGGCATCTCCAGAAAAGATGCTGAGCCGCCCTGTCACTGCAGCTCCAGGAAGCCCGCTCCTTGGGGGGGGCCACATTCATAGCAAACAATGGTAATATTTACCAAGTATCTCTGGAAAAATGAATGCAAAGTGCAGGAAATGCAGTGCAAATTGCTAGAACGCAGTACATTAGCAACATAGGCCTTTTAATGAATCTGAGATGAGAGGTATAAATTTCAGGAAAATGTCAATTTCAGTAATGTAAACAAGAGGCATCTCAACATCTCCTTCTCCATGAGACTTGATTTCAGTCTCTGGTTATAACTAAAGCTGTGATTCTTGAGAGAGATTTGATTCTGAACATCAAGGAGGTGAGAACTGGGGGAAGGGGGTTGCTTGTGTATCCTGAATTAGCAGAGAGCCTCAGGGGCACCATTGCCATCCCATTGGAGGAAAACTAAACCTTCCACTGGGGATTGGTATGCTTCCCTGAAAAGTCTTTTTGCTGCAAAAACTGGATCCCTGAGGTTGCAGGGGGATGGGGGAGGGCTGCCCACATATCACTGGAGGGCTGGGAGCTACCCTGGCTGCCGATGGGCATATATCCTGTCAAAGTCAGGGAAAGCTCAAGCTCAAGCTCAAGGTCACCCAATGCTTTTCCCTTCTTGGGTGGCCATGTTCTTCCCATTGCTAGGACCTCGGAGGGTCCTGGGAAACGGGCGCCCACAGCCCTGTCCACCTAAGACAGCCTCTTCACCTGTTCACATCAGGGTCAAATAAAGTTAGGAAGGCCGTGAGCCATGGCCGCAGAGGCTCCGTCACCTTCCTGTTGGGTCAGGAGAGGCGGCCAGGGCGGCAGAGTGACCAGCTGTCTTCCTTTCTCTGCAGTCCCCGACTACATCATCATGAAGGTACTGAGGCAGCGCCTGGACCGGCAGGACTGCGTTGAGAGAGGGTGGGTGCTGCACGGCTTCCCGCGAGACAGGAACCAGGCATGCTTGATGGACAGCATGGGCTACAGGCCCAACAGGTGAGCCGTCCGCTTCCGGCGGGGCCTCGGCCCTGGCTACGCCGCCTCCCAGGAAGGTCCCCACCACCAGGCACCGTCTGTCCGGAGCCGGCTGACTGCTGGCAGTTTGCTGGAGCCTTACCACGCTCTGGAAGGGGAGTGTCTCTTAGTCATTCCCATTCCCACCCACTCGTCCCATTTACCCTGGGAACTAGGAGTCAAGCTTAGGTTCAGATCCTGGCTCTGCCGCTCGCCTTGCCGCACCTCAGCGTCTCATCTGTGGATGATAATACGCATCAGCCAGTCTTGCTTTCCTTACGGGATTGTGGGTGCAAAGCAATCCATGTTTTCTTCTACTGTTTTCACAACTTGCTTTTTTACATTTGGTTCTTTGATGCGTCTGATATTTATTTTGATGTGGGTATGCAGTACAAATCTCTTTTTTCTTTTCCCCTCAAATGTTGAATATTGTTGAATACTCTGTCCTTCTTCCACTAACTTAAACTTGAGGGCACCCCGCCACAGGAGATATTGTGGAAATACACAAAGACCTCCTACATGAAAAAAGCAAAGGCTGTTTAGTCAGAGCTTGCTATATATATAGCAAGGGAGTTGGCCCAATCTCAAAGGCAGGCAGAGGGGAGGGAGAGCCTTCTAGTGGGAAAGGTGAGGCTTCAGGGCTTCCCTGAGGGAGGCTGTGGGCCTGGGGAAGCTGGGGGCGGCCAGCTGGAAGCAGGGTGTCCTATGTGCTTGGTTAGGGGAACACATTCAGCTTTCTCTAATTTGGTTCTAAATTGGAAATGGTGGCAAAATTAGGGAAGCTGTTAGTTACTGATCAAGTCCTGGCTGTTTAGGGCTGATTGCTGCAGAGATGGTGATTGGGTCCTGGGCTGGTGGCTGCAGGGGATAGGTATTTATATACGCTGTCTGCTCGTAAATACAGTCTCTCAGCACGCTTGGTTATACTTCTAAACTTTCTATTGTTTCCCACAAGTCGATTTCTGCAGTACTACCACACTGTTTAACTACTTTAGTTTTATCACGTATTTCAAGTCAGTGCAGGACAAAGCCCTTTCATTACTCTTCTTTATTGTCTATTTTATATGTTTGTTATTCCAAATGAGCACTATGATAATTTGATCGTGAACTGCCATTGACTTTTTAAAAATATTTTATTTATTTATTTTAGCTGCGCCGGGTCTTAGTTGCGGCATGTGGGATCTTCGTTTCGGCATGCAAACTCTTAGTTGCGGCAGGCACACGGGATCTAGCTCCCCAAACAGGGATCGCACCCGGGCCCCCTGCATTGGGAACAAGAAGTCTTACCCACTGGACCACCAGGGAAGTCCCTGCCATTGACATTTTAACTAGAATTGCATTAGGTTTATCACTTGGTCTGTTTCAGTCTGTGGCCCTGTCCTCTCTTTGCCCCTTCGTGAAACACCGACACTTTATTGGGCCCATGCTTTTCATTTTAAGTGCATTTCTAGGTATTATATTACCTGTTGTTCTTCTTGTTGGTGTTGTGATAAGAAGGTATTTTCACCCATTTTATTTTCTAACTGGATTTCTCAGGAGTATAAGAAAGATACTGATTTTTCTTATTTGCTTTATACTCCAGCTTCCTTACTAGAACTTTCTTACTGCTTCTGATAGTTTTTCAGTTGATTCCCTTGGGCTTTTCAGGCTGATGATCATGTCATCTACAAATATGTATCCTTTTGCCTCTTCCTTTCCAATATTTATATTTTTCATTTTACTCTTTGGTCTAATTACATTGGGCAGTACTTCCAGAACTGAGTCATGATGGACATGTGTTTTTTTTTTCCTGACCTGAAGGACTGTCCTGCATTCTACCACTAAGGCACTACTGTCATTTGAGGTATATACAGTTTTTATCAAGTTAAAGAAGTATAGCTCTTAGAATTGAAAATATCTGGAGTTGATGCTGAATATTATTCAAAGGCCTTTTTAGCATCTTCTAAGACAAATGTTTTTTTTTCCCATTTTGATGTATGAATATAATGAATTATGTTAGCAGGTTTTCTAATAAGTCAGCCTTTCATTCCTAGAATGACTGTCACTTGGTCTTGGTGTGTTTTTCTTTCGATATATTGCTTGTGGCAGGTGCAGTTTTGATTCCCCATCAAAACTGAGCAGTCCCCCTCCCTGCCATGTCAGGCCAGTGAATGTTATATTACATGGCAAAAGGAACTTTGCAGGTGTAATTAAGGTAACTGATCAGTTGGCTTTAAAGTAGGGGGGTCATCCTGGGCGACCTTGATCTTAGTGCAGTTAGGCCTGTACCAGACTTCTGACCTACAGAACTGTAGTATAATAAGTTTGAACTTTTTAAATCAACAAAATTTGTGGTAATTTGTTATAGTAGCAATGGGAAACTAATATACTGTTGGATGGTATTGGCTACATTTTTATTTAGATTTTTTGCATTAATATGCATATGTAATATGGGTCTGAATTTTTCCTTTTTTTTTTTTTTTTTGTCCTTTGTCAGGCTTATAGTATCAAGGATGTGATCATTTCATAGGATTTCATTCTTCCTCTGTATCTGGAATAGTTTTTAAAACTTCAACATTAACTCTTCCTTGGAGCTGGCCCTTTGGGGGAGAGGTAGCTTATTAATGATTTGATTTTGTGTTTCCTGTAGTTTTTGCTTTATATGTTTTGGTGCCATGTTATTTAGTTCATAAAGGTTTTTGTCAGCTGTGTGTTCATTGTGCAGTGGCATCTTGATGAAAGCGACCGTCTGTGACAGGACCGTTACTTGTCTCCTCCAACATGAATCTTCCCTTTCCTCCTCAGTAACAAAACATCAGTTTTCATTAGAGCACGTTGGTGTCTGAAATGAAAGAGCCCATTTTCCAGCCTCCTTTACAGCTCTGTAGAACCACAGGACTAAGTTCTGGCCAATGAGATATAAGCACAAAGTTGTGAGTGTAATTTCCAGAAAACCTGCTTTCGGAGAGCTAACTCAGCTGGAAGGCCTTTTATGTCCTTTTTGTCTGTTTTGCCTTTCTCTTCTCATTTTGTTTTTCCTGATGTTAATAATCACCTTGTCTCTTCGCTTGCCTAGTTTTCTTTGTATCTATTTGCTACTTATTTCTGCAGCTTATAATAGCTCCTCAGAACAATAGTCCACAAAGTCCATCATATTATGTAAACTGTGAGTCCCAGGTTTTTCTTATTTACTCCCGTTCCTTTCTTGTTTGGATTGCTTTTTCTGTAGGCTTACTGCAGGGCTGTTCCAGGACTTTTCTGCACTGTGATTAGAGGGATTCCCTTGGCCTGTCTTCTGAGTTGGAGTCCCTGTTTCCTGAATCACACATCTTCCTCTTTCTCACATGCTCTCATTTTAGTGTAGCATACCTTCCAATTGCTTCTCAAGTTAAAAAGATGGTTTGATGACAGTAGGCTGTTACACCCTCATCACATGTGCTCCAGACTGAAGAAGTTCACACTGAAATTTCATTTATTTCTTTGGTCTGGGTCTCATTTACTCCATCGGGCCAAAAATTAATGTGAAAACCTATGTCCTTCAGTTCTGGGAAATTCTCTTGAATTATTTTGTTGATTTTTCTCTAT
Source organism: Hyperoodon ampullatus (assembly GCF_949752795.1). Taxonomy (NCBI): domain Eukaryota; kingdom Metazoa; phylum Chordata; class Mammalia; order Artiodactyla; family Ziphiidae; genus Hyperoodon; species Hyperoodon ampullatus. The sequence goes on from NC_136919.1 coordinate 4,099,814, forward strand.
TTTTTTTTCTTTTTTTTCTGTTCTCCCTGGAACCCGCTATTTGAGTGTTAGATCTCCTGGACTGGCCTTGTAAATTAAAAAAAAAAAAACTTTTCTACTTTTCTCTCTTGTGTCCTATATCTTTTGTTGTGTTTGTGTTTGTGTATGTGCATGGTTTGCCTTTGTTTTGTTTTGCTCTACTTTCTAGGAGGTTTCCTCAACTTTCTCTTTCAACCCTTTTACTGAATTTCTAACTTCTACTGCAGTTTTTACTTTTATAACATTCAAGAGGGCTGTTTTCTGTCATCTGAATATTACTTTTATAGTTTATTGATCTTATTTCATGGATTTTTTAAAATCTCTTGAAGATGTTAATGGAAGCTTGTTTTTGCAGGAGGGTAATGAGGAGAGGTTTTTTCCCCTCCTGCATAGTCTGTTCCTACTGAGTTTTTGTTTGTCTTGGTCTCATTCTTTCTCAGCAGAAAGATGTTGCGTTACCCTTGGTTGTTTGCTCACATGTAAGAACGGGAAACTAAAAAACTATTTGGGAGCTCTGAGGGCATAGATGGAGCTCATAGAATTTGTCTTCAGTGTAGGATGAACTATTTGGGCCTTTTGTGCAGAATCCTCCCACCAACTCAACATCTTTAAGTCTTTTCCTCTGGAAATGTCAGATTCCTCAGAGAGGACTCACCCAGTCTCCTGCTGGAGGGTGAAGGTCTGGGGTCCGAGGGAGAAGCAGGACAGTGGGGACTGGGAGAAGGTGGGCAGAGGTCTCACACACTGCACACCATAGGCATATATATTTTTAACCTAAAATTCCCCTAATTTTGGTACAGACTCAGACTCTCAACTGTGCTCAGCATTCTTCAAGTCCAAGGAGCCTGTATTATATCCTCTCTAGAGAATAAACCTCCCATTTCTACCGAAGTGGAGGAGGAGGATTCACTCCGCTGGGTGGAGTGAGGAGGCGATCTGGGGCTTAATCTCTTCTTAAGCAAGTTTAACCAATCGTCCTTACTTTAGCCATCCAGTTTCCGAGTGGACTGTTACCGGTGCTGCTCGCTGCTCAAAAGCCAATAAAGAGGCAAATTTGGTGGAAAGGAAAGTTTGCTTTATTTCCAATGCTGGCAACCCAGGGGGGAGGGCGGGGACTCCTGTCCAAAGGCTGACTCCCCCCTACTGACAGTCAGGGGACAAGAGCTTTTATAGATGGAGGGAGGGCGCTACATGTAGAAACAGCACAGTCAGCTCTGACACTCACCTTGAAATTGGTCCTGCGGTGGTCTGATCAGCATCATCTTGATTGCTTTAGGTACAGTGAGTCTTCAGTTCCAGGGTTGGTTTGTTCCCATTTCCGTGAGGCCAGTTCTCAGAATTGCGGCAGCTTATGTCATGGCTACAGCCTGGTCATCATGTAGTTAACTTCTTCCACCTGGGGGGTTTCAGTATCTACAAGACAGTTCACAGGATACGGCTCAGAATATTAGCCATAGCCCTTGAGGAGGAACTAAACGTCCTTAACTTTGCTTAATGACTAAACTATGATTATTTGTTTGACTGTTTTCCTTGCCTCTGCATTTTCTCACTTCTCTGATTAAACTTATTCGTTGGCTAAAGTTTCTCCACAGACAAAAGGCCGGCGGAGGACATGGGAGGGAAGGACCAAGGGGTCCTGCTCCGTTTCAGTACCTCTGCCTGAGCCTTTTGAGGATTTGCTGGTGAGGACTGGTTTGTTCTCAGCTTTTCCTGCTGCTAACTCGGGATTTGGCTTGCTGACGTCTCTGCTGCTTGTTGTCAGAGGTCCAGCTGCCTTCCAGCCTCAAAAACACGTGTTTAGTTGCCTTCCCTTCCACTGTTCTCCCTGTCGTTGCTGTAGGTTTTCAGAATCCCTTTCCTGTCAATCTTCTGTCGGGTTTGGGGAGGAAACAGAATGTGATGCGTGTTTCAACGCGCCATTTTTACCTGGAACTCGACCCTCGATTGCTTTGTTGCATTTGCATGTCTCTTACCTTCAATTACTTTGCTTCCTTTATTTTAAGTTGTCACGTAGGGCAGAATGAAATTGGGTTTAACATTTATTCAACCTGCTTGTCTTTTCCTTTGAACAGTTGAATTTATCCCACTTCTTTTTTATTTTCATCACTTTATTTTATGCTTCATAATGGTTTCCTTTGTTTTCCATCTTTTTTTTTTTTTTTTTTTTTTTTGCAGTACGCGGGCCTCTCACTGCCGTGGCCTCTCCCGCTGCGGAGCACAGGCTCCGGACGCGCAGGCTCAGCGGCCATGGCTCACGGGCCTAGCCGCTCCGCGGCATGTGGGATCTTCCCAGACCGGGGCACGAACCCATGTCCCCTGCATCGGCAGGCGGACTCTCAACCACTGCGCCACCAGGGAAGCCCCCATCTTTTTTTAATGGTCTGTGTTTTCTTTTTTTTATTATTTTAAAATTTTATTTATTTATTTTTGTTTTTGGCTGCGTTGGGTCTTCGTTGCTGAGCGCAGGCTTTCTCTAGTTGTGGTGAGCGGGGGCTACTCTTCGTTGTGGTGCGCGGGCTTCTCATTGTGGTGGCTTCTCTTGCTGCAGAGCACGGGCTCCAGGCATGCGGGCTTCAGTTGTTGTGGCTCGCGGGCTCAGTAGTTGTGGCGCATGGGCTTAGTCACTCCGCAGCATGTGGGATCTTCCCGGACTAGGGCTTGAGCCCATGTCCCATGCATTGGCAGGCGGATTCTTAACCACTGCGCCACCAGGGAAGCCCCTTCTTTTTGTTTTATTATTGCTATTGTTGGCTTCTCTCCTCTCCCCCCAAGTTGGTTTCGGAGATAATCTGTTTCTAGTTCTACTACTCTAGTCAAGATGGTTTGATTAAACTTGTATTTCTCAATTTGTCAGTTCTGAAATGAAACAGAATATTTTGACTCTGTCAGTGAAAGATGAAAGAAAGAATGCTCCCATATGTACCACCTCCTCATTCCCCTCCCCCATCCACTCTCCATTTCTGGCAGGCTGGGGCTGGGGGTGGGGAGGGACAGACACATTCTGAAATTTTTTGGCCTCAGTCTATTATACACAGATTATTATTTTTAAGATCACTAAGCTTTTCTTTCTAGAAATATAACAATTACATTCTGTTTTTAGCTGTATTACTGTACTTGTGAAGTTTTCATTCTCTCTTCAACTGGATTCAGATTTTAACACCAGCTGTTTACATGATTCAGCCTCTCCATTTATCAGTTTTGATTCATTGTTCATTTGAATGGATTATGTCTTTGAGTCATTTTTAGCAAGGGTACAGACATGCTAAACTTCCTAAATTCTTGCACATTTGAGAATGTCCTTCTGTTAGCTTTATCTGTAAATAGCATCTAGCAAGGTAAAAAGTTCTCCCATCACATTTCTTACCCCTCAGCATCCTGTACCATTTCTATACTGTGCTCTGACACCTGTGGGGTTGCAGTAATGTCTGAGGCCAGTGAGATTTTTTTCCATTATAGGTAATGTACATCTTATGTCTGGATGCTCTCTCTCTCAGTTCATTTACATTCACTAGGCCATGCCTCAGTCTTGGTTCTCTTTATTACTTTTCTCTGGAATATTATGAATCCTTTCCATTTCCATTATTTCAGGAGAATTTTCTTCTAGTACATATAGTAATATTTTTCTGGTTCATTCACTTGGTGTTCTTTTCAGGAAGACCAATTATGTGCATGCTGGATATTTATTATCTGTTTCCATAATTACAATTTCTTTCTAGTAGCTTTTATCTTTTCCTTTTCTCTTCTGTATTATTTTTCACATCTGTCCTTCATGATAGCTTTATTTTTATCATATTTATTTCTTGTTGCTTCTAATTTATTTTTCATTTCTATAATGCTTTTACATTTCCCTTAGTTTTTTCCCTTAATGTTTTCAGTTTTCTTTCATCTCCTTTTAAATTTTATGTCATCCTCTTTTCTTTGATTTCTTATATTACAGTGTCTGTTCTGTCTAAATTATTTTGAGCACATTGATAAGGTTTTATCTAAAATGTTCTGCTGTTTCCTAGAATACTTCTTCTTCCAAAGGGTATTCATTGTCTATGTCTCTCTCTCTCTCCCTCTCTCTCTCTCTCTCTCTCTTTTAACTTTTAGGACCCTTATTTGGCAATGTCTATACCTGAGTCCCAAGGTGGGTATATTTTGCAAATCATTTGTCTTTGAATAGCTCTGTGGTTTCTCTAAGAATAGCATGAGTTGGTTTTAGAAAATAGACAGAAAATAAGTTTTCTCTGTTGTAATAAATTACCACAAACTGAGTGGCTTAAACAGTACATATTTATTGTCTTACAATTCTGTAAGGCTAACATCAATATGTCAGACGGGCTGCGTTCCTTTCTGGAGGCTCTAGGAAGAGTACATTTCCTCACCTTTTCAGCTTCTAGAGATTGCCCCCAGTCCTTGGATCATTGCCCCCTTCCTCTGTGTTCAAAGACAGCAATGTTGCAACACTTGGTCTTCTTCTGTGGCCACATCTCCCTCTGACCAGAGCTGGGAGCAGTTCTCAGATTTTAAGGACTCGTGTGATTGGATTGGGTCCACCCAGATGATCTTACCTATCAACGTCCTTAATGTAATCTCATGTGCAGATCCCGTTTTCCATGTAAAGTAACATATTCACAGATTCTGGGGGTCAGGAGGTGGACCTCTTGGTGGGGGGCATTCTTCTGTTCCTCACGGTTGGATTCTCCTCAATTCTCTCTTAATTATATCCTTGGAGTTGGGTCTGGAGAGCTTCCTCCTAGAAGACTGAAAGGTCTGTTTAGTTCTAGGGCAGCAGGGACCCAGCAGGCAGCCTGAGCATCCTGTCTTTCCACCTATGTTGACCGGGAATTTCCAGGGGACCACAGTGCTATGAGGCGAAGTTTCCACCCTCCGTTTGCTGAGGATGGAACAGACTTTGGTGTCAATAATTAGCTTCTGAGTAAACTCATCTACCTGAAGATGAAAGGCATCAGGGAAAATGTAAAAACAGTCACTTAAAAGAAGGCTGGGGGCGGGTCATTGACAAGACATAGGGAGAGAATCTAGTGCTCATTTTTCTGAACCCAGAGGGGAAGAATGCCTATTTTATTTACCGACCCTGTGCACCATGCCAGGACTGCACGACCAACAGGGGGAGGGCACGGTGTTTATTAAAAGCATCGCAGGGAAGATTATTCAAGAACCTCTTTGATTTAGGGCAGGCTTGCAAGGAAATACTTCTCCATTCACCACGAAGTAAAAAGCAGTTTCTAAAGACTTAGTAAATAATGCCAATTTAATTTATTTGACCCTAAGGCAGAGGACAAGCAGAGAAATAAAAAAGATATTTGTTTACAACATAGATTTAATCATATGCCACTGTTTAATCATCCTTCTGTATTTTTCTCCCATCACTGAGGGTGTATTTTCCCTCCTCTTTCTCATCTCTGACTAATCCGTTTCCTCCACCTTAGCTTGAAATTAAGCATTTTTTATGATTAATTCAGAAAGTAATTTTAGCCATGAACCTTCAAGTCCAGATATAGGCTAAGGAAGAGAGAAACATTCTAAAATGAACCCACCTAGCTCTGGGATGAGTATCAGGGCTGTAATTCTGGTTCGGTTGTGATGCCAATTATAAAGCACTCTAGCTGTGGTGCTGCTGTTTTTGACACCAGGAGGAAATCTTGACAGAATTATAGCCTAGAAATCAATCTGGGAATACGATACAGAAATCTATAATTCAGATATGAAAACAGTCTACAAAGGCTCTTTTTGTTTTTAGGAGGATTCAATGAAATTAGATTAAAATAAAATAAATTTACATATCTATCAATTTTACTATTAAAATATATTCATACTAGTAAATAGAGTTATTGGGGAAGGGTAAGCTACTCTGTGTATTGGACACAGAAATAGACCCCTCTGGCTTATCAGGGAACAAAGTTATTGTCTCCTTGTCAAATATGAGTCTCTTCTTAGAGCTAATAAATGGATAGTGTTCAAATGCCATGTTTTGTTTCACTTCTACCTCATAAACCTATGGCACATAATACTAAATTATATTCTGCAGAGCAGTATCAAACTCCTGGTTCCAACATCCCACAGTGAGGGAAACAAACCAAGTAATTGATGTGTCACAAAGAAGGAGAAAAAGTTATTTGAGAACAAATAAAATGGGCTATAAAGTTTGTTAAAATGTAATAATAATAGTAAAAAGAAAAAAATAGAAGAAGAAAGAAGAAAGAAACAAAGAGAGAAGTATCCAAGGCTCCATCCAGAAATCTGCCCTCTGCTTGGCTGTAAAATAATTCATTTCATGCTGCAAGTTTGTAGCATGGTATTTCCTTTTAAAATTAATGTTTACTATGGAGAGGGAGTATAGGATTCTGATTGATGTTGGGAAGTTTGCAGTGTATCAGACAGACTGGTTTTTTTTTTTTTTTTTTTTTTCCCCTTTGCCTCCTCCCTCACCTTGATGCTGTGAGGAGGGGGCGGGGCGGGCTATGCCTTGAACCTCTTCCCCCGACCCGGGCTGTACCGCTGCAGGCCCAGCGGGCAAGGTCCGGGTCACGTCCAACTGCAAGGTCCCAGGTCAGAGCTGCTGCTGCGTCTCTCAGAAATCCCTGCAAAGAGGGTAAAAGAGGGGACCCTCGCTGAGTCAGTGGCAATAGAATTCAGCAGAATGGTAGCAGAGATTTTATTATTGCTGTTTTCTTCAGTATTTCTCTCTTTCTGTACTCCATTGGACTAAATTTGGGGACTATGAAGAAATCACCCAAGGAAGGTATTTTCGATTAGCTTGTTGTGTCCCAGGTTGTTTTGTGCAAACTGGCAACTGCTGTATAGGTTCCTTTTCGAGTGTGGTGGGTTTCAATTTTTTATTTATTATTCTTTCTTTCTTTTTTTTTTTGTGGTGTGCGGGCCTCTCACTGCTGTGGCCTCTCCCGTTGCAGAGCACAGGCTCCGGACGCACAGGCTCAGCGGCCATGGCTCACGGGCCCAGCCGCTCCGCGGCATGTGGGATCCTCCCGGACCGGGGCACGAACCCGTGTCCCCTGCATCGGCAGGCGGACTCTCAACCATTGTGCCACCAGGGAAACCCCTATTTATTATTATTTCTTAAACTAGACAGTTGTGTGTCCCACATAACTGTGGGAGCCCAGAGGGGTTCGGTTGTCCCTGGGAAAGCAGTGACAGGCCTCCTCTCATTGCACCTGGATCCCAGTTGGTGCTGGGTGTCTTGTTGGCTTTTGCTAAAAGCATAGTCCTTTCCCCCAGGGAACCAGAGAGCAGAGCTGCCCAAGGGACCCAGGCTGGCTGACGTGAACTCCCAGCCTGGAGGAGCTGGGACTCCCACACCCAAGCAGAGCCTGCCTGGTGCAAGCCTGGCCCCTCAGACACGTGGGTCTGAAAGCTTTCATATTTCCTGGGCCAGACCCTCGACACAAGCCTCCGCTTAGTGGTCGGAGGCAGCCCAGAGTGTTCAGACCAGGCTGTTGCTGCTGGATCCCGCTCTCCTCCTCTCCCCTTTGCATCTTCGCATCCAGTTTCTGACTCTGCTCTGCAGCGGTCCTGCCTTGTTCGTCCCTGAGGACACTTCTCCCCCTCCCAGTCCTGCCCCCTCACCTTGGACCCTCATCATCACCCTGACAACAAGAATGATGATAGTGATATCTGGTGTCTACTGAGTGCCAGTTGTGTGCCTGCTTTGCATCTCCTTTAATCCATTCAATAGCCCCATAAAGTAGGTTGGTTCAGTAAAAGGCATGTGGGCTCAGGGGAGCCGTGTCCCTCGCCCCAGGCCATGTGGAGGAGACCAACCGGGACCCCAGCTCTTTGCTCTGAACGGCTCCATCGTGCCCTTTCTGCAATGCGACGAGCGTCTATCCCTGCCCCCTGGCTTGCTGGCTTGGAAAAAACTACAATTAACCTCAGTTTTCCTGTCTGTCAAATGGAGCAATAACCTCTACCCTTTTAACCAGACAGCACCAGTGCTCTGGAGAGTGAGTGGAATATGTGTGCGTGTGATTTATAATTGGCAAGTGCCGTGGATGCAGGGGGCTCTATGAGCTGGCTCCGAATATCTCTCTCACAGCTCTTTCTGGGAGGACAGACTCTCATTCAAAGTGTAGGATATAGTTTTCTCTCCTGTTCTCACAAAATAAATTACACACTCCATGCCCTAAATAGGTGAGCTACTGATTTGCCTACACTTTAAGAAGCATGGAAACATTTATTATGATCGTTATCCATGTGCTTTTTAATTCCTGTTACACAAAAAGAGGCTAAAATGGGGCTTCCCTGGTGGCGCAGCGGTTGAGAGTCCGCCTGTCGATGCAGGGGACACGGGTTCGTGCCCCGGTCCGGAAAAATCCCACATGCCGCGGAGTGGCTGGGCCCGTGAGCCATGGCCACTGAGCCTGTGCATCCAGAAAAAGAGGCTAAAATGGCAAATACTGTTATACTCTGAAGGACGACCATCAGAGGGTAATTGCTGTATCTACTCACTGTGGGCTGGTACAAATAACTCATTTCTACTCAAAATATTTTCCCTCTAGTCACAATCTGCTTGCTTTTCTTACCTACAGAAGACATTTTAAAGACTCCCGTTGGTTGGAATTGGGGAAGGTAGCTCCTTGTTCTCCAGACGGCATGTGGGATGAGAGAGTGGCCCTGAAATAGACAAAGACAAAAATCACCCTTTTGTCTGGAAGGGGCCCGTGGATCCAGGCAAACTGGAAAATTGTGATCAGAGCATTTAACAATGTTGATAAATTATTCTGCTGAATGCTGGTCTGATTTCTTGGGTTCAGCTATGTTAAATTTAAACAATGGAAAATCATGGTATGTTATGAAAGTAAAAACTGAACTGGCATATAGGTAATATGCCAGAGCGCTCTCATTTAATTTAAAAGCTTGTTATTTTGTAGTTGCATATGACACTGTGTTTTGGAGGACAACACGGCGAAACCCTCAGAGAATGGCTTCACCGTTTCTGATGTGTTCCAAAGTGAAAAGGATGTTATCGTCTCTTAAGAGAACAGCAGTTGGACCAAAGAACAATTAAAATGCGCGAGAGGATTTCTCGCCTCTCCTCTCTCTCTTTCTCTCTCTCTCTTTTTTATTATCACTTGGTCCTTCCAGGAAGCTCTCATATTTCTGCAGCTGATCCTTACGTGGATTACGGATAATAAACAGCCCATTAATGGAGGCCTGAACTAGGAAATGGAGCTGGAATCAGCAGCAAAATTCAGTGGCTGACTGAGGTTAATAACTCCATTACTCCAGCCCCGTGCCGAGCCACCCGATGAGTGGGATGTTAGCCTTATCTTACTCCTTATTAATTGAGCTAATAGAACCGGCTGACCCTGCCTTGCTGCCACCATCTGAGAGTTTACCAGACATGGGCTGGAATACATATCATGGACTGTGTGCTCCACGGTGCCTTTTGTTTTTGGAAGAAAGATCTTTCCTAAACATCGGTGAGCCGGGAGGCCCCTCCTAACAGCAGAGTCGCTGTGCACCTATCCACAGCAGGGTCCCCAGCCACTCGGATTCTGTCGCACAAGCGATGGTGTCCATTGGCCCCTCTAGGCGGATGTCCACTTGGGTTCGAGGGCTTTGGAGGAAGTAGCCATTGTCTCAACAAAACGTCTGGGGCCAAGGGTAAAAAAGAAAGTGTGCATGCGATGGAGGTGGGAGTGGGGGCAGCTCCAGGCCTTGTCTCTTCTGGTTCTTTCTTTCTTTCAACATTCAGCAGATGTCTGAATTTTTCATCCGTCTTTCCCCTTCCTGATAGTTCGACACACGTTTCTGACAATCTTGCTTTGCGGCTCGCTGGTCAGCGGTCCGGGGGCTCTGCGTAACCTTTCTAAGCCTCAGTGTCCTTATCCGTCAAATGGGGTGATAACCCAGCCCTTCTCACCTCACCTTTGCTGGATTCATGTACGTATTTGCTGGGAAAATGCATATGGGTGGGACTTAGGAATTAGAAAATGCTCCGTACAGCCAAGATGATGTTGTCAACAGATAAATATCTAAACCTGAATTTCCTGCAGCCAGTTATTATCTTCTCTGCGCTCCAGTTTCATCAACTGAGGACCAGGGACCATGGCATTGAGGACATCAGGTCGGGGGTAGGAGGCGGTGATGCGGAAGCACTCTGCACAAAGCCTGGCGTATGTACGGGGGCCTCCGGGTGTGAGAGCCGCATTTATTCCTAATACATTGGGAGCTCTGAGCCTGTGCGTGGAGACCAGAGCTTCTGCAAAGCAAGGTCAGACCAGTTCCTCACCAAGGAACTGTGGCCCGGGCTGGCCCCTCGGTCACTCGGAGCACACTGCTCCCCTCTGGGTGGAGGAAGGTACTTCCTTGTTCACCTGCGATTTGCGGGGCAGAGGATGATCCTGCAGATACACAAAGACAAGACTGCGCTTTTGTCAGAGAAGCCAAAGAGCCAGACAAACAGGGAAATCTGAATGCTAGAACAGTCTCGCAGATCGTGTGGCAGCCGTGAAAAAGCGTGGATCACCTGTCCCCTGTTGTTTTGTAAGATTTAAAGATTCCTTTTTTTCTTTTTCTTTTTTTTGGCCATGCCACATGGCTTGTAGGATCTTAGTTCCCCGACCAAGGGATCGAACTCGGGCCCTGGCAGTGAACGCGCCGAGTCCTAACCACTGGACCGCCAGGGAATTCCCTAAAGATTCTTTTGATGGCAGGACACAACCAAATGACGCTCAGAGAGGTGAAAGGCAGAACTCTGTTACTTACAGCTCCAAACGAGAGGTGGCTGCCACATGGGGCCGTGCAGGGGCTTCACCCTGGGGACAGGGTGACCGCAGCTGAGCCGTGGAAGGCATCTTCTGTCTGGCAGGAGGGCAGTTAGCTAGGTTTTGCAGGCTTTTGCTGGATTGGCTAATTTAAATAATTTCAGGGGCTCCGGGGCCTGGGGGCTGTGCCCTCCTGGAGTGTAGGAGTCCCGGAAGGGGAGTGCTTGGAGTGGGGCTTGGCGAACTGCCCAAGCAGGGGACTTGAGGGTTGTGAGCCGTGACTTGAAAACTGGGTCGATACAGCACTTGTGAAATGCCGTATCACACCTGTCCTGCTTGGGATGGGCTCTGCCCGCCTGTCCTCATTCTGTATTCTTCACCTTTCCACCGTCGAGGCTTACTTTTGGAGACAGCCTTGAAGAGATTAAAACTCACCCCAAAGGTCTTCCATCCCGGCAACACTTGCATCTCTCCAGCGTCTCTGAAATCTCTGCCGTCACCTGCTCCGGCGTCCCGTTCGGGTCAACTGCCTTGTTCTCGCTTTTGCATCCACTCTCCCCAAGACGTGGGCCATCTTCCCAGGCCACCAGCTCAGTTTCCACTACACTTGTTACACAGCCACTTAGCACATTGCGACAGCACGCACCGACTGTCCTGGCTCTGAGAGTAAGTGTTGTGCGTCCTTGTAGCAAAAATAAATACTAGCTGGTGATGGGAACTTGGCAGCCACCTGGGAGGTCGGAGGGGATGCAGGCGGTGGTTCTCAGAGCCGGTGGCTGGGTCACCGGGCCTGGAGTTAGGAAAGGAGGTGCACCCTGGGCCTCCAGCTCAAGACTGTGGCCAGTGGTGGAGTCGGGACCCCCGGGGCTGGAGTATTTTAATCCTTCGGTAAATAAGGACTGAAGTAGAAAAAGGGAAGTTCTCCCATTATTTTCCTGCCTAGGGACTGTTGACATTTTACCACTTATTTCCAATGTTTGTGTAAGAAAAAGTCTGGTGAGGATGATTCTGAGCAAATGTGGAAGGTCGGCACCGCTTTTTTTCGAGGGTTAAAACTTAGTTTATGACAGTCTGTTACTAAGGTTTGTCGTCTGTCTTGAAGAGCCTAAGAGCAATTACTTTTGAAGCGGGGACATCAAAAATGTACATCACCTTTGAACTCTTTGCCTGCAGCCTCCAGGATCCTGCAGAGTATAAAATAGAAAAGTACAGTGAATTCTCGGAAAGAGAGCGAGCCCCGACGACCACAGGCTTAGTTCTGCTGTCCCCAGCGGGCAGCGGGGACCAGAAGGCACACTGCGTGGTGTGCTGGTGGCAGGAAACTTCAGGGCAGCTGGCAATCCGGGAGCGTAAGAGACAGCCTGTGCTGGGTGATGGAGGGCCTGGGAGTTTAGTCTTTAGGAGGAAACAGGGCACACATGTAACAAGGGATTTGCGTGGTATTTTCTTGGTTAGTAACTTTGTTAAAGACTGACACTAACCATCTTGCCGTAGTATATTGAAACTCAGTGTATTTATTTATTTATTTGGGTTGTGTTGGGTCTTCGTTGCTGCACGGGGGCCACGCCTCACTGTGGTGCACAGGCCTCTGCAGTGGCGTCTCCTGCTGCGGAGCACAGGCTCTAGGTGCGTGGGCTTTAGAAGTTGTGGCGCACGGGCTTAGTTGCTCCGCGGCATGTGGGATCTTCCCGGCCAGGGCTCGAACCTGTGTCCCCTGCATTGGCAGGCGGATTCTTAACCACTGCGCCACCAAGGAAGCCCCTAACTCAGTGTATTTATTAACCATTAAAATTTTTTTTCCTAAGAACTTTCTGAGAGCACCCAGTTCTGCCTGGCTGGCTCTCCTGATGTCTCTAAGAGGTCTAGGAAGGGGTCCAGCGTGAGTTTGCCACACTCTACTTGAGCACACTTTCTCCCCAAATGACACCATGTAAATGTGTCATTTGGGGAGGAAGTGACAACTTTTCTCAGTTTCCTAGTTTAGTGTCTGATTACCTTCACAGTCAGAAAATTTCTCTCATGCCCAGCTCTCCCTTTTCCCCCCATCAAGGTTGACTATTCTTCATTGACAAAGCACATCTCAATTTCTGCTTCCCCTGTGGATTCTAAGCTCTTATTAGGGGTGCAACGGGTTTTATCCAACCAGTAACAGTTGGGCCTAAGTCGGTGGTGACTGAGACATCAGGGGAGATAAACACGCCTTCCCTGCTATCAGACATCCAAAGCAATCTCCAGGCCTCGGTGGAGAGTGACAGGTGACCTTTAGCAGAATGGAGCCCCGGGTAGTTGGCATTTGAGTCCAGCTCTGATGAAGATGCCCCCATTTTTGGCAGGCGCAACTCTAGACCGTTGACTTAAATTCATTTCCCAGAGAAAGGCAAGAGGACGGAGGCCGAGATGACCTGGAGAAATCATATTTGTTTTCTTTACCCATAGGAGACTTTGGGAGGCATCAGAGTGTACTTCAATTTTCCATCTTCCTTGGAGGCATAAATAAAGTGCTGAACTGTTGAACCCCGCTTGTGCTTTAAAAGCTTGGGCCTCTGCCAGATTCATGTGGCAGATGTCTAAAAGCTTGAAGCTCTCCTCCCTAAATATCACAGAAATTATTTAATAAAAAAAAAAAAAAAACTTTTAAGAAGGTCTCCCACAAACTGAAGTTCAGGCTTACTTCTTCTGAGATTATAGAACCCTGGGCCTTGCCTCCTTGTTGGCTTTGAGGTGTCTGCAGAGTCCAGACCCCACCCCCACACCCGCCCCCGCCCCCAGGGGCAAGTGGATCAGAACCCCCATGTGGCTCTTGGGGCCCTTCCTTTCTCTCTGGGCCTCTGTCTCATGAAGCGTAGGTTCTAGATCCTAGGAAAGGACTCCATGCACCGGGCAGAAACCCACCAGGCCTGGAACTCCCACTCACAGAGTAGGAGGCGGGGTGGGGATCGGGAGAGGAGGGCTTCCCTCCTTCCCACCCATCCGTCCCCTTCCTGCCCCCGCACCTGAGCACACCTGCCTACTTCCTGCTTGCTAAACGCCGAGTGTTTGCTCCTAATGTGTCTCCCTTCAGAGCACCTTGGGCTTTTGTCCACATCTTATCTTTCCTACGAGGCTTAGCTCAAACTCCACCACCTCCAGGAAGCCTTCCCTGACGCTTCTCCTTGCCCTGCACCTTCACGGCACTTTACACGTTGTCCTGCGGGTGGGAAGCAGCTTGACAGGACAGTGGTGAAGCAAGAGGCCCCAGAAGCCTGGCTTTGCCTCATACAGGCTGAGTGAGGCTGGGCAGGGTTTTTTTTTAATCATCTCTGAACTTCAGTCTCCTCCTATGTAAGATGGGGATGATTTTGTTCAGATAAGCACCAAATATTTACAGAGCATCTGTTACGTGCAGGTACTGCTCGACTTCTGGGAACACAGAAGGAAACAAAACCGAAAATACTTGCTGTCCCATGGCTTACATTCCTGCTGGCGTGAGAAAGGCTATATACAACCAACAGATGCATACTCTTTTGGGTCCCATGGAGAGCAGTGATACAGAGTCAAGGGGAGAAGGGAAGGCGGGCAGGAAGGTGGGGAGGGATGGGTGGGGTAGCACATTGCTTGGAAGGTGGTCAGGGATGGCCTTTCTCTTAAGAGCACATTTGAGCAGAGGTTTAAACAAATCCTGGGATGATCTGTGGTAGAGCAGTTTGGGCCAGGGGAACAGCAAGTGCAAAGGCCCTGGGGTGAGAATGTGCTTGGCAAGTTCAGGGGGCATCATGGAGGCTGTTGTCAGTGGAGCAGCAACGGGGCGGGAGGTGGTGAGTCAGAGGTAGACGGGCCTCCTGGAGGACTCGGGCTTTTCCTCTGAGTCAGGTGGGAGCCACTGGGGGTGGGGAGTGATGAGCAGTTGAGTGATGATACTTACGTTTTAAAAGGAATACTCAGCGTCCTGGGTGGAGAATGGACTGTAGGCAGGCATGAGGACAAGGGCAGAAGCAAGGAGGCCAGGAAGGGGGCAGTTGGCATCATCCAGGTGGGAGATTCTGGTGGGCTGGCCCAGGGTAGGAGCCACGCAAGTGGCAAGATGTACTTGGGCTCCGACTACGTTTTGAAGGCAGAACAGACACGGTCGATATGGACAACTCCAGTTTTTGCTGGAGCAAAAGGGAAGAATGGGCTGGCTATCTCCTGACCAGGGATGTGGAAGGAGCAGGTTTGGGGGAAGGGACCACCAGTTCCATTTTGGACATGGTAAGAGTGAGATACCTATTAGGAATCTGAACGGGTCTCCCAGGGCTGCTATACCGCAGACTTTGTGGCTTAAAAAATGGCAATTCATTTCCTCACAGTTCTGGAGGCTGGAAGTCCAAGATCAAGGTGCTGGCAAGACTGGTTTCTGCTGAGGCGTCTCTCGTTGGCTTGCAGACAGCCACCCTGTTGCTGCCTCTTCATGTCGTCTTTTCTCTGTGTACAAGTGTCTCTTTGTGTGTCCAAATTTCCCCCTCTTCTAGGACACCATTCAGATTGGGTTAGGGCCCACCCTGACAACTTCATTTAACTTAATCACCTCTTTATTTTTATTTATTTATTTACATTTATTTTTGGCTGCCTTGGGTCTTCGCTGCTGCGTGCAGGTTTTCGCTAGAGCGGGGGCTACTCTTCGTTGCGGTGCGCGGGTTTCTCACTGCGCTGTCTTCTCTTGTAGAGCACGGGCTCTAGGCACGCGGGCTTCAGTAGTTGTGGCACGCAGGCTCAGTAGTCGTGGCTCACGGGCTCTAGAGCGCAGGCTCAGTAGTTGTGGCTCGTGGGCTTAGTTGCTCCGCGGCATGTGGGATCTTCCTGGACCAGGGCTGGAACCCGTGTCCCCTGCATTGGCAGGCAGATTCTTAACCACTGTGCCGCCAGGGAAGCCCGCGCTCTCTTGTTTTGCTTTTAAGGGCCGTGTGTATTCTTCTCCACCCGGCACACCTGCTGTCCTACCCCGTGTCCCCCTTCCCTTCCCTCGCCTGACCCCCGGCGGATTAGGATGCTGGGTTGGGACGGCCTGGAATGTGGCCACCCTTGTACCTGGTGGAGGCTCCACCCGTGTTTGTTTTAACCAGAGGCCCCTCTTCATGTGGCGCTCTGGGAGCGTCCCCCGTTCTCCTCTCAACAATAATTAGCCTTGTAAGACTAATGGACGAAATCGTGTCTAATTACCCTGTTGAAGGCCCAATTACGCGATTAACATTTGAGGGCTATAAGCTAATGATGAGAAGAGCCTCTCATTTGCATAGCATTAAGTTAATTGAGCTGCAAGCCGAGGGGTGGACGGGGTAGTGATAGCAGGATCCTCTTTCTGGAAGGACACTAATGACCAGAGAGGATGATTCACCTGACAGCTTTATTAATTAACAACGATCTGATTACCTAGCAGGAGGGGCAAGGGGCAGTGGGCAGAGAGCCTCGGCCTTGCGAGAAATGAGAGGTGGGAGCCCTGTCTGCTGATTTTCCTTCCCAGCACTTGGCTGTGTTAGAGGCAAGCTCACCACCACCTTGAAGAACCATTTTAGAAAAATGTCCCTTTAAAATCGTGCTTGTGGGCTTCCCTGGTGGCGCAGTGGTTGAGAGTCCGCCTGCCGATGCAGGGGACACGGGTTCGTGCCCCGGTCCAGGAAGATCCCACGTGCCACGGAGCGGCTGGGCCCGTGAGCCATGGCCGCCGAGCCTGCGCGTCCGGAGCCTGTGCTCCGCAACGGGAGAGGCCACAACAGTGAGAGGCCCGCGTACCGCAAAAAAAAAAAAAAAAAAAAAAAAAAAAAGAGTTGTGGCCTGAATGATTATATGTTACATAACTTATTTTTATGTATCAAAATATGTCATAATAAGAAATGGGGAAAATATCATTTTCTTCTCATCCTTCCCCATAAGCAACAACTCTTCGTAGTTTCTAGGGTATTCTTCCAGAAAATGTCTCTGCATCAATAAGGAGATTATAAATATATGCATTTATTTTATATAGTTGGAGACATACTGCACACACTGCTCACTTTCTCTTTTCTCTTGGCAGCGTATCTGGACATATTTCCATGTAGCACATTACCTCTGCCTCATCCTTTTTAATAGCCACATAGTATTCCAGCCTTAGACTAGGCAGTAAGTAATTTGACCACGTCCCTACTGAAGAGCATTTCGACTGTGTTCCTTCTTTCATTTTGCAAACACTGCTACAGTTAATGTCCTGTAGTATGGTTCTGTATATTCATGGGACTACAGATTAAAATCCTAAGAAGTGGAGTTGCTGGATTGTAATTTTTATTTTCAGTGGGTGCTACCAAAGTGCCCGAGAGCTCCTAACTCTACTGGTGGAGATAAAGCACTCTGTGAACAAAGGAGGTGTGTGTGTGGAAACCGCTAGACCATCCAAGGAACAAAGGCTTCGTGTAGGTTTGGGGGTACCACGCTGCAGGACTCCAGAGGGCACCTAGGCAGCAAAGTGGGTCCCTGGAACCACCCAGGTTTGTGACACAGTTCGGCTGAATCACCACGCAAATGCTCAAGCCATGGAAATGTTTGACCACAGGAAACTTAAGTTTTAGGGAGCATATTTTTTTCTTAGGCTCAATGATGGATTTAAAAGATGCCTAAATGTTTTCTTTCAAGAATGGTTGTATTGCCCACGGCAGTTCCTCTTTGATTTACTTAGAGTATTTAAGTAATGACAATTATTCCAATTTTTAATGCTTTGAGCCTCTAGCCACAGCTAAAACATGACAGGCTTATGAACGTAAAGGCCAATCGTGAAAGAAAGTGGTTCTCGTGAGAGCCGTGCTGCCTCTCCAAGAAACCTCAGTGCCTCTGCCAGATGCAGAGCATGGGTGCCAACTCGCCACTGGGGTGGGACCCAGGCATCCAGCCTTCAGGAAGACAAGGCCCTGGAAACTGCTCTTCGTTCAGGCTGCCTGTCTTGGTGCCGGTGGCAGAAACATGCCACACTCGTCCATCCTTTGTGAGAACAGTTGTGCACCTCGGAAGAGCGTGGACATAGAGCTCCACCTGGAAGCAGGCCCGCTCGGCTCCTCTGGGGACGGACCTCTGGCTGGTGTTGCCATGACATCTTCTAGAAGCCGTAGGTTTAGTGTTAAAGACATGAGCTTTGGACTCAAAGACCCGAGGGGTTTTTTTGTTTGTTTTTTGTTTTTTTTTTTTAATTTTATTTATTTATTTATTTTTGGCTGTGTTGGGTCTTCATTTCTGTGCGTGGGCTTTCTCTAGTTGTGGTGAGCGGGGGCCACTCTTCATCGTGGTGCACGGGCCTCTCACTGTCACGGCCTCTCTTGTTGTGGAGCACAGGCTCCAGACGCGCAGTCTCAGTAGTTGTGACTCACAGGCCTAGTTGCTCCGCAGCATGTGGGATCTTCCCAGACCAGAGCTCGAACCCGTGTCCCCTGCATTGACAGGCAGATTCTCAAGCACTGCGCCACCAGGGAAGCCCTGTTTTTATTTTAGTTGAAGTATAGTTGATTTACAAAGTTGTGTTAATGTCTGCTGTACAGCATAGTGACTCAGTTATACATATATATATATTCTTTTTTATATTCCTTTCCATTATGGTTTATCCCAGGATACTGAATATAATTCCCTGTGTTATACAGTACAACCTTGTTGTTTATCCATTCTACATGTACTAGTTTGCATCTATTAACCCCAAACTCTCAGTCCATCCCTCCCCTGTGCCCCCGTCCTTGGCAACCACAAGTCTGTTCTCTGTCTGAGTCTGTTTCGTAAATAGGTTCATTTGGGCCATATTTTAGATTCCACATATGTTATATCATATGGTATTTGTCTTTCTCTTTATGACTTACTTCACTTAGTATGATAATCTCTAGTTCCATCCATGTTGCTGCAAATGGCACAATTTCATTCTTTTTTATGGCTGAGTAGTATTCCATTGTATATGTATACCACATCTTCTTTATCCATTCATCTGTCGATGGACATTTAGACTGTTTTCATGTCTTGGCTATTGTGAATAGTGCTGCTATAAACATTGGGTTGCACGTATCTTTTCAAATTAGAGTTTTGTCCAGATATATGCCCAGGAGTAGGATTGCTGGATCATATGGTAATTCTATTTTTAGGTTTCTGAGGAACCTCCGTACTGTTTCCCATAGTGGCTGCACCAATTTACATTCCCACCAACAGTGTAGGCGGGTTCCCTTTTCTCCACACCCTCTCCAGCATTTGTTATTTGTAGACTTTTTAATGATGGCCATTCTGACCAGTGTCAGGTGGTACCTCATTGTAGTTTTGATTTGCATTTCTCTAATAATTAGTGACGTTGAGCATCTTTTCATGTGCCTCTTGGCCATCTGTATGTCTTCTTTGGAGAAATGTCTGTTTAGGTCCTCTGACCATTTTTCAGTTGGGTTGTTTGTTTTTTGGTCATTGAGTTGTATGAGCTGTTTGTACATTTTGGAAATTAAGCCCTTGTCGGTCTCATCGTTTGCAAATATTTTCTCCCATTCCGTAGGCTGAAAGGCTTGAGTTTGAATTGGTGTTAGTGGACAAACAAGTAGTGAGCACGTGCTGTGTGCTGGGACAGTGAACAGATCAGACGGACCAGCTTACCCTCTAGGTGGGAGTGGAATTTTCAAAGTGGAATTAATAGCCTGTATGGTATAAAGTCGCTGTTAGGTTCACCGAGGTGGCTTCTACTAAATGTGGATAATAAACTGCAGCCATTAGCACTTCTGTGCCCGCTTGGGGAACTGTTGTTCCTTCCATGTTTCAAAACGAGGATTGGATTAACCAACAGGCCCCCAGGCAGGTGGGTGATGCTCATCCGAGGAAGGTACAGCCTTTCTTTCTGTCTCATCTGTCTTTTTCATTTGCTGTGTGATGCCGGCCCTCCTGTCCCAGAGATGAGTGGGTTGGGGGCGGCCTGGTTGGTGGAACGAGGGTGGGAGAGTGTCCTCCGGAGATTTGCCTTTTGCTCCCAAATCCACCACGTGCCACTGAGCCGTGGAAACTTCTCTGCCGCTGCTGGTGGTAGGCACCAAGTCCCCCAGCTGCTTCCGATTGAAACATCAGTCACTTCGGCTGCCCCTGGACAGATGCCTTCAGTTGTCATCTGCCGGGCGCCCGTGACGACCGCTGCAGCGTAATAGAGACAAATGTAGTGCCAAACTGGAATTTGATGGATTCGAAATTATGTCTTTAATTCACAGTTGGTATAGAGTGCTCATAAAATCTTGATCATGATAGAGAGGCTAATAAACATTTGAGAACATAAATATTTGGGGAGGAAATGGCTTTGTGAAACATTTAGTTGTGGAGTACTTAGAAGAACAGAGAAAATCAGCCGGCAGAACTCTCCAGATATCAATCCGGTGAGCTGTATACGTAGGGTTGGTAACGATCTTGAGTGCGCCGTTTTATGGGTGTGCAGACATTAATTTGACGAGCACAGCCACGAGGGCGGCACTGCCTCACACCAAAGCCTCGAGCTGTATGCCCTTCAGCTACCTGAATCGAGGGGCAGAGGTACAGCTGGCTGGGGGTACCAGCCGGTACCTAGCGCTGCATTAGCCAGAAGGTCAGCCAGACGTGCACCTGTGCAGGGGAAGACCTGCCTTGAAGCCCTGACCTGCTGTGGTCCCTGAGGCTGGGTAGAGCAGCCGTGTGGCAGTCACGTCCACACTGCCCAGGTTCAAATCCTGCTTTGCCATTTACTGGCCATGGACCTCGGGCAGGTCACTCCCCTCCTCTATAAAGTGGGCGTGATATAATGGCACCTGCCCCCAGGGGCTGGTGAGAAATCAATTAGGTGATGCATGTCATTGCATAGGAAAGCACATTTTCTGCTCCAAAGAGTGAGATAATTGGGAATTACCTGGCAGTCCAGTGGTTAGGGCTCCAAGCTCTCACTGCCAAGGGCCCAGGATGGATCCCTGGTCGGGGAACTAAGATCCCACAAGCCGTGAGGCGTGGCAGAGGAAAAAAAAAAAAAAAAAAAAAAAGAGTGAGATAATCCAGTGAACTCTGACTTGGCTGGAAAGATGCCAGCAGGGGTGCCAGCGATTCTGGCGAGAGGGTGGTTCAAGTTTGATTTGTGTTTTGGAGCGTGGCCCCCAGGGTGCTGATCCCCACTCACCCCTGCCCTCCCCTTGCCAGGGCACCCTTGCCCTGTGGGGCGAGACGTGGGTCTGTGGTTGGTGGGCAGGTGGGTCAGAAGGAATTTGTTACCAAGAACAGTGAAAGTTTAAAAATACGCGAATGATTTACTTAATGTTCTTATAGGTTTCAGGCCCCGCCCCCCACGCCCCGCCGTGCGTCCCCTCCGCGCCCAGCGTCCGTGTGCCCGAGCGAGCGTCGTCCTTCCTCTGGTCACTGCAGAAAGCAAGAGAGTTTGAACTGAAGCTTTTTCTCTGTAGAACCTGGGGCTCCTTTGGGGAGGGTAATTCTCTCTACCTATAAAGAGTGAGCTGCTGCTTTGGGATTTCCTATGAGAGGAAAACAAAGGGAAACAGAATTGAAATGGACAAGAGTCTGGACAAAAAGAACTCCTGTTGTGTCTGTAAAGGTGACGATAAGAGAAAAAAAACTAAAGCAGACTGAGGGATAAATCTGTTCCCTTGGAAATCTTTGAGAATTAGCGGTGGTCACTGGTCCGAGGCAATTCTGCCTGCAGAACTGGAGGGCTTCTGGGGTTCTCTTTGATTCTGGGGTGCTATACTGCACCGCTACTGGGGTTGCGCTTCTGGAGCTCATGGGCATGGATCTCAGCAAATAGGAAGGTCATCTATTCATTCTGCAAAGTTAGGATTAGCCCTATGATGAGTGTTACGTGCACACAGTACAGGCTCTGGGGATGCAAAATGGGTGAGACGCGGTCCCCTCCCCCCGGAAGTCTGACTTTCAGAAGGGGATTCGAGGGTGCGCAACCCATAGCAGTCTCTCCTGGGGGAGTTTCCTGGGGTGTAGGGTAGGGCACTCGACCCTGGGAAGACACCCTCAACAGGAAAACAATTGAGGGGTGCCAAGGACGCGTGACCTTCCAGGTCCCCGACACACGGAAAATACGAAACCCTGCTACGTATTTCAGACGAGCAAGTTATAATCCAAATATCCCAGCCCGACAGCGAGTGCTCCCTGCTGTCAGCTGGAAGAAGGGAAGACGCTGATAAAAATATCAGCAAAGCGTGGCTAATCGGGTCAGCGGCAATGTTTTGGCCGCAAGGCCTTTTTCTGTAAGTGGTTGGGGAAAAGTGGAATCAGAAGGGAAAAAGTCAGCCGGCTTTGCGAGACAGGCACGGCTGGGCAGGAAGAGTCCGGGCAGCTGCCTTTGGCTGAGGGGTCCCTTCGTGGGACGGCCGGCCGCACGACGAGCCAGCAGCCACAGAGAGCGCGGTGGCGGGGGTGATGGGAGCCCCAAGCACCACCTGGCCGGACGGAGACGTGCTGTTAAAAGGCGGAGGGGAGGGCTTCCCTGGTGGCGCAGTGGTTGGGAGTCCGCCTGCCGATGCAGGGGACACGGGTTCGTGCCCCGGTCCGGGAAGATCCCACATGCCGCGGAGCGGCTGGGCCCGTGAGCCATGGTCGCTGAGCCTGCGCGTCCAGAGCCTGTGCTCCACAACGGGAGAGGCCACAACAGTGAGGGGCCCGCGTACTGCACAAAAAAAAGAAAAAAAAGGCGGAGGGGCTCCTGACACCCCCCACGTCCACTCAGGTAGGCCCGGGAGCTTGGGGCTGTTCCCTCACTTGCGTGCTTAGACATCTTCTAGGAAAACGGAATCATCCAGAGTCATCGGTGACGCAGTGACAGTGTTACAGGCTAGGGTCACCTTGGGCTCCCCCTGCACCCCACCCAACAGTAAGCTGCTTTGCTCCGTCATCACCCTGTTTGTATCTGCAGTCCTGCTCAAAGATAATGAAACGCAAATAGCCATTTCTGTCCTGAACCAGGATGCACCTGTGTGCCTGCCTGTGGCCGAGGCACTCCAGAAACATCAGAGAGTGATCTGCTTGGCGTCTCCCCTCCCCTGACCTCGCACGTCCCCGTCTCCTGGGAGCTGTTGTGCAGAGATTCTGGGCATCGGCATCCTTGTCTCTTCCTTCCCAGGAGTTTGTGCTGCGCTGAGTGGATTCTCAGGGTCGACCTGCAGCTGGTCCTCGAGGGAAAGGCCCCGTGGAGTGACAGCGAAGGGCCGGCCCCTTCTGAGCTGCACTAACTGAGGCCACTTATTTCTCCTCCAGGCCCCTTTTCTGCATCGAAGCATGGAGGTGATAGTAGTTCTTAATTCAGAGCTGGCAGGACACCTTTGTGCTTGCCGCCTGCCAACCCACTGTCCCCGTAGTGCCACCCCAGGAGGCTGCAGGGATGGGCCGTGAGAGCATTTATCTCCTGTGGTCGCCAGGGCCCCACCACGTGAAGGTGCCTGTTCCATCCCCGCAGGCGGGGGGAGGGGGCCACCTCAGGGGGGATGAGCTCCAGAGTCCTCCGCAAGGGAACTAGTATGTCCTGGAGCTACAGCGGGCCCTTCCCTACCACGGACGGGGAAGGACCCTCACCTGGGGGAGAGTCCAGGACGGCTTCAGCGCCCTCCCCCCATGAGCTCCCACCCCTCGTCTAAGCAGCAGGAGACTCTGCAGACGCGTCCCATGCATCACTCTAACCAGGCCACTGCCCCAAGCCCTTCCCCGATAGATATTCCAGGGCCCCGCCCTTGGGGCCAGGCTCACCCCGTCCGGTGGGCGTCTTGGCAATGGAGGGGCAAGATGAACAGGCCCAGGACCGGCAGGGCAAGGACATGAACGCTCGTTGAAGGGTGACTGTGGCAGTGACTTTGCCTCTCTGAGCGTTTGACTCGTCGTCACTGAAAGAGGCCGAGAGCAAGACTGGCTCCTCTCTCGGGGGAATGCCGTATGATTCCCTGGGCAGAGCGCTCGACGCAGAGCCCGGTCGGGCAGCTGCTGTTCCTACTAACAAGGAAAGCGCTCACGCATCTATCTGTCCATTCCATGTGTGTGTATTATGGGCTGCTCTTTGCCAGGCCCTGTCCCGGACCCTGGGGCTACAGCAGTGAACAAAACATTCCCACGGGCAGAGACACACACCACACAAACAAGCAAAGGGGAAATATGTGCCAGGACCGAGTGCCCCGTGGGGAGGTAAACGGCCGTGTGTGGCGGAGGAGGGCAAAGTGGCAGGTTCTAAGGGGAAGGCGCCTCTGAGAAGGGGTTGTTTAAGCCAAGACTTGAATGGAAAGGAGCCAGCGGTGGGGAGAGGGAAGGAAGAGCCATCCAGGCAGGTTCCGGGGCAGCTCATCTCGGGGCGGGGGTAGGGGGTAGCGGGGAGGCTGTAAAACCTAAGGATGAGCCTGAGACCCAGCCCTTCATAAGCCAGGGCAAGGCCAGGGGAGGCCCCAGGGAGCTGTTCCAAGACCCGGAGTGCAGGGGGGGGCGGTGCCTGGGGGTATTGTCTGTATATTTCAAACATTTTATTACACAGGGAATCCATTTGTTTGTAGAACAGCTAGAAAATGTAGCTAAGTAAGAATATTTCCAATACCCAGAGACAATCATTGTTAACATTTTGATATAGTATGCATATTCTGACATTTTCAGAGATACGCTACAAAAACAGGGTTTTAACTACACACATTGTATCCCATCCTTTTCTTGCACTTAATGTGTCGTGAATCCCTGTTCACAAACACCCTCCCGGCCCATGTGTTAGTGGCCGCACAGCTCTCCTTTGAGAGCGGCTGTGCCCCAGCACAGACACAGGATTATTGCAGGGAGATGCCCTTGGGGTAGATTACTCCAGAGCCGGTAGGCTTCTGGGCTCGAATAATAGATACAATTCCTAGGCAACTATCGAAACCCAGAAGTTTTAAGTTGCATACCTGTGTCCGCAGCCAAGGATGTGGAAAAGCTTTAACTGGAGACTCAGGTTTCACGTCATAGGTAGGTTCACTTAAGAAGTTTAACCCAGGAGTGTAACCAGATAAACAGTTTAACCCTGGGTTTCTCCTCAGTAGGCGATCAGGGGCGTCTTCTCCTGGCACTGCCACTGCCAAGCCTCGGGGCTGTGCTTTGAGCGAGGCCTCCCAGGGCAGGCGTCCTTCATGCCCCAAATCGAAGTTTCCTCCGGTTTTGATCAATGAAGCTCAGGGTTCAGCTTCTACCCAACTTCCATTAGTCACTGTCTGTAGATGCACCCTGAAGTTGGGTGCAGATTCAGGAGGGGACGGGGCCCAAGGGAGCCCCTCTCGGAGGCTGCCCACGGGGGTAGGTCTGAGTTGTGCCCGGATTCTCCAGGTGGAGTCTCTTTGGCTTTGTAGAATCTGAGCCCATGTCTTTCTAGCCCACAAGTATGAGCTTCCTATCATATTTTAGACATTTGAGAAGAAAGAGAAAGTACCTTTCCTGGAATGGAAGCTCCGAGGGGATCTCCCAGAGTTGGAACATTCTGGAAAGCCCTTTGAATTGTGCCGGGAATGCCGTGGAGGTGTGTCTCCCATAGGGTCTCTGCGGCCTCTGCTCTGGAAAAATGCGTGGACGTAGTGAAGCTGGTGGAGGCCCGACAGAGGAGAGGCTAGTTCAGGGGGACACGGGGGGTGGGTGAGGCCCGGCCCACCCCCAGAGGCTTGTGCACGGTGGAAACTCAGTAAAGGTGAGCTGAGTGTGAATCCAGCATGCAGAGGAAGACAGGGGAAGTAGATGGTGGAGGAAATAAGGGGAGACACATGCAGGTGCCGAGCCCCGTCCACCCTGCGTGGTGGCCTTTGTAGCCGTGTCCCTATGGCTTGTGGCTGTGGCCACCCACCCCCCGATTCTTCCAGCTGCCCTCAGCTCCAGCCCACCCTTCAAGGGACAAGATTCTTTTTTTTTTTTTAAATAAATGTATTTATTTATTTATTTTTGGCTGCCTTGGGTCTTCATTGCTGCACGTGGGCTTTCTCTAGTTGCGGCGAGCGGGGGCTACTCTTCGTTGCAGTGCAAAGGCTTCTCATCACGGGGGCTTCTCTTATTGCAGAGCATAGGCTCTAGGCTCACGGGCTTCAGCAGTTGTGCTGTGCACAAGAGCATCCAGAGGGGCGCTGTGGCCCAATGGTTACAGCTCAGCCTGGGGTGTCCAACTAACCTGAACTCAAAAAGTCTGCTGTTGGGACTTCCCTGGTGGCACAGTGGTTAAGAATCCGCCTGCCAATGCAGGGGATGCGGGTTCGAGCCCTGGTCCAGGAAGATCCCACATGCCGCGGAGCAACTAAGCCCGTGCGCCACAACTACTAAGCCTGCACTCTAGAGCCCACAAGCCACAACTACTGAGCCCGTGTGCCACAACTACCGAGCCTGCGCTCTAGAGCCCACAAGCCACAACTACTGAGCCCGTGTGCCACAACTACTGAGCCCGCGTGCCTAGAGCCTGTGCTCTGCAGCGAGAGAAGCCACTGCAGTGAGAAGCCCACACATGACAACGAAGAGTAGCCCCTGCTCACTGCAACTAGAGAAAGCCCGCGTGCAGCAACGAAGACCCATTGCAGCCAAAAATAAATAAATAAAATAAATAAATTTATTTTAAAAAAGTCTGCTGTTAATGAGGATGTGACCTTGGGAGTTTCACTCACTGCTTGGAGCCCCAGTTCCCACACCCATCAAATGGGGCATAATAGTTGTACCTCCCTGGTACAGGGAGAGATTCCATGACATAACATTATACAGTCAGTCCCCTACATATGAACCTTCAAGTTGCAAACTTTCAAAGATGCGAACGTGCGTTCCATCAACGTCAGGCGTGAGTGAAACTGCAGCTTGCCCTCCGTCTCCTGTTGCTGTCGATTCTTCAGCTCTACCATCTCTCACCTCCTCTCCCTCCTCTAGTCAGTAACTCTCTTTGCCTGTTCACTCGATGCCACCCCTGTATCCCAGCTGTTGTACTGTACTACTGTAGTTTTCAAGGTACTGTACTGTAAGATTAAAAATGTCTTATTTTTTGTGTTTGCTTTTTATGTATTATTTGTGTGACAAGTATTAGAAACCTATTACAGTACAGTACTATCTAGCCGATTGTGTTAGTTGGGTGCCTAGGCTAACTTTGTTGGACTTACAAACAAATTGGACTTAAGGAACACGCTCTCGGAATGGAACTCGTTCATGTGTAGGGGACTTGCTGTATCTGTAGCATGCTTAGCCCGTAACAAACACTGTCAATATTAGCTGATTAACAACAGCCATTTCATTGGAAAATTATTCACTTAAGACATTAGGGTGTGCTTCACCCGCCTTGCCTGAACCATATTTGCCAAATACCTTGTGCATCTCATCTCTTTGTTTGTTGCCAACTGGTCTTTTCATACTACATATTTTAATCTTTCAATAGCAGGACCAAACGCAAGTGCCAGCAACAGGAAATCTTTGTTCGTATGTATATGAGAACACCTTGGAAGCTTTGTGAGGACAGGACTGTGTCTGGCTCATTCACCGCTAGGTCCGTGGTACCTGGGACAGTGGGTGACTAGCACACAGGAGGGACTGGGTCAGTATTTGTTTAATGAATGAACATAAGTTCATTCCCCTAAAGCAGAGGTATTGGTTTGCACTGAGCTATTTTCTCACCTGGCCCCTCTTACACCTGGGCACGTGGGAGACTAGCTGAGCAGTGTGGTCTACACACAGATTCATCTCACTGTTTGTGGCTCTCGGTGGCCACCATCTGTGGTGTCCTGTCTCCAGTCTGCTCGCTCTTGTGAAATGAAGTGCTGACTCCATGATGATGTCAGGGTGTCAGGCTGGTGCCTGGACCCATTAAACTATAACTCTGTACATTGTGTGCACAAGAAAACCTGGTCCACTCATATGCGTTCGCACCATCATGCTGGTCCTTAGCTTAAAATCGATAATTTCCCTTTTTAAAAATTAGCTTTTTCTTGGGCTTCCCTGGTGGCGCAGTGGTTGAGAGTCCGCCTGCCGATGCAGGGGACACGGGTTCGTGCCCCGCCGGGAGGATCCCACGTGCCGCGGAGCGGATGGGCCCGTGAGCCATGGCTGCTGAGCCTGGGCGTCCGGAGCCTGTGCTTCACAACGGGAGAGGCCACACAGTGAGAGGCCCGCATACCGCAAAAAAAAAAAAAAATTAGCTTTTTCTTGTTATTGTATAATTAGCGTTTTTCCTAATTGTAGAAATAATACATTCTCACTGTAAAAAAAAAAAGCAGATATGTATAAAGTAAAAAGTCTCCTTTTTGCCCCACTCCCTCCCCCCAAAATAAACATTATGGCAGCTTGGTGTACATCCTTCTAGATTTACTCCTCTCGTTAAACAGGCTCATATAATATATGTTATTCTATGACTTTTTGTTTTAAATTTAAGAGCATGTCTTGGCCTCTTCACCAATGTCAGCACAAGTATTTGCTTGGAAGAAATTCCTGAACCAAGATGGTTGGTTGCCCTGTGCCTCAGCTTCCCCGTTTGTGCACTGAGAATACTACTGTTTACCTCGCAAGATGGTATAAGGTCATGTTTGTAAAATATGTAGGACAGTTGGTTGCCCATGGTAAGCACTTGATGAATGATACTTTGGTTTTCTTTTAAACCAGAATGCATTAAATCCACCTGGACTACCCATTGCTCTTTTTTTTTTTTTTTTTGCGGTACACGGGCCTCTCACTGTTGTGGCCTCTCCCGTTGCGGAGCACAGGCTCCGGACGCGCAGGCTCAGCGGCCATGGCTCACGGGCCCAGCCGCTCCGCGGCATGTGGGATCCTCCCGGACCGGGGCACGAACCCGCGTCCCCTGCATCGGCAGGCGGACCCCCAACCACTGCGCCACCAGGGAAGCCCCCCGTTGCTCTTTAAGTGTAGGTTGCGAGGAGATAACTTAGGCCGAGGTAACTTACTTTCTGTTAGCTTGCCATTGGCCCTTCCTCCATCCTTGAAATGGCAGCCGTTTGGGTGTTCTTCTTACCCGTGGTCCCTCGGCTCCTGCAGCCTTTCCACCTGGATCTAGTCAAAGAGACACCCCGTGCTTGTAGGACGAGGATCTGCTGACTCCTTGGGCCTTCTGATAGACCAGCAGTCACTTCATTGGACAGCAGAGCATTCATGTGCAACTGGGGGGTGGAGGCCGACCCTGACCACGATGTGCATTGCGGAGGAGAAAAGTGGTGAGATTAGCCTCCCTACGTGCATAAGTTAGAATCTCTAATATCACACGATAATAATATCGGCTGAAATAACGTGGGCTGTTATTACTTGCCGGACCCAACCCTAAGCATGTGGCCGAGTCTCTTCATCCCCATCCCCATCCGCATCATGGAACCAGAGAGCCTGAGGCTTGCCCAGGGTCACAAAGCTCTTGAGTGTGGATGTGGAGAAAGCGTGTGAGCATTGATCTGAGAATGCAGCTTCTGGCCGCTGGCCAGTCTCTCCTCCCAGCTCTGGGTGCCAAAAGTGGAAGCAAAAGAAATTCTTTCTCAGGCATCCAACCGGGGGGGTTGAAGATATGAACCCCAGGGTTTTAAAATCATTTATTTTAGGGGTGTGTGTGTGTCATGTGCGCACGTGTGTTTAGCTCCCGTGAAATCCAGACTCAGAAGCCAGGGGAGAGAGCGGAGCCATTTCAGAGGCCGGCCAGTTGGCCAGGCTACTGAGAGCAGCAGACCCTTGAGGCAGGGCTCTGATGGTCTGGGGTGCATTGGGGGGCGCTCGCCCAGGCCTCGAAGAGTGAACCGGGATGGTTGGCATGAAGGTGGCGTCTCTCAGAACCAGGCACCCCGCTGGGCCGCGTTCTCCCTGCCCTCCAGGCCCAGAACCGTGGACTCGAGTTCTCTCTTCCGGAGCATCAGGATAGTCTTGCTCTTCTCTGAGATTTCCTTCCAAGCACACGGCAGTGTGCTGATGGTAGAGCTTCACGATGGGTCCAAGTTTGCCCCTAACTGCGAATAATGAAATCCTGAGCAGCTACCTTGTGCCGACGGACAAAGTCGGGCCTGGAGGAAACCCTTAGCTCAGGATGCGTCCCTGGTGAACTGCCCTGGGGGACACTGGGCCCTCTGGGTGACCCAAGGGACCCTTGAACTCTAGACGTGGGCGTGCTGGGAACAGTACAGCGGCTGTGGACTTCCCCTCCCCCCTCCCCCACAGAAAAGGGGGTCAGGGCCCCGGTGTGGCCACTGTCCTGAAGCCAGCATCGGAATTGTCAGTAAAACCAAAGGCGATCCTACGCTGAGCCCTTTTAATCACCTAATGGCGGGAGACACCCGATGCCCCAGCTCGGGTTTCCAGCCTCGGCCGCAGCCCGGCCGCTGTAACTACAGCCAAGTTTGGCCGGGCTTCTCCATATTACAGCCGCGACACGGACGCACACAATTGAAGTATTTGAGAACAATGAAATATGCATGGCTATCAGTGACAGCCCCATAAAGTGCGGCAATTAGCCGCGTAATCCGAGAGAGAGGGAGCCGGCCCTCGCGGCCCGTGGCTCCCCATTAGTTAAATGCATTTTGTACGTCCTCATCCCATCAAATCAACTAACACTTCCTTTAATTGGTTCATGAATTATACAGCCGCCCCGCATTATAATTTAATCGCCTGTAAACATTCATAGGGCCCCACTGTAAAGCGGGTCGCGCTCATTAATTCGTTAATTTCAGCAGATGGAAGGGGAGCTCGGATGCACGGTGGCAGAACAGAGCGCCTTGGGCAATGGAAGAAGGAAAAAAAGGTGGGGGGCCGTTTAGGTTTTTTAAGGGCTGTCAGAAACTCAATCTGTGAGCTGTCAGCAGCCCGGACCCATCCGCGCCCCCTCCACTCCACCGGCTGCTGCGGGAAGTGACTGGCGGATTCATCCGGAGGCTTGTCAACCGTCTTTAAACATCAAGCCAGCGGGTAAACCGAGCCCAGTGTAAATTAATTCTTGTCTTACGGCCCCCCTTTCTCTGTCCCCATGAATATTTCATGGCGGGCAACATAAATATTAATTCTAATAGCTCTGCACAGTGGTTATTATTTCTGTTTTATGACAAATATTCATAAAATATTCAGGACCCTTTTTTAGAACATTTACACACTTGATTGTGAATTTCCCCAGTTTCCTGGGGACACTGTAAACATATTGGGGTTCTCTTGATGGACTTTTCCCCCTCAATTAATACCACTGGTTATGAATATTTCATCAGATTTAGGCTTTTCGAGAAGTAAAACCTATTAGGTGGGAGGGCCGAAGGGCATTTTCCCCCTTCAGTCTGTGAAATGGGAGAGTCTGTTTCTCTTTGACACCTGGGTGATCTGACAAAGGATGACCTCCCTGCCTTTTTATCTTGAAAACAATATCTTTTCTGCATGCGTCTGTTCTCCTCTTACTTTTTAACCGAAGCTCTGGCAGCAGCCCAACTTGCTGTAATGAAATTCTTCGGAAGATGCCACTGCAATATTTATGCAAGGTTTTAACATAATTTTAGAGTAATTAAAGTGTGGGTTTAACAAACACAGTGGTGGAATCCTTAGGCAAGACAGCTGCGGCTGGGGATGAAGGATCTTTTGGAATCCACATTATTTATCTTTAACCCTGAGCGGCAGCTGTGCACGGCGTCCCCAGGGAGACAAACTGAGGAGGGAGTCCCAGCGTCTGGGGAGCCGTCCGTCCGGTGATGGAGGACCCAGATGAGGTGGTGACTTTGGCCTGAAGGAGCCTGAGGTGGGGTTCAGTGAACCTTGAGGTCGGGGTGCATGGAGAGTGTGGATCTCACCCCAGTTACTCCCCTCCTAAATTGCTTCAGGGTCGGTCCCTTTCCCATTTTCTGATTCTCACCAGAGACTTCAGGGATGTTTTAACAGCTGCAGGGAACAAGTGATGTTATTTTACATGGAGGAAGGTAGTGAAAGAGCGACCTAGAGTCAGCTGGACCTGGAGCCCAGCCTGGAGGCACCACTTAACCTCTTGGGAGCCTGAGTTTTTTCACCCTTGAGATGGGCAGGATCACAGGACCTTACTTGGATTACATGGGACAACACACATGTGTAATATGCTTATTAGTGCAGGTGCCTGGCACGTAGTGAGTATAGAAAGGTTTGCAATGACGGTGATGATGGTGATGGTGGAGATTAATAAGCGGCAAAGGGTTAAAAATTGAAGCCAAGAAGTAAAATGCTTTTCGCTCGAGAGATTCATGGAGGAAATCTCCAGCTGTGGAAAGGGTTAAAGCAAAAGCTTCTCTGCAGCACCTTATTAAAAAAAATAGAGAGTGGAAAAGTCAAGAGTGGAGATTCTGATGGTGGCCGGGACACGCTTATGTAACTCTTCACCAGGGCAGGCCTTCATGTGCCATTTGTCACTGAGGGAGACTGGCTCTGGGAAAGGAAACCTCGAAATTAATTCACCTCCCCACCCCGCCTCGGCTTCCCTTTTCCGGGGACCGGCAACAAGGTGAGTGCACTTGTTTCCCAGGCGGTCCAAGGGTCCAGGTCTTGCTCACCCTGCTCTCTGGTCCCTGAAGCAAATTCCTGCTCCTGGAGCAGTGCCTGGGACGTGCGCCCGGTAGCAGGGCGGCTGAGAGGAAGGCACATGGTGGAGGCCCCCTTGGCAGAGCATCTGCCCATCTCCTGCCCCACAGCCCTTCCAGTTGATCTGCTTAAAGTAGAGGAAGGTGGCTCTGACTCCAGCTGACTCTGCAGCTCAGCCCAGAGAGCTAAAGCTGAGCCACACGTTTGGGATTTGAGGTTCGGGGTTTGCGCTGAGCAGTGGACGCCAAGACCTCCCTCCGTCTCCCCTTCCTTCCTCCCTCCCCCCTCCCTCCCTCCTTCTTTCCTTCCTTCATCTTTCAGCAGATTCATGATGGTGTGCTGTGCTCAGCTGCACGGACACTGGAGCCGGCTGCCTGCGTTTGCATCCTGGCTCCACCACTGTGTTAGGCAAAGTTCTCCAGAGAAATAGAATCAATGGATGTGTATTATATATAGAGAGAAAGATTCATCGTAAGGAATTGGCTCATGTGATTATGGAAACTGACAAGCTGCAAGATCTGTGGGGTGAGTCCGAAAGCAGGAGCCCCAGGAAGAGCCAAAAGGCAGGAAGGCTGAAGTGGGGTCCAGTGAGCCTTGAGGATGGCGTACATGAGTTTGTCGATCCCACCTCCACCCCACTAGATCTGAAGGTAGGAGAAAGCCAATGTCCCAATTCAAAAGCATGCAGACAGGAGGAATTCTCTCTTACTGGGGAGAGAGTCAGCCTTTTTGTTCTATTTAGACCTTCAACTGATTGGATGAGGCCCACCCACATTAGGGAGGGCAATCTGCTTCATTCATTCCACTAATTAATTTTTAAAATTTATTTTATTGAAGTACAGTTGATTTAAAATATTGTATTAATTTCTTCTGTATTCCACTAATTTAAATGTTAATGTCATCCAAAAATACTCTCACAGATACACCCAGAATAATATTTGTCCAAATATCTGGGTACCCTATGGCCCATTCAAGTTGACATACAAAATTAACCGTCATGGCCACTTTCTAGCTGGGGCACTTTGGCAGGTTGAACCTCTCTGTCCCTCAGTTTTCTCACATGCTGTAATGGACATAATAATAATCCCCTTGTAAGGTCACGATGAGGAGTTATGACCTTAGGTAGGTCAAGTCTTAGAAGACTGCCTACCATGTAGGCCCCATAGATATTCTGTCTTATCATCACACACTAAGCAATTTGTATGGATTATCATATTTAATCCTTAAAATAACTTTGCAAGGTACTTTTTTTTTTTTATTCCTCGTATATGGAGACTTGGAGGGTAAAGTGGCTGGTGCCACAGTGGGCCGGAAGGTGGTGCTGGAATTTGAACCCAGGTCTTTCTGACCTCAGAACCCATGTCCAAGCCAGTCCCCTTTTCTCCACTGCCACACGAACGCACTGGTCCCTGCCTCGCAGCTGATAGCCTGGTGGAGGATGGGCATGCAAACAGGAAGTTGTGTTCACATAAATGGGACCGAATACTTTAAGGCTCCTGGTGCCTTTCAGGGCACATGTCACAGGTTGGGTTCTCCTGGAAGCAGAGGCTGAGACAGTCATGGGGTGGGAAAGGCTTTGTGAGCAGGTAAGAGCTGAGCCAGGAAAAGGGATGAAGCAGGTTGGGGTAGGGGGAGCCGTGGGATCAGGAGGCAGGCTGACCCAGACTCCACCAGCCCAGCAGGGACCTCCTGAGGGAGGGCTGTGTGGGGCAGACGTGGCCAGGCCCTGGTACCCGTCCGTGCTCATTCACTGGCCAAGGGCCACCCCAGAAGAATGTGACCTTGCTCAAAAGCTTGGGTTAAAAGGTCCATCAGTTGGTGCATGAATAAACAAAATCTGGTCTATCCATACCCTGGGACACCATTTGGCCATAAAAGGGAATGAAATTCTGATACATGCTACAATGGGGATGAACCTTCAAACATTAGGCTAAAGGAAGGATGCCCGGCACGTAGGGCCTCATGGATATTCTAGGTTGTTATTATGCATTAAGCATTTTATATGCATTATTAGGTTTAACTTTTAAAATGACCTTGTGAGGTCCTCTTTTTTTTTTCTTAATTTTCCTAAACGGAGACTTGGAGGGCCATGCATTGTATGATTCCATTTGTATGAAGTGTTCAGATGAAGCAAATCCACAGAGACAGAAAGCAGACTAGCAGTTGCCAGGGGCTGGGAGCTGGGGGGTGGGGAGAGCCTTCTCATGGGTACAGGGTTTCCTTTGTGGGTGATGAGAATCTCCCAAACTTATATTGCGTTGACGGTTGCACACGCTGTAAATACACTAAAAAGAACTGCATTGTTTACTTTTAGGGGGGTGAATTCTATCTCAGTAACTATGTTTAAAAAAAAAAAAAAACATAGGGTTCAAGTCCCTGGAAGATATTTACAGCTGGAGGCTGTCAGCTGACCCTGCCCCTTAACAGATGAGACACAAATTCTTTCTTGAAGGGGGGGATCCGATGGAGCATCCACGTGTCGGCCAGACCACGGGGCACTGACAAAATGTTCACCAGCCCAGTCGTCCTTTCGGGACTGAACTGGTGTCCACACCGGCAGGCTTCACGGTTGACCAGCGTTGATCAGTGTTCCCACTGTCAGGGGGGACCCCAAGGCAGGCAGGTGCTGGTGTGGCTGCAGGTGCTCTGAGCGCAAGAGAGAAGGCGCAGTGTGGCTTCTGGCCGGTTCACAGGGAAGACACGTTTCCAGGAACACACAGGAACTTCTCACACAGAAGAAGACCAGCTGGGTGGTGAGCCAGGCCCCCTCAAACACAGACACGGAGCTGAAGGACGAACAAGGGAAAGGCAGTGATGAGTGTAGGTGCCCAGTGGCCCCTGAGAGCTGTTTTGGCCCCGCCCAGGTGATTGCCCTGCACTGAGGGCTGACTTGCTGATCTTGTGTGGGCACGAGAAATGCGGGGAGAGGGCAGTGTTGCCAGAGTTTGGACACCGGGCCTGCCTGGACCCGGGGAAAGCCAGAATTTTTAGAGTCCTCCTGTGTCCACACACGTCCAGTCTGAGAGCCACTGGTGTAGCTGGTGCCCCGAGTTGGCAGAGACTGGCTAGTCCTGGAGTGTAGCTCTGGCTTGCTTTCCACGTGTCCACTGTCATTTTTTTGCCTTAAGCTCATCTGCCTTTCTCTTTGGGAAAAGTTTGCAGAACTTTCTGACTTCCAATGATGTGCATTTCATGATCGTCTAGGAAGTGTCTGGGTGGCCATGTGCAGAGGAATTATTCTCTTTCTTCCCAGTGGTGATGGAGGCAGAAATTTTTCAAGGACTCTCAGATGGAGACCGATTATGCAGGAATTTGAACCTGGGGTCATTTTCCTTACACCGGACTGCTGCACTTTGCACAGCGCGTGCTGAACCGCCAGGCGTGCTCGTTAATTTCCCAGTTAATGACAGTCGTGGAGACTGTGCTTCCTGCCCGTGGAGAGATTTTAGACATGGGCAGTGTAGATTTGCCACTATCAATTATGCGCAGTTTTAAACAAGAAATGGGCAGTGGGAGCCTTGTTTTCTTAAGGAGTGGGGAGCGGGCAGGGAGGGGACCCTGCAGCGGCTACCTGAGGGCAGGAGGCATGCTGCGCAGGGGTTTAAAATGAGGTTGAGACGTTTGGCCTTTTGTTTTCAAGTTGTACTCGTCAGAGTAAAAAAGATACATAGTAAAAACTTTAAAACTCTGGCCAGGGCCTTTTCCGGTGTCCAGCATCGCATTCTGTGACCGGAATCAGCCTGCACCTGTGGCTGGGTGGACCCGGGGGCCGATCCCAGAGAGCTGACGGGGCGCCCCTGTGAGATGGAATAGGGCCTTCCACGGCATCACAGCTGGTTCCCTCACGTGCTAATGCACTCATTCGCTGCACGAAGGTTGCAGCACAGACAAGGCAGCCCAGCCCTTGTCCTCAGACAGCCCCTCCCGCAGTGTACTCAGAGGTGTGGATCCTTCTGCAGCTGACCCAGTTCTTATTTTTGTTTTTTTTGATAGTCTGTGTATAATTCACTTGTTCCCTCTAACCACTCTCTCCCAAGTCCTGCCATCCTCAGCTCCGCTCATCTTTCATTCCCATTAGAGTCCTCTAGCAGCTTGCCCATCCCTCACTGCCGTCCCCAAATGCAGTCACCTCTAGACACGATGCGGCCTCTCCCTGCCCTTGGACTAGGCGGAGGCCTTGTCCTGATGCGTCTATAACAGTGGTTACTCCTGCTTTGTGCTATCCAATGGCCCCACTTGTTGTAGTCATATGAGGACTATTTTGCAACAGCTTTGATGTTGCCTCACCTCTCTGATGTGTCAGGGGCACACGTTTTAAAGGTGAGCAGACCATTCTACTGTACAGTGTCACTTTGCCTTTTTTCTTGGTGGCTCTCCTTTCTCTTTGTTTCCTTGCTTCAGTGGCAGTCATTGCAAAGTTCCCCTTGAGAGAAGACCCCTTGATTATATCAAAGCTTGAGAGCCACTGCTGCCTACGCTCCAGCCCCGAAAAAGGGCTCCGCGTGGCAGAGGCTGAGTCTTGGTTTAAAGCGTGGATAGTGCCGCTGCCTTCCTTCCGGGCTTTGAAAGAACTGGGGAAGGAGGAGTCGTTTGAGCCTTTTTTAGGAAACTGTTTTCCTGGACCAGACTTTCCCAATTTGAATATCAAATTTGGAAACACAAGGTACTAAGGGATCTATTTGTGCGTTCTCCTTCATGTCATTAGTTGTGCATGTAATTCACATTTGTACGTAGTCTGGATGCAAATCCTTTATCAGATATAGATTTCATAGATATTTTCTCCCAGTCTATGGCATCTCTTTCATTTTCTTAAGGGCTTCTGAAGAGCAGAAGTTTTTAATGTTTAGATTTCTAATGAAATCTAATTTATCAATTTAAAAATCTATGTGTCATGATTTTGGTGTCATATGTAGGAACTCTTTAACCCAAAGTCACAGAGATTTTCTTCCAGAAGTTTAACTGTTTCAGGTTTATATTTAGGTCCACGATCCATTTTGATTTAAAGTTTGTGTATGGTGTGAGGTATGGGTCAAGATTATTATTATTATTATCATTATTTGCATATGGACGTCTAATTATTCTAGCAACACTGGGTGAAAAAAACATCTTTCTCCATTGAATTGTGTTGGTACCTTTGTTGAAACGTAATTGGTCATATTTGTATGAGTCAACTTCCAGACTCTTTAATCCATTGTGTCTAGCCTTTCACTAACACTCATACTGTCTTGACTACTGTGGCTTTGTAGTAAGCCTCGAAATCAGTTTGTTCTGCTTTTTCAACGTGTTTTAGTGATTCTAATTCTTTTCCAGAAAAACGCTCCATATAAATTTGAGAATTAACTTGTGTGGAATCTTCAAAACACCTCCTTGTAATTTTGATTAGAATTGCATTGAATCTGCAGATCTAGTAGGATTGACATTTCAACACTATTGAGTCTCTGAGTCCATGAACATGGTATAGCTCCCCATAGGTATTTAAGTCTTTGATTTCTTTCACCAGTGTTTTGTAATTTTCATCAGACAGATCTTATACATATTTTGTTAGCTTTATATCTAAGTATTTCATTTTTATATTATAGTAAATGGTACTTAAAAATTTCCATTTCCAGTTGTTTATCGCTAGTGTCTTGAAAAGTTGGTTTATATTTTGTTTATTGATTTTGTAGTCTGTGAATTCACTAAACCTATTTATTAGTCATAGTGACCTTTTTGATGATCCTTTGTGGCTTTGAATTAGATGATCATGTCATCTGCAAATAACACAATTTTATTTCTTCCCTTTCCATTTGTATGCTTGCTATTTCCTTTTCTTGATATATTGCACTATCCAGGACTTCCAGTAAGATGTTGAATAGGAGTTGTGAAAATGGACGTCCTTGCTGTGTTCCCAATCTTAAGGGGAAAGCATTCAGTCTTGATGTTAGCTGTAGTTTTTTGGTAAATACCTTTTATTAGACTGAGGAGGAAGTTACCTTCTATTTCTAGTTTGCTTAGAATATTTATCAGGAATTGATATAAAATTGTGTTAAATGCTTTCCTACATCTATTGAGATGATTATATCGTTTTCTTCTTTAGTCTAATATGGTTATATCGATTGATTTTCAAATATCAAACCAGATTTTCATTACTAGGCTAAACCCCATTTATTGTAATGTATTATTCTTTTTATGTATTGCTGGGTTCAATTTGCTAATATTTTATTGAGTATTTTTGCATCTGTATTCATGAGGGATATTGGTCTATAGTTTTCTTGTAGTGTCTTTGTCTGGTTTTTGGTATGAGGGAAAGGCAGCCTAATAAATTAAGTTCTATTCTTTCCTTTTCTATTTTCTTAGTAGGTATAGCATTGGCCTTATAATTAGTGTAGAATTAGTACTATTATATGGTTCATATTTTTTGGTCCATCCATTTATTTGTATACATATGTATATTAAGAACCTCATTAAATTGTAAATTTATTCAAGGCTAGAAATCCACCCCTCCTCCTCCCTTCATCATAATGTCTATTAACCACACCGTTGTGCTTATTTTTTATTGTGGTAAAATATTCATAACATAAAATTTAATATTTTAACCTTTTTTTTTTTTTTTTTTTGGCCATGCCATATGGCATGTGAACTCTTAGTTCCCCGACCAGGAATCGAACCCATGCCCCCCTGCAGTGGAAGCCTGGAGTCTTAACCACTGAACCATCAGGGGAGTCCCCTATTTTAACTATCTTTAAGTGTACAGTTCAGTGGTACTATGTACATTCTCCTTGTGCAACCATCACCACCATCCACCTCCAGCACTTTTCCATCTTCCCAAACTGAAACTCGATCTCCACTAAACAACAACTCCAAATTTCCCCTTTCCCCCAGCCCCTGGCTCCCATCATTGTTTTTTTTTTTTTTTTTTTTTTTTTTTTTTGGCCAAGCTGCTTGGCTTTGCGGGATCTTAGTTTCCTCACCAGGGATCATACCTGGGTCCTCTGCAGTGAAAGCACTGAGTCCTAACCACTGGACCATCAGGAAATTCCCCCACCATTCTACTTTCTGTCTTTATGAATTTGACTAATCTAGATACCTCATATAAGTGCCATCATACAATATTTGTCCTTTTGTGTCTGATTATTTCACTTAGTGTAATGTCTTCAAGGTTCATCCATGTTGTAGCAGGTGTCAGGATTTCATTCCTTTTTAAGGCTGAATGATATTCCATTGTGAGTATATGTCACATTTTGTTTATCCAGTCATCTATTGATGGACATTTGGGTTATTTCTGCCTTTTGGCTGTTGTGAATAATGCTGCCGTGAACTTGGGTGTGCAAATATCTGTTCCAATTTCTGCTTTTCCTTATTTTGGGTATATATCAGAGGTGGAATAGCTGGATCACTTGTTGCACCATTTTACATTCCCACTAGCAATGCACAAGTGTTCCACTTTTTCCACAATCTCACCAGCCAACACTTGTTATTTGCTGTTTTTAAAAATATTTATTTATTTATTTATTTGGCTGCGCCGGGTCTTAGTTTGCGGCACACGGGACCTTCATTGCCACGTGCAGGATCTAGTTCCCTGACCAGGGATCGAACCCAGGCCCCCTGCCTCGGGAGCACGGTGTCTTAACCACTGGACCACCCAGGGAAGTCCCTTTGCTGTTTTTTTGATAATAACCATCCTGATGTGTGTGAAGTGGTATCTCACTGTAGTTACATCATGGTGCTTTGTATGGAGTTTTGCACAGAGTAGAGACTTATTGGTTGAGATCAAGAGGCTAATAAGGGCAGACCCCTGCCTCTGGACAGCACTGGACATCATATTTATTTAAAGCCAGTTCTTATATGTCATATCTCTCAATTGATCAAATCTATCCATGGGTCCAGAGAAAATTCTATCCCTCTGTCCCCAGTGAGTTTAGCTCTGGAGCAGGGGGTAGGCTTCAAGGCCTTTGAGGAGGAAGGCTTCCTTTGCTCCCGAGACAGAGCCCCAGGCAGTATGATCAGAGGGGTCATAATGGGGGTGGGTCAGGAGATCCCAGCTGTCATTCACTGTCTGTCATCAGTGCCCTGGGTGACAGAGTGTGAGCCCTCTCCTCTCTGGGACTCAGTTTCCCCATCTTGTACACTGAGCGATTGAATCAGAGCAGTGGTTCTCGAAGTTGGCTGCATACAACAATCACTTGGGGAGCGTTTAAAAATCTCCACTCCCAGGCCTCACCTTGGGCCAATTATAGCAGAATCCCTAGGGGTGGGGCCCAGGCCTCAGTATTCTCCAAGCTCCCCTTCTGGTTCCAAGGTTTGGCCAAGGTGAGACTTGGGATAACAGCCATGCTTCCCATACCTGCCTGAGCATGAGAATCACCTGAGGTGCTGACTTACAAATACAGGTCTCCCAACCCCTCCCCTGGAGGTTTTGGCTTGGTAGCTCCGGGAGGGCTGCCTGGAATGTTTTGTTTTGTTTTGTTTTTTAATAATTATTTTTTGAAGAATAGGTCATTTACAATACTGTGTTAGTTGCAGGTTGGAATCTGTGTTTTAGATAAACCCTCCGGATAATCCTCAACATTAGACAAATCTGGGAAACACAGGATCAGAGTGGCCCTCCTCCAACCTCGATGTACATATGCATCACTCTAGGTCTTCTTAAAACGCAGACTCTGATTCAGTGGGGCTTAAGTCCCTAGCTGGTACTGATGCTGCTGGTCCAGGGACCCCACTTTGAGTAGCGAGGGATTAGAGGTACCTTCCAGCTCCCTCCTGAGGCAGCCACCAGCCTGAAATTCTGCAAACCCCAAGGCAGGCGTAGCTGCCTGCCCTGGTGACCCCAAGCACATATACCAGGGGTGTCTCTGCCTGGTGCGCCCTGCTTTGAGTATTCTTTGCTTTCACATTCTGTCTTTCCTGGCTGTTATTGTACATGAGTAGCATGATACCCAAAACCAGCAGGTGGGGCACGCACAGGGCAGGAGAGCTGAGTGGGCTCCCCGCTCTCCCCGCCACCTGGCTGTGGCACCAGGTCGCCATGAGCCTGGCTAATCAGAAGCTTCCAGCATGGAAGCACAGCTCCTCCCCAGCGAGGCTTTTCCCAGCGACGTGTTTCAAGTACCAATTTGGTGTCCTTGCGCGTCTGATCTCGCCAGCCTTTCACAAGCCATTCCCTTGAATGACGACAAGCGATCTTGATATGCTGGGTTAAAAATCTTTCAGTGGGGGCTCCTTTGTTTATGAAGCAGCATCCATTATCATGGATTTCCAAACTGGCTCCCTTTCTACTGGCGTCGGCATCCGGAGCGGCACCGTCAGCCGCCAGCTGCGGTGACAGCCACGTTTTGGTGCTGCTGTTGGGCCTCTCAAGTTCTGGGGGTGCGAGGTGGGGCAGGCATGTTTGGAGTGTAAGAGATGAAAGCACATTGAAACATCTGTGCTCCCCGTGTTCAGACGCTCCTGATCTCGCATGTTTTATTTGGTGGCTGTTATTTTGAGGCACGTGGGGAATGGAGATCATTGTCGAGAATGCGTGCCGGGGAAGAGGTGGATTTTCATGGCTCCCGCCCACACCCCAGGCTGTGCTCACTTCGTGGAGGGGAGGCTGCAGCTTTCATCAGCTACCAGCGAGGGGCTTCTTGGCAACTGGGCAGAAGTGAACCTCAGCAAACAGTGTGGGCAAAAAGAGAGAACGAGAAGAAAGTCAGTGGGAGACGGTCGTCTTTTTTAAAATTTTTGGCTACGTTGGGTCTTCATTGCTCCGCACCGGCTTTCTCTAGTTGCGGCCAGCGAGGGCTTCTCATTGCTGTGGCCTCTCTTGTTGCGGAGCACGGGCTGTAGGCGTGCGGGCTTCAGTAGTTGTGGCTCACAGGCTCTAGAGCGCAGGCTCAGTAGTTGTGGCTCACGGGCTTAGTTGCTCCACGGCATGTGGGATCTTCCCGGCCCAGGGCTTGAACCTATGTCCCCTGAATTGGCAGGTGGATTCTTAACCACTGCGCCACCAGGGAAGCCCAGGAGACGCTGGTCTTGAAGGAGAGCATTTGGCTCACGTTTCACTCTTTTTTTTTTAAATTCACGCATTTTCCAGAAGCAGGTGTGGAGAGACTAGAAGTAGTAGCTGGCCTTTGGATAACAATTGCAGGAAACCCAGCTCAAACTGGTTTATGCAAAAGAGATTTATGTATTCATGTCAGGGAAACATTGAGGGGTGTCAGCTTCAGGTACAGCTTGATCCAGGGCCCCAAACAGTGTCTCTCACCATCTCTCTGCTCTCTCGGGGTGGGTTTTATTCTCAGGTAGGCTGTCTCTGGGTGCAGGCCCCAGGCAAGCCCAGGCTCCTGTGCCAACAGCTTAGCAGCCCCAGAAAAAGTGAAGCTCCTTTCTCTCTGGCAAGCCTTGGGGCCAGCCTCTCATTGGCCTGGCTTGGATCAGTCTGCACCCTGACCCAACTTCTGTGGCCAGGAGGAGCTGGCACTCAAATTGGCCACACCTGGGCCTCCCTCATGCCCAGCCCCACAGCCTGGGGATGAGATAACTCCAAACAAGTCACAGGGATAAGTGGGCATCGGGGTGGCTCCCCAGAGGGGCTCAGGAAAATCGCCAGGAAGCAGTGAGTGTGAGGACACAGTGTGGCATCTGAGGCAGCCCAGCTCTGCCACCTCCTCACATCGGCCGTGGCCACATCCTTCATTGCCCCGTGAAACTCAGACCAGTGACCCCTAGCCCTTTTTAAGAAACAGGACCCTTTTGAGAATCTGTCATGAAACATGGATCTATCCCCCTCCCAAACATCACAGGTACTCCATAGTTTGTGTGTAATTTCCAGGGGTCACAGGACCTGCAAGAGTGCCTGGCCCAGGTGTTCTCCAAGGCAGCGGGTTCCAGGCACTGGGTGGTGGGGAGGGGGGAATACTGGGCGCCCTCCAATGTCTGCTGAATCAGCATTTCTGGGCCAGGCTGTTGGCATCCAGCAGAGTCACAGTCTCCCAAGGGGATTCTGATGCACCTGGTCCCTGGGAATTAGGGAAACGCTGATCCCTTCCAACCCTGGAATTTAGCATCATTCTCAACTCTACCAGTTGGTTGAGTTTTTTGGCTGGGATGGAGGAAAGTCAGCCAGGAGGCAGAGAGAGTATATAAATAGAGCACTAGAATGGTGTACCACCTGTTCACATATTCCTTCCTTTCCTGAGTGCTTCCCGGGTGTCAGGACACTGGCTGGGGGCTGGTCATTGCTCTGGCCCTAGGGGTGGCACCTGGGCCCAAGAGGCTGGTCCAGGGCCCATGGGGACCAATGTGCCACTGGACCCACTAAAGCTTGGCCTCTTGGCGACCTGATCAACACATCTGGTGAATTCCTGGGATGCCAGTGAAGGCTTCTTGTTCACTAACTTAGGAGGAGAAAGAGGATCCACCCTAAAAAGACTCCTACCCAATTGTGAAGGCGGGAAATTGCTGAGTACGTTTTTCTCACACTTAGAGGTGCTTTTCGCCTGAATTTACTTACTCGGAAGTGACATGAACAAGGTGTTGGGTGCACAGTGAGGCTGTCACCGCTACTGCTGTCACGGATGTTGTCCCCAGTGGAAGTGGCATCAGTCACGGG
Organism: Hyperoodon ampullatus; assembly: GCF_949752795.1. Taxonomy (NCBI): domain Eukaryota; kingdom Metazoa; phylum Chordata; class Mammalia; order Artiodactyla; family Ziphiidae; genus Hyperoodon; species Hyperoodon ampullatus. The sequence goes on from NC_136919.1 coordinate 4,143,599, forward strand.
ATGCTGATGTCTGAGATGACAACTCTGTTAAATGTCCTGTCTCAGTCCCATACGATGGGCTGGTAAACACAGGGCCTCACTGCAGAGCCTGGCACACAGCAGGCACTCAGTAAACATAGGCATGAATTAATTAAAGGAATGAATAAACAGTAAGTGAGCCATAGAATATTCCAGAACTTATTTTTTTAAAAACAAACTGAGATGGCTTGACGCCAGAATACAGGCCCTGGATTAGATCTGTGGGGACGAACCAGAACACTTGGTCCTTCACCCCGACCCACTTCCCCCAGCCGGACCCCAGCCAGACCCCAGCCAGAGCAGTGGCACCTCCCACCGGTTCCATCTGCCTCCCGACTGACACGGGGCCATGATGCTTTGTGGTGGGGCGTGTCCTACACAGAGTGAGATGTGAGCAGTACCCCTGGCCTCCACCCACTAGAGGCCAGTAGCACTCCCCCCGCCCCCTGTCGTGACAGCCACAAACATGGCCAACTAGCTTCTCAGGGCAAAATCAGCCCTGATTGAGAACCTCTCTCCTCAGGTTTTATATAAAGAAAGGCTTCCCAAGGACAGATATCATATTGTATCTCTTGTATGTGGAATCTAAAAAAAATGGTACAAATGAACTTATTATTATTATTATTTTTAATTTATTTATTTTTGCTGTGTTGGGTCTTCGTTTCTGTGTAAGGGCTTTCTCTAGTTGTGGCAAGCGGGGGCCACTCTTCATCGCGGTGCACGGGCCTCTCACTATCATGGCCTCTCTTGTTGTGGAGCACAGGTTCCAGACGCGCAGGCTCAGTAGTTGTGGCTCACGGGCCTAGTTGCTCCGTGGCATGTGGGATCCTCCCAGACCAGGGCTCGAACCCGTGTCCCCTGCATTAGCAGGCAGATTCTCAACCACTGCGCCACCAGGGAAGCCCCCCAAATGAACTTATTTATAAAACAGAAAGAGTTACAGATGTAGGAAACAAACTTATGGTTACCAGCAGGAAAAGGAGGGGAGGCACAAATTGGGAGATTGGGATTGACATGTACACACTACTCTGTATAAAACAAATAATCAACAAGGACCTACCGTATAGCACAGGGAACTCTTCTCAGTACTCTGTAATGACCTATATGGGAAAAGAATCTAAAAAAGAATAGATATATGTATAACTGATTCACTTTGCTGTACAGCAGAAAGTAACACAACACTGTAAATCAACTAGACTCCAATAAAAATTAAAAAGGAAAAAGAAAGAAAGAAAGACTTCCACCGCCAAAGAGGGAGGGCATTAAACCATTTGAACTAGGGGTTCAGGAGATGGCTTCTCAGGCAGGCCCAGTGGGAGTCCTGAGTTATCAGAAGTGAGGGCTGTGTCTTTTCTGCTGGGACTATTGATTTTGAGGGTCCTGCTCCCTTGGGTCCAGGACTTCTCTGTGAAAGAGGAAGTGAGGAAGCTGAGGACCAGCAGCCCTGCCTGTCTAAGGGGGGGCGCAGGCAGCCAGGGAGCCTGGACCCTCGGGAAGGGACTCCAGTAAGAAACGTGATTCAATCACTACACTGGCTGCCGTGTCTGAGCGCCCAGGACGCATAAGCCCTGCACTAAGCTTGTCACCTGCTTCTTTTCCTTACATCTTCAACACCAGCAACTATCACTGGACCCATTTTGCTGGTGAGGAAACTGAGTCTGAGAGAGGTTGTGTTCGTGGCCCAAGGTCACCCAGCAGGTCCATGGTGGAGGTGAGATTCTAACCCAAGTCTGTGTGACTCCAGAGAACACACCGTCCTGCCACAAGGATGGGGCGTCTGCTCCCCGAAGTTCACCTGAGTGAAGAGTCCCCCCAGGGTCCCCCCAACCCCCGAGAGTGAGGGGCGCTGGGCGCCGTCCCTGAATCAGGGTGCGGAGAGCTTCCACGGCAGGGAGGCCACGCCTGCATCTTTCCCTGGTGACCGTCCAAGAGCCTGATACCCTGAGCCCTGAGTGATGGCCACTGAGGCTCCACCCACTCTCGGGGGCTGATGCCCACCCTGGTCTCAGACGAGTCCAGGCTGCGGTTCCCTCCAGCTGACCATGGTCCTTGTTCTTCCTCGTAGGGTGTTTTTCCTGAATGTGCCATTCGATTCCATCATTGAGCGGCTGACTCTGAGAAGAACCGACCCTGTCACAGGAGAAAGGTTTGTGCCAGCCTCCCAGTGGGCAGCCCTCCGAGGGCTCCAGGGGCCACGCCCCACCAGGGACCCCTCTCCCCATGTAGCCGACCGATGCCAGGGCGGGGCTGCTCCAGGGATGACGCCAGTGACGACTGATAGAAGACTCTAGAAAGGGGGTTCCCCCAGCTAGCTCCTCCGCGCTTTCTGTCGACCCTCTTTTCCTGGAAGAGCAGCAAGAAAATCAATGTCCGGGGCTCTACAGCAGTTGTTGAAATGTTTGCCGGCTCGGCTCTGAGCCCAGCGTGTGAAATGGCGCTCCAGGCCTCTACTGTCACCACCACAGTACGTCCCAGATGTGGTTGCTGTACAGACGCGTCCCCTCGGGAACCAGTTCACCTTTGAGCCCTCCCACAGCTACGGGGGTAAATCCTGAGTTTTATTCTGCATCGGACCAAGTACAATCACTGCATTGGTGTTGAAATACAATTTATTGTCTCTGCGATTGCAAAGAGGTAGACGCTTCCATCTTCCCAGTAATCCAGGCCCTGTTTCTTGGTCACCAGACCACGTTTCTCAGTAGGGAGTGAGGAGAGGCACGACGGAAATGCCAGGATTGTCCTGAACTGTAGGTCTGATCTGTCGCCTTGCTGCTGGGGGACGTCTTTTCACTGACCTGTGTCAAGTACAATGACCTTCACGCTGCCATGCCCCTGGGGTCTCTCCAGCAGTGACGGTGGCCCTTCCTGGCATCTCTGCTCACACTTGGTGTTATAATATCCCATCCCCCATTGGACTGTGAGCTCCATAAGGCCAGAGGCAACTGTCTTGCCTGCCACTGCATTGTCAATAGCAAATGTGTGCCAGGCATACATAGCAGCTGATAAATATCGTTTGGAATGAAGAAGAGAAGAAAGAAAGGAAGGGAATGAAAGAAAGAAAGGGATCTGGCCCTCGGTATATTACTCTATTCCGTCCTATTATTGATCTGCATTCTTCTGTTCTGGGCAGGGCCTATGCTTGGGTCTCTCTGCGGCTCCCGGGCCCGGCTGAGGGTGTGCACACAGCTGGTGCAGAGTGAATGTTTGGTGGCGGTGGTGATGTGACCCGCTTGCTCGGCAGCAGGACAGAGGGCCCCTTTCTGCCCTGTCCTCTGAGCTGGGCCAGGGGTCACCTGCTTCCCTTCCTCTCGCAGGTCCCACCTCATCTACAAGCCACCTGCGACCATGGAAATCCAGGCCCGTCTCCTGCAGAGCCCAAAGGATTCTGAAGAGCAGGTCAGGCTCAGAATGGAGCTGTTCTACAGGAATTCCGCTGAGCTGCATGAGTTCTACGGGCAGGCCATCACCGTCAACGGGGACCAGGACCCGTACACGGTCTTTGAATACATAGAGAGTGGGATTGTTAATCCCCTGCCCAAGAAAGTTCCCTGATGGGTTAAGAGCAGAGGGAAACAAAGTTAATCCTTCTCCCCCGACCTTCTGGAAACTCAGCCAAGCCAATAAAGAGTGCTGAGTGCAGTCTCCTGTGTCCTGAAGGTGAGGTGGCCGGAAGGTGGCCTCGTCTGGGGGTCTGGGGGCACAGGACAGGCAAAGTCCAGGAAAGCAGTCAAGTAGAGCGCTGCGGACCAGGTCAGACCTGGGATGCGGTGTGGCTCCAGCATCAATGTGCGGTGCACCCTGGGATTGTCACCCGATCCTCGGAGCCCCTCGTTTCTCACAACTAAACTGGGGTAATAACAGTCCCTGCCTCACGGAGTTGCTTTGGGACTAAACGGGATGATGCTGGTAAAGCGCTCAGCACAGAGCCTGGCACATGCTATGCTCTCAGTAAATGCAGTTTTACCAAAGCTGCTGTCTCTACAGCAGCCTGTCCGGTAGAACTCTCTGGAATGAGGGGCATGCTCTCTGACCATCCAACACGGCACGAGCTGCAGGTGGCTGCCGAGCCCAGGGAACATGGCCACTGCAACTGAGAAGACGTTTTTAAAATTGTCAGAAAAAATTGTCCTTAATTTTCACTGATTTAAATGTAAATGGGGACTTCCCTGGTGGTCCAGTGGTTAAGACTCCGCGCTTCCAATCCAGGGGGCCTGGGTTCGAGCCCTGCCTGGGGAACTAAGTTCCCACATGCCAAGCGGTGCGGCCAAAAAAAAAAAAAATTAAATATTTCCTTGGTAATTGAAATTGATCTGTGGGAAAAATAAATTTGCTTAAAAAAAAAATGTAGGGACTTCCCTGGTGGCTCAGTGATTAAGAATCTGCCTGCCAATGCAGGGGACACGGGTTCGAGCCCTGGTCTGGGAAGATTCCCACATGCCACAGAGCTACTAAGCCCTCGCACCACAACTACTGAGCCTGTGCTCTAGAGCCTACGAGCCACAACTACTGAGCCCGCACGCCTAGAGCCCGTGCTCCGCAACAAGAGAAGCCACTGCAGTGAGAAGCCCGCTCACTGCAACGAAGACCTGACGCAGCCAAAAATAAATAAATAAAATAAATAAGTTTATATAAAAGAAAAAAATGTAAATGGCCACATGTGGTGAGTGGTTGCCATGTCAGGGCAGCTCTAGACACACTTAGCTGTTTCTTGAGACTTGCTGTAGCCCCTCGGAAGGCCTGCCTTCACCTCCCACTGAAATAGCCCCTCTGGGTCCCCCAGAGCCCACAGCACCAGGAGGAGACCCTGGAGGGACAGGACAGTGACATCTTAGGCTGACAGAGCTCTTGATCCTCTTTCATGAGCCCCCTCCCCGCACCCAGTTATTTTTTTTTACCTCATTAGAAAGATACTTGGGTGATTCCCTCCATCGACAGGACACTAAAGCCGCAGAGGGTAAGTGACTTGCCTGAGGTCACCAGGATCCATGGCACACCTTAACCCACTGTTCTGGTGCTCTCTGCCTGCGGGCCTCAGCAGGCCAGGCCAGCCTGGGCCCAAGACTCCAGCCTCTGGGATCTGGGCAGCTCAGGGACTCCAGGCCTAATGGCTAAAGCCCCTTCCAGCCTGGAGCAGCCCAGAGTTCCTCCAGCAAAGGTCTGACCCTGGCGCTGGCCACAGTAGCCAGTGACGTGCCAGCCGGCAGCTGGGGTCCTTGGAGCCAGGCCTCCGGGCCTGCCCTCCTGCCTCTGCCCCGTCACCTCAGACTGGGCCCTGGGCCTGCCCTAGCACCCCCCGGGGCTGGGCCCTCTCTCCAGAGGCAGCATCCTGGCCTCTGCACCTCCCCCTGCCTCGTGGCTCAGCCGCCCGACTCTCTCTCTCCTCACCCTACGCAGGCACCGGGTGCCACCTCCTGAAACTCCATCAGGGCCTCCCCTGCCCAGGCCCCACTTCCCCCCCAACCCCTACAGGGAAAACAGCAACTACCCTGAAAGTCCCCTGACAATGGGCTCATGCCCATTAAGGCTCCTCAGGCCCCGGGAGAAGTCCCAGGTACAGACCACAGGGCCAGGGTGCTGTGATGAAACTCTGCCCACTTGTACCCGGCAGCCCCTGATTGCAGGAGACAAAAGCAGGGAGGTGGCCAACACAGGCCTGCCTACCCCTCTGCGTGTCATTCCGGGTACCAGAGAATGTGGTCTCACTTTACTCAGTGAAATACCGTTTGGATGTAGATCTTTAGCCAAGGACATCATCCAACGCTCATTTACTGAGTTCACACAGCAAGGCTTACTTTGTGGGCGACCCCCTCTCTGGACTGCCCACACCTTTACCCCTCCTCACCCTCCACCTGCCCCACCCCGTTAGAGCAGCTGTGCCAGCTCTGTGCCCCCTCTGTGAGGCAAGTGATGTCCCCGCCAAGCGTGTAGGTCCCCATGCTGCTGTGTGACCTTGGGCAAGTTGCTTCACCCCTCTGGATCCTTGTAAAATGAGAACAAGTAGTCACTGCCTCCTAGGCAATACTAAGCTCGTATTGTGGGATGAAGTGATGAATACATACACCAAGGCTGAAAATAGGGCACATAGTACATGCTCAATAAACGCAGTCCTTCTCAATCACATTCTCACAGCTCCCCTTGAGGTCAGTGCTGTTTTTATCCCTAGATGAGGAAACTGGGGCTCAGAGGAGTCAAATAACTTGTGAAAGGCTGTGCGTGGTAAGTGGCAACAGGGGTCGGGACCTGAGTCACTCGCTGGTCCCAGAACTCCACATGATGACCGGCGCAGCACCTGCTTCTCCCTCTGTCGCCGTCGGGGTTGCCAAGGGCCCTGCCTTTACCCCGGAGGAGCTCGTCCCCGCTGCGTCCCGGCATCCCGAAGCCCCTGGCATCCTGGATGCCCCGCGGCGGGGCCTTGGTTGGGCCCCGCGGCGGGGCCTTGGTTGGGCCCCGCGGCGGGGCCTTGGTTGGGCCCCGCGGCGGGGCCTTGGTTGGGCCCCGCGGCGGGGCCTTGGTTGGGCTCCGCGCCGCCCAGGACGCGGGGACGACGCGGGCCTCATTGAGATGTGCTCCGGCGCGCGGTCCCGGGCGCGCCCTTCGGGAGTGCGGTGGCCCTGCCGCGCCGCCGGGTTGGCCCAACACGCTCCCGCTCTGTAGACAGCTCCCCCGGAAACGACGAGCAAATGGTATTCATCGCACCCCCGCGACGCACAGCCCCTCCCGCTGCTTTGCATAGCAAAGCTTCCCCGCTCCGGGCTCGCAGGCTGCCGGGACAAATTAGGCTCTTCTAATTGGAGCCCTCAGCTCCAGGTCGCGGCCTCATTGGGAGGCCTGGCTGGAGTGTATTAGCATCCGGTTCCAGCCGCAGTGATACGGGCTGGGGGCTTTCTGGCCCAGGAGACGCAGAGTCTGTGGCTGGAGGGCAAATGTGTTAATTTCCAGATCAGCTGCTGTGCTTGAAGTTAACCACTGAGGTCTGATTAAGGTAACTTGTAGAACAATCGTTGATGCTGTCATCATGAAAGCAGCTCCCTCGTTCATTTCCAGCCTCTTTTCATCATGTTGTCACCACAGACTCTTTTCCCAGCCGACACCCTGGCTCACGTCTGTGTTTGTTCGGCCCCGTCCCTTCCCTGCTCTCCACCAGGGGGAAATCCAGATGGTACAGAGGCTCCTTTCGGGTGTCTGCCTGTCCCCACCCTGCAGCCTCCACAGGTGTTTCTCCTGCGGGACCTACACCTGACTGCTGCTGCTGAGACCAGGGTTACACCTGTACTCTGAGCTGGCCAATCCGCTCCTCTCTCCCAGGAACTTGAAAAGAGAACTGAGGGCAGCTGGTCACTCTCCTTGCGGCTTGGAGGAAGGAGAGGATGTCGGGGTCTGTCTGGCCTGTGCGTAGGAGAGCCGTGCACGTTTGTGTGGAGGAACCGAGAGAGAAGCAGACACGTGTGCGCCCCGTTCATTCAACAGGTATTTACTGACCGCCTACTGTGCTGGGCACTGGGGATGGAACAGAGGAAAAATAGGACAAAATCTCTGCTCTTATGAGGCTTACGTTTTACAAAGAAGATGACAGAAACGAGAGAGAAAAAGAGACCACCTAATTTCTGATGGTTCCTGAGACCCACCTCTGACCCTGGGGCCCATGAAACAGCCCTGCACCCTCCCAGCCAGCTCCGCTTTTTTGTCTAGAGGGTCAGACAACGTTCCTGGGCACAGGGGCATGGTTAGGACTCATCTGGAGGTGTGCCCAGGGCTAGGGGAGCAGGTGACAGGGAATTTAAATGTGGCCAGGACTCACAGGAGACCACCTAGGGCAGGTGAAGGTGGCCTGGGGGCTGATTTCTGAGCCACAGGAGAGTTCAGAGGCGTGAGAAAAAGTGACCTATTGGGCTTCCCTGGTGGCGCAGTGGTTGAGAGTCCGCCTGCCGATGCAGGGGATACGGGTTTGTGCCCCGGTCCGGGAAGATCCCACATGCCGCGGAGCGGCTGGGCCCGTGAGCCATGGCCGCTGAGCCTGCGCGTCTGGAGCCTGTGCTTCGCAGCGGGAGAGGCCATGACAGTGAGAGGCCCGCGAACCGAAAAAAAAAAAATTTATAATTCTATTTCAATTTTTTAATGGAAGCATATTCCATGATCAACTAATAGGTCACTTTTTTTTTTTTTTTTTTTTTTTTGCGGTATGCGGGCCTCTCACTGTTGTGGCCTCTCCCGTCGCGGAGCACAGGCTCCAGACGCGCAGGCTCAGCGGCCATGGCTCACGGGCCCAGCCGCTCCGCGGCATGTGGGATCTTCCCGGACCGGGGCACGACCCGTGTCCCCTGCATCGGCAGGCGGACTCTCAACCACTGCGCCACCAGGGAAGCCCTATAAATATTTTTTATTATTAAAATGTTACTTATAAAAACCTCAATACCTCTGAAGCCCATCGCTTAGGAAGTGAAACTCCCATCCGTGCCACGATAAAACCCTCCCTTATTTGTCATTCACTAGAGATAACCAAATTTAAAAGTTTGAAGGGATGAATGGATGGATGCATGGACAGATGGATGGACGGATGGGTGGATAGATAGGTGGGTGTGAGTACACCAATGGGACTGTATTGTATATACTGCCCTGTTACCTACTTTTGTAAGGAATTGTGGTACGAACACCTAACACGAGGTCTACCCTCTTACATGTTTCAGTGTACCGTATAGTGTTAATTGCAGGCTCATTGCTGTAAGCAGCTCTACGGGATTTATTCATGTCACATAACTAAAGCTCTATACCTAGGGAACAGCAGCCCTGCAGTCACCCCACCTCCACCAGCCCCTGGCAACCACCAGGCTTCTCTCTGCTTCTATGAGCTTTGACTATTTCACTTTTTTTTTTTGGCCACGCTGAGCAGCTTGCAGGATCTCAGTTCCCCAACCAGGGATTGAACCCAGGCCACGGCAATGAAGGCCCAGAATCCTAACCCCCGGACCACCATGGAACACCTGAGTTTGACTATTTCAGTTCCTGCGTATAAGTGAAATCATGCAGTGTTTGTCCTCCGTAACTGGTTGATTTCACTGAGCATAATGTCCTCGAAGTACACCCATGTTGTCACATAAGGCACCTTTCCTTAGCAAAACAGTTTCCTGATTTTTTTTTTTCACCAGCAATCCAGGGCCATCAAATAAGCTACTGACCTACCAATCTGGTCATTCCTTCCCCAAGGCAAGAGGGCTGAGCTCTGCTCACAGCCGTCACTTCTGGTCAACTGTAGGCTGGTTTTTAGTGATACCCATGTGGTGAAGTCCAGTTTTTCCTGTTAAGCTCTTGTTGCCTTTGCAAATCTTTTCCACCTGATCCCTGGTGGAGGTTGGAATGACAACCCTGACATGTAATTTACATGTAAATAGCCAGTGGATCACTAACTGAGCTGCTCTCAGAACCAGCGGGCCCTCCACTGATCTCCAGGCAGAGAGGAAGAACAAACAGCGACCTGCTCACAGGCCCAGGTATGAGGTGCTGTGCGTTGAACCTGCTGCCTGGGATTTATGGGGAGGTTGAAACGCACATGTGCCAGCATTAGGGTGTCATTCACAGCGATAACTTTATGTGCTCTTTACAAAACCACGAGAGCTTGGAGGTCATCGTGTGTGATGGAGGAAGATGCATGAATATAAACTTCCTAGCCATATCAACTTTATTGAGATATAATTCCCATATTGTAGAATTCATCCATTTAAAGTATATAACTTAACTGTTTTTTAGTGTATTCACACAGTCGCGCAACCATTCTTACTAATTTTAGAACACTTTGTTACCCCCTAAAGACCCCCCGTACCCATTACCATCACTCCCCATCCCCCCCCGACGTCTAGCTGTTAGCAACCAGTAATCTACTGTCTGTCTCTCTGGGTTTGCCTACTCTGGTCATTGCATATAATTGGAATCTTACGATATGTGGCCTTCTGTGACTGTCTTCTTGCACTTAGCATAAGATTTTCAGGTCCATCCATGTTGTAGGATATCAGTACTTCTTTCCTTTTTACTGAGGAATAATAATATTCCATTGTAGGGATGTCCCATGTTTTATTTATCCATTCATCAGCTGATGGGCATTTGTGAGTTGTTTTTACTCTTCAGCTGTTATGGAAAACACTGCTGTGAACATTAGTGAACAAGTTTTTGTGTGGACACTGTAAGGTCGGATCTTAACAAACGGCATCGCGAAACAGAGGAAAGCTTCAAGTGAGCTTTATTAGGGGGCGCTCCCGGGCGAGGTTCGCTGGTCCGAGATAAAGGGGCCAGAGAAGTCGCCCCCGGGCGAGGGCTGGGCAAGATTTTATAGGGGAAGAAGGGAAAGGGGTGTGGTGAATCTGGGAGGGCGCAGGGAATTCCTTATCTGGTGGTCTCTTCGGGTGTCGTGGCACTATCTGGTGCCAGTTACATCAGTCTTGGGACCGCTAGTCCCGCCCCTCGAAAGGCGGGAATCCTGGGCCGGGTGAAAGGTCCCCAGGTCAGTTCCTGTAACTGGGTGGTCTGGAATGCCTCCAGGTCAGTTTCTGGAACTGGGTGGTCTGGAGAGTTTCGGTCTGATGCAACCTGTGAATCTGATTGCGTTCCCCTGCCTCGGGCCAGTTGGCCTTACAGACACATGTTTTAATTTCTTTAGGTGGATACCCAGGAGTGGAATTGCTGGGTCATATGGTAACTCTGTGTTTAACCTTTTGAAGAACTGCTGGATTGGTTTCTGCACCTTTTTACATCTCCGTCAGCAGTGTCTGAAGGCTCCAATTTCTCTCTATTCTATTGCCAGCACTTGTTATTATCTGTCTTTATAGCCATCCCAGTGTGTGTGAAGTGGTATCTCATGGTGGTTTTAATTTGTATTTCCCTGACGGCTGATGAAGTTGAGCATCTTTTCATGTGCTTCTTGGCCATTTGTATGTCTCCATTTGAGAAGTGTCTATTCAGGCCTTCTGCCCATTTGAAAATTGAGTTTTTCATCTTTTTATTATTGAGCTATGAGTTCTTATATAGCCTAGGTACAAGTCCCTTATCAGGCATATGATTTGCAAATATTGTCTCCCATTCTGTGGGTTGTCTTTTCACTTTCTTGATGGTATTGTTTGTAGTGCAAAAGTTTTAAATTTTGATGGAGTCCAATTTATCTATTTTTTTCTTTTGTCACTTGTGGTTTTGGTGTCACACCTAAGAAGACTTTGCCTAATCCAAAGTACATACATTTACTCCTATATTTTCTCCTCTAAGAGTTTCTTAGTTTTAGCTCTTACGTTTAAGTGTATAGTCCATTGTGAGTTCATTTCTCTATATGGTGTGAGGATGGGGTCCAACTTCATTCTTCTACATGTAGATATTTTAGCCACTTTGAAGAATGTAATTTTGTATTCAAGCAGCCTTCTGGGAGAGGCACTCTCTCAGTATGTGAAAAGCATCTGGAACACTTGCTAAAATGAAAATCCTGGGCTCCATCCCTGGAGATTCTGATTCAGCAAGTTCAGGGTGGGGCCTGGGGGGCTGTTTTTCTAGCAAACATCCTATTATTGATCTGTGTCTGTGGACCTGAACTCTGGGGATCACTGCATGGTTTTTATGGAGGATCCTTGTGGTCAGAACATGGAAATTCAAAAGTAACTGGAGACATCCATCCCTGGCAATGTGGCAGATTAGATATTCTGGTGACCCTTCTTAAAACAAACCCCTACAGGTTCTGAATTAAGTATGAAAAAAACCTCTAAAATTATAACTGAGTTGGCAAGAAAAAATAAAAAATATACAGAGACCAAAAATGATAAGAACGTACAAATCCAGAGACAGGGGAGAGCTGACCCCAGAGCAGCCCGGGAAGTATCTGCTGACCCCTAGTGGCCCAGGGCTTCAGCTGAAATGGTCTCTGCATGGAGACTGGGGGAAAAACGCAGAGTCCCTACAGGTAGAAATAGAGCGGGGGAAGAAACATCAGCAATACGTTTAATTAAACAGGATTGCTGTCCAGAATATGCAAAGAACACCTCAATATTACCAAAATACAAGCAACCAACTAGAAAAGTGAAAACAGACATGACCAGATATTTCACAGAAGGAAACATGAATGATCAGTTAACTACAGTAGATGGAAAATGCTTAACCTCGTTAGTAATCAGAGAAATGCAGATTAGGGTCACGGTGAGAACTGCCTGCACACCCACCACCAGCGTTTGACAAGACATCACCAAGTGTTGGAGAGAAGTTGGAGAAACTGGAATTCTCCTGCAGTGCTGGTGGGAGGGAGCATTGGGTTTTAACCATTTGGAAAACCGTGAAGCAATCATCTACTAATGCTACACGTGTCTGCCCCTCGACCTGGCAATTCCTCTCCTAGTATTGCCAAGAGAAATGCGTGCATATGTACACAAACGTGTTAATAGCAGTTGTGTTTGTATTAGCCCTAAACTGGAAACAACGTGTTCATGAATCGTGGCACATTCATATAATTAAATGTTCCATGACAATGAAACAAACTCCTGACAAATACCCAATATGAGTGAGTCTCACAGCCAGCCCCAGAAGACTCTATGTATGATTTGATTTAGATGAAGTTCAAGAACAGATGAAACGAATCACTGTTAATAGAAATCAGAAATAATTGTCACCTCTGAGCAGACCATTGCATGAGGAGGGGCACAAGGAACCTTCTGGGGGCCGTCAACGTTCTCTATCAGTCTGGGTAGTAGTTACGCTCAAATCTTAAGCCATACACTTAATCGGGTATGTTATAAGTTCATTTAAAAGCTGAATGCATTTGAGAGAGGCTTAAATAGCAGCACACACATGTGACTGAAGAGAAAACTATGAAGCAGGCATTTTACAGAAGGAAACATGAATAGCCAACTACATACATGAAAAAAGCTCAAACTTTTTAGTAACCGGGGATATGCATACTGTACTGGGATAGTGTTACCTGCCCCCAGACGGGCAGTAATTTAACTGCAGCTCCTAATGTTGAAAGAATGTGAAGCAGTGGGAGCTCATACAGACTGCCGGCGGGGGTGGGAAGGTTACCGGCTTTGGAAAGATCAGGGTCACCCGGTGAAGCAAAGCTGCGGTGCGTGTGGACCGGCAGCAATGCGAGGCTGCAGGTGAGTTAACGAGTGCATTAGCATCACCTGAGGACCTCGTGCAGCCTGGAGGTTCTAAGAGCCTCCCCCCTGCTGCCCAACAGATGCTTGCCTTCTTGGGTGCAGCCAGGCGTGGGCACACTCTGAAAACAGTCTCGCATTATCAGGCACACCTATCTTGCTACCAGCCTGAGTATGAAGCTGAAATGCAAAGAAGGGCAGAGCTGAGAGAATCAGAGAATTGGGGACTCAGACCTGGGGCTGGGTGGAGTCACCCCTGACACCTGGCCTCCCCTGGGTGTCCCGGGAGACTCTTGGAGGCACCTGTCTTGAAAGATCACCCCACTCTTCCAACACTGGTATGTGTCCCCCGTGAGAATCCTGAGCAGGGGCCCCGGGGGGCAGATGGTATGGTCTCTTGTCAAACAATCAGCTGGAGGACAGTTCCCCGTGACATTGTCAAAGCTTCCGTGATCTCGCCCTAACTTCCTTTGCTTGTTTTAAGGAGAAAGTAGGGAAAGGGAGAGAAAGAACCTGAAAATGGAAGTACAGCCAAGTATGGCCTTAGCCGTGGTGGTGGTCTGGCTGCTGTCCTGGCAAGGACAGGCTCCTTCCCATTAACTGCAGAGAGAGGACCTAGGACTCCTGTGCTTCTCCCTGCCTTTCAAAGGCTATTTAATCATGTCTGGGGAGCATGGTTTATAGGGTGAATCACTGTCCCAGTTTCCACGGGACTGAAGGAACTGCGGGACTTTCAGTTTTAAAACCGGGCCAGTCTTGGGCAAACTGGGACGAGTTGGTTGCCCGATCAGGCTGATCAAAGCTGGGACCCACAGGCCAGCTGTCCTCAGGGTTGGAGACACTTAGCAAAGCCTGGGGCAGAACACCTATGGCCACATCCTCTACAGCTGTGATCATAGCTGCAGAGTAAGAGGAGGAGGAGGACAAGAAAGGAGGGAAGGAGGGACAAGTCCACCGGGCCCGGGAAACCCTTTCCTTCTGCACAGTCCCTCCAGGGCCCTCTATTGACAAAGCTTAACATCGTGCAAAGGAGAAATGCTGAAGGGGTCCTGCCCATTATAGCAGAGCAGGCACTAAAGGGTGAGTTTGGAGCCGAGCATTAAAAATTCAGTAAGTGGCACATGTGTATCATTGATTTGTTCCTTTTTATTGCTGAGTAACATCGCTTTGTGTGGATAATCTAAATTTTGCTTATATATTTACCTATTGATGGGCATTTGAGTTGTTTCCTGGCTTTGGAGTATTATGAACAAAGCTGCCACACATATTTCTATAGTTTCTTTTTGAGGGTTCGCTCTGACTCCAGAAACCTTGCTAATTTCACTTAATTCTGATAATTTATCAATGGATTCTTTTATACTTTTTTCATACCTAATCATATTGATTGAGAATATGATTTCTATTTTTTCCAGTCTTTATACCTTTCTCTTTCTTGCCTTGTTGCAGTGGTCTGAGACCTTTAGTACAATGTTGAATAGAAGTGCTAATAGCAAGTCGCTTTTTTATCATTCCTGATCTCAGTAGAGAAGTTTACAATATTTTATCATGAGGTATAAGATTTGTTATCAGGTTTTTTAAAGATATACTTTATTAAATTAGGAAGTTAATGGCTCCTATTCCAAGATTGCTAAAAGTCAGTCATCTTAAAAAATCATTATTGTTGAATTTTTAAAAACTTCTTATTTTATATTGGAGTGTAGTTGATTAACAATGTTGTGATAGTTTCAGGTGTACAGCAAAATGATTTAGTTATACATATATATGTATCTATTCTTTCCACAAGGCCAAAACTGCTATGTATTATTGCCCACCTGTACTATGCATTATGTCAGAAACCCCAGCTTCCTCTGAGATCAGGGTCAATTAGCCCCACTAGCATAATAATTTACTCCTTTGCCTGCTGGTCTACGAGTGTGAGGGGCCCCAAATTACCAGGCAGTGATTACAGTTTCAGTTCAGTGGGACACTTACTGTGTCCCTTGGTGGAAGCATTCCACATCCTAGGGATGCAGAACCTCTAATTCCACCAAGCTTGACCTTGTGGTGATGGGAAGCAAAAACTCTTCAAATGGATCACAGGGAATGATGGTGGGGAGACAAATCCTCCCACTGCTTGGGGCCCCAACTCATCAATTCTAGCCCTTGGGCACACGGTACCATATGATGGCTGTTGTTGATAATGGCTGTCTTGTCCTGGATCTGATGGTACCCGCGTGTGATGCATGGCTCTGGTCATGTGGTCACTGGATGTCCCACAGGTCAGGCACTCAGTCTTCCCCAGAGCCCCGCAGACTGGGGTGGAGGCACGGCCCTGCTCAGGACCCTGGCGTCTGTGCTGCAGCTCGTCAGGGCTTTTTGGAAACTCCACGTGGCTCCATAATCTACACAGGTTATGTCTAGTTTGACTGGCTCTTCCAGGTCACCTGGCCAAGTGACAGGGCAGCTTGCACCGCAGCCTGGACCTGCCATGGACCCCGCGCTGCAGCCTCCTGAATTTCTCAGTAAATGAGCCAGAGCCGTCTGCCAGTCCTAGGAGGCCCAGCAGGCCACCTTTGTCTCTCGGTGGGAGGAGGTGAAGGTGCAGCGACTTCCTCTTTACCTCAAAGGGAATGTCACGCCCCAGCCCATTGGACCCGCACAACTTCCCTCATGTGGCAGGACCCGCAGGCAGGATGCTCAACTCCCTCCAGGCACACAGATGCCCACATACCAAGAGTTGCCACTTCTTGTTTACCAAGTCGTTAGGATGCTGCCATCTGTGTCACAGACTAGTGTTAAGTTTTGTGGAATCAAAGTCAAATGGCTTCGGATTATACTGTAAAGAGCGGATGAGTGTCGGGAGAAGGGAAGAAATTAAGACGCAAGGGAAGACCAATTTATTTTATTTATTTTTTAAAATTGTTATTTATTTTATTTATTTATTTTTGGCTGCGCTGGGTCTTCATTGTGGTGCGCGGGCTTCTCATTGCAGAAGACGCCAGTTTATAAACACATAACTAGCTGATTTAGTTATTGAACATCAAAATGCCCTAATGCATGTAGGTAACCAGCAAGTGGGTACTAAGTTGTAGTGTTTAACTCTATTTATGGGACTAGAGCTACAGTAGTTGCACATCATCCTCATTTCAGTAAACAGCAGGCGTTTGTGTCAGTGGTTTCACTGAGCTTTGACGTACTGTTTTTCATAATTTTTGATCAGGCTCATGCTGGCACTCTGTTCTTTGCTAATCCTTGGTTAGACTTGCTCTGACATTTTGTTGTTCATAATTTTTTATCAGTACCTCCTACGGCTGCCCCCTACCGAGTATCTAGTATTGATTAGTCGCACCTTTTAGCTTTCCTCTGTGACGTGACATTAAGTTCTCCCAGATATGAACTCCAGCTTTGGGGAAATGACCACAGCTTGGATTTTCAAGCCCATTTTTGGTTAAAATCCAACAACACCTTTACTGTCCGCCCGTCTCTCACCCATAGGAACCGCCTGGTACAGGGTCCTGCACACCAAGGCTCTGATGGCCGCTCTAGCCGGCCCGTGGTGGTCATTCCATTTCCTGGTCTTTACCAGCCCACGGCAACCACTAGGGGCCGGGATCCCAGCATCGTTGACCCCTGGGAAGGCCGATTCCTGCGCAGCAGCTCTCACTGTTAACCTGGCCTAGGGGCAGCTGCCACCAGGCTTCTCACTGACTCAGTGCCCACACCTCGGCTTTAGCCAGAGGGCGCCCCTGGTCTCTCCTGGGAAATGTGGTCGGCTGGGGGGCTCTCTGGCCTCACACAGCCTGTCTCATGAGCCCCTGTCATCCTCATGCTGCAGGTGTCGTCCTCAGTCCTCAGTCCCCCGAGTCCAAGCTTCGATGAGCCGTCCGTCACCACACAGGACTGTTTCTAGGGGCCCTCGTCTGAGCCACACAGAGTGCTTGCCACCAATGAGCTCCTGTCTCCAGCCTCTGTTCTCCCTTCTGGCCCCAAACGCCCTGGTTCCTGCCCACAGGTCCTGCAGCTCCTTGCTGAGTACGCAGTGTCCTCCCCACGTGGGTGAGGCTGAAATTCACCCTAGTCATTGACCTGGAGGGAATGCAGGGAGTGAGGGTGGGTCTTGAAGAGGGAAAATATCATCCCGTGAGGCTCCAGGTCTTGGCTGGTCCCCAGGCAATCAGAGCTACTCTCCTTTGTCAAGTGGGCGAGAATGAATCTGCTGGACGACAGGATTCCAGGGAATCTGGGGATTCAGTATCTTCAAGACCCCATCCCAGATCTCAGCCTCCTGATTGGGAACTTCATTTTAGTCCAAATCTTCTTGGCTTTGCATTCAGGGCCCTTTGAGCTCCCAGGACGTTCCAGCAGCACTGAGGTGCCCATTGCTAACTGATTGGCATGTGAACCGATTCCAGGATCCCATCTTGAGGGGTTGCTTCCTGGGCTACTTTTGGGAAAAAGTACCAATTCACCTTTAAGTCCCCCAGCAAAGCAGACCATGATTTAAGGACCTTGGTGCAAGTAGTTTATTTAGGAGGTGATCCAAAGCAGCACAGGTGAAGAACTGAGGAAAGTGAGGCAGAGAAGGGGGCAGCCTTAAAGTGGTGGGTTAACAGCGGGTTACTGTGATGAGAAACTGGCTCAATCACACGAGGGAGGCCTGGGAAACTGTAGAACGCTGGTCGGAGAACTGTGACGCCGACCCCCAGTTCCCTGTGGCTCCACTGAGGGTGGGCTCTGGGGTGTTAGCTTCCCCACACCTGTGGGTCATGGCCGAGGCAGCCACCTTGTGCTGGAGGAAGGCCTCGGGCAGAGATACAGATCTCAAGGCAGGAAGCTAAGCTGCCAGTCCTCAGATTGCTGGAGAATGGTTACTGCAGTGGCTGATAAACTCAGGAAAGCAAAGAGGATGAGACGATAAATACTAATCTTAAAAGCAGCCAGAGGAAAAACAAGACAGTACACATGAGGGAAAATAAAACAATGGAGACCAGAAATCAATGGAACTAGAGTTTTAATGTGCTGGGGTGGGGGGAGGGGCAGAATATGTATATGTAATTTCCACTATATCCTGTGGAAATATTCTCCAGAGATGAGAGCAGGAAAAAGAAAAAGGAATCAATGCATATAAACCATTTTCTAAAAAAAAGTTAAATACGTTTATTAGATGAACAAAAGCTAAGAACCTTCGTCCCCAGCAGAGCTGTACTATCCTAAATGCTAAGGGAAGTCTTAGCATCATTAGAATGAAACCAAATGGGAACGTGGATCTACAGGAGGGAATAGGAACACCAGTGCTATAAACTGAAGGCTTGTGTCCCTCAAAATTCCTGTGTTGAAACCCTAACCCCCAGTGTGATGGTATTTGAAGATGGGGCATTGGGAAGGCGAATAAGATTAGATGCGGCCATGAAGGTGGGGCCCTCAAGAGATTAGTGCCCTTATCAGAAGAGACCCCAAGGATCTTGCTCTCTCTCCCTGCTCATCCATAAGGAAGAGGTCATGTGAACTGTGAGATGGTGGCCACCTACAAGCCACAAGAAGAGGTCTCAAAATGAGGCCTTGCTGGCACCTTGATCTTGGACTTCCCAGCCTCTAGAACTATGAGAAATAAATTTCTGTTGTTTAAGCCACTCAATCTGTGGTATTTTGTTATGGCTGCCTGAGCTAAGACAAGTGGCTGTTTAAAACAAAATATGTTGGGCTTATAATGTATGTAAAAGGAAAGAAAATATACGATAATGATAGCATGAAGGCTAGGGACATAAATAGAATAGCAACTACCTTTTTTTAAATTGAAGTATAGTTGATTTACAATGTTGTATTAGTTTCAAATGTACAGCAAAGTGATTCAGTTATACATACATATATATCTTTTTCAGATTCTTTTCCCTTATAAATTATTACAAAATATTGAGTATATTTCCCTGTGCTGTATGGTAGGTCCTTGTTGGTTATTTTATATATAGTAGTGTGTATATGTTAATTCTAAACTCCAAATTTATCCCTCCCCGTTTCCCCTTTAGTAACCATAAATTTGTTTTCTATGTCTATGGGTCTATTTCTGTTTTGTATGTAAGTTCATTTGTACTTTTTTTTTTTTTAGATTGCACATATAAGCGATATATTTGTCCTTCTCTAACTTACTTTACTTAGTATGATAATCTCTAGGTCCATTCATGTTGCTGCAAATGGCATTATTTCATTCTTTTTTATGGCTGAGTGGTATTCCATTGTATAGATATACCATATCTTCTTTACCCATTCATTTGTTGATGGACATTTAGGTTGCTTCCATGTCTTGGTTATTGTAAATAGTGCTACAATGAACATTGGGGTGCATGTATCTTTTCAAATTATGGTTTTCTCCAGGTATATGCCCAGGAGTGGGATTGCTAGATCATATGGTAGCTCTGTGTTTAGTCTTTAAAAGAATCTCCATATTGTTCTCCATAGTGGCTGCACCAATTTACATTCCCACCAGTAGTGTAGGAGGGTTCCCTTTTCTCCACACCCTCTTCAGCATTTATTTGTAGACTTTTTGATGATGGCCATTCTGATCAGTGTGAGGTGAGAAGATACAAATCATTGTAGTTTTGATTCGCATTTTCTAATAGCGATGTTGAGCATCTTTTCACATGGCCTTTGGCCATCTGTATGTCTTCTTTGGAGAAATGTCTATTTAGATCTTCTGCTTATTTTTTGTTTTTTTGATATTGAGCTGTATGAACCATTTGTATATTTTGGAGATTAATCCCTTGTCGGTTGCATCATTGCAGATATTTTCTCCCATTCTGTAGGTTTTTTGTTTTATGGTTTCCTTTGCTGTGCAAAAGGTTTTAAGTTTAATTAGGCCCCATTTATTTTTGTTTTTATTTCCATTACTCTAGGAGACAGATCCAAAAGGATATTGCTGCGATTTATATCAGTGTTCTGCCTATGTTTTCCTCTAGGAGTCTTGTAGTATCTGGTCTTACATTTAGGTCTTTAATCATTTTAAGCTTATTTTTGTGTGTGGTTTCAGAGAATGTTCTAATTTCATTCTTTTACATGTAGCTGTCCAGTTTTCCCAGCACCACTTACTGAAAAGACTGTCTTTTCTCCATTATATATTCTTGCCTCCTTTGTCATAGATTATTGACCATAGGTGGGTGGGTTTATTTCTGGGTTTTCTATCCTGTTCCACTGATCTATATTTCTGTTTTTGTGTCACAACCATACTTTTTTGATTACTGTGGCTTTGTAGTATAGTCTGAAGTCAGGGATCCTGGTTCCTCCAGCTGTTTTTCTTTCTCAAGATTGCTTTGGCTATTCGGAGTCTTTTGCGTTTCCATGCAAGTTAAAAATTTTTTTTTGTTCCAGTTCTGTGAAAAATGCCATTGGTAATTTGATAGGGATTGCACTGAATCTGTAGATTGGCTTGGGTAGTATAGTCATTTTGACAATATTGATTCTTCCAATCCAATGGAATGTCAACTACTTTTTGATTAGTGCTTGCATGGTATACTTTTCCATTTTTTAAAACTTTCTGTATCCTTATATATTTATCACATTTACGATTTAAAAAAAAATCAGTCTGACAGATATTGAAAACAAACTTGTGGTTACCAAAGGGGAAATGTGGGGCAGGGAAGGGATAAATCAGGAGCTTGGGATTAACATACACACACCACTATATATAAGATGGATAACCAACAAGGACCTACTGTATAGCACAGGGAACTCTATTCAATATTCTAATAACCTTTGAGAAAAGAATCTGAAAAAGAATGACTATAGTACATGTATAACTGAATCACTTTGCTGTACACCTGAAACTAACACAACATTGTAAATCAACTATAACCCAATAAAATTCAAAAAAGAAATCAGTCTGACAATCTTTGCTTTAATTGGGTATTTACATTTAATATAATTACTGCTTTATTTCAGTGTAAGTCCATTATCCTATTATTTGCTTCTCATTTTCCCAGCCTATTCTTTTTTTCTTGCCTTTTGAGTTATTTTTTAAATGTTCTAGTTTTCCCCCTCAGCTTATTTAAAAGACCCTTTGCTCTTCAAGCGTTTACTGTAGAGAAAACTTTACTTACCAGTGTCCAATATGGATTAGTTTTACTTGGTCCTAGACAGGACCAGGACTTACAGAACTGAGCACTCCTGACTTGCAGGCATGTGTTTTAAGAACCTCAGGATGTTCTGTTTCACACAGTCACAGCTTTGCCCTCCTGCCTCCTCTTCTTAGTGCTCTTGAGTTCCACCTGACACCACCCTTTAGAATTTCCCTTGGTGTGGGTCTGTCGTGATGCATTATTTTCCATTCTTATTCGTATGAAAATGTCTTTCATTCTTAAAGGACTTTTTTTGCCAAGCTCAAAATCTGAGGTTGGAAATTATTCTCTCAGCCCCCTGAAGGCACCTTTTCACTGCCTTCTCATTTGCACCATTTCCATTGAAAAGTCGTCTTTAAGTCTTATTACTGCTTTTTTTTTTTTTAAAGTAACTTGTCTTTTTTCTTTGCTTAGATTTTTCTCTTTGACTTTTCAGCAGTTTTATTACTGTATGTTGAGGCGTGTTATTCATTTTCTTTATCCTGTTTGGTGTTTGTCTAGCTTTTCTGGTTGCTCTCAGCAGGAGGATTTGTCTGAATCACAGGTTTATTGTTGCTGAAATCCTGGAATGAGCACTTCATTTAAGTACTCACCAGATACTATTTAACTGAAATTGTTAACTATATGTGGTCCAATAGCCTACTGAAGCTGTTTTATTTCCCCTTATGTTCCTCAGACTTGTTCTGGAATAAACCACCGAAGGCATACTGAATTGCTTTCGAGGTCCTTGCTAGTGGCCATTTCTTGTACAATTCTTTCCCTTCTCCTCTGCTTGTGCCTGTGCATTACTTCCTTTGCTGGTGCTGGTCAGGACAAAAGAGGTTTCTAAGCTTTGCTACAAACCAGGTGAAAATATGCACACGATATACAAGTAATTTGATTATTTATTTATTTTGAATAAAAAAGTGGCCAAGATAACAATACTAGTGGCTCTGCGTACAAAACACAACATAATTGAGGTTATTTCACATTTACAAAACTGCCATTATGTATAGCATTGGATATTCACAGCAACTTTAATAGACTCTAAGTACCAGAATCCCAAGAGCAATTGCGGGGGATCCAAAATGGGAAAAAGCTAAAAAACCAATGATCTTTCATTAACTGGAAAATTGGCCAACCAGCTAACTGGTAAAGAAAGAGAATCTGCTACCCTTTTCTTTAGTAATAACTAAAATAAGATTGCCCCACAGGACTGCATTTGACAAACACCCTCCATAATTTCCACTTCATTTTCTCTATACTCTTTCCCACTTCAAACTTTTCCCAGAAACCTCTGCCCTACTATCAGATAAAAGCTCAGGACACCAGTATATCTTCAGGGAAAGAAGATAACTAGTGCAAAGGATATAGCATGGTCTGCTTCAGCCCAGGAGACCCAGTTCAAACCCAAGAAAGAATTCTACCCTCTTCCGGTCATCAGTTCTTCGCAGTTTTGAGCACACTGGAAAAAGTGAACCATGCTTCGTCTTACAGGTGGCAGGAAGTTACTCACTCATTCTCTGTATCACCAGCACCTACTCTGTGCAAGGCACTTGACACTTGGTGCTGCAGGAACTACCAAGATGAGACAGACAGTCCCTGCCCTTGAGGAGCTTACAATCTAATAATGAACACTATGTACATACGTATAATGCAGAGAAGCAGCCAATTCTCCTGGATGGGGGTGTTCCAAGCAAAATGTGCTATTATTCTTAAAATTTTTTTATTTACACACTAAAAGCTTAAAACACACCACCTAATCAGATGGTAAGCATTAAAAAACCATCTCCTTTCTATAACCTTAAGTTTTTAGATGCCTGTTCTTTTTATTTCAAAAAATGTCATATGTAAACAAACACATAATTTGAAGCCAAGCACAAAGATAGCACAGGCACTGGATAAACAAAATATATACTACTCTACACAACACAGACTTAGTTTTCTATACAGTCTTATTTCTGTATACACAAGTTTGATGTTCACTTTCTTTTCATACACTGAAGTACAAATCTGAGTCAGTCTTGAAAAAGACATAATTCATTTTTGCATTAATACCAAAAACAAAACAAAACACCCTAGACCTCACCAGTCTGTTAGCCAAGAGTCAAACTGATAACACATGAAATGCTTCAAAGCCACCACCTCTTACACCATCCAATGAGACCATTTCACAGGATCTTTCTATGAAACTAACAGGACTTCATAATAGTGAGGTAAGCAAGTTTTTAACTATAAGATTTAGAGTTCTGAAATTCAAGTCCACCAACCCATTTACAATATTTCAACTAGACAGCCTGCACCTTTGCTTTATCACATCAGTATGAAAGTATCATCATTCCCCCTTTGCAGCTCCTCCCAAGCCTGGGATGAATGAATGAATGAATGAATGAATGAACACCATGTTGGTTAACCATATAATACTGTGGTAAATAAACTCACTGTCTAGGACCTCATATTGTATATTAAGTCTCCCCCCCTGGAGTATAGTTATAAGTTAAAATGCAAGATAAAAGCTGAATCACCTAATCTGATTAAGAGGTTGGGGGCATACATATGTATATAACAAAAAGATTAACTTCTTTACAGGACTTCTTTATATAAAGTCTCTCCCCTGTTAAATTTACTGATTTCTACAGCAAGTTTTCAGAAACAGCCATCTTAAACCATACATGCAGATAGGAGGCTGCACCCTATTTACCAGACTCAGGCCAGCCAGCCAGTCCTGATACTGATGTGTATCTGTGCCAGGGAAACAAGTCTGCATCTTCTGAAAAACCCTGCTGTACATCAGGATAGCGATGCTGTGGTGAGAGTGATCATTAGAAGCAACTCTGCAAAGCTGACTTAATTCAGAATAAGGACAGTCAAATCTCACACGCTCTAACGTCAGCTTGAACTGCAGATACCAGGTTATCACATGAAGATCCTAGCTCCAAAAACTTCTTTTAGCATCAAGAAAGAGCAGTACAAAGCTTAATACCTATGAGACTTGAGACATGGTCTAAAACGCTGCTGGAAACTGCCAGCTGATACTTCCACTAACAGCTAAAGTGCAACCACTTCACTTCAGTTAGATCTGCTATAGAGGCATTTTTACAATCTGACGATGGTGAGGGGAGAGGCTAGATGCCCGAGCCGCTCTGCTGTCAACAGAGCTGCTGAGCCCCACCCACACAGGTAGCAGCGTGAGAGCACAGGGATGTGTTTGTTCACACTCAATCATGGAAGCCTGCAGACCCCAACAGTCCATGCAGGGCTAGCCATAAAGAGATGCTTTTATTTGTCCAGCTATTTGCTGTTTGTGCTGTCCCATCTCTAAAAAGAAAAAAGGGCAGAACCTATCTTTCCCTTAAAAAAAATTAGGCCTGCTGACTTTGAATATAGCCAGAATTTTTTTTCCTTGTCAGGAATAACTGGCTTGGGGAGCACAGTGGGTGGTGGCAGGGAGCTGAAATCCAGCCCACTCTGCCCAAAGTCCAGCCTGAAGGTGTGGGATATTTCCAACAGGGAAATTATTATTCAGAGTTTTGAAGAAAACCAGATACAGTTTATCAAGTTGTTAACAACTAACACTATTACTCTTAGAAAGAAAAACTACTGTTTAATAGTTTCTTCTAGGAAGGGAGACCTGCTATGTGATTTAGTTTTTAGAAATTTTATCACAAACCTATTTTTCTTTCAAATCTGAGAGAACTAAAGGGATGGAAATGGAGAGGACCTCTCCTGGAAGGAAAAGCGAGGGAGAGGGAGGTCAGGAGCAGAGAGGATGGATAGACCCGTGGAAATCGTACAGTGCCAGTAATTCCTGCTTTCATTCCAGAAGCCGCGGCAATTCACTAAACCCCAACACAGTTCAGTACTGCCAGGAGAGCGGGTGCTCTGAAAAAGCAGCTCTGTGTTCCTCCAGAGCCTTGATTTCTTCTGCATATTATCTGGCACCATTACAGTTACAACAGAATATATTTTCATATTCAATTATTACTCTTTGACATTCTTTTAACCTAACTGGTGAAGGCTGCTAATAGGTCTAGCCCACACGCCCCAACATTAACATTCTCAAAAACTTCCTAGAGGGAGAAGCAGAAAAATGTCACCCTCGACCATGAGCTTCGCCAGTGGTTCTAATAACTCCTGACATTGAAAAATAATTGGTAGTTTTGGCAGATACAACAGTAGGCAGAGATGGCTTGAAGTCTGGATAGTGGACATATGAGGATTTCAGGATGAATATCAAGCCTAACAAACTATCAATTTCTTATCTAGAATAACAGGAACAAATTAACCCTCAACAGAGAAAGTGTGACACAGGTGTGGATATCAGACTCCCAAAATGCAACGCTGTCATGGCTTAGAAGGTCTAATTGCACAGGACCTTTGCTCCTGCACCTTCATGCAAAGCAGTGGCATCACGGCCGTCTCATCCACGCCGTGGAGCAGTGACAGCTGAAGTTAACTTGAAATCCACTACACAGATCAGATAAGTTTTAGGAAGGTCTGGAGGGCATGGTAAGTGTAAACCAGGAGAGACAATTTCCCGGTGTCCCTCACGCTCTTCCAGGGCTTCACTGCTCAGCACTCTATCACCAAGTATGCTGACCCTTAGGACATTCAGAAGTGCACTGTGTTTGTGATGCTGCCATTAACTGAAAATCTCCTCTCGTTCTCACAGGTCAATGGATTAACCTCCACAGAAGAAGGGAGGGGTGGGGAGGGGGGCGGAGGGCTCCCACCTCGGTGTGCAGGAATTTGACGCAGGTGCTGGCTGGACTTCAGCCTTAAGAATGCCATTGGGCAGAGCCCCCCCACAGAGAAGCCACGTTCTAGTAAAAGAGTTGCCATGTTCACTGCTACCCAGACATACAAAGTAACTCAGGTGACCCTTTTTAGTTTATTCCTAAGAGTCAAATTTTCCCCCCAAATGCATGACTGCTTTAAATAAAAACTTAACGTAAGTTTTAAATGGCAGCAGCACAAAATTCCCCAATAAGAACAAATCAACTACTAACTCTGATTAGGAAAAAAAAAAAAAAAAAAAGTGAAACTAAGCATGCTATGAGTATAAAAACTGCAATAATTCCTTGACAGGATCTCAATTTTTACTGTCATATTTACTGTAAAGTGAAACAGCTCTAGGCACAAACGACCGCAACTATACAACTTTCTGAGCTGTGTTCTTCCTGATTTGAATGCTGCCTGGTTCTCTTCCTTGACAATCATTTGAACATGCTGGACCCTAAAGTCTGGATAAACATTCCTCTTGAAATTACCACCAAAATGAGGAAAGATAAGCAGATGATGCCAGCAGAATTAAACAGCAGCAGAAATACAGAATTAAACACAGGAGACAAAAACAAAAATCTGAATGGGAAACAAAAGACATTTCAAAGCAGACTGGCTGGAAGTGCCTCTTAAGGGCTCTTGTCTCCAATACCTACGGACAGAGCAGGGAAGACACTAGGGGGAGAGAGCCTACAGGCGGGAGCGGTGTTTCTGTTACACGCTCCCCAAACAGCCAGTGTTTCTCAGTGGGGACAAAACGTCTCTCACTAAGGATACAAAAATAAAAGCAAGAATAAGTGTTAGAATAAAGGTTTAATATCGCTTAAATTTCACATTTTGTATTTCCCAACCAACTTTCCAGAAATATGCACCATTTCAAGGTGAGTGCGTTACAGTCCTGTTAATTAGCACCAATCCCTAGGATACTTATTTTAAAAATCCAAGAACACTGTAGTTCCAGAATGTCTATTTTTAAATGTAGGTTTTAAGACCAATTAATGTCTAACATCTCTTCTTAACAGTCCACAGGAAAATACCTGTATTTTAAGTATCGAGGACCTTTGCAGAGAGAAGGAATTCCCAGCCTCTGGTTGACTGAGCTACACACACGATAGCACCAGAGCTCAAGGGTCCACACTTCTGAGCTGCCTGTCTCTTTCTGGAAGTCTCTAGACAGACTCGGGATATAAATGATACGTCTGGAAATATCAACATTAAAAATATTAAATGTTTTAATTTAATACTAAAAGGAGAAAATATTATTTTTCCTCTATGTACAAATATCTCACCAAGTTGTCACAGGAAGTCTGAAGAGGGTTGTAACGCAGATGACCAGGAATACTTGACATCCTTATACCTGTGAAGGAGTCAGAGCAGGAAACTGATGACATGGGACACATCATTAAAAATAAGTCACAATTATTAACTTACAAGAGTCACCTGATCTTTTGACACATTAAAACCAACTTTAGTCTTGGCTTCAACCTCTCTAAAATATATAGTTTTAAGAAAATGTTTTCAATATGCATGAAAAACAACTGGCAGGATGCAGATCTGCAGCTATTTGTTGAGAACAAAATATCAGGCCCACAGGTTGTTTCAGACACTTTAACATCTGTTGGGACACTGCATACCACGTGCCAGGTAATTAAAGCTCCTTGGAGCCACAAGACAGTTCCAGACCAAGGCCAGGATTAAAAAGCCTAAGTCGGCCCAGCAAGGCCCTTATCCATACTCCCTAGAAGGGACCATTCTGTTCTGAGAAATGACAGGGCATGCGTTTTGTTCAAACTGCTTTAGTCAAGACACTTGAAAAATAAGTGTTCCTCATTGGCAAGGAGTTGGGGGATAATGTTCATCTCAAAAGGACTTAAAATCTCTGCACTCAGTCACTTTAAAGACACCCTTTAGTCCCTGGAGACAGAGAACGCACTTCAGCAGTGAGTCCCCACGCCCTATGTACAGTCATGAAGGACGCCTCTCCTCTTGCGCGTCCTAGCTCTTGGGGCTGGACGGCACTTTCCACAGCAGAGTACATGCCCTTTCCATCTTCCCATCGTGGACATTCAGAAGACAGGAGAATCACAGAAAGGGCAGGGGCTTTGCAGTAACCTCTTAATCCAGTCAGGATCTGCAAAAGTAAGACAAGCAGTATTGAGTGTAAACTTCAGAAAAGGCAATCAAATGGGATGAGCCCTGGACGGACCACAGTATTAAGGGATGGGCATTCTGGTCCCAGCTCTGTGTCCCTGGACAGAGCCCCTCACTACAACATCCTAGACGAGGTTGGACTAAATCCGTGGTTCCCAAAGCTAAGTGCGTGATAAAACAGGAAAATAAGGGTAATGAATGAGTGTTTCATAAAGCTAAATTTATTGTTCAAAGAAAGGACTATACTTTGTTCTGAGAGTATATCCTTCATACATGGATAATGTTAAAATACTCTTATAAAATTACAGTTAACAGTAACTTTAAAAAATACATTACTTGGAAAAATAAAAACACGGCAACACTGTGTCAACACTTTCTCCCCTTTTTAAAAACTTCCCTGGTCTGTGAAATACTGTGCTCTACTGGTTAGTACTCTCCAGATCTCAGCGATTCACATTCTTCCCAAGAGCTGTATGTGGCTCAACACAAAGTCAACTGGCAGGCGTGTTTTTTTTTAATTTGTTTCCATCTTCTCCTGATTTCCTGTCTAAATAGTATACCAATTCTCAATTGCAATGAGTGTTTAAAAGTCCCCCAAAATTTGCTTCAAAATAATCCAATAAGAGGAGGGAAGGGGGAAGGACTACAGATGAAACATAAAAGGTCATGAGCTGGCAATTTTTGAAGTTGAATGATGGGTACATCAGAGTTTCTTATACTCTTTTTCTCTACTTTTATGATTACATTTTCCATAACAAAGAGTTAATATAGAACACAAGCTGCCAACACACCAACTTCTCAAAATTAGAGAGCTTCAGCCAGGTTAGAGCAAAAATCAATAAGGGTGTAGTTTTACACAGAACATTTTGTTTTACTTGAGACCACTAATTACCCCCAAAGTGTACACAGGTGTATAATGGTGTCTAGTTAGCTCATTTGGTTAGTGTGGTGTTAATGAACCTCAGGTCATAAACTGACATTCATGGGACTCTTTACATCACTAATTCCTGACTCACATCTACGATCTTATTTCCAACTAGTTATGTCATAAATGTGGGCTTTGTCACCGGAGCTATCAGGAAAGAGAATACTGACCAACCCGAAAAAGAATCCCACCGTGGCTACTAGGAGGATGACTGCAAGTGCATGTCCCTGTTTCAGCAATGCTGTCTTTGTATACGTTATCAGTTGCAGAGTTTTCCTTCAAATACTATATGGTCTATACATGCCATCTAAAACAAGCTTTACTGAATAAATAATTTGCTTGCAGTGACAGAACAGGAAACTGCAGCCCTACTTACTCACATACTAAAATGCGACAGGTATGTTACCGTGAATGTTCCAGTGACCATTTTTTAATTAGTTGTGGTTCGTGATAATACTGTACAGAGCACGAGGAGCCTGCTCACCATCCCTGATGGCGCAAGACTAAGCAGGATGGAGGGCTTGGGGGTGCTCAACCTCACCCTCCCACAGGCTGGGAAAGCATTCACCTTCTGGGGCTGGATGGCGGGCAATGCTGTCATGGAGCAAACACCTTCTGTATATCAAACTCTGGCAGGACTGGTAGGTTAAAAAGCACCTGAAAGCAGACAGATTGTACCATCAGTTCTACTAACGGTGGAAAGCAGCAGTGTTGAAGGTAACTCACCACATACAGTTATTCTAAAACCACAAGTTAACTAAGTAAAGGGCAAAAATAGTTCACAAATGCATGGTGACAATGTATCCCTCTGCACAGGCCAGACCTACCCCACCCCACACTTAGTAAAGGGGAAGTGTCGGTCAGGCTAAACCAAGAGATACAAAGCTTCTAATCCAGACAGTCACTGCAGCTTCTTTTTTTTGCCATGTTTGCAGCACTGAGAAAGAATGTAGTCCGCTTACACCTGATTGCACTGTGAATTTTTCATGTGTTAAAAAAAATCAATTATGTATTATACTGGAAACTATTCTTGTTAGTGATTTTTTTTTTTTTTTTTTTTTTTTTTTGTGGTACGCGGGCCTCTCACTGTTGCGGCCTCTCCCGTTGCGGAGCACAGGCTCTGGACGCGCAGGCTCAGCAGCCATGGCTCACGGGCCCAGCCGCCCCGCGGCATATGGGATCCTCCCAGACCGGGACACGAACCCGTATCCCCTGCATCGGCAGGCGGACCCTCAACCACTGCGCCACCAGGGAGGCCCTAGTGATTTTTAAGATTAGGTATAAGCACTGTCTTTAAGAATCTGACAGCACAGTGCGGAAAACGTGAAAGATATAGAAGATAAAATTAATGGTGCAAAAAAAGAAGGGCCATGAACAAAAGCTCAGAGGTTCAATTCCATCCAATGACCATTCACTGAGCATCTACCAGGACCAGGCAAGTAAGGGAAGGTGGGCAGCAATGGGATATCAGAGAGAGCACTTGGGCTCTGCACGGAAGGTTTTCTGCAGGATAACAGTGTTTAGGATGAGCAACTAAGCAGTAGAAAATACAAAGAGGAGGGGAGGGTTGGGGGAAGGAATTCCAAGTAGGTTTACCTTGAGTAAAGACTTGGGTGTACAGGAAGAAAGATTATACCTGAGTGGGAGCAAGCACCCATTCTCACTGGGAGAAATTACACCCAGGTATTCTGGCACTAACTTCAATTAGCAAAAATGAAAATAATTTTTGTGGAAGAAGCCATCTGAGAGACAACAATGTATAGTGGTTACACATGGAAACTCTGGAGCCAGAAGGCCAAGTTCTCAGCTCTGCCGCTAACCGCCTGTGTGCCTCTGGACAAATTCGAACTTCCCCAGGCCCCAGTTTCCTCATCTGTAAAAATGGGAACAGTGGCGGTGCCCCTCGTGTGGCTCAGGATGCGTGTATTGCTTAGAGTTGTGCCTGGCACGGTGGCAGGGCCAACACGCGCAAGTGGCTACTGTTACAAGGCCACTACTATTACAAGCTTGTTTCCTCTTCTCCCCAAACATAAGGCGGAACAGTCAGATCAGAAGTCTAGGGACACAGCAACAGCAGGGAAATCCAGACATCCATCAATAAGAGGGAGTAATGGAGCATCCATACAGTGGAAAACTCTACAGCTGTGAAGAATGGGATCTATGTACTGATGTGGAAAATGCCCACAACATCTTGCTAAGAGAACACGCAAGTTGTTAAGGTAATTATATGTAGCACAATCCTGTTTCTATTGGAAATAAACTTTAAAAACCTACTGAGTGCCTACCACACACCAGGCATTGTTCTAGAAATAGCCATGAACAAAACAACCAAATTGCCTGTCTTCATGAACTTTCTATTCCAGAGAAAGGAGAAAAACATAAAGTAAAAAATATATTAAGTGGGACTTCCCTGGTGGCGCAGTGGTTAAGAATCCGCCTGCCAATGCAGGGGACACGGGTTCGAGCCCTGGTCCTGGATGATCCCATATGCCCCGGAGAAACTAAGCCTGTGCACCACAACTACTGAGCCTGTGCTCTAGAGCCCGCGAGCCACAACTTCTGAGCCCGCATGCCACAACTACTGAAGCCCATGCGCCTAGAGCCCGTGCTCCGCAACAAGAGAAGCCACCGCAATAAGAAGCCCGCGTCGCGCAAGAAAGAGTAGCCCCCGCTTGCGGCAACTAGAGAAAGCCTATGCATAGCAACAAAGACCCAACGCAGCCAAAAATAAATAAAATAAATTTATAAAAAAGGTTCCTCATTAAAAAATATATATATATATATATATATATATATATATATAAAGTGGTGATAACTGCCAAGAAGGAAAACAAAGCAAGGAAGAGGGATGAAGACTACATACAGAGAGGGGAGAGGGATGTCATCAGGCGTCACGATTTTAGGCAGTGTGGCCGGGAAGGAAGCCCTGTGGACACCTGCTGGAAGAGCACCCCGGGCAGAGAGGACAGCCAGTGAAGACGTCCAGGGTGGGAGGGGTGCCGCGTGTACCTGAGGAACAAGGAGGCCAGTGCACCTCGAGTGACGTCAGCAAGCCGGAGAAAATGTAGACGAGATCAGAGAAGGGATGGGGGCCAGGCCATGGAGTCTTGACCACTGAATGGATTTTAGCTTTTACGCATCAGAAATGGGCAGCCACTAGAGAGTTTTGAGCAGAGGGGGTGACATGAGCTGATGAGGTCATGATAGGATCACAACCTCAGCTCTACTTAGAACAGCCTAGAGGGGGCAAGGAAAGACACAGAAGATGGGCTGGGAGATAACTATAATAATCTGGGCAAGAGATGATGGTGTCTTGGACCAGGGATGTAGAGGTGGAGGTAGCAAGAAAAGGCTGGATTCAAATTTGAAATGCCTTTAAAACTTCCAAACAGAGCAACTGAGCAGGTGCTTAGATATGAAGTCTAGACTGAAGGGGAGTGACTCAGACTAAAGCAGTATGTTTAAGTCACCAGTGTACAGATGATAGGCGACAGCCCAGGGAGAGTGGTGACAGAAGAAAGACAGGTCCAGAGATGGACATCAAGGAGATACTGTGTCCAGAGGGCCAGGTGATAACAAAGCGCTTTAAGGAGGAGGAAGAGGGAGTGACCAACTGCGTCACGTGCAGCCCGTGGGGCCATAAGATGAGGACACGCCAAGGTTCCCTCTTAAGAGTGAGACGGAGGAAGACCTCTACCTTTGTTAGAGATACACCAAACAGAGTACAGAAGCACTTTATATTCTATTAACTTCAGCAGGTATTGCTTTTGTCATACTGATTTTTAAAAATTTAATGCTACTTCAAAGCAAAATAATATTCCCAAAATAAATAAACCCCTATATACAAGAAGCAGAAAAAAACCCCTCATTAAAGGGTGTCTTGCTTGAGTCAAACGGATGGTAAAAAGCCCACACCAGGTTTTATAGTAGCAGCTTTTCTCCAACCTAATGGCATGGGCAACATATACTTCAGATAAACACTTTACAATGGTTTGTGTGACACAAAACTGGAAAATGAGCAAAAGCAGCTTACCGGAGCCAAATGTGGCCATTGGAACAGACTGCCTGTTTGCGATCCGTGAATGGCAAAATCTCTTTACACAAACTACAGTGCTCAGGGAAAGTTTGCTTGTTCATCTTCTTTGAGATGTGTCCGATCAGCACCTAGTAAGACAAAGCAGTCAGCAGTGTTTTGTGGTGAGTGCAGGGCTTCCCAACACAAAGGAGAAATGGAAAACTACACGGTATCTTACACACGACAGGAGCTCTGCATCCCCACGTAGGCCCATCACTCTCTCTGAAAAGTAAAAAAGCTGGACCTTCAACTTGTGTCAACTGGCTGAGTACAATAAACTAAATTCATTCAGGCACCCTGTGGCGACAGAGTGAACTTTACCCACTAAAGGAAAAACTGTTCTGAAAACGCATATCTTATTACTTGTCTTTAATTGCTTTTGAAACAAGGACTTCAGAGTTCTGTTAGAAGACAAAGTATTCAGCTATACTTACAGTGTTTTGACTTTAAGAGAGAAAAACATAATCTCTATAGGCAAAATATCATGTGAAACACTAACTCTGTAGAACTATACAAATGTCTATTCTTTAAGAAAAGCTTACAAAGTAAAAAGATAATCAAGATTAAAAAATAATAATTTCCCCTTCTGATGGCCCAAAGACCCATGACCAAACTAGTCAGCCTGCAATTGGAGACCAACCGACCCCACAGCAGAGGCATGGCGGGACCCACCGTGGGAGCGGGAGAGACTGACGGGGCAGGCTCTAGGCCTTGGCCTTACTTCAGCTTTGCTCGTTTCTCTGCTTTGTTTATGAGAATCGCATCACTCCAAAAATGGAAGTCTGCAGAACACTGATCTACTTCATTATTTTGTTGGAAAAACACCTTCACCAGCTGTATTACTGGGGGGCATGGTATACACCAATCCTTAAGAACCACCTTGTCTTACTAGCAGATAACGTCCTTCAAAGTTTTAATCCACTGACACTTAAGCTCTTGTGTAAGAACTTCTTAGTCTGCGATTCACTAAAATTAGTTCACTGAAGTTCTGAAGGGTATCTTAATAGCTCAAAAGGGTGGCTTACCTACTCTACATATAATTTACAAATTTAAAGCCCATTAACTTTTGGCCTTTTTGGCCTTGAAAATTCTAATTTATGGTCCCTTACAGCAGGGACAACCAATGTACTAGGTTTGAAAAGATTCATTTTTATGCATACAGTAGGATTTTACTTTATTTTTTTAGTTGTTGAAAACAAAATTTACTCCCTGTCTTTCAAAATATGTGCATTTATTAAGAAAACTGTCCAATGGTTTACTGTCAGATTTCACAAGCAACCTTCAAAGCAGGGGATAAAG
The DNA here is from genome assembly GCF_949752795.1 of Hyperoodon ampullatus. NCBI lineage: Eukaryota > Metazoa > Chordata > Mammalia > Artiodactyla > Ziphiidae > Hyperoodon > Hyperoodon ampullatus. The sequence goes on from NC_136919.1 coordinate 4,178,024, forward strand.
AAAGTTATAAATTCCAAGTTACAAGTTAAGTACTCTCCTTAGCCTTTAACCAGTAAACTCCAAAACAAAAAACATTTGTTTTACGCAGTAGGATTTTAAAACATGAAAGGTATCGTGTTCAATCAAAACTCAGTTGCTGTAGATGGGCAGAGGTATAATCTTCCCTTCTTTAAATTGGCTCTGTTGGAACCAAGTAACTATGCTAAATGTAGCTTTCCATGCTCATGCAGCATCTGGACAATTATTCTGAATCACTGCCAACCAGCTTCCATTACAAATTTCCTAAAATGTTTTTGTTAATATTTTACACTTATAATATCCCTGCTAGGTCCTATGAACCAGTGATACCAGAAAACTCTTCCACACAATTTAGACCACAATGAAACAATTCTTAAAAGTTGACCTTCAAAGGTGAAAAGTCAGTTACATGAACAGTACATCTTAACTACTCGGGTGTGAAAGAAAGTACTGCCTGCCATATCAGTAAACAAAGGATGTTGCAGCCATCGAGCCATCACATTACAGCTGCCCGTCGGTGAGCCCTGAGGGAACTCATGATGGAGGCAGGATGCCCCCCGCACCGACCCTGCCACCCTGCTCCGGCACCTAGCAGTCAGCTGCTACAGCCATCCCCGACGGTGCACCAAGGAGACTCTGGATGAGAAGCACAGGATGCTGGCCCCGTGTAGCTGAGGTGCACATCAAAGGAATGATTTCAGTGAGCCCAGACTTTGCGTCTTCCCATACATAGAAAAGCGCTAAATTCCTTCACTTCAGATATCTGGTTTTCCTTAATTAACAGTAATCTTTAATGCTCCAACTACCCTGGTCTTTGTTGCAACAACTCCAATATATCCTGGCTCCACCCCCTTGTCCCTTGGGAGCAGTCCCTCAGAGCTATCTGAGATGCTGTGGCCCAGGCTTAAGTCCTCAGTTTTGTCTGCCAAATAAAACGTAACTCTGAACTTTTAGGCTGTGTATTGTTTTTCAGTCAACATCAGATTGTTGCAAACATCCTTAAGAAATAATTTTAGGGGTGTATGGGTACACACACACACACACACACACACACACACCTTTCCAACAAGAAAATGCAACAAGTGATTCGTGAATGGTTTAACATTAGGCATGAAGATATCTGAATTTATTACCTGCAATTAATATTTTAGATAAGACTTTAGGCAGTGAGAATAAATATCAATCTTCAGAGTAAAAAGAACCAGACATCTGTGGTCCTCAATATTTTAGTATACAGTATGTTCCTTAAAACACAATTCTTCAGGATTTTAGAAGCTGTTAGCTTAGGAGTCCTGATTAACAAGTCTATATAACACTGAGCTACACAAAGTTAAATGATTTCTTTCCTATAGGAATTCCCAGAACCCTTAGAAGGATGATGTACACTGGGAACCTTTAAGAGGAGTATAGAGTATGCAGTATTTCCCCAAGCTTGGAACCCTACTGTTCTGTCAGGGAACTTGAATTCTGTGAAATACATTTTGGATAATACTGTATGATTGTTCTACCATCAAAATAAAGATTATACCCAGTTTTTGTAACAAAACAAAACAACAATGTATAGGTAATTATTTGTTTACCTCCTATGCCCTTCTAGACTAAATCAGAAGACCCCCTCAAGTACTATCAAATGGAAACAGTCCCGGCCACAGTCCTCCCACTTCCCAAACCTTCTGCAAACAGGAAGGGAAAGGAGGGTGTGCCACACTTCCCCTGCCGGGTCTGCCCAATCACAACGCAGTCTGCTTCTGGAGCTCATCCACAGCCTGGAAATCTCCCAAACCTTGCGTTATCAATCAAGGCCACAGTGAGAGTAAGGACTGAAATATTCTTTGTGTGATATGAGTATGTCCTCTGCATTAATCTGTTTCTTATTTATTCTCCTGCACCTCATGCCAATCAATTACCTAAAAAATGTCAAAGCAGAAGTTGAGCTTTACGAATTAACTTTAGGTCATTTCTTTCTCACAAAGAAAGCAGGCTTTTCAGTTTCAGTGTTTTTGTTAATAAACACCTACCCGTGCGGTTCTGTCATCATACTCTTCATCAGACATTAAAAAGTTACAGAGTCCCCGGGTGGGGATGCTAGTGTTTTCTGTGATCCAGGTGTGCAGGTATACTTCGCCTAAGACTCGCTTCATGTGCTCCCGGGTCAAGTGCATTTCCACAGCTTCAATTTTCCCTTGGATTTCAAGGAGTTTCTCTTCCATTGGCTCTCGGCCTCCAGTGTCTCCAGACTGAGCGAGTGAGTCATCTGTGGGGCCCTCTGGATCACCTTCTTTGCTCCTCTCCTGAAGGCCTTGCTTATTCGTCTGTTCGGAAGAAGTGCCTTCTTCCTGCTGCTCGCCCTCAGCATTGCCCGTCCCAGGTGAGTCAACTAGTAAGATTTTTGAGTCCTCAAGGATGGGTCTGCATAAGGCTTCTGAAGCGGTTTTCTGCATCGACTGGTATAAAATCCTCAGGAGGAAGAGTTTGAAACGCCAATAATAGGTGGCCCCACTGCTTTCAATCTTTTTTTCCAAAGCTTCTTGTAAAAATTGAGGGATACGTTTATCTTTTAAAATCTTCCAACGTACTAGGTCTATTAAATCTACCTGCTTAAAAAGATTTTGAATTGAAGATTGCAGAAGCTGAGCAGCTGCCTCTTCAAAGGCTTTGAGAGTAACGAACTGAACCTGGTAGTTCTTGTTAACGGGATGGAGGCCGTTGACCATGCCCTCGGTGGTAATGACGGCCAGGTACGCACCACAGGGGCTCACGGCTATCCCGTGTGTCCTCACTGAGCCAAACACATCCGAGAGTTTAATCAAATGGTGTTCAAACTTCAATGCAACATCTGTGAAAATGGGAACCAGCTGCCTCACCTTCCCATCACTGGAACAAGTATATACCGTCCCATTCTGCTTGTCTGCAGTCATGGAGACAATTGGCAGTGAGTGCAGGCCTGTGACGTGAGAATTGTGAACATTCAGACCTGCTTTGGAGATCAGAAGAAGACACCAAAACACATAGGGTCCTCTTGCGGCCACCACTAAACTACAACTACACTTCTGGTAAGGGTGATACAGTGGTACACACTTGATGCTGTGTACTGGCAACTGGTCCATTTCTTTCCACAAGACGACAGGCTGCCTTAATGTGAAATAGCCTTTAACTGCTTTGAGATTGACAGGAAGAATTTTCACAGGTCCAAAAGCACTCCCCACAATAAGGCCGCTCATTTTCCGATTATTGTGCTCATATTCCCACCAAAACAAAACACTAGGAGAGTTGATTCCTGACTCAATTGTGTTGCATGAAGAGATAGATTCCTTTCCTACAAACGGCAGCTGAAACTGCCACACAGCAATGTTACCGTTTTCAAAGAGGACGGCCAGGAGCACGCTGCCCACGTCACGGCACTCGTTGTTATGCTTGACCTGCTGAGTGGTACAGATGCCTGACCACTCCATCCTGACTGGTGTCTGCATGCTGTGTCTTCTCTGAAACTCAGCAAAATCCCTGAGATTCCCTTCCGGGGCCTCACTTTTAGAGAACCTGTAACTGGTCTCATAAAGACGTTCTCCATAAATCTCCGTCAGATCGACCAGCTGGACCCACTGCAGTCTGTTGAGGTTAGCCTGGATGGTCAGGCGATTGTCCATGGTCAGTGCTGCCAGGAGGCACCTGCCATTAGCATCACAGCCCATGGGGGACCAGCTAGTGTACTTGAATCCTCTCAGCGGTGGCAAAGCCTTCCCCTCAGGGTTGAACACCCTGTCCAACATGAAAGTCTGACTGACTGTGGGGTCTTCAGAGGCGGCAAATTTCTCCTTACACTCAGCAACTTCCGTTTTTGAGCCAACCTGAAAATAAGAGATATAAAAACTGTCAGATAAATATTTCACTCTAAGAGGCCTATATTTACATTGATTAGGGTGAAATAACTGATTCACATAAGTACATAAATCAGTTACATGTTTACATATTATAAATATGTAAAACAGTAATTTGATATCAGTTCTGTTAATTTTGGCATGACATGCATTTAAAAGATCAAGCACATGTCTAAAACTAAATGAGCATTCACTCAGGAAATGGCCATTTTTTGTAAGGGTCAGAATAAGTGCTGTCATTACTCATAGCCTCGTTCCCACATTGTTCTCAGAACTGACATATGCAGTAGCAATGACAAAGATGTACTTGATTCTAAAGAGTCAGCTAAGCATTCTGCTGAACTAGTTATAAGACAATAAAGGAGAAAGTCATGAAAAAATATCTATCTATATACATCTTTGATACAATTCGATGTTTGGATTTTTAACAATATTTTTGTTATACAAATGTCAGCTCTTAAGTTTTCTATCTGAAATTTCATTTACAAATTACGCTGAGAGCCAACTCCAACAGTTCTGTCCACTGTTTCTTTCTTTTCTTTTTTTTAAATTAATTAATTTATTTTTGGCTGCATTGGGTCTTCATTGCTCTGTGCAGGCTTTCTCTAGTTGTGGTGAGTGGGGGCTACTCTTCGTTGCGCTGCACAGGCTTCTCACTGCGGTGGCTTCTCTTGCTGTGGAGCACGGGCTCCAGGCGCATGGGCTTCCGTAGTTGTGGTACGTGGGCTCAGCAGTTGTGGCTTGCGGGTTCTAGAGCGTAGGCTCAGTAGTTTCGGCGCACGGGCTTAGTTGCTCCGTGGCATGTGGGATCTTCCTAGACCAGGGCTAGAACTCGTGTCCCCTGCATTGGCAGGCGGATTCTTAACCACTGCGCCACCAGGGAAGTCCCCGTCCATTGTTTCTATAGAATAATGTCCACTGCCGTTAGACTATTTGCCGTTCCCTGAACACTCCCACTCTGCCTTCCCTGGCTCCCTTGTGTAGAATGCTCTCGTTCCTCCTGTTTGAATCCCATCCCTCCTACCAGGTCAAACTCTATGAGGCCTTCTGAGATCATTCTAGCTTTCATTCATCTCTCCCTCCTCCAAGTCTGTAACGTACATGAACAGTGCTATTTATTTAATGTCTAGGTGTACAATGGTGAGGTCTTTAGAAAGATTTTAAAGGGACATTAAAGATAGAGGAGAGATAAATGACCAAAAGAAAGTGGTCCAGAGATATAAGAAAATATCCAGAAAGGCTAAAGCCCCAGAAGAACACAGGTCAATTAAAATATGGTTTCTGGGGGCTTCCCTGGTGGCACAGTGGTTAAGAATCCACCTGCTAATGCAGGGAACATGGGTTCGAGGCCTGGTCCGGGAGGATCCCACATGCCGCGGAGCAACTGGGCCCGTGAGCCACAACTACTGAGGCCCGCGTGCCTGGAGCCCGTGCTCCGCAACAGGAAAAGCCACCGCAATGAGAAGCCCACACATCGCAACAAATAGTCCCCACTCCACACAACTAGAGAAAGCCCACGTGCAGCGCCGAAGACCCAACGCAGCCAAAAATAAATAAATAAATAAATGTATTTTAAAAATAAAAAAATAAAATATGGCTTCTGTTATATCAGAAGCAGGAAGAAGAAAAGGACTTGAACCACTGTCTTTAGAGAAATGGGTAACAGAGAAAGCAGAATCTTTCGATTCCTTTTTAGTGTCAATCTTCTTTTACATAGAGGCTGATCTTCAAACTAGAAAGGGTAGATTAAACATGATTAAAAAGGAATTCAAGCCTAAATATACATGGATATAACAAAACTCACTTTAAATGAGTTTAAGTCCCCAAGCCCAGAGGAATTACACTCCAGAATATAGAAAGACCTTGGAAGATGAACTCAGAACCATTACATTCCTTGATAAAGCTTGGACAACCAGAGATGTGTCAGAAAACCATAATGCAACAAATAGTTAACTGCTAAATTGCATAATACATAAGCATATAAAATGAAAGGTAGATATAAAGTCCAACAAATGAATTAGAAGACTAACTTTTCCTAAAGTGTGTTAAACAGAACATCACTCCCCTAAATTGCCCCTTGGAAAAGAGGTCTATAACCAAATAAGTTTTGAAAATGCTATATATTATACATTATTCCCCCTTCAAGAGTTATAGCCAGGGAGCTACTGAAGAGACTTATTTAACCAGAGTTATCCAAACTTTTATGTTTATTTTTTATTTACTTATTTTTTTTTTTTTTTACCATTTTTTAAAAAAATTGGGGTATAGTTGCTTTACAATGTTGTGTTAGTTTCTGCTGTATGGTGAAGTGAATCAGCTATACATACACACGTATCCCCTCTTTTTTGGATTTCCTTCCCATTTAGGTCACCACAGAGCATCGAGTAGAGTTCCTTGTGCTCTACAGAAGGTTCTCATTAGTTACGTATTTTATACATATTAGTGTATATATGTCAGTCCCAATCTTCCCAGTTCATCCCACCCCCACCCTTCCCCCCCTTGGTGTCCATACGTCCAAACTTTTTTTTTTTTAAACAATAGAACCTTTCGGGGGGCTGTCATCTCTGGAAATTGTGTCTTGGGCAGTGTATCTTGATTTTAGGGTAGTCTCTTGGATACACCTACAGACATGCTGGAGAAATACAGACTGGAAATTCCAATTAAATACAGGTGTCACTGGCTAACCTGTTAATAAAACAATGCTAATCAAAGCCCAGAGCTTTGGATGGGTATATAAAATTTGAGTGAAAATCTTTCCTGTGATGCCAGATTGCCTGGATTCAAATCCTGGCTCTATCATACACTAGCTCCGTAACCCTGAGCAAACTGTTTAAACCTTCTGGCTTTAATTTCCTCGTCTATAAAGAGTATAATAATACATGTTCTCATAGAGTTTGGAAGGTCAATTAAATCAATGTATGTAAAGCACATACTAGTAAATACTCAATAAATGTTATCTATGATGACAATTATTAATACTCTCTGAGGATTAAGTAAATGTTAATGAGACCTAATAAAAGTATGTAAAACGCAGGGTAGATAGGCATTAAGTTGTCCACCAAATGAAGGTAGATATAAAATTGTTCACCAAATCCCATAATACTGTAAACTAAACAATAATCCTCAGACTAGGATAATTTACTATTACAGTAAAAGCTACTATAGAACTGAAAGTAAACTTACAGAATGTGTAACCCCAAACAGCAGCACAGAATGAAATAAAGGAAGCTCAAGCTTGGTCCTACCCACTGCAGGAAGAATCCTTGACGGAATGGAGAGCAGTGTGGATGTCAGCCAGTAGGGAAAATCCTTAGGGCTTTTTGTGCAGTAATTTCTAATATGTTAGGTAGTTTGAATTAGCCTACTGCACCTCCCCTCAACTCTCCATATCACAAAACTAGTTAACAAATCAAAACAAGTACTCAGATGCCCTAGGAGCATACCAGTTAAGAGTCCAGCTCCCAGAGGCTGACCCCCAGCCAATCATTTAACTATATCCTGTTCCTAGTTGGTCACTATTACAACTAATAGCTACGTACTTTGTAAGCACCTAACAAATAAAAACTCATTTGAAGCTACTAGACAGCAAACTTCTTGAGGGCAGGAATATAATTCCAAAGACAGGAAATAGTTATTTAACTTAATGTAGTAGATGGAGTTAATACTACTAACGTTCTTAACAACTGATACAAATTAGTTATGCATATATCATTAGAATTTGGAACTGTGTACAACTAGATGATTCATTAAATCAGCAGTCCAATGGGAAAAGAAACTGCAACTTATTTTTTTTTAATTAATTAATTTATTTTTGGCTGTTTTGGGTCTTTGTTGTGGTGCGTGGGCTTGTCATTGTGGTGGCTTCTCTTGTTGTGGAGCACGGGCTCTAGGCGCGCAGGCTTCAGTAGTTGTGGCTTGCGGGCTCTAGAGCGCAGGCTCAGTAGTCGTGGTGCATGGGCTCAGATGCTCCACGGCATGTGGGATCTTCCCGGACCAGGGCTCGAACCCATGTCCCCTGCACTGGCAGGCGGATTCTTAACCACTGCGCCACCAGGGAAGTCTGCAACTTATTCTTAAGTCACTATTTTATTGCTTTTCAGATTTATATCATTCACCTTTATATCACTTAACCTCAGTGCCCAGGACAGTAACTTGCAAACAGCAGATAACATGTCAACTATTATTTAACTGCATATTTTCCTGAAAAAATTCATAATCTAAATAATGATCAGACAAAAGCTTCAGAGAGGTTTAGTATCTACCTTCTAGCAGTGCTACATACTGAAATCTAGGTTGCAGAATGTCCATCTTTCATGTTAGAGCGAGCTGGACAGCACCAAGTAGATTTAAATCCACAGGGACTGTCAACGGGTAGAGCAATCAAAGTACAGATAGAGACTTCTTTACATTCCTACCATTACTCCAGTTTTATCCCACAGAAGCCTCTTTTAGAATTGCAGGACAACTCAGCATTCATTCACCAGGCAGTGCTAGGCTAATAAGATTGGTGGTTTCTGTGATGTGCATACCGAAGAACAGTGCAGAAGGGGAAGATGCCACTAATTAATTTCAGGAAAGCAATCAATTACCAGAGGGATATATAAAGATGTCCTATTACTCATTTTCCAGGTGTGGAACCAATGACAGCGTCAAATTTTTATCAGAATACAGTACTATAAATAACTTCATATCCACAGCCATAGCATTAACCCAAACTCCTTCCTTCATACTTGTATGACTATTTTTTTTTTTTTTTTTTTTTTTTTTTTTGTGGTACGTTGGCCTCTCACTGTTGTGGCCTCTCCCGTTGCGGAGCACAGGCTCCGGACGCGCAGGCTCAGTGGCCATGGCTCACGGGCCCAGCCGCTCGGCGGCATGTGGGATCCTCCCGGACCGGGACACGAACCCGTGTCCCCTGCATCGGCAGGCGTACTCTCAACCACCGCGCCACCAGGGGAGCCCAAGGTAGGTTTTATTACCCTCCTTTTATAGATAGGCCTATCTTGCTATCTGGTGCCAAAGTGAAATCTCTTAACCCCTGTTTTATACTGACGCCAACAATCATCTACTTGCCTCTAGGCCAGCCAGATTCATATTCCTGAACCACACCAGGTCAGTCCACGCCCATGATATTGTAACAGCACTTTAGGCCTTCCTAGATTGAAGTCAACCATCTCAGACTGACCTTCAAAGTTCCCAAATTGGCCTCACTTTACTTCCTCTGACTCTCTAGGAAAGCTACTTGAACTCAACTGTTGACACATCATTATTTACACAAACAGCAGCAAGTTATGCTCATGATTTACATGTATGTGTGTGAGACGGGCACCTCATTCCTGCCATCTGGATGACCCTTTCCTCCGGAGGACTTCTTACAACCCAAACCCTACCTTTTTTTAGGTCTGCTGCAGATTCACCACCAAATAACCTTCCCTGATAAAAGCATCTCGCTTCACTATTCCTTCCTTTCTTTAAATTCTCTCTGCTAAAGTATTAAATCTCTACCATATTGAGATGCACACTTAAGACTTTCTCTAGCTGATGTGCATATGAACATCCTTAGCAACAGTAAGTTCCTCTTCAGCAGAGGATACACCTTTTAAAACCCCTTTGTTCTGCCTCCCTCCTTGAGTGTTTCTCAGTTCGGTAACATTAAGAACATCTATCCACCTGATTGGTTATACTTGAATCAATTTGTTCACATCTTGTCCAGGATCTTAGAAGGCTTAGTCATACAGGTTTACCAATGATCCCATTCAACATTAAATTATCAGTTTCAAACTTGGAGTAAGTACCCTAAAAAGTGGTGTGGGTTCCCTGTACCCTACCCAGTTAGTGATTCCTATTTTAAATGGCTGTGCAGAGTAAGAGTTTTTTTTAAAAAACTTCAAGTTCACAAAAATACGTTCTCTTTATATAGATACATATCCTTACAACGTTTATCACTACCTATTATTACATTGTTATTTGTTCACGACTTGCAAAAAGAAGGTAAGCTCCATGAGGACAGGGACTTTGTTTTGTACAATGCTTTACTTCCAGAACCTAGATTGGTGCCTAGCTGATACACAGTGGTATTCAAAAATGTGTTGAAAGAATGAATATACACTTTGACTGTCACATATATGCATGCAGATCTATAAAAGAAACAGCGGAAGTTTTAATACTTTTAAACCACTAAAATGAACAATACGACTTACTACTTAAAAAAAAAACAAAAAACAGGGCTTCCCTGGTGGCGCAGTGGTTGAGAGTCCGCCTGCCGATGCAGGGGACACGGGTTCGTGCCCCGGTCCGGGAAGATCCCACGTGCCGCGGAGCGGCTGGGCCCGTGAGCCATGGCCGCTGAGCCTGCGCGTCCGGAGCCTGTGCTCCGCAACGGGAGAGGCCACAGAAGTGAGAGGCCGCGTATCGCAAAACAAACAAACAAACAAAAAAACCCCCAAAAAACAACTTGCAAATGGTGATGATAGAACAATAAAACTTCAGGAGCCCTACAGTTCTGAAGGCAAACTTAGTTAATATGAAGCCGAAAGCACTAAATTTACACGGAGATCTCGGGCTTTAAGTTTAAGAACTGCACTTATTTTCCAGAGGCTTTATTTTTCGTTCTACATCCCAAAGCCTCTTAGTTATTGAAGAAAAACTGGAGTACTAACCCCGAGATCCAGTATTTATCCATCTGCGCAAGATGAGAAGCAAGGACCATTCATAATAAAGTCACTGAAACAGTTAAGACAATGGAAAGAACCAATTTTTCTCCTCCAAAGCAAAAGAGGCGCCAAGAGGAGGGCACAACACAGTAAACAAAGCCAGCCAAAGGCCTCGGGGAGCAAGCCCCAGACAATAGGAGCAATGGTAGAGGCAGGTCTGGGGTTGGGTCAACAGGGGGTGGAGCATCAGAAAGCACCGAGGAAAGAAATCGGCGCCGGCAGCCGGCCATACGCTGGGGCAAAGGGAAAACCTGGCTCCGAGAGGGACCTCCCGAGATGTGTGCGGGGTGTGTGTGTGTGTGTGTGTGTGTCGGGAGTGGATGGGTGACCCGGGAAATCGGGCGTAAACGTCTGGACGTTTTTTTGTTTGTTTTTTAATCTACCGTGACCCTAAGCGCTGGAGGCGAGGAGGGGAATCCCCGGACTAGGCGTGGGCCGGGATTCCCCAGGGACCCGTGACGCGGCCGTGGGAAGGGAGCAGGAAGAGACCCCAGGGCTGCGGCCCGGGGATGACTTACTTTGAGAAAGCAGCTGTTGAGAGGCGCAGACACCGAGGTGCGATGGATAACCAGGTCCTGGCCCGGGTTGTGCACGTCGCAGATGAGCTCCAGCACAGCTATGCTGCGGGCCGTGGACACCGACACGCGGTGGTCCTCGGACCACGCCAGCGGCTCCAGGCCGCTCACCGCATACTGCAGCCTCACCGCCGGTTCCCGCCGAGTCACTAGGAGGCGGAACGCGGCGCTGGGCCCGGGGGCCGCGTCCGCCCCCGGCTCCTTCCCGCCCGCCTCGCCCTCCTTCTCCTCGGGTGGCGCAGGCCGGTCGGCCGCGGGCCCCACCCGGACCTTGGCCGTATTCATCTCTACTCGGATGCAGAAGCCGGACCCCGGGCGCGCCAACCGCGCGTCACCGTCCCGTTGCCGCCTCCCGCACCGCAGCCGCCGGCCCCCAGCGTCCTCAGCTGCGGTTTTCTCCTCTCAGGCCCGAAGCGCCGCCGAGCCAGGAAGGACCCCGCCGTTGCTAGGCGACCCAGCCCTGCCAGGTGGCCAAGGCGCTGCCTGTTAAAAAAAACGCCACTCCTCTGCTGGCTGGACAGAAGCGCCCGGGCTGGACAGCGGGTGGGCGAGGGGCAGGGGACCCCCTCCGCCCCCGCCGCGGCGTGACCAATCCCCAAGCCCTTTTAGGGACCTCCCGGGGCAACTAAGGTGCTGAGGGAACAGTAACCCGGCGGCAAAGGAAGGAAACATTGGTTCGATGGGGCACGCCTCTTCTTGTTTCTCAAAAGAATTCAAAGAACTGCACGGCATGAACTGTGGGGTTGAGTGTGACTTGACACCCCCTGCCATAGGCCAAGCCACTAGGGACGCCAAACGGGGCCGCCGCCTCCCCCTAGGGCCCCGGGGCCGCGGCTTCGGTCTCTAGTGGCGCAGGGCCGTGTGTTCGCGGGCTCTTCGGGACGCGGAAGGTGGGCGGGCGCAGGACCCGGCGGGGCAGCTACGCGGGGTCCTCGCGCACGTCTCACGTGGGTCCGAGCGGAGTGGCGCTCCTGGTTCGCGAGGTCTCGACTCGCCTCTCCGCCGGCATGGCAGCAGCCGACGGAGTGTTTCCCCATGTTCCCGAGTCCCGGGCCGCAGTCCTCACGACGTCCTCCAGACCCCGCCCAGCCCAGTCGAGGCGGGTGAGTTCTGACCCGGTTTCGGATTCGTTCGCACCCGGTGCCGCGGCGCGCCGGGACCTACCGCCTTGCCTCTCGGTCGGGGTTCGAATTACTTGCGGAGTTAAGAGGGGAAAGTCAGGTATCGGGCAGCTCCTGGAGGAGTCGCTGAGCAACACGTGTCTGAGACCGGGACACCATTCTGCGGAGACGTTCTTGGAGGGAGCGGAGCGGGTGTAGACGGGCGGGAGCTGGCGCGGGCTGCTAGTCGGAGGCAGGGATCTGAGACTGTCACTCGGAGAAGTTAGGAACTGACGCGCGAGAGGCCCAGCTTGTTACTTACCAAGCGCATCTCTGAACTTCTTTCAGCCGCCCTTTCCTCGACTCTAAGGGTCGTTTGTTTCGGGAATGAGGACTGGAGACTAGAAATTTCTTTGAAGAGTTTTCAAAACGGGTGTATTTTCATCCACGTGCAGTGAAGGGGGTAAAGAAAATATAACTCATCAATATAGTCCCCTCATTAGGTGAGAAAAAGATGCCTTAAATTTAACCCAAGCCAGAGCTGAAAATTAGTTTAGGATGGTTGACTTAGCTCCTAGGAAAGAGGAGGGCTGCAGGGCGGAAATCTGTTGGAAAATCATGTTGCCTTAATGACCAGGAAGGTTACAATTTGGTGCCAAGGAAAGTAAGTGTGTGTGTGTGTGTGTGTGTGTGTGTGTGGCGGGGGGCCGGTTCTCGAGCAAGCATCATTTAATGCCATTGAAAAATTGCCAAAGTTCAGTTCAGTTCCTTTCAACCAGTGTGGTGCCGCTGCAACTCCTTGAGTTCATATAAGCTCACATCAGCTCATACCCACTGTCTGCGTTATTGTCCAGATTTTATTAGTGATAATCAACTTCAGGATTTAGAGGCTTGTAAGGACTTTTCAGCTGGGTGATGTTTTAGCTGCATCTATGCCGAGGGGGCGGGGAAGTATCAGTACCAGCGAGCCAATTGGGAACGTGGAATTTGGAGTGGGACAGACCTGGGATTTGACCTTGCAACATGCTAGCTCTGTGACCTTGAAGAAATTACTTCACCTCTCTGATCCTCACTTTTCCTATCCATAAAATGAGAACAATAATTTCTACTTCATATAAGGCTATTATGAAGATTAAATGAGATAATATACATAAAGACTCTGTACGTTTTCTGGCCCATAGGAGCACTTAATACATGTCAATTATTTTTTTTAAAAAAGTCATATTGGCTCCATTTTGGGTAATAGAATTGCTACATCAGGAGGTCAGTAGGGTGCTTGTGCTATGTACATGTCTAGTAACTAACACATAGAAAGCACTTAGTAACACTTTGTGGAGTGAGTTGAATAAATAAATGTAAGCTATCTGGTTTTATGATTGCTTGAACCACTGTGTCAAAAGGATCAGGTGATGATAACTGTCTGCAGTGGCCTTGTCTGCACCTACATTTTTGTTTATGTCTTGAATGAGAATTATGTATATGCTGATCAGATTTGCTAGTAGCCTGAATTTGGGTTGAGTAGCTCATATACTGGACTTGGAAAGACCTTGACAGCTTAAATTATTCTCTGTCTGATGCTATGCAGAATGTTTTTTCTAAAAAAAAAAAGAAAAGAAAAAAATACAAATTTATTGTAGGAAATTTGGAAAGTAGATTAAAAAAAAAAACAAAACCCACCCATGATTGTCATACTCAGAGGTAACTTTGGGTAACATTGTGGTATATATCCTTCTGGAAAACAAGCAGAACAAAATTGGGATCAAACTATACATGATGTTTTCTAACCAAACAGGATACATTTTGTAACCAAACAGGATACATTTACTAGATGGTGTTGTAGCATTGTTGTTAGGAATCCAGGGCGTGGAACTAGTGTCTGGGCAAAGCCTTGATCCCGCAGTGATCCTGGGGCAGGTTACTTCACTTCTCTGCCTCCGTGTTCTCATGTTAAAATGGGATGATGCCAGTACCCTATGGATAGATGACATCATTCATGTAAGTATTTGGCATACTCCCTGGTGTATAGTAACTACTGAATATGTTTATTAATATCAAACACATGGCATGTAGACTGTTAGGGCGGAATGGACCCTAGAGGTCACCTGCCATAATCCCCTCATTATGCAGGTGGGGGAGCAGACTCAGGGACTTGCTTATTTTTAGAAGATCCAGATGTGTCCCTGCTCTTCTCTGCTCAAATGCCACCTCATGAAGCATTCCTGTATCTTTGCCTCCCTTCCCCTCGCTGTGGGCCATGGTAGTCTTACTTCATGTTTTGTGCCCAAATAACCCTTTGTCTATACCTCTCCTGTAGTACAAATATAGGTTTAGATTTGCGATCTTACACTTTCGTCTCTTCCACTAGTCTGTGACTTCTTCAAGGGCTTGTCTAATCTTTGTATCTTCAGAACCAAGCTACTTGACGGTGGTCAGTTTTTTAAATGAATGTGTTGTGGATGCTGGTGGGGTGCGGGGGAACTAACAAATAGAATAGATCCAGATCACGGAAAAGGATAATTCCATCTCGTGTTATTCATTAATCTTACAGTTATTTATTGAGCACTTACTTTGTGCCAGACGTGGTCCTGTGCAGGGGATTCAGTGCTATCTGGGACAGGCTTGTCCATTTCTTCCAATCTAATGGGGAAGAGAGACATCACACAATGAATTATGTGCTGTATTTTTTATTTTACTGAGTGCTGCAAAGGAGAATAAGGGTGCCAGGAGAGCCAAGAACAGGCACCCTGGTTTGACAGGTGGAGAGAGGAGGTCAGGAAAGGCTCTTCTGAGGACGCAGCAGGTAGCCCTAGATCTGAAGGATGAGTATGAGGGGAGGGCTGGGGACATGGGTGTAGGAGTAACATGTGCAAAGGCCCTGAGGAGAGAAGGAGCTTGGGACATTCTAGGAATTTAAGGAAGTCCAGGATGGCAGAGGGTAAAGCTGAGACTGGTGAGATGGGCAGAGGTTCGATTCTAAAGGGCTTTGTATCTCGCATTACACGTTTTAAATTTTAGCCGAGTAACGGAAAGCCTGCCTGATACCTTGCTTAACTTGGGACACTTGCCTTTTAGAGAGAAGTTGACATGGGAATAAAGAGCGACCGGGATGGTAAGGGATCTAAAGTTTGTGTCCTGTTTGGGATACTTAGTCCAAAGAAGGAGGAAAAAGAGGAGTTCTGTGATGAATGAAGGAATGTTACATACAAGAGTTGCTGCAGAAAGCAAACTGCAAACTAGTAGATGGATCTTCTAGGAGACAGGTCTTGCCTGAATGTCAGAAACAGCTTCCCAGCCCCTAGAACTTGGTTGGGGACAGAATGGGCTGCCTCATGGGATGGAGGACAGTAGGAGGAGGTGCAGGCAGGAGCTGCAGGGCCACCTGTCGGGGTCTGGTGATGGGAAGTCCACACATGCGTTGGGGGGAGAGGCCTTTGGGCCTTTTTGTGCTCCAGGAGCCTGTGGGTCTGTAAACCAGGTAAGATCTGCGCATTTCATTCCGTCTTACAAATGATTCAAAGAGACCTGAAACTTGACTTCATCTCTTTTTAGTCTGAAAATTGGGGAATTCGTAAAACTAAATCTGTAAAATTTGTAAAATGAAGCAGGTCAGTACCTACTTCATTAATACTAAATATTAATACTAAATATTTGAAGTTGTATGTATCGAATTACTTAGCTATAGGAGCCCTTAGGGTTGCCAGGAACAAAGAACTATTGTTATTGCTGGGTTAGTCAAAAGCTGACAGTCATGGCTAAAGCAAGCTGATGTGTACACAGAAGTCATGATTTCAAGCCAAGAGGAAAATAACATATTCCAAGAGAAACCACAACTCCAGAATAACAATTCCTAGCTACTCACAGGATGTTTTTATATGCATGTGTGATGTAAATTGGAAGAGAAGGCCAAGGAAAATAGAGGAATTGGATGAACTTCTCCTAGGGGAATTTTGGACATCATACATTTAACAACATTCATGTTATGGAAATGAGAAGCAACAGGCAAGAAAATGTCTCGTATTGTAGCCTGTAATCGGCGATCAGACAGGGAATGGAAAGGCGAGGAGAGTTGGAAGTAATTGTGATAGAGGTGATGGATGGAGCTGAATTCTCATTTGGAATGGAAACTGGGAGGAGGAATCGTCTCCAAGCCATCTGAATCTGGGGGAGCAGCTTGAGGGCAGAGAATGACAGCGATCCAAGCGCTCTGGGGTAGAGCGGTAATGAAGGTTTCCGCTTCCTGGCCATAAGCTGGGATGCAGCTTATGTAGTCACCGATGGGCTTTGTTGGTGGCAAGAGAAAAGATTCATTTCCCCTCTTCCTCGTTCTTGTCGTGTACATGGATTCCTAGAGATTTGGATTGACATAGCTTGCACACTTCACAAGGTGGGTCCTCTCCTCCCTGCAAACGGACTCCATTTGTTAAAACTCAGCCTGAAAAATGTTTCTCCCTTCTTGATTATCTTGGTGGAGTTGAAGGTTAAGATGATTGGTGAGGTCTAGTAGATGGAACAGCTGAGGTTTGTGGGGTTTTTTTTTTTTTCCTTTTGGGGGAAAAAAAAGGGGCTGAGTCAAAGAATCTGATTGCAGACCCTAAACTGTTGCTTGACATATGGGGCGTAATGATCTCTGCAGGGAGAGATGCAATTCTGTGGGCAGTCAGGCTTCACTCTGAGGTCTGTTTTCATGGACTAGTGCATCTCTTGTTGCTCTTTTCCTTTTGGGAACGATGCAGCAAGCAGCAGCCACCAAAAGAAAATACCAAGCGTCCGGTGAGGCTCCCCCAGCGAAACGGAGGAGTGAAACATCATTTCTCCCGGCCAAGAAAACTGCTGCTAATGAAACTCCAAGGACTTTTAAGGGGAAGGCACAGAAAACGTTTTCTCCCAAGAGGTCTTCGGCTGGTGCGAGCGATGGAAACCAGGAGTGGAAACCGGGCATTAAGACTTCATCCCTGTTTAAAAACAACCCTGAGATTCCAGAACTCCACAGGTATGGCCACGTGTAGACACCCTTCGAGAATAAAAGGAATTAAGTGTCTTCTGCCTTTTTCTTTGTTTCTTGGAACTGATGCCCGCATCTTGTTCGTCATTTGCAGACCTGTAGTAAAGCAGGTGCAAGAAAAAGTGTTCACTTCAGATGCTTTTCAAGCCCTGGACCTCCACCCACATCTAGTAAGTATCCCTCCATGTTTTATCGGTGTGTCGATTTTTTTGGTCTGTTCATTCAGAGTGTCTGTGAAATGACAGTTCTAGGAAGAAAAAAAATCAAAGAATGGTTCTTTTTGCGTCAGGTTACCTGGATGAACTCAGATTGATAAGATGCTCTTCCAGGACCATTCACATGAACTTAGGAGTCTGTTCACTGTCCCCACCTCACACCCCCTTTTTTTTTTAAAGAACTCTATAAAGACTTTCCTCACCTAATTTACTTTAGGACTGAGACTCCACATATCGAACTTGAAATCCACCTCATAATTACTGGATAGATAACAACATCAGGGCTATTCTGGGTGGCTGATGTCACAGGGACCCTAGGAGAGGGAACTGAACCGGCATCTTGCTGTTAAGGGAGTTATAAAGAATTGAAGGAGGAAGGGGCTCTTTAAACATGCATTTGCTACAAACAAATAAAAAAAAAAAAAACCCATGAATGAGTATTCCAGCCTTATTTATGAGTAAGGTGAGAAACATACATTCACTTTTAGGGAGTCTGGATTTCCTCGGCTCATGTGGTCATGGCTTACCTACTCCTTTGTTCGGGTGGGTTACCTATACTTGCTTTCTCACCTACAGGTTTGAGTGGAGTTTCCCAGCCTTGGTACCGTGCACGTCTGGGGATGGGGACTCTGTGTCACGGGGGCTGCCCCGTGCGTTGCAGGATGTATGGCAGCATCCTGTGCCTCTACTCACTTAACGCCAGTAGCATCCCTACCCCCAGTTGTAACAACCAACGATTTCTTCAGACATTGGGAGGTCCGGGGGAGGCAGTGCTCAGAACCACCCCCAGTTGAGAACCACTGGGTTAGAGGAACTTGATTTGATCGTGGTCATCCATTGTTACCCCAGTATTTTCCCCTTTTTTGCATTCTTATTTGCATTAAATATATTTGTACCAAAAAATTTGTTAAAGAAAAGTCTTTTTGTTTTTTTTTTTGTCTTTTCTCTTAGATTTCCACAATAAATACGGTCTTAAAAATGTCTAGTATGACCAGGTAAGAACTCCGGGTCAGTCTTGATTTTCTCAGGATTTAAGTGGGTATAAACAGATGAAATCTGAATTGTCTGTGAAGGACAGCAAACTCGTGTCTTGGCATTAGAGAACAGGACAGATTATTGACCCTCTAGGGCTTGGTAGCCGCTCAGCTTCCCCACCTGGGAGATGGAGGGACTGGGTCTCCGTCCCCTTCTGCCCTCAGCTCTAAACTGTAAGAGATCTCTGGTCCAGAAGATGGTCTGCATAAGATCCCACGGTTGTCTGTGCTTCCTGAAAATAACTTGTCTAGAATACAGAATTTATCTTGTCATTTCTTAGTGGTAAGAATTAGAGTCATCTACAAGTTAGGAGTAAATACTTAGTTGGATATAATGGGATGCTGAAAAAAGTTTTTAAATGTTAGTGACAACTCCTGGAAAACAGAAATGGAGTGGTGACAGGTGTGGGGCATAGATGACCCCCCTCTCTTTGAGTATGTATGCTTCTGTACATTTTAATAAGTCACCTTTCACTTAGAAGTAAACATTAATAAGAGTATCAAAGAATAAGGAACCCCTTTATTATTTTTTTTCAGTTTTGTCAACCAAATGTAAGTGATTTCCATACCCTTTTGGGTTTTTTTTTTATTTTATTGAAGTATCGTTGATTTACAAGGTGTTAATTTCTGCTGCACAGCAAAGTGATTCAGTTATGCATATATATTCTTTTTCATATTCTTTTCCATTGTCGTTTATCATGGGATATTGAATATAGTTCCCTGTGCTGTACAGTAGGACTTTGTTGTTTGTTTTTGAATACACACGTGGACACACATTTTACTGTGTCCATAGCAGTCATATTTGGTTTTCTAGAGAACCGACAGCAGTTCCTGGCTGTCTGTGTGGCTCACAAGCTTCCTTTCACTCTTCTGCTTGGGAATCTTTCCATAAGGTTTTATTGTTTCATATTCCCTGGTTCAGAAGGCAGGAGAGTGTGTGATGTGCTTTTGTGGTGGCTCCAGCTTGTCGTCACGCCTGTCCCATTTTTCTTTTTAAGTAGTCTAATAGAACGGCCAATCTCTGGCTTGCCTCAACATTTGCAGCCCCAAAAGTTCCAAAAATTTAACTGAGGTTTTATTCTTCTAACCATCAAAGGTTTCTCAGCCCTTCCCATGACTGTTTAGGTAACCGCTGAGGCGGCAGGTGATAGAGCCTGGGGTCACTGCATTTTGTGTATCTTGCATCTCTGCGTGTAAACATGGGCAGGTGGTACTTTATAGATAATCATGTGCTCTTTCTTTTGGGCGGCCCAAGCGTTCAGAAGCAAAGTATCCCTGTGTTGCTGGAAGGCAGAGATGCTCTCGTGAGATCCCAGACTGGCTCAGGTCAGTTGTCATTTGATTTCTGCCCTTCCTCCATGGTCGGTCGTGTGGTGGGTTGTGTAGTGGAGGTGTCTGTCGCGGTGGTGGCTGCTTTGTTTGGTGTGGGGGAGGGGCGGCCACGCTTGCTTCTGATTAGAGCCCTGAAAGGAAGGGGATGATCAATGGGGCCCGTGATCAGGAATGATCAGGAAGGAGCCAAGTCTGCTATCATTTCTCAGGGCCCATCTCAGGGCTTTGCCTGGTCCCACCATCTATGGCCAGAGCTGCCTGTCTTCACTCCAGTGGGTGATGACTATTTCCTTCTGGTATTAAAACAGTCTTGCTGTGAGCACACGCTGATCGGGTGCTAGTTGTTTTGCTAGAACACGGAACACCATTCTGGCGCGTTCCAGAACAGTCTGGACTTGCACTTCTGACCCTCTTGTGCTCTTAGTGGCAGGTCAGCTATTCTCTGCTCCCCCAGCTCAGCCACCTTTCAGGTGGGTGGAAGCCCACAGTTTTTGCCATCCTTGGTTTCTCCTTGATCTTTAGAGGCCAGCCTGGGGTTTCAGACTGGCTGGCTCCTTACCACGAAAGCACCACGGAAGACACTTACTTGACCACGGAAGCCCCTTTGAGAGGTTGAGGTGACCCCAGAGAGGGAGTTTTCTAGTTTCTAGGGACAGTCATTGAGTTGAGCTTCTGTGTGACCTCAGAAATGTATCATTGTCTCCCTTGTTAGACGTTAAAGGAGCTGAAGGTGCAGGTTTGTTAGAAGTACTGAATTTACAAAGCAGAGCTAGGAGTTTTAGCAGACAGGTGACTTCCATTTCCACCTGGATGTGAGTGCACTTTTCCTGTCCCCAGACTTCAGGACGGCCCAAAGGTAGCAGTGCCGGTTCGTTTACTGTCTTTGGTTTTCTGACATCTACAGGCTCTGTGATTTTGATTTTGCTCTTGTACTTTTTTAAAAGGTAAAACTCTTGCCTATTGCATCCCTGTGGTCCAGTCTCTTCAAGCAATGAAATCCAAAATACAGGTGAGTAGAAAGTGTGTTTTTCTGGGAATTCCCTGGCAGTCCAGTGATTAGGACTCGGCACTTTCACTGCCGAGGGCCTGGGTTCAATCCCTGGTCGGGGAACTAATATCCTGCAAGCCACGTGGTGTGGCCAAAAAAAGAAAAAAATAGAAAAGAAAGTATGTTTTTCTGTTATTGTTCACAGTGTATAAGAAGCCATCAAACTGAACCAAAGCAGTAATATTGGGACCAAAAGAACCTTTTCACTTAGCTTTGTTTTCCTGCCTCTTTTTAGTTCATTTATTACGTAAGCATGTTGCATCTGAAGACTGTGCTCAGAGTGGAATAGAATAAATATAAACAAATGTAACAGTCATCCTAGTAGTTCTAATAGGGAATGTTTGTAAGATGCTCCCCCTGTGTCAGACATCGTGCTGAATGCTTTGCTTGTGTTGTCTTCTTGGCTCTCTAACTACCCCAGTCCCACTGAGTTGGAAGGTACTACTATTACCTCGATTAAAAAAAAGAAAAGAAAAGAAAAAAGGAGGCTTGAGGAAGTTAAATAACTTCCTAAGGCCGTGCGGGGAGTGATTGTGGAGCTGGGTTTCCACCTTCATTCTCTTTGGCTCCAGAGGCCAAGCTCTTCTGACTGAGAAAGGTGAACATTGTATTGAAAACAGTGATTTGTCATGAATAGGAGAAGTGAAAATAAGTACCCAATTAGCGGGTGTGATGGTTGGGCCGCCTTGTATTTAGTATTTTCTAGGACTTATCTTTAGTTGCGAAACACACTTAGCGCCTGGGCCAGAGGGGCCAGAACTGGGTTCCTTGGAATGGTCCCCTAGGAGGCCGTGTGACTGCCATGTTCCGTAGGCATAGGTGTCATCTCAAAACCCAGTCCAGAATCTCACAAATACACCCTGGTTATTCTCAGTTGAGAGGAAACAGTGAGATCAGAAATAGGAAGAGAGATGGGTTCACAGACAGATGACGAGCTAGTTGGTTACTTTTTCCTCAGTCGGGACACGCAGAATTCGATGTGTATTGAGCCTGCCTGTTATTTGAATGACAAAATAAATAATGATGGCGTTGGATTACAGCCCACAGTCTAAAACAAATACCTATTGAGTCCAAGCTGATATAAATGAATTATTGAATAAATAGGTGGGACGAGGGAAAGCCCTTCCTTATACTAGAATTCCAGTGAATACTTGTAGGACTTCATCATTTGGCAAATGACACAGGAATCATCAGAGATGCTAAAATGAGTAGATTAAAGTGTGATGAAAATGGGATATTTACACAGTCTCAAAGTATGTATCCGGAAGATACAGGAAAAAAATGGTAACTTTACAGCGGGGAAGCCTGGCTGATGCCGCCTTAACCAAGTGGTTGGATGGGGCCTCACCAGTGCCAGGATGTGTTGGCCTAATGTGTCTCCTGATAGGTGCATGAAGGATGAAACAGTACTTCTCTGGTTTTCTTGCCAGAAACGCACAACTCTAATCATAAACATCAGGCAAAGCCAAATCAAAGGACGTTCTACAGAGTGACTGGCCAGTACTCTTCAAAAGTATTAAGGTCACAAAAGACAAAGAAATACTAAAGAGCTACCCCAGAGTAAAAGAGACGAAGGAGTCATGACAACTAAATGCCGTGTGGTCCTGAATTGGGTCTTAGCCTGGAAAAAGCATGTTAATAGGTCAGTTAACGAACTTTGAATAAGGCCTATAAATTAACTGATAGTAGTGAATCAATGTTAATTTCCTGTTTGATCATTGTACTGTGATTTTGAGAATCAGTATCATATAAGGAAGCTGGGAGAAGGGTGTAAGGGAGTTCTTTGAACTATTTGTGCAGTTTTTTGCAAGCCCGAAATTATTTCAGAATGAATACGTTTAAATGTTATTTAAACTTTATTTAAATGATTTTTAAATCAATAAATCCTACACAATCATCCAGATGGTGGAACCTTATATAGTTATTAAAAGTGCTGTTTTCTTCAGTTACTATTTGTGAACTTCACAGGCATTCTTGCCATGTTAAAAAGGCAGGTTATAAAACAGTATGTATAATATGACTCCAATTTCATAACTAATAATTATATATATATATACATATATATGTGTGTACACACACAAAGATGAGAAAGATACTTTTCAAACTAATGCCGGTTTTCTCTGAGGTGGGTGAGTGAGAATTCTGTTTCCTGCAGGTGAGTGATGTTTTCTTCCATTGGGCACTTTGCAGTACGGTGGTTCATACAAGGGCCTTAGCATCGTACCTGGTGTAGGTTAGAGAAGAAATGTGAATTATTAGACCAGTGTGGTAAAGTCTCATCCGTTTAGATACTCCAGGAGAACTTCTAGTAGATGGTTTTTTTCTTCCTGGAAAGTTGCAGAGTTTGGGCGTGTATTTGATCTGGCGTGGGTCCTACAGTTCTGGCCCAGCTATCTCATTTGCTGGATCCGTGAACGGAGGACAGGAGACATGCGGTTACATTCCTCAGGTGGACAGTGCAGCGGGGGCTCTGCTCAGATCCTGGGTCTGAGTGTGACGTTAGCACATCACCTCATCCTAGTGTGCCTCGTGAGGGATCACGGAGGTGCCTATGTCCTGGGGTTGCCAGGAGGATTCAGGGAGTCAGCGCACGGGAAGAGTTGAGACCTGCTTCCAAGCGCCTGGTGGTGAATAGTACCTGCTCGCTAAGTCTCCGCCGTCATTGTCAGCAACTGGGACGTGTGGCTGGTTTGAAGGGCAGTGTTCTGAATTGCTTAGATTCAGAGCATTAACCAACCATGTCGTTGTTCTCATTTACTCAAGTATTTTTTAATATCAATAACAGCTTGTTCTATTAAAGACTGGACTATTCTGTAGAGACGATTTAACAAGCCCAAATTTAATTCACTTATTTCAAGTGGTGCCCAGTACAGGCCCTTGGAGTTCATTGTAAACAGATGTGACCTGTAGAAAAAAACCTATCTGGAGGGAGCAAATTCAAGGCACCAGCAGAGTCTTCAGTTACTTCCGTGACGGAATGAAGACGGACTGCTTTTCTGTGTTTTCACACTTTCAGCTCTTTGGGCTCTGATTTTTTTTAACATCCCATCCATCCTTCCTCACTCACTTCTGCCCTGCGAGGAATTGATTGGTCTTTCTTCTTCTCTGTGTAGTAACACCTTTTGAAATGTCAGAATCTCTAACACTGCTGTGTTGATACCGTTGTACTAACATGTTTACTGTTCCTCGCCCGGCTTCAGCGCAGTCTCGCAAAGTCGATGTTGAGTACAGACGGCTGTAGTTTGAATTCCAAATCCCTTTCGCCTTGTGGGTAAACGTTTCCTATGCAAAATATGAAAACCGTACTGGTAAATTAGTTTGCTGCTAAATCTGTGCTTAGCTTCTACACTAACGTATTCGATTCATTCCCTAAGTGTCTGTGAGCACTTTGGAGATGCAAGGCACCGCTGACTTCCTGGCCCTTGTCAGATTACTTTGTTTTCTTCTACTATTGTTACTGTTATTTGTAGGTATAAGGTACATGTTAAAAACATCTGAAGAGCACCAAAAAATATACAGTGACAAGTAGGTCGTTCTACTGCCCCTTGCCCTGAGTGGCACAGTTCTCCCCTCAGGATGGGATGGTCCTTATCACCGGTCTCTTGTTTAATCCTTTCAAGGATATTCTTTGCATATAAAGCAAATCTGACTATACATAGTTCCCCTCCCCCTTTCATTGAAGTTTTTGTTTGTTTGATACACAAAAGGTTGCTTGCTGTGCATGATTGTCTGTGCCTTGCTTTTGTTCACTTAATATGTTTTGGGGATGGTTTCTTATCAATACCGTGTTGACCCACCTTGTTTTTTTAATGGCTGCCTAGTCTTCCACTGTAAGTATGTACCATAAATTATTGAGTCATTCCCTCATTGGTGGAATTTACATTATGTTCAGCATTTTGCTACAAACAAAGCAATTAAACAACTTCTTTATACACACGTGTGAGTCTCTCTTTTTGAGAAATTCCTATAAGTGGAATTTGCTTTCTATTTGGTAGATAATACCAAAATTGATCTTTAAAGGAGTTATACCAATTTGGATGCCCACCAACAGTGTATAAGAGTTCCTGTGTGCCTATGCCTTTATCAACACTATCGGCTGTTTTATTTTTGCTCATTTGACAGGGGGAAAAATGTTGTATCATAGTTTTGATTTGAATTTCTCTTAGGAGTAAAGTTGAGCATCTTTTCATACATTTAAAAGCCATATTTTGAATTCTTATTTCCATAAATTAGCTATTATATCCCTCTCCATTTTTCTATTTGAGTTGTTGGTCTTTTTTATTTTTATTTTTAATTGAATTACAAACCTTCTTTATAAACTAAGAAATTGGCCCTTTCTCTTAGGTGTGGCATATTTTTTTCCCCACGTTGTCATTTGACTTAATTTTTTTTAGATGTTACTTTTCCATTCTGAAATTTAAAAATTTTTATGTAATAAAATTTATCAGAGTTTTATAGATTCTGAGTTTTATGTCATCTGTAAAAAGGCCAACTTAATTCCAAATTTATTTTTCTAACTTAATTTTTTTTCTAAAAGGACATTTGAATTATCCATCTTTTCACTGCTGATATAAATTGCCTCTTATCATATTTCCTGACTTTCTATATGTATTTGATTCTATTCTAGGCTGTATTTGTTATTGTAATCTCTATGTGCTAGCATCAATTTTTTAAAACTACTGTAGATTTAAATTGTCTTATCATCTGCTGTTGTTCAGAAATGTCTTGATTATTCTTGCACATTTATTTTTCCATATGAACTTTGAAATCAGCTTGTCTGGTTATATATATTATTTTTTTATGCATATGTATGTATACTTGTGGCATGTTTTAGATATTTTATATATGCATAAATATGCATGTTCATGGCATTTTTATTAGAATTACATAACATTTATGGGTTGACTTAAGGGGAATTAGCTTATTTATAATATTGAGTCTTCTTATCCAAGAATAGGATACATTGTTCCATTTATTCAAATTTTATTTTATGTGCCTTAGAGGTATTTAAAATTTTTTATTGTACAGATTTTGTACATTTTTTGTGAAGCTTTTTTTTTAACCTTTTTTGGTTTTTTGCTATTCTAAGTATGAGTCCATCTAACTTTCTGTGTTGGAAGGCTGTTGATTTTCTGTATTAATTTTGTATTCAGCTAGTTGACTTGTCTTTTTTGTAGTAGATTTTCAAGTGATTTCTTTTTTTAAAATTTATTAAATTTATTTATTTGTGTCTGCATTGGGTCTTTGTTGCTACGCGCAGGCTGTCTCTAGTTGTGGCGAGCGGGGGCTACTCTTCGTCACGGTGCGCGGGCTTCTCACTGCGGTGGCTTCTCGTTGCAGAGCATGGGCTCTAGGCACGCGGGCTCAGTAGTTGTGGCACGTGAGCTCAGTAGTTGTGGCTCACGGGCTCTAGAGCTCAGGCTCAGTAGTTGTGGCACATGGGCTTAGTTGCTCCGCAGCATGTGGGATCTTCCTGGACCAGGGATCAAACCCGTGTCCCCTGCATTGGCAGGCGGATTCTTAACCACTGCACCACCAGGGAAGTCCTCAAGTCCTGATTTCTTAAGTTGTTTTTGTTTTCGTTGGTTTTTGGGTTTTTTTTAGGATAAAATATCATCTGCTAATAATGACAACTTTACTTCCTACTTTCCAGATTTATACATATTTCTTTGTCTTTTGTGATTGCATGGGCCAGAACTTCTAGATTAATGTCGTGTAATCATGAGGGTAGTGGGCAGGCTTATCTCTTTAATGAACTGCTCCTGATGTTGACAAGTGGCCACCCTTAATCTCCCCTTCTGGACCTCTGTGACCTGCGTTCATTCAACTAATGGCATTTCTTTCCTTCTGTGTCAACAGCGTGGTGACGGCCCCTATGCTCTGATACTAGTGCCAACAAGAGAGGTAAGCAGTCCCACTTTCGGGGTGCTAAGCAAGTACTTTCAGTGATATCGTTGAATTTAAAAGTGATTTTA
This sequence comes from Hyperoodon ampullatus, assembly GCF_949752795.1. Lineage (NCBI taxonomy): Eukaryota > Metazoa > Chordata > Mammalia > Artiodactyla > Ziphiidae > Hyperoodon > Hyperoodon ampullatus. The sequence continues at coordinate 4,204,911 of NC_136919.1, forward strand.
CCATTTTTCTCCCTGCTGCACAAATCACTACACCCTTTCCTTTGCCCAGGAACCATCCTTCTGGTTCTTAACAAGGAGAAAAATTCAAGTATTCTTTGAAAACCAGAAGTTTTTTGGTTTTGGATAAGTGTTTCTCTGTTATCTAAAAACTAATGACACTATAAATTTCTGTCCTTATAAAAGGAATTAAAATAATCACATTTTTGTACGTTGTTTTTTTCTTTTACAACTTAATTAAAAAATAAAAGCAGTTGACCCTACAAATGAACTTTTATTTTTTTAAGAAGCTGCTGTACCAAAATTTTTACTTGTTTCTCAAAGTTAAGCTTCTTGATGTTTTTCTTCTTTCTTGGTGGAAATCTCTTCTATCCGATTTATTTTATTTGTCTTTAGAGGCAATTTCAGATTAGGGTATCTGTTTCCTATATCGAATGCTAATCACTTCCTTGCAGAGAATCGATCATGACAATGGAGGTTTCTGTACAGCCTGCAGCATCCTGTCTCAGCTCAATCCATTGAAGGAGCAGGCACAGAGCTGTTTAAATTTTTACAGCAGCAAACTCGCTACTTCCCTGGGATGCTTCCTGAATACAAAACATGTGGAAACTGTATATATATCCTTGGATAAAGGGATTATGTAGAGGCTTTGTTGATGGTTGTTAATGGTTATAAACTGTTCAGTACATTAATTTTCTCTTTCTCTGGTTTCCACTGGGCTTGTTGGTTTTTTCTTTTTTTCCCCCTTTAATAAACTTGGGAAATGACCATCTCTGTCTTTAGCTGCTGCTCTGCCCCAGCATAGCCTTAGGATATAGTCACGTCACCTGTAAAGTAACGTTCCCAAGGCTAGCCTGTTGCGTCACTGTATGGTTTACCGCTTCACACATATTGCATTCTCTCTCTTTCCAAACAGGTTGACTCTGTTTCATTTTCTTCCATCTTTGTGTACCGTAGACTGTACTTTTCTGTGTGGTACTCTGGGAATTTGAGCCAGCAGAGGGAGCACAGAACACTATGTTTGTGTATGTCCAAGAAATAGATGTGATGTCTCTAGCCACATTCTCCAGACTTGACAGTTTTCAGAATCAGTCTAAGAACAAGGTGTATTTCCCAAGTAGATTCTGTGTATAGGGCTTTTTTTTTTTAAATCCTAACTTGAGGTCCAAGGTTGGATCCTTATCACTTTACACTGTCTAAATTTTTAAAAATAAATAAAAAGGTAAGAAGGGACCTTGCTCATTAACTCTAACTTTTTAACATTTACAGCTGGCCCTACAAAGCTTTGATACTGTCCAGAAACTGCTTAAGGTAAGGCAAGCCATGAGTTCAGTTTTGTCTTTTTTTTCCTGACTTTTTGAGGAAAGAGAAAGATACTAGTCTTTTCTTTATTTTCAAAGAGCTAGGAATTACTGCAGTTTTCCTTGTATTCCCTGGATGTCTCTGCTCACCCCAGATACAGTTTATAGGTTTTTATTGATCTGAACCTTACGAATCACCAATTTCTAGCTTAGTGAGATTATTAGTGTTCACTGGTACTTCAGGTCCTGTAATCTGTTCATCATAGTCACTAGCAAGCCACCTACAGAGACTCACAGGTACAACCTTAAGGTGATCCAGTGAAAGCAACTTAACAAGCCGCAAGCAGGGTTTGTTTAAGAAAGAAGAGAGAGAAAGCTTCCAAGCCAAAGGCTGCCAGCCCACTGAATTAGATTGAGAATTGATCTCTCCTTTCTTTTATCACGAGTGGGAGTAAGGAAGCATTGTACTTGGGTTTGATCTTAACCAAAAAGGAAAAAAAAAAAGGCAATAGACTTACTGAACTGTGTTTTCAATTCAGGCTGTACAGGGAAAGGCAGAGAAGCTACTTGAATCACTTAAAAAGCCCACATTTCTCTCTTACAGTGTCGGAAGCTAGTCGCCTAGGTATAATTTAAGTTACTGCTAATATCCATGGGCATGGCAAGGCCTAGGAATGGTGTCTGCACAGTAATACCTCCTGCAATGAAAAGCAGAGTCCTCCCTCACGACTTCCTTAAGGAAAGGGAATTTGGAATCAGCCTCTGCAGTAAATGGGGCTTTGCATTGATTTTGGTCTGATGTCTTTCTGTAGCCATTTACCTGGATTGTGCCTGGAGTGTTAATGGGAGGAGAGAAGAGAAAATCAGAAAAAGCCAGGTAGGGGGAGGTTTGTTTATTGTTAATTCCTTTTAAAGTCTGTTCTGTCTTCCTCTTCAGTAAGACTCTGGCCCTTCTCAGCCTGGGGAGAGCCTTGTCTCAGATGATGGTTCCTAGTCCCAGTGTGTGGGGACAGATTGAGTCCCCAGGGAGCGGTCACTCTAAACGGTGCTGTTTTTTAAAATATTGGTGAAACTACGAAGGGCTCCCCTTTTGATGTGGTCAGTAACAGCTCGTTACCTTCTTAAATCTCAACCCCCCGCCGGCCCCCGAGACCCACAGTCCCCCCTTGTTAAGGATACATCCCCCTTGACTCCCTTTTGTGGATATTGGGAGTTTGGGATTTTTGTTGTTTGATTTTACAGAAACAAGATTATAAACCTACCTAATGCTTTGCATCTTGCTTCCTACACCCAAATACTTGATTCCTAATTCTATGTTAGAATTGGTAATGGGTGTCAGTAGAAAATTGTTGCAAGAAGTAAATTCCAAATTTGGTGCATTCTTTTAAAAACAGTTTTATTTTGTTATAGCTTAATGCTTAGTAGTTATGCTCAACCATGTGTGTAGTCTGTAACTGAGGAGCAAATATTCAACTTGAAACCTTCAGGTATTGGTTAGGGTAAGATTCCGCTGTAACTAACAACAGCAGTGGCGCAAACAATATGGAAGTTTTTTCTTTTTCTTTCACATTTAAGAAGCGTGACGGTAGCCATCGGGGCTGGCATGGTGCGTGCGCCAGCGTGAGGACCCTGGCTCATTATGGCTTTTTGTGCCACTAAGCGAAGCTTCCATTTTCAGGCTTTCCTCATAGTGTTAGATAGTTGTTGGCGCTCCAGCCATTATACCTGATTTCCTGCTGGTAGGAGCAAAGATAATCATACCTCCTCTTTTTAAAGGTACTGGTGGGGTTTGCATGCTCCCTTTATCCATTTATCTCATTGCCATAACATGGGCATGTGCCCACTTAATTACAAGGGCAGCTGGAAAATGTACTCAGCTAAAAGTTGTAGGCTTTTATTACTATGGACTAATGGGATGAAGGATGGTTGTGGAATAAGAAGTTAGATTTATTCCACCTGGTCCATGGGGCAAGGCTAGGCCTATGGCATGGAAGTTACAACAAGGATCCAGTATAAGAAAGAAGCATTCTAACCATTAAAGCACGTTGGCATGGGATAATGCATTCAGGTGGGAGGTTCCCTGGCACAGATGCCTTCAAGAACAGATTAGGTGACCATCTATCTGGAATATTCTAGGAAGCATCTATGGATCAGATAAAGGGCATTGGGTTATATAGTAAAGATTCCTCTGAGACAACTTTAATAGGATTTCAGATCTTACAATTATTTTTTGTAAGACAGAGAAACTTCAGAGAAAAATTAGAACTTAAATATATCTTTGTATCCGCTTGTCGTTACGTTTGTCATGATTTCGAGCTGTGGTATGTTGGTGCTGGCCATGAATCTGTCTCCTCCTCAGCCTTTTCCCTGTGTTTTCTATTGCTATGGCTCCATCTGATTTACTTTCTTTTATGATATATAAATTTAAACAGACTCCGGAAAGGAATAAATATTCTCATCTCAACTCCCGGACGCCTCGTGGATCATATTAAATCCACAAAGAACATTCATTTTCGTCGAATCCAGTGGCTGATTTTGGATGAAGCAGACAGGTGAGCCCTTCCAGGAAGCAGGAAAGGGCTGTTTCTCTGGTCTTTTGGGCTCTTCTGGAGCCCCTTAGTGTTCCCTTTATTCACGTAGATTAAAACTCCTCCCTTGAAACCACAGAATCCTGGATTTGGGTTTTGAAAAGGACATCACAGTGATACTCAACGCTGTAAATGCCGAGTGCCAGGAACGACAGAACGTCTTGCTGTCGGCAACACTCACGGAAGGTGAGTTGAGAAGTGCTGTTTGTTCTTCATGGAGAGGAAGGGCCTAGACGCGAGCTGCGTTGTTTCCCAGCAGCAATACTTAGCCTCGGTGGGGAGCGGGCGAGGAGGAAGGTGTCCCGAGAGGACTGCCCTTCAAACCATGTGTCCTGTGCTCCCGGCCTCCCTCGCCCATCATCCTGACCCTCCGGTCCCCAGCACGTGGGGGAAGGGAGGGGGGCAGGTCCCAGGCCCAGAGCCCTCACGGGAAGGAGAGGCTGCTGTGCTCCCGTCGGGGTGTGCAGGAGGGGAGGACGCTGCCTGCCACCCGCCTGGTGGTCTCGTGAGGTGGTGATCGCGATTGCTACCCACTGAGAGCAGGGCTCTTGTCCTGAAGGTGGTAACTAACCTCTATCCCAGCTCATTTTTTGGTGTAATCACCCTGCCTTTCTCCTAAAGAGAAATCTATCCTAAAGAATATATTCTGTGAGCTCATTTCTGTCTTTCCGTCGTTGTTAAGAAGGAATTTCTTAGCTCTCTTTTGTTGACGGGAACGCCTAGGCTTGGAAAAGTTGTATCACCCTCCACCAGGAACCCCCGCACGTGACTCCCTGTCTGAGCGACAAGTCAGCTCATGTTCTTACGTCACTTTACTCGGTTTACTAGCCTGCTCTGGTGCACACGTACCAGATGCCATCCACGTGACTCACCGGCAGTTCTCAGAGTGTATCCAAACTAACAGTGACTTTAAGAGAGAATCCATGGGACTTCCTGGTGGTCCAGCGGTTAAGAATCCTCCTTGCAATGCAGGGGACGTGGGTTTGCTCCCTGGTTGGGGAACCAAGATCCCACATGCTGCAGGGAAGCTAAGCCCGCATGCCTCAACTACTGAGCCCAGGTGCCTCAACTAGAGAGCCTGCGCGTGCCCGCAAACTACAGAGCCCACACGCTCTGGAGTCCGAGCACCACAACTACGGAGTCTGCGTGCCACAACTAGAGAACCCGCGTGCTGCAGCTAAGACCTGATGCAGCCAAAAATAAAATAAATAAAATAAATAAATATTAAAAAAAGAAAGAGAGAGATAATCCATGGAAAGGGGATTCTGTGCTCAAAAAGTTGGGGAAATGCCACACATTACCTCCCCCTCTTGGAGATTCATGTGCACATTTCTACAATAAAGGTCCTGAGAAGGCCTGTAAGCCCGGAAAACCTTGGGAAGGAATCCCAGGAAAGCTTTTTATCAGGGTTTTCATAACTTACTTGACCACAGAACCCTTTCTGGGGGGTGGTGGGCAGGCATCTGTTTCAGTGGTCTTCCACGGGTCAGAGTTTAGAAACTCTGGTGGTGTGGATGGGATTTTGGTCCCTGGGAAGAAATAGGTGGGTCCCTGCTGGACTGACAGTGGGGCAGATCAGTGCTGGCATTTGGGGATACCCATCAGGAGTTTCTTAATAGGCCTGGGTGTGTGGTGTTGGGGGCTGTGCAGGTGTGACCAGTTCCACAGCGTGTGCCTATTCAGTTGTCTTGTCCTTTTCACGTTTTCTCCAAGGTGTAACATGGCTAGCTGATATCAGTTTACACGACCCAGTCAGTATTTCTGTCCTGGATGAAAGCCATGACCAGTCGAACCCAAAGAGCAAAGCCATTCCTGAAGCTTCTCCTCCACAAGCTAGCGACGAGCTGGACAGCTTTGCCATACCAGCGAGTCTCGAGCAGTACGTGACGGTGGTTCCCAGCAAACTGAGGCTTGTCTCCCTAGCGGGCTTCATCCTGCAGAAATGCAAGGTAGGTCTGGGGACTGGGTCCAGCCTGATCCGGGGAAAGACCACAGTTTTGTTCATGTCGGGCATTGAGGCAGTGAGCTGAGACACACACAGAAGCTTCCAAACTGAGCTGTGGTGCAAGCGCAGACCTTAGCGGAGATCTTCTCAGTCAGTGGTTCTAGGATTGCAGTGAAGACTCAGAGGTCACTGATGGCCATTACGTTCAACTTAAGATCTGCCTCAAATACCTTTCCTGGGACTGATACCGGGCACGTCACAGATGGTACACACACGCTGGATGTGAAGCAGTACAGTAGCCTTTGCTCGTGTTCTTTAAAGAATCATTGTATTTGTATATTTACTAGATTCCCGTGGTAACTTTCTCTAGTATATGGGGACATAGTAGGTGGAAGGGCATCGAGGGTGCAGCTTCAAGACCAACTGCGTGTGCAGAGTCCCCGCTGGGGAGTGCCATGCGTGGCGGGACCGAGTGAGGGGGAGGGACACAGCCAAGGGCGACTTCGCTCTGAAGCACAATTGTTTTTCTCAGATGCAAGAGGCCTGTTCGAGGTTGCAGCTATGTCATTTTCCTGTCCTACATTCTTTGTAGTGTGGAGGATCTGTGTTATTTTTATTATTATTATTTTAAATTTTTTTTTTTTTTTTTTTGCGGTACGTGGGCCTCTCACTGTTGTGGCCTCTCCCGTTGCGGAGCACAGGCTCCCGACGCACAGGCTCAGCAGCCATGGCTCACGGGCCCAGCCACTCCACAGCATGTGGGATCTTCCCAGACCGGGGCACGAACCTGTGTCCCCTGCATCGGCAGGCGGACTCTCAACTACTGCACCACCAGGGAAGCCCCTGTGTTATTTTTAAAAATAATTCAAAGCCATCTGTCACCTCTGTTTCCAGATCGGGGCTAGCCTGCCCGTGTGTTTTAGAAAGAGATTCATTTTAAGTGTCACCTGATCTTAAAAACACGTGGTGGTTTTTCCCCCTTTGTATCGATGTAGTTTGAGAGAGACCAGAAGATGATCATCTTTTTCTCGAGTTGCGAGCTGGTGGACTTCCACTACAACCTCTTCCTCCAGACCCTGCTGAGCGGCTCAGGGGCCCTGGCCCGAGGTGGGTTGCCATGTGCCTCCACGCGGTTAAAACTCCTGCGGCTGCACGGCGACCTGGAGCAGGAGGTGAGCCTGTCCTCCCGGGTTGGCCCTGGCTTCCCTAGGGACCCCGCTGGGCCAGGGAAGAGCGTGGCTAAAGTGGGCGACCCACCAGAGGCCAAAGCGGGTGGCGCGGCTGTGTCCGTGGGGCGAGAGGGAGCCTATTGTTCCCGTTTGCTTTGCTCCGGGAGCTGGTCTCTTCCACCCGAGAGAGCTCGCAGGCCCCGCTTGGCCTGACTGTACCCCAACCAGCTGTTAAGGCAACAGAGTACCACTAAGTAGCTGGCACCGGGGAAGGGTTTTGCCTTTTTAGTACCCAGTGTGTAATTAGGGCTTGATGTCTTCAAATTAAGAGCATTAATGGAGCTAAATTGTGGCTCCCATATGGTACTGCTGAGCGTGACTGCTGTCATTGTCAACAAGATGCAGCGCTTTCGCTCGGAACACTTGGGTTGGGAGAGGACGCGGGGTTCCAGAGGGGCTGCAGGGGCTCAGCGCTGGCGAATATTTTCGATCAGGAAGAGGAGTGGAACATTTTCCTCACCTTGGGCACTTAGCTCCGTTCACTCTCGTTCCACTGCTGGTAGGCAGGCCATCCATTTAGGGAGTCGAGCGGGTGCAGAACGAGATGAACTCCCTGCAGCTGTGGCAGGAGGGACAAGCAGGGCCTGGGAACGGGAGCCGTCTTGTCCCAGAGCAGAGGTCACCAGGCCGCGTAGAAAGTTAGGAAGCCAGAAAGAAAGCCAGAGATTGGAATGAGGTTGGACTAGCACCACCTTTTAAAAATCAGAACCTTTTTAGAGCTAAAGGAGACATTAAAGGTCATCAAGTCCAGCCCCTCTTTTCTTTTTTGCTTTTCTTTGTTTTAATAATTAAGGAAACGGAGGTTTAGAAAAGTGAAGTTGCTCAAGGTGACTCAAGGACACAGCTTCTTTTTTTAAATATAAATTTATTTTATTTATTTTTGGCTGCGTTGGGTCTTCGTTGCTGCGCGCGGGCTTTCTCTAGTTGCGGCGAGCGGGGGCTGCTCTTCATTGCTGCGCGCGGGCTTCTCATTGCGGCGGCTTCTCTTGTTGCGGAGCACGGGCTCTAGGCGTGCGAGCTTCAGTAGTTGTGGCGCACAGGCTTAGTAGTTGTGGCTCGAGGGCTCTAGAGCGCAGGCTCAGTAGTTGTGGCGCACGGGCTTAGTTGCTCTGCAGCATGTGGGATCTTCCCAGACCAGGGCTCGAACCTGTGTCCCCTGCACTGGGAGGTGGATTCTTAACCACTGTGCCACCAGGGAAGCCCACAGCTTCTTATTCAACACAAGACTATACAGAATTTCCTGAATATTCTGGCTTTAGTTTTGTAAACTCTTAATCTTTACCTTCAGGATCCCCAGTTCAATCAAGTTCGTTGATTTCATAATGTAATGCCATTTATGGGTGTTTTTTTTTAACTGATTTTATCAATATCCTAGGTCTGTTTTCTGCAGAGCCATCCTGCAGGGTAGGTGTGAGGATGAAGAAGGAGCTGGATGTGGACTCAGGAGGATCTAGGGGTTTGAATGTGTCAACAGAAGATTCTGCAGTTAGGTTATTTCAGACTGTGCATCTCTCATTGTAACAGCGTGGTATCTGGGTAGGGTGTTTATAGCCGTGTGCTCTGGGGGCAGACTGCTTGTGTTCTGGTGCTGACTCTGCCATTCACTGGCTGTGTGACCTCAGGAAAGCATTTAACCTCTCTGTGCCTCAATGTCCATGCCTCTGAGGTGGAGAGAACAGGAGTACGTACTTCTTGGAGTTGTTGTGACGATTCACTGAGTTAATGCAGATCAAGTACTTAGTACCTGGCCTGGTGCAGGGTGAGCACTGGGTAAATGTCAGGTGCCATTATTGCTGTTCTTTCTCTTTCAGGAAAAGTGTAGTTTTTTCATCGTTTAATAATTGTTAGTATTTTACTTGTCTTGTTTATTAACACACCCTCCCTGTGAGATGGGTAGAAGGTGGCAGGGAGGATCTCTGTATTTTGTTTTCTAAATATTGGTGCAGTGTCTTGTCCCAGGGGACTAAGCTAACACCGTCCCCATCACGTCTTCCTGGCTTGTTACCCTGCCCCCTGCTCCACATGACCTTAGTGTGGTCTCCCGAAGTGACTGCCGTGACCCTAGCCAAGTGTAAGAGCATCAGAGAGGAGCTCCTGTTTGAAGAAGTTGCTGTGTGATAGCTGCGATGGATGCTCAGGACTCTGGTAGTTGTGTTCCTTACCCCACACCTGAGTGCAGTATGTCTGGACTTTACGATTAGTTTCACGGGCTTTTATGAACTTTCCGGATTTTTTTCTGATTTTGGCTCTACAGTGCAGCCATAAATTCCCTGGGTCCAGATCTCAGTTCAGTCCTGTATTAACAGTGTATGCACGTGCCTTGGGCAAGTTACTTAACCTCTCTGTGCCTCGGTTTCTTCCTCTGGAAGTGAGGGTGGTGACAGTACCTGCTCATTGGGTTGCTTTGAGGATCGGATACGTTCAGACATGTAAAGGGCAGGCCAGCGTCTGGTACCTGGTACACACCCTACGTGCCGGTTGTCCCTGTCCACTGTGCTCCGTGGGGTGCAGCCTGGGGTCCAGTCACGTGATGGAACGTGTACCCGCGAAAGGCCAGAATGAGGTATACCTTGGTGTCAGAGCAGAAAGAGAGACTTCACTTCTTTCTTTTTTCCAAATCTATATTTCCTTTTTGTTGTTGTTGCTAACAGATGGACATGGCCAAGTCTTAACTTCTGGCAACACTGTGACTTAAACACACCCCCAGTGTGGCCCCTGCAAGTTCATGCCCAAGGCCTTTTGGTCCACCAAGTCTGCCTTTAGGAGTTTACCCCAAAGGAATAGTTAAGCCTGAGCACAGTGACTTACCTGCAGACCTGTTGATCGCAGCGTTGTCTGTGACGGTGAGCAGTGCAGACAACCTCAGCTGTCAGGAATGGGGCGCTGGTCACGTGGAGGCGGGGCTCCCGTTCAGCTGAATGTGGTATAGTCACGGGAGACAAGGTGGTTTGGGGCTATTTACTGGCATGAAAAGATGTCCACATCCAGTTGAGATATGATAAGAGCACGTTAGGAGTGTGAGAACCATGATGCCAGTTTTTAAAAAGCCACACATTTCATTATGTTTCGCCTAGAAAGGGGCTCAGGAAGCTTCAAGGTGTTGCCAGCGGTGGTGGTGTGTTTTGAGTGGTAGGATGATTTAATTTCCTTCCTTTGACTTGAAGTATAATTTTTCTATAGTTAAAATATATGGCTTTCATAATTTGAAAATCTTTTTAAAAATCAGCTTTTAAGAAAATTGCCCCATAGGAAAGGTTGGTTGTTGTTCAGCCTCTAGACCACCTGTAGAAAAGGTGTTAGAGTAAATTCTGAGTTGGGAACCCTGAGTGCAGGAACTTGTGGCCTTTGGCCCTCCTTGCTCTGGGTGTTGGCCATTTCTGGAGGGCGTGGCCCCCTCCCTCCCCCCGACCCCCCCGCACTGTCTCAATGAAACGTGCTGCCCTCAAAGCTTGTTACTCTGCCGCAGTCCAGGAAGCCTGGTCGTGTAGGTATAGGGTCTTGTTGGAAGATGTGAAGAATCCACTTCTTCCTCTTTCTTGGCAAAACCTCTCTCTCTGTGCCTAAAAATAGTTACAGCAGTAGAAAATTGGGAGAGTTATGAGAATCTAAGCCTACCTTGCTGGACTCGATCTCAGAGTTACAAAGGCCCTATTTTTGCTTGTTTTTGTAGGAAAGAACAGCCGTGTTTCAAGAATTCTCACGTTCCAAAACAGGGGTTCTTCTCTGCACGGTATGTATCATTCTGCGCTCCGTGGGAAGGTTGACAATGGTTGTGATGGTGGTGGCAGTTTTTCATCTCCTGACGATTTGCCTTGGGGTCACCGGCCCCACGGGGAACAGGAATTCCGGGGGCCGCTTGGTGTGGCTGGTCTCTTTGCACTCCTGGTTTGCCACCTTACTGCCGCAGATAGCGGGCTGCCACCGCGCGGAAGACTTGGCGATTTGCTCACTAATAGTGGCAGCTGTTTGTCTGAAAACGTGTGAATCTGGACGATTTCTCTCCACCAAGAACTTGTAAATTACAGCTATCGGGAGTAATTAGAGCTGAGAAAGTCTTTTCACAACAAAATCACTCCGCTTGCCTCTGCTCACCTTCTCTTAAAGGAAAGTAGATGCGCTTGGACAGAGTCTATGTGCTGGTGTCCAGAGCTACCATCTGCCCTGCAGTTTTCAGGGCCGCTCACTCGGCCTCAGTCTTTGCAGTCGTGGGTAGCCACCTCCTCCAGCACCACGGTGACCTTTGTCGTGCACATCTCTTGTGATCTTTTGAGATTGAAAACTCACACCTTCCACGTCCCTGCTTCCCTGGGGACTCACTTCACCAAAGTTGCTGCTGGCTCCCAAGATTAAAATGCCTTCCCTGTTTGTGCCATCTTGGAAGATGGAACTTAATCCCCAGCTGGTTATTTGAGAAACTCCTATATATACAGTAATGAAATTGCACCGTCAATTTAGTAATCCTGTGAACAAGGGCTGGGTAGAAGCAACGACATTTAGCTGCTTGAGTGCCTGTCTAGGCCTCGTTCAATACAATTACTTTTTAAGGAACTCCTGTTCTCTATTTAGTTTTAAAGGTAATGGAGATTGTTTTCTTTCTAAATTGAGAGTTTGTGAGCGAGTGCAGCTTTGTTTCTCGTGTGTGTATATATGCATGATCACCTACAAGACGGCCTGCCCGGTGACCTGCGGATGCTCACGTGTGTGTGGCCAACAGTGGTTCCGCCGGCTCTGGTCCTTCAGATCTGAGAGCCGTTGCTCCTGGAATGCTTGCCTCCGAAGGAGATCTGAGTCTGAGCAAGTAGCCCTTCTCTTTATGAAGCCCATCAAGTCAGATGCTTGTGTTTGCTCTAAAACTGTCTTCACTTGCCTGGTCCAAAGCGAAGATGAGTCCAAGTAATCTACTTGATAAAGGACTTTGTCAAAAATCCTCTGTCTGGGGCTTCCCTGGTGGCGCAGTGGTTGAGAGTCTGCCTGCCGATGCAGGGGACATGGGTTCGTGCCCCGGTCCGGGAAGATCCCACATGCTGCGCGGAGCGGCTGGGCCCGTGAGCCACGGCCACTGAGCCTGCGCGTCCGGAGCCTGTGCTCCGCAACTGGAGAGGCCACAACAGTGAGAGGCCCGCGTACCGCAAAAAAAAAAAAAAAGAGAGAAGGCAGTAGGAACCTGTGTGTTGGAATTTGGATTAGGACCAGAATAAAATGCTTTATCTTTGACCCTTAAGATGCTGGATTTGTCCCTGGTGGAAAATTATTGAGTCTCCTAGTGTGCAAATGCTGCCATGTTTTTTACAGACGTGGGTGAGCTCTAAGTCTCAAAGAAAACTCCAGGTATTTGAAGTTCAGTTTTTTGTTTTGTTTTTGGGTTGTTTTTTTTTTTTAGTAGCTCTCCGGAAGAAAAGATCATTCTCTGAAATGTGATTCTCGGTGGGGTCAAAAGCATATGATGATTTTCCTTGTCCTGTTGGCTGCTGCCTGCAGGCAGGTGATGTCAGCTAGATGAGGAGCACCATTGACTTGGCACCTCTGCCCCCTGCCAGTCCCGGGTGCCACGTGAAAAGCAAGCTCTCACTTGCCATAGTCTGATTTCTGTAAGCCCCTCGGTGCGTGTTCACTTGCTGGCCCAGGTCACGTCCAGCATGCAGAACCTCTGCCAGTCTCATCTTTTCTTTATTCTGCTCTAGGAAATGACTGGAAAAGAGCTGGGTGGGAGCTCATGCCTCTCCATTTCTAAGCCGGGGTACAAGCCCGGAGTCCCCAGTGGGGAGAAGGTCTTCTTTCCTGCCCAGTCTTCCTTCGACTTCTGCCATGTTTGTTCGCTATAGGCAGAAACTTGGGGTGTCTGAGATGCTTTGGCTGTGATAGGTGGGGCCTGGGTTGGGGAGATGTTGTCACTGCGTCCTCTTCAGCAGCCTGTCACTTGCCAGGCTCTGAAAGCTCTCCGGGAGCCTCCTGGGTGTTAATGAGCAGCGGGGCTGCAGCAGGACAAGGCGGATGGAGGACTTGCTTCTTTGGATAAAGGGGAGCCACTCGTGAATTGTTGCGTGGGGACTTTCCCCCTCTGTACCGTATCTTTTGCCATTTTGATGTATCATCCCGAGATCATTTTAATGAGGCCAGAAGACTGACTGTCTTGTTGAGAAGCTGGGAATTGTGGTGTAACCACACAAAAGCTCACAGTTCTGCTGTTTCCTTTACTTCTAGAAAATCCCGTTGACCCCATTTTCCTCCCTTATATCTTTTCTATTGTGAAGAAAGTTAAAGGTGTGTCTCTCTGTGTGTGTGTATGTGTCTGTGTTTCCTTTCATCTTAAACATCTTAAAAGCAAGGATCTTAACTTCACGCAATCTTGCGGGACCTGGTACATGGCTGTATAATGTGGGTTCTCAGCACACGTGTGACCGCGATGAGTCCAGAGTCTGGGCAGAGGTGAAAAGATGGTCAGGAAGGAGAGACCAGCCTGGGAAAGAGAAGTCCTTACATATTTGAAATGTGAGTTTGTGTCCTCTAGAAAACTGGATCTAAGAAGAACCCAAGTTAAGGAGGGAGCACGTGTCAGCAGGAAGGAGTCATTTGGAAGTTCAAAGCCCACTTTCCTCAGTGGAGTTAAGAAATCAAAAGAAGCAGAATATTTCCTGGGGCTTATAGTGAAGCACTCACCCTAAGCCAGAGGTTTTTTTAATACCACTGTTAAGTTGAGGGGTTGGGAAGGGGAAACCCCACCGAGTGACTGGAATGTGGCGTTTCCAAGCTCCCTCTAGTTTTAGGGCTGATGCTGGCCCTCCCTGCTTGTCCCTGGATGTAAGTACCCAGTGCCTTGGCCTTTTCCCAGCAAGGAGAGGCACTTCCGACTCCACCTGCATCCGCTGGCTGAGTATCCCTTGGAATGGTCTGCGCTTGTCCACACCTGCCTGCTGTTTCAGACGATACCTAAAGCACCTGTGCTGCTCTTCGTCACCTTTTCTCTCTCTCTTTTTTTTTTTTTTTTGCTCGAAACACACCATTAGGTCTGTGCAGTTCTTAATTTCCTCTCCTCCTGGGAAATTTCGCTGTGCCAGGCGGGCAGGAGACAAAGGAGGGGGGCTGTAAGCATCCCAAGAACGTCCCTTCAGCACCCCTGAAGAAATGGAGACTTTCTCGGTTTTCTCTGGGGTATGCTTTTTAGGCGAAGTGTATCTTTTCCGCCCGTATTTCATGCGTGTTAGTGGCAAGATCATTTGGAGATGGTTGGCTATTGACTGAGTTACGCTAACTCATGTTGCCAGCTTTTTGGCGGCTCCAGCCAAGATCTCGCGCCTCTGACAGCTTCTGCGCTGTCTCCTTCCCCCTCTGATTACGCAGCCCAATCTGTCACCCGGACGACGGGGGCCTGTGCCCCGCTGATGGCTTTCCACACGCCCGCAGTAATGACTTTGGCAGGACGGGAAGGCAGCAGAGGCGAATTTGCTGCGTCCCTTTGCTCGGAGAGCCGCAGGACCCCTCTCCCTGTTAGTAAAAGCACTTTGTGAGGTTCTCGGGTAAATAAATGAGTCATTTTAATCCAACTGACAGGCTGGCACCTGAGCAAGCTGCCTTCCATCTGTACCCCTTGGTCTCATGGAGGCGGCCAATTGTCAGGCCCATGGACTTCAAGGCCTGACTGGTGAGTGTCTTTCAGAATTGACTTTAGCAATTCTTTCGCCCTAATTAGGTTAAAGGAATACAGTTGGGTTGGATCTAAGTTCTAAGGGTGGGCGGAGAACTGAAGCCTTTGCTGAGTCTTGTGCAGGTCAGTTTCCTGTGGCTCTGGTGCTGCTGGTTGACAGCATCCAGGACGATGGAGCCATGTCCCCTTCCTCTGTGGTCCTCTGCCCGGGTCGGGTGGATGGGGTGTGACGGGGGAAGAGAGCCGAGAGGCTTTTAAATCCCCACCTCATTGCCTCCGTCTGGCTCTTATTTCATCACGAACTGGAACACTCAGATTTACAATTCTCAAGACATTTTGCACACCCACTGTCTCACTGGATCTTCACAGCAACCTCGGGAGATAAGTAAATTGTAGCCATTTTATAGGTGGGTAAACTGAGGCTCAGAAAGCAGAGGTGACTTGCCCGGATTGGTGGCTGCTAAAGTGGTCCTAGAGTCCGGTTCTCCCTGTTCCTGCACTGGCAGGATTGATCCACTCTCCCACCCTCAGAGTAGCCTCGGCTGAGACTGGAAAGAAGTGCTTAAGGAAATGGCTGGTGAAGTCCGAGCAGTGGCTGGCTGTGAGGTGCCGCCACCCCAACACCAGAAGTAGTGGGCGGCGGGAAGGTTGTCAGCCTGGTGTCCTGAGCCGATTGCCCAGCCCGAGTGGGAAAGAACCGTGAACAGTCCTGATGGCAGTGGCTGCGGTGCCTCCTAACTCACTGTTTCAGCGTGTTTGTACCCGGAGTGGCTTTCCTAACACCATATGCTAGTTTTGAGATTCATCTGTGTTTCTTAGTTGGATTTACTAAACCGACGAGCATTAAATTTTTTACAAAGCTTACCTGTAAAGCTCAGACAGCCCATTGTCTGTGTACCTCTCCCAGTGCGGAGCACTTAAATGAAGTAAATCATTTCTTAACAAGAGCTTCGCAGATTTAAGAACCCGTCAGTTTTTCTAAAGACAGTGACTGTGGTTAGTGTAGAGAACACTCTAAATTGTGTTCTCAAAGGCATCGGCTCTGGAACATCAGCTTTCAGGGCACCTGGGAGCTGTCAGAAAACACTTCCTGGGTGGTTGACACACTTCTAATACATGAAATGTCTGCTTAACATTTATAAATGCAGCTTCTGGCCACCGTTCAAAGGAGACCCACAAATCCCAGGTGGGATTTAATCAGAGCGAAGGCAGACCAGCCCTGACCTGCCTGCAGTGGTCTTCTGGGTGACTTAGATGATGGTGGGACAGTGTCTTCCTTGAATCCTGCCTCTGACCCTGGAGGATAAGGGTGCGGTTGTTTTTTTTGTTTTTTTTTTTGCGGTACGCGGGCCTCTCACTGTGTGGCCTCTCCCGTTGCGGAGCACAGGCTCCGGACGCGCAGGCTCAGCGGCCACGGCTCACGAACCCAGCCGCTCCACAGCATGTGGGATCCTCCCGGACCGGGGCACGAACCCGTGTCCCCTGCATCGGCAGGCGGACTCTCAACCACTGCGCCACCAGGGAAGCCCCGGGTGCGATTGTTTTAATGTGCTTCTTACAGAACTTTGCATAGGATTATTATTTTTTAAAAAACCTTATATACCTATAAATTCTTAGTGATACCAAAAAGTGAGGAGAGAGGAGGAAGAGCCGTCCTTTACAGATGAATGCCAGTTATAGAAATGGAAGGAACTATAGGCTTAGAAAGCCGTCATTTTGTAGACATCAGGGTAACAACTGATACAGACAAGTAGCATCAAATGATGCTAAAACCACTGGGCAAAATGTTCTGAGAAGCAGTCTCAAAGTTTCCCTCCTGAGGTTACTCACTCATCGCAAAGGAGAAAGGTACCGTCACAAGGGAGTGAGATGGTGGATGCCACCTGCTCCAGTGACCGAGCACAGTGTCCCCAGCACAGGACAGACACCCTGCCTGTATCCTGAGGTCACGTGCTGGGCGATACACCCCACCCTGATGTCGTTCTGCCAGAACGCTCCCCCAGAATCTTACTATGAGGAGACAGAAAAGTCCCGATTCTGGGATGTTCCTCAGGACACCTGGACTCTTGAAAAAATGATTGTTTTCCAAAAAATAAACAATAAAAACAAGTAAATGTTAAGGGTGGGGATGCAGTTCTACGTTAAGGAAGTCTAGAGGGCTATAATAAAAATAGAATGAATGATCTAGGCTTCAGTCCTGGGTTAAGAAAGGAAAACAACTATAAAAATCGTCTTAGGTACAAGTGGTGAAATTTGAAAGTGGACTGATTATTGTAAAATAAACTTATTTAGTGTGAAGTTTCTTAGGTGTGGTAATGGTATTGTGATTTATGTAGAAGAATGTCCTTTTAATTAGAAGACATGTGCTGAAGTATTTAGGGGCAAAATGTCATGATACTTGCAACTTCCTTTCAGATGGTTCAGAAAAACACATGTGTACAGAGGAAAAAAGCAGCTGTGCCAATGTTTAGCAATTGGTGAATCAGGATGAAGGACTGACAACTGCTCATTGTACTATTTTTCCAGCTTTTCTGTAGGTTTAAATTTTTCTAAATAGAAATGCGGGGTTGTGCGGGGGGAGGAATGACATGCATTCGTCATCAAAAGAAAAACAAAGCAAACAACGCAGGAAACTGCGAAGAGAAAAGTAAAAATTGCCCCAAATCCCTCTACCTTGAGGTAACCACCGTTGACAGTTTTGGTGAACCTCCTTCCAGGTGTTGGTTCTCTGCTTATCGATCCATCTGTGCATTTATCCATTTATCCATCTGTCTACTTAATGTCTTCTGTTTTTGTTACCCTCTCTTTTTTTCCTGGATTTTTTGGTGGAAGAAAGACCATTTGTCCTTTAGAATGCTCCACATTGTGTCCCTGTGGTGCTGTTTACCTTGTTCCTGTCTCCCTGCAGTAGGTCTAGGCACTTGCTTAGATTCCATTTCTAGGGTTTTGGTTTTGTTTTGGCAAGAATATGTCATAGGCGATATTCTGTCTTTCCTATTGCATGACAGCTGGTTATCTTACTTTTTAATTTTTACTTATGTTGAAACATGGTCTCAGGGTCAGAAGTATAAGGGCCCATTAAAGGAAGTCCAGCTTCCGTCCTCATCCCCTCCCCCATTCTCTTCCTTCCCGTATAGGTCACTTTTTTATAAGCTTTGGGGTTTCTCCCTCCATTATTTCTTTTTCAAATAGGAGCAAATATATTTGTACTTCCCCCATTTCTTACACAAACGCATACTATTCACACTCAAGATATAGCCTAGATATCCTCCACATCAGTACATAGGAAGCTCCATTCCTTTTGTAGCTGTGTAAAACTCCGTTCTACGAGGTAGGTATTGCCGTGTTTTATTCACCCCGTCTCCTGCTAGACACTGGGGTTCTTACCAGACCTGCAATTATAAATAGTGCTGAACTCGGTGCTTTGTGACCACCTAGAGGGGTGGGATAGGGAGGGTGGGAGGGAGAGAGACGCAAGAGGGAAGAGATATGGGAACATACGTATATGTATAACTGATTCACTTTGTTATAAAGCAGAAACACACCATTGTAAAGCAATTATACTCCAATAAAGATGTTAAATAAATAAATAAATAAATAAATAGTGCTGAAATGAATAGCCTCGTGCATAGATCATTTTAAATTTTTGCCAGGGATGGATTGCTGGGAGATTGCGCAGGGTCAAAGGGCAAGTGCATATGTAATTTTGCTGGATATTACCAGATTCCCCACCATAGGGGTTTGTATTATTTTACATTCCCACCAGCAGCATATGAGGGACACAGCATCTTTTTTTTTTTTTTTTTTTTTTTTTTTGTGGTATGCGGGCCTCTCACTGTTGTGGCCTCTCCAGTTGCGGAGCACAGGCTCCGGACGTGCAGGCTCAGTGGCCATGGCTCACGGGCCCAACCGCTCCGCGGCACGTGGGATCTTCCCGGACCGGGGCACGAAGCCATGTCCCCTGCATCGGCAGGCGGACTCTCAACCACTGCGTCACCAGGGAAGCCCCACAGCATCTTTTTTGATCGTGGAACCGTATACTGTAATATGGTCTTGGAAAAGTAAAGCAGACCTGGATTTGAGGGCTAGCTCTGCTTCTTAGCTGTATGTGCCTGGACAAGTTACTTAATCTCTCTGAATCTTGGTTTCCTCTCTATCAAATGGGAGTAATAGTTGTCTGAGGCATTATTTTGACAATGAGTCAAGATAACGCAGGTAACATGCCCTCCACCGTGTCTGGTGTGTAGTGAGCGCTCAGTACCTGTTGGCTGGGGCTACTCTTGGTGTGACTTGTGCTTAGAGGTGAATGCCAGGTGTACCTTTATTGCCAAAGCCTGGAAGATTCCCATTTTCTAGTCTCTCTGCCAGAATGGCCAGAAACCAGAGAGCAGTCTTTGCTCTTGAGATGGCGACCAGCCGAAAAGAAAAGAAAAAAAATCTCCATTGCTTTTATACTTTTTGTCTGCCTGGCTGATGACTGTCTGATAATGACTTATTTCCGTTCTCAGGCCTGCGTGTAGACGACGTTCTCTTAGTGAAGTGGGCTGTGGCTGCCTCACCTGCGGGTTCTATAGAACTAGCCTCTAAATTGGAATTTTACCCACAGGTGGACGTCAGTGGGTTCCTGAAGTTGTGCACATTCCTGGGGGGTGAGCCCTCAGAGTTTGCATTAGATCATCAGATAGATCCATGACCCCAAAAAGGTTGAGAAAGTCTGTCCTAAGCCATATTCTTTTCTGTTTTGAAGGATGTTGCGGCTCGGGGCTTAGATCTCCCTCAAGTCACGTGGATTGTCCAGGTAATGTATTTAAGTCGTTAAGGTGCGAGCTTGAGGCCAGGATGTGTGGTCATGAGTCGGTGCATTGGCTTTAAGTAGAATAATTATTATCACCCTCTTCTTGGGTGCTGCCCTGGTCACCAGGCAGCAACCAGCCTGATCTGCACAGTTCTCCTGACATCTTTCCTTAACCCAGCGCACCTGACCACTGCAGCACAACCTGCAGACTGTACAGCCGTGGGAGGGAGCGGCAGGCTCCCCTGCTCGCAGACGAATGTGTGTCACACACAGAGTTTTCCGCAATCTGAAAATAACAGGAATTACCTGGGCCCCTGGGAGGCCTCATCGTGTCCAGAAGGCGATGGCTCAGCTGTCCTGAGCGCTGTGTCCATGCACATTGACCTGCAGGGGGCAGTTAAGGCCCTGACAGCACCTTACACATACCTCTAGCCTTAGATGCTTTGCCAGAGGGTAGAGGTGTTAGGACTCGTCTAGTGGTTTTAGTTTTGTCTTTTCTTTTCCTTAGTCTGCAGAGTGGTATTTTTAAGCCCTTCTGTACAGGGGCCAGGGGACATGGGCCCTGTTTACGTGAGTCATGGTTTATCCACATTTTAGTGGAATTGCATGCCTGTCACTAGCTAGGAAATCTCTGCTCACGGCACATGATGACTTTGCGACTAGAGGCATTGTGTCTTCTTTCCTGCTGTCCGTGGAGCAGATTTGAAATAGGAAGGCGAGGATGATTTTAACGTGCAGGAGGCCAGACACATATAATTGATCATTGAGAGCCGCCTTAGAATTGTGGGTGTTGATTGGTTGAATATGCCTGGCCTCCCATCATATTCTTGGCCCTCTGGTCTTTGATTCATGGAGCAGCAAAGAAGAAAAGGGCAGAATGGAGTACGGGGACAACGGGTGTTAACGACGACGACGTCATTGCCATAGAGAGCGTCCGTTCGCTGAGTTAGAGCGTTGGCCCTTCTGCCGGGTCAGGGACGCTGTCCGTGGGAGCGGAGGCATTTCCCTGCAGGAAGGGGAGCCTGCCTGTCAGCTGGCCCGCAGCTCTGCTCTGCTGGGGCTGGGTGGCCTGCAGCGAGGCGGTGGAGACCTGATTCCCTGTACCCTGTGCAGCGTCTTGCGTGGCCTCAGCCCCACTGCTCTGTCTACTGGGGAAGTAGGCCAAGGTCATGCGGCCATCCTGCGCAAGTTTGCGCCCACCTGCCTGCATTCTCACCTTGCCCAGTCACCTCAGTGAAAAGATGCAAATAGGAAAATGAAGAGACCTGTGGAGAAGTGAAATTAAATAGGAGATACCGGGACGAGAAGACGTCTCGTTTATCTGAAACTTGGCCACTGTTCCCGTTGGCATGTCGGAGCCTTGTTATTTCCAATGAAGCCAGGAGTTTCAGGGTTGAGTGACTTCTCCTTGTGACTGTGGTAGGGTAACCATAGCACCAGGATTTCATTCTTGGGATACCTGGAGGCAGGTGAGGGGTATTGCACTTCCAATTAATGGCAGTCCCTTGATCTGTGAATGCCTTCATTTTTGTTACCCTTTTTAGTACAACGCTCCGTCTTCACCTGCTGAATACATCCACCGGATTGGGAGAACCGCCCGGATTGGCTGCCATGGGAGCAGCCTGCTCATTTTGGCTCCTTCGGAGGCAGAATATGTCAACTCGTTGGCTTCTCACAAAATCAAGTGAGTCAGAAACACGGGGTTTCGGCTGATCTCACCTAATTAATTTTCTGTCGCTTCTTACAGTGGATGGGCCTTGTAAGCTGACGAGGAGCCATTAACCCTTGTGATCCCTAAGTGAGTCCCAGAATAGCCAGTGGCAAAGACTAAAACCCTTAACGCCATCAGCACATGACAGTTTTCATTGCGTTGCCATTCTAAGGCATAGAACGATCTGTTGCACTCTTTCTTTCAGGTAGAGGTCTGTGTTGCGTTACTCCTGCTGCAAAATCAGTGTGCGCCACCCACCCAGCCAGCTTCTCAAAGATCTCTCTTAGTCACCATTTTTGTTTCTTGCAGTTAATTAATGCTTAGGACCTTTAAAGTTGGAAAGAAAGAATGCTTTTGATTCTTTACACAACTCCCCCTCCCCCAGGAAAGGAAAACGAGGGAAGAATCCATTAGGGGCAGGTGAATTATGTACCACATGTTTGTGGCCAAGGCTGTCCAGCTGCTGTCTCGTATGCACCCAGTCAGATGGCAGCCTCTCACATCCCCCAGCATCAAGCCCCCAGTTCCAGCCCTGGGTCGGGGACTCCACAGGGCTCAGCAGCATGGAACCTTTGCCAGGGGCTTCCATCGAACCCCGATCTCCCCGAGGAAAGACAAAGCAAAGACAGAGGACAGCGGCTCGAGCTGGCCAGGGGTGATTGTGATGAAAGCAGAAAGCATCCACCTGGGCCACAGAAATGAGTTTGTTTAGTCATGTTTTCCATAAAATCTAAAGTAACAGGCTCTAAAAACGGGCTTCTAAAGGCATGCGGTTTTTCACACTGATCTACTTTCACGAGTTTCTTCTGCTCAGAGAAAGCACAGTGATGCATAGAATGTTTTTGGAGGCACAGGAAGAGCCGTGTGATGCCCAAGGTGGCGGCACGGTACACGCCGGGCCCAGGAGTGGCCCAGCTGCTCAGAAGCCACTCGGTGACTTC
Source organism: Hyperoodon ampullatus (assembly GCF_949752795.1). Taxonomy (NCBI): domain Eukaryota; kingdom Metazoa; phylum Chordata; class Mammalia; order Artiodactyla; family Ziphiidae; genus Hyperoodon; species Hyperoodon ampullatus. The sequence goes on from NC_136919.1 coordinate 4,227,060, forward strand.
CCCTGTCCCCAGTCAGACTTCAACACTCTCAACACTCTTTCGAGATTGCTGGTGTGACCGTTCGTGGAATGAAGCTTTCTCAGAAAATGTGCTTCACACCCATCAGTGTTGGGGGAGGTGAGGACCCGCTCCCGATGAATTCAAGAGGGCAAAAATGGAGATGGTGTGGGTTTTCCTCTTACGTAATTCTCTCATCTTGATACAGCCTGTCAGTTGAAGGAGTGGTTTTTGTTTGTTTCAGGAAGACGTGCATCTCTTCTCTTACTTGTGAGAGAAAATCTCAGGTAGATCAGTCAGTCACGTTTCACCCGGAGCTCCATCTCCAGCTGGATTCTGAGTTCCCGGGGGCTGGAGGCCGCGTCACACTTCTCTCTGTGGCCCTTTCCGAGTCTAGGCAGCACCCGATCAAGCAGTTACACTCCAGAAATACAGGGGGGTCGAAATGAAAACCCGTCCCAGCGCCGTAGCTTTTTCCCTCTGTCCCGGCGATTCGTGTACGTGTGGAAGGTATTCTCAGAGGTGTGTTGTCCCACAGAGGAGGGACTCACTGCGCCTTGGCAGCCGCCTCTGCCTCCACGGCCCCCTCCTCCTCCCGTTCTAGACCCACAGGTTCACGTTCTCCCATTCCTCCCCGTCAGCAGCTCTCTCTGGTTGGCCTCCTGTGCTCGTTCACTGCGATGTGATCTCCTTGGAGAAATGGCTGCAGACAGTTCCGCAGTCACAGGGTGATGGTCCAGCACAGAGTCGTCAGCGTAGATGCCTCTGCCTCCCTCCCTCTCGTCATTGTTCTCAAATAAACGCCTTCCGGTTGGTTGCTATGGAAGGTTCAAATGTAAGCCTGAAATTGAAAAAGGGAAAATAATAATTAGCACCAACATGAATCATTGGTGAGCTGGGTATATTTTAAAGGTATAAAAAGGACAGCCCTTGGGACTTCCCTGGTGGCACAGTGGTTAAGAATCCGCCTGCCAATGCAGGGGACACGGGTTTGAGCCCTGGTCCGGGAGGATCCCACATGCTGTGGAGCAACTAAGCCCGTGCGCCACAACTACTGAGCCTAAGCTCTAGAGCCCGCGAGCCACAACGACTGAGCCCACGCACCGCAACTGCTGAACCCGTGCACCTAGAGCCCGTGCTCCACAACGAGAAGCCACTGCGGTGAGAAGCCCGCGCACCGCAACGAAGAGTAGCCCCCGCTCGCCACAGCTAGAGAAAGCCCGTGCGCAGCAGTGAAAACCCAATGCAGCCAAAAATAAATAAATAAATAAATAAATAAATTTATTAAAAAAAGAAAAGACAGTCCTCCCTTCTGATGATCTTTTCTGGAAAAAGAGCCCGTAGCATTCATGGGAAATTCAGCATAAGGTTCACATTCAGGAGAGAACTCAGTGCTGCCAGAGACTCAGGGAGGAAGTTCACAAGGACGAAGACTGGGAAATACTGCGAGGGAGAGATTTGGGCCTTCTGTGCCCTAAGGATGTTCTTACAGGGGTGTAAGAACATTCATTTAAGGGGCAGAGAGTTCTGTAGGAGTCCAGTCTCACTGGCTTCTGCCCTGAAAATTCACCTATTGAAGTGCCTGGTCCTGAACCACCACCGGCTGCTTCACCGGTGAGACGTAGTCAACCCGAGTAATGATCACATCTGTCGCTACGCTACTGCCGTGCGTTACACTTGCTGATTTCTGTTTGAGGAAGGGCTGTATGTTGGGGATCTATATATAAACTGTTTCTTTGACTTAATACAAAAAACTAAATCTAATAAGAACTAATTACAAAGTATGCCACGGAAAGAGGCAGACTTGAAGATTCTTGGAATATAAAAGGTACACGTCTAAATATCAAAAAAAGGAGGAAGACGTGTGTGCCTGTTTGGTGCCTAAGAACCTGAGAGCCAGGCAGCGGGCTGCTGGGACGGCTGATGAATTACAGAGAAGATTCAGGAAGGCAGGCGGAGGCTCTCAGCAGCAAGGGCCATCGCCGCCCGCCCCCATACCCCCAGCGCGTGGAACTCGCCCTGACAGTTTAATTTAGCAGGGCAAGAGACAGGTGCCCCGGGCCGCTTCGCCTCTGTCTGAATGCTCAGGACTTTGTCTCTGCAGGCTTCTGACTTCTTGGTATTTGCCAACTTCTTCACTTTTTCCCACTTCTCCTTTAAACGTGTTTCTAATGAAAGTCATCATTGGTTTATTAAAATGTAAATGCTTCCTCGAAATGTGTTATTTCTTAGACCAGGCATAAGACAGTTAGTTCCTTGAATTTATTTAGCTGCCTCTCTTCATAGTGAGGTGGGATGATTCAGGTTTGTTGATAGAACCATAAATAAGCAGAGTAGATGTGCTTTGTTCCTCAGAAGCAGTGATTTCTTAGACTAGGAGGAAAAGGCCCTTTTAAACTGTAAATCACTCCAGTTCAGTCCCATCTCCTGTTCACTTAGGGTAGATGGTCCCCCAACATTATCATATGGACACATACAGCATACGAGCCGTGCCCTGGCTGAAGGTCAACATTTGAGAAAACTCTGCCTTTCTGTGGCATATTTAGTTCTTTGTATCCCTGGCTGCGAATGCCATTATACCTATTTTCTTTCTCCCCACTTCAAGATCTGACCCCAGGTTCTTATGTTGCTTTTACTTTTGTATTTCTTCTTTTTTTTTTTCCTCAAGAAAAAAAGTGATGAATAAAGGCAGGTCAGCTAGAAAAAGGAAAAGGCAGGGCTGGGCTCTGATTTTTACCTTCCTTCAGCTTTCCAGGCATAAATGAGATGCAAATTCAGTAGCCGTAACATTTCTCTCCCATATGAAAAACAGAGTTTCCAGGAAACCACGAACATTTCCCGCCCCCCCACCCCCGCACCTCTACACTCGTGGTATGTACTCCGCATTCTCTGGTTGACTCTGTAAAAATATTTTCCGAATCCACGTGGCTGTGAGCTGGCAGCGAAGAAAGAACGGTGAGGGCTGGGGGCTGGGGGTGTACGGGGAAGCGGTGACACAGCTCAGGCAGATCATGTCAGAGACATGACATGTTCATTCATAGCTTTGTCAGAGTCACCTTTGGGGGAAAGTCACCTTTGTCTTCTCCCACAGAAGAGGCTGCCATTCATGTTTTAATTTGCTGTTACATTTAGGAAAAAAAAACCACAACAACATACAAGAAAATCATTTACCTTTTTATGATCTGTTTTTCTCCCCCAGAGCTCCTCCCTCCCTCTTCCTCTCTCCCTGGGGAGTCTTTTCCCTCCTTGCCTCTAACACAGGACTCTGCCACGTGCCCTTCCTGGGGCGAAGGCTGGGGCCTTCCAGAACCGTGGGGGACAGTGGGCTGTCCAGACTCCCCTGCCAGGCAGCTTGGAGTGTCTTATTCTGGCTGCTGACGGCTTCTGTTCACAAGGGAAGCCTGAGTTCTGGTTTCAGCCATTCATTCGCATGTAGCTCTAGATTCACCAGAGATCATTTGGTCCTCACCTCTGAATAATTAAGAGACGAGAGCAGCAAAGATCCCTCAGGGTAGATTAGGAGAGAGTTCTGGTGCCAGGATGGGCTATGGGCGTTGGTCACCTGTTTACCTTCACTCAGGTGTTTGGTTACGCCCCACAGTTAAGGGTCTTCAGCCACCTCCTTCCTTTAAGTATGAAACTAAAGGGACTGTTGGAAATGTTTTTTTAGTTTGTCTTCTACTCAAGTCACGGTCATCTATCTATAAGCAGGCCTATTTATTTAGTGTTCCAGATTTACTAAGAAATAATGACATGATCCCTATAGAGGAAATTCTAAATGTAGCCTTTGTAAATGTATCAGGCAGGAAAGAAATTGTTGGGGATATTACCCTGTCTGTCCCTTTAATATCATAGAGGGCCCCTTCCTTCCAAATTCCTGAAGGTTTAGGAAAACATTCCCTTTCCCTGACCAAGTGTTGCTTCTCCTTTATATCCAGTTAGCCTGAGGAGAGGCCAGTTTTATGCATCAAGATTCCAAATGTTTTTGAAAGGACAAAAGGTTTACCTCGATATGCCCTTCCTTTTACAGTGTTTCTGAGATAAAGATGGAAGATATTTTGTCTGTTCTGACACGGGATGATTGTTTTAAAGGGAGACGATGGGGAAGCCAGGTGAGTTTTATTATTTATCGTGCTTGCTGCTAACAGACGTGACGCATTTCCTGATTTGGGGAAGCAGTGATTCTGAGTATGGGGCAGTTACTGCCTCTGTCAAGTAAAACGTGTATTTTAAGGACCATGAACATTAGGTGAGGCCTCATCTTGATGGTGTTTTTTCTGCCTTTGCTCCTGGACATGTTTGCTGGGCTCATCCAGTTAATGGGCTCCAGTCCATCCTGCGCGTCTGCCAGGCGGCAGCAAGCTCCCCAGAAAGGAGGGCTCATCCCGGGCCAGAATGAGTCTGGAGGCAGCGTTACACACTCAGCCCTGGTGGTCCCCCTCCAGATTATCAACAAGGACGCCTGGCTAGACCCGTCCACCCGGGACAGCATGGAAAAAATAAATAGCTCGGAATCTCCGTTCGGACACACTTAGTTCATCCATTTTTTAACGTTCGCTATACACAGAGGAAGAGTGAAGTTGAGATCATTAAGAAGAAACATTTTTATTATCCGCGCAGTTCCGTATGGAGATCCTGAGCAGTTGCAGACAGGCCGGGACATCCTCTGCTGCTCCTTTTCCGAGGCTTCCCCCCTGCTCGGAATCACTGCCCCGCCTCCGCCCCCCACTCTGCCGCGTTACTCAGTGTCTCACGTGTACTTGTCAGTGTGTGTGTAATGATGTTGCTGTGTGTAATTTCGTCCATGAAATTTTAATTATTTGGATATTTTACATTTCTTTTCTGATGCCTGAGGATAGACTGGAAAGTCAGAGCCAAATAGATCAGGTTTAAGAGTTTCTTTTATGCATTAGTATGTGTCTTTATTTGGATCAATATTCTCCCTGAGGCAAGGACTCCATCTGGCTGACCCCGACTTAAGTTCTGTTCCAGAGAGTACCTCCGGAAATGTATCTAAGAAAAGGAGAGGAAATAATCAAGTGTCTGTTACCGCAGCGTGTGTTCCAGACTTGGGACTGTGCTAAGCTCTTTACACGCTTGGTCCCGTTCCATCCTCTCAGCAGCCCTATGAGGCAGATGTTACTGTCCCACTTTATAGATGAGAAAACCGAGGCTTAGAGAGCTGAAGGAACATTCACGAGGGCACAATAACCATTGATTCTCCTGGTGTGAAAGCAGGCCATCTCACTTCAAAGCACCTGTGCTTCACCATGTACCAGTAAGCCTCTGTTAGTATTAGTTAAGCCAGGAAATTGGAACTAAAGTGCTTGTTAAATTGGGTAACGTTAGCCATTTTCATAAAGGTGAAATTTGGTCAGTAAACGGTACCACAGCAAAGATCCCCGTGAACAAGAAAGCAATTAAGGACTCAATTGATCAACACATTATTTTCAGTGATATTTCATCATAGAACAACCAGGGCACACGGGACTTTGGACCATCCCATATTATCGATAGTCTGTTGTCAAGGGAACTGACCAGAAATGAGACACTCATTGGTCTCGGCACACTTCTCTGTCCTTTGGAAACTACTGCAAATTCTAGTTGGCGGGGGGGCGGGTGGAAACGTGGGATGGGGGGCGGTGGTTTTCTGGGTTTTTTGTTTTGGTTTTTTTGGTTTTTTTTTTTTCAAATGTTCCCACAGCTATTTAATTATAGCCCCGGGACAGCTACGTGGGATAAGCAGGGGCACTTCGGCGGCATGTAGCAGCAGAGTGGTCAGGAGCATGGCCTCAGGGCCCAGTTCCTCATCTTACCAGCTGTGTGGCTTTGAGCCAGTACTGGACCTTCCGAAGGTTCATGAGTACATTTCTTCATGTGTACAATTGAGATAATATTAGTATTCTCAGAAGGAGATTGGAAGGTTGAGTAGGAAATAACATGCAAGTCCCAACACAGGTACCAAAGGGTATTCATTATTACTACTATTATTATTTTGTTACATCAGTTAGTAGCAGATGTGGAATTAAAGTCCAGACTCATTGACATGAAGCCCAGCGCCTTTTTTTGCTGTTTCACACTAAGTGGAAAATTGGCATCTGCCTGCTCTCCAGAAATAAGAGCAAGCCACAAAATTACAAAATGAGATGGTAAAGGTTTGAATAATCTAGTCTTACACTGTTTCCAGGACCGGCTTTAGGGTCAGCATTTACCCCCTGAACACAGCCCAGTTCTCTCCCGGGCACCGATGGTCGTGTGCCCCTGCGTGTCTCTGGGGAAGCTGTGGACGGGTGCAGGGCCCCTCCGGCAGGACGCTTCCCCAGAGCAAGAGAACGTTCCCCCTGCTCTTTCGGGGAACAAGCCACAGCCATTCTGTTAACATCCGCCCTTCTGTGGCCTGGCAGCCCCGGTTCCTCTCCTTAAGCCTTTTCTGTGGCCTGAGGCCAGCCTTGAAGACTGGCTGGGGCTTGAGGAGCCTTCATAAGATTGTGGGTGAGAGCTGGGGCCCAGAGTCGGACAGACCTGGGTTCGAGTCCTTGCTTTATAGCCAGTCGTTCTGCAGCCTTGAGCAGACTATCTCCTCCTCCCCAGCCTCAGTTTTCCCATATGGAGAATGAGGACAGCGCGAGTACCCACCCTGGAGGGTTGCGGTGAGGTTTAAATAAAATGAGGCCCAGCATGCTCTGCACACTCTGGGCCATGTGAGCTCACCTCAGCCCTGAGTTGCTGCTCAGATGAACAGGATGTTTTGATATTTTTAAGGTCTGGTGGTCTTTGGTTTTAAAAAGAAAAAGTGCTAATCAAGGTTGGGCTTTCACTGACACCAAAATAACCGGTTAACTTAGAAAACTCAAGTAATCATGCCAGGTTCTAGATGTCACGTCCATAAACACCACCTGTTTGACCAAATTTACCTTTAAGTCAGAGGACAAAGAAAAATGAAACTAAATTGACTTCATTACTAATTATCTCAGATAAACAGCCTGCAAGAGTATATTATGTGCATGCCTCATGTGAATAGTAAAGAGAATCAAGTAAATGCTGGCTACAACTTTTAATTCTGGGTGTTCTTTTACAGGTTTTTTTGTCTTTTTAAAAAAACTTTATTTATTTATTTATTTTTGGCTGCGTTGGGTCTTAGTTGCGCACGGGCTTTCTCTAGTTGCGACAAGTGGGGCTACTCTTTGTTGCAGTTTGCGGGCTTCTCATTGCGGTGGCTTCTCTTATTGCAGAGCACGGGCTCTAGGCGTGCGGGCTTCAGTAGTTGTGACACGTGGGCTCGGTAGTTGTGGCTCGCGGGCTCTAGAGTGCAGGCTCAGTAGCTGTGGCACATGGACTTAGTTGCTCTGTGGCATGTGGGGTCTTCCCGGACCAGAGCTCGAACTCGTGTCCCCTGCATTGACAGGCGGCTTCTTAACCACTGCGCCACCAGAGAAGTCCCTTAATTCTGTTTAAAATACAGTATGTCTTAATTGGTATCCTCAATGTGGGCAGTTCTCTCTGGCACACAGGCTGGTGCCGGACAGATGAATGTGGGCTCAGTAGCTGGGCCTTCTCCACACCGAGCCAGACACCTCATCATAATGCCCGTCTTCACCCAGCTTGGTTGAAGGCCATTGTAAATGTCCTTTGGCGTATACATTTTGGGGCTTCTGTGAACAGAACGCAAGCGAGTGAAGCATCTGTAAAATGTATATTTCATATTTAGGTATATAAAATATATATAGCTACGTCTGGGTGCGCGAATGTTCAGCCACCTACAAAGAGAATAAATTTGATCTTTCAACTTGACTGGGAAGCGCTCAGAAGGTTCTAGGGACCGTGGGGGTAAAACTCAGCTTGGCAATAAAATGATTAAAACAAAATCCTTCCATTTAGTTTAAAAATGCCTTAGAAGTTGGCGATTTCAAGACACATGCTTCAAATAACCACCCCCCGCCACCCCGCCCAACTGCTACCACCTAAAACTTTGTACAACAAAAATAATCCAGCCCAGCTGTCTTAGACTCATCTGTTGCCTCTCGATAGGCGTGAATTTTCATCTTCACAGTATAAACACAAACCCAAACATGATTTTCCTAAAAGTTTTTTTGCCCTATGAAATACGCCTGTAAACTCACCCTAACAAAAAGCTCACTGGCATGGTGAGAGATTAAAATAAGATCACAAGCCCCTAGACTAGTTTTTGTGGATTGTCTCTTTTCTCCAAGATCAGTGGGGTCTTTACAGAAAAAGGATATTGAGTGCATCTAGGCCTTTGGAGATGTTATTTTTGTAGACGACCCACAGTCTGCTAGTTGCAAGTTGCTTCATGAAGCAGGACTAAGTCTGCATCTTTGAGAGTGGGAGAGCCCCACCCGGTCCTGCGGGATGTGCCCTCCGGGGTCTGACCCCCTCTCATTATGGGAGCATTTACCTGTCTGGGGCTGAGCCAGCACTGCATGACTTTGCTCCCTGTGTCTTCAGTTTAAATTCAGACTGTCCTCCCAAGAAGACAGCTGAAAAATACTCATTCTCAAGAGGGGCAATTTTAAAATAAAGTATTTCTGGAAGTGGCGGGGTAAGACCTGCTTTCTCCTAAGTATATTATGTTTTCTGCCATTAACTTTTTCTTATATTCTACTAAAGTGACCTCATCATTTCAAACATGTGAACCTAGTTTTATCGCGTTTTTTCTACGTATTTCACTGTGAGTATACACACTCACATTATATGTATGTGTATATGTAATTTTTTTTTTTTTTGGTTGGGAAGAAAAGATACCTCATTTTGAAACCTAAAGGGGGAAATAAGAAAAGCCCTTTGTAATATATTGCCATATTATCACTAAATCCCCTGACAGTTGTGACACAGAAGCAAGTCACCTGTCACTTAAGCTTGAGGTCTCTTTAATTTTCTCCTGGAATTCGCACCAGGCTGTCTTTAATTTGAGGCCTTTATTGGAATTCTGAAACCTCTCTGCCTCCCTGGCTCTCAGATCTATTCTGAGAGCTGTTACAGAATGTATACAATAACCAACACAGGGATTCGAGAGGGCTGCAGCTCTGTTTATTTAACACTCTAGAGGGATTTTTGTGCTTATTCGGTCCTGGCTGCCCGGCTTTCAATATCGCTTTGACAACCATTCTGCCCTTCTCATTAATTTTAAACAGTTAAAACACAGGAAAAAGAGGAAAAAGTTTTCATTATTAAAGTGCTTTACTTTTTAATAACAGAGGATTCTGTCCGCCAGGGGAAAGGGCATCCTTGCTAATTTCACATTCATATTAAAAAAAAAAAAACGCAAGGAAGGTGACAGTTTCGCTGCTGAGGTGGCTTAACGAAAAGAGGGCAGCAAAAAGAAAAGTTTGCATTTCACATCAGTTAAGAGGGTAAAAAAAAAAAATCCTTGTTAATGACAACAGCAAATGTCCACTTTCGTAATACAGCTCCTGAGTGACTTTTCTCTTGACATTTGAGTGGATAAAACCCTTAGGGGGACCATGTACCGTGAAATCAGATAGACTGTCATCAACCAAACAGGTAGCAGGAATGATTTGACTAAACTAAAAACGTTTTCAGGTTGTTAAGTCTCTATTAACACAGAGACGAACGTCTCTCCGAAGAAGGAGGCTTTTTCCTCTCCTCCCTTTATTCTTTCTGCGGCAGCTTTAAATGTGAAAAAGACCGGGGTGGGGGGTTAGGGTCGATCAGCCAGACCCAGGGGCTCGCACCCTGTCCTCTACAGGAGTTAAAAGGATCATGAGCTGGGTCTCCCGCTGGTGAGACCCACACTGGGGGGTGAGTGTGGGTAGAGCTTAATTAGCACCATCCAAAGAATCAACATCTTCGGGGAGGCACATTAGCCAGATCGGGTTCTTTTGGATCTTGGTTTCACGTTGAATAGAAAGCATTCGTGTTAAGATACAGGAAACAAAAGCCACTTGTTTTTAGGGGGATATAAAGAAAGGAAATCTTTTCTCTGGGGTTGCTAAAGGCTGAAAAGAAAAGTTTTTATCTTCCTAATATTTTCCATCTGTAAGGTCTTTTATGCAGACAGATGTGAGTTCTTACAGAGGGACTGTTGGCTGCAAAGATCCACGCCGTCCTCTTGAATGTGGTTTGCTGGAGCAGCCCACTCCTCAGTGGGTTCCTGGGAACTCAGCACAGAGGTCTGGGCTGAAAGAGTGAATCTGAAACACTCAAGAGTCTGAACCTCCTAGGAATGAGGAAGCATGCTCTAGGATTCAAGGACAGCCTCACCTGTGGTCAGGTGACTGTGGGATGCTCTTAGACAGGAATGGCCAGGCTGCCACCGATGAGTATAAGGCAGGGGAGGAGGTTGAAGACCTAAGCAGGCCATGCAAGATTCCTTTAAAACCTGCTTGTGTCCGGTGACGTTTTAAATGCCTGAATTGGACTTGGAAAATTCCGAAGTGTCTCCAATAGACTTTGATTTTGAACATGAGTCATAAGAGGCCAGGAAGAAAAGTAAATAAGTAAATAAAGGAGAGACATGATCCGCTGCCTCACCAAGCCATCCTCATCTTTGCTTGACTTTAGCGTCTGTCTCGCTCCCTTTTTTTCCCTAGTAATATTGAAAGGATTACCCTTGTTGGCCCCTCTGTGGTTACTGGGTGATTTTACTGTTATTAAATCTGTTATAAACTGCTTCATTATTCCTGACTCTGACTGTCTCTCCTTTAATCCTTCCGTCACCCTCCCAGAAACCCCACCCCGTCGGCCCCCAGGGAATCCGAGAGCGAGCCACGGTCTTGCAGACAGTATTTGAAGATTACGTGCACTCCAGTGAGAGGACGGTCTCCGGGGCCAAGAAAGGTTGGTCGATCCCTTAGGTGATTGTGGATGGATAACCCAGGAGGGCATCGTCCCCACCTCCACCTGCACGCCCCCCAGACAGGTTGAGAGGCCAACCAGGCGTCTTTGCTCACCAGCAAAAGCCTTCAATCTCCCTAATTCTGCAGGGTTTGGAAGCAGGCACGGAAGGCTTTAAAGTGATATTAAATGTTAATTTCATCCTTCCCCGTGTTTTGCACAAATGAGGCTTTACCTTGGCTTACATCAGGACTAGAGCTTTGACCTAGCAACCTCGATCTCAGGGATCCATTCTTCTCTTTCTTTGAAAACCAGATAGAAGAGATATGACATGTCAGTAGAAATAGTTGTAGAGATGGAAATTAGAGATGAAGGCAAGGGCTGGAATTATTAGACCAAAGCAGTTCCTATCTGAAAGTACAAAGAAAAATGAGAAAGAACAGTGCTGAGGAAGGGCCATAGACCATGAACCCAATTCCTGGGAAATTTACAAAAGAGGTATTAATTTAATATTCAGTGCCTTTATAGGATAAGTTGGCCCCTGGGATCACCAAGCATTAAGGGTGGACTCCACAGTTCACTTTGAGCGCTGAACAGAGCACGGGAGAAGGGAGCTTAGAACAGCTGCGTGTCTTTCACGCTGGAGCATGTGTGTCTTGGCTAGTGACTTACCCCCATGTTGGGGGATCCAGAGTTCTTTTTGATAGTTACCTACTATTTTGAGAAGAATGCCAGGCTGGCTTACCAATAGATGAACACTATAGAATCCTTTCTTCTTTTTATGAATTGAATCTTTAAAAAAAAAAAAAATTCCTTTAACAAATATTTATTGAATTGGGTGCCGTTCCAGGTGCTTGGGCTACACCAGGGATCAGAACAGACAAAAACTGTCACCTTTAGAACATTCTAGTGGGGGAGCAGAAGATGAACGCAATAAACACAATAAGTAAATTATGCATAAATTAGATAGTCTAGGGAAAGGTGATGAGAACGATGGAGAGAACAGAGCACGTGAGGGAGCTGAAGGGGGGAGGGCGGAGCGAGCCCCGTCCTGCAGGTCGTTGCCTGAGCAGAAACCTCAAGAGGGGCCGCCCCAGGGCTCTGACAGAGGGCAACCAGGCGGGTTGGGGCGTGGGGGTCAGAGTGCACGGGAACTCCGGGACAGCAGTGTGGCTGGAAGGAGGGGAGGGGTGGCAGAGGAAGGGCGTGGAGGCCATCCAGGGGACCCGGTTACCACGAGTGGAAGGGGAACCATTGCAGGGCTTGGGGCAGAGATGTGGTCTGACAGGTCTGAAAAGGTCACTTGCTACTGAGTGAGAACAAACTCTGCGGGCAAGGGTGAAGGCTGGGAGACTGGCCACCGGGCAGTTATGGCCATCCGGAAACAGATGACAGAAATAAGTTAGTCAGCAAGTATTAGCAAGTGCCTGTTACGTACCTTAGCACATCACAAAGGCAGTCCTTAATCAGAACTACCCAAGATGAGAGGTGAAGTCCCAGTAATTGCCCCATAACTGCTGATAAATAATTAGTGTGTATTCCAGTCTGGTTTCTGATCATATCCTGTCCTAGCGTTTCCCTAAAGTGAATTCAGCAACTCCTAAGGCTCCTCCTGAGAACCTGCCTTTAAAGGTGTACTGGAACATTCTGTCAAAAGGAATAGAATGTTTGTCTCAGTGGAACTCTAGAGTTTGGTCATTTGTTGGAAGTTAGGAAATGTCAGCTTTCTTTTTTTTTTTTTTTAAATAAATTTATTTATTTATTTATTTATTTATGACTGCACTGGGTCTTTGTTGCTGTGCGCAGCTCCCTCTAGTTGCGGTGAGTGGGGGCTACTCTTCGTTGCGGTGCGCGGGCTTCTCATTGCGGTGGCTTCTCTTGTTGTGGAGCACGGGCTCTAGGCGCGCGGTTTTCAGTAGCTGTGGCTCGTGGGCTCTAGAGCTCAGGCTCAGTAGTTGTGGCGCACACGGGCTTAGTTGCTCCGTGGCATGTGGGATCTTCCCGGACCAGGGCTTGAACCCGTGTCTCCTGCATTGGCAGGCAGATTCCTAACCACTGCGCCACCAGGGAAGCCCCAACGTCAGCTTTCGGTACGATGCATAATCAAGTGTTTGCAGCAGGATTTCAGGGTTAATAGCAGAGTTACAGTGAAGAGAACACCAACATTATGATGTCAGTGTCAGAGGTAATTTGGATATTCTAGCGAGCCTACAACTATTTCAATGTGACTGGGTCATCAGAGTAAAAATTACAGTAAATAGTCCTTAGAGAATGCGGTTCTGTGTTTTTTCTCCTTATCGTTACCATTGAACTTTATACCAAGAAACAGACAGGGTTACTTGCCTTCTTTTTAAAGGATGTTGGAGTGGGACCAGTCCCCAATGTTTATGTACCAAGAAGGAAATAAATGTATCATCTTTTAAGGAAACTGCCTGTAGAAGATGTCGGTCACCCCACAGCAGACATTAGGTTCTCCCCTATTCTTCTCTCTCCTCTTACTTAGGATTGAGTTCTGGAGGTTTGGGGGGAATATACACATAACTGCCACACCCCAGGAGTTGATACTGTCTTTTGCATTTCAATCTGCATATGCAAATTCCCCACTACTGACTTGCTTCCCTTTTATGCCATTTCAGAACCCACCTCATGAATAATTAACGAAGCAGCTGGGTTTTGCCTTCATGGCAGAAACCTGGTTGGAAACTGGGCCAAGTATGCATTTGTCTTCCTTTTGCATTTTCTGACCCAGTCATTGCTAATGACCTGAACTTTATCGTGGTCAGTTTCCAGAAGCAGTTACCCCCTTTTTCCCTCATGTCTTGCATCTTGTAGCTAGAGCTTCAGGTGGTAAAAATTGTGGTAACCTAAGTTTGAACTCCAGAGTCCTGAACAAAAATTTCGGAAAGCGGAGTCCTTTACCTGCACAGCGCCACTTCCCCTGCGGTTCGAGCCGCTCTTCCCTGGAGAGCAAGGGCTACACGTGTAGGGGTTGTGCCTGGCTCCGAAGGGATGCTTCTCGAAGTCAAGAAAATGCAAACTACTGAAATCATCCCTCTCCCCTCAGTGTGATCGGAGGGAGGTTGGCTCCTTGGCCAAATGCTTTGTCTTTAGGAGAATTAGAGCAAGCAGCCTCCTTTCGCCCTTTCTTTGGGTGGTCGTCACTGTTGATGTGCCGGGTAGGAACATGCAACGTACCTTCTCTGTACAGACGCGTGCTCTTCTCGGGCAGGGGTGGGGTCGGGAGGGGCGAGGATGAGCTGCACCTTCCAAGCTGCAGTTCTGCTCCTTTCTGCCTCCTTGACCCAAAGCCTCACCTGCAAGATGCCGCTGTTCCTGATCAAATGTCCGAGAGTACATTTGGTTTTATTGCTCAAAAGGACAAAATGTCCTTGGAAGGTATTTTGAAATAGATTTCCCTCAATTCTGTCAGCCTCTGGCTCTGAAATGGGACTTGGTGGCGTGCCACTGCCTGCTCTGATTGGCGAGAGCATCATCCGTCTTCCCAAATAAATGTCTCCTTTCAGGACTTCTCGCCTTCCCGCTTGCCTGGGGCCCACAGCCCTCTTCCTTCCACACGTTCCTGGTGCTGCCAGCAGGGCCACTTCCTGCCCCTTGGAAGGTCCTACAGACAGCTGCGCTCCGTCTGAGGTTCCTGCTTCTCTGAATTAGCCAAACCTGGGAGTCTGTGCATGTATGTGAGGACGACCAACTGTCGCTGTCCCCAGTGAGACAGGAGCCTTGAGGACAAGGAGGCTTAGTGCAAACAGGCAGTGAGAGATGCTGCCTGACCAGTTGTCGAGGGAGAGAACTCTTCTGCCATTTCTTGGCAAACTCATTATCCCCGTAAAGCTGTTAGTTGAACACCTACCTCTCCCAGGACAGGGGCTCTCCAGCCTCAGCTCTCAGGATTGGTGTAGAGAAGAGGAATCCTCTCTGATCTGCCCATCTGCTCAAGCTCAAGAGTGAGACGCGTGAGGAGGCCTGGGCCAGTATCGGGGTAAATGAGATTTTAGAGGTGCAGACTCTTTGCTTAGGCGTGGCGTGGTTCCAGTCTGCTCTTTCTGTCTAGAGTAAACGTTGGGGGTTGGGAAAGAGAGGGAGGTGGAGAAGAGGCTGGCGTCTCCAGGGTCATGACAGTTGTAGAGCTTTCGCCTCTGAGGACTTGAATATGTGTTGGAACTCTCCAAACAGCATGGACCATTTGAAATGTTAAAGATTTTCCTTGAAAAACCTCGTCCCCAGTTATTAAAAAGGGGAGTAAGCACAGATTTAAGAGAGGGGTACAGTGGAGTTGCCTTGGTTATTATTTCTCATCGATTGGGAAAAGGAGTTCACTTTGCTCGGTAAATAGAGCTTTGATGGGTTCCCAGGATCCTTCCAGGAGCTGATCTGCTAAAATGACACTTTTTATTACTGTTCATAAACGCCCGTCTCCAGGTGCTGCTGGGATATTACGTTTAAGCTGTGGGCAAACTTGCCAGTCCAGTGGCTCAACAAGCGAGGGCGAGAGAGGCTGGTGTTTAGTGCCTGCTTCCGTCAGAAGCAGTGCAGGGCGGGGCTCCGGGGGAAGTAAAGTCAGTGGGGATGGGGATGGGGAACAGTCCCAGGGGTTCCCCCCCCCCCATCCTGTTGGAGTGAGAAAAGGGCAGACACTTAACTGTCACTGTTATCGGGAGACATTTAAGGGGAATGAGGTATAGGAAAATGATTCCTCAAAGGAGTGCCCAGGGACTTCCCTGGTGGTCCAGTGGTTAAGACTCCGCGCTTCCAGTGCAGGCGCACAGGTTCAATGCCTGCTCGGGGAACTAAGATCCCACATGCTGCGTGGCGTGGCCAAAAAATTAAATAAATAAATAAATATAAAAATAATTTTTTAAAAAAAGGAGTGCCCAATTAAGGGGTAGCCAGAGTGCCACCCTCCTGGGAACCGCCCCTGGCCAGTGCCAGGTTGAGAACAGGGGCCTCTTTCTTAACTTTAAAATAGGACCGAAACTTTCATGGTAGACTGTCTGATGAACAGCTCTAAACCGCTGGCAATCCTCAACAGATGAACTGTTTTGTGGGCTATTTTAGAAATAATTTTCTTTCTCTTTAAAATTCTGTTTTTGTTTCCTTTTTTACACATTCTTTGAAAGGGTAAGAAACCCTGTATCGATCGATTATGGATGCGTTAACACGAATTCGGTTTTAAAATCCCATGAGTATATGGAGAACTGATGTCAGTGATTCCTCCAGATGGGCAGCTGGAGGTGGCACTCCGGGCAGAGACAGTGTTTACAGTAACAATAATGTATAGTAATAATAAACATAAGGGCAATCATAATAAAGCCTTGTGAGCCTTTTAAATTTTGTGACATTTGCATGTATTAACTATTTGAAAAAATAATAATTCAATTAGGGAAAAAGTTTCCCAATATAAAGGTCTGATGATTTCATTTTTCATAAGGAAATGGTATACATTGATCCTGTCTTAGTTTCTTCACTCATTCTCTCATTCATTCATTTATACAACAAAAACCTGCTGTGTGCCAGGTACTGTGCTAGACCCCAAGACTATAATGAAGAAGAAAACAGGACCCTCCCCTCTAGGTTTATTACAAGCTACACAGTAAAATGTGAAATTTTATTGGGTTTATTCATTGTGGCTGGTAGACAACTTATTTTTAGAAATTAAAAAAAAATACACAAGTATGGCTTTAGGTTGTTGATGTTTGTTGTGCTGTCCTGGTTGTGTGTGCATCGTGGCCCGGCAGGGTGAGCTGCGCTTAGGCCGGGGCAGCTGAGACCTGTCCTGACCGCCTCCCACCCTCTCACTGTCTTTCAGCCCTGCAGTCCTTCATCCGGGCCTACGCGACCTACCCCCGGGAGCTGAAGCACATCTTCCACATCCGATCACTCCACCTCGGGCATGTGGCTAAGAGCTTTGGGCTAAGAGATGCCCCTAAAAATCTCAGTGCCTTGGCCACAAAGAAGAAGAAAGCAAACCTGAAAAGGTAAGGGGGGATGAATTTGTCCTCTGTTCAGATTGGCAGCCATGAGATGGTATGGGGGGCTGCTGTGTGCCAACTTGGGTTTTTGTGGTAAATTATCACCAGTATCTGCCCTTCTCTCAGTATGATGAGTGCTTGGAACAGCTGGAAAAATACCTAATCTGAATGCTTTTAAGGCACTTGCAGAATTTCGGTGATGGGTCCTGACCCAACTCCTGTTGGGTCCAGAGCAGTGGGGATTATTGGAACAGCAAGACTGCCCACAGATAGAGTAACTCTGGGGCTTTTCACACTCGGAGCTCCAGATGTGCTCTGGTCCACCCTGGAAAGCTTCGGGGACTTGAAGGAAGACTGTGGTGTGTTCCATGAAACTCTGCTGGGGCCGCAGGGCTCCTGTAGGCTGGCTGGGCATGGGGGCCAGGCCTGGGGCTCCCAGCACTGTGTGCCGCTCTGCTTGGTGCTGACACGCACCTCCAGCATTGAGCACATGTAGGGCAAGTGCAGTGGGCTCTTCTCCCTCCACCCCCTGCTCCCCACCCCCACCCCCCCAAAAAAACACGTTAGGAACTGTCCAGAGTCGGAGTGAGAGGTGTTGCCCTGCAGGTTGGGCACTGGGCTCCAAGTCCGTCTTCACAATTTCAAGAGGTCCTGAGATGATTTCCCTCAATGAAATGCAGTTGTAAAAGGTCTTCTTTCTCTCCTCAAAGACACGGTATTCATGGGAATTTCCTGGCAGTCCAGTGGTTAGGACTCGGCCCTTTCACTGCCATGGCCCTGGGTTCAGTCCCTGGTCAGGGAACTAAGATCCCGCAAACCACATGGTGCAGCCAAAAAAAACACACGGTGTTCTTTTAGTCCCAGCCCCAGCCCTTTGCGGGAACTAGAGTATCTTAGATACCAGGAGCTGCTTTTATGGGGGATTTGGGGCAGATCATTGTTTTTGCTTACTAATTACAAATGCCAGTGTATCCTTGCCCTGCCACTGAGCACCTGTGGGCAGTACCACACTCTCCTACATGTCCCAGCACAGTGTCTGTCTCGCATGTTCACCAAGAAGAGCCGGTCACGTCATCAGCCTCATCAGGGCCCAGGTTCTCTGGTTGAAATGGCAGAGGGAGAAGCCCGCCCAGTGCAGGGAGATGGCTGTTGGAGTTAGGGGGCTTGGCCTTCGGTTCCAGCTCCAGCCTGACGTGAGCTTGTGAGCTTTGGACCGTGTCTTTGCTTAATTTCTCAGAGCCTCATTTTCTTCAGCTACAAAAGGGAAAAGGAAATCCACGTTTTTAGCCACTTCACAAGAATCAGAATTAGGTGATACGTGTGACTGTGCCTTTTGAACCATGAAGGGCCATCCAGATGAAACACCTTAAGATAGAGAGCTGGAGAGCCAGTGAGTTAAGATTCCAGAACATCCAACTGGATCTGTCCAGGGACTTGGCACTTAGAAGCCTCTTTATAATGGATAAAAGGTTGCCTAATTCTAATTCCCATTTTGGAATTTTTAAGATGCTTGGTCTTTTTTCTTATAGTAATCCCCCTCATATAGGGCAACATTCCAGTAGTTCTGTGAGGCAGGCATTTCCCCGCACGCTCTTCTCCGATGCCCGGACAAGACTGAGACACGTCCAGCTCTGGTTTCTTCCAGGACGTTTTGAGGTGCAGAGTGTTGCCTGCTGCCACACTCTACCTGTCCTGGGCAGGGCTGTGGCCAGAGACCCCTGTGCTCGAGCCAGGTCCTCCCAGAGGGAGAAGGTGCCTCAGCTCCACTCCAGATTTGGGACTGCCGTGCACCAGAGTTTTAGGTTCCTGCCTTTGGGTTTGGGGTAGCTGACATCTGTACATAGTAACTGGTTTTAAGTATGTGACAAAACTATGAGGCTCACAGTCAGGTCTGGAATGACCTCCTAGTGGTCTGGAAGCCTGGTCATCCTGTCCCACCGTCTCTAAAACGCTGACACCTGAAGGAGGTGGGAATCCATGTGCCACATGATCACTGGTAAGAAACACGTATTTTGTTTATTCCTCTTCCTGCAAGTAAATGTGACACCAGTATTTTATTGTCAGCAGCTGATCTACCTTTGCAAGCGTTAATAGCAGCTCTTCAGACTGGGTGTGCCCAGCCCTCACCCAGGGAAGGCAGGGCGGGAGGCTCGAGACACTGGGAGTGGGGGGGACTCGGAGCCAGCATTGTCCTTACCTTGCGAAGCCGCCAGGGAGAGAGCAAGCCGCCGCCTCCCGCTTCAGCTGACCCGCGCTGGCAGATGGGCACCAGGACCGCGATACCCCTGTGAGCAGGGGATTTAACAGGGCTTTATTTAGGGAAGAATGGGCTGATTAGCCGATAAAGAGCATGTACGATGGTATGGGGCAGCCTTTGATGTCTGGCTGGCGCGGCTGGGAGCCGGGTGGTGAGTGACAGCAGTGTGTCACACGATTACTCTGCCCGTGACAGTGCTGCTCCCTGTTCTTGCCATGTCACCGCTCTGTTACAGCGACTTTTTCCGTTGCTGCGCCCGTCGTTTGAAGGCGTTTCTCCCCACACTCCGTACACCCTCCCGCCCCACCCCTGCCTTGCTAATGCAGATGGGCAGCCAGGGATACAGTAGGTACCTTCTTTATCGGGGGAGATCTTGTCACTCCTGGAGGAAGAATGGCTTTGCAGCTAATCTGCACATGGACCGTATCACTGTGGTCGGGGAAGCGGCAGAGAAACTTGACAGATTCTCCGCACCTCAGTCAGGGCTGGAGCCAATGCCAGTTGCCACTTTTTAAGGAACAGGAAAGAAAAGCCCATTAAACCCCACACAAGTGTGGGGAGTTATGCTGTGGCCACAGTGATTGTCCTGAGCCGTGGCGTCTCTTCTGAAATCCATCTGTCAAGGAAGAGAATGGATTCCTTGGGTTTTGTATGGGTGGGTAAAATAATAGCACTAAATTCTCCAAATTATTCTGCATTCCATTTTATGGTGTTTACTGCCTAGAATAATTATGTTATGTGCAAACCTCTGATATCTGCAAACCAAATTTATGAGACCGTAAGCAAAATCCCGTCTCGCCTGCCATCCCCAAGCAAGGAGTTCACCCAGGTGTTAGCGGATGAGGCCAGGGCAGGTTAGGCGTGGAGACTCCCGGGCATTTCTGTGCAGTGACAGGGGGAGCTTTTATCCCGTCTATATGCCTTCATTCCTTCACTGGACCACTTTTCAGAAAAAGGAAAAAAAGAGTTAATGTCCCCAGATAAGGTCTTAGTCAGCAGGGCTCTCTCCGTCTCCTTTCTGAGTCCTCAGTTCTGAAGGGAAACAACAAGAGTCTTCCCCCTGCGCACAGAGACACAGAGTCACGAGCACTCTTCTGACACTGACACACAAGCCTGTCAGAACAGCCCCCCACCCCAGACACCTACATATCCACGTACACAGGGAGTCGGTGCTGCTGGTAAAATTTTGAATGGCCCCTTAGCAACATCCATCATGAACACAGCATTTTCCTCCCGTGAAATGCAGTTCTTATTTTGAAGCTAGGTAGATTCAGCAGTCCCTGAGAAGCAAAGGTAACATACCTTCCAAAATTGCCATCTTCCCAGGAGTCGCTGAGACCCAGCGCTGTCTGCTCTGGGAGGGCAGAGCTGTGTTGTTTGCCAGGGTGTCTGTCTGTCTGTCTGTCTAGGCAGTCACACATGTGAGTAGAACCTGTCCAGGACCAGTGAGCAGACAACTTCCTCATTCTCAACTTCCTCATTTGACACTCTGTGGTCAGTGGTTCAAGGGTATAGAAAGTAATGAGCCTTAAAGTCTTAGTGTGGGCTTCCCTGGTGGCGCAGTGGTGGAAAGTCCGCCTGCTGATGCAGGGGACACGGGTTCGTGCCCCAGTCCGGGATGATCCCACATGCTGCGGAGCGGCTGGGCCCGTGAGCCATGGCCGCTGAGCCTGCACGTCCGGAGCCTGTGCTCCGCAGCGGGAGAGGCCACAACAGTGAGAGGCCTGCGTACCGGAAAAAAAAAAAAAAGTCTTAGTGTTATGTTGGCAATGTGAAAGGGCGAGGCTGTTGGGTTTAAACCACCCTATCTCATTTGGATTATATGCTATAATTGTAAGTTTACTTTCCCCCAAACAGTTTAGTTTGCAGCTACCTAAGGCTGGTGTCACCACTGGCTTCTACCATCTGGGTCTTTCTGAGGTTCTTCTTAGTGCGTAGAAGATTTCTTTGTATAAATTTTCTCAAACCAGCCCAGCTAAGTGTTACCTGGTAGTTCACATTTGATCAGAAAGTAGGGCTGTCTGATCCCTTAGTCCTTACTGGATCTGGGTGTGCTTGGTCAGGGCTCAGCAGGCTGGGATCCGTAGTGGAAGGGGACATGGGGCTGGTCCCCTGGGGCCTGGCCTCACATCCTAGCCACCATACCCAGCACGACAGAGCATGTCCTTTACCTCTGTTACTTCCAAAGTTCTACATTTACTGTACTTGTTAGAATAAGGAAACATCCTTAGGGAGGTCATTCTTGCCAGACTTTCCTCATCTGTGAAATGTTTTATCATTGAAGTTCAAATCACAGATTTTGTAGACCTCCACTTCAGGGTCATTTTTCACCTTTTTTTTTTTTTTAATTTATTTAGGTTTCTCTTTTTTCATTGGAGTATAGTTAATTTACAATGTTGTGTTAGTTTCAGGTGTACAGCAAAGTGACTCAGTTATACATATATATTTATATATTTTTCAGATTCTTTTCCATTATAGGTTATTAAAAGATACTGTGTATAGTTCCCTGTGCTCTACAGTAGGACCTTGTTGTTTACCTGTTGTATAGTAGTGTATATATGTTAATCCCAAACTCTTAATTTATCTCCCACCCCCCGCATCCCCTTTGGTAACCATAAGTTTGTTTTCTATGTCTATGAGTCTATTTCTGTTTTGTAAATAAGCTCATTTGTATCATTTTTTTAGATTCCACCTATAAGTGATAAGTGGTGTTATGTGATATTAGTCTTTGTCTGACTTACTTCACTTAATACGATCATCTCTAGGTCCATACATGTTACTGCAAATGACATTATTTCATTTTTTCATGGCTGAGTAGTATTCCATTGTATACCTATATACCGCGTCTTCTTGATCCATTCCTCTGTCGATGGACACTTAGGTTGCTTCCATGTCTTGGCTATTGTGGACAGTGCTGCTGTGAACATAGGGATGCATGTATCTTTTCAAATTATACTTTTCTCCCATTTTTCATCTTTGAAGGGCTTGGCTCTGTCCCTCTCTGTGATTCTCACTCTCACTTTTCCAGTAATTATTAAATAACTTGTGAGAGTTACTGTGTTGAATAGACTCTACTTTGAGAAGTTCATACCCCCATCAGCCCCTCCACTTGTTTCTTAAATGCTGACTGTGGGAGTGTCATGCAGTAATTAAGAGTCTGGGTTTTACCCACACAGGCATCTGGGTTGGATCACTTACCGTTTCTGTTCCTCAGTCCCCTCACCTCTCAAATAGTGGCACGGAGCCTCGCAGTGTTGTCTGGGGATCAACCAGGTGACGAGTACAAAGCATCGACACAGTGTCTGGGACATGCACACGGGGGAGCCTTTGTGGAGGTGGTGACCGAGACAGGAGCGTTGGTTCTTCCCGCCGGCCTTCCTCACACTTAGAAGCATCCCTGGAACAGAGAGAGTGAACCTGTCATTAACTGTCAACCTTTTAGCACCTCGAAGTTTTCTTATGAGGAGCCACCTTGAAAACGCAGAGCTGGTCCCCTCCAGGACGAGCATGAAGGTGCTGCAGCTGCCTCTCCCTGCAAAGCAATATTCTCATCGTTAGGAGCCTCTTGCCGCCAGTTTTTATGTGGCATTTACAGCCTCCCTGACATCACTTAATTAGCTGAAGGCAAACCTGGAATCTTGCCCGCTGTGAAAATTCTCTCGATTTCCTCGAGCCAGTCATCGTTCTGTAGGAAGACAGAGTGGCCAGACGTGAGGTCCGAGGCTGGACAAAGCCCCGTTTGGAAACATGGGGGTTCCTCTCTGCACCCGACCTCGGAGCAGCGTCCTGCACTGCTCGTCCCTCCCCCGATCCCTCTGGCCTCCGAGTCTCTCCCTTCGGCTTCCCCACCCTGTCCCCATGAATCCCCTCAACGTCATTTTAGAACAGTCCACTACTGAGCCTCCTGCGGCCCTTCTGGTCCCGCTGACTGGTGCTGCCCTCGCCGGTCGTGCCCTCGCCTCTTCCAGCCTTGCGGTGATGTCTCGTCCCTCTAATGATTAGGACACACCCCCTCTTCCCTCTCCCCACGGCCTCAGCTGGCACCCCTGCTTTCTCGTTCTCTCCCGGGGCCTTTGCCCAGCGTGCTGCGGGCCTGGGCCTCTCCTCACCCCTCTTTGTCTTTGGGCTCCCGTCCCTTCTTCGAGGAAGTCTTCTCTGGCACGCCGGCCTGGGTGGACACCACATGCCCCCATTCCACCCCCCAGCCCACCCGCTCACCACCGTCACAGTAGCCCTAGTAGTAGTCTGTGATGTTTGTCTGTGTGCTTCCTGTCTCTCTCCTCCTCTCCGTGTAGCTCAGGGTAGAAACCCTGTCTGGTTTTCCTCATCGTATCCCCAGCACCTACCTGGCACACGATAGGTGCTCAGGAAGTAGTTTTGAATAGATGAACGGAACCTGAAAGTCTTCTGTAATTCTGAGAGGAAGAGCATAAAGGGAAAGAGAAAAGAGGAATTGTTCTGACAGGAACCAGGTAAATGCCTCTTAACTGTTTAGTTAGCCCAGCAGACGCAAATCCTGCCTTTCGGAGCGCCCCATCCACTCCTTAGTCTGTCCTGAGAGAACAAGCATGGGGTCACTTTCCTCTTGGCATGAAATAGTCCCCGAGAAGGACTGAGCCTCAGGCCCTGTTTCCCTGACGTCACAGTGGAGGAACCCACAGAGCGCGGAGGTGAGTGGGTTCGGGACCGGGGTCTCCATCAGGCTGGGCGGGGCCAGGGCAGATGCCCACGAGGGTCAGTTCACTCAGCCTCAGCCTGAAGACCAGAGGGAAACAGCTAGGACCGCCGGCAGTGACTGTCAGGACAGGTGTGCGTGTCCTGTGGGGCGGGGGAGCAGAATCTCCTCCCACAGGCTGCCGGGGAGCCGTACGAAAACACAGGAGGGCCTGTGCTTTAAAGGTGAGTTCGGGTTAAGGGCGAGGATTTTCACATAGAGCCCAGGTGAGCTGTATGGACTGTAGCCGAGACCATATCCTACCGGCCTCTGTGTCAAGGGGGATGAGGTGGGTGACTTCGAGGCCCACGCTGGCTTGCGTCTCTGGGCCGTCTGTAGCGACAAGAAGTGTCCAGACTGGGACAAGGTGCAGGACGAGTGCTGTGGACGATGGCTGGGTCTCTTCTGGGTGAAGAACAGCGGCACAGAGGGGTCCCTTGGGGGTGATGTGGTTATTGAGGTCCCCCCATTGCATCCACGTGCAGCCCTGGGTTGAGCTGCGTGGGCAGGGCTCCTCGGAGGGCCGGCCCTCCGCCCTCAGCACCCCCGATGCAGCTCCAGGTCACTCCCTGCCCGCCGCCCGGCGCCAGCCCTGCACATGCGGCTCTTTACATCTGGCCCTTGCTTCTACCACTGTTGGTGCTGCCTGACGCCGTGCAATTACCAGCCTCCCCATGAAACAGCCCCGCCACCGGTCTGTGCCCACCCCCGGCTAATGAGGCAATCAGAGGGATTTCACAGTGACCCTGCGCTGCCTCCACACCTGGGTCACCTGCAGACAGCGGGAGCCACGGGGCGTGCTTTCAGGCAGGCAGGCAGGGCTGACAACAAAGAACAGGAACCCAGCCAGCCTCTCCCGGGAGGATGCTGGAGACGGCACATTCCCGTTGGAGCCTTCCCAGCCCTGGAGTCTGAGGATGTGCCCGGCCCAGCACGCGTTGGCAGATGCCAGACCCACGAGGCCTCGTGCAGCAGGAGAAGACCCAACTCTGCATTGCCTTGTCCTTGCTCCGGGCTCTGCTAGTTCAGACTGTTCGAGAAATCAGGAAGGAGCACGGCAGTCCCCCAGCTCTCCGCTTGCTACACGCAGCTTAGTTCAGGCTGACTGCGCCCCTCCTCTCACCTGGCCCCACGTGCCTGGGGCTCCTTCACATCCCCAGCGCCTCCACGTACTCTTTGCTCTTATGCCACAGAGCCTTTCCGTCTGGTTAGGACCCACAGGAAATGACTTCAGGTCTTTTCCAGATGTCCTCTCCATCCTGGTGCTGACGTTCCAGGAGCAGGCTGACGTGTGGAGTGACGTCTTAACCAATAGATAGTCCAGAAGAGGGATGTGGTTCAAGAGAACCGACATCCCAGAGTGATGGCATCTGGCTGTTTGCCAGCATGTCTCGAGGGAGTACATGTGCTCCTGGCTGCGCGGAATCCGCATGTGTCGTCTCGTTGAGCCTCACCAGGTCCCTTCGACCTCGGCCGAGTTCCCAGTAACTGGTGAGAAAGTGGACATGCCCGGCCATGTGGCACTGAGTCTGAGGGACTCCAGAGCCCACAGTCCTGGCACTCGTCTCCTTCCTTGCGTGCACCCCTTTGGAAGCTTCTGGACGACTAGTATTAGGCTAAGTAACAAGTAGATGAATTCTGTTAAGGGTGTTTTTTGCCCGTGAACAGATAATTCTTTGTGTGATGGGAGAAATGGACTTAAAGCAGAAGACATTTTGGTGCATATATGGAAGGATTTGATTTGAAGCCATCAGAATGGCAAACCCTGGAGTGGGTGGGAGCAGCTTTCTGCTCATGGGGCAGATCTCTGAGAACAGACAACTGCGGGCAAGATGTGGATCCGGCTTTTTCTCTAGTTTCCTTCTGAGTCTAGAGGCAGAGGGTGCAGTGGGAGCGGCCCGGGCTTGGAGTCAGGCGCTCAGCAGCAGCTTCGCGTTGCCGCGGGGCCTGTCAGGTCGTGTGGGGCGTGGGGAGGGATGATGGACACGCAGCATGCGGCACCGGCCGGGGCTTAGAGTCGTCGTCCAGTAAATGCTGATTCCTCTACCCCTGCCTGCTTCTCTCTGAGTCTGTGAATAAAAAGTGGAAGCTTCACGGGAACTCCCTGGCGGTCCAGTGGTTAGGACTTGGCGCTCTCACTGCCGAGGGTCCGGGTTCAATCCCTGATCGGGGAACTAAGATCCCACAAGCCTCGTGGTGTGGCCAAAAAGGAAAAAAAAAAAAAAAAGTGGAAGTTGTATAGACTCTTCCCTGAACGCTCCCGCCCACCAGAACCTTGTGACATCGGTCACATTACTCCTTGGTTGTAAGACCTCCGCTTCAGGGCAGCGGGGTAGGGGGGACTCGCCACCTCCAGGGTGGAGTGAGTTAGGGCTAACTAGTTAGGGCTCCTGAAATGAGCCCAAATTGACCACTTTCACTTTCCACCCTTTGGTCTCCGGGATTCAAATGCTGAATGTGCATGATTTACAAACCTAACGATACAAGGTGTTGTTATTGATCAAAGCAGTCCCGGGTCCACATGACAGGGCGTCCGGTATCTGATGACGGCTGCTCATCTCCTCTGCCTTTCCTCTTTCCGGATTGTTAATGATAATTATAGTCAACATTTTCCCGGTGCCTTCACGACAGGCGCTCTGATTCATTAGTTCGTTTAATCCTCTTGAGAGTGAGCAGCCTGGCACTGAGAGAAGTAGTACCTTGGCCAAACTCAGCAAATAAGTTCCACAGCCTCTGCAGGATAGTGCCGGGGTCCTCCCCTCCGAGAGCCAGCTCCGCCCCGGCGCCTCCAGCTGCCCCACGTCCCAGCCCGTCGTCTGGGTGGCTTTTCTCTCCACCCACGTTCGTTTCAGAATCTGGCTCGTCCAACTGCCCAAACATGCAGTAGAGACCGGCCAGCCCAGAGAGGAGGGCAGTCACGTCTGTCACTGCAGCCAGTGGTGACAGCAGAGACCACGGCTGCCACCCACGTGGGGCTCAGCACATCCTGGGCTCCCGTCAGAGCCGTGGGTTTCCTCCCCTGGTCCTCCGTGTCCTCACGTGCTGTCCCTCTCCCGGGGCGGGGCCGGGACTCGCACCCTGGCCTCCTGGCTCGACACCGCGTGGCTTCTCCCATCCTCGGCATCGGGTCAGCCTGTGGCTCAGGCAGCTGAGCCCCTGCCTGTGTGCACGTGTGACGAGCCAAACCCCCCGCCTTCTCTGACGCAAGAGCATGGGCCCCAGTTCAGGGTCACCTTTTAGCCGAGCGCACCCTTCTGGCCCGTTGTGCTCTGCCGTCCGGTGTGCTCGCTGTCCCTGCTGGCTTCGTCTCATCTGCAGATGCGATAAACATGCCTCATAATGTCATTCGAGCCATCGATAATGGTGTCAAGCAGGGCAAGCCCCGAGGGTTTGGAGCTGGGATTCTGCCCAGGCTTATCAATCTCAGTGTTTGTAGGATACAGTCACACCAGTTACGGAAACACTTAAGTTGTTTCCATGTGCACCCTGTATTTCTCCCTCTTAACATTTTCACAGATAATTAGGTTTTATAAAGCACCCTTCGCTTTACCTTCATGCTACCCCTGCATCCACGTGGAGGCCCTTTCTGACGTGTGAGCAATCTCAGCTTAGAGGAAGCTACTGACTCTGCAGGGTCGTCAGCTAGGTGAGGGCCGGGCTGGGATTCCAAGCAGCGCCCTCAGGGTCCTGCTGCTGCACCTCTTCCCCAACACCGCCACCTGCTGTGTGACGTCCAGGCCTGGGTCCTCAGAACTTCGTAAAGGTCTCTGGCACTTGGACGGGTAATCCCAAAGCTCCATGCGCTTCTGGGATTCTGACTCGGCATCACTCTCAGACCTCGGGCGTCTCTAAGCCTTGTCTCTGTCCCCCTTTCCCGTTGTGGGCGCCTTTCCGGGCAGCAGGTCGGTCATGGCATCTACATGCTGATCGCCTGTGACCTTCACGGCCTGGCATCCGCCTGCCACCAGCTCTTCACTGGGTCTGGTTGTTAGGTGTGAGGCAGAGACCCACTTTTTCTCCATCTCTGTGTCCACAGAGCCACTCAGGAATTTTCTGGAATGATATCCACTGCCTCAGCAGGGCTCCCCTGGAATGGAGTGTCTTCTGGGGCCCTGGGAGTTTTACAAACGCTAGAGTCGGTATGGTCCTAAGAAATCGCAAAGAAGGCATCCCTAAAATGGGCAGCCCATCAGCATACATCTCTGCTGAAACAGAATCCAGAGGTTAAGGAGCCCTGACGCACTTCCTTTTCCTTTGATGGCCGTAAAAGGTCTGATAGCTTGTTTCCCTTCAGTAGGCTAAATTATCGTCCCACACTGGCAGGTTCTGCACCTGAACTACTTTGTTGCCCCAGGGGACTGCTTGTCACCTTCTCCCTGGAGTTGTTGGTCACTCTCACTGTCCTCTGAGAGCCCCCTAAGCCCCCTCAGATTCTGTGCCTATGCTTCATCCGTAAGGGCGAGGCAGGAGGGTAGAAACTTGGAGTCAGCCTCAAGCCTCTGAAGCCTTCACTGTCTCCTTCCACGACCACTCAGAACCCAGGCTTTTCTTCCAGTCTGGGGGCTTGCTTCTGCTGCAGGGTCCTTGGGGCCTCAGTGTGGCCCTGGGTCATTTGCTTACAAGCAGAATTTTTCAGATTAGAGAAAGAAATACACTTTACTGGTCTTCTGTCTTGTCTGTTTTAATTATACCACAAGAGAAAAATCCCTCACAAAATCAAACAAACTGAAAGCCAGAGGCAAAGAGGTTTTTGATAAGTAAAAATTAAAAGACTTTGATATTTCAGCCCAGGGTAAAATTGTACCACTTGATTTTTTTCCCCCTAAAATGAGTATACTGTTTTTCCCGATTACAAAAATAATAATGTGTTTATTGTAAAAATTCGGGGAATAGAGAAAAGCTTAAAAATCATCCAATAAAAGCCCACAATCCAAGTTAATCTTAATTCACCTTTTTTGTGGCTCATACTTTCTCTTCAGGTATACATGTAGGATCTTTTTATATCTATAATGAGATTGAGCAAATCATGATTTTTTTTAAACTGCTTTTTTCCCTTGTTATCCAGCTGTTACTCTTACGATGCACTTTATCGGGGGTTCCAGAGCCTTCGAGATCTGCTATAATATGAACGTTGCTTTTGTACTGGAAATATTTCGCGTGAGGAACTTGCTCCTTATCGTGGTAAAAACTTACAGCACAGCGGTTAAGTGTGTACGTCGCGGAGTCGGAAGGTCCTGGCCCTGATCCCACCTCCTCCATGGACCAGCTCTTTGACCTCCCCGCACCTCGGTTGCCGTGCCTGTGGTGCCTCTTTCACAGGATTGTTGAAGTAAACGAGCTAGATGCCTCTCAAGTGCTTACAGCAGCACCTGATGTAAGTAGGTGTCATGCACGTGCTAATAATACAGTTATTGTTAAAGTCACAGAGTCAGTGTCAGTGGCTATGATTTGACGTGCTTTATATTTAAATCCGTTAACCACCCCTGTCATTGTTACTTGCTTATATGTTAATGTGTGTGGTGGACCCGACTAACGTGGGCCACCATTGTCACCATCATCTACTCTTTAAATATGGCCCGCAGGAAGTGTTCTAAAAGTCTGAAGGAATGTACTAGAGGTACATTTCAAGACCTTGGGGAAAAGATTTCTTGTTCAATGACTGTCTCAGATAACTGGATAACTCTTGGGAAGAAATAGTTAAATTCGCCACATCCTACCATAAGCCAAAACAAGATCTAGATAGAATTAAAGCAATAGCAGGCTAAAAGAAAATACCCTTGCATATTTTAAAAATGGTAGGGTGAGGAAGACTTTTCTAAGCATGATCCTAAAGCCATAAAACATAAAAGAAAATATTGAGAGACTTGACAATACATAAAAATGCATATTTTATCTTCTGATAAAATTAAAAATTCTGTCTTGCAAAAGAATGCCATTAGCAAAAGCCTGTGTTAGAATGGCTTTTTACCTAGGATGATCGTCTATGAATTTATTGATAAAGTTGGGAGAAGGTCCTGAGATCTCTCTTCTCCAGTGGCCATCTTAGCAGGCGTATTGATTTACTAATTAGGCTGTGATTTCACCTCATTGGCAGTGAAAGTGGCATCTGCCTATCCTGCTGGGTAATCCAGCCTGGTAACCAAGGGGGGCGGTTATCCAGCCTTCACTACAAGGGAGTTCCCTGTGGTTAGATAAACTGATCTGTTGCTTGGTAACTACAGGATTACCCCGGTGGATGCTCAGGACGCCCGTTTGAGAGGGGTTTGGGTGTTTGGAGGGCAGGGAGGGCGAGAACGTTGGCAAGTTTCTGGGACAACTGCAGCTTGGCAGGAGAAGCCCATCGTGGGCTTGGGTGTAGAACGTTTCATCTTCCCATCTGTACTTTGCCTTTTCGGCACTGCGCCTCGGAACAGAGGAAAAGCAGGCAGCGAGCTGGCCAGGGAAAGGTGGTCCCGTCGGGGTGGCAGCGGACAGCAGGGGAAACCCCTGCAGGGTTGACCCCAAGGTTCTTCCTCCCGAGGAAGAGGTCTGGGTCTGGAAGGCAGGAAACCCTGTTTGCTGTCTGGACCACCACTCAGAGTATGAGTTTGGGTCCCAAGTTGGAAGTCCATTGACTAGAATAAAATCATGAAGTAGCTAGGAGATTTTGAGATATAACCTCAAGGCAAGCAGGACCGTGTCCAAGCCCCGCTTTCTAACAGCATCCTCTGCCTCGGTCGGTGTGGACTCAAAGCCCCTTGATAAATATTCCTGATCAGTGGCATGACACACGCACCGGAGGTTACCTTCCACAGCCCCGGGGCTGGCTGAGTTTGCCTGGGCAGGGACAGACCTCAACGTGACTCAGAAGCAGACGAGAGTGGTGTGGGTGTGTGCACACTCGCCGGTGTGTCGCATACCTCGGTGTGGTCCTCGGGGCTGGGGCTGGAGGCCCAGTGGTCTGAGCCCAGGCGCGCTGCCCAGCGCCTTCGGCTGGAAGTGGGACGCATCCCCAGTCTGCTTGCGCTGCCAGCAGTTCGTGTATCCGTCCCCCAAATAAGATTCTGGTTATTTATCTCGCGTTGGCAGTGGCAGGAGCCGTCGTTGAAGTGGTGGGCTTAGGCTGGGGCGGATATTTTGACTGAAATTTTGCATATTTTGAAACTCAGGTTGTTACATTTAAAATTATACACGATGTGAGTACCTGCCTTCAAACAAGAGGGGAGAGAAAGCGTTCCTTCCCGT
Source organism: Hyperoodon ampullatus (assembly GCF_949752795.1). NCBI lineage: Eukaryota > Metazoa > Chordata > Mammalia > Artiodactyla > Ziphiidae > Hyperoodon > Hyperoodon ampullatus. Next base: position 4,258,054 of record NC_136919.1, read on the forward strand.
CAGAGCCTGTTCACTCTGGCTGTCGTGTCACCTGGCTAAAAATAAACTGCAAGCACGGGAACTGACAGCCTTCCGTTTGGAACGAGTTTAGCACGTTCCGCTGTAGGCCCGTCTCTCGCCGCTTCCCAGCCACGCGTGAGACCCAACATGTGGACGGACCTCCCCGGACACCAGGGCACACGGTCCACACGGGCAGGATCTGGGGGGTTAGAACCGCTGCTGTGCACAGAAGGGTGACGCGGTCACCAGAGCCCCAGCCCCACCGTCAGGCCCCAGGGTCAGTCCTGGCTCTTGTGTGGCCTGGGGTGGGGGACAGGGAGGCAGAGGTTCGCTTGGCATCTCTGGGCTTCAGCTGCTCCGTTTGTAACTGTGATTGTCTGCAACCCACATGCCAGCCACCAGCCAGCACTCCGTATGTCTTACTCTCTTTAATTTTTACGCAGCCTATGAACTGCGTTCCAAGTATCATCCCTATTTTTCAGATGAAGAAGCCTGCGTCACCCGTTCACCACGTCATTCAGCTAATGAGCGACAGAGCCGGGTTCCAGCCCAGGCACCTCCTTCACCCTTCAGCTCTCCCCTCACTCCTCCCTCTGTCCTCTGGCCTCTGCCCGCATCGTCCCGCTGAAACGTTCACGTGAGACCACGAAGGCCTCCTCCACGTCAGATCGTGGTCTCATTTGTCACCCTCGACCCCGCTGGACCTTCCTGTCCTGCCCAATTGTTCCATCCGGGACTGGCTGCCTGGTGGGAAGAGCTCAGGCTCTGAGTCCATCGGCCCTGTGTTTGCATCTGGGCTTCTGCTCCTAGGAGCTGGTTGGTCTTGGGGAGGTTACTTACCCTCCTCCAGTCTTGGTTTCCTTGTCTGTAAAATGAGATGGTAGCCATACCTGCCCCTCGGAGTGCAGCTCAGATGTGGTAGCGCAGAGCCCAGAGAGTCCTTCCCTGCGCGTTTCTCATCCTTTCACCAAGTCCCGTCCCTGCCCTTGCACGTACTCTTCTTACCACAGATGCCCAGCCCTTGAATACGGGGTCCTGTTACCCCTTGCCTCAAACCTTTTTCCCAACACAGGTTGACTTTGCATGTCTCCCCGTTTGTCATGGTAGAAACTGTTGTGTGACTGACACGGATTTAGCCCCACCGTTGCTTGCACCCTGCCTTCTGCAGCGTGAGTGTAAAGAGATATGGTTGCTTTAACCTAGTTACAGTGGTGTCCCTTTCTTAATCAGTTTACTAGCACGGTATTAGTCCTGTTGTTAATTCCTGGGCTTTAAAGGAGTTCTGTTTATTGTTAGTCTGATTTATCTTCTGATTTTTACAGCAAAGGGAAATGCTGTAAATATAAGTAGCAGAGGGTAACATCTGCCTTTTGTAAGAACCCAAGACACTGCCACGTCAGTGTTGAAGGAATTGCAGGCAGAGCAAGATGGATTCTCTGGTAACGACTCTGTTGTTCTGGTTAAGATCCTGTCTTAAGAAACATTATTTTACTCTTCAATTTTCATAATCATTTTTTCTGTGTACGACTAAACTTCTACAAATTTCCCCCTCTGCTTTTCTAATCAAATAAGTGATGAGGCTGCTGTCTTTTGAAAACAGTTAGCAGGATTCACCATCTGACATTGATTTTCAGTCTTGGGCATTTTCCCTGCGCGTTGGGGCAGGTGAGGACCTCCCTCCCATTCCTGGGGCCGCTGCGGTCCATTCCCGGTGCGGACACTGACTGGTCTGCCCAAGCACACCTGGGTTTGGGGTTTTTGGGGTCAGACATAATTTACAAGAGTCTCTTCGGTGGGTGAAGAGGTGTCTGTGGCGGACACCCCAGCCCTCACTGTTTGGCCGCCAAGCCGGGTCCCCAGGAGGAGGCCAGTTGCTTTGAACTGCACGGGGAGGTGGGAGCCGAGGGGGGCGTTCCCAGGAGCTGCTAGCGGGCGCTGACTGCTGAGTGTTGCCGAGTTTCAAGGCAAGTTTTTCCCCTTCTTTTGGCAAAGCGCTGTATCATACGCCTCATTTGCCATCAGAGTGTGAGTGTGTTTTCGCTCTTTTTTTCCCCATGAAAACAACACAGAGCAAAGCCTCACTTTTAAAAATGCCATGATATTTTGCCGCCGTTATGAGAATCTGTCAGCGCCGTATCTCATCTTCTGTTGCATAGAATATCAAAACAAGCGCCATTGAAGGGATTGTACTTCTGTTAATACAAAAATGTCAGTTCTGCAGTCTTGGAACCACCAGCTGCCATCAGCCTCTTTCCAAATGGAAAAGAAAAAAAGTAATAAAGTTTCCTTTCCCCCTCTGCTTGTTACTGTTCTTCAGGCCTGACCTTCATAGGAAGACCCGGAGTAAACAGCGCCTTGCTGAAATCTTGCGTTCGGAATACTCCAGCGGGCTGGAGACCAGCGTCACCAAGATCAGAAAGCAAAACAAACGTGCAGGGCCCGGCAGCCAGCCTCACGGCGCCCTCCGAAACCAGCGCCCAGCCTTGGCCGTGGCAACAAACTAAAGCCGAAAGCCTTGCGGAGGGACAGCGAGACTTCCCAGAAAGTAGTTTTAAGCTCTGCCCCCACGGGACTGGGCCTCGGTGGATCCCGGAGGGGGGGTCCTGTTCTCCTCGGAGGAGCCTTGTGAGGACGAAGGGTGCCGCCCCCCCTACAGACCCGGTGACCCGGTGCTGTGCCGAGACACGCCGCAGCCTGAGGGGTCAGGGGGGCGGGGGTCAGCACGGGATGGATCAGCCGCTAACCTGCCTTGTAGGTCTCTCTCGGATTTATTCCATCCGTGCCTGTAGACCACGTGCTGCCACCACGTCTTCACGTAAAAGACTAACGTCCTTCCCTGCAGCCGGGAAGGGATTTGATCCCGCCTGGCAGTGACATTCTGAAGAAGTTTCACCGTTTACTTCAAGCTGCCCTCTCAACGCATATATTGGCCTGAATTTTGTAAAATGGGATTTTAAAAGCTGGATTGAATCGCTAAGAGAAGAGAAAAAAACTGTTTATCAGATCGTCTTCTTGATGTACAGGTGCTTTATTAAAAAGGGCCAAAAGAGCATTTGGCGTGGGTCCCGAACGCCTCCAGGGGTCATATTTCCCATGCGCAGGGGCTATAAGCACCACGTCGCATTCGCATGCAATGCTCTCTCCTTCTTGTCCAGGGAAATTGTACTTTCTCAGGACTAATTGATTTACTGTTGCCTTTTTATTATTTGCCTTTGAAGTCAAAGGGCACCAGTGTCCTGAGCTTTTTCTCCCATCCGAATCCCCTCTAGTCTTCCAGAAAGGTCCTGGGGTCTGTATTGTGGCCCAGGCCACAGCTGCCCCTCCCCCATTGTGTTTCCTAGGAGGTTTGAAAGAGGACCCCCGGGGCGTATCGATTTCCCAATAAATGTAAGATTTAGACACGGGTGACTCCAGAGGGGTCCGGAGGAGAAGGGGGAAAGCCTTGGCACCTCTCTGTGCACTGGGCAGTGTCCTCTCCACGTTTCCTCCTGTCCTCAGCCCACCCCCGCACCCTGAAGTTACTGGCGTGGGTGTCGAGGCCCCACTTCTGTAGACCCTCCAGATCACATGAACTCAAGGGCCAGGGGAGGACCATGAGAGTTACAAGGTGGGCTGTCTATGGGCATCTTGGGGGGCGGGGTCGGCGTCCCTGCGTCCATCCCTCGGGTGTAAGGTGAACTTCGGCTGGCACCACACCAGAAGGGACTCGTCGTAAGGGTGGCTGTGAGCCTAGTGAGCCCTGGTCCTCTGCGGGAGGGAACTGTGACCTCGCAGACCTGGCTGTCACATGGGAATGAAAAGGAACGGTTGGTGAACTCTGTAGCAATGGTAGTAAATAAGTCAACCCGCAGCACAAGTCATACTGACTTTGGGCAAATCTGCCACCTTTCTTGTATTTCCGTGTGTAACGGTCCACGTGATTTGGGTGAGAAAAGGAGGGCTCAAACTTTATAAACAAAACCCAGCTGTGTGAGAAGCAGGATTAATGCCAGTGATCCAGGATGATCAAAGGGGAACCCTGCTCTTTAATTTTTTTTTCCCCATAGTATTCATTCCATTAAAGGGTGAGTCTGCAGAGTTCTGCACTCCTGGGGCCGGGGGTGGGGGGTGGAGAAGGGCCAGGACTGTGCAAAGCATATAAGTGACTGTAATTCTGAGATGGAAACTCACTCTTACTTTGCTGACACTTAGGTGAGGGTTTCTTGCCATAGGTGCTATGTGGGCCTGTTTCTAAGTAGAATCAATGTATTACCCCCAGTTAATAAAGAAACATGGATTTAGCAGATTTAGGGTTAATATTCTCTAAATTTAAATAACCTTAAAATAAATCTCTTTCTTATTATGGCTCTTGACAGATTATACATTTCAGGCATCAATTAGGCAAAGCTTTAGCCTAATTCCACTGTACCTATTCTAATTTTGTGTGTATTTCCAATCGTGCCTCTTTTTCTAATTTCCCAAACTTACCTCTTTCTCTGTGTCATAAGCCTGATCCCCATATTTAAAAGTCAGAGAATCTGGACATTTCATGGAATGTTGCAGCCTAAAGCTTTTTCCCCTCATGGGCTTGTAAAATGCTTTATTTTTTTTGAATCCTAGACATCTTCATGTTTGCAACCCTTAGCGGCTGCACATCTTCAGAGGTGGCCCCCCATTCTCACGCACTGAAGGGCAAAGAGCCCTTGGTGAGTGATTAAGGCAGCGCTGATGCAATGCAGACGGCATTTTCCACTCTCAGAAGCAGAGCCAACCAAATCTCAGCAAAGGACATTTTGACAAAGCCCAGTGGATTCCTTTGATTTTTTGCCCCCTGTGGTGAGGGGAGGAGAGATTTAGGGAAGAAAGGGGAGTAAATGAGAGCCCCTTAAGGCAGGTGGATCCAAACGGCTAGCGCCCTTGGGGTTTAGCCCTTGAGCCCCTCAGCGTGAAGTCAGCGGAAGCCGTTCAAATCCATCCATCGCTTCCAGGAGACAGAAATTTAAGGCTTCCTTTCCACTGGAGAAGTTGCCCTGCTTGCGAAGGGCGCTCCACTGGTCTCGTTAAATTGCCTGCATGACCAGGACGCCTTATCTCTTAATCTGCTCCACAGAGAAAAAGTTCGTAGCAAAGCCTTTCAGCGTGCTGGCGGCTGGGCACCCCTAAAATCAGCTCGACTTCTCGAAAATGCCCAGAAGCCTTGCAGCAAGGCTGGCTGGGGAGTCTCAACTTCTGCACTTTGTTGCCCCTGCCCCCGTGGAGTCTGCGTTTATAAGTTGGGGGGAGGTGTCAGTGCAGGAGTAGAGACACCCCCTCTCAGTGCCTCTCCTATTGTCTTGCCTGCTGGGGGTCTCACACAATTCATTCTTCTTTTTTTTTTCCCCCCTTATTTTAAATGAGAGTTCACCCAGCCCCAGGGTTGGGAACCGGGAAACCAATTTAGCCTTCTAAATGGATGAAAGCCGAAGCCCACCTCACTGCAGAGGCTGTAAAGTTATTATCGCAGATGGGAAGTGCAGGACAATTTAAAATATTGTAATTATAAACTTGTAGGGAAGACTTGTTCTTCATTAATGTAAGATATGAAATCACCTCGGCGGTACAAGGACGATTACATAGTGGGGAATGTGTCTGTGGTTTACACGGCCGCTGTGTAAATGTAAGGGTGGTTGCTCCAGTCTATGTCCCTCACTTACACAAAATGAAAAGCACACCAGTGCAAGTTGTCCTTTGATAGATTTTTAATATGATTTTAAAGAGTTTTGTTTGGTCTCATTCTTATTCAATGAGATTAATTTAAAGCACTTATCCCCTGGGTTTAAGTCAATCCATGTAGGCTTTGGGCAGGGTTTGTTGCATGGGGGGTTTTGTTTGCAGGAGGCTGTGAGAGACTCCTTTCCCACTTCATTAACCCTGAGTTGGGGACGGTCCCCCGTCACCCCCCACCCCAGCCAGAGCTGGGGATTTACCAACCCCCATTCACATGCAAAAGGACTTGAAAGCCAAGGGGCTCCTTGACTTAATTAGCTGCTGTGCATTTTGCAAAATTAGAATAATACCCTCACCATCCCGGGAAAGAAAGCGGTGGTGTGAGGGTGTTGGGTGGTGGGGAGGAAACAGTAGCAGGGTCCGGCGGGAGGGGGGGGACGGTCAGCGTTTAAGCAGAACCCCACCCCTCCTGGCCAGGCAGTCCTCTCTGAGAGCAATCCTGCCGCAAAACTGGGGAGAGCTCGGCGTGCCGGGCCCCAAACTTCCCAGCCCTGGGCGGATCCTGGGAGTCTGAGCTGCAGGTGGTGTGTGGGCGGGGGAGCACCTGAGCCCACCTCCCCAGAGAGGAACTGCCTGTGGAGGTGACCTTGGCCCTCTGAACGTGAACCGGAGGTCTGGAGTCTGGCTCAGAACTTAAAGCCCTCTCCTGAGACCCTTGGAGTCGCAGGCTGGGGCCCGGCGTCAGACGCCGGGATCTGGCTTCCCTCTGGGTCGCATCCCCAGCACAGTCCCCGCGTGAAGGGGGGAGCGAGAAGATGCGGGAGTCGGGGGTTACCCGGTGCGGCGTCAGGTTCCCAGCGAAGGCTCGTCGGGTCCTACCCGGTGCGGGGGGCCGAGCGCGAGCGGCCGGGGCGCGGGACGGACGGCGGGGGCGGGGGCGGGGAGTAGCCTCGGAGCCCATCTGTCGCCCCCGCGGCCGGCGGGCCGGTCACCAGCTGCCGGCGCCCTTGTCGTGGCCAGATGAGCCGGCTCAGCGAGGGCACCGCAGCCCGGCCCGCAGCCCAGCCAGCCCGGGCGCTGACCCCCACCCCGGCCCCCGGGAGCGGCTGAGAGTCCAGCGACCAGATGGAGAGGCAGGGGCAGGTGGGGAGCGGCGTGCTCACCTCACCGTAGAGATGGGAAGACTGAGGCCAGGGAGGAGGGGAGACCCCTGCCCACGCCCACAGCACCAAGGAAGAGAGGGAGACGAAAATACTTCCTTACTGAGGGTGGAAGGAGCCCGAGTCCCAGAAGGGGACAGTGAATCTCAAGGAGGGATGGGGAAGAAGGGCCGAGCGCGGACCCACCGACGGAGCGCGGACAGGCGCCTGGTCATTTGTAAGAAGTTTATTTCGACATTTAAAAAAGAGAGAGAACCCGAGGGGCCTGGCTGCCCCCCGGACGGAGGCTGGAGATGGGGACTGGGGGTCGGGGTAGGTGGGCAAGTCCCCTGACCCCTTCCTGCCCCGCCTGGGAGGAGGGTGGGCACAGGCCACAAACTCACTGATTCACGGACACAGTCACGGGCTCATGGGTCACGAATAAATAACTTCATATACACTTTGCACACGGTATGTACAGCTCTGCCGTCGGCCCTGGAGCTGGGGGGAGGGGCGGCGGGAGGCTCCACACTCCCCTTCCCCTCCGCGTGTCAGGGCTGCGGGGAGAGGGCTTGGTGTACCGCTGGAGCGTGGAGGGGGGGTGGGAAAGGGCAGCATGGGGGTCGCCCACCTGCCCCGGGGAGGGGCAAGGGGGCGCGGGTGGGGAGTGACGGGGGCGGGGCGTGGGGATGCATGTACCCCCGGCGGTGGAAGTGGCTCCCTGATGGAGTGGCCGGGAGTGAGGACGCCGAGGACGGTTAGGGAGACTCAGTCCGGGGGTCCTGGACTCAGAAGACTTGGCATTTGGCCCTTCTGGGGACACTGGGCTGGACGCCAGGGAGGGCCGGACCCGGGGCCCCTGGGAAGGGGCGTTGAAACCCCGCGCCCTCCCAGAGGCAGGCGGAAGGGGCCAGCGCGGAGCCCCGGAGCGGGGGCCGGGTGCGCCGCGGGCCGGCGGGCGGGCGCTTCACCGAGGCTGCGCGGCCCGCGGGAGGACGCCGGCCAGCGGGGGCAGCGGCGGGGGCGGCTCGCTGGCGCCCTGGAGTCCGTGGATGAGGATGCGGGGCACCAGAGGTCTCTGCAGGGCGGGCGGCGGCGCGCTGGGCCCGCGGTACAGATACAGCGCGGCGCCGGGATCCAGGTTGGAAACTAGACTCTGCGGGTAGAAATAAGGCGACGGGAACATCCGCTGGAGCGCTGAGTAATTGCCTGCCTCCGCCAGCAGCTCCAACCCGACGGCTGTCTGTCGCTTCCATTTAGTCCTAGGGACCGAAGCAAACGCGTAAGGCGGGGTCAGAACTGTGGCGCCCGGAGACCCCTGCCCCTCACGAGTGCTTGCCCCAGAGCGCCTGCAGGGACACCAAAGGGGTCACACTATAATTCGTTAATAAATAACGGGCTGCCAGGCACCGTCTAGCGGGTTACATGCATCGACTCCTTTAATCTTCCACCGGCCTTCCATGGCTATTAACCCCACTTACAGATAAGAAAACTGAGGCGCGGGCCAGTTTTCAAGATGGCCTAGGAAGAGGAGACCCCGGGTTCTAAGCTAGGCTGTCTTACCCCAAAGCCCGGGGTCTGACCTCGCCACACTCTGCTCAGGGGATCGCAGACTGGGCGCTTGGAGCGGGGTGTGGATGCTCCTGGGGAGGCCTGAGGAAGGCGAGATCTCCCTGGACAGGACGGCGGGGGCGCGGGGGTCGGTTCGCTAGCCGTTGGAGGGGACTCAGTTGATCCTCCCAGCGGCACAGCCGGCCCGGCGGAGGCCAGCACAGCCGCGGTACCCCAGTTGGCGGCGCCTCTGCGGAAGCTCGCGGGCCAGAGACGGCGACGGGAGAGGATGTGCGCACGCTCTCTCCGCCGGGCGGCCGCGTCCGCGGCAGTCCGCACGCAGATCCGAGGCTTCGGGCGAGCCCTGCAGTCTGTCTAGTCCCGAAGCCGGGAGGCTACCAGCAGAGGGTCGGCTGGGGTTGGGGGAAGGCAAGAAAGCCGAGGCCACACTGGCTGCCAGGGCTGCGGCCGGACTCCTGGGCGCACCTGGCCGGCGAGGCGGTCCCACTGAGTCGGACTCAGACACACCAGCCCCGTTTCCCTGCCTGAATTATTCAGCATCATCATAATTGTGTAATTACTGTAACGGGCCTTAATTATTGATGCCCGGAGCAGTAATCAGGTATTTATTATTAATGGGGCAGCGTGTTCTGAGGCTTGTTTATGGAAAGCACCGTTCCGGCCTCCGCTAAGCGTGTGTGGGTGACTGTGGCGTATGTGTGTTTGTATTACTGAGTTGCGTCGATGTGAGTGTGTGACTGTGGGTTGAGTGTGTGGCTGTGTGTGTTTTGTACCTGTTTGTGTTTCTCTTCATCCTGTGAATGTGTTGGGGAGGGAGATTAGGAAATAGCAGGTTCAAGACCCATGCCCAACACCAATTTCCCGGATCCCCAGCCCCCAAGAAGCTAGGGCTGGGCCCCTTCCCTCCTTGCGTTTAAGGGCTAGAAAGGCTGAGGAGGCCAGAAGAATCCCCCCGGGAGAGCTCAGAGCCACCCCCTGCCCCCCAGCAGCTGCCCGGGCTGGATGGGGGTGGTAGGATGTGGCTAGGGTGGGAAGGCTTGGACCTCCAGTGGCCCACATGTCTGTCTGTCCACCTGATCGACTCTAGTCCTGTCTCTCTCCCTCACCGTGGACTTCGGGCAAGGCCTCCGCTCTCTGAGTCCTCAGTTTCCCCAGTTTTACAGAACGGGGAAAGCTCAGGGGCCCTCCCTCGGCACATCAGATCATGTACTGGTGGGTCCCCTGGAGGGGCAGGGAGGAGAGCGGAGGGGGCCCTTTCCACCCTGTCCCGCGCAGCCGGGCCTCACCTGCGGTTCTGGTACCAGGTCTTGACCTGCGTGTCGGTGAGGTTGAGAGAGGCTGCGAGCTCCATGCGGTCCTGCACGCTCAGGTACTTCTGCCGCTCAAAGCTGCGCTCCAGCTGCGCCAGCTGATGGTCGGTGAAGGCCGTGCGTGCCTTGCGTGGCTTTTTCAGGCGCACCGGGGGACTGTCCCTCGAGCTGGAGATCTCCCGGTCGCCTTCCTCCTTCACTGTGGAGACACAGCCGCGCGTCAGGGCCCGGCCTCGCCGCCTTGCCGCCCCAGCCTGCGGCCCGTCACAGTCGGTCGCGTAAATGTGGCTCCCGGTCCCGGTCCCATGGAGCCGCGGCAGAGCAGCTCAGAGCTGGGACCTCCCAGCCCCCAGACCGAGGAAGACTGACACCTCCGGGGAGAAGTAACCCAAAGCCGAGAGAGAACTCAACCCCGCTCCCGCGTCGCGCCGGCGCTCCCTGGAGGGATTAACGGGATCCACCAAGTGGACCTGACGGGGGAGGGGAGAGGAGGGGAGGGGACCCAGGGCTTCCAAACCGGTGGGCTGCGCGGATGCGTGCTCAGGGGTGCGGGACTGTGCCCCGATTCTCTGGCTGCATCCAGGCCAGGAAGGGAGGAAGCTGAGGGCTGGAGTCTGGGGGAGAAAAACCCTCGTGGAGGGACAAAAACCCGTTCACCCTGGAGCGGACCGACGCCCTGAAGAACAAATAATTGCATCCACATCTCGCCTGGCCCCTGCACGGGGGTGAACCTATAGAGATGGTCCCCCCGTTTCTTCAACTACAAACAGCGCACAGCACGGAAGGCGAATCGCCGGGGCACCCAGATCTGGAAGCACGAAGCGCTTGGAAAAATAAGCCACACGTTTGCCCCTCGGCTGCTCACATCGCGGAGGTCTGTGTTTCCTTGTCAATACGCTGCCTACCGTGGCTGTCTTGTGTTTCCCCCACCCCGCGTCGGTCAGGACGCCCCAGCAGGGTCCCTGCTCCTGCGTTGCAAGGATGGGACCGAACAACGTGGTTTCTTTCTTTCCCAACACTTTCCTCTGGGGTTGACGGCACCGCAAATGCACACTTGATCAAACAAGCTCACTGACCTCCCTCCTTCTCCCCCTAAAGCAACGATATGACCAGAGACCACCTCCCCAAAATTGGCAGTGGGGTTTGGGGCTTCCCTTCCTCTTTTCCTCTCTATATTTTTCCTTTATGCTGAGTTTCATTGAGCATGGCGTTTGCAGTGGCAGGGTTCAGCTGAATGTGAGTTGATTTCTCTCTGTAGGGAACAATAATCCGGTTAATTGAGCCACTAGGGAGCAAGACTTTTCAACCGGAAGGGCAGCGGTTGGAGGCCGGGAGGGTGCCGGGCGCCCGGTGCACCCAGGCGGGTGAGCCGGTAGAATGCTCGCTGGGCTTGTGAGAAACCGGGGCCCATGCCTGCCTCCTGCCTCGTCCAGGCCAGTGCTCAGGCCTCTCCCTGCCCTCCTAGGCTCGGGCCATGTTGGGGCACGGCTGCCTCAGGAGCTGGGGATGTGTTGGGATGGTGGAGGTGGGGGGGACTTGAGTTCTGTCTATTATGCCAGGCAGGCAAAGTTTAAACAAGTTCAAGGAAACAATTATCCAAACCTCAAACTTGATATTGTGGAAACCTTACTTTTTGACCTGATTGTCTGGACTGACTATTTTGGAAAATCCCCCATTTCTCAGGGCTGAGCTCCCAGGTCGGGGGTGGGGTGAGGGTTGAGTTTGGGCTTTTTCTCAAATCCCTCTCCGGCACAGGCTGGAGCCTTCAGATATGCACTCGCCGCTGTCCAGCCTCAGCCTCCAAAACAGGCTGAGCCCAGATCTCAATGCCTCAGAGTTCGAGGCCCACTGACCCTGCTGGGAGCAAAGCGCCGGTTTCATTTCTCCACGGATATCAGCTCTGGCAGGAAGACTGCGCGCGCGGCAGACCGCCTTACTTCAAAGCCCAGCTTCTTTAAACGTTATGCCGAGGAAGCTTTGATACCAGAAACTCGGGATGGGACTGACCTTCCCTCCGTGCCCTCTTTGGAGGAAATGACTCTTAGCTTGTTAGGTGGGCAGGGGAATCGCTTAGATGCCCAACCCCACGTGTCTGTCTCTCGGCAAGATTTCCTAACGTGGGTCCTGAAAAAGTCGCTTCCACCTTTGAGAAATGCTCCAGACACTGTCTCGGTGGTGGATATTCTGCTCCCTCTTCACCCCGCGGCTTTGGTGGTGCAAAGGCAGCGGCGCCTAGGCGTGGGGGAGACCTTCCTCTGCCCTCAGCGCCAAACCTATTTAAGCCATATGTGGACAGCTGGCCCTCATCACCTCCCTGATCAGATATCATCAGGGACAAGAGAAGAAAATTGATATTCCAATTATCTTAAACGAAACCTCTCCTCAAAATCCCACCTACGGGCAAGAAAATAAAAGGAGACAAGAGCCGAACCCTTTCACAGCACCAGCACCAGACACAAGCATGCAGGGCTTGGTGGGGGGTGGGGAGTGGTCTCGCCTCTTACTCCAGACATAAAACTGGAGTGTTGTGGCTGAGAATTATAAAGAATAAGATACGTTGTTATACACATATATTTACGTTGCCTCCCTTGCTTACCCCTCCTGCCCACCCCGCACCTGTCTTTCTCCGGGGCAAGTTTTCCTTGACTCTCTAAACAGGCCGTGCGGGGAGGAGCAAGGGTCGCCGGGCCACATGCGTCTGGACCTCCGTCCTGGGTGCTCTAGCCCAAGCTGCCCGTCTTCTAGGCATGACTGGCCCAGTGAGGCTGGTGGACGTTCCGCCAGTTGTGTGGGGAAGCGGAGGTAGTGCGATGTGGAGTGGGGCCCCAAATGGGTTTCGTTCTGAGGTCAGGGCGTGTCCACAAACGAATTCTCGGTTGGGAAGAGAGTGTTAAATGAGCCTTCCGAAATTTTTGTGAAGACTTAGTGCGAGTATAGACCAGGAGGTGTAGGGCCCCCAAGACAATAAAGAAGTAGCCTTTATAGGGAAGTTTTATCTCACGGAAAGGGTTCTGGGAATTAATTATAAGGCTGAAAGAGCTCTGAACAGCCTCTGTCCGCCCCTCATCTTCTGCTAGATGGGGACACAGGGCTCTCTCCCTTGAAGTCCTGACACTCCTTCCCTTCCTGCCTCCTGACTTCTTCCTAAGGAAGAACTTTGCGCCTCTGGCCTCACCGAAGACCTAAAGTCAAGGCAGTGGGCGGGGGCGAGAAACAAAATTAGGGAGTTCTTTCTCTCCTTCTTCTCTTCCTTTTTTCCTTTCTTCCTTCTTCCTTTCCCCTTTCATCTTAATCCTGATCTCAGCTCCCTGGTTAAGACAGGATGGAAAGGAAACAACAACAATGTAAAGATTCATGGAGGTGAAAACGCAAGTAAAGGGGAAGCAACCCCAGGATAGGCTGGGTGCCGGGCCATCTCTGGGTCCCACAGACAGAACCTGAAGTTGATTGCTCAATGCACTTAAAATCAAATCCAGTGAGAACAGTTGGGTGGGTGCAGAGACCTCCCCTCTCGAAAAGACCTCTGAACCCGCTCGGTGCTGGTAAGCCGCCTGGCTGCTGTTTCTACTTTGAAGTGAGCGTTTCTTTTGCATGATTCCCCGGGCCCAGATCACACCGGGGCCAACGGGAGGGATAGCTCAACTCCCCTCCCCCTCTGGAAATTCAAATTAAAGGGTGGAAAATTCTGACTGTTCTCAGGATTCCAGCTGAAATTTCCTGCTAGGTTTTCACCCTTATAAAAGGGGGTTGAAGCGGAACCCTTTGGGTCTTCCGTTGCTTCTGCAAGGTCTTTTCCCAGAGAGCCACTGGCCTGATGGGAACTTGCTTCTGCCCACCAGTGGGTTGGAGAGTCCACCGAAGTTTGGAAAGTTTGCTTTGTGCGTTTTGGGGAACCTCTCCTGGGGCACACAGCGTCCCTCTCCTCACTCTCTCCGCTGGACTCTTTGTTGCTCAAAAGCATAAGCACAGGGCCGACTGAAAGGCTCAGACAAGACCGACTGCTGAGCCTGGGCCCTGGGGGCAGCTCCGAGTGAATATGTGTATGTCCCCACGTGTGTGCACTCCTGTTTCAGTACCAGTGTTCACAAATATAGCATCTCCCCCCCCGCAAGTTTTCAACTCCCAGTTTCTTACCTTTATACTCAGAGTCCGATGAGGCATTGCTGCTACTTTTGTCCAGCTTTTCTCTAAAGTCCTCCCCAGCCTTGGCCGCAAGACGGCCCCCAGGCTCAGGAGCGGCTGGCTGCCCGCTGCTAGAGTAGGGTGCACAGGCCGCGAGTGGTTTGCAGTCAGCAAGGATGTCCCTGATCAGAAAGGAGGAGGTCACGGTGCGAGACTGGGCTGGGGCTGAGAGCTGCCCAGGCTGCAGGTGGGAGTCCAAACCTGGGCCCGAAGCCCCGCCAGGCCGTGGGGCGCCCGTCTCCAAACAGTCCCTTCCTGGCGAGGCTGGTGAAGAGCAGTCGCTGCTGCTCTCCGAGCGCGGACTCAGCTCCAGGGGCGAGCGGCAGTCCCCGAGCAAGGGGTCCCCCTTGGGAAGGGCGGGGCTGCCCGCTCGGTGGGAGAGAATGGAGTCGATCCCAAAGCCATTGGAGCCTTCCATAGCCAAGCTGCGACCTGTCCTCCCCAAAAGCTCCCCACCCCCCCAACCCCAGCCGCCGCTGCCCCTGCCCCTAGCTGCGGGCTGGCATGGGGAAGGCGGGCAGGGAGCCTGCGGGCACCTTGGATGGAGTTCAGCCTTGGGGGAGCCCGGGAGCTCTGGGCCAACCTCCTCTGCGCATTAGATCCAAAAGGGCTCAGCGCGTCTTCTGCAGCATCGCGCGGAGCCGCCGAGCCGAGGGGGGTGGTGGGAGTGTCAGGGAGAAATGGGAGGGAGGGTGCGCCAAGTTGGGGAGAGCAAAGGGGGAGACGGACGGCCTGAGCTCCCCTTTGGCACAGAAGAGATGCGAGGACGTTGGAATCTAAATAAAGAAGGGCTTTTTAAAAATCCAAACTGCACGCTTCCTCCAGGCGAGCGGTGGCCGAGGGCAGCGGGGTCAGCACCGCGGATAGCAGCGGGCCCGAGCCGCGCTACCAGCCGGGGGAACGGAGCGCACCTGGCGGCGTCAGCACCGCGGATAGCGGCGACGGCGGCCCTCGGCGCATGACGCTCCCCACCTGGCCGGGGAGGTCCTCTCTCCGCGCTCCCACCGCTCCTGGGGCCCGTCAGCACCGTGGACAGCACCTCCCGGCTCCGCGGTTGCAGCTCGCAGCCCGTCCTCCGCGCGCGCCTTCGCCTCCCCCCCTTCCTTTAAAAAATGAACTTGTGTCACTTTTACTTTGGGGCTAGGGTTTTTTTTTTTTTTTTCGTTTCTTTTTTTTTCGTTGTTTTTTTTTTTTTTTAAAGGGGACTCGCCCACGTGTCCCCGGAGTGATGACGCTGATTGGCTCCGGCCGATTTTGGGGGTGATGTCACGGCTCCGCAAGCCGCTGCCCGATTCCTTTCGGTTTGATTAAAAGAGACACTGAATTAATTACAGCACGGGCCCAACTGTTTACCGGCGATTTCCACACGGTTTGCTTTCATTAGGTCGGTGATGAGGCTCCTAATGAGGGTGATTAGCTCAAGGGGGGTACAGGCTGGCGGGGAGGGGTCCAGAGCCCGGCTGCCGCTGCCGTTGGGTTGGAATGTGAGGTTTTTTAAGTTTTCCCCGACACTTTCCTACAGTTATTCAAATCATTCGTCCGCCAGGCTGTCAAAGATCCCTTTTCTACCTCCACCCACCCCTCCACCCCGCCGTTTTCTCTTCCTTCAGCAACAGAAGGGGAGTAAATCCAGCAGAAAAAGACCTGTGTGTGTGTGGAGAAGAAGATAGTTGAATTTGTTATGTTATTTTAGGGCGTTTCCGTCGGGGTCACACGTTTTTCGTGCAGGAAAATTTGCAGCCCTCTCCCTGACCTCTTTGGACCCCGCGGACCTGGCAGGGGTCGGGGGAGCTCGGTGTCTGCACCTAGAAGGAGCCAGAACGCTGGCTTCGCTGTGGGGCGAGGGTGGAAAACGTGGGCATGTCGTGTCTGGGACGTTAGGGGGACCCTGAGAAATCCCCGTGGCCCGAGGGAGACAGCGCAACGGACCCCAACCCAGCGATAGCCTCTCCTGTGGCGCGTGTCCCGGGATCGGGTGTTTTTGTACCTCTGAACAGGAACACGGGAGAGCTTCTGAGCGCGAGTGTAGACATCTGCAAACGGCTTCTCATTTCGCACGGAGCCGGAGCTCGCCCGAGGATTTATTTTCAAAGCAGCGCTGGAAACACGGTCTTTTCGCTGCGAATAACTCTCCCCGCACCCTCCCCGACTCCTCCACGATGCTCTAGTTCTGTGCCTTTCAGGGTTCGGCCTCCGGTGCCGGGGCGCAGGGCGGCGGGCAGATCTGAAGCGCGTCCGGGGCCTGGATCCTCTCGACACTACCCCAGGGATGGCGACCCTTGTCTGCGGTCCAAGGGCGGAGGGAGCCGAGCCCGCGCACCTGCAGCCGGGCCCCGTGGGCCCAAGGCGCCCTTCGCTCGCCCAGCGCCCGGAGCCCAGGCCTTTCCAGGCGGCCCGCGCGCTCCGGGCCCCCTCCCCACGGGCCCCCAGAAAATACCCCGGCCCCGCGTCTGGCTCAGCTCTGAGATCTCAGCGGAACAGTGAGGCGCCCGAATCCCCCAAACCCGAGCCCCGGCCCGGGGAAGCCCCGCACAGCCGGGCGGAGCACAAACTTCTCCCTCGGGCGAGGTCGGCGGTGGCCTCCGGCCCGGCTCCCCGCCCTCTCCCCCTGAGCCTGCCGGCAGATTGGAAGCGGCCTCGCCGGGCTGGGGCCGAGGACGGGCGGCTCCCCGGGGACGGCGGGCCCGGCTCGGCTGCAAGCTGTCGGGGAGGCGGGAGGGCGAGCGCCGAGGGGCCCCCGTCCCGCCTCCCGCGGCGGGGCCGAGCCGGCCGGTCCGTTCATTTTCGTTTGGCCGGTGCGGAGGGGAGCGTAAATCACGAGGGCCCTGGGGTGCCCTCACCCTTCCCGGCCAGCCCGCAACTTGGGCCTCGTTTCTGCTCTGGGCGCCTCTGGAGACTCCGCTCCCTTCTCCACTCTCTCACCCCACCCCTGCTCCCGGCCTGCGCCCGCATCTCAGGAAGAACCTCATCTCCCCCAGACCCCAAGGCCCCGGCTTGGGTCAACGGGCCTGTCATCCTGGGCCTGTTAGAGATCCTGACGCCCCGGGGCCAGGATCCGCGGAATCGGCTAAGCCGCAAGCAAGTCTGGTCCCGCTCTGCCCGCCGGCGTTCCGAGCCGCCCCGGCCCTGGGCGGACTTGCATCTGTCGAAGCACGGACTTTTTCTGGCCTCGGGGTCTTAGGCGGGGGTTTGGATCCCGGGCCCAGCGAAAACAAGGCCTCTGGCGGCGCAGGGCACTGCGCGGGTATCGGAGCTGGCGCGGGGACGAGTAAGGGCTGGGGAGGG
Organism: Hyperoodon ampullatus; assembly: GCF_949752795.1. Lineage (NCBI taxonomy): Eukaryota > Metazoa > Chordata > Mammalia > Artiodactyla > Ziphiidae > Hyperoodon > Hyperoodon ampullatus. The sequence goes on from NC_136919.1 coordinate 4,275,227, forward strand.
AACCTTCTACGGTGGAAAAAAAAAAAAAAAGGCAAGAACCCCAACCTCCTGCAGCCCTAGCCGGCTTCTCGGCGCTTCTTAGAGCCCGAGAATATTTAACAGGTTGTTAGTATACTATCATTAGTATTGAATTATCATAGTCTAGTGTGATGTAAAACACGCTGTGCCATTTATTCCATTTGGAATTTGGACCCAGCCCTCTCTCGCTAACGTTGTTTTATTCCTGTTTGGGGGTTTCCAACTCCACTATTGTTCCTCCTCCTTTATCTCTTTTCTCCATCACAGGGGTGGTTCTTGCACCTCAGCCTGTCCACAGCCTGAGAGGTCTGTGTGTGTCCTCACCTGGGCTCTAGTTTAGCTGGGAGGATGCCCAGGAATTGGCCTTTTACTAAGCGTCCAGGGATCCTGGGTGGGTGATCCACCCCTCCCTTTGAGAAAGGAGTCCGGTTGGTCCTGGAGGGGTAAAGGTTTCAACACAGCAGGGTGTGAACCATGGCAAGTTACTTAACCTCTGAGAACTCCATTGACACGGCAGGAGACAGACCTCTCTCCCCCTCTGTCCCCGCTGAGCCCCAGCCCTGTACCTTAGGGGTCTTGCCCACCCTCCTCCACCCGGGGAGAGAAGAGGCTTGGAGGACTCAGGGGAGGGGAAGGGAATGAGTGAGATGAGGTCACGTCCAGGACCAGGCTCCCAGGACACCAGCACCCAGACCCCTGTTCTGGGCTCGAACACCTCCTCCCCCGCCTCCCACTTCTCTTGGGTTCTCTAGCTTCCAATGCCAGCCCCTGCCCATCCAGTCCTTTGAATTTGCTTTTAAACCTTCAGTCTCTCAATGGACCCAGAGCCCTAGAAGGGCTCAAACCAAGCATTCACAGAGCGACAGCAACGAAGGAGGAAGCTTTGCTCTTCTCCAGGGCAGGGAAGCGGCTGCACGGACTGGCCCTCAGAAGGCCTGGGCTCTGGCCCCGCTTCCACTCTGGGCAGCTCATCTCTCTTGCCTGGACCTCAGCTTTCCCTTTGGTCCAAAGACATTAACATCAGAGGTTTGTAGTGAGAGGCAAGGATAAGAGAGGCCCATGCCGGCTATGATGTGGGCTCTGCCTATAGAATCCACGTCCTTCTGCTCTACCTGGGGTTCTTGGCTTGGATTTGACTTTGGATCGATGCCTGGGCCAATGGCTGAGCCATGGTTCTTAGCAACTTTCTTACCCCACTGCCCTGAGCGTGGAAAAGGCCTTCTTTTGGCCAGTTTTGCTCACTGGCTTAGCAGACAGGGCCACATGAGGAGATGTGCTCAAAGCTTTTTGAGAATGATCCTGAGGTCTTCTTCTCTGCTCCTGGAGGATTGTAGCTTGAATGCTGTCATCACGGTTCTGAGTAGCTGGGGCCAGGGGCAGTGTAACACCGGTGGGGTGGGGTGGCCGAGGATATGGACTCCAGAATCTGCTAGGCTTGAAGTCGACTCCTGGCTCTAGAATCCAGGGCTGGGGCTAAGGAGAGGCAAGTGAGGTGAGTCATACAAGTCCCTATTGAACCTGTTGCTGTTTTGTCCATCAGGGATTTTTCAATTTTGATTTTAAAATATTACATTAAAATATTGTTTGTCTTGGTTACTGAGTTTGGGGAAAGAGTCAAAAGGTTTGTACTTTAGGCCAGGACCTTGTCTGCCTCACCATAGTCCCAGCCCTGCTCTGTGACCTTGAGCAGACGCTTTCTGGGCCATGTGTTCTTCAGCTGTAAGATGGCGGTGATGTCGCCCGCTTCACATGGTCACTGGGAGGTCTCTGCACTTGGCTGGGGTCCTGGAGAATACCAATTATGCATTTCAAATCACCACTACGGAGAACAATAGCCAGAGCTTTTCCTCTGGCAGGTTAGGGCCCCCACTGGAGAAGTCAGGCCCTCCCACCACCGCCCTGCGCTTTGCTCTGGGCCTTCCTACAAAACCGGTTTGTGACATGGAGGGGACAAGGGATTTGGCTGATGCGGGCCAAGCTTGGGTGCTAATGCAAACAGATGGGCCAGACAAGGATCTGGACAGTTTGTGGGTTTCAAGGTCACGCTGTTCTCAGTCATTTTTGTTGGTTTAGCTCAAAACCCCATGGAGCTCCTGAAACCAGAAAGAGAAGATATTCTTTCTTTTCCTCTATTCTTCCCTCCCTCCCTCCCTCCCTCCCTTCCTTCCTCCCCTGTAAACATGCAGTCTGTCCTGCACAGTGTTCCCTGTGCTAGAGGCTGGTGATGTCACAGGGGGTATGACAGGATGGACCTGCATGCATGGATCTCACAGAGTGCAGCAGTGTCCATCAACCCAAATTCCCCTTCAGGGATTATTTCCCATTTGTGAATTCAAGTTTATATTTGCCTTCATTCAGTTCTAGGAGCCTGTATAAAAAGCCAACCTAGTTTTTTTTTTTTCTTTCAATGATGATTTCAAGCATCCAAGTGTTTCCCAAGTAAAAAGAAATGCAGCCGAAAGACTGTTTTGGTCAAGAAGGGTAAATGCAAGAGAACGTTTTTGATTGGAAACACAGACCTGTGTGACTGTCATGCAGACCCACATTGGCGCCTGAGCTTCTGGTCTGCTTGCTGTCATGCATGTGTGCTTGCTCTAGACCCCCAAATCTGTGGTTCTAAACCATTGCTAATTGGGGAGCTTGGATGAGTGAGCCGAAAAGCCAAGCCAAACCATCTCTGACTGGATCCAGGGACCTCCCAGGACTGGATTTGGATTTGTGGCCTATGAGCCTTGCTTTCTCTTCTGGCTTCTAGAAGCCCCCTGCCAGGCAGAGATCAGACACCAATCACCATTGGCTCAGTGCTACCTTCCCTGATAAAAATCCTGCATGATGTCAGGCTCCAGAACCCCCTCTCCTTTCTTCTGGCTGAGAAAATTGTTAGTTATCTGGTTACATCAGAGTGGGAGTGTGTGGCAGTGAGAGCACCGATGAGGTTTGGGCTCTACTTTAAAAATCTGGACATTGGGAGTTCCCTGGTTGTTTAGTGATTAGGAGTCGGTGCTTTCACTGCCGTGGCCCGGCTTCAATCTCTGGCCGGGGAACTAAGATCCCGGCTTGTGGCCAAAAAAAAAGAAAGAAAAGAAAAAAGAGACTGGAAATAGACTGAAGTCAGTGGGCGTTCAGCATGAAACCTACCAGCCAAGAGGTCTCTGCTCTAGTCCTAGTTTGGCTGCTAAGTAACTGCATCCCTCTGTCTTCTCTGGAAGGACTAGACGTGTCCTCAAGCCCCTCCCAACTTTGTGAGTCCTGTTTCCAAAGGCTCCGTCTCAGCACCCCAGGCCCACGCTTGTCCCCCACTCCTGCCAAGTGCGCAGCAACACGGGCACTGCCTTCCTCCACCTCCAAGGGAACTTCTGAGAATTTCAAGCTGACCGGCTGAGGGTCCAGACCAGCTGCCTCCTTGTGGTTCGTGAGGACAGTACACATGGGCCTCTTTGTTTGGTTAAATCTCTGGTGGGGTTTGGCCAAGAAACCCCACCAGGAGGTAGAATGTTCCCAAACGCCAACCAGCAGGGAAATGAACGAAAACAGGGGCTCAAGGCCGTATCTCTGGCGACAGCCCTGCTCACGTGGCATTTGTCGGCACGTGATTAGGACGACTTGGGATGGAAAGCTAAGCCCTCCCCCCCATTTCCTCCCATCTTTAATTGAGGAGTGGTTTGGAGGGACAGGCCCTGGAATGCACAGTGGACCGGTCACTGGCCTGGGGCCGGCTTATTGAGTGAACTCAGGCCACCTTTGACATCTCTTTTCCATCTGTGGAGTGGGGACGATGGTGGTGGAGGGAGGTTAGCAGATGGTCCCTAAGGCCCCTGCAGGCTGGAACCTTTGGGGACTCTACCCTGGGTCAGGAAGGATAGTCAGGGACTCCAGCTGTGCCGGGAGACCCCCCAGCCAGGGTCAGCGTGAGCCAGGACAGGCGTTTGGCCGGTGTGACAGGATACCGGCGAAGGCGGAATCAGACCAGAATCGGACCTGGGGCTTTGTGGAGGCACAAATAATTAATGAGGAGGGAAGGACCGAGCTGGGGGAGGGAAGGAGGCAGGGAGGGAAGGGCCAGGCACCTCCTTGGCCTCATACTCAGACCTGCCAGAGGGTGGCGCTGTAGGACAAGGAGCGGAGGAAACCTGCTGAGAGCCCCCCCAGCGTGGCCCGGGAGTACACAGAGGCTGGGGAGACTCCAGGAGAGGGTGCAGGTGTGTTCCCAGGGCATCTGTCACAGCCCCCTCGAGTCCCACAGCACGCGGCCTGCCTGCTTCTGAGGCAAGAAGCAATTGGATTTGCAATCTCAAAAAGAGATTTCCTGGAGCTTTTTCTGGCCAAGTCCATATTCTCCTCCTTGGCCCAGTCCTTGGAAAAGCAGGCCTGGAGGGACCACTGAGCAGTGGGGCATCTTGCTCATTGTCATGGCAGAATCGCTCACTCTTCTGTGGATAGAGTCTAACTTCAGGTCCTTCAGGAAATTCTGTGTCCTGATGCGTCACCCCCTGCCCCTTTCCACTGGGGATTGCAGAACAAAAGAGTGGGTTCAGTTCCAAATATTTTGACCTTCTTGATGCATGTGGACACAAAGGCTTTGAGCATCCTGCCCTCGGTTGCTCACAGAATTCCGGCTGTCCCTTTGCAGTGTGCTTTATTAATACGAAGAAAATAATAATTCGCATTCATCTAGTGCTTAAAAGTGCCAGATCCTGTGCTAATCACATTATACACATTCTTTTTTTTTTAAAATAAATTTATTTATTTAATTATTATTATTTTTAATTTTTTGACTGCGTTGGGTCTTCGTTGCTGCGCGTGGGCTTTTCTCTAGTTGCGGCGAGCAGGGGCCACTCCTCGTTGCTGTGCACATGCCTCTCATTGCGGTGGCTTCTTCCGCTGCAGAGAACGGGCTCTAGGCGCGCTGGCCTCAGTAGTTGTGGCTCGCGGGCTCTAGAGTGCAGGCCCAGTAGTTGTGGCGCACGGGCCTAGTTGCTCCGCGGCATGTGAGATCCTCCCGGACCAGGGCTCGAACCCATGTCCCCTGCACTGGCAGATGGACTCTCAACCACTGTGCCACCAGGGAAGCCGTATACACATTCTTGAATGTAATCATTATCTAATTTCACTTGATGAAAACTCCTGTGGTGTGTCAGGGTCCTGTTTCACAGATGGGGCACAGAGTGGTTAGGACACTTTCTTGGGGTCACACAGAAATTACTTAGTGGCGCTGGGTTTCATGCCCTTGAATGGCTGCCTGCTCAGTGGCCAGGTCCCTCAGGCTCAGCCGTGCTCCCTCACCGGGGTCGCTTCCCCCGGGGGTCAGAAGGCTGCAGGGTGGCTTTAACAAAGACCAGTAGGGATGCTTGTCTGGTTCGTGGGGTGGGAGGGGAATTTTAGGCCCTTAGAATGGGGTGGGGTCTGTCAAGGCCCCCCACTGAACCAGATTCCTGAGGGGGTTGGTAATGTGTGTGGCATTTTTATGGAATTAGCTTCTAAGGAGCTGCAGTGAGTGTGTGTGTTGGGAGTGGGGAGGCTGCTCAAGAAACTCACTCAGATCTGTAGTCACCAGACTCGGTGTGTCTCCCGGCCTAGGCTGATGGATAGTCCCCGCCAGGCACTCAGCCTGTGGCTCAGGAGCCACAGCAGATGTTCAGGCAGCAGATCATTCCACAGGCCCTTAGGTCTGGGCCCTGGGCCCTTAGACCCCTGATCCCATGCCACTTCCCTTCTAGAAGAGGAGACAGGCAATAAACAAGGGCTCATTGCTTTGCGGAGAATAAAACAGGCTGGTGTGGGTTTAACTGAGGGTTACTCCAGGGAGGCCTTTCGAGTGGGGGACTTGTTCATATCTTTTTCTTTTTCGGCCACACCACACGGTTTGCGGGGTCTCAGTTCCCCGACCAGGGATTGAACCCAAGCCATGGCAGTGAAAGCCTGGAATCCTAACCACTAGGCCACCAGAGAACTCCCTGAGTGGGGGACTTGGCTTTTGAGTGAAGATCTAAATGACAAGAAGGGGTGGGCTGGTGACAAGCCGTGGAGAAGGGATTGTGGGCAGAAGCAGGAAGGTGGTTCAGGAACCTACTGCAGTTCTCCAGAGAGATGACGGGGGCTCGGAGAGACGGATGAATCAGGGTGTTTTTGGAAGTAACATCGATGGGCTTGTTGACGGATTGGATGAGAGCGTGAAGGAAACAGAGTCGTGACGGTTTTCGTCTTCAGCATCTGGGTGGTCTCAAGTTTGAGATGGGAAAAATGGAAGGAGAAGCGAGTTTGGCGGAAAAAAATCCAGAGTTCTGTCTTGGCTGTGTTGGTTTGAGACGAATGCCAGATGCTTGAGTGGAGACATCCGGGGAGCAGCTGGATAAATGAGTGTGGCATTCTAGGGAGAGATCCGGGCTGAAGGTCAGTGATGGGCTTTGCACAGGTGCTGTCGAGATGTCTTGGAGGTCATCTCCCTTAAAGAGTCTGAGGTTTGTTCTCACACTGCTCATAGGTTTACTAGCTTTCAAATAAAGGCACAGGAGGAGGATGACAAATAGCACTTTTAATTTAAAACAGATCAGTATCTAATCTGTGGGGAGAAGCCAAAGGACCTGCAGAAAGATTGAGGTGCAAAGTGCCCCAGCCTGGGTACTTTGAGCCCCGGAAGTCTCTCTCTTTCGGGAGGGGGCAGGGTGACCTTCCAAGGTCAGTGCCGGTGGAGGAGCCCATCTGGGCCCAGCACTGAGGAGGTGGGGGCCGCTCTGAGTAAGGAACGTGGGCTCTTCCTGCCCTCAAAGGTCCCAGAGAGATGGTACCGCCATGGAGAGATATCAGGAATCCCAAAAGGAGCAATTAAAACTCATGTTTGGAATATAAAATGAGGACTTTCAAAGCATGGCACTGTCACACTTTCTGCAGCAAATACATGGGTTGTTTTTAACACTTGAGGGCAGAGCCTCAGAATCGCCCCTTAGTCTGGAGTCTAAAATCTGCCTTGGATTTTGGGTTTCTCTTATCAGGTGAGGGCTTGAGAAGAGAGGGTGGGGGGCCTGCAGGAGGAGGGCGGTCCCTAAGTGGAGGGTCCCTGGGGCTTAAGGGAAGCGAGTGTGGCTAACTCTAAAGAGGGGGCTCTTACCAAAAACGATCAAACTAAGACCTGAATCTGAGGTCCTGGCCGAGGAGGCACCTGCAGAACAAGGGGGACTGTCTCATGTTAGTTGGGGCAAGAAAGGTGAGTCCTTCGGAGGATTTTCTACCGTGTCAAGAAGGCTTTAGGGGTGGGTGTAGTTGCCCATCCGCAGGGTTCCCTGGCGCACAGCACACTCTTCCCGGTGGGCTTTGAAGGCTCTCTGGCGATGGGCCTCGGTGGGGAAGGTATCGAGATGGGGGCCCACCTGTGGACAGAGGGAGAGCGGGTCAGTGGGCATGAGTGCTCGGGGACTCGGCCTGGGGGCGCCCCGCCCTTCCCTGGCCTGCCCCCTACCTCCGTCTTAGAGTAATAATAAAAATCGCTGTCAGAGGGAAAGAAGTGAAGGGAAAGTGCTGTCCCGGTGCTGCGGGGTAAAGTGAGGGGTGACGTGGGACAGGGATGCGAGAGCAGGGCTGCCCGGTGCCCTTGTTTTTCCTTTTGTCCAGCTCGTTGCCGGGACGACGTGTACATGATAAATATCCCCTGCCGAGGACTGGGTTCACCGTGCAGTGGGACCTCACAGCCGGCATCATCCTTCACGTGCTGATTCTCCACCATTAAAACCCCACACAAGCCGCCCTCTCCAAGGGGGGGCTTCCTGGCACAGCTGGCGCTCCATCACCACAGGACCATCTGAGGCCACCCCGCACTCCAGGGGCCAACACTCAGTTGCGCCAGAACCAGAGCCAGATCCAAGGAGTGGGGGGCCTCTGTCGTTAAAATTTTATGCAGTCAGTATTTTGGCCTGCCCTTGCCTCTCAAGAAATGGTGGTGAGCAGAAACCTCTCCTGTCTCCTGGGTCTGTGACACCACCTCCAAATGCCAGAGAATTCCCGTAAGATGGCATTTCTCTTTTAGGATAACTAAGGGAGGCACGGGGTAGAAAGGGTTCAGGCTTGCTTGTTTATTTATGCATCTGTTCATTCATTCATTCATTCATGCATTCCCTCACTCGTTCAGGCCACACATATTAACTGAGCACAGCTCTGTGCCAGGCACTGGGGTACCGCGATGAATGAGAGGGACTCTCTCTTCCCCGGGGAGTGGGAGCAGACGTGGGCGACGGTTACACAGCTGTTTCATGGAAATCAGTGCAGTGATGGGGGCGTCAGTAGCACAGGTAGGTGGGTTTAACCGTCTCCGGAGTCAGGAGCCTCTCTGGGGAACAAGGGGAGGCTCGTAGGATGAGCAGGGTTTCCCAGGCTAAGGGGGCCACATGCGTGCTGGCCTTGGAGCGCCCCACAGCTCAAGTCCCCAAGGCGACATGGTGGCCCAGATGAGGGTCCTCAGGAGCAGCTGAAGGCTCTGCCGTGACTTCGAGATAAGGCAGGACCCCTGGCCAGGATGGCCACAGGCTCTGGTGCAGGACCAGGCCGGGGGTGCCCTCACCACCACAGGGGACGCCGTTAGCTGAGACCACAGAGCTGCAGGCAGCCTTCCCGTGACGAAAGGTGAGAGAAGAGAAAAACTGGGAGAGGATAAGATATTAAAAGGAAGTAGAGGGAAGGCCAGGAGGAACTTGTAGGGAACGTCTCTGTGCTCGGTGTCCCACACTCTGGCCCCCCTTGGGGGAGCACAGGGGCCTGGGGGGAAGTCATGACCCTTAACCAGAGCTTGTGGCCCAAAGTGGCTTCCTGACAGCAGAAAACGCAGGTGCAGACCTGACGTGGCCTCCTGGTTCCCTGGGTCCTGCATCTGCTGCCTCCCTCCGGACCCCATCAGACCCCCCCAGTCCAAGGTCTGGGCCACGGCTTAGGGTCAGTGAGACCCAAACCTCAGGTCCAGGGGGCCATGCTTGCCGTCAGGGGAGATCAGGCACATCAGGTCACAGGGGGCCACAACAGAATCCAACTTAACCATGTTCAGTTTACAGGCGAGGGAACCGAGGCCCGGAGCAGAGTTTGCCCAGGGTTGGCCCCAGAGGGAATCAGTGGCAGAGAAAATCTGCTTTAGCACCCACTCCCCACTCACTAACTCCTGGGCACTAAGTTCTAGATTCCTTCTAGAATATTCTGCCTTGGCTGCCCCTCATGCTGTGTCAGGGGAGTGGGGGGACTCCCTGCACCTCACTCATGGGGTGAAAAGGGGGTTGGGGGCTGCAAATGCTTATTAGAAACCCATAAAAAAATCAAATGGTGATAAGTAGATTGGGTTAGTTATTCCGGGACATAAAACTGCATCCTTCACTCTCTGGGGGGTGTGGAGACTCTGGAGACCCTGCAGAAAGCCATGACCCTCTCCTCTGGGAAAATAAGTACCCACAAGTCCTAACGTACAAACAGCGCAGGAGATTCATGGACGCTTTGTAAGTGTGGCGGCATTTCTGGGAGCCATCCCAGCTCCAGCCTCAGGTTTCGGGTTTCTGGGATATACGTCAGGATCATTCGGGGCTCTTGTCACCCGGGTAGGGCCTGAGCCCAATCCCGAAGCTCTGAGTCCACCCGGGCAGGCCCTTCCTACAGTCACCGAAGCCCCACCCAGACCCAGGCTCAATGCCTGGTGTCAGCTCATTTCAATCAATCATACCACGATCTTGTTCTCAGCTCAATCTCCAGTTTCAGAAAAATTGCCAAGTGGCCTCACAGAAGTTATTGAGAAGAGAGAAGTTCCAATACACTGTGCAGGAGGAAAGTAGCCATAAACAAAAGGCCTTTTCCAAAGTACATCTTGTATCCCTTCCAGCAAGGGGTGGGAACTTTTACACAGTGACGTGATTTTCCTGACACCGTGCTTCCCAGAAAGCAGCTAGAGATGCTCAGTAACGCCTCCTGGGTACCTCGGCTGATTTGGATGCCCAGCCGCCTGGGCCTCTTAGACCTCCGTGGTCATCGGTAGTGTTCAGAGTGGCAATAGTTCTGTCCCTAGGGCCCGGTCACCAGTCGTTCTTAACAGGGAAGCACAGCTCTGCAAGTCCACATCTCTGCAACTCTACATGCCCCTCTGTGGCTCTTGTAAAGGGTTGAATGGTGACCTCCCCCCAACAGATACATCCACATTCTAACCCCGGAACCTGTGAATGTGACCTTATTTGTAAAGAGGGTCTCTGTAGATGTAATTAAGGGTCCTGTGATGAGAATATCCTGAATATTCAGGTGGGCTCTAAATCCAATGACAGGCATCCTTGTAAGAGACAGAAGACACAGACAGAGGAGAAGTCCACCTGAAGACAGAGCCGTAGGTTGGAGTGATGCAGCCAGAGCTTGGGAATGCCAGGAGCCACCAGTAGCTGGAAAAGGCAAGAAAGCCTTCTCCCCTAGAACCTTCAGTGGCAGTGCGACCCTGCTGACACCTTGATTTTGGAGTTCTGGCCTCCAGAGCTGTTGGAGAATAAATTTCTATTCTTTAAACCACTATGTGTTTGGTAGTTTGTTATGGCAGCCTTGGGAAACAAATGCAGCCCTCAAGCCGTTCCCTGAGTAGTTCAGCATGCAGGAATGCTGGGTGGTGTTGATGTTGGGTGGTATTGATGGTGGGTGGTGGGTGGTGTTGACTTGGTGCTGATGGTGGGTGGTGCTGATGGTGGATGATGCTGATGGTGGGTGGTGGGTGGTGTTGATTTGGTGCTGATGGTGGGTGGTGCTGATGGTGGGTGATGCTGATGGTGGGTGATGCTGATGATGGGTGGTGGGTGGTGTTGATTTGGTGCTGATGGTGGGTGGTGCTGATGGTGGGTGGTGCTGATTGTGGGTGATGCTGTTGGTGGGTGATGCTGATGGTGGGTGGTGGGTGGTGTTGATTTGATGCTGATGGTGGGTGATCCTGCTGGTGGGTGGTGCTGATGGCAGCAGGCTCAGAACTCACTCTCATCTCCTGAGTAGGTGGAGGATCCAGGCCGTAGGGCCTGCTCAGCTTAGAGGTAATCAGGTTAAAACCAGCACACAAATAAAAGCGAACCCTAGGAAATATTTTCTTTTTTGCAATCTCCTTTTACTTAGAAACTTTGTCAAGGAAGAGATATTCATTCATCCATCCATCTAAAAAAGTATTTATTCAGCACCTATGTGCCAGGGATGGTGAAGCGCCACACCCTTTGTACTTTGGCATTCCCAGTTCCATTTTCCCCTGGTTTTCCAAAGGGGTGTTTTGGGCATAGGAGGTTCACCCCAGTGACTGACCACACACGTTCTGACACCTACTATGTTCTCAGCAGCACTGGGCTGACATGGGGAAGGCCAGCGTGTCGTATGTGGTCCCCGATGTCAATGGAGTCCCATTCCTGCTGGACTCTTGCAGACTTAAGTCATCCCTGGGGTGGATCCAGGGAAGCTTAGGTGAGTGTCCAGCCCCAGAGCCCTAAGAGGTGGGGTCTGCACCTGCCCTGTTCCCTGAGGACGCCCAGTGCCTGACATGGGACCTGGCATTCAGGAAGTGTTGAAACAAAGTTGGAAGAGTGAACAAATGAGTGAATGAATGAATGAGAGAGTGAAGGAAGGAGGAGGGCGGAACTCACCTGGCCTCAGGTGGTCAAGGAGGGCTTCTCAGGCCAGGTGGGCCTGAAAGGATTGGGATGAGGGAGGTGGAAGGGAGGTACGGCAGGGGAAATGGTGTCAGCAGAAGGAGGAGAGGGGTCGTGCGTGGGTCTGGAGGTGAAAACCGAAGGAGATGCTTAGTTGCTGGGGCTGGCCGACTCTCCTGAGAGCTTACTCAAGCAGGAGCTTCACCCCTGCCCTCCTGAGGTTGTTCTTTATAAAGAGAAGGGAAAGGGAGCCTATTCTGTACCCATGAAATCCCCAGAGCCCCAAGCAGAGCATGGGAGTCCACGGAGAGGGGCGCTCCAGCTTTCAGAATGCCAAGAAGCAGGCGCCCCTCTGCAGCATTTGTTCCGGAGGCTGGTGGCTGGGACCCTCAGGCTGATACAGTGACAGACCTGCCGTTTGTCAGGTGCAGTGCACTTATTTCACACAAGCCTCAGAGTACCCAGACGTTGTCTCCATTTTACAGATGGGGAAACAGGGGCCCCAAAAGGTTAAGTCACTTGCCCCAGGTCTCAGAGACCCAGAGCCCCAGATCTGGGAGTCCTGGCCCCAGATCTTTACCGATAATCTCCACTCTCAATAAATGCTCAGGAAATGAGGCAAGTGAAAGGCACTGCTGGGAACATGTGGCTCCCATCCTGCACGCACGCACGCACGCGCACACGCACGCACGCATGCTCTCTCCTCCTAAAATAGCGGCTCAGCCAGAGATGAGGGTCCTAATTACAGGTCAGGCCTCAAGCGCTTGTGGTCACGACCCTGTGGACCCCCGGAGTCAAAGGATGAAGAGCTGTGGAGCAAAGAATTCCTTCTGAGATGCTTCTAAATTAAGCCATCTGCAGTCTGTCTCCGCCTGGAGCTAAGAAATTGTAACGGCTTTGGCAGGAGACAGCTCTGCTGAATGGAGCTGAGTCGCTCTTAGGTCAATGCAGGTAAATAAGAGACGAGCGCCACTGGCCCACCAGCAGCCCTGGGAGCAGGACGGGCGGGTTGGCGAAGGTGCTGGTCCTATTTGAAGGGGGAGCCTCTCAATACATTGCCCAAGTAAGTGCAGACCGGGCGTCCGCGCTGCACAGTACACCCTGGGGATACACTGGTGAATAAGGCAGACCCACATGGACCCTGCAAGATGGCCTGGGAGGTGGCCGCTGAACACATTAGACGTGTAATTGTTTAATGGCAATTTAATAGGACTGTGGACTGGGGAATTCTAACGCCATCTGGGGGGCAGGAAGTTCTTTCTAGAGAGGATGAGAGAGCTATGCAGGGGAAGAGGAAGGCAAAAATGTCCTAGATGGGAGGGAACAGCCCAAACCCTGAGCAGATTTGGGCAAATGGGAGGGAATGAAAGCCAGTCAGTGTGACTGGGGGACAAAGATGAGGAAAGGGAGGAGGTGGGCAACTGGCAGATCTTAAAAAAGATTTGCATTCAACACTGGTCCTAGGATCGTAATTGTAATCCCTGGATAACACTCTTTGCCTCTCTGCAACCAGACTGGAATAAAAGATTCCCAGAAACCTGGGGTTGGAAGAGACCTCGGAGATCACTGAATCCAACTCTCCCATGATACAGATGGAAAACCCAAGACCCAAAGGTGGGAAGCGATTCTCCCAGGGTCTCCGTGGTCCTGGGCAGAGCTGACACTAGCATCGCCTTTTCCTGAGGTCCACGCCCTGCCCACTGTGGGCCCCACTCCGCCCCCAGGGGATCTAGATTCCTGGATCCCATTTCCCAATTCATTTGAAAGCATCTGTGCTTTTCTGATCTACTTAAAACGAGACAACTTTTCATCTGATTGATACCCTTAATTGTGCCTTTGACATTTCATTAATTTTGCTCTTGACTTCATGGCTTCCTTCTTTGAAGTTTCTCTGTTGTTCTTTTTCTAGCATCTAGAGTTGTCTGCTTAGCTATAATTACCTTTTAATCTTTCTTTTTTTTTCCCTCTAGTATTAACATTTATACAACATAGCATTGGCAGCTGTGTTTCCCTCTACATTTTCTTTTATCTCATCTCACAAGTTTTGAGTTACCTTTATTTTTGTTCGCTTCTCTTTTCATCTAATCTCTATCAAATTTCTGTTTGGATTTCTTCTTTGGTCCTGAAGTTATTTATAAATATGGTTTTCAATTTCCAGGCAATTTTGTTAGTCATGTTTTGACCGATTTCTAATTTAATTTCTTTGGTGCCAAAGTGATCTGTGTGAATCAGACCGTTTGGTATTTGTTGAGTTTTTATGCTTGTTTGAAAAGTCTGATCCATTTTGACAGAAAATCGCTACGTGGACTAAACTGGTGCCGCTACAGAGAAGGTGCCCATGTGCTCTGGGTTAGGGGATAAGGTGTGACCCTTGCCCTTGCATCTATGTGCTCATTATTTCACTTATTGAATACTTACTGAGTACCCACTGTGTGCCAGACTCTACACTAGGTACCATGATTCAGGGAGAATTTAGAAAGCCTCTCCTGTCATAGAGCCAGGAAACTAGTAATAAAAATATGAGCACACAACTAATTATTCGCTTATAGTTGTGCTAACTATTTATTTATTTTTTTGGCTGTGTGGGATCTTAGTTCCCCAACCAGGGATTGAACCCTCACCCCCTGCAGTGGAAGCACTGAGTCTTAACCACTAGACAGCCAGGGAAGTCCAGTTGTGCTAACTATTAAAAGAAGTACCAGATTCTGTAAGAGCTTATAATACAGAGAATCAAAAACTCAGACTTTGGGGCCAGAGGAGACTTCCCGAGGAAATAACATACAAGCAGATACTTGAAGGATAAGGTGGGGATGAGGTGAGGGTGAAAGTGGTGCTGCAGTCCCACGGTGACAAAAAAAAAAAACAGGCAGAAGGGATGAACAGGGCAGGTCACGGAGGGGAAATCTGAAGGCCAGCAAACACGGAAAGGGGCTCAACCTAAAGTACGTAATCAGGGAACAAAGCAAGAAATACCGTTTCTCGCCCATCAGATTGGTACTAATAGTCATAGGTCCGACAGTAGAAATGGGAACTTTCATACACTGCCAGTGACGGTGCTCATTGGTACAACCACTTGGAGAGAGATTTGGCTTTAGCTAGAAAGGCTGGAGCCTATGAACCCACGAGTCCATGTTTAGGTATATGCCCCGGAGAGACCTTCAAAAAGGTCCACCAAGCAATGTGTACAAGAATCCTCATTATAACACGATACAAAATCCTGGAAACAACCGCATGCCCATCCGTGGGGACTGGATATACCGAAGGTGGTGAATTCACGCAGTGGAATCATCGGCATCCGTTAAAATGACCACTCCAGAGAGGGCCTGTCCAACGAAAATGAAATAAAATGAAAAATTCCGTCGCTCTGTCATGCAAACCGCATTCCAGGGGCTTCATAAGCCCGTGTGCCCACGTGGGCTACTGCATTGAGCAGGGCAGCTGCAGAACACGCCCATGATCACAGAAAGTTCTGTGGAACAGTGCTGCTCCAGGCCCAGCTGAGCCAAAAACACAATGCTGCATGGGAAAAAGTTTCCTTTACAGATGGAACGTAAGTATGATGCCATTTACATGAAAAACGTAAAACCTACAAAACGATCCCCTGTGTTGTTCAAGCCTGTGCATGAATCTAGTTAAACGGAAAGAAATGGGAGGAAAGAATGTGCCCGGAAGTTATGCCTGGCATTGCCTCTGGGAGGGAGGGGGTGAGAACAGGGAAGCAGAGGGTGCTTCTGTTTTATCTGTAAGGGAGTATTGCCTTTTTTTTTTTTTGCGGTACGTGGCCTCTCACTGTTGTGGCCTCTCCCGTTGCGGAGCACAGGCTCCGGACGTGCAGGCTCAGCGGCCATGGCTCACGGGCCCAGCTGCTCCGTGGCATGTGGGATCTTCCCGGACCGGGGCACGAACCCGTGTCCCCTGCATCGGCAGGCGGACTCTCAACCACTGCGCCACCAGGGAAGCCCTGCCTTTTTGTCTTTTTAAGATGAAAACACAAGAGGTGATTTTCAAACTGCGTTTTGGAGAAGCGACACAGGGCCAGAGGTCTCTCCCTCCACACACCTGCAATTTAGAAGCAGTTCCTGTTTTATGAGAGCAGTTTGTTGGAGATTTTGTGTTTGATTCCATTTGAATCCGGAGTTTTGCTGCCAAAAGGAGTGTCACCACCAGCGGTGTGTGACTTTGGCTTGTGCCCCACAGCGGGAGGAACCCACCCACCGGTCAGGTTCACAAACTGAGCAGCTTTCCCAAGATCCTCCCGACACCTCCTCCTAAAAGGGGCAGCCGGGCCAGCTGCTATCCAGACCTCTCTCATGAGCCTCACAATGGTCCCCCAACTGGACACCAAGCCCTCCAGTGCCAAGTCTGGGGGCCGAGAAGGCAAAAAGGTACGATCTGAGGAAAAAATAGCAAGATTTAAAAAAAAAAAAATCTCCCAAAGAGCTAAAAAAAAAAAAAAATGACAGCTATAGAGATTTTAGTTTAGTTTTTTTTAAGTGACAACCGCTCAGGTGACTGGGAGAGATTTTGCTTTAAAAGATTGAGGGGCTGTCTCCTCTAATGAGAGGTACTTGAAAATTATGGATCAGTCCCAGGTCAGTAATTTCTGCCAAGCTCGGGCAGCTGGAGGTCAGAGGCCCTGTAGAACACAAATCCATGCAGGATGTCGGCGGGCACGGTGGGTCCTGGGCTCTGATGTAGCAGGTCTGTCGTGTAAGTAATTAACGAGGGTGGCAGTCTCTCCTGAGACATCTGGTCCCCTAAATTGTTATTCTGCTACCGGCTCCAATTTCCCTGTGGTCCAAAAATAGATGGAGCAAGGACACAGGGCCTGACCCGCCCTGCTGACACATGCTGTGTTTTCAAAGAACATCCAAACCCGGGCTTAGAAAAACAAACATCCTGCCTGCCCACAAGGTCTAATGTGGGACCTCGGGGTACCGTGTCAGGTGAAGGGGGAAGAGTGATGGCCCCCAGGTGAGGGCTGGGGGTACCAGCCTCACTTGACAAGAGAGGAAACTGATTCTCAGGATGGTTAAGACACTGGCTCAAGGAGACCCAGCTACCAAGCGGCAAAGCCAGACCTGGGAACCAGGTTTCTGCTCCACTGACTGTGGAGTTCTTGAGGCTTACTGCGGCAGAAGAAAAGAGAGTCATGCATGTCTTTGAACATAAGAATCGTTTTGCTATTTCAAGAAGCCAAACAATATCTCTAGATCATTCCCAAGGATTAGCTAAGGCTAGTCAGCAGCAGTTGAGATCAAAACTGAACAATGAATCTGCTTGCCAGGTGCTGGTAGATAAATAACAGGGTAATACCAAGGCGGGGTGTTTGACTTTTCCAAAAAACTCCAGGTTGGTGCCCACCTCTGCTTCTTCAGTGTCTAAGTTTAGTGGGCTGCAGGTAAGCGAGAGTCATAATAGCTCACTGGGGAGGCTGGGGCCACACAAGACCCTCCCTCACCATCTGAGGCTATTTCTTGGTGCCCAGTTATCACCCTGTTCAAGGCTCTAAAGACAGAATCTGGGAGTACTCGTCTGACTCAGGTGGGCTATTTTTTTTTCAAGTTTTTTTTTTTTTAAACAGCTCTACTGAGATAAAATTTACCCTTTTAAAGTGTATAAATCTTTGCTGTACACCCGAGACTAACAGAACATTGTAAATCAAGTATACTCCAATATAAAATAAATATTAAGTTAAAATTAAAAAAAAAAAAGAAAAAATTTTTCTTCCAAAAAACAAAGTGCATAAATCAATGATTTTTAGTATATTCATAGGGTTGTGTAACCACCGGCATACTCTAAGTTTAGAATATTTTCATAATCCCCCAAAGAAACCTTGTACCCTTTGGAATCACTCCCCATTTCCCTCCTCCTGGCCCCTGGCAACAATTATTCTACTTTTTATCTCTATGGATTTCCCTATTCTGGACATTTTCTAATGATGAAATCATACAGTGCATGGCCTTTGGTGACTGACTTCTTTCACTCAACATAACACATCCTCAGGGTCCATCCATGCTGTAGCATGTTTCACTATTTAATTCCTTTTTATTGCTGAGTAATATTCTATTGTACAATCTACCACATTTTGTTTATCCATTCATCAGTTGATGGACATTTGGGTTATTTCCCCTTTTTGGCTATTATGAATAATGATGCTAGGGGCATTCATGTACAGGTTTTTGCATGGATGTGTGTTTTCATTTCTCTTGAGTATACACCTAAGAGCAGAATTGCTGGGTCACATGGAAACTGTGTTTAGCCTTTTGGGGAACTGTCACAGTGTTTTCCAAAGTGGCTGCACAATTTTTAAATTCTCACCAGCAATGTATTAGCGTTCTGATTTCTGTGTCCTTGCAAACACTCGTTATTGTCTTTTCTTATTACAGCCATCCTAGTTCTTGGGTGCGAAGCAGTATCTCACTGAGGTTTTGATTTGCATCCCCCTAATGACTGATGACTTTGGGCATCTTCCATGTGTGTATTGATGATTTGTGTATATCTTCTTTGGAGAAATATCTACTCATGTCCTTTGACCGTTTAAAAATGTGGGTTATCTTTTCATTACTGAGTTGTAAGAGTAATATTTACATTCATAGAGGCAAGTCCCTTATGGGATATTTGATTTGCAAATACTTTCTCCTCTTCTGAGGGTTGTCTTTTCACTTTCTTGATAGCATCATTTGAAGCACCGAAGGTTTTCATTTTGGTGAAGTCCAATGTATCTAGTTTCCTTTGGTGGATGATATTTTATTTCCTTTTATATAAAAATCATCTTGGTGTAGCATAAAAAAGGCAAGGACTTTTAGGATCCTTAGCAGTTTATTTAAATGGCCCCTCTAAGGCAGGGATGGCAAGTAGGCGGCACTTCCCGTGATGGTGGCTGATGCCCACGTTCTGTCATCAGATATTCTCAGGGAACCTCCCTGGCGGTCCAGTGGTAAAGAATCCGCCTTCCAATGCAGGGGACGTGGGTTCGATCCCTGGTCAGGGAACCAGGAGTCCACATGCCGCAGGGCAACTAAGCCCACGCACCACAACTACTGAGCTCGCGCGCCTCAACTAGAGAGTCCGCGTGCTGCAACTAAGACCCGACGCAGCCAAAAATAAATTAAATAAATAAATAATAAATTTAAAAAAATAATATTCTCAGGCTGAATCTAGGCTCATGAAAAAGTGTGCGGTGATTGATTAGCAAGATCTGCCATGGGCGTGGAAGGGAGAGGGTGCCGTGTATTTGCTCTAAGAGGATCCAAACAGAGTCTCCCACGGTAACAAGGAGGAACAAAGACTCAGAACCCCTGGGAGAAGACAAACATGCGTTCACCTGCCCTTTACTGTCTCTCTCCCTCTTCAGGCAACCTCGGGCACCCTCACCTGGGAAGACCAGTGGGTAGGTTAGAGTGAGGGGAGAACACAGGGAATGAAAGAGGGGAGATGGAGCCGCCAGCGTGGACTCCCTGGAGTCTTGTTATTTATAGAGCGGCCCCCAGTTGGCGTGGGTGCAGGAGCCAAATAAAGACTAACACATGCTCCCATAGTCATCCCACAGGGGACAATAATATGTGCCACTTAGAAAAAATTGGTTCTGCTTTTTTAAAGACATTAAATCCTCATTTAGGATGCAGAGCAGAGAGAAAAGCCTTGCTGGCGATGGCTTTCAATGGGGCCTGTAAGAAAAGAGTGAGTTCCCTGTGATGAGGTCTTGAGTGTAGCCTTAAAACCGTCCTCAGGACCACGTCTACCTCAGCCCACCCTTTTGCCCAGCACGTCCGTCCCTGGCTGGGCTGTCGCCCCCAGGTTCTGGGAGTCCATCAGCCTCGAGGTGCCTCCACCAGAGTTCCATCTGGGAGGCCCCGAAGCCATCGAACCATCCGTCCTCCGTGCTTTGCATCCTGCCTTCTCTTTGAAACACCTCAGCCCGAGAAGGATGTCAAGCCAGTAGCTGGTGTGCGGGACCCAAATGCAACGAAGGGAGAGAAAGACCCCTTCCCGTTTCCCCGTCTCCACTTCAGAGCCCCGTCCGACACACACACACACACACACACGCACCCCAGGATGCAAATGATAACCGCACAGCCATCACTTGTGAAGCTTGACAGAAAATAATGAGAAACACTAAATCTTTTATAAGGTCAACACTCGCCTTAGCCGAGCAGCTGTCAAACAAGAAAAGAATTTAGCGCCGGAGCCACGAAACTTCCATCGGCTCATTAAGCCCAACAGGGCCCGGGCCTGGCGTGGCGGAGGAGACGCGGGGCCTTCCGTTTTGTGTCAGTAATTTGCAGTGGAGAAGGAAGAAGAAACAGCCAGCGCCAAAGGGGCCTGGGGGGCGGCTGGGGAATCGTTAGTGCGCCAGGAGCGGCCTCAGCTCCTAATTGGAAGCATTGGGCATTATCAACCGAGGATTTGCCTCAGTTCCCTGACAGCTCGTGGGCCCAAAATGATCGCCCACTTGTCAGTGTAAAAGACCATTAAAAACAAACCATTTTGATTTAATTGGAGGCGGTGCACCATGGGGCCAGGTGAGGATGCTCGGCAGGCCTGCTCACCCAAGCTGCCGCCACTTCTCCCTCGGTGACGGGCCCGGGGGGTGGGCTGGGGGGAGCGTGTGTTTTTCCAGACTTTTCGGCTTTCAAAAACCGTCTGAGGAAGGAGTGAATGGGAGACAGGAGGAGGCTTCACAGCGAGGCAGCGAGGGCTGTTTTCAATGGGGTTGTCAGCAAGCACCGTGACAAGCGGAGCTGCCAGGAAGGTGGGGGGGAGGTCTCCCCTTTCCTTTTCAGAGCCCAGATGATGGGCACCGGCTGGCACTGTTCTTCTGGGGGGTGGCCCAGAGGCTTTCGGCTGGAGGGGCTCAGCCTGCGAGGGGGCAGTGGGCGACTCCAGCGGGATGCTTCGCCAGCTCGCCCCACTTAGAAATAGCAGGATATGGATGGTCACGCTGGACTCTAAGCTTCAACGGACAGCAGGACTTCTTTTACTTTAATGGCCTTCTCTTATTTTAAACTCAAGGAAGAGCTAAGGAGGGGGTTAGGGAAGGAGATGTGTTGATGGAGAACCTTTGTGAATGGGGTGGGCCCCAGAGGCTTGGGTGCTCACCCCATGGAGGCCACAGTGAGGAGGATGCCTGCTTGAGAATTCCTCATCGTCTCAGAAAGAGGAGGCCACGGGCTGTAAATATCAACCCAAACTCCCGATCCGGGCGGGGGCCTCCGAGCACATGGAGCATCTATCTGCTTGTAGCTTTTGAGTCAGAGGGTAGGCTCCCCGACGCCGCGGACTGTATGTTCTCCATGTTGATACGCAGTATCGTGCTGGCTGTGGGTACTTGATAAATATTAATTGGCGCCTGCCAGATCTCAGAGAGGGCTATATATTTGTATATTAATCTCAGCCCCGTCCCACAAGCGGCGATCTCATTTGCTGCCTACTGCTTCCCCGTCAAGACAATGCCTGCGGGAGCGCACCTTCCACAGAGCGAGGGGGAGACGCACCAGCCGATCTCGTCATAAACTTCTGCTGTTCATTGTGATGAAGGATCAAGCTGGGAGGAGACACCGGATCCCTGGCGAGCATCAAATTCCAGAGTTTTTCAAATTTTGCTGCTGAATTTAGACAATGGGGATTCCTTAATTACTTTCTCTGGAAATTTACCTGACAGTGCTTTCCCAGGTAGCACAAGGTGGTTGGTTATCCAGGCGCACGGTTCCTCGGCTGACAGAGTCTTTGATTTTGTGCTCGGCTGCAAATTAAGTCCTTTGCTGAGCCGTCCGTGCAGTGCCCGTCAGTGCCTTATCGCTTATTCATTTTGGCTGTTGAACAACTCCTATGTTGCTGCCAGGGAAGCCGAGGACATACTCGGCTGTGCCATGTCCATGGCCCATTGGGGTGGGGTACACTGTGGTGGGGCTTGGTGTTGTCTTTCCCTTTTCTCTTATTAGAATAATGAGCAGGAAGAATTTTTTTCCAGTATCTTTTAAGAAGGAGCAGACTCTTTCTGTGGTTGACGAGGCTGACCCTGTCAAGTCACAGACAGGAATGTTAGAGTTAGGTGTCCTCAACTAGACAGCAAAGATGCTGATGCCACATTCCAGGCACTGTTCCAGGGAAATGCCAACAGACAGGGGACCTTACTCGACTGTTAGGGGCGCCCTGTGGACATTCAACAAATCCTGGGTGGATGGATGGATGGATGGTTTAGGAACCTGGGATAGGGCAACAGAGCCCTGAGAAACGCCTCTGAGATTCAAGCATCCTTAAAGATCCTCTCCATCTCCTTTGCTCAGCTAAATCTCTAAGTATCAATAGAAGAGGGGTTTTATTTTCTGCAATATTTGTACCCACAACTTCGTTCAAAAATATGTAGAAAGGCAGTTCAAGTTGACGAATCTTCTGTGACTGTGGACAAAGGTAGAGAATGCATACCGGGTGGCAGAGGTCACAGCATCTGGGCAATCCACTGTCCCTGCAACACAGGGTCCCCCCTATCGACATTCAGGACGCTGCCCCAAGGATGTCCAGAATCTGGACATTGATGACAAAACAGTGTCTGACCTCAGGTATTTGCAGGGCTGTCACTCAGAAGGGGAAGCACGTGGTTCCATGGGGCTCCAGAGGGAGAAACACAACCCTGAGGCGGAAGGTAGAAGGAGAGAGAGGAGGCAGACTTGGACTGAACTTGAGAAAGAAGCTGCTGTGGACTGAATCGTGTCCCTCTAAAATGCACATGTGAAGCCCTACCCCGCAGTGTGATGGTATTTGGAGGTGGGGCCTTTGAGAGTAGTTAGGCTTGGATGAGGTCATGAGGGTGGGGCCCCCATGATGGGATTAGCGCCATTTTAGGAAGAGACACCAGAGAGCTTGCTTTCCCTCTCTCTGCCTGGTGAGGTCACAGTGAGAAGGTGGCCATCTGTAAGCCAGGAAGAGAGCCTCATCACATCCTGACCATGCTGGCACCTTGATTTCCAACTGCCAGCCTCCAGAAATAAATATCCGTTGTTTAAGCCACCCAGCCTATGGTATTTTGTGAGAGTAGTCTGAGCAGATTGAGACAGACGTTCATAATCCTTAGGGCTGTTTAACAGACGACAGCTTGCCTCCAATAGGACGTTTCTTTATGAAGCCCCAACCTGCTTTATGGCAAATGTATGAAAGGGCACAGCCAGCCTTGGGGAATGTGTGCTTTAAACATATCTGTGTAGGAGGAATTGACATTGACCCAGGGAGCTGGGGAGCTGCTTGTTGAAAACGCAGGCTTGGTGGCTACCCCAGACCCACTGGATTGGGGTCCTGGGTGGGGCCCTGGAATCTGCATTTTATACCTCTCCTCAGAGGACCCCAGGCACAGCCAAGTCTGAGAACCATTCATCTAGAGAAGCAGATGGCAAAGCCCCGTCCAACCCAGAGATGTTACTGCTCCGAGACCTTCCCCTGGCCAGGCCCGTGCCAAGTGCTTTACGTGCACAGTTCACTTGATGCCATCATGAGCCCCACTTTACAGATGCAGATGCAGAGGCAGGCCCGAGGCAGGATGGCACTTGGCGCATCTGTGTGGTTTCCGAGCCCACAGGCTAGGCCCTCCTGCTGGGCTCCGTCTCTGCCTCAGGCCTTTTGATACAGCAAGCCTGACCCCCACCCCCCTCCATCAATGGCCTCTTTCCTCTTTAGCCTTGGGGCCAAGCAGCCATTTAAAAGATGCTCCGGGGTTTTGTCAAAGTCTAAAGGCTATCAGGGCAGTGGCAAGTTTCGTTTATTGCGAGGGCTTAAATCAGCCAGAGCAGGGCTGGCTGGCCACGACCCTCTGGACACCTATAAACACCCGAGGTCCTGACCGCCCTTCTCTTCCCTTCCCAGGTCCTGCATTTAGCCCCCACTGGCCCCTGACCTCGGTTGCAGGTCCTTGGTATTTATTGACTCTTCCAGGGCCTGAGGCCTGGAGGCAGCCAGCCAGAGGGCTCCGCCACCACCTGCCACTTGTTAACTGTGACCCTTGGGGCACGTGACTTGAAGCCTCCAAGCTTTGGTTTCTGTGAGCATTGACACCAAAGGAGACCATCCATCGAGGCACCCAGCCTGGCCTCTAAGAGGCGCTTGGGATGTGTGAGCTGCCGGGTGTGGTTTTTGTGCTGTCATCTGGGGGCGCCGTCTTCTTGGACGCCCTTTCCTCTGCACCTCCAGCCAGTGGACTTTGGTCCAACTACCCGCATTGTTTGCACTGGCTAAGGCATCATTTCCCAGGCTCTCTTTGAGGAGAGGAAGGGAAGAAGCCAAGAAAACATCCCCATCATCTTCCTTCCTCTCCGACGTGTTATGTTCTCTGACGCCCGTGAACTTTGCATCTCTGAGGGAAACCAGGGAGGCTCTGTGTGTTGCATGGGGCTTGTAGATATGAGAATACCGGCCTCTGGATTCATCTCGCCTGCACTTTTGACAAACCTCAGTTTGAATGAACCTTGACTTTATCCAAGTAGATCATCGAATGTTGTTTATCTGCGGGACCCTCCTGCTGGCCACGTGCCAGGCGGCTTGGACCCCATCACTCCCGCAGCCTTGGTGCCTGGCGACAGAGGCTGACAAGTGGGGACATGTGGAAACGAGGGAGACATGGAGGAAGTCATTCCAGAGGTGGCAGACGTTAACCCGAACTCCTTCTTAAGCCCGGGAGATTCTCTTTAGATCGTGGGGGATTTATTCTCTTGGGGATGAGCTGGAAGAAGCAATTGGGGACCTGGCAAGTCCTATCAACTCCCAAACTCAACATGAGATTCTAGCTATCTCCAGAGATTAGAAATAGATGCCTGATGTCAAAACAAGCCGTCTTAGTCTATTTTCTGGTTGATTTTCAACACAAAATTGAAATATTTTCACACCCAGTGGGGGGTGAAGTGCTTTCTGGATTAAACTGAAAATTCCCAGGGGTGCCCGACAGATTATGGGGACAGCCAGGCTGGGGGTCGCCAGGTTGCAGGGCTGTTTTGTTATAAGTGCCAGCTCCCACATCCCGCATGACGCCTGCCACCTCCCTCCGTGACCCAGGCTCCCTCAGACGTCAAGATTTCTCCAGCTGCACCAGAAACTTTGCCGCGATCTTCTCTCCTCCCCGACCCCCCTCCCCGGCCCCTTTTCCTCTTGTCCCCATCCCCAGAGCTTCAGCTCACTGGGATTTGAGCAGCAATGTCACCTCGTGAGCAGGTGCCTAAAAATTCTGTCTCTCCGAGGTGCCGGATTATGTAAAACCAATTAAGCCCCTGCTTTTATTCCTTCCGCGAGTCAGCCCTTCCGCATACTGATCTGATTTATAATGGGAGGGGGAATCTGCATTTAGGGAAGAAATGTCAAGAGCATCAGAGCCTCTGAGTCATTCTTCCGATTGCCCCGTTCTGCGTGTGACATATTCCATTCGTGCTCGGTGCCCTACACGGCAACCTGGGATGATTCTTATTCTGAGGCAACACACCGACAGGATTCTTAAAATACATCACTGGTGCAGGGACCTCAGGGAGGGGCAGTCCATCTGGAATCTGCCCTTCCTGGGTCTGGAAGGAGTGACTTTGGGGCTTGAGACACCCGTGCGGAGAACGGTCCATCTTTACTTGAACCGTGCGGGCCCTTTGGAGAGGTGGCGGCCACAGGGTGGATGGGCTGAGAGCCTGCCCTGGGGCTTTAACAGAGAGCTAACTTTCCAGCCAGCTATGATTTGTAAGAGAGCTTAAAGGTGGGAAAGAAAATCCTTTTCTTAGATTCAGCAGCTTTCACTAATCAGCTGCATCTCTGGGCGTCACTGCTTGGCTGACTGCTGATTTTTTTTCCCCTACCATCTCCTGTTCTATTAGTGAGTCAGGGGCCCAGGAGACCCGAGGCAGGGTTAGTCTTCCACAAAGAGGGGAGTCCGATCCGAGCGTTCAGAGCACAGGAGCTTGTAAATCAAACTGTTAGCTTAATAGCTTGGGCCATTATTCTAAAGCAGTGGGGCTGAACCCAAAAGCCAAATGAAAATATAGTCAATTTGTTCATACTTTAGTGACTGAATGGCTATGTAATGTCGGTGGGTATCGGGGCTGCGGAGGAAAGATGAGGGCTTGCGGGGAGAGGAGGAGTGTTGGGGTTGAAGTGGAGACCCCGAGATGCTTGGGCACACCCCCCTCTAAAATGGATCTTGGATCTCCCGTTATAACACGGACTTGGCCATAGAGATCCAGACTCCGCAAGTCAGCCGCTCTCCCGACTGGGGCTGAGGGCCAGCCTCTGACCTTCACGCCTGATGGAAACTGAACAGGAGAAACCAGGCTTGGCCGGCAGCACGGGGAGTGCTCGGCGAGCCGTAGGGAGGAACAGGGCTGAAAGGGGCTTGAGCACAGGGACAGGCAGCCAGGGGAAGGATGTAGAGTCCCCATCCTTTAAAAACATTGAAAAAAAAAAACTTACTGGTTTTGTAAAAGTTACAGGAACTCATTATAAAAATGGAAACAGTGCAGAGAAGAGCATCAGAGAAAGTAAACCAGCCTCCAGCTGACCCCAGGGATCCCAGCCGCTGCTACTCGGGGCCCCTCCTTCCGGACGTCTGTCCTGGAGCATAGACCCCCGCGTGGTGTATGGGTGCCTCCATCCAGATGGGGTCACGCAGCACAGGTTCTTTCCCCCAATAATATGTGGGGAAATTATTATTAAAGTGGGAAAAGATGATTAAAGTGTCAATAAGTACAGACTGAAGTCAGTATTTTCAGTGGCTGTATAATATTTCATGATGTCGTATATTATCTCTGCGATATCTGTGTAATATCTCCCAACACGTACCTAAGCCATTACTTGCCTGCGACGTCCAGCCTTTCACCACTGTCAGTGCTGCTATAAGTACTTGGGGGCACCCGCCCCTCTGTCTTTGGGCCGTTATCACTGGCAGTCTTTTTGTAAAGGGGGATAAACCGTCTGTTTTTCTTGATTTCATACCAGGAGACCATAGAATATATGGTTCCGATTGGGTCGCTTTTGAGAACAGAGGGGGCGCTGTTACTTAGTCTGCTTCCCAACCAGACCCAAGGAGGGCTGTCCTGGGTGAGCTGGGATGCCCTGTCCCCCCACCCCCGCCCAACCCCACCCAGGGACACAAAAGTCCGCATTGTGCTGATGCGGTTATCGTTGTGGGAGGTCATCCCCACCCCCAAACTCGGGGCTGCCAGCTCAGGTTGACAGCTCCCCAGCATTTCAGGCTGTGAGAACTGGACGCCTAGGGCTGGAGCTTCTCCAGACTTCCCCGTCTAGTGGTCCACCTGCTCAGTTAGCTGTCTGCCCGTCCGTCTGTCCACCTCACTCCTTGCCTGTCGCCAGCAGCCCTACAGTAGTATATGGTCAGTGCTGAGAACAGGGTCTGACACAAAGGTGCTCAGAGATAAGATTTGTGAATGAATGAATGATCGCCAGGACCACCCTCATGGCAGCTGCCATTTACTGGTGGCTTGATAAGGGTCAGGCGCTCTGCTAAACACGTGTTCTCATCAAACAGCCCTGCCAGGGGAACCTCACTGGTCCACTTGACCGAAGAGGAAACGGGGCCTTGGACAGGTCAAGCCACGTGACAGGTCAGGAATGGCAGGGTCACCACGTGGCCCAGGTCTGGCTGACCCTGGAGTCACGCGCACACAGACATACAGCACTGCCCCCTCCTCCCTCCCCGCTGGCCCCCAGCACGCCTTGCGGAAGGGAGCGCAGAGAAAGCCCGGCCGCCAGGCACAGAGGGCGTGGCCCCAGGCCCAGGGGTCCCCCCACTCAGGAACGAGGCAATGAGTTCATGTCCTGTCCCCAAAATGAGAACCTGTCCCAGTTCACTCTGGGTTTGGGGTCTGCGGCCTCCACGAGACCCCGTGCCTCACGCCACGTGGCTCCTTGGTCATGGAACCTTGGGTTGGAAGAGACCCTCAAGAACGAGTACTCCCCCCTCATTTTCAGGTGGGGAAACTGAGCCCCAGGGAGGTCCAGCTGCTGGCCCAGGCCTGGGGGCTGGCTGGCGGCCTGTTATGAACATCCTGGCAGACAGGCCACTCGCCAGCTGTCGGCTAACCCTCCCTCTGGGCACTGGCCCTCGCGTGGCAATTGCTGGTCGCACAGACTAGGAGATAGCGCTGGACCCCGTGTGGCCGGACAGGGAACCCCACCAAGGGGTGTCTCTGCCCCTTTCCTTGGTCCCTCTGGGCCCAGATCCGGAGGTGCCCCGTGCGGTGCCGGGTGGGGATGGATGGAAAGCCAGCTTGCTGAGCGCTCACCCAGCCCGGGAGCACCCGCGCCCTGCCTGCTGCTTTTCCGTGTGAAAGGTGTTTAATTATTTCTGACAGAGTTCAGCGTAGACATCTGTTCGCGAGCTGGGGGAGTCCATTTAGGTTATCCATCACCGTGACAGATTCCACTTTTTTGGAAGCGCTTTTTCCTTTCATAATGGGGCCGGGTGGGGAAGGGGGGACGGGCGGATCGGCACAGACACAAGACACAAAGACCCTCCTGGGGCCTCAACAGCAGTAACGCCCCTGTGGGAGGAGCAGCTCTGGCCACGCCCCTTCCGAGTCCGGACCCCGTCGGTGGCTGCTGCAGCTGGTGGGCACTGGGACCTTTAGGTTAGGAAGGGGTTTTCGTCGGGTCTGTGAAAGGCTTTTAAATTCGTCTGTTGTCCTGGGCTGCACTGGTGATTCATTCGTTCATGCACTCCTTCATTCATCCTTCCCACAGACATTTTACTGGCCACCTGCTGGGTGCCAGGCCCTGGGCTGGGCTCCGGGGACACAGTGGAGACACAGCAGACATGTCCTTGTGGGCTCGCACTTTACGGGGGAAGATGGACATTGAACGACGAATGGCCCGGTTAAGTAATGAATTGCAACGTGGCTACATGCCTCAAAGGGGTAAAGGAGCCCTTTGCTGGGGCCCAGGAGGTGAGGGATGGTGTCCTCAGGAGGACAGAGAAGAGGCCCTATATCAGGCCGGCACTCCCTTCTCACAGGGCAAGTTCCTTCCCCTCTCTGAGCCTCAGTCTCCGAGTCAGTAGAATGAGAGTGTTATATCTAGGAGATAATGCATGTCCAGCACCTGGCACACAGTAAGAGCTCAATAAGTACTGTTCATGGGTGGTATTTCCCAACGGGGAGGGCACCGAGGGTCGCAGCGGTGGCGGCAGCGCCCTGGGGCTCTAAGCGCCTCTGCTGGGCTGTACTGCGTGGCGCTCAGGGACCAGCCTTGCTCTGAGATTCCTGCAGCTGAACTTCCAGAAGCCCGTGAACATCCCCAGGAAAGATGAAAAATCACCCAATAAATCCCGGAGCTTGCATTTGTATTCTGTTTCTTGTTATTTCTATGACACAATGGATAGTGCCTTTGAGCTCGGGCCCTGCAGTCAGAGGAACCTGGGCTCCAGGCCGAGCCACTTGCTGGGCAAGGAAAATGAAACCCATCTCTGCCTATCCTCGGTACAACTCGGGTAAGGATGCGTGTGTGAAATAATGACTTAGCACAAACAGAGGGGTAGCATCACAGGTGGGCCACCGTGTTCCTAACGGTAATTTGTAACAATCTAAAGACTGGAAGAGACCTGAGCTCAGCTGAGTCAAATCCCCTCTTTTAGAAATAGAAACTCATTTATATCTGGATTTCCAATCCTACTCCGGGCCAGGTTGCGGGCTTACCTGCGGGTGAGACAAGGGCTCCTGACACAGAAGAATCCATGTTACCTGGGGTGGGGGTGGTGGATGCGGGAGGGGGGCCTTTCCTTGCTCCGATGGGCTGGGGGGAGACCACCTGAGCCCTCCTGGGTCCATTGGGTTGGGAGCTAATTGTAGATTCTAAATCAGAGACAAGGGGGCTGAGAGGGGCTGGGGGTCAGTGCTGTAAGAGCAGACTGCTGGCAGGACATCTCGTGCCCGGGGAACCGTGGGTCCCATCCCTTCCTGGGCAGGGTCCCCAGGATGCCTGCCTCCCCCATGGACGTCAAACATCAGGAAAATCAGAGAGAAAAGAGCAAAAGAGGAAAAAGGCAACAGAAGAACGGGCCAGGAAGGAGGCGGTAGGCGAAACTCCTGAGTGTGAGAGGCGGAGAAAGGGGAGGAGGTATGTGGATAAAAAGGCAGGAAACTGGGGGAGGCGGAGGAACCGGAGGCGAGGGGTGCTGCCCAGGGGCGGAGGAGTGATAATGGGGCAGCAGCTCGGTGACTCCCTGCTCCTCCCGCTCGGTGCCCAGTCCCGCCCGCGTGTGCACGGACGGCACGGGCTGATGAGCGGTAGGGCGGTTGGCCACTGACACATGCTGATGGAGGCCACTTGGGCAGGACATGAGAGCAACATCAAGGGGGGCTGGCGGGCTTCTCTGGCAGCCTGTTCGATTGCATTAGGTTCAGGAAGGCATGGGCCCCTTCACTGTCTAAATTGCAGTTTAACTCTACACAGCGGCTGGGCCTGGGCTGTCTGGGAACTTTTGTGCGGCTGTCTTCCCGGGACCAGGCGTGGCCCTGGTGGCCCCTAGAAAGGCTCCCTGTGCCCGAGCTAGGCACGCACGGCCCCCACCATCCCGTGGCACTGTCCCCAAGTCTCCCGGTTCCCCTCCTCTGACAATGGCCCCGGCTATTCCTCCTTTTTCTTCTGCTAAAAGCTGCTGAAGAAGAAGCCCCGTCACCGTGCGACAGGCCTACGTGGCCGAATGGACCCTGGGTCAGTCCTGAGGCCGGAGCACGGTGGGTGCGAGATCATTCTGGGTGCCTGACAGCCCACAGGAGACATTTGCTCCATCTCCCCATGGATGCCCCCCTGTGGGAGGTTTAGTGCTGATGGCATGGGGCTGTCTTGCACCCCCCAGTGTAGGATGTGGTGCAATGACCCCATCAGTAGAGGGGGTTTTGGTCCAGACAGCGTCCACCCCAGTGGACAGACACCCAGACTCCGAGGTCAGATGGCCCAGCTTCAGCCCAAGGCTGCCCTCACCAGCGTTCTCCACATTTCCTGTCTGTGAAATGGGGGTGACGGCAGCAGCTCCCCACTCCCATGTGTGGGAAGAGTCAGTGAGGTGGGGCTCAGTGCCTCGCACTTAGGAAGGGCTCCAAAATGTTAGTTATTGCTGTTGCTATTATTATTATTTTTGCTGTCATGCCAGTCGATGGGTAGAAGCCCACAGAACTCTACGGTCTGGAGGACAGGTAGAGACCAGTCAAGGTGAGGGGCATCCCCCGCTGGGTGCAGGAAGGGGGAGGTGCAGGCGAGACTGACCTTCTGGAAGTGAGGCAGGTGCCAGAGGGCGTCCAGCTTCACAGGCGGCTTGTACTTCCTCAGCTGACTGCTCCGGGTCTCATACAGGTTCCCGAGGATCACCTGCAGGCCCGAGAAATGCCAAGGCAGGATGGTTCCCGGCTCCCTGGAGAAGCCCGAGCCATGACGAAGAGTTGGGATTCCTGGTGTTGCAGACCCATGCGTCCCTTTCCTCCTGGCTCTGAACCTTCTCCCTGTCTGATTTCAGTGCACCTGCACCCCTGGCCCTGCCTGTGATCACAGTGGACTTGGGGATGGGAGCATGGGACACTGAGAGCGTGTTATTTTGGTTTCAGGTTCGGCCCTAGAACTCTCTGGGTTCTGACATGCAGCCACCTTGAGGGCAGGGGTGTGTCCCAGACACCCCTGTAATTTTCTCAGTGGCTAACACAGCCCCGGCGGTTACCACGGACGCCACAGTGTCTGAAGGAAGAATGAATGATTCGATGGCTTGTTGCCATTCTGTGGAGCACGTCCTCAGCGTGCTCTGCTCGTGGAAGAGGAAGGAGGACTCCTTTTCGGGGGAGGAATTTGGGGGCTTGGGTCAGGGCCTTGGAGGTCTCTGTGGGTGGGATTTCAGAGGCACAGAGGCGGTCCTGTTCCTCTTGAGCTGCACGCCCCGCGCCCACAAACAGAGGTCGGCAGGCCCATAATTAGGGTCCTGTAGCTCACGGGGTCTGCTGTGGACTGAATTGCGTTCCCCTCCAAATTCATATGTCGAAGCCCTAACCCCCAGTTGTGACCGTATTTGGAGATGGGCCTTTAAGGAGGTGGTTAAGGTTCAGGGCAGTCATCAGGTGGGGCTGTGATCCAGTAGGACAGGTGTCCTTCTAAGAAGAGGAGAGACACCAGGCTTGTCCACTCAGGAAAGGCCATGTGAGGACATGGCGAAGAGGCGGCCATCTTCAGGCCAAGGAGAGAAACCTTCAGAGAAGCCAACTCTGCTGGCACCTTGATCTTGGACTTCCAGCCTCCAAGATTTCTGTTGTTTAAGCCACCCAGTCCATTGTATTTTGTTATGGTCACCCCAGCAGACGAACATAGGGTCCCAGGCCTCCAACCTTAGAATCAGAGGGGGAGGGGCCCTGGAGTCTGCATTTTCAATGTGTGCTCTGGGGAATTCCATACACAGTCAGGCCTTAGCCCACGGCTGTGATCCTTGTCAAAATTCAACCCCCCCCCCCCCCCCAGGGGAGTTAACAGGTAAACAGGGGCCTCTTGTTTATAACTACAGCCTCAGCGTAAAGAGTGGGAGCCTCACACCCAGAGCGGATGAGCTGGACGATGCACTGGTGCCCAAGTGACCCAGAGGGGATGGGCCACTGCAGAAGGGGGTGTGACAGAGGATGCAGGGCAGACAGTGCGCCCGACAAATAAAAGCTGACCTGAGCTTAACTGAAGATGCCACCACCCCATCGAACCCCTTTGATTGATTGATTTTGTTGATCAATTATATTAATTTCATTGAATGCATCTGTGGATAACTTACAAGCTGTTTGGATCAGCTCTCCCCTCTGCTTTCTAGAACAGCTTTGAAACTTCATCTTCGAACCAAAGCCAAGAGGCTGCCCCGCCCGGGGTGAATGAGCTGGCCTTCAGAATTGGAGGGACGAAGGCAGGTCTTGTCACCTTTCCAAACCTCAGTTTCCTCTGCAGGAAATGGGGGTACCGATGCCTAACAAACAGGTGCTTGTAGGATTTGTGGAGTTAGCTTTGAGCAGAGTGTCTGGTCCAAGATGATTACTCACTAAATGGAAGCTGTTTCGAAGAATTTCATTTGGGGGTCATCATCTTCCAAAATCCAGGACATCCTGAGATGCTGAAGAGACAGGCTTCTCCTAGGATGGGGGCAGTTTAACCTTGTAAATCAAAGGTCTTATCAACCCTACTAAATTGTTCATCAGGCCCTCAGCCATTGGTGGGTCTGGGTGTTGGAGCCGTTTGATAGCCACAGAGAATCTTGGGACGGGAAGAGAACTCTGGGGATGGTTTGCACAAGTATTTTCTGAGTGCCCACTATGTGCTGGGCCCAGCTCTGCAGGCCCCCATTTAATCTGACCCCCTTTTTGGCCCAGTGAGGTCACTGAGACCCCAGCAAAGCAGTGACTCACTGAAATTCACACCCCCCCCCCCCCCAGGCTGGCACCAGTCCCCAACCAGTGCTTGGGGATGGAGCCACGCACAGTGGCTGCTTAAGGGGTTGTCTTCTGAAAACTGAGGGGCACTGGCTATGAGATTATCTCTAGACTCAGAAGACGTGTCTTTGGAGGCTCGGGATTCTGAGGACCTGTGACACTCTGAGCTGTCATGAAATAGCTGCTAATTAAAAGCAGGACTCTGGACTGGAGCTATAAAACAGCAGCGTGTAACGGCAACGCTCCCTTGGAAACTGGTCGTTACCATAGTGAGCTGACTCCTTCTGGAGCCATTAACAAATAAACTAGTCATGGGCTGCTTTAAAGTATTATTACAACGCTCTGCTCTTTAATGAGTGGTTGTCTCGGACTCCACCCACCGCTGACAACAGCCAGGAGGGGCCTTGGCTCTTGGCTGGGCCTGGAGAGCCCTGGGCCCCTCTACCCAGCAGCCTTTCCTGGCCGGTCCCAAGGGTGCCAGGATCCCTGATAAGACTTTTCCACTCCCCAGTTTGTCCCTAGGACATCACAGGCACTGTTGCTGAATCCTAAGCTTTCCTGTAATCAGCAAGAGTGGGACCTCACCATCAGGAAAAGCCTGGACTTTGGGGCGGGACACACCTGGGTCCTGGCTTGGCTGGGACCTTTGGCCAGTTACTTAACCTCTCTGAGACTGAGTTACTCCACCTGAAAATGAAACAAACTGAATGCTCTGATGAGACTCGGACCTCATGGGGTGTCCGGGAGGGCAAAAGGCATGAACACAGGGTGCGTGCTGGATCCAGTTCTCTGCACGGAATCTGGAGGAGGGACGGCATTGGTGAGATCGGTGCAACAACCAAAGACGCTAAAGCTGTGCTTCTAATGAAATCTATATAGTGCTACATGAGCATAAAGCAATTCTGATTTTACCGTCATTGATCCGGATCTACTGGAGAAGAGACCAACCTGAGTGCTCCAAAAGTCCGAAC
Organism: Hyperoodon ampullatus; assembly: GCF_949752795.1. Classification (NCBI taxonomy): domain Eukaryota; kingdom Metazoa; phylum Chordata; class Mammalia; order Artiodactyla; family Ziphiidae; genus Hyperoodon; species Hyperoodon ampullatus. The sequence continues at coordinate 4,309,241 of NC_136919.1, forward strand.
CTCAGACTATTTTATTTTTATTTATTTTTTTAAACTTTTAAAAATAAATTTATTTATTTATTTATTTTTGGCTGCGTTGGGTCTTCATTGCTGTGTGTGGGGTTTCTCTAGTTGCGGTGAGCGGGGGCTACTCTTCGTTGCGGTGAGCAGGCTTCTCATTGTGGTGGCTTCTCTTGTTGCGGAGCACGGGCTCTAGGTGCGCAGGCTTCAGTAGTTGTGGCACGTGGGCTCAGTAGTTGTGGTGCGCAGGCTCAGTAGTTGTGGCGCACGGGCTTAGTTGCTCCGTGGCATGTGGGACCTTCCCGGACCAGGGCTCGAACCCGTGTCCTCTGCCTTGGCAGGCGGATTCTTAACCACTGCGCCACTGGAGAAGCCCTCTCAGACTATTTTAAAGGGGGTACCACGTTTAGTATCTTCAAATGCAAGTGACAATGCAAATTCACAGCTAAAGATGTTTTTCCAGGTAAAAATCTCGCCTAGACGCACACCATTAACAACTGCTGGTGCTTGGGTGTCACTCTGTCCTCAGCTCAAAATTCCCAGTGTGGCCACCACCACTCTGGGCCTCGATTTCCATGCCTGGGAGCTAGGGTGACACCCAGCTCACAGGCTTGTATCCAGCGCACATAAGATGATGTATGTGTTGTACGTGGAGCGGTTAGCATGGGGCTTAGTCATCCACTTGATACAAAATGTATCCTAACGTTTCATAAAACGCGGTCTTTACGGAACCCTCCCAGAAGTGGGTTTTCTCTTTGGACTTTGCCTTCCTAACCTTTTCTTTATAGATAGACCGGGGCACATTTCTGTCTGGGCCAGGTCAGATTCGTGGACAATCTGGTTTCCAGATGTGTGGGGTCACACAGAGTTTGGTGGGGCCGTCCCCAGACGAGAATCGGGAGATGGGGTCCCGATCCTGCCCCAGAGGCACACAGGGCCAGTTTACTGGTGATGCCGGCAGGGCTTAAGTCGGGGTTGAACCTGACCCTTTCAGCAAAGCAACAAGCAACTTGATTCCCCAGCCCTGCCCACATCCCAGCAACAAACATGCGCACACAGCATCCTTTTGAGCTTTGGCTTTGCCTCCCCCAGCCCCTCCCTTCTCTTCCCTCCCACCCCATCAGTCATCCACTCTGGAGTGGTTTACCTTATGCTTTTTCTCCAGTTTAATGGCTTTCTGGTTGGCCTTTTGTTCCTGCACCCACAGCTGCTGGTACCGATGCTGCAGCAGATCAAAGAAGGGGGTGGAAGGCCTGTGGGGAAGAAGTCAGATGGGCTTGAGGTCGGGGAGCGCCCCCCTCCCCAGAGGCTGCCCACCTGACCATCAGGGCTACAGGGCAGAGCGTTCTCCCCAAGGCTGTGAGAGTTTCTCTCTGGCCCTTCTGCAGCCGTTGAAGAAACGGTGCCTCGTGTGAGTTGTTCAACAAACAGTTACTGTCCACCAACCAAGTGCTGGGCCTGACATGGTGACAGACTCTCTCCTTGACCAGATTTTAGGCAGGCTTCTCAGGGCCCTCTTTTTGATTAGGCCTCGTTCTTGGGACCTATCTTTGGCCGGATGAAGTCAGCCTTAGCAAAGAACCCTGCTAAGTCAATCCCCCCACTCTTGATTTCTGATCACCTTGGCCTGCCTTTACCAAGAGTCCTGTTAAGTCAGTTTAGTAAGAATCCCCCGACCCTGGAAGTCTCCCCGTAGTAATTTTCCATCCACTCTGCTCCTTGGCTATAAATCCCCACTTGTGTTGTAGTCAGAATTGAGTGAGGTCACTTTCCCCTTTGCAATAGTACTGAATAAAATCCGCCTTTACTGCCTTTAGCCTCCGCTCTAGTTCTCTTTGACAAGGGTCTCCAGCCAAGGAGAACTTACCCTGTGTAGAGCATTTTGCATGCCCCACTCCTCACAGCACTGTAAAGCGGGTTCTTTTATCATCCCCATCCTAAGATCCCAGAGCAGTGGGGCAGCACTGTGTGTGAGACCCTCTCAAGGTAACCTAATAGGTGATGAGGAAAAGTTCTTTATAGAAGAACCAAAGCTAATAAAATGCAGGAGGAAGGACAGAATTGGGGGAAGAGAATCATTACTTTGCAACGTCTAATGAAATAATGGATTTAGGTAATAATCAATGGTGAGGTGGAAGGCTGATGGGGAACGTTACAATGGGTGTGTCAGGCTACGGCAGCTGGACCAAAGGATCAATTTGTTTTTATTGTGGTAAATATGCATAACATAAAATTACCCAAGTGATCAATTTTACCATCATGGGAAGTGACAGATGTGGGTCTGGGAGTGATTAATAGGAGGTATGTAGCACCACCCACCAAACACTTTGGGGGAAACAAACCCCAAAGTGAGCCCAAAGGTAATCAGACTTCTAGACCATCACTGTCAAATGGAAATATTATGTGGGCCGCCAGGTAACTAAAATTCGTCTAGTAGCCATGTTAAAAAGAGTAAAAAGAAACAGGTGGAATTAATTTTACTAATGTATTTTATTAACCCAATATATCCAAAATATTATCATGTCAACATGTAGTTAAAGATAGGAATAGGGTATTTAAAAGGTTGTTTGAAATTTTGAATTTAAATTAGTTTAAATAAAATGGAAAATTCAGTTCCTTAGTGCCGCCAGCCACATGCCAAGTGCTCAATAGCCATGAGGACTCGTGTGCCATTTTGGACACACAGCTCTCAGCACAACTGCCATGACTTACAGGAAAAAGGAGCATGGTAAACACCACCATGAGGATGCTGTTTGCCACATCTGGAGTGGGGGACAGTCTACAGGACAAGTGACTCAGTCACTTCAACAAAGGACATTGAAGAAAGGGGAGGATGAGGAAGTGATATCGATCAAAAGTGACTTAAGAAATACATCAACCTGGGCTTCCCTGGTGGTGCAGTGGTTGAGAGTCTGCCTGCCGATGCAGGGGACGCGGGTTCGTGCCCCAGTCCGGGAAGATCCCACATGCCGTGGAGCGGCTGGGCCCATGAGCCATAGCCGCTGAGCCTGCGCGTCCGGAGCCTGTGCTCCGCAACGGGAGAGGCCACAGCAGTGAGAGGCCCGTGTACCGCAAAAAACAAACAAACAAAAAACCTCCAGCAAAAAATAAAGCACAGTAAAATAAAATAACAAAGTAAAAAAATGAAACAAGAGTGACAGAATAAATTGAGAGTGGTTGAAGCTGTGTGATGAGGGTTGATCATGGATGTGTATTATCCTATTTGCTACACTTTTGTGCATGTTTGAAATTTTTCATAATAAGAAGTAAAAAGACAAAGAGGAAAAATCCAGGGAATAAAGCTCATTGTTTTCCCTGCTCACTCTTTCTCATCTTCTTTGTGATCACAAATGGTCTTTATCGCCTTCTCCATCACTCAGTTCAGGTCCAAGCTGACTGCCTCCTCATATTTCTGGACCAGAGGGTCTCACATTTTACGATGCATAAAAATCACCGGGGCCCCCTCCCCAGAGGTTCTGATCCAGGAAGCCTGGGGGTGAGGCCCAAGAAAGAACATTTTTAGTAAATATAGGAAGTAGTTCTGATACAGGGTGAGTGGGTTGAATGGTGCCCTCCCAAATGTTTCCATTTTAACTTCCAGAACCTGTGAATATGGCTTTATCTGGAAAAGGGGCTTTTGCAGATGTAGTCAAGTTAAGGATCTCGGATGGGATTACCAGTATGTAAATCGCTTTGGGGGGTAGGCCTTCAATCCAATGATAAGTGTCCTCATAAAATATACACAGACTCGGAGATACAGGGAAGAGGAGAGGGTGAGGTGAAGACAGAGGCAGAGAAAAGCCAGAGAACGTCTTGGGCCCCCGCAAGTTGGAAGAGTCCAGGCAAGAGTCTCCACTAGAGCCTCTGGAGGGCGCACCGCCCTGCCAACACCTCAGCTGCAAACTTCTGGTCTCCAGAACAGCCAGAGGCAAGAAAAATACATTTCTGTTCTTTGAAGCCGCCAGGTCTGTGGTCATTTGTTACGGCGGCCCCAGGAAATGAACACATGGCGGTTCCTCAGCCCACACTTTGGGAAACACCAAGAGAAACTGCGGTGCAGACGCGTGCTGTCCAGAGAAGTTCCTGAAACCAGACATCACCGGGTCTTTTACAGCAGAAGGAGCCTTCCAGCAGCGTTTTGCAGACCGTCACGTGAGCGTGGATCACGGTGGGGGGGATCTTGTTCGAGGCATGTTCTGGTTCAGTGGGTCTGGGGCATCTGGAGAGGCTGTGCCCAGGACCCACCACCCTTCGGGGCTTAAGGCCTCATCAATCATCCAGGCCTGGGGCTCTTACCCCCCGGAAGTCCCACGGAGTCGCAGACCACCATCTCTGAATAGGAGTGTATAGACACCATGTCTGCGGAGAGGGCCCACAGCTTTCATCACATTTTCAAAGGTGCCAATGCCCCCGGAAAAGTTCAGAGCCTCTGTTCTTCCCCTGTGACCTTATTTCACAGACGAGGGAATGGAGGCACTGAGCAGTGAGGCTACTCCCAAAGCTCACATGCAGTAAGGACCCGAGACTGCAAACCTGGGGCTTCTGGCTTTGTGTTTTATACAGTCTGCACGGTGGTCTTTAAAGTGTTTGAAACTGTTGTCAACACTTAAAAACTGGGAACTTTTACATTAAAGGAACCCAGCTTTCCAGATTGTCTTGAAGATGTATACATTCTGGCCAAGTGGGTCTGCATTCCCACATGGCAACAATTGGCTTGAGCTGAGTATCAAGTGTCATTTAGCCCAAGTTCTCTCCCTTCCCTATTGTCCTCCACTGCCTGCTGGGCCGGTCCAAGTGTTGGATTTTGTGGCTCCAGAGCCAGCCACAAAGATCTGGACTGGATCCTAAACATCCTCCTCCCAGCCCCCTCCCATTCTCCCGCCCTGTCTGCGTGCCCAGGACAGTTCACCTCCCTTCCATGGGGACCTCTTTGGGACTAGACTGACCCGGGACTCCGCTTGAGTGGAGCTTCAGTGGCTTTGAAATGCCACTTGAGCTCAGAGGTCTCTTTACAGGGCAGCCTGCAGTGCATCTACAAACAGTGGCTCTTTGTTTCCCTGTTCCCTTACCCCTGTGGTGACTTTTATTACTTAATTATTACACACCCCATGCTTCTGAGCAGCCTAATTTATAGCCACGCTTTCTAATGACACGAGATGCGTAATCTTGCAAGATCTACCCCAAGAGGCCATTCACAACAGAAAAGCTATTTTCCCAGCAGCCCCCACTGCCCACATCACCGCAAACCCACCCTCGCAGCCCTCCTGCAGCCTCGCTGACCATCTTTGTGTCCTGCTTCAGCCAGGGGTTCTTATTACTGGGAAGAGGAGGGCGGGGTCGGGGGGGGGATGGCGCTCAGAGCAGGAGAAGAGCTGACAAACCTTGTAAGTTACAACAGCCTAGCCCTGACTGGCTGACCGAGATCCAGCAGGTTTTGCCCATTTCTGCTCAGGCTCATTAAATCAGATAAAAAGGTGGAGAGGCTTTTCTGACATGGGGAAAACCCAGGACATAAAGTGTATCACATCATCCCTTGCTTAAAATGCCCTCGACAGCCTCCCATTTCTTAGACTCAACCTAGATGCCGAGCTACGGCCGGCAAAGCTCTTCCCTCCCCAAACACCTCCCTGACACTCAGCATCTCCTTTGCCTTCAGGTCTCAGCTGTTTGGTCACCTCCTCAGAGGGCTTTTCCCTGACCAGTCCATCCTCAAACGGCCCTTGCTAGGTACCCTCATAAGCAGAATCTCTCTTGTTCATTTGTCATGGGTTTATAACTGGTCTTGGTCATTGAATACCAATGCCAGCAGGCATGGTTTCTGTGGGATGTGAACTGACATGGTGCCGCTCTCAGTAATGATGCTTTGTTGAGACAGAGAGGAAGAGAGGGAGGGAAGGAGCCAGAGAAAGAAAGATGAGGCAAAATTTTAGGAAATATACTTTTCATAATTCAGGGTATTATAAATCAGGCTATATATGAGTTGTAAGAAATTTAAGAGAGTGAATTGATGGAAATTGTTATCCAGTGGAGAGGAAGGAGAGCCTTTTCAACAAATGGTGCTGGAACAGTTGGACATCATGGACAAAACCAAAAACAAACAAAAACCTCTTGACCCAAGTCTCATACTTTATACAAGAATTAACTCAAAATGGAGCAAAGATTTAAATGTAAAACTGTGAAACTTTTAGAAGGAAACATAGGAGAAAATCTTTGGGACCTATAGGGCTAGGCTAGATGATGAGTTCCTAGACTTGACACCAAAAGCATGATCCAGGAGAGAAGAGAAAAAAAAAAAGATAAATTGAACTTCCTCTAAATTAAGGACTCTTGCTCTGTGAAAGAGTCTCTTGAGAAGATGAAAAGATAAACCATGACTAGGAGGAAATATTTGCAAACCATGTATCTGGCAAAGGACTCCTATCTAGACTATGTAAAGAATGCTCAAAGCTCAACAGTAAAAGAAATAAACACAAACAAACAAACAATTGTATTAGAAAAGGGGCAAAACATGAAGAGACATTTCATCAAAGAAGGTATATGGATGGCAAATAAGTACATGAAAAAATAGTCAACATCCCTCGCCATTGGAGAAATGAAAATTAGGAGCATAATGTCATGTCACTACACACCTCTTAGCGCAGCTAAAATAAGAAATACCTAGTGACAATGCCAGAGCAAGGATGCAGAGAAACTAAACCTCTTATACGTTGCTGGTGGGAGTGTAAAATGGTGTAGCTGCTCTGGAAAATGGTTTGTCAGTTTCCTAGAAAACCAAACATACACCTACCACATGGGCCCAGCAATTGCACTCCTGGGCATTTATTCCAGAGACATGGGAACTTATGTCTACACAGACACCTATACACCAATGTTCAGCTGGAATATTTGTAATATTTCCAAAGTGGGAACAGCCAAAATGTCTTTCAATGGGTGAGTAATTAAACTGTGGTCCATGCATACTATGGAATACTACTCAATAGTCAAAAGGAATGGACTATTGATACAGCAAAGACTTGGATGATGTCAAGGCCATTATGCTGAGTGAAAAAGACCAGTTTCACAAGGTCACATACTGTATGATTCCATGTATATACCATTCTTGGAATGTTCCAGGGATTAGGGAGAAGGGTCACTATGTGAGTGTATGGGGTGGGGGGGGGGGTCTTTGAGGTGATAGAACAGTTCTGTATCATGATTGTTACACAAATATACACGTGATAAAATGCGTGGACACTAAATACACAAAGGAGTGCATGTAAAACTGGTGAAATCTGGGGAATTTCCTGGCGGTCCGGTGGTTAGGACTCAGCACTTTCAGTGCCCAGGGCACAGGTTCAGTCCCTGGCCAGGGAACTAAGATCCCTCAAGCCGCGTGGTGCTACCAAAAACAAAACAAAACAAAACAAGACAAAAAGCGACTGGTGAAATCTGAATGCAGCCTGTGTATTGTACCAACATCAATCTTTCAGTTTTGATACTGCACTATAGTTATGTAAGATTTTATCATTGGGGATAACGGGTGAAGAGTAAACAGGATCACTCTGTACTATTTTTACAACTTCCTGTGAATGTGTAATTATTTCAAAGAAAAATATTTTTTTTCAAAATGCAATCAAGCATGCTAGAGGAAAGCCTAAACTGTCTTTCTACTTTATAGAAAAAATATTACAAAATTACTGCCATACAAAGAGGTGATCAAAGAGTATGGAGCCCAAAAATGTGGGGAAAAAATGAATATGGGGTGTGACAGGCAATTAATCCTTTTAAAATGTGTTATTTTTCTGGATTTTGTGGTTTATGATATTTGTCAGCTAATTTAAAATTTTAATTTGTTCTGATTTCTTTTCTCATTCTACTTAAGTATTCCGTTTTATGCCTAAATTTGTATTCATGATTTTGAACTTGTTTTTCTTAAAGGGAACCCCCAAACGTGGATAAGTTCCTGGTGCCACGAAACGTGGAGCTGCCCTCGAGAGCAGGTAAGATGTTTCTTTTAATCATAAGAGAGTATTAGGTATAACTTTATGCTAATAATGTGAAACCAAAACAAAAGGAGTGATTTGTCCAGGAAAATATAAACGATCAAAGTTGACTGAAGTGCTTATACAAAATGTTAATAGAGCCATGGGTACCAGGCCCGGGTATGTTCACACGTGCACCCTCCCAACCTTGCTGAGAACAGTATTCCAGGACTTTCCAGAACTTTTTATAAAAAAGCTTCCCACTTAAAATGGATAACCAACAAGGACCTACCGTATAGCACAGGGAACTCTGCTCAATATTATGTAACAACCGAAATGAGAAAATGATTTGAAAAAGAATAGTTACACGTATAACCGAGTCACTTTGCTGTACACCTGACACTATCACAACGTTGTTAATCAACTACACTCCAATATAAAATAAAAAGTTAAAAAAAAAAGAAAAAAAAGTTTCCCACATCATGTTATGATCCCAAACTGAGACAAGGAGAATGTCTCAGTCAGTCTCACTTAGAAGAGCAAATGAAGGCCTTCCCTGGTGACGCAGTGGTTAAGAATCTGCCTGCCAATGCGGGGGACATGGGTTCAAGCCCTGGTCTGGGAAGATCCCACATGCCGCGGAGCAACTAAGCCCGTATGCCACAACTACCGAGCCTGCGTGCCACAACTACTGAAGCCCGCACGCCTAGAGCCCGTGCTCTGCAACAAGAGAAGCCACCGCAATGAGAAGCCCGTGCACCACAACAAAGAGTAGCTCCCACTCACTGCAACTAGAGAAAGCCTGTGTGCAGCAACAAAGACCCAACACAGCCAAAAATAAATAAATAAAATAAATACATTTATTAAAAAATTTTTTTACATGGACCATTTCATTATCTCTAAATTATACCTCAATAAAGTTGTTTTTTAAAAAAGAACTAAGAAGACAGATTGAGGTCAAAATAGCCCAGGCAGGAGTCATCACAGAGGAAGGTCTGCACGAAGGTACTAGGGAGCCATGGATGGTTTCTGAGCAAGGGAGGAGGGAGGGCGTGATGACAGCCACACTTTGGAACTGTTGCTGGGGGTGGTGGTGTAAATCAGTAGAAAGGAAGGGAACAGGATTTGAGGATCCAAGGCCACTCCAGAGGGAGGAAAGACACAGCAGAGGAGCTACACACCTTGTGAATGGGATCTCAACTCTGTGCTCACTCATTTGTCCATCCATCCATCTGGCCCACCCAGGAGCAATAACCAGCTCCCCGTGATGGGCCAGGTTTTATGAAGTGTGGGGACATGCTCATGGGGACGTGCTGTCTGCACCCTGGGGTCACAGGGCACGCAGCAGAAACACCGATAATCATCACAGCTCACACTTCTTCCTGCTACCTGTATCCTTAGGACACTAACCTAGAGACAGATACCAATACCCTCTTTTCACAGATGAAAAATCTGAGGCCCAGAAAAGTTGACTGTCTTGCCCGAGACCACACAGCCAGTGGGTGACATATTGCATTTGCCTGGGAAGCCCTTGAGCATATCCATCCTGCAGCCCTGCCCCCCCCTGCAGAGCAGAGGGCTAATTGTCAGTGTAGCCGCAGCCACTGGAACTCAGAGGAGAGAGCAAGTGAATTGAGCGAGGGCGTGGGACAAGCAAAGTCCCCTCTGAGCCTTTTGACGGGTCTTTGGGGATGAGCAGAAGGGGACTGAGCTGAGAAATGAAGCAAGGAGAACCCAGAGAGAGGGCGCAGCGTGAACAAAGATGGGAATCAGGCCTAGCGGGCACCATGCCTCGCAGCCCTAGACCCGCCTGATGGACATCGGAGAATAAGAGCCATTCAAAAATGCCTCCCGGGGGCTTCCCTGGTGGCGCAGTGGTTGAGAGTCCGCCTGCCGATGCAGGGGACACGGGTTCGTGCCCCGGCCCGGGAAGATCCCACATGCCGTGGAGCGGCTGGGCCCGTGAGCCATGGCCACTGAGCCTGTGCGTCCGGAGCCTGTGCTCCGCAACGGGAGAGGCCACAACAGTGAGAGGCCCGCGTACCACCAAAAAAAAAAAAAAAAAAGCCTCCCAATTTTTAAATGAGCACTTACTACACCGAGCCCGCTGGCAGCACTCCAACTGCCGTCTCCCTGCTGCTTCCATAACCTTGAAAGTGAGGGTGAACATCCCTGCCTTCAGATGTGGAAACTGACACGCGGAGCAATCAAACAACTGGCCCGCGGTTTGCTCACGGATCACGGAGGGGGCCAGGCGACAGAGCCAGGGTCCCCATCCAGCTTCCCCGGCTCTAAGGATGCCAGGTCCCAACAGTTAGGCTGTGCACTCAGTGACCCCCACGGCAGCTCTGAGTGCCCTGGGCCGGCGAGGCCACCACCGAGGGCTTCGACAAATTATTTGCTGATAACCTGGCAGGAACCTGTCGGAAAAGTTCCTCACCACCCTAACGTTCCCACTGACAATGAAACCATGTCAAAACTCAGTCTGGTAGAGCGGAAAATGGGGAATAAAATGAAATGCGAACAGCTCCTACTCGGGGTTGGCCTGCAAGAAACTTCACCCCAGACCAGGGGTTGATCTCCGATGAAGGTAGCTGGGGACAAGCAAGGGAAATGGAAATTATCATTTGCAAACATTAGGCTGACACTTTGTGCGTGCAGGGGGCGGCGAGGGCTGACAGCTCTGATTTGCAGAATCGGTTCCTCTCTGCCAAGGAGGGCTCTGTGGATTAGAGGGGGCCCCTTTCATGGCAAACCCACCTTCATCTTGGCTGCTCATTAAAACTTTGTGGAGCTGGAGAACTTGGCGGAAGAGAGGAAGCTGGAGGAAGCTTCTGAGGGACATTAGGTACACATTTGTTGAAAGGTGTTTGAGAAGGGAGCCTTGGGTCTGACAAACCGGATTTTAGTGCGGCTCTCCGTTCACAGCGGGCTAAAATAATTGGTCATCAGTGACTACTAATTCGGTTTAGTAGCCAGAGGCAATTTTTTTCTTCCTGGAAAATCAATGACAGCACGGAGGTCTGTTCAACGTGATTCCGCTCAAGACGGGTCCTTATTTGGCGCTTGATGCCTCTTCCAGTGGAGACAGCTATTTTGTTAAAATAAAATTAAAATCCATCTCTAATGTGCCAGCGGTCTGCTGCTCCCAGGGGGGTGGAAGAGGCCCTGGTCCCAACGCCGGCACAGCCTCGAGGGCTCAGGAGTGGACGGTGGCCTCCGGGACGGGCCGCACGTCCTCGGTTGGGTGTGAAGTTCAGAACACGCTGTAGACCGTTGGGGGGTCTGGTTTTGGAGGAGGGGAGAGGCTGGAGGACTGGGCTTCTCTGGGCTGCTCTAAATCAGAACCCAACCCACAAGGGACACCCGACAGTGGCACCATCTAAGGAGACCCAACTTCTCTTCCACCCGCTGGAGGTGTTTCTCCAAGTCAGACGCGTGCTCGGACGGCACCGAGCAGTGAGCTGCAGGGATCCAGGAGCCTCCCTTCTCTGCTCCACCTGAGGCTTCCTGAACAGGCCCATCTGTGGGCAGGTGACCTTAGTGACCATGACCGAGGACTTTGCTTGTGCCTAAAGTAGCACCACTGTTTCTTGTAATAAGTGATTCTGGCTAACATTGCCCCCAGGCTACCAAAGCCACAGCTAAAGCCTTTTTTCCTTCTTTCTTTTTTTCTTTTTTTTGCAATTGAAATTTTTATGGAGGTCACTGTAGATTCACATGCCGTTGTAAGGAATAATACGGAGAGAGGGAGGGGGAGGAAAAAAAAAGAAATACAGAGAGACCCCCATGTACCCCTTACCCCGTTTCCCCCAGTGGTGACATCTGGTAAAACTAAAGAACAAAATCAAAACCAGGATATTGATACGGAATAATCCACCCATTTTTAGATGCCACCAAAGTGACTCATACTCACTGGTGTATTTGCTTTTATGCAATTTCATCCCATGTGTAGGCCTGAAGACTCACTACCACAGTCAAGATACAAAACAGCTCCATCACCTCAAGGATGCTTCCTAACCTCACCTCCCTCCCTCCTACTCTGCACCCATGGGCCTGGGATGCTTTGTTTTCATCCTTAAAATAACCCTACCAGATAGGAGCTATTATTATGTCGTCCCCCATCTTACTGATAAAGAAACTGATTGATAAAGAACTACTGACATTGCTATTGCACTACTGATAAAAGGTTCAGTGAGACAAAATAACTGGCTCAGGGTCCATATCTGGCAATACTGCACTAATGGGGTTGCAGATAGAAGACATGCTTAGTTTGGTCTGTAGCATTTAAACATTCTTGTACACAGTATGTACATGTTTAAATCAGAAGAACTCCCATAAAAATCCCAGTGGCTGGCTTTCCTTAATGAGGCCTTAAGTCATCTGGTAACACTGGGCCCACATTCCCAACTGTCAGTAACTGTCTGGAGCTGCCACCCTTCGAGCTCGAGTTTGATGCAGTCCCCACTGCTCCCTATTGCCTCACACAGGGCTGGCTTCGCCCTTGACCTACCAGGGCTCTGCAGACATGTGATGTTGTAACCCCAGCTCCACAGCACTTAAATGACAAAATGCTCGGTATCTCTCTTCCTTCCCAAAGCCTCAAAGAACTCCTTACTGACCACTTTTTTTCTGACATAGCAGGAGATAGCATTGGTCCCACTTACAGATGGAGAAATGGAGGCCCACGGAGACGGTACATATGAGCTCCAGGTCAACACAGGAGCAGGAGTGTGCTGTGTTGAGTCTGGAGCCTTCAGGCTTCAAGGCCAGTTGTTCATCTGCTCTCTGTCTTCATCCATGCTCCCCCCAGAAAGGGGGCGTTGGGAGGGGTGGGGAGGGGTGGGAGAAGAGAGGAAACTCCCTTGGAGGAGGGAAGGGGTGATAAGGCCTGAAGGGGAAAACTAGGGCTAACTTGCCCATTGGGCCCAGGAGGCTTGGCGCCCGGGCCCCAGGACACTCCTAGGGACCCATGAAAATGCTCTAATTCCTTTTTTTTTTTTAATTTTTTATAGTGTGCTCGGGGCACACTATCACCTATTCTGCCTTTTATTAATTTTATTTCTTTATTTTTGCTGTGTTGGGTCTTCGCTTCTGTGCGAGGGCCTTCTCTAGTTGTGGCAAGCGGGGGCCACTCTTCATCGCAGTGCGCGGGCCTCTCACTGTCGCGGCCTCTCTTGTCACGGAGCACAGGCTCCAGACGCGCAGGCTCAGTAGTTGTGGCTCACGGGCCTGGTTGCTCCGCGGCATGTGGGATCCTCCCAGACCAGGGCTCAAACCCGTGTCCCCTGCATTAGCAGGCAGATTCTCAACCACTGTGCCACCAGGGAAGCCCCGCTCTAATTCCTTTTAAAATCAGAAGAAAAAAAAGAAAAAAGAATCCAGCCTGGATTATATTCATCTTTATACCAGCACAGCCATAAAATATTTTAAATTATTATTATTTTTTTCTTTTATGGAGGAAGGGGCTTATGAAGACAAGAGTGCCCGGGACCCACGGAAGTCCTGCCCTAGAGCCAGAAGACACAGGCCTCAGCCCAGATCAGAAGTTGCAGTTCATACTGTCTCTCCTCCCCTCATCCTGTTGAGGCCAGAGATTCTCAATCTTGTGGGTGAAAAAGAATCACCCAGAAACCTTATTGGAAGTATAGCTGTCTGGGTCCCACTATCAGACAGTCTGACTTGCCAGGCCTGGGCTGGGTTCCAGGCATCTGCCTTGTTCTGAGGGTGCATGCCCCGCCCCTTAGGGGATCCTGGCCACGTGGTCCCTGGCACCCTTTGGGGGTTACAGCTCTGAGCCTCTTCCTTGCAGAGGCCCCTCCAGCCTGGCGGCCACCAGCACCTCTTTATGGAGTGGGCTGGCCATCAGCTCTGGTCCCAAGGGACCCCTGGCAGCCCCTTTGTCCTCTCTGACCCCCACCGTCTTTTTCTTAATTGTCCCCCCTTGGCCTGAGAGCTTGTCTTTTCTAACTAGCCTGGAGGAAGGGATGGTAATTGAGGTGCAGCCTCTCTCCCTGGCAGGACTCTTAGAGCTAATTAGAGGAGAGGACCTCTGGGCTGGTGGTTATTTTTTAATTGTTTGTGGATCCAACATAAAAGCTAATGACAGAGGAGGGAGGCTTAGTTAGCAGCACACTCCTGACTTCTAAATTTGTCTAAGAGGTCATTTGCAATTTGTTAACATTTTTCACAAGGGTGAATTCAATTAGCAGTCCCGGCACTGGCGCCCAGCGGAGAGCGACAGGATGGGCAGTGGAGCTGGACAGGCTTTCAGGGAGCTTCTCCCAACCTTGAGTGCCTGAGCCTGAAACTTGGGAGCTCTCCCTGCACCCGCCTGGTGCATGCCCCGCTCCCAGCACAGCTGGCTGTGACTTGAGCCCCTCTGGAGAGAAAAGGCTCAACTGAGCTGAATGGATGTGACTCAGGAGGAACTATCCTCCAGACCCCTTGGGAATCTGTGTGCAGGGGGATCCTGGCATCTGGGGAAACAGGTGAGTACCAGATGGGGCATCCCCGCCAGGGCATATGAGGGTGGTAGCAAGAGCCTTGGGAGAAAGATCCAGATCCATTGGGGCATCAGCATAAACTGAGGAGGTCCCTCTTCAGCCCGGAAACTCTGCGTGTGGACCATGACCCCAAGGAATCCCGTACACGTGTGTGAGGTGTGCCGGGCGCCTCGTCATCATGGGGGAAACGAGAAGCAAGGTGGGTGTTCGGTGATGGGAGGTGGATGTGCCCAAGGTGGGTGATTTGGACAGCGGACCCAGTGACTTTTGCAGTGACTTTTGCATGCAGAGTGAAAAAGCAAGTCACCACACAAAGTGACTTAAATGGTATGAAACCACACTAAATAATATGCATTATTTAAGGACATCTAAGGGTAGAGCAAAAATGTGAACATGTGGGTGGGAAGCATGTCCGTTCCAACCTTAGGACGGTCCTCAGGGAACAGAGGGAAGGGTGTGGGGTTAGGGAGAGGTGAGAAGGGGCTTCCACCTGTGTTTGCTATATTTTATTTCTTTAATAATAATAAAAAAAGGATCAGAAGCAAAAATGGCCCAGTGGTGACATTTGTTAACTTCGAGTGGCGTGTTCATGGCAGTTAGTTATGTAGCTTCTGAACTTTTCTATTTTTTTTTTTTTTTTTTTTGGAGAGGTTCCTCATAAACACAAAAGAAAGGGTTGGCAGAAACATCTGCTTCTCAGGAAAGCATTTACACCAGCATTTACACCCATTCACATTTTGGCTGATTACAATTCTTGACTGATTGCAAAGCACTTTTATATTTTTCATAGAAACGTAATGTGTAACAAGACTCCAGGGGCAGCCATTATAAATAATAATGCTAAAGGTGGTTTTCTCAAAAGCCACTATCTAAAATGCAGGACTTTCTGACTTTCTGTTAAGATGCTTTGGTGACTGTAGTGGGGTGAGTGGTGGGTGACCTCCCCAAAAGATAGGTCCTGGTTCTAAGCCCCAGAACCCAGGAATGTGAACTTACTTAGAAAAGGAGTCTTTGCAGAGGTCATTAAGTTAAGGACCTTGAGATCAGATCATCCTGCATTCCTTGGGTGAAGCCTAACTTCAATGACAAGTGTCTCTATTTGAGACAAAAAAGAAGACACAGACACACAGAGAAGGAGGCCACGTGACCACGAGGCAGAGAATGGTGTGATGTGACCACAAGCCAAGGAACCCCAGGGGCCACCAGAAGCTGGAAGAGGTGAGGAAGGATTCTACTCTCAAGCCATTGGAGGGGGTATGGCCCTGGGACACCTCGATTTTGGACTTCTGGGCTCCACGTTATAGAGAATAAATTTCTGCTGTTTTAAGCCACCAGGTTTGTGGTAATTTGTTACAGAAGCCCGAGAATAATGATAGCTGAAGCTCAGCGCCCGATAATTCTGTGCTCAGGACACTGGTGGTCTTCAGCCTTAGAATATTGGCCGTTCCCAGCATCGGGGATGGATCGCGATCAAGCCGTCTGTTCTTTCGGATGCAGTCAGCCAACAAGCATTTATCGAGCACCTCCTACATTCCAGGTACTGGGGACAGCAGTGAGCAAAACCAGGCGTGACCCAAAGTGTCCCTGGTCCCCCTGCCCCACCCTCCTCTGCCCACCGGGATACGACATACACCGACTGTGTTGCTATTTTACCCATTTGTTGCCTGCTTTATTTTGTGTCTTACTTCCTCTCTGTATCCCAAACACCCAGCGTAGTGCCCAGCATGGGTGGGCACTAAATGAACACACAGCCTAGGACGGAGGTAACGATGTGGCCTTTGAGATCAAACCCCAGCATAACCACCTTCTGGCCACGTGATCATAGACAAGCATGTCTGGGTCTCGGTTTCCCCAGCTGTAAAATGGGGATAAGAGAGTCACTACCTGGGAATTCCCTGGAGGTCCAGTGGTTAGGGCCTGGTGTGCTCATTGCCAGGGCCTGGGTTCGATCCCTGGTCGGGGAGCTAAGATCCTGCAAGCTGTGTGGCGCGTCCAAGAAAAGAAGAGAGTCGCTATCTAAAGTGTCGCTCTGAGGGTCACATTGGAGGCTGTGTCTGGGCCCATAGGAGCTGGAGAAACAGACGCTGGTATTATTATTCATCAGAATTAGTGCAGGGCACCAGGGATTTCGGCATAAATAGCTGGCTTCTT
Source organism: Hyperoodon ampullatus (assembly GCF_949752795.1). Classification (NCBI taxonomy): domain Eukaryota; kingdom Metazoa; phylum Chordata; class Mammalia; order Artiodactyla; family Ziphiidae; genus Hyperoodon; species Hyperoodon ampullatus. The sequence goes on from NC_136919.1 coordinate 4,325,859, forward strand.
CCGTGTGGCTTCCAAAGGGGACAGGACTGAGCCAGGCCCTGAACTGGTCCTCAGCACGACACACACATCCTATGAATTCTTTGGCTTGTGGCTCCTGCAAGGACAGGAATGATGTGCTGGGCTCGAGGCCTGGCTCTTCACACGGCCCCAGGGGTGCTGCTGGCTCCCCGCGGTGTCAGCTTGTCCGTGCCTGCGTCACGGGGACACCGCATCACGGGGACACCGTGTCACGGGAGGGGCAGACCAGCTGCACCCCAGCAACCCCTCTAATTGTGTCCAGGCTGGAGGCTGCGGAGGTGAGGACAAGGAGCCCTCAGCCGGGCCGGGCACCACGCCCCCTCCCCATGCTTCGCCCACAGACATGAGAGGGTGAGGCCCAGCTCTGGAAAAATCAAAAGCGGGAGCCAGAGCCTGTGAGATGCAACCGGGGAGGCCCCGAGGGGGAGTGGCCCGGCCTCGTTAGCGCTGACCCTGGCACTGAGCCACTCCTGATGGATGGGGTTCGGGCGGGACAGGCCCCGGGGGAGCGGCAGCCCTATCCATTATGGGCCCATCAGCTTCTCTCTGCTCCAAATGCCACGAGCCTCGGGCTGGGAATAAATCTCTGTCTGGGCCGCAGGAGAGCCGAGAAGGAAAAAGGCAAAGCATGAAAAATGTCTCCTTCCGGGCTCTGGCAACAAAGCTGCCTTGCAGGATGGAGCTTGAGCCGGAGTTTGGGGAGATGAGAGGGGGTGCAGCAGGCAGTTGGGCAGGGGTCCCAGAGAGGCTGGGCTTCCAGGAAGGTAGGAGGGAGAGGGTAGGGCCCTCAGATCACCACCTTCCTCAGCTACACCTGCCCGCCTGGGCCCCTCTTAACAGAACTCCGTCCAGGTCAGGCCCACGGAAGCAGGCTGGCTCTGAGGTGAGGGACCCCTGTCCCCTGTCGGGTCCACTGTGGGGTGTCCCAGGCCCCAGCCAGGCTGTGATGTGCCAGCCAATACCTCCACCTCCTGCAAGAAACTTTTCCTGTCCTGGAGTAAACACGCCTCCACTCACCACCCGCTAAGGGACGCGACCTCTCTCTCCATGCCTCAGCTCCTAGGGGCTGAATGGAGGTGCTGGGCTTTGGCGAAGGTTAACTGAGTTATTCTGTGGAAAGCCGGCCCCCAGTGAGTGGCTGCTGTTCACAGTTGCCATCCTGCTGTGAGGACTCCCCTCCACTCCAGGCATTCTGCCTCTGCCTCCTGGAAGAGTTAAGGCTATGGATAGGGACACTGGCTCTGGAAGGAAACGTGGCTCAAATCCTGCTGCGGCCACTGACTGGCCGTGTGGTCTTGGACAAGTGAGTCTCTGAGCCTCAGTTTCTCCATCTATAAAATGGGGATAACCATCCCTACTTGGCAAAATTGCGAGGATTTAATGTGATGATATGTCTAAAGTGCTCAGCGTTACATCCATCGGCCACTCAGTGAGGGCTCTGCAAATGTTAGCCACTGGGACTGCCCCCCAAACACACATATGCTGGTCCTTGTTTTGTTTTCTGAAGCCTCTGAGAGCAAAGCTCCTCCACTGTCCTCATAGCAGGGCCTCAGAGAGTTGAGGACCGTCTGCATCTTCTCTCATCCAGCAGGGAAAACCTCATTTCTTGCCTCGTTCTTTGTACACAGGGATCTCCCTCCCCTTGTCCCACCCACCAACCTGATGTCTCCCCTCTGGACACTCTCCTGTTTATGGGCCTTCCCCTGAATCTATGATGACCCACTTTTTTTTTTTTTTTTTTTTTTTTTTTTTGCGGTATGCGGGCCTCTCACCGCTGTGGCCTCTCCCGCTGTGGAGCACAGGCTCCGGACGCGCAGGCTCAGCAGCCATGGCTCACGGGCCCAGCTGCTCCGCGGCATGTGGGATCTTCCCGGACCGGGGCACGAACCTGTGTCCCCCGCTTCGGCAGGCGGACTCTCAACCACTGTGCCACCAGGGAAGCCCGACCCACATTTTTTAATGATGCTACAAGTGTGACCTGAGTGGCAGAATAGAATAGGCAGGTCACCTCCCTCGTCTGGACTTGCTACTACCCTCTATTAATGTGGCCAAGAAACACATTCAGTCTTTGAGGCAGCATCACTGCAATGCTGATTCACAGTATCAGTCATAGGGGAGCACAGGAGAGTCTGCTAAATGACACAGGAAGCTCTGGCTTTTCCATCTCATCTCTGGGTCTCAAATCAACTTCCTCTTCCCTTTCAATAATGTTTCAAAGCCTTAAAAGGCCCTGGACCACATTTCTCCAACAAATATTTATTGAGTGCCTACTATGTTCCAGGCTCTGATGATATAGCGGTGGACAAAACTGACAGTGTCCATGCCCTCCAGGACCTGTATACCCGGTGAAGAAGCAGAGAACTATTTAACTACAGCTGCGGTCAGCACTGGGGAGCAGATCGGTGGGGCTGGGCGTCTGGTTGCCTGGCAGGATATACCTTGCAGGTCAGCACGCAGGCTCAGGGGTCTTTGCGAGACCCACGTGCTCCCCCTTGTGGGCAGCCCGGTTTCACTCAGCTGAGCTTCAGGCCAGCAATAAACCCGGAACTGGTCTCCCCATTCAGAAACTGTCTTGGATACCTGGGACAGGTGTCTGGGAAGGGGTTTATTGTTGTTTTATAGGAGTTTGGGTGGGTGGCTTGGATTTTGGCCCTCGGCTCCAGGAGAAACAAAATAACCCAGAGTGATTGATGGGCCCATTGTAAATTTGTAAAATAAATCAGCTTGGCAGAGAGATTCAGAAAGCCTGTCAGGCAGCAAACATTTTTTTAACAGCCTGTAAAATTTCCTCCATCCTTCACATTTGTCAATGTCAGGCTGATGATGCATCTGATAGCTGGGCGAGCAGCAGCAGGGAGGGTGGGCTGGCAGCGTTCCCTAGCTTTCTTGTGTTTCTTTTTTTCCCGTGGTCTGAACGCTTTCAGTACCAGGATTGGAGGGGGTCTGGACTAGACTAATTGGTGGATGAGTTAAGTGTTCTACCCGAGTTGCTACTGGCTTCATATTCAGACTTCAGCGTGGCCATTTGCTCATGCATTCATGCAGCGGATATTTACTGAGGCCTCTTTCAGCAAAGGCACTATGGTCGGCACCAGGGATACTGGGGTTGAACCGAAGCAGGCCTGGAGCATCCAGTGTAGTGAAAGTTCCAGATGCCCCATCAAAGAGCTTGTTTATCGGGAGGTAGGTGAAGGTGAAGGGAAGTGACGTATCAAAAGGGAAGTTCATTGGGCTCTTTTGGTGCGTTCAGGTTAAGTTTAAAGCTTTAAGAAAAATCCAGACAGGATGGCCTTCACCATATATGTCCTGTCTCAGCCCCCATCTAGTGCAGGAAAAATTTGGGTAGCACCTCTACCTGTGTCACCTCCATCCTTGTGTTTGTTAGGAAGGCAGCTCAGTGCCAAGGTCACCATCACAGGTGGTTGGGCCAGACTAGTCCCCATCCCACTATAGAGCAGCCAGGGGTAAATGACGTCCCCTCCCTGACCCTCTGTCTCGTCTTCTGTAAGATGGGGACGTAAGCGTTGTACTCACTGAGCTGTTCAGTTATTTAAGGAGAGGATGCTTCTGAGGTGCTTGGCACAATGTCTGACACGTAATAATAACAATTATAATAGTTGCCGTTATTAGTTCAAACGGGGTCTACCCATTGTCCATCTGGCCCATGTCAGATACTGACATGCAGGGAGCTGTTTGCTCATTGACTGAATGATGAATCCCCCTACTAGCACCCTTGCCCTGCTTGTGGCATGATGCTCCCAGGCAGCGTGGAGGTAGAGCCCTGGACACCCAGAATCTGCCAGGAGCGCCAGCTACTGCCCAGCTCCCCCGTCCCCTGCCATCCCTGTCTCATCATCTTCGATAATGTTGGACCAATTAGGGGCAGTAACAATTAAGGTGTGCCGAGGGCACGTGAACGTTTGCAAACACTTATTAAAATGCATCAATAATTAAACCCTCTTCAATCGTTACATTTCTGGCCCCCAGACGTATCTGTGTATGGACCGGGGGTCACAGCACGCTTTGAGATCTGTGTTATGGTCTTACACGTTGGTAATGAGAATTTAAAATTCTTCCCTGACTTGGATTCTGAGATTTGACAGTGAAACGTCAGAGTGAGACTGTGCCAGCTCTTTCCAGCTACCTGATCCTAGGGGTTCGGTCTTCAAAGCCGGCCAGCTAGCCAGGGTACAAATCCAGGCCCTGCCATCGCGCAGCCTCGGGGAATGCACGCACCCTCCCTTTCCTGGCCTGTGAAGTGAGCAGAATGACACCTGCCTCATAGGATTCATTAGCCATTATATGTGCAAATGCCTGCCACGTGTAAGTTCAATTCACAGCATCTTCTGTTAGTGGTGGGCCCTACCACCATCAGAGGACAAGAAAAGAGGCGGCAGGTAGCTGAAGGGTCAGGATGACCAGTCGACACCAGCAGTGCAAACTCAGTGCCTACTGGGACCAGACGGGTCAAGAAAATGAGAGAAGCCAGGCTGGGTGGAGACTGGGATAGACAGAAGGGCACGCGTGGAATCTGCCCAAAGCGGACGCTGCTCAGCCCCACCCCCTGGTGCCAGGCAGGAGTGCAGACCCAGGTTGCCTGGGCTTCTGACTTTTTAAGAGAAGCAGGAAATCTGGGGTTTTATATGAGATCTCCTGATTTTTTTTTTAATGTGGCAACTCATTCAAACTTTTGATTTTTTAAATTACTGCCTGAGCCAAATAAACATCTCTGTGGGTTGACTTGGCCTCAGCCCTTACTTGTGATCACATGTCTACACGGGCATCCTTTTCCAGATAATTGCTTAGGTGTCCACTTCCTTTTAGCCAGAGGCTCGTGGATCGAAACGTACCTTTCTGATTTAGTGACAATCTGTAACAAATTGGTGTGGATTGGAAAGCAAATCAGCTAACTGGAAAGGAAGTAACTGAATAATCCCAAATTCAGGTTTTGACCCTACCCGGCGTTGAGGGCTTGCGTGGGCAGGCGGATGGAGGTGTGCACTGACCCTCACATCTAGCTATTTTGTCCATCGTAAAATACATAAAGGGCAAGGAGATTTGATGGTGGGGGGCCGGGGGCAGAGCTGTAGCCAGAATGTTCTCTCATACAGCAGTGACAGCCCCTCACTCAGCATCCCTAGCTTAGAGTAAGCTTCTCGTGTATTTAGTCTGAAGTGGAGCTTTATTTTTTAACGTATCTTCTGTAGTTGTGAGTGAATGGTAGTCATTTGTTTCTTGGCTTCTTTAGTTATTGGACCAAATCACCCCAACAAGTCCTCGGGTAGTCAGGTGGAATCGGGTTTGGTTTTTAACATGCTTTTAAAGTAAGGAAATAAATACAATCGAGGCTTGTAAAAGGTGATCATTAGAGAATGGGCCTTGGTCCCATAACTTTAAAGTAATAGCCCCATTATGGAGCGGGGGGGCAATGAGTTTTTAACTGTTCCTTGCACTGATGTTGTAAGGTAGAGGGGCTCTGCAGCAGGTTGGGCATTTCAGTAAAAGCTTTTCCAGCAGCCATTTAACCTCCATTTATGAAGAAATAAAGCGGAATTGATGCTGATTTGGGCCTGCTTTGGGGGATATTTTTGTTCCATAAAAGCCCTTTTGCTTGCAATTTGCTGAGCTGCCCTGTCACATCAGAAAGAGCTGCTGTTGATAAAGATAAAGCTTTATGGCCACGATATTTGCTGCTAACAGCAACCTAATGCAGCATTTTCATTTTTGTGCAATTAATGTTAACGTCTGCTACGAAAATTGTCATTAAATACCATTTTAAAATCCATTCAATTTGCATATGCAAAGCCCATTTACCATCACAGAAGATATAGCTGGCACTTCATCACGTCCTTTCCCTGAAATTGCAGCCACCCGGTTTTATAGCAATTTAAGATTTTTTTTTAGAGTTTTTTTTTCTTTTTAAACCTCCATGATCTCTATACTGACACATGCTCATTCAGACCTCAAGAATTTTATTATATTTTATTTTTATTATTATTATTATTTTTTTTGTGGTACGCGGGCCTCTCACTGTTGTGGCCTCTCCCATTGCGGAGCACAGGCTCCCGATGCGCAGGCTCAGCGGCCATGGCCCGCAGGCCCAGCTGCTCCGCAGCATGTGGGATCCTCCCGGACCGGGGCACGAACCTGTGTCCCCTGCATCGGCAGGCGGACTCTCAACCACTGCGCCACCAGGGAAGCCCTTGGAATTTTATTTTTTTTTATTATATATTTTTTATTTATTTATTTATTTATTTATTTTAGGCTGTGTTGGGTCTTCGTTGCTGTGCAGGGGCTTTCTCTAGCTGTGGAGAGCGGGGTCCACTCTTCATTGTGGTGCGCGGCCTTCTCATTGCAGTGGCTTCTCTTGTTGCAGAGCATAGGCTCTAGGCACGCAGGCTTCAGTAGTTGTGGCTCACGGGCTTAGTTGCTCCATGGCATGTGGGATCTTCCCGGACCAGGGATCGAACCCGTGCCCCCTGCATTGGCAGGCGGATTGTCAACCACTGCGCCACCAGGGAAACCCACAATTTAAGATTCTATATTGAAAGCTAGATGATAACGGATGTCCTTTCTGAGCCCAGCTGACTTAAGCTTTTCCATTGTATGTAGAATAATGCAGCCCCAGGACCAGAAACTCTGGGGGATCACGCTGTATCTCAAGCCCCAAGGAGGTGAGGTATGGAAGAAAGAGCACGGGACAGGGAGTCCACCAGCCTAGCTTGAGATCTGGCTTTTGTCTGGTCACAACTTGCTGTGTGACCTTGTGAAAATCTCTTCGCCTCTCTGAACTTCTATTTTCCTGTTTTAAAGAGGGGCTTCAAACCAAGTGATTGCTAATGTGCTATGTGTTCTAATATCTCATATTCTTAAATCTAAGTACACTAGATTAAGAATCCAGGCCAAGCTGTGCTGTGAAAAAGTTGTGTGAACTTGTGGAGGTCAATTAATCTCTCCATGACTCAGCTGGATAAGGAACCCTGCCTACTTCCTGCACAGGTTTTTTTTTTTTTTAGTTAAAAAAAATCTTTTTAACTTTTTATTGAAGTATAGTTGATTTACAATGTTGTGTTAGTTTCTGGTTCATGGCAAAGTGATTCAGTTGTACATATATACATATGTATATTCTTTTTCATATTCTTTTCCATTATGGTTTATTACAGGATATTGAATATAGTTCCCTGTATACAGTAGGGCCTTGTTGTTTATCTATTTTATATATAGTAGTTTGTATCTGCTAATCCCAAACTCCTTATTTATCCCTCCTCTACCCCCTTTCCCCTTTGCTAACCATAAATTTGTTTTCTATGTCTGTGAGCCTGTTTCTGTCTTGTAAATAAGTTCATTTGTATCCCATTTTAGATTCCACATATAAGTGATATCATATGATATTTGTCTTTCTCTGTCTGACTTGCTTCACTTTGTATGATCATCTCTAAGTTCATGCATGTCGCTGCATTTGCATTATTTCATTCTTTTTGATGGCTGAGTAGTACTGTATTCCTTTGTATACATATACATCTTTTTATTTTCTGAATTTCTTTCTTATTTGTGAATTTTATTTTATTTATTTATACAGCACGTTCTTATTAGTTATCTATTAGTTATCTTATTAGTTATCTATTTTATACATATCAGTGTATACATGTCAATCCCAATCTCTTAATTCATCCCACCCCCCAAACCCCGCTTTCCCCCCTTGGTGTCCATACATTTGTTCTCTAAATCTGTGTCTCTATTTCTGCCTTGCAAACCAGTTCATCTGTACCATATTTCTAGATTCCACATATATGCATTAATATACAATATTTGTTTTTCTCTTTCTGACTTACTTCACTCTGTATGACAGTCTCTAGATCCATCCACATCTCTACACATGACCAAATTTTGTTCCTTTTTATGGCTGAGTAATATTCCATTGTATATGTGTACCACATCTTTATCCATTCGTCTGTCCATGGACAATTAGGTTGATTCCATTTCTTGGTTATTGTAGACAGTGCTGCTATGAACATTGGGCTGCACAGGGTTTTAGTGACAATGAAATGAAATCGACGTAGAGACAGAACATGCCCTGAGAATCCCAGAATGCCAGTGACTGCCGTAATACCCTATTTACAGATGAGGAAACAGAAGCCCTGGAGGGAAAGAGAGTTGGGAACAAAGGTGGGACTAAAAGCCCGGGCGATTCCTCCTGGACACCATGCTGTCTTCAAGACACTGGTGACCAGTATGGACCAGTCTAGTGATCACACAGCTGGGACTCGGTCCCTCTGCACTCCAGGCAGTCCTGGAGAACCTTGCCTTGCCTTGAGGGATCAACTTGGGCATTATTTCAAAGGTGGGAGAAGGACAGTATACAGATGATTAGTTAACCTGGCCCAGAAGTGACTTTCCAGTGTGTCTCTAGTGCCACCTTTCAGGTTTTGAGGGCTGATGAACAGCAATGAACAAACAGCCTTCCTGGTGAGAGAGATGTGCATAGAGTTTGAGGCCAGGGAGGTGGGAAAGCTTACCAAAGGGAGGATGCTGAGCTGAGCTTTGATGAGCAAGTAGATTTTACCAGGTAGGATGCTGAGAAAGGCAGAGGGAAAAGCATACAAAGGTATGGTGGCATACACTGTGGGAAACACCGTGGCAGTTCCTCAAAAAAATAAACATAGAATTGCCATGCAATCCAGCAATTACCCTTGTGGGTATATACCCAAAAGAATTGAAAGCAGGGACTCAGGCAGATAGTGTACACCCATGTTCATAGCAGCATTATTTTCAATAGCCAAAAAGTGGAAATAATCCAAGTGTCCATCAAGGGATGAATAGATAAACAAAACGTGATATATACACACCATGGACTATTATTCAGCCTTAAAAAGAAGGGAATTCTGATCCATACTATCAGGACAGCATGGATGTATCTTGAGTACATTATGCTAAGTGAAATAAGCCCGATATAAAAGGACAAATACTGTATAATTCCACTTATATGAGGTCCCTAGAGTAGTTGAATTAATACAGAAAGAAAGTAGAGGGTGGTTACCAAGAGCTGAGTGGGTGCGAAATAGAGGGTTACTGTTTAATGGGTACACGGTTTCAGTTTAGGATGAAGAAAAAGTTCTAGCGACGGATGGTGGTGACAGTGTGCCGCAATCTGAATGTACTTAATGCCCTTGAACTGTACACCTAAAACTGGTAAATCTTATGTGTGTGTGTGTGTGTATATATATATATATATATATATATATATTTTTTTTTTTTTTTTTTGCGGTACGTGGGCCTCTCACTGCTGTGGCCTCTCCCATTGCGGAGCACAGGCTCCGGACGCACAGGCTCAGCAGCCACGGCTCACGGGCCCAGCCGCTCCGCGGCATGTGGGATCTTCCCGGACCGGGGCACGAACCCGTGTCCCCTGCATCGGCAGGCGGACTCTCAACCACTGCGTCACCAGGGAAGCCCAATCTTATGTATATTTAACCACAGTAAAAAATGATTAGAAAAAATGAAATAAGAAATAAAGGAAGCCCCACCTCCCCCCAAAAAGCTGAGTAGCACAGCCAAAGGAAGGCACCCATCCCGGAACAGTGGGTTGTGGTGGGAAAGGACTGGAGATAGACCTATGGCCTTGCATGTGGGCAGAGCAGGGCAGTGCCACACAGATGGACCAAGATACAGGCTTAGTCTCAGGTGTCACAGATGGGACTTGGGGCAACTGGAGGCCCCAGGCCATTCACTGCTGGCTGAGAGCACTGCTATTTATTTGTACAATGCAATATACAAATATTGGTTATTTTTGTAATGCTTGTGTTGTGACATAATATGGGTTGGGAAGCCCCGTTGTACTGGACATTTGCTGGTTTTGCCTCTGCTATCGTGTTTTATTCTTCTCCTTCTGGGTCAGAACCTCTATTTCTGCATCTTTTCCACCATCAGCCCCTGTAGATCATGGGGACTGATTCCAACCACGCCCCCTCCAAGGAGGGGCAAGGGATCAGGCCTGGCCAATCAGAGCACCAGAATCCCCCGGCCTCAGTAATTGGTGCAGAGGCAAAAGTGTAACCCAGGCCTGGCCAATCAGTGTAGGTCACAATTTCTACTCACTCCTTCGGTTGGTTCAGGGATAAGCACGATACTGAAGTTGGACCAAAGAATCTTAATCTCAAGGCTTTTGTAGTTCCTACACCACTCCCACTGGGGTCACTAAAAGAATAGGATGTAAGAATGGAACTGATTCTGGCCATTTTGCCACATGAGGAAGAAGCCTGTCGGAGAATGGAGCCAAAACTGGGAAGCACAGCCAAGTCATGGAGAGACATACCCAATGCTGGTGACATTGCCTGATTGCCTAGATCCAGCTATGCCTGAAGCTCTACCTTTTCAATCATGTGAGCCAATACATTCCCCTTAAAAAAAATCAAAGTCGTTTGAGTTGAGACTTGATTACATGCAACCACATTCTACTTTTATAGAATGTCATGCATTCCAGAGTTGGGACATGGGTCACATGTCTGCCTCTGAACCAATCACTTTGGCCGTGGTTTGTGAGATACGCTGATTGGCCAGGCCTGGATCACTCGCCCTTCCCTGGAGTCCAGAGTCATGCTCCCACATTGTTCCCTAATTCAGTCACCACTGAGCACCCCCCTCACCACCACGGGTGCCAGCCATCTGGCACGGGTGCCAGCCATCTTACCGTGACCGGATCCCGTACGTCATATTTGGAGGGAGAGAGGGCGGTTCCTTCTTGAGGCGCCGGTCATCCTGGTCACTGATGCGGATGTCATTGAGCTGACGGTAATGGAAATTCTCCCGGGCAGTTACCAGGCCAGCTTTCACTGCCCTACGGTTCATGGCGATATAATCCCGGCTCAGCTCATGGGGGCAGGTAGGCTGCTGTTTAAATACATTCCAGTGTCCAATGGCTGAGGGCAGGGAGAGACAAAGCCATGGCGTGGAGATCAGTCTGGGAAGTAAAGCAATCTGTGGCATCTGACGGAGAAGAAATTGGGGCACGAATACCTTCTCATTAACCTGCAGCCCGTTGGGTGGCAGCCCTGCTTGGCCCCCTGAAAGGGTGGGGTCAGGATTCCCAGAGATTCTAGACGGTGCCTGAGCATCCTTCATGGAGCTGGGTTTGCCTGACCTTGACCTCGTTTGGGAGATCAGGGGGTTGCTCACGAGCCTGTCTATGCTTGCAGCTCAAGAGGCACAGAGCACAGACAGTCTTGCCTGGGGACAAGGTTCCACACTGTCTGGGGCCCTTGCTATTTCCCTGACACCTTAGACCCGGACCCTTCGTGGTCGTGTCCTTCTCGGCTAAGCAAACTGTGGTTTCCGCCAGAATGGTGCCGCAGGGCAGGCACCTTGACTCTTTTCCTGGAGGAAGTAGCCTAGGTAGAGAGTTCAAGTCCCTTTGGGCTCCAGAGGAAGCTTGCTCACCTTCAGGGACCCCTCCATCCTGCCCCCGGATGTAGAGTCCATAATTAAAATTAATTCCAGGCAGACTGCAGCTTCTTTCCCGGGGCTTCCCAAGTTCAGCCTGTTGGGGGAAGGACAGAGAGCAAAGGTGAGGAGTGGAACCTCAGACCAACAGTATTACACTAAATTCAGTGACAGGGAGTCATCGGGTGCTTGCTTTACCCCAGGCCCTGTGGGCGACCTCAGGGCTCCTAGGGTGTGGAACACGAGCCCTCCCTGAGATGAGCGCTAACTGCTGTTGGCCGTTGAGACACACCTTGGGGAAGCCTGCCTGCTGTGCCACTGCTCAGGGGCGGGTGAGGGCAGCGGAGTCAGGAGGACCCTCGTGGCGGGGGGTGGTCTGGACCAAGGCCTCGAGGGAGGAAGTGCATTTGTGCGGCAGGAGGGAGGGGCGGCGCGGTCCCCCCACTAAGCAGCCGTATTCGGGGACCAGCGCAGGTCTGGCAACCTAGAGCTGGAAATGATGTATCTTGCAGATGGACGGAAAGACCTGGTTCACGGGGACTCACCTGGGGCCGCCCTTGAGGGAGGGGGCGTCTTTCCTCCCTAACCCTTCATTTCTACTGGGGATGGCTCAGATCACCGTCACAGGAGCTGCCTCCTTGGATGTCACCTGAGGGTGGGGATACGGTGACAAGGCCCACTGTCCCCCTCCTGGCGGCTGGACCGCCATTCTCACTCTTTGGGTCTCTGGTCAACTCCTTAACCCTCCAGAAGGGGTTTGTAGGGCTGAAATTGCTCTATTATCATTTCCCCCATTGTACAGGTGGGGAAGCTGAGACCCAGAGTGGCGGGGTCACGATCCACGGCTCCTAAAGGGTGGGGCTGGATGTCAAATGCAGTTGTGTTTGGCTTCGGGGTGAAGCTCTTAAGCATGATGCTGCACTGACTCTCTTTAGACTAGCAGCTCCCTGAGCTCAGAGGTCCTGTCCTGTACGGTGCTTAGATCATAGCTCTTCATCAGTGGACACCTGCTGAGGTCTGTGTTCCAGACACAACACTGGCTTCTTCATATGCCTCTCTTACTTAGACCTCACAGCTGCCCTGTGAGGCAGCCCATCACTGTCCCCATGTCTCAGATGGGAAAGCTGAGGCACAGAGAGGTCAAGACAGGTTGCACGAGGCCACACGGGACAAGAAGTGGCAGAGCTGAGATCTGAACCCGGGCTGTGTCTCCAGCCCACATTCAAATCCTCCTGCTAAAGAGATACCAAGCAGGTGTGTGACGCTCCCGGTGCCATCAGGCCCCTGGGGACCATGGACCTTACTGAGCTGGGTGGGTGCACCTGCTCCTCCCACCCCCACGGGCCCCAGGCAGTGGGCTCCCAGTTGCAGGGTGTTACATCTCCCAGGACATTCCTGGCTCTGGCCTCACCAAAGCCCGTCCAGAGAGTCTGGTGGCTCTGGGCTCACCCTTTCTCCTTTTCCCATCAATCTCTCTCCCCTTTTCTCTGGCTCCCAGAGACCTGGGTGCATAGAGGTGGATGATGTGGGACCACCCATAATGGCTCATCACTGTCTTGGAGGAAACCCCTCCCTTGGGCTGGCAATCTGGGCCCTGCACCCTCCAACCCCATCCACCTCTGCAGCTTTGCCTTCCTGGATACTCCACATGGTCCTGAGATTTAGGCACAATAGACCACTCCCCACCCGTGAAGGGTCTGCCGGAGTCCCAGCCTCATTTGCTCCTGGCCTGCCCTCCCCTTTCTGGTTCTTATTCTTCAAGCTCTCTGGACCCCTCGGGCTCACTGTGGCCTCTCCCTCATCTGAGTCTGGTAACACTTACTATCCATTCTATTCATTTGGGGCTTAGAACTGAAATGACCTTCTCAGTTTCCAGGAATGCACATGCCGGGCCAGCCTGCCTGGAATATAATATCCTACACAGCCTTCTAATGGCTTCTATTGACTTCTTTTTCCTGGTGGCACATAACAGGTGTTCTATAAATGCCTGAGATTAAAAACCACTTCCTTTGGGAAGCCCTCCCAGGTTGCCCTCAGTGCAGGCAAACTTCCTTGTCTATGGCACCATAGGGCCCTGAGCTCCACCTTTAGGGCACTTTCAAAATTACACAGTAGAACCTGCTTCAGCAGGGACTGGCCGTTACAAAACGGTGCTCAGTGAAGAGGCCAGTCACAAAGGACCACATAGTGTATGATTTCATTTACAAGAAATGTCCCGAATAGGCAAATCCATAGAAACAGAAAATGGATTAGTGGTTGCCCGTGGCTGAGATGGAGAGGGGAATGGAATGATTGAGGGGTGGTGGTTAAGGGGTATAAGGCTGCTCTGGGGGGTAATGAAAATGTTCTAAAATTGATTGTGGTGCTGGTTGCACAATCCTGTGTATATGCTGAAAGCCATTGGATCATATACTTTAAATGGGTGAATTGTATAGTATGTGAATTATATCTCACTAAAGCCATTAAAGATTACAAAGTAGTGTAATTAAGTCATTAATTGTGTGATGATCAGTTTAATGTCTGTCTCCCTCGGTAGACTGTCTGCTAAGTCTTTCTTTCCTTCTTCCTTTCTTCCTTTTTCCCTTCCTTCCTTCCTTCCTTCCTTTTAAGGTTAATTATTGCTATTTTTTTAATAAATTTGTTTATTTTATTTATTTTTATTTTTGGCTGCATTGGGTCTTTGTTGCTGTGTGCGGACTTTCTCTGGTTGCAGCGAGCAGGGGCTACTCTTTGTTGTGGTGTGCGGGCTTCTCATCGCGGTGGCTTCTCTTGTTGCGGACATGGGCTCTAGGCGCACAGGCTTCAGTAGTTGTGGCTCGCGGGCTCTAGAAAGCAGGCTCAGTAGTTGTGGCGCACGGGCTTAGCTGCTCCGTGGCATGTGGGATCTTCCTCGACCAGGGCTCGAACCCGTGTCCACTGCATTGGCAGGCGGATTCTTAACCACTGTGCCACCAGGGAAGCCCATAAGGTTAATTATTTTTATTTTTATTTTTTTTTATTTATTTTTTATTTTGCATTACGTGGCCTTCTCACTGCTGTGGCCTCTCCCGTTGCGGAGCACAGGCTCTGGACATGCAGGCCCAGCAGCCATGGCTCACGGGCCTAGCCGCTCCGCGGCATGTGGGATCTTCCCAGACCGGGGCACGAACCCGTGTCCCCTGCATCGGCAGGCGGACTCTCAACCACCGCGCCACCAGGGAAGCCCAAGGTTAATTATTTTTAAAATAGACTTTAGGGCTTCCCTGGTGGCGCAGTGGTTGAGAGTCTGCCTGCCGATGCAGGGGACATGGGTTCGAGCCCTGGTCTGGGAAGATCCCACATGCCACGGAGCAACTGGGCCCGTGAGCCACAACTGCTGAGCCTGCGTGTCTGGAGCCTGTGCTCCTCAACAAGAGAGGCCACGACAGTGAGAAGCCCGCGCACCGCAATGAGGAGTGGCCCCCACTCGCCGCAACTAGAGAAAGCCCTCGCACAGAAACGAAGACCCAACACAGCCAAAAATATAAATAAATAAATAAATAAATAAATAAAATAGACTCTATTTTTAGAGCAATGTAAAGTTCACTGCAAAATTGAGCAGACGGTACAGAGATTCCCCACCTGCCACATAGCTTTTATTCTCACCCCTCTTTTTCAAAGAGATCAGCAGAGAACAGATGCTGGTAAACAGGGGCTGAATGAGTGAATGAATGAAGGAACTGCCGCCTTGGAGACTCTGGCAGTTCTTTCCTACACACGGCCTCATCCTTTTCTCCCTCTTCCTTCTCATCTCAAATCCCAGGCCTTTACCTCCCTCGAGAGCTGAGAGTTCTGAGTTTCAGGTGGGGGCCCTGGCTGGGTGGTTTGTTTGGATTTCCTTCTGTGTGATTCACTCTGAGCTGCAGACAAAGCCCTGGCTCCTCATTTGTTTAGGAAAATGATCTGGCCTCTCCGGTGAGGTGACAGCAAGGGAAGTTAATTAAAATGTGACTTCTCCGGGACAGGCCCCACCTCCCTCTGGCAGGTGCAGGTGGGCAGAAGTCCAGCTGGCAGAGGAACGACAGACAGACTCAGCGGCTACCACTGGGCGGGGCCTGGCAGTGAAGGAGGCACGGAAGTAGGCGGGTGCCTCAATCTCCACAGTTTTTAGTGAGGGTTGCCTAGGAAGCAACGACAGCCAGAAATACTGAAGCCTTGGGCTGCAAAGGTCATCCCAATGGGAAAGTTGCTCATTCGTTCACTGCGTATTCTGTATCTCCTCTGCACTAAGCTCCGTGCCAGGAGTTCTAAGGTGAACAAAGCAGACACATACTGCCCCCTGCCCTTATGAAATTCCTTATCTTGCTAAAAGGACAAATTGAACAAGTAATGACAACCAAGGCCACCAGAGGGTTTGATAGGGGAGCACAGACTGCCTCTAGCTCTAAAAATGTGTGAGTCTATAGAATGAGAGAAGGTATTTGCAATACACATATCTGACAAAAGGTTGTTATTCATCATATATAAAGAGCTGCTACAAATCAATAAGAAAAACGCAGATGATCCTATAGAAAGACGAGCAAAAGACTTGAATAGGCACTTTATTAAGGGGATGTCCAAGTGGCCAGGACCCATATGTCAAGGTGCTCAACCTCTGAGAAGTACAAAATAAAAAACCCGATGATATTGGTAAAGACATGAACCGGAACACTCAAGCTCTTGGTGGGAATGTAAATTGGTACAACCACTGCAGAAAACGGTTTGGCAGTATCTATGAAAGCTAAACATACGCTTACTGATGACCCAACAATTCCCTCCTGGACACCCAACAGAAATGAGTGCCCAAGTCCATCCAAAGAGATGTCTGAGAATGCTCGTAGCAGCTCAGTTTGTGATAGCCAAGCGCCGGAAACTACCCAAAGGGCCATCCCAGGTGGATAAAAAAAAAAATGGTGACATATTCATTCAATAGAACACTCTATAGCGGTGGTTCTCAACTGGGGGCAATTGTGCCCCCACCCCCCCGAGGAAATTTGCCCGTGTCTGGAGACGTTTTTTGTTGTCACAACTAGGAGGCAGTACTACCCTCCCTCCAGTGGGTGGAAGCCAGGGATGCTGGGAAACATCCCACAATGCGCAAGACAGGCCCCACTGCCAACAACAAAGAGTCATCTGGCCCCAAATGACAATAGGTTAGGAACTGCCCGATGGCACCGGGAACGAGAGAACAGCTTTACACAGCCACCCAGGTGGCTCTCACACAAATGTGAGACAGAAGGAGCTGGACACACGAGGCAGGCACTGCTCTATGCAAATGAAGTTCAAACACAGCATGACTGACGTCTGGTTTCAGAAGTCGGGAGGGTGGGTACCATGGGGGTGGGGACGGTGGCTGCAAGCAGCACAAGGAGTCTTTGGGGGCACTGGTCCTGTTTCCCGACCTGATGTGGGTGCCCCTCACACCCTGCGGTCCTGCCCCCCCACCGCCCTCCCTCAGAGCGCATCCGTCTGCAAGGCGGTCACATGTCACAAGAGTGGTGGGGTCCTGATATTACCGTCGTGCTTGAAATTCCACCCTTGGCAGTTTCATCCTTTAGGTTTGGGCCGTGTGTCTCAGAGTCCCTGCGTTAACATGTGAACGCCCTAGAGGAGCAGTGTATTCACCCATTACCAGCTCAGCTGCCCAACGAGATGGGCCGACTGGCCCCGCCCTGGTGCCACCACCACCGACCACGGCAACACCACAATCATGGCGACCGTGGGCCAGCCTCCACGGGGGCGCTTCACTGCCCCCCAGGGCACCACTAACGCGTAAAGCAGCCCTGGAAACTACACGGGTTTTCGGGTGGGAAAGGGAGGTCCAGACAACTGTAGGGGCTTGTTTGGCCAAAGCCTCCCAGCTAATGAGTGGCCAAGGGTGGATTTGAACCCACATCTGACTCCACGCAGTTTTCACCGCCTCTTGGCACTTAGCAGCAGCTGCCCGGGACTCTCCATTGTTTTGTCCTGTGCGCGGATCTTAGCTCTGCAGACTGGATTTTGCTCACGCAGGACAGGTGCATCTGACTTGTTCACTCGGCGCCCTCCACACCCACAGAGGACATAAGCAGCCTTCTGCCCAGGACAACCCCAGTGACAGGCTGCTGTTTGACGTACAGACTGTGCGTTATGGGAAGAGCCATCATTTCAGGGACCTGGACATGGGACAGCTGAGTCATGCCTGGGTCAGGGCTGGAAAGGAGAGAAGATCCAGATCTTGGATTGGCATTTTGGGGAGAGCCACCCTGAAGAAGATTCCAGTGGGACAGCCAGGCGTGCTGAGGGTTCTCCCAGGGGCTCCCTGGAAGCAGCAAAGAGGATCCAGCCAGAGGTGGGAGGGCCGGCACCGACCCTGGGCTTCCCTCCCCAGCTTGTCCAGAGGGGCCTTCTAGAAGCCTACAGAGAATAGCTGCCTGACAGAGGAAACTACAGGTCTCTGGGCACCTCAGGGGACCAGCTGAGGACTGATAAACAGGTGCTCAGAGGAGCTTCTGACCCTGAACTTCTAGATGCAGGCAAACTGGCTGTGAAACTGATGAGATGTGACTACAAATCTCAGCTTTGATTGGCCACCCGAGTCCCCCAGGCAGCCTGCCCTTCCAGCCCAGAATAGGATGAGCGATGGCTCTCAGCTGGAATGTCCAAAGTTCCTGGGGCAGATGGCACAGTTGTGGGGCCATGTGAAGGCTGAGAGCACCCTCCCTGCCCAGGGATCCCTGGGAACCACCTTCTTCTCTTTACTACAGAAGTAAAGAAAGAAACGAGGAAGAGAGTGAACATTAATTGGGCACCTCCTACGTGCAAGGCTCACGTTATGCCCCATGACCTCATTTAGCAAACACTTTTATTGAACACTTACTGTGTCCTGAGAGCTTTTCATGCTTCACCCCGAACTCTGCCAACCTCACTGGGAGGCTGTTTTCCCATTTGACAGTTGGGAAAACTGAAACTTAAAGAGGTTCACACTTGCCCAAAGGCACCCAGGTAGTAAATGGAAGAGCTGGCGTTAAACCCAGCCCTCTGACCTCATAGCTCTGTGCTCACCTACAGTGGCCCCTCACAACATCTCTATAACGGAGGCCACGTGGTCACCACGAGACAGAGGGGGAAACTGAGTCTCAGAAAGGGATGGGATGGTGGACCCTTTCAGCCCCCAAATGCAAGCCCTCCCTGTATTTCTCGTTTCTTATGGCTGAATTCTAAGACATCTCGTGCACAATCCTCAAGGTCTTTTCAGAGGCATACCTCAGCTTTGCACAAAGGGGAATTGTGAAATATTGGAAGCTGTTCAAATCTGGCCTACTAACTGGAATCCCTTGTTGTGGAGGTGTTAGAATCAAGAGGCCAATGCAGGAGAAAAACCCCAGCTCTGAGTCTGGCCACCCCGCCCTTCTCAGCTGCTTTCAGACTGTGCCTTTTTCTGAGTTTCCTCTGTCACAAAGTGGCTTGGCTAGAATACAGCTCTGGGTGACAGCTGTCCCCATCAGCAGACAGCTTCATTAAACCTCATTAAGATGTCATCCCTCGCTGCCTTATTTCCCGTCTCTCAGCTCTAATTAAAACCATCTCGCTCCCTGTCCCAGGGGGTCCTGGGATTCTCTGGGCTCCTCTGCACGGCAGCTCCCTCCACCATCCAACATCGAGGAACAAGGCTTGGAAACCTGCAGTGGGAACTGGGCCGGGCAGGCAGCCCCTGGCCCAGAAGTCCTCTTGGAGCAGCCCGTCACCAGCATCAGGACCGCTGGGGCTTTCCAGAGGCAAGTACCAGTGGCGTTTCCCACTAAAGTCACCTGAGACCCAGGAAGGAGGACCCCTATCCCCAGAGTCGCGCCAGAGCCCATTTTCCTGGGACAACTTCAAAACAAGTGACCCAACCTTGCAAATCCAATCTAATGATTTCCCACCTCATATACTTTTTTTTTTTTTCTTGCGGTACGTGGGCCTTTCACTGTTGTGGCCTCTCCCATTGCGGAGCACAGGCTCCGGACGCGCAGGCTCAGCGGCCATGGCTCACGGGCCCAGCCGCTCCGCGGCATGTGGGATCCTCCCGGACCGGGGCACGAACCCGTGTCCCCTGCATCGGCAGGCGGACTCTCAACCACTGCGCCACCAGGGAAGCCCCCACCTCATATACTTTTAAAAAGTCTTAACTTGCCCCCATTTCCCACCAAAGAGGTGAAGATGGGTGAAATTAACTGGCTTGGTTTCTTGGACAGTCTGAACTGGATCTCACTCTGGACAAGCGAGCTGGTGGTCATTTCCAAGATGGGTTTTAGATCTGTCTGGGAGCTTGATGCCTGGGCTCTAGACCAATCTTAGGTGTTCACGTATGAGGACTAAGCCCCATAAAGGAAGCACTCCCACCTCCTGGCAGCCACAGAAGAGTGTAGCTCAGTTAACCCTCTCGTCCAGAGTCTAAACTAAACGTATGTTTGCTCGACAGTTGAGAAGCCTCCACTCACTTTCCCACATCCTATTAAAGCGCAGTTCCATGAAATCCCACAGTTATTGCCTGGAAGTTATTAAATAAATATCTGTATACGACTCTGCCCACGCACGCACATGCACACATGTCCCATCTCGCTCATGGAGGGGGAGTTCATTATTATAAAACAACTTAAGACCCTCGAATGAAAAGCACAATATAAATGCAAATTGTGATCATGATTAGCATAGAGGATATTTATTTATTTCCATAATGAGAACGTCAGATAAACAATCATGTGAAATAAGGTGCATTATGCATCAAAGGACTCCGGCGTCGTCTCAGAAGCCGGATTCTTTGAACGATGTGCATTGTGTGAGTGGCAGTTGAACATCGCATAATGATACTGAAAAACCACACACCAGAAGACCACATCCATATATGATCAAAGGCATATAAAATAACGTTAAGTGAAAAAAAAATCAGCAGGATTCAAAAATTTACATACGCTATTGTTACAACCATGTAGAAAAAGTTCATTGAAAAAATACTGGAAGGAAACATAACAACGTAAGTGACTGTGTGAGGATATGTCCTTAGAGGTGCAGCCTTTGGACAGGGGAAGGGGTGGGGGTGGGGGTGATGGGTACTGAGATTTTACTTTTCTAATTAAAAAAGTCAAAAGGCAGAGTTAAAGCCAAAGTTTCTATTTCCTATACTTCTGCCAAGGGTCAAAGTTAAGGTTCTTCTCCTACGTCATCAAGTTTATAATGGGGGCTTGAGCTGGCTGCCGCTGGGTCAGGGGAGGAAAGGGAGGGGAGGGGAGAGCCGCAGGTCCAGCAGGAGGATACGGGAAACTAGCAGGTTAATGTCACGGAGCTGAGACCTCACTCGCCACTTCCTGTGTGACCTTGGGCAAGTCACTTGAATTGTCTGGTTCCCTTTCCTCACCTGTAAAACCTCCCCAGGCCAAGGATTGGAGCCCAGTATCCAGTGGCCTCTGTTACTGCTGTCATTGTCGGTATTACTAGAGCAGCTCACCAGCTCAGGACAAGGGGAGCCCCAGGCAGTGCAGACACCTCTCCAGACACCCACTGCGCCTGCCCGGCACAGCACTAGGCCGGCCCCTGCCTGGTCCCCACGACCCAGGGCTGCCTGTGTTTTGCCACCTGCCTGGCTTTTCCGTCCTCCCCGGGGCAGCCCTGGCTCCCTCGGTGCTGCCAGAACCGTTACTGCAGCTGATGTATGGCCCTTGCCGCGTGAGGCAGTCACGGTGACAGGGCCCCGGCGTTCTCTCCCCTCCCCCTTGACAGCTTGAAACCCGCTCCTTCATTTGCATTTACATGATCTCGCTGCGCAGCTTATGAGATCGAGAGATTTATTTGCTACTTAGCTTGATGTTTGATTACACTCCGAGAAGGCAGCGAGCAGCAAAGTGCGCGGATGCCTCGCTCTGAGCCCGCGGCCTCGGGGGGCCAGTAACTCAACTGCAGGTTTAGGTGAATGAGGGGAAACGCACAGCCTTTCGAAAAAGGCAAACATGAGAGGTTGGAAGGAACAAACACCATGATTTGGATTTTTTTCTTCTTTTAAAAAAGCAGTGAAAAGTGGCTAGGGATCACCTGATTATGAACAGAAGACCCAAGCCACTCTCAAGGGGTAGCTCACTGTCCTGGGAAATGAACTCCCAGAAACTTCCTTCCTGGGTAACAGCAGAAGCCCCTAAAAGAGACGGTACCTCCACTGTTGGGGGGTGAGGAGGAGGGACTCCTTCTTACAAGTATGGCTCTCGAACTGGGACGTCAGGATCCACATGGGCTCTGTCAATTACACCCGCGTGATCTTGAAACAGTCACTCAACCTGTCTGTGCCCCAAGTTCCCGATCTGTAAGATGGGGGAAACAGCACGCCATCTTAGGTCTGTGGCTGAGATGAGTAAACAAGATGATCTCGGCACCAGAGTGGACGCCCAGTAAATGGAGCTGTTACGGGCAAGACTGGCCATTTTCTGAACACACAAGGGATAAAGCTAAACGCCCTGATGGAGAGAAATCACCGGGGTAATGCTTTGCTAAGTGTCACTCGCCTGTTTTGTGGGTTACCCACTGTGTGGGGTTTAATCTCAGCCCCCAGCCCCCAGCCCCAGCTCTGGGAACGCACAGCTGGGGCGTGCTTAAAGAAGGTAGACTCAGTTTCCTAACAGTCTGAGCCGGGCATAATTAGCAGCTTTATTGGCTAATTGCAGATTGGCTCCTGCCTGCCTACAGCCCATCCCATTCCAGCTCCAAACAGAAATCATTTGGCAGCTTACTGGGACTTTACAGTTTGATGCGTAAAAACACAAGTTTGGGGCCAAGTGCCCAGGTTGGAATTCTGGCTTCTCAACTCTGTGTGGCCTTGAACAAGTGGCTGAGCCTCTGAGCACCAGTTTCCTCACCTATAAAATAGGTATAATGGGGGTACCCAGCTCGGAGGGTGGTTGGAGCATTTCGTGACGCAGGGGGAGTTCTCAGCAGAGGGCCTGGAAAGTTCTCAATGAGAAACAGTTATACTAGCCGGTGGATGTCATCAGCCTGTCCACTGGGGGGAATTATCAGCGACTCTGCCTCCATTTGTGTGAACAGAGAACTAACTATAAAATTGATGGTTCCTGGGGCTTCCCTGGTGGCGCAGTGGTTGAGAGTCCGCCTGCCGATGCAGGGGACAGGGGTTTGTGCCCCGGTCCGGGAGGATCGCCCATGCCATGGAGTGGCTGGGCCCGTGAGCCATGGTCGCTGAGCCTGCGTGTCCGGAGCCTGTGCTCCACAATGGGAGAGGCCACAACAGTGAGAGGCCCGCATACCGCAAAAAAAAAAAAAAAAAAAAAAAAGGTTAATAGTTAATTTTTTGTAAATTTTGCCTCAATAAAAAGAAAAATTAACACGTCCACAGGAAAGGTATGCCATGCCTCCCATCCGGGCAATTTAGGAAACTCCTCTCTCTCTCTTCGGGATGGGAGAGGAAAGAAATGCAAATGAAGTGGCTGCCGTCTCGCTGTGGGACAACGTGGTTGGAAGACGTTGCTCAGCTTCAAGCAGATGAGACCGGGTGGAGGTGGACTGGGCGCTGCGGGACCATTTCCCACCCCGATCGTGTTGCTCTGATGGTCCGTACGCTGGTGCAGGCGTGTCTTTTAGAGGCGTCTTAGAGCTGCACGAATATTTGTTTGAAACCCGAGGACCAGTGAAACCGGATGGACTCCGCTTCACATTCTGGCCCTCCTTTGGGTGGTGTGGCCTCACTCTGGGAAGCCCGCTGTTGGGGGAAGGGGGGACGGGGCACCGCACTGCGGGTCCACAGACCTGGATGCTCATGTCTGGCTCCCCTCCTCCCCAGGCCCTGCCTCGCCTGTCCCCGGGACCGTGGAGGAGATCAGAGTGGAGCTCAGAGAACCTCAGGTGGACGCAAAGGAGAGCCTCCCGGAACACAGAGCCCGCATCCTGAGTCAGCCAGACGGCCGCTGGGAGACGCCGTTTATTCATGGGGGTCTCCGTGTCAGACTTCTTTGGAAGAAAGTGTTCTTTGATTTTAAGAAAACGATGACATCACTCAAGTAGGCCGTCTCAGAGGTCCTCTCTGCTTCCACCTGGTGTAGACAGATGGGAACGGAAGCCAGGCTCTGATCCTTCCTCACCTCTCTGAGTCTCAGTTCCTCATCCTTCGTGAAATGGGGATAACCAACCCCACCCCGGGGTGTAATGACAAGATTTAGAAGAGATGACCGAGGTGAGGTGCTGGGCATGCAGCAGGTGCCCACCAGCTGGGAAGGGCTCCTCCTTTGCCCTCCTTCTCCTGTGTGCCAGTAGTTTAGTAAAGGAAGAAACGCCGTTAAGTCCACTTTGATGTGGCACCAACGAGGGAAAGGGGTATGTTTCCAGACCGTGGAGAAGGAAAAGAATAAGAGGTCCCCTCTACCGAGGTAGGGCTGATGGCGTAAGAAATAAATGGCGTATTCATTTGGTCATTTGGTCAGTTCAGCTGCCAAGGCTCAAAGCCAGTGGGCCATAGAGGAATCAGATTTAAGAAAGAGGCTCCCTACCAAAAAGAAAAAAAAAAAAAAAAAAAGGAAAGAAAGAAAAAGAAAGAGAATGATCTATGTACTTTTCAAAACTTAAAACAGAAATCAAAGGAAAATGGAACTGTTTTAAGTTTTGACAGCTGCAGGTTTCATTCTGTTTGGTTACTCTATTTATGTTTTCATTTTCTTTATAGATTCATTGAAAATCGCATCATGTAATAGGGAAGAAAAATGTTCAGTGTTTTTTCACCCCGATAAACCCTTGTTCCTTCCCGAGAACAGATGAAAACGCCAGCTCTAGTGACTTTTGTTTTGATGTATATTTCATAATATCTCATTGATTGTAAGTTTTATTTCCATGTCAATAAAAAACTGGTATTGTAATAAGTGAGAAGGAGTTTAACACAAAGTGGCAGCTGACCCGTTAGCACAGCAGATCGCAGGAGGGGAGGAAGGGGCCCTAAAGTGAAGCCGGTTGATAAGGACGCCTATGGGTTCCAGCACAAAGCTGGGCAGCTGGAGAACGGGGTCCTACCTCTCCCCTGCCTCTGCAGCCTCGGGGCTGTCTCCTGGTGGGTTCTGGGTTGCCTTTTTTTTTTTTTTTTTGCGGTACGCGGGCCTCTCACTGTTGTGGCCTCTCCCGTTGCGGAGCACAGGCTCCGGACGCGCAGGCTCAGTGGCCATGGCTCACGGCATGTGGGATCCTCCCGGACCGGGGCACGAACCCGTGTCCCCTGCATCGGCAGGCGGACTCTCAACCACTGCGCCACCAGGGAAGCCCTGGGTTGCCGTTTTATAGGACAGTGAGGCCGGGCCTTAAGCAATGCTTCTTTTATATGGCAGGTGTGGCGGCAGCCACGTACGGGGCAAAGTACGCTGTGCTTGGTACTTGGAGCTTTCAGAGATGGATGATAATCTAGCTGCGGAGGGAGGAAAAAGACATGACCATGGGAGGCATTAACCACGAGCTTTGTTGGTGGCCCTTGGACAGGAGTGTAAGAGGAAAGAGGGCTTGTGACACTGTCCGGGGGCTTATGGGCGACGGGGCCACCATCCAGAAGGGGAGGAGGGCAGGGGAACTCTGGGGGAGAGGGGTCCAGAGAGGGGCTCAGGCATCCAGGTGATGTTGCTCAGAGCAGGCCAGAGGGTCTCTGCGTCTGAGATCTCAAAGGTCAGCAGTGGCTTGGGGGTCTTGTGACCACGGGGCTGTACCTTATCAATGGCCAGATGCCAGTGTAATATTAAGGGGTATGCAAAATGGGCTAAAAATCTGCTTGTTTGGGCTGAACTCTCCGGGAAGTTGAGCTACGAGGGCAAAAAGTGGAAAAGGCCAGCCTGGTCTGCTCTGAGCCCACAGGAAGGTAGGAGTTTCTGGACTCAGTGGGAGCAGCAGAACTGGCGGTTTCCTGCCTTGTGACTATGACAGGGGGGCAGCAACCAGGAGGGTTGGGAGATGGGAGGCTCAAGGGGAGGACCAATCCAGGAGGGCAGCCTGGAGGAGGCTCCCTCTCCTCTTCTCTGGCCTCGGTGTTCCCGTCTGTGAAATGAGGGAGCAGAGCTAGTTGATCTCTGGGCCCCTCTGGCTCTGCCATTCTTCTTCTGGAGCATGTCTGGATCCATGTCAGTTGGACCCATGTCATCCGAGTCTTTGGTTCAAGGACGCAGAGCAGCACAGTGGGAAAGCTTTAGGGTCATGGTCGGCCTGGTCTGGGTGTCAGTGTCAACCCTCCCATTTGTCAGCTCATCCGTCAACACCACCCAATTCACAGGCCTGGTGAGAGGAGAGACCATTCAGTGTCCCACGCATAATAGGCCTCACGAAATATCTGCGGTAGGACTGGGTGGCAATTATTATCAGAGAGAGTTGATGCTACCTGTGCCACCTCCATCAGCAGCATTTGAGCCTGGTGACCCGCCCACCTGCACTCAGCCAGAATGACCAAAGCAAAGCCAACTGTGCTGCCCTGGAATGGAACTCCATCCATGGCTTCTCTGGTACAACCCGCCAGCCACTTTGAGGCCCCTCTCCGGATTTGTAGGAGATCCTCTAGATGCTGAGCTGCACCGTGTACAATGGATGGAAAGGATTTGGAGAATGGGATGATGAAGACCTTGGATCAGCCAAACCAAGCCCTGTCCTCCAAGGCCCTCCCGTACACCCACCCACCCTTGTCTACATACAACTGAAAATGGGAAATACCAAGGCTCCGTGGTTGGAAGGGGGGAATGAACCATGGGAGAGAAGGTCTGAGCTCCCCCAGAGACATTCAGTGCAAAAGACAGCTGAGCAATATTAACTGCTCAGGACGAGGGGCTGTGCTATGAATGATTTAATGGGCGGCTTCTCAGGTGGAATAGGGCTGCATAACTCAGGTAAAGATTTTAAATACATGGCGTAATTGCTACATGCGAAGTCTGTTTGTACTTAGCTTTTAGTCTTGGAAATTCACAAGCTCTGTGCTGCTCCTCCAATTCATCATTAAAGAATTAAGAGTGAGAGGGCCTCCCTGGTGGCGCAGTGGTTGAGAGTCCGCCTGCCGATGCAGGGGATACGGGTTCGTGCCCCGATCCGGGAGGATCCCATATGCCGCGGAGCGGCTGGGCCCGTGAGCCATGGCCGCTGAGCCTGCGCGTCCGGAGCCTGTGCTCCGCAACGGGAGAGGCCACAACAGTGAGAGGCCCGCGTACCGCAAAAAAAAAAAAAAAAAAAAAAAAAAAGAATTAAGAGTGAGAACACCCACTATTGTAAAAGACTCCTGCGATGATGGTCTTGATCCAACTTATAAAATAGACACATTTGGTGCAACTGAATAATTTTCCTCTTCTCTGCACAAAATCAGGAATGCTAGTCATACTCAACGGCTGCAGTGAACGCTTACAAACTGGTATAGACTAGCCCATAATTACCAAAATGGAAAAAGAACAGCATTTTGTAATGAATGACAAGCTGCTGACCGGAAATCTAATTTGGTCTAATTAAGCAGCCTTTTGTGAGGATTTGTCTTTAGATGGAAAGACGGAGCCAAGGAGATCTAAATGCAAATGAACTCCATCATTTTGGTTTTAAAGGGCTAGGCTGAGATGAACGTCTTCACGCCCAGCCCTCTTCTTCATTAGATTATCAGTCCTCTCGTTGTCACCTCGACCTCTTGCCAGGCCCCACCTGCCTTGGAGGAGCCTCACATTTCTTGTCCCTTGCCTCTCACATCTTTTCAAATAGACGCCTCGCATCGACAGAGCTGTCAGGGAGTTCTTGCTCATTCAGGAGCAAATTTTATTTTGCCCAAAGTAATAAAAGTCAATGGGGGGGCTACCCTGGTGACGCAGTGGTTGAGAGTCCACCTGCCGATGCAGGGGACGCGGGTTCGTGCCCCAGTCTGGGAAGATCCCACATGCCGCAGAGCGGCTGGGCCCGTGAGACATGGCCGCTGAGCCTGCGCGTCCGGAGCCCGTGCTCCGCAACGAGAGAGGCCACAACAGTGAGAGGCCTGCGTACCGCAAAAAAAAAAAAAAAAAAAAAAGCCAATGGGGTTTTGCTTATTAGAGGAATCCACTGCTGTTCTCGGAGGGTGCACCTTCTGAAGTCTGGAGGGTTGAACACACACCCAATGCCATCGGCACTGACAGAGCAACTGGGGGAAAACTGACCCTGCACCGCAACCTGTGAGGTAGACCAGATATCCGCCTGAGTTTCCCTGGCTGCTGTCTCTTTGAAGGTTTGAGGCTGGAGTGCCCACCTCTTCAGCCAATCACAGGCTCAATCATCTAACCGGGTGGGTTCTCTTTGGCCCACAGAGGATTGCAACACACATCTTGCCTCACACAGAGATCCTGGCACAAGCCTCTCAGTCTCATACAGAGACTTCAGGGATAAGCAGAGGCCAAATGCTTGGGTGGCGTTCATGGGTTCACAAGAACCCACAGAACTCAGAAAAGCCACTATACTCATGGCTGTGGTTTATTACAGCAGAAGGATCTAGACTAAAATCAGTAAAGGGAAGAGGTGCATGAGGCAGGGTCCAGGAGAGACCAGCTGTCCTCTCCCAGTGGAGAGTGTTTACTTCTGATGTCAGTGACGTGTGACAATATGCACAGGATATTGCCAACCAGGGAAACTCACCCGAGCCTGGTGTCCCTGGTTTTACTGGGAGTTGGTCCCATAGATGTGGCTGATCCCTCATGTGGTTGACCTTAGTCTCCAGCCCCTCCAGAGGCTGAGCTGATACTATGTGGCCCAACCCACACCTGCTCCCCCGCACGCCCGCCATCAACCGCATTGTTAGTATGGACCAACTGGCATGGCCCAGACCCCCAGGGAAACTAGACACTCTAATCAGGCAGGACATTCCCAAGGCTTAGAGGTCAGAGGTTTACCTCCCAGAGGCCAAGGCCAGTCCTTTCTCAGAATGTGCAGCGTGTGGACAACCCAGACCTGCTGGGTTAACCCTTTACTGTACATTGGCTGATACCCATCTTCCCAGCTGCCCCAGTGGAAGCAGCAAAGCTGTGAGACTGGTTAGGTTGGGTAGATGAGAAGGGAGGAAACAAATCCCCTTTCCTTACACTAACTCTACAGCCTCCCCGCTTAGCTCTCTTTGTTTTCAAAGAAATTGCAAATTTGGGGGCTTTTTCATATTCCCAGCGGGAACAACTGGATGCGTGAGGGAGCAGGTGGCTGCGGCAGCTCCCCCCCGCCGCCCCCACCCCCGGCTCAGCCATCACAGCGACCCCTCCTTTACGCCCACTGGCTCTGACCCAGCGTGCCCGCTCCCAGGCTGCCCGTCTGAGTCTGCAGCCTGGTGAGTTCAGCCGTCCTCTCCTCACCCCACCCCATGCCTGCCTTGGCCTTCAGAATGCCCAAGAGAGGGAGCCAGGAGGAGGGTCCTGAAATGACTGAGGAGCAGAAGGATGCACAGAGCATCCTGCAGCTAGAAATAGCAAAGGGGGAGCAGGAACGCCTTCGGGTCCTGAGTATCATGATGGGCTGAATATTTATGCTCTCTCCCACAAATCCGTTAAGTTGAAACCTAGTCCCCAGTGTGATGGTGTTAGGAGGTGGGGCCTTTGGAAGGTGATGAGGTCATGAGGGTGGAGCCCTCACGAATGGGATTAGTTCCCTTATAAGAAGAAGCCAGAGAGTTGGCTGTCTGTAAACCAAGAACCCAACCCTGCAGGGCCCCAGAACTGCGAGAAATAAATGTTGTTTAAGCCTCCCAGTCTGCGACAATTTGTTATAGCAGCCCGAGCTGATAGGACAAGTACAAACAGCTACTATGTGTTGAGCAATTCCTATGTGCCTGCTGTCTTAGTCAGGGCTCGGTGTTTGATGCCCACTGACCCCTTGACTCTTCCTGACCTGACCTTTTATTTAAACTGCACCCAGCCTCTCCTCATCCCCTTGCTTGCTTTGTGCTTCTCCAAAGCACTTATCACCAACTCTGTGTTTTTCTGATGAATTTTGATCATCATCTTTCTCTCCTCCCTCACATGTGAGCTTCATGGGGCAGGGATCGTTTTCTTGTTATTGTTGTTCACTGCTCTGTCTCCAGTGCCTAGAATAATTCTTGGCACATAGTAGGTATTCAATAAATCTTTGTTGAATGGTGAATGAATGAATGAATTCTCATTGTAACCTATGAAGCAGGGCTCCTCTTATCCCAGTTTTACAGATTAATGCTCAGCAAGGCTACCTGCATGTCCAGGGTTACCCAGCTAATTGCCAGAGGCAGGACTGGGAGACCAGGGGTACCTGACTCTGGGCCCCCCTGGCTGGTGCCTATATGATCTCCTACAGCCTTTTTACTATCCTGGAGCACAGAGAAAACCACCAGCTTGATAGGAGGCACCGAGGTAAACGGAAGAGCCTGTTCACGGCTCCAGCTGCCCGAGGCCTGGGGAAGTCAGTGTCGCAGCACAGACAGGTCAGGAAGGCCTCTCTCTTGCGCTGAACATCTCCTCTGTATTAGTTTCCTGTGGCTGCCACAACAAACAGCCACAAACTTGGTGACTTAAAAACAGCAAAAGTTTGCTTTAGCTCAGTCCTGGAAGCCAGAAGTCCAAAGTCAAGATGTCAGCAGGGTTGGTTCCTTCTGGAGGCTCTCAGGGAGGGTGTGTTCCATGCCTCTCTCCCAGCTTCAGGGGGCTGTTGGCAATCCTTGCATTCCTTGGCTTGTGGATGTATCACTCTAATCTCTGCATCCATTTTCACCTGGCCTCTTACCCCTACGTCTGTGTCTCAAATCTCTCTCTTCTTTTTCCAATAAGGACACCAGTTACTGGATTTGGGGTTCACCCTAAATCCACCAGGGTATCATCTTGAGATCCTTAACTTGATCACATCTACAAAAACCCTATTTCCAAATAAGGTCACATTCACCCGCACCGGGAGTTAGGACTTGGACATATCGTTTGGGGATATATCCTGTTAACGACATGACACAGCAATGCCATCCAGCCATCCACGCTGACTAGCACAGTGGGGACACTATCATTGCCCAGCCTTGAGCAAACTGCATGTCATGGGAATCACCTCGGTGTCAAGATGAGCCAGACCCAATGCAAATCAAAACTATTGATACAATGAGGTACCACCTCATACCGGTCAGAATGGCCATCATTAAAAAGTCTACAAATAACAAATGCTGGAGAGGGTGTGGAGAAAAGGGAACCTTCCTACACTGTGGGTGGGAATGTAAGTTGGTGCAGCCCCTATAGAGAACAGTATGGAGGTTCCTCAGAAAACTAAAAATAAAATTACCATATGACCCAGCAATCCCACTCCTGGGCATATATCCAGACAAAACTATAATTTGAAAAGATACATGCACCCCAGTGTTCATAGCAGTACTATTCACAATAGCCAAGACATGGAAACAACCTAAATGTTCATCAACAGATGAATGGATAAAGAAGATGTGGTACGTATATACAATGGAATACTACTCAGCCATAAAAAAGAATGAAATAATGCCATTTGCAGCAACATGAATGGACCTAGAGATTATCATACTAAGTGAAGTAAGTCAGAAAGAGAAAGACAAATGCCATATGACATCAGTTATATGTGGAATCTAAAATATGACACAAATGAACCTATCTACTAAACAGGAACAGACTCACAGACATAGAGAACAGACTTGTGGTTGCCAAGAGAGAGGGGTTGGGGGGGTTTGGGGAGGGATGGAGTGGGAGGTTGGGGTCAGCAGATGTAAGCTTTTTATATATAGAATGGATAAACAACAAGGTCTTACTGTAGAGCACAAGGAACTATATTTAATATCTTATGATAAACCATAATGGAAAAGATTATTTTAAAAATATATATATATGAATCACTCTGCTGTACAGCAGAAATTAACACAACATTGTAAATCAACTATACTTCAATCAAAAAAATAAAAAATGATGAGCCAGACCCCATCTCATGGGACTGACCTCATGTATGAGTCCCTGACTACAGCTCATGAGGAGACGGGAGATCAGAGATCAGCGCTTGACCAGATAGATAAGCCAAGTTCTGGGGGCCCAGAGCTGAAAGAAGCTCACCACCCTCTCCCCCAGGGGAGGTCGTTTGGGGAAGATTTCTCAGATCACTTGGTCTGTGACGTAGCAAGTGAGGGGTGAGTTGGATTTTTCTGGCAGTGACACATGAGTGGCATTCCTGGTGACCCCTGGGACCAAGCAGAGGAAAAGACACATGCAGAATCCCTGGGCACAGAGGAGATTGGCAGGAGTGTCACAAGGGAAGTATAACAGCCATGGGGATTCCCAGGAGGGAGCAGGCTCCTCTGACCGCCAGGCTCGGGGCAGACCTCCCGGAAAAGGCAGCGTTGGAGAAGGACTTGGAACGTTGGACAGAGAGATACGGGGCAGCTTTTCACAACGTGCGCCAAGACGGCACAAAAGCACGAACAGAAACAAGAGCACATATAAGCGATCTACGATATTTGCCTTTGTCTGACTTAGTTCACTCAGTAATCACTTATATGTGGAATCTAAAAAAAATGGTACAAATGAACTTATTTACAAAACAGAAACAGAGTCACAGATGTAGAAAACAAACTTATGGTTACCGGGGGGGGGGGGGGGGAGGAGGAGGGATAAATTGGGAGATTGGGATTGACATGTACACACTACTATGTATAAAATAGATAACTGATAAGGACCTGCTGTATAGCACAGGGAACTCTACTCAGTACTCTGTAATGACCTATACGGGAAAAGAATCTAAAAAAGAGTGGATATATGTATATGTATAACTGATTCACATTGCTGTACACCTGAAACTAACACAACATTGGAAATCAACTATACTCCAATAAAAATTAATTGAAAAAAAAAGAAACAAGGTCAGCAGAAAAGGGCCCAGCCACCCAGGGGAGAGATGAGTATGGGGTCCAGGCTGTCTTCTTTAGGGAGTAATGGATGGTTGTGAGTCAAGGGTGGTGGGATGATGAGTACCGCAGTTTAGGGAAGTCCGACAGTTGGTGAGTACAGCAGAGACCGCGAGGGAGGGCAGCTGGTGGGGGTCCCCAGGAGTCTGGCTCTGCACTCCGGGGGGAAGTGACAAGATCTGAACCAAGAGGGCAGCTGTCAGGACCCTCCTGACTCAGTGCCAAGGTGAGACATTTGAGCTCTTCCCTCTCAAGTATCTCCAAAGATGAGTCAATGTAGAGAAAGCTGCCAGCCGAATCGCACATGGCTTCTGTATTTTTCCTGCCCCTAAACTATCCTTTCTCCTCGCCCAACTCCCCTGAATTTCCCCCGTGACCCGGAAGTACTGAGGAAATTCAAAGAGGATTATCTGCTCAGCGCCAACGCGGGCCTCCTCCACCCCCGCCAGCATCCCCTCAGCAGGGAGACTGAAGCCAGCCTGGGGTCCCGTGATGTTCCCACTGTAGACCAACCTTAGAACAAAAATTAACTATACGCCCTGGCCTAGAATTTTCTATTCCCCACGACACATGACGGCCAGGCTGGGCTCTCCCAGCTACCTGGAGAATCTGACTTTCCTTTTCAGAATATCAGAAAAATCTGATTTTTTTTTTTTTTTTTTTGTGGCCATGCCACGAGGCTTTCTAGTGATCTTAGTTCCCTGACCAGGGATTGAACCTCGGCCCCCTGCAGTGGAAGCATGGAGTCCTAGCCACTGGACCACCAGGGAATTCCCAGAAAACTCTGATTTTTAAAGGCCAGGGAACAAACTGCAAAGGAGAATCCCAATATTTTCTTGAAAGCTCAAAATGCAATTCCTTCCCCTGCCGAAGACCTCAAGCTCACTTCAGGCTGCCAGCCAGTAACAAAAGTCTTCTTGTACTGAATCATCCCCTTTCCAACCATAAAATAGTTAAAAGTTTCTGTCTAAAATGATGTGCTTTCTTAATGTAAAACCATCTCAGAGGGATGGAGCATCTTTACCATTCTACACCCCAGAATTCCCCTTAGAAATCAAATATAATCCTCTTTAAGAAGCTTTAAATAATTTTGAGCTTTCTTATTGACTTATTAAAATGCAGCTTAAAACATGTCTTCAATGCAATCCTTTTACAAGGGTCAGGGATATAAAATTTGAAGAAATATGATTAGCAGATCGGTTGGAAAGACTTAAGAAGTCAGACGTAATTTTGACTATTTCAGAGAAAACTTCCCTGGGCATTTCGAATACCCCTACCAACCTGCCCTGCGATGGGGATGCATTTTGTCTGCTTCCATCCTTTATCCCTGCACGCCCATGCTTCACTAACTTGGTGATTCCCTACAGGTTCTCTGCACAGAAAACTGCTGCCGCAACCCTACTCGTGTTTCCCCTGCTACGCATCCCTGGCAGTCTCCTCTGTGACCTTCCCTCTGGTCCTAATGGCTGAACTTTCTCAGAAACCCCTTTGTTAAGAGCTTCGAAGGGCTTAGAACATTCCAAGGGTGGTCTTTGATCCCTGGCATCCTTGAGTGACAGGAACCAGCAGTGTCCTCATGCACTGTGAGCCACCACGCTTATCCCAGGTCACTGGAGTCATGCTCCATCCTGGGATGAATGGAGTCAGAGACACAGTTCAGTAATTTTCATGTCTAAGTGAATGGAAGAATGGGTGAATGAATGAATGAACGAATGCACAAGGCCTTCCTAAGTGTATGACTGTCCAACAGAAAGCCACACAGAACAGGGACCAGGGAAAGCACAGTCGTCCAGGGGAAAGCTTCCACTGGACCACACGTACCCCCTACTTAAATAAAAGATACTGATCTTAAAATGAACGTTAAACTTTGTTTTGAAGCAAGCAAGATGTTTATAAATGCAGATCCTTACAAGAGACAAATCCCAATTCTATAACAGAGTTTTTGACACATGCAGGGCACCCCGGCCATGTCTCCAGAGCAGGAGATAGAGATAGAGAAGGAGTGGATGTGATCAATATAGGATGTCCAGATCCAGAGATCTGAGAGGGTCAGTGCCCGCTCCCGTCACGACGAGGACCCGTGCACCAGCGCAAGGGAAGGCTCCTGGGACACGTCCATGGATTGTTTGGTTTTCACACATCTGGTTTAGCCTGGAGTAGCCCTCTCTGGAGACAGGAAGTTATCCCCATGGGCGTACAGTTTGGTGATTCAAAGGGCAGGTTTGGGAGCCATGATTAGCTACCTGGGCTGAAACCCAAGCTCTGTTACCAGCGGAACGACCTTGAACAAGTGACTTCACCCCCGTCTGCCGCAGTCTCCCCACTTGTAAAACGAAGATGCCAAATAGTAACTGCCTCCAGCGTTGTTATGAGAATCAGAGAAGATGATGCCCATCAAGCATGAACCCCCCAAAAATGGCTGGCTTTGTGGGTCCAAACTGGAAAAACACTGGCATTTTTACGTGGTTCCATCCAATACTTTGTCCAGTGCCTGTGATTCCCAAACACTCAGTAAAAGGGGCCGTTTTTGTCACATACCTAACAGGTCTAAGGACGCCCAGGGCTGGTCACATTGGTGCCCAGGGCACCAAATATAATTTTTGAATTTTAAAAAATGGGCTCATGAAGCCAAAAGTGCCCAGAGCCCACGACCATTAGACCACCTACGACCCTGCTTGTATGTCCACGGTCATTCACCAAATGCTCAAAGCATTTGAGTTGCTTGGGAAATGGCCCAAATTTCTTTCTGAAGAAGGAATAAGCAGCCAGATGTCAGGGTTTTGCTGTCCGGGAGGCAGCACACGTCATGCAGAGAGAACACGGAGGTGGAAGAAACTGGACTCCACCCCCTCCCGTCACCGCAGCCGCCACCCAGGTGCCAAGGGAGGGTCGGCCTTTGGGCTCTGCAATCATTTTGACCTGGGTTCTAATCCCACCTCCATTGCTAACCAGCTTGGGGCCAGGAAAACGGGGCACCTCACTGAACCTCAGCTCCCTCATCTGTAAAATGGGGATAACAAGAGACCTTACTTCCTAGGGCTGCTGTAATGACTGGGTAAGATACTGACTGCAAAGCCTCAGAATTAGGCTTAGCACTTAGCAAGTGTTCACCAAAGGATAGCGGTTATCCCCGTGATCACTGCACACTGAGTTGTCTTTGAAATGCCCGCTTTTAAAAAAATGATGGCTGGGACTTGGCGGCCCAGTGGTGAAGACTCTGCGCTTCCAGTGCTTCCAGTGCAGGGGGCACAAGTTCAATCCCTGGTTGGGAAACTAAGATCCCACATGCTGCACAGCGCGGCCAAAAAACAAAACAAAACAAAAAGATGGGGCTACTGGTGGAATTTGAATAAGGCCTGTGGATGGAACCAGCCTCAATTTCCCAGTGGTGATATTTCATTAGTTATTTAAGATGTCACCATTGGGGAAGCTGGGTGAAGGGCACTAGGGACATCTCTCTACTGTGTTTGCAACTTCATATGAGTCTATAATTGTTTCAAAACCAAAAGTTTAAAAAAAAGGATGGAGCCAATGAAGTACCCTCATAAAAGAGAATGTCGACGCCAGCCATGGTGAACGGACTTTGCAAATAACTCTCATTTTCTGGAAAACACGGATATGCCTATAGGCCCTCTTACGTCCTCCCCCTGCCCCCGTTCAGCCACCATGGTATTTTCCTTCATTATGCCAGCGCCTCAGAAGTAAACCTCTCTAATTTTCTACACCACAGCTATTTATTTAAATGCTAACTCGCATTATGAAGTGATAATCCACACGCGCAGGAGATAATTTATGAAGCATTTAAATTAAGAAGAGCAGCTAATTGGGAGCATGTGTCTTATAAGCCTTGCTAACACCAGAAAACTACAAATTAGGGGAGAAATGGAAGATATTTTTATCTTGTTTTTGTCTTCTTTTGGGAGGCGCTTGGAGGAAAAATACCTCCGTGATTGCACATGCTGGTCCCCCAGCCCCACTTGTGGCTGGTGTCCCTGCCCTAGTGCACACTCAGGCTGCTTACAGAGACCTCCTTCTACCGAGGCAAGTGGCGGATTTTCCCCACCGCCCTTTTTCTAACAAGGGAGCGTTTTTTTTTTCCTTCGAAAGCTTCTCAGCTCCATTACAGGGATGCAAGTGGCGCGGACTGGTACTTATCAGGCATTATACCTGATTGGAGAAAGAGAGGAAATTTGGGGAAGGGGAAAATTAAAATAAAACAGAATGCTTTTCATAATTATTTCAGTTCTTCCATTTTGAAAAGGGCTGCCTGGGTTTGTGCACATTGGCTGAGAGTTCAACTGGAACAGAGGGGCACTGTGTGTGCAGGTATCTCCCTTCACTTAAGTCTTTCCAAAGATTTTAGTGAGCACCTGCTATGTGAAAGGCACTGTGGGTAGAGCAATGAGCAAGAGAGACATCATAGTCCCTGGTCGCGTGATGTTTACATTCTAACCAGAAAGGCAGGTATGTCAGGATGAAGCGTTTGATTACCCCCGTGGTGAGGGTTTAAAAAGTGTGGTGTTGGGCCTCCCTGGTGGCGCAGTGGTTGAGAGTCCGCCTGCCGATGCAGGGGATACGGGTTCGTGCCCCGGTCTGGGAGGATCCCACATGCCGCGGAGCGGCTGGGCCCGTGAGCCATAGCCGCTGAGCCTGCGCGTCCGGAGCCTGTGCTCCGCAACGGGAGAGGCCACAACAGTGAGAGGCCCGCGTACCGCAAAAAAAAAAAAAAAAAAGTGTGGTGTTGGGGGGTGGTGCCCTGGTCTGGGGTGGTCAGGGAAGGCTTCCTGAGGGGAAGACATTTGAGTTGGGACCTGAAGGGCGAGGAATAGCCGGGCGAGAATGAGCTGAGCAAGGGCAGGGGTGGCGGGGAAGGGGACATGGAGTCCCAGTGTTCCTAGTGTTCCCAGTCCCAGGGAGGTGTGACCTGGAATATGTAGAGATGATCATACTAAATGGAGTAAGTCAGCCAGAGAAAGACAAACACCATATGATATCACTTACATGGGGAATCTTTAAAATGATACAAATGAACTTATTTACAAAACAGCTATAGTCTCGCAGACATAGAAAACAAACTTATGGTTACCAAAGGGGAAAGTGGTGGGGAGGGATAAATTGGGAATTTGGGCTTAGCAGATACACACGACTATATATAAACTAGATCATCAAGGACCTATGTATAGCATAGGGAACTCTATTCAATATCTTATAATAACCTATAATGGAAAAGAATCTGAAAAAGAATATGTATATGTATGTATGTATAACTGAATCACTTTGCTGTACACCTGAAACACTGTAAAGCAACTGTAAATCAACTATACTTCAATTAAAAAATGCTAACAGTTGGGTCCCACCCCTAGGTATTCTGCAATCAAGAACCCTTTGTAAACTAAGTTACAACCCCTTTACTTGTGGGTTTTGCAAATTCAAACGGCGTTCACATCAGATATCCACAGATCGAGTCAGATGGGAATGTTCTTTTTTTTTTTTTAACGTAAAAGTCGGTTCTATGGATTTTTTTTAAATTGAAGTATAGTTGATTTACAATGTTGTGTTAATTAGTGCTGTACAGCAAAGTGATTCAGTTATACATATATATACATTCTTTTTTATATATATTCTTTTCCATTATGGTTTATCATAGGATATTGAATATAGTTCTCTGCGCTGTACAGTAGGACCTTGTTGTTTATCCATTCTATACATAATAGATAGCTTACATCTGCTGACCCCCACCTCTCCCTCCCTCCCTCCCTCAACCTCCTCTCCCTTGGCAACCGCCCATCTGTCCTCTGTGTCCGTGATTCTGTTTCTGTTTCATAGATAGGTTCATTTGTCAGACGGGAATGTTCTGAAGTTTCTGGTGAGGGCCCTTCCTCCTGCCCAGTCCATCTGATGCCTCATTTTGAACGGACGTTTTTTATCTTTGGTTTTGTCGCCTCGTGCCCTCACCCAGTTCACCCTGTTTCTAAAAACTAACAGCTCCCATGAAGCGCTGGGAATAGTGGTAGAGAAGTTGCCTGTTCTGCCCTGGGACCCAGGGGCAGGGTTTGACAAAATTGGGGGATTTTTTAGAAAACATTATGGGTAGTCTATAAAGTAATTCTTGCTTGTTGTAGGAATTAAACAACCAGATGTGTATAAAGACAAAGTAAATAATCCCTTTTTTCCTATTCTACCCACTCAAGACTCCAGGGTTAACAGCTGGGTGTGTCCTTCTAAGCCTTTCTCACTTAAACATATGCACACATATCAACATTTATACAAATAGAGGGATTTTGCCCTACATCAGTGGGATCCTCTCTCCCTCCAGCGCAGTATCTAGGTCTAACCGGTGCTTTTTCACGGCTGTATAATATTTCACACGGTGGCTATGCCATTCCCCCTCACATCACCCCCGTGACTAGTCAGGGTGTTTCTGGTTTTGGTTTTTGCTGTTGCAAATAAAGCTGTAGCAAACATCCTTGTACATATATCCATGCCTAATAAATTTCTGTAAAAGAGATTCCCCAAAGTTGGAGAACTAAGCAATTTGATTTTTTAAAATATCTTTCTTGGAGTATAATTGCTTTACAATGTTGTGTTCATTTCTGTTGTACAACAAAGTGAATCAGCTATAACTATACATATATCCCCATATCCCCTCCCTCCCATCCTCCTATCCCGCCCCTCTAGGTCGTCACAAAGCATTGAGCTGATCTCCCTGTGCTATGCAGCAGCTTCCCACTAGCCATCCATTTTACATTTGGTAGTGTATATATGTCAATGCTACTCTCTCACTTTGTCCCAGCATCCCCTTAGCAATATGATATTTAATAGACCCCTTGAGACAACTTTCCACAAAAGCCCAGCTTCCACCCTAATTCAAGGGAATTATCTGACCAGCATTTTCACATCAGTTAAATAGTCACTGTTCTTTCTCTTGAGCTGTGATGTTCACTATTGCAGCCACTAGCCCACGTGTGGCCATGAAGCACTTGAAATGTGGCAGACCCAAACCAAGATGTGCAGTAAGCGTAAAACACAGACTAGATTTCAAAGACATAGTGCCAAAAAAAAAGGAATGTAAAATAGCTCGTCAATAATTTTTATATTGATTACATACTGAAGAGATGCTACTTGGAATATGTGGGGTTAAATTACACAGTACTAAAATTAATTTCACTTGTTTCTTTTTACTTATTCAATGCAGGCACTAGAACGTTTTAAACAGCATAGGTGGCTCGTGTAATTTTTCTATGGGTTAGCGCTGCTTCAGACCCTACCCTCTGCAGCCACATGGCATTCTGAAAATGGTCTTTGTAGACAGGAGCATCTCAGCTGAAACCCCAGCTCTGCCTCTTCCTGTGTACTTAGTCCATGTAAGCAATTTAACCTTTCCAAGCCTCAGTTTCCTCATCTGTAAAATGGGGGACGTCAAGGGGGCTCATGGGAAAATATCTGCAGAGGCTGAGGCTGGGGTCTGGCCCGGGGCACACATTCAATTAGCGGCAGCCTGATCAATGTGCTATCTGATGATTGGAAAAGTAGCACATTTCCTTTAAACGTGAAATTTTTAAAGGTTGGTGAAGGTTTAAGTACCATTTCCTGACAAACACCTGAAAGTTTTTCTTGTTAGTAAAGAAGAAAGTCGTCTTCCATATGGAGACATTCCCTGTAAGCAGGCTGTTACTTGGAATTAGGTCAACCTACCTCTTTCCATGATTCCCATCCCACCCCTCTGCCTGCTCCACCTCCCTCCCCGCCCCTCCAAGATTAGGAAGTCTCACCATTAGGGATTCCTAGCTCAGGGCCCCCTTGGAGTAGCATTTACTCATGCCTGTGCATCCGAGGCTGAGTTCATGGCCCTTCGAGGCCAAACCAGGTGAGTTTTTGCCTCTTCCCGTTGGCAGCCCCATTGGCAGATGGCAGGGACCCACATCCATCCTCAGGCCAGATTTCAAGTTTCCCTCCAGAGATCACACAT
This sequence comes from Hyperoodon ampullatus, assembly GCF_949752795.1. Classification (NCBI taxonomy): domain Eukaryota; kingdom Metazoa; phylum Chordata; class Mammalia; order Artiodactyla; family Ziphiidae; genus Hyperoodon; species Hyperoodon ampullatus. The sequence goes on from NC_136919.1 coordinate 4,366,154, forward strand.
TTCCCCCCGGGCCTGTGGGACGAGACTCTTCCGGAAAGCCCGGGCTGGGTGTGCTGAGTAGAAGAAGGCATCACTTCAGTTTGTCTGCCACCAGCTACAGCAAACCCTCCCTCCCTCCCTCCCTCTTTGTGTCATTAGGCTGGTGCCCCCTTTGCTCCTGTGTCACTAGGGTTCTTCTATTGAGGTGAGGCCCGCTCTTCTCCTGTGAGTAACCTCTGGCGTGTGGCAGGTGCCTGGGAAAGCCCGCCTACTTTGAGTTATCCAGGTGGGTGGCCCCAGGGGACACTGAGCCTCCAACCTCATCCAGCAACCCATTCCAGCTTCCGGCCATGAAGATGGGCCTTGGGTCTTTGTTGCAGCACCAGAAACAACGCCTGGCACCTAATGGGTTCTCAGAAACTCACAGTGTGTTCCGTACTTTTGAGCACCTGTCCTGTGTCTACCGGTCTGGCAGAGGGCTGGCTAGTAGGTTGAGGGAAGGGTGGTGAAGTAGAGAAATACAAAAGAAGCGTATAAGGAACCTATGCACGGAAAAGGCAGCTGCGTGGGGGAGGGGATGGAAGGTGACGCTCAGACGCTGTGTGTCCAAGTGCAAGTTGGCCCATCCTTGAAAAGGGCACTTTTCAGCACCTGTGACCTTTCTAAATGTGAGTACCCTTTGGTCCAGCAACTGCCCAGCTAAGATTTAACTTACAGAAATACTTGCACATATTTACAAATATGTTCTTGCAGTGTAATTTTATAGTGTTGAAAACCTCAGTAGGACAGCTGGGGGGTCGGGGAGTGGGACCTGCAGATTTGATGGCCCATCCATGTGAAACAGAGTAGGACCCTGTGGTCCTTACCCCGCACCACATCCTCCGCCGGCCTTTTGTCTGTGGAAAAAGTTTAGCCGAAGAATAAGTTTAATCAGAGAAGTGAGAAAAGGCAGAAACAAAGAAAAGCAGTCAAACAGGACAGAAAACAATCATAGTTTAGTCATTAAGCAAAGTCAAGGACCTTTAGTTCCTCCTCAAGGGCTATGGATAATATTCGGAGCCGTATCCTGTGAGCTGTCTCGTAGATACTGAAAGCCCCCCCAGGTGGAAGAAGTTAACTACATGATGACCAGACTGTAGCCATGACATAAGCTGCCGCAATTCTAAGAACTGGCCTCAAGGAAATGGAAACAAACTGACCCTGGAACTGAGGATTAACTGTACTCAAAACAGTCAAGACGACGCTGGTCAGACCACCACAGAGCCCGTTTCAAGGTGAGTGTCAGAGCTGCCTGTGCTGTTTCTACATGTAGCGCCCTCCCTCCGTCTGTAAAAGCTCTTGTCCCGTGGCTGTCAGTAGGGGGGGGTCAGCCTTTGGACAGGAGTCCCCACTCCTCTCGCCACCCTTTTGCCGGCATCCGCAATAAAGCATCTTTCCTTTCCACCAACCTCGCCTCTTTATTGCCTTTTGAGCAGCGAGCGGCCGGACCCCACTTTCAGTTACACGTGGAATGAGATGCAGCTTTGAAAAAGGAGGAAGTGGTATACCTCCTGCTACGAAAAGACATCCCGATCCCGACACAGATGAAAAGAAAAACCCACTTGTGGAAAAACAAAACAAGCCAACAGAAAGGGTAGGAACCCTTGCGTGCACTTACATGTTTTCTGGAGTAGCTCACAAGGAATACCCCACAGAGATCACTCCCAGGAAACCAGGTTGGGTTTCTTCTCTCCATCCCAGGGGAACCCATTCCCTTCCTGCGGCTCCAAGACTGAGGTTTCTAAACAAGGCCACACACTAAAGCAGTCAGCTCCCTCCAGGAACCGGGAACACTGGCTGTGTGACAGTGACTAATCGCTACCTCTCTGGGCCTCTTTCTTCTCTCCCACAAAACGAAGGAGCGGAGATGTTCAATAAATAGATGTCAGGTGCCTCCCGTGGGCCAGGGGCCCCAGAGTCTTCTCTGGGTTTCCCTGATTCCTTCTCCTTGACACTTGCAGAGAAAACCGGAAAGGACCCTTGGGGCTTTTAAAAAATGCTTACTGCTTTCTCAAGGACGTCGGCTGTAGAGCAGAGACGGGCAGAAATCCCAGGCGCTCTGTGACTGGGGTGAAGCGATACCACTGGGCCCACGCAGGAAGCCTGCCTCTTTAACAAAGCATTGCCTACACCACCAGTGATTGCCTTGTTACGGCCATCGGGGTCATCGTTCATCGGCCGGTCCCGGGAGGGGCCCCGGGGAGCAGTTCCACCTTTGCTAAACCAATATCCCCCGCGACAACCCCCTGCAGGTCTTCCCTTTGCTGTCCCGGCAGAATAAATCCTCTGTTGCTCTCTGCTGAATGATCATGAAGACATGATTAAAGCTCTAGATTTATAGCTTCCTTGGGCTTGAGAAATCAAGCTGCTCCCGCTGCTAGGGCCTGCCCCCTTGGCTGCTGGGGACAGGGGAACAGGGAAATGGAAGTGGTCCCCGAGCCAGAGGGAAGGCCACCGAGGCAGATGCAATTAACATGTTAGCCAAATGGCGGTGGCCCCACTGGGATAGACGACGTTAAGGAGGGACGCAGGTAAAAGTGCGCCCTGAACCAGGGCACGTCTTGGGCCTCACACCTCCCCCGCCGTCTGGGTGTTGTCTGACCCAGAAACAGCTGGCCCTTCACCCATGTCCCCGTTCACGTGTGCTGTCTGTAAGCATCCTCCTCGCACAGTTACTTTTTAAGCATCAACCGAGTATGTGTGGCCTGTACATCCTGAAAGAACATGTATGGTCAGAAGTGAAGATTTCTACAGAGATCCAAGTACGTGTGTGGGTTATCACTGCTACTAAAGACCCAGGCTTCATTCAGCACTTTTACGGGCCAGGCACAGGGCTGAGGGCTTGATGTCAAAGAATGTTCATACTTTTTTTTTTCCTTTTTTTAAAAAATTTTTTATCAGAGTGTAGTTGATTTCCAGTGTTGTGTTAGTTTCAGCTGTACAGCAAAGTGAATCAGTTATACATATACATATATCCACTCTTCTTTAGATTCTTTTCCCATATAGGCCTTTATAGAGTACTGAGTAGAGTTCCCTGTACTATACAGTAGGTCCTTATTAGTTATCTATTTTATATATAGGAGTGTGTATATGTCCATCTCATACATTTTTTAATTAAATATTTTTACTGAAAATTACATAATATAAAATTGACCATTTTAAAGTGTACAGTTTGCGGCATTTAGTACATTCACAGAGGTCTACAACCACTACCTCTGTGGAGTGCCAAAACTTTTTTCATCACCTCAAAAGAAAATTGATACCATTAAGCATTCACTCCCCATTCCCCCATCTTCCCAGCCCCAGGCAACCACTAATCTACTTTTAGTCTCTATGGATTTACCTACTCTAGAGATTTCATACAAATGGACTCATACAATACGTGGCCTTATGTGCCTGGTTTCTCACTTAGCATAACGTTTTCAAGGTTCATCCACCTCATATGTCAGGATTTCATCATTTGTATGTCTGTATAATATTCCATTGTCTGGATAGACTACATTCTGTGTATCCATTCATGCACCAATGGATGTTTGTATGTTTTTAAAGCGGGGGCTCTTATCATTTCCATTCTACAGAGGAGGAAATGGGGGCTTTGAAAGGTCAAGTCGCTTACCTAGGGTCCCAAAACTCATAAGGTGAAGGAGCCCAGGTGTGACCAGGGAGTCTGACCACTGAGCTGCCCAGGAACTAGGAGAGGAGCTGGGGCAATAGCAATGGCAGGGGGAGCAATGGAGGAAATGGGAAGTGGTGACTCTTCTGCAGCAGCATCCCATCTGGCACATCCAGAAAAGCTCTTCAATTAACTTAAAGGGGTTGGCCAGGAACCCTATGGCTTATGAAGCCCTACAGTGTATGCTGTGCACCGCACTGAATGATATTTTAAGACCTGGATGATCAGGAGTAGTTTCTTAATGTCTCCAACAAGCACACACACGCGCGCGCACACACACACACACACACCCCATCCATCCATCCATCTATCCATCCATCCATCCATCCATCCATCCATCCATCCATCCAAGCTGGATTAGATATTAGATGCACGGAGATAAATTAGTTGATTCCAGGGTTGTAAATTGAGCTGCTACGTGAGAACACAAGTCACTGTTTACCTGATTATCTTTTCCTTGTTACCCCCAAGGGAAGTTTTCTTCCACGATCTGGTCTGGTTATCAAATATGTCAGTGTCTTCACCCCTGGTCGTGCTTAGGGGAAAGAGTGTGACTTCAAAAGGGTTCAATCATTTCATGATTGTCCCCCATACTTTTATCTCCTTGTACACGCCTCCATTCTTCTCTCGTGCTACCTTACTTGGAAAAGCAGCTGCTAGGTATCACGAAAGACATAACCCAGAGAAGACCTCCTCTCTGAATTTTCCACAGGGTCTGTCTACATTTGTGCCACCGAAGAGGGCAGCCACTAGCCCCAAGTGCCATTTAGACTTTTTTTTTTTTTTTTTTTTTTTTTTTTTTTTGGTGGTACGCGGGCCTCTCACTGTCGTGGCCTCTCCCGTTGCGGAGCACAGGCTCCGGACGCGCAGGCTCAGCGGCCATGGCTCACGGGCCCAGCCGCTCCGCGGCATATGGGATCCTCCCAGACCGGGGCACGAACCCGTATCCCCTGCATCGGCAGGCGGACTCTCAACCACTGCGCCACCAGGGAGGCCCCATTTAGACTTTTTAAATAATTGAAAATTTAGTCTTCTGTTGCACCAGCCAGATCTCAAGTGCTCAGTGTGCCCCTGTGGCGGTGGCGATGCCTTGGACGAAGCAGAGACAGCCTGCTTCCAACACCGAAGAAAGTTCTATGGGGAAGCGCTGGCCTACACAGTGCCAAATCACCCGGGAATGGTCTCCATTTCACTCTGACCTGTGTAGACCTGACCTTCGAAGGAAATACACATTTTCTTTAGCTGAGTCAAGATCATTGATACGATGATGCTTTGCCTTCAAAGGTAAGACAAAGTGGATAGATAGCGCAGTGATGGGAAGATTCAACCCAGATGCCTGATATGGAGGAAGGGGGGTGGGTGAGTCAGGATCAGCTGAGCCATGCATGCGCCCCACCAGGTAAAAGAAGGTGGAGAAGCCTGTTGATAAGGAAGATATCAGAGTCCCCGAGAATGCGGCTGTAGCTATAAACACACATTTGGCCTGATGCAGGCCAGCCGAGGGCCCGGCTGGTGCGAACGAGCCTGGCTCCAGGGTGATGGGATCCTTCTTGATATTCTGATTTAAGGCCTGGCAGGACTTTCATTGCTGCGCCCTGGATCTCAAACGCGTAGCGAGGCCCCTCTGAGTCGGAGGGAAACGCACACCTCAAACCCAGTGCTTCTCCACTGCTCTGAGCTGCAGAGGAAAATGGGCCCATAAAACAAGACAAGGGAGGCCCCAGGCCTTGGGAAGGAAGGGATGGGAGCTGTTAGACTTCTAAGTGTGCGGGGGAGGGCTGGGCCTGGCAACCCGGGCTGCCAGGTTCATTACATCGCACGCGAAGACTGCTTTAAGGAAGGGAAGAGAGGGATGCTTTTGGAGGTGGTTTTACCCGAGGTGGATTCCAAAGAAAAACATGCCCCCTTCTTTATGTTCCTTCCCCGTGTTTGCGTTTCCCTTCCCTTCCTCTCTCTGCTTCCCTGGGAGCAGGCAGGAGCAGCTTGTTTTCAACTGCCAGAGGAGGCTTGAAATATTACAAAGGTGGCGTGTGGAACGCTCCCCACGGCCCTGCCCCGATGGCACGCGCACAGACATAAAAAGCAAATACCATCAGTAACCCGTCGCCAGCAACCCAGCAACAAGCCGAGAGTTTTTCTCCCTGCCGGGGCTGTTAGCGGCGATGTATTTCTCCCTGCACTAAGCATCATCTTTCCCAAGGCTGCATTACAATGATTTATAAACCCCATTTCTGGGGAAAACGAATAGATCAAAGCGAGAAGAGAGAAAAGGAGACACGAGCAGCTGGAGGAAGATATTGAAGCATGAAACAAAAACACAAATGAAAAACTAGGCAGTGACACCATTGAGCTATTCCTCGCTGCACTCGTATCAGAGAAAAATAATAGCAAAATCTCGATTTTAATCCTCTTTTTTTTTTCCTCTATAAGATGTGGCCTCCTGTCAGTTACCGGGGTTCTGAGCCGTCGGGGGGCATGTGGGGGAAACAGGCTGCCCAGGATCACACAGGGCGGACAGCTCTGCCTAGGGGATGCTCAGACCTCAACGGCCTCCTCGCCTTCCTCACCTTCAGGGGAGACCCGTGCTAGGGGCTCGGCTGGTTCCTGAGTAAATAAGAGGACTGCCCTTTATTACCTCCACAGTGGGGGGTGCCCAGGGGTGCGACGTGGTCCAGGCATGACCTTTTTAAAACCTCCAGTTGGATCAGGAGCCTCTTCCCATTGTCTCCCAGTTGGCTGTCGCCCAGACTGAACAGTTTCTTTGACCTGCTCTTGTCCCATGAAGACCAGAGGGAGTGGAAACAGACCCGAGGCCCCGTGTGCCAACAGGGCCACTGTGTTGGATGCCCTTCTGGAAGCCTCAGTTAGACTTTGCTCCTGTGCTCCAGGCCATCGACATGCACACAGAGACGTGGAGCTGGCCGAGGACAGGGCATGGCTGGGAACAGGCACACGTGCTGGGCTGAGGGAAGGAGACATCAGGACAGGGGTGAGGCCAGGCTGCCTGGAGGAGGTGCCCTTTGAAATGGGACTTGAAGGAAGGACAACAGCTGCCGTAGACGGGTCCCCTCGTCAGTCGTCTTCTCAGAGCAGCCCTCCCTACCCCTGCCCTGCTGTTTCTAACAAGAAACACAGTTTTTTAGTTAGCCTTTTATTGTCTATTTTTCCTCCATTAGAATGTTAGCGTGAATGAAGCACCTTGTCTGTCTCACCCACCGTCATCTCCCCAGAGCCTAGGCTGGTTCCTGACGCATAGTAGGGGCTTCATAAAAAGGCAGTGAATGGGGAATCCCCTGGGGGTCCAGTGGTTAGGACTCGGACCTTTCGCTGCCAGGGACCAGGTTCCATCCCTGGTTGGGGAACTAAGATCCTGCAAGCTTTGTGGTGTGGCCAAAACTAAAAATTAAAATTTTTTAAAGGCAGTGAGTGAATGAATGTATGATGAATGAATGAAGGCTAGGCACGGCACTCACACTTTCTCATTCAATCCCCACAGCAAGGCTCCCAGGCATGTGTGATTATCCCCATTTTACAGATGGGAAAACCAAGAGTGGTTTTGTAATTTGCTCAAGGTTACACAGCTAAGTAGGCGGCTGAGGCAGGTGGAGAGTTGGGTTCTGTGGACCCGAAGCCCACGTGCTGGCCGCCACATTCTGCGGCCTCCCCAAACCCTCAAGCTAGGACTTAATGCCTTACATGGACAATCTTGTCTTGTTGGGAGCTGAGTGGAAAAAGATTGTGGAGGGTTTGTTCTTGTTTTTAAGGTGAGAACCCCATGCAAAGTACGAATGGGCTCTGCTGCGGTGACATAGGACATTGCGAGGAAGCAGATTCCAGCCACCCTTAACGAGGCCTAGGAAAGGTCCAGATAAGGTCTGCAAGTGGATTAAGAAGGCCACCCACTCCTGCACGAGGTGTGGCCACACTTTGCCCCAACCTGGAGTTCTTCCTTCAGCCTAATTTATTGACTTCTCTTTTAAAGGCCAACCCAATAACACAAAATCTATATGGGGCTGTAACCAGAGGATAATTTGCATGGAGTGTCATGATGTTTCGTGTCCTCACTCTGGGTGGCCCTCCCTCGGATGCTCTAAGTGATCCAGCACTTCTAATTTAAGGGGACTTTGAAAGAAGGGCCTTGGTATGTGACTTGGGTGGGGGAGAACTGCCTCCAGTCAGGGGTTGATTGAGATCAACAGATTGTCCTTGGTTCCTGGAGTCCCTGGCCAGTCTACCTGCAGCCTGGACCTCCTGATGGCTCGCCCGGCCTTGTCTGTGCAATGGCGAGGGTAGCGCTGGCCCTGGCTACACCTGTGGGCATGTCCACTTTCTTAAAAGCCAGTGTGCCAGTCACATAATTAAGAATGCTTATTTGCTTTCCTGAAGGACTCTTCACTTCTAGAGAAGGATTCACCACCCCGCTCCTTTCAAAAGGGTATTGTATCACATTATCACCCAGTTGGTTAAAAAAAAAAAAATGGTGATTTGTGGTCAGCTTCTCCAGAACATACCTGCCAGGAGGGTATGTGGAGCTACTGATTCTAGCATCTGTTCCCTTCCGCTGCAGGCAGAAAAAAAACCCAGTAACATCTGAATACTTCTGATGGAAAAAGAAGCTTAATTCCACTTTATTTGTGCTGCTTAGAAAAACCAAATTTTCACCCTCAAAGTTGAAAGAAAGCAAACTGTCTCACACCAGTTGTTTAATATTTTAGAAAACACTCAGGTTCCTGGGATGACAAGACATTGTGTTTTCCACCTGATCTGATATTTAAATAGATGAGTTACAAACCTCCTGAAAATTGGAGTTTATGATTGAAATATTGATAAACTCTTGCCCATAAAGAAGCTACTAGACACTGCAGTAATAACTAGGAAATAGGCAAAAAATAATAAGAATGCTTTTCTCTGCTTAGCCAAGAAATACAGTGGCAGAGTTTATTGCTTACAAAACACAGCTGCCTTTCCTCAAATTGGATAGAAAAATGAACCCTGATAAATTATGATGGCCCTAAATTCCAAAGATTGTACATCAATGATTGGGGGTGCCACCATCATCCTTCTGGGCAGCCTACTTATTAGGACCATAATTTATTATTATTATGCTTTGGTGCAAATACACAGGCTGATAAAATTCAAATCTATTCAAACAAACATCCTCCTTTCTCTGAATCAGTGAGAGACAACATTCCAAAAGGAAGTACTGTAAACTAGAAAAGCAAATGGTTCTTATGTACTTAGAAGTGAGAGACCAAAAGATAATTGAAGGGGGAAACATCCACTATTATCCAGACTTTCTGGATCTTAGCCCAGAATTCAGGAATTGTTACCACAATGGGCAGCAAGGTACAGGATTGGGGACCATTGCCTGGTGCTCCTGGCCCCAACCTCCGGACTGAAGCCCTTTTTATGAAATGTTTCTATGTTGTTTTTAAAAAAAATGAATCTTTCAGGTTCAATTTTAACCAACATGAGACACATTTCTTTTTTTAAGAGATATGAATTATACTGGCTTTTTAAAAAAGCTGAGTGTTTGATTTGGGAAGGATTTTGGAAATCACTGAGTTACTCCCTTCCTCTCACTGAGAAGGAGCTGAAACTCACCGAGGGCACACAGGAGAGAGTCTAAGCTAAGTGTCACTCCAGGCCCTGGTGCATCCAGCCTCCCCTCCGTGATGCTTGGCTTAAAAAAAGCCAAGTAGTTTGTGTCAACTGAGCACATACTGTGAATCCAACATGGCGCCACTAAGTGCTTTTCAGGCATTGTTTTATCAGAAACAGAACTGCCTCCTGGAGTGAAAGAATTCTAGAGAAAGAGCCACAAGGGCATCTGGTCTACCCTACCACTCAGGCCCAATAAATATTCCTTGTGAAGTCCATGGCTCTCCAAGCTGGTGTTTAGTTCCCGTGACGGGGCACCCCTGGTGCATTAGGCAGCCCATCCCACTGAGTCTTAGTTGCCTGGCCCAGACCTGACACCTGGTGGGGATCCAGTGATGGTGACAGTTAAATAGTTCTTCCCTCTGGAGCAAATCAGAAAAGCTGTCTCCATTTCTACGGAGCACTTCTTCAAAGACTTGAAAATCATTATCGAATATAACCTTGGCCCTTTCTTCTCTTTTGACTGGTCCTCCCATGGCTTCTGGATGGCTCACCACCTTCCCCCCTCTTCTTCATGCCCACCATACCCCAGGTGGCCAGAACGGAGCCCAGGCCCTCTCCGCAACAGAGGAGGGTGCTGAACAGGTATTGCCTATTTATAACATCAATGTCCAAACCAACACCAATTGGCCTCTCTAGGACTGTTCTGGGGAGCAAGCTTGATTTTTCCCTTAGGCTCCCAAAAAAGCAGCATCAAGCTCTCGTCAAGACATGAACTGCAGAAGCACTCTCTCTGCCATGGCCCCTTCCCTGCAAGCTCACACCAACCTGGAGGAGGGGACACACACATGGTGACCAGCCCTGCAGATAGCAGGGGGAGCCCTAAGGGGCTTGAAGCAGGGAAGTGATAGGAATTGGTATATTTTTCAGAAGATTCCCATGACTCCACGTAGGGAACAGGGTGGACGGGGCTAAAACAGGTAGGGAGAGGCCAGATAGGAGGCAACTGAGAGTAGCCTGAGGAGAAGTCAATGATGACCCTGAACTTAGGGATAAAGACAGAGGGATAAAGGGTCTTCATGAGTGTCATGCAATGAGGAAGAGAGAACTAGAGAGTGGGGTTGCATTGTGGATGTTGGGTGGTGGACTAGGCACACTCACTAGTTTAAATGACTCCTAAACACACACACACACACACACACACACACACACACGCATGCACACGTGCACCATTGTATACAAATTCATACCTCCAGAAAACTATAAATCACCAAATACCACAGGACTCCGCGCCCCTCACGTGAGCATTAAAACCACCAGCACCAAAAGACCATAGTTTGTAGCAGACCCATGGTCCACATCCACAAGTCCAAACCGAATTCACGATCTTTCTGCAGACCTGCTCCCATTCTGGAATTTTCTATCTTGGTTAGAGCTACCATTGTTGACTTGGGTGTCCAAGCCAACACTGATATCCGTCCTCAACTTGTTTCCCTTGCCCTCCACCCTCAGTCAGGTACCTCCTAAATAACTCTCCAATCCATCCCATGGTTTCTCCCCCACTGTTGCTGACTTACCTAAGACCCACCTTCACTTCTCACTCGCACAGCTGTGGCAGCCTCCCCTGAGTCTCCCTGCCTCCAATGCATTAACATTCTGCAGCCAGGTGACCTTGCAAAAAATTAGTTCCTTTCATTTCACGTCTCTATTTAAGACTTTTAAAAGCATCTGTCTGTAGGACCAGAACCAAGATCTCCAGGTAGGCAGTGCGGTGTAATGGTTTAGCACAAGGCCTGGACAGCCAGAGTTAGCTATGTGGATGCAGCATATTAATGAATCATGCCTCCATTTCCTCATCTGTAGAAGGGATAATATGAGGACCTAACTCATAGAAGCTTAGGATTTAATGGGAGTTAGTATTGTCATTGCTCTTATTATTAACAATCTTGGCCCTCGTCCAGCCTATGCCCACCTTTTGAAGTCATCTCCTGCTCTCCCGAATTCCACACTCCCAGGCCCCACCTTTTTTGCCCCAGCAACCCTGACCTGTGACAGTTCTCACACATGGCATCTTTCTTGTTTCCCTGCTTCTCCAGGTGCTATTTTCTTTACCTGGAATATCCTCCCCACCTCATTTGCCTACCAAACTCTTCATCATCCTCCAAAACTCAGGCATCAAAGTTAAAAGTACAGACAACAGCAAGTGTGAGTGAGAATATGGAGCAACTGGAACGCTCACACACTGCTGGTGAGAATGCAAAACGGTATGGCTACTTTGTGAAACAATATGGTAGACATTTATAAAGGTTGCACTTATTATGTAACCCAGATCCCACTCCTACCTATTTACCCAAGGGAAATTAAAATATACACCTACACAAAAATATGTATGTAGATGTTTATAACAGAATTATTCATAGTAGCCCCAAACTGGCAGCAACACAAATGTCCATCAGCTGGTAAAGGGATAAACAAACTGTGGTACATCCATACAATGGAAAACCACTCAGCAATAAAAAAAAAAGAATGAAGCACAGATGCATGCTACAACTTGGATGAATCACAAATGCATTATGCTAATGAAAGACGTCAAACATAAAAGATTATGGGGGACTTCCCTGGCGATCCAGTGGTTAGGACTCCACGCTGCCACCGCAGGGGGCGTGGGTTCGATCGCTGGTCGGGGAACTAAGATCCCTCATGTTGCGCGGCGCAGCCAAAAAAAAAAAAAAAAAAGTCTATGAACTGTATGGTTCCTTTTATACAAGATTTTAGGAAAGACAAAACTGCATTGACAGAAAGCAATCCGAGGTTGCCTGGGGCCAGGAAGAGGAAAGGAGGTGCCGTGTGAAGGGGCGCAAGGGAGTTTTAAGGGTGAGGAAACTGTTCTACATCTTGACCGTGATGGAGGTTATGGGATTGTACACAGTTACCAGAATTCACCAAACTGTATGCTTAAAATGGGTGAATTTTATCGATGAAAGTAATACCTTAATACACAATAAAGAGAGAAAAAAATTGAAAGCAAGCTCCAGACTGCCCCCCCATAAAAGCCTTCTCTGAGTCCCCTCCTCCACCTGCCCTGTCCTTGTTCATGTCCCAGTTGTTGGACTTTTCCCACGACCTTGGTGTTATTCAGATGGGTCTACCTCCTGATCAGCCAAGAGGCGGGGGCCTGAGGTCCTTCATTCATCTCTGTCCCCCGCTGCGCCTCGTAATCAGGCGACACCATGGTGCTCCAAGAATTCTGCCACTTGCTGCCTGTCTTACATGCCCTCAAGGCAGCCTTACAGCCACCCCAGTTGGCAGGTACTCCTGAACCAGTTTTACAAAAAGATGGAGGCTCGGAGAGGTTGAATAAATACCTGCCTGAAGTCGGGCAGCTAGAAGAGCTGGGGCTGGACTTCAAAACCACTTCTGTCTGTCTGTCTGAGTCAAGGCTATGCCTTAAACACTACATTATACTGCCCGACGCAGCGCATGCGAGAGAGAAAGCCCTCGGGGATAATGTGGGTTTTTTTGCTTTGTTTTTGTATAATTTTTATTTATTTATTTATTTTTTTGTGTCGGCTCCTTAGTTGTGGCACGTGGGCTCCTTAGTTCAGGCACGTGAATTCTTAGTTGCGGCATGCATGTGGGCTCTAGTTCCCTGACTCGGGACCGAACCTGGGCCCCCTGCATCAGGAGCTCGGAGTCTTACCCACCGCGCCACCAGGGAAGTCCCAGGAATAATACATTTTATTGAATCTAATTGAATGTGGGGGGTCCTTCCATTCCTCTCCTACTCTGTCTTCCCAGGGTCATGCAGACAAAGTTTTGTGATGTACGTATACTGTGTGTGTGTGTTCTTGATCCACTAAAATCTGAGCTTTTTCCTCTTTCCTCATTTCTGAACTAAACGGAAAAACTAAATTAGCCCTCCGCCCAGGAGACCAGTATTACCTTGCAAACAGCTAGCACCTCCAAGTTGTCATCTAATTAAGCCACACTCCCAAACAAAGCACATAACAGTGTCACCACATTAACAATGGATACCTCCCCGGGCAGCCCCTCACCGCATAATACAGTGTCTGGCTGTAAAACAAATAACCCCACGGCCTCGAAAACTGCCCTCTTAAGTAGTTCTTTTCCTTCAGCAGAGATCCTTTGAACGCCGGGCGATTTTATGAAGAAATGTTATTCTAGGGCCGGGTACAGAATGGAAGTAGCAGGTGGATTCATCAGCCCAATTTTCTGGTGTGTTCTACCTTTTAGCATTCTAGAAATCCGCTCTTTCTACATATACGTTGCACAGGGTGTTTGAAGTCCTCGTGTTCGCTGCTGGCAGCTGCTTAGTGCGCATCTGAGGGGAGTGTGAGTTTGAAACACACAGAGGGAGGGTGCGCTGGGTGCAGCGGTCATGCTGTCCTGAGCAGACCAGAGCCTCATCTGCACCCTGCTTTCTGGGAGCGGGAGGCAGGGGAGAGGCTGCATGCTCTGGGGAGCAGGAGAAAGGATCCCATCTGTGTATGGGGGGTTGGGGGTGACAGGCAGGGGGGACAAAGTCCGCTGCAGCTTTGCAGGGTGAGCTGCTTTACGCTGCTCTGGGGCCTGCTCTCAATTATTTATTAGGCTTGAAATAAAACTGGAACGAGAATACGATGGCTTTTTTTTCCCCTGGGAGGGGTCCCCTGAAATAGAAAAGGATCAACTAATTTGACCTAGCTCACTCTCTGCATCCCCCCAAAGAGGCAGGTGCCACCTCCAGCTGCATTCCGCATCAGGTTTCACTAGTTAGTTGATTTTAAGGGGGAAAAACACACATTGCAGAATCAGCGGCAGAGTGTGGATTCTGGAGAGTCAGGCTCAGGTTTGAATCCTGGCTCCCCTACTTTGCCAATTCTGAGACTTTGGGGGCCGGTCATCTACACTGCTTGAGCCTCAATTTTCTCCTCTGTAAAATGGGAGAAATAATTCCTCTCTCACGAGGCTGCTGGGAGGATTAGCTTGAATGAGATGATGCCCATACGTCATTCAGCATGCTTTCTGACACAGAGCAGAGCCCTCAGTCAACTGCAGAATAATCTTTATTGTACAATTCCACGTCTAATTGCAAAAGAAATGAGCGAATCAGCTGCTCACGTGGCCACTGCGTAGCATGTAAGGTCAAGTTCACGTGTGCTCACGGTGTCAGGGGACAAACCTAGATCTTGAGGAAAGTCCCCAGTATGATCATTTATAGGACAATTAAGTCAGAATGGTCCTTCGTGATCAGCACAATTGTGTAAAGGGCTGAGAGTATTTGCCTCTCACTGTAGGCTGTAATCTAGTGGTGGAAAGTGGTACCCAAGACCCCCAGCCCAGTCTGAAGTCCCCCTCCCCAGAAGAGCACTCAGAGAACACAAGGGTGAGATGTTAGGCAAATGCTCTTACCCATTTTTTGTTTAAAAGTCAATAACTTAGGGCTTCCCTGGTGGCGCAGTGGTTGAGAGTCCACCTGCCAATGCAGGGGACGCGGGTTCGTGCCCCGGTCCGGGAAGATCCCACATGCCACGGAGCGGCTGGGCCCGTGAGCCATGGCCGCTGAGCCTGCGCATCTGGAGCCTGTGCTCCGCAACGGGAGAGGCCACAACAGTGAGAGGCCCGCGTACCGCAAAAAAAAAAAAAAAAAAAAAAAAGTCAATAACTTAGGCACTCTTGTTCTTAGCAGCATTATTCACAAGAGCCAAAAGGTAGAAGCAACCCAGGTGTTCACTGATGAATGAATGGATAAACAAAATGTATTCTATCTATACACTGGAATATTATTCAGCCATAAAAAGGAAGGAATTTCTGATACCTGCTGCAACATGCATGAACCTCGAAAACATGTTAAGTGAAATAAGCCTGATACAAAAGGACAAATACTGTATGATTCCATTTATATAGAGGCCTAGAGCAATCAAATCCAGAGGGACAGAAAGTAGAATGGTCATTGCCAGAGGCAGGGTGGGAGGGGAGAATGGAGAGTTCTCGTTACTGGGAACAGAGTTTCAGTTTGGGAAGATGAAAAAGTTCTGGAAATGGATGGTGATGGTGATGGCAATGGTTACACAACAGTGTGAATGTATCTCACATACTTAAAAATGGTTAAGATGGGCTTCCCTGGTGGTGCAGTGGTTGGGAGTCCGCCTGCTGATGCAGGGGACGCGGGTTCGTGCCCCGGTCCGGGAGGATCCCACATGCCGTGGAGCGGCTGGATCCGTGAGCCATGGCCGCTGAGCCTGTGCGTCCGGAGCCTGTGTTCTGCAATGGGAGAGGCCACAACAGTGAGAGACCCGCGTACCGCAAAAAAAAAAAAAGGTTAAGATGGTAAATGTTATGTGTATTTCACCACAGTTTTTTAAGGACCAAAAAGGCAATGACTTGCAAAAGTCAGTATTTTACCAGTAGCAACAAATGATTTGCATCACACCTCCTAGTGGATCCAAACCGTGCAGCTTTTCAGGAGATCACAGGCAGGACAGCCTTCCTGGGGGCAGGGGAGGGGGTGGGGAGGTGGGGGTGAGGGGTCGGGGCAGAGCCCAACCCCAGAGGACAGCAGGACGGGCTGGGGCGTGGATGTGTTGAGTGTGTGGGCTGCCGCTTTCTTTCTCTCTCGTTCCTCTTTCCTGGCACGTAACCAACCCATAATTAGGAAGATTCTCAAAGGAGAGAGAATACTTCCTGCCCAAATGACAAGCTGTGGATTATGCTGATATCTTTCCAGATGTGGCATTTGTCTCCCTGGCAATGCTGCAGGTGGCTCTACATTTACAGGGCCGGAAAGCTCCATCTGAGCGCCTTATCCTCACAAATACCTTCTTCCGTTGCTTGTGCTTACACTCAGGGCTTTCATTATCAAGCCGGCCCCCCTCTCTGTCAGAAACAGAATGGGGAAGGGGCCAGGGTGTCTCCAGAACCCAGGGAGGGGCCCAGTGGAGCCCTTCACCCAGGTGGCTTCCCAGCTCTCATCACCGGGTTGTCTAAGCATTTTACAGGTAAACCCTGGAGGGCCATTGTCATCTACCCAGGGCCCAGGGCAGAGCTGACACTCTATAAATGCCTGCTGATTCAATGGTTGATTGAATAAAATGGGGAAATGGCCCAGAACTGCCACTGATTTCATGCAGTGTTATGGGTGCAAAATTCATGCTTTGCAGACCTAAATGAGTGATTTTCAAGTGTCAGTATCTACCACTGAACCATGCTGAGGAGCATGTAACCTTCAGTCCTATTCTCAAGATAATGAGATAATGCTCTGATTTGAGCCCTACAGACCCATATAAGTGACAACAACTGGCGTTTTGATAATATAATAATTCAAAATGAGCATCATTGTCTCATGAGGTTCACCAAGATGATCTGTTTCACATAAGATAGACACGGGCCTATTTTAAATAGAAAGATTTCTTTTTAATGAACATGAATGTCCATCAAAAACTCAGCCTTCATTTCAGGCTCCTGTCGATGGGGGGAGTTTCGATTGCTGGCTCAGTGGCTTCCTCCTCTCCCCGCTGTAGGGAAGTCAATGTCCCCATGTCCTTGAGAGTGAGAAGGGCCTCTCAGTCACGACCACTCAAAAGCAGGAGTCTATCGCTCCACAAATATTAGCGCCTACTGTATGCTAGATGCCATTATAGCTGAGGGGATCAAGCAGATGTCGAACCTTTAGACAAAAGCTCTGGCTCTCCTGGAGTGGCTTTGCCATTTACCAGCTGTCAGACCTTGAGCAAATAACCTCCTTTTTTCCATCTTCAAAATGGAGAGAACAAGAGTGTATTGTTGGGACTTCCCTGGTGGCGCTGTGGTTAAGAATCTGCCTGCTAATGCAGGGGACACGGGTTCGATCCCTGGTCCGGGAAGATCCCACATGCCGTGGAGCAGCTAAGCCCGTGCGCCACAACAAGAGAAGCCCCCACCCACCGCAACTAGAGAGAGCCCGTGCGCAGCAACAAAGATCCAACACAGCCACAAATAAATTTTTTTAAAAAGTGAACAAGTAAATTGTGGTACGTACATACAATGGAATAGTATTCAGCCATAAAAAGAAGCAAAGTACTGATATATGCTATGATGTAAACATTATGCTAAGTAAAAGAAGCCAGACACAAAAGGCCACATATTATATGATTCCTTTTGTATGAAATACTCAGAATAGGCAAAGCCATAGAGACAGAAAGCAGATGAGTGGTTACAGGAGATGGGGGTAGAGGGCAATGGAGAGTGACTACTTAATGGGTACAGGGTGTTCTTCCGGCGGGGATGAAGGGATTTTGAAACTAGAGGGAGGTGGTGGTTGAAAAACATGTGAATTGTGTCCTTTAAATCATTGGTCCCCAACCCTTTTGGCACCAGGGACTGGTTTCGTGGAAGATGGTTTTTCCACGGACGGGGGCGGGGGAATGGTTCAGGCAGCACCGGGAGCGACGGGGAGCGGCAGACGAAGCTTCACGATCGCTCGCCCGCCGCTCACCTCCCGCTCCGCGGACCGGTTCCTAACAGGCCTCCGACAGATACCTGTCCACGGCCTGGGGGTTGGGGACCCCTGTTTAAATGGTTAATTATATGTATGTGGATTTCACGTCAATGAAAAAAATCCAAGTACAAAATAACCGAAGGTAAGGTTTATTATGCAAAATGATGCAACACAAGCTGTAACACAGATTTTTTTTTCTCGTTTGGATAAATTTTGCCAGTTGCAATCCCAACAAGATGCAAATACCATGCTGTCTGCCTGAGGATGGTTTCATGATCCATCCCATTTGTGATTTCTTGCTCCACATCTGGCTTCTTGGCTGGCTTGCAAGCTCCCCAAGAAAGGTCGGGGGCCTTTTCCGTCTTATTCCCTGTATTCCTAGCACCTAAGTTGGCCCCTGGCATGTAGTAAATGGCAAATACATGTGTGCTGAATAAGTGAATGACACCAGCAACTGAGCTTCACTTAGCCTGGGTGAAGGGTGGAGGGGACTCTGGGCCATCTCTTCTCAACCTGGAATGGCCACGCCCATCATCTGGGACCTTGTTAAAAATGCAGATTCTGATTCATCAGCCTGGGGTGGGAGCTGGGATTCTGCATTGCCAAAAAGTGCGCAGGGATATGGATGCTGCTGGTCCACCAGCCACACTTGGAGGAACAAGAGTCCAGGCAAGCCAGACTCCAAGCCTTGTCACTGAAGAAAAAGTGCAGGTTTCCGTGTCAGATACCCAGGTGGTTTGTCTCCCCGGACCTCACTGCTCACTCGGCCTCCCAGCACAGAGGCACCTGAGCACTTCCTGGTCACCCCTGGGGAGGATGATTAAGGCAATTGGCAACACTTTCCCATGATTCCATGGTAGGTAGGCTGTCATTTCAAGGAAAATACGTCCACCTCAATTCGGAACACTCGGTGTTCGATGTCTTCTTATGTGTGGCGGGGGGAGGTGGGAGGAGAGTCTGTGTCCACCCCCCCCCGCCTCCGCAAAGAAACATGCTGTTCTTCTGCCTTTGTGTTGCTGAGCATGTAAACTCAGTTGGAATCACAGCTAATAAACAGGTCATCTTGTACTTCCAAAATAAAAACATGCCGTATTTCAGTGGAATAGCAACTGTATGTTACAAAGCTGTCAACTTCACTACAATTTCCCTGAAACTTGCACTGCAAAAAGATACCTTGTCACTCAGAGTTGAGTGCAGTTTTACTGAAATATCTCCTTGTCTGTGTAAATAATGAGTAGAATTGCATGAGACTATCTGGCCCCCAGCCTCCTTTCCCCCTGCTCCCAAAGAAACATGCAAATAGCAGATTTATGGGGTGAGATGGTCAACACTTCACTTTGAAAACAAAGGCAGGTGGTCCCACCAACCCTGGTGTTGTGTATTTAGGATGCAGAAGAGGGAGTGGGGGGTTAAGGGGCAAGGAGAGAAAGGTGATGGTGATGAAAACGGTGGTCTTTGCCAGCTTCCAATCAAGGAGGCTGGACTGTCACTCAACAGCTATTTTGAGAACACACACAGGTTGCATCAGAAAGTGCCAGATTTGGGAGATATTTGCTGAAGAAGAATGACCCAGACCCCAGAAAATGGCAGCCCACACAGTCTGCAGGCTTCAAGACCTAGGTTCAAGAACCACTCTACCACCTGCCAATTGTGGGATTTTAAAGTCCCTTCACCTCTCTAAGCCTCAGGTGTCAGACTCTCAAATGACAACAGTAATAATGATGGCTCCCGGGGTGGAAGCAAATGAGATGATGAATACAAAGGTGCTTTAAATCCTCAAGTGCGATCTAGTTGCTAATCATTATTGTCAGTACTTAGTGGATAGAAATCAAGGCATGGGCTTTAGCGTCAGCCCAACTGAGGTTCGAATCTTGGCTCCACCACTCACCAGCAGTGTGACATCAGGCAAGTTTCTATACATCTCTGAGCCTCGGTTTCCTCATCTGTAAAGTGGAGATAACAGTAGTACCTACACTTGTGGGGTTATTGTGAGGATTTGATGCAAGAATGCACATTAAAACTACTACCTGGCCCATAGACAGAACCCAGGAAAAATGAGCTGTTATTATTGTTATTGCTGCTGCTGATGTTGATAGTGATATTTCCCACTGATGATAATGATGGTGATGACAATGAGGATGATGTTGTTGCTGTTGATAATGATGTTGATGATGATGGTGTTGATCATGATGACGATGATGATGATGTTGATGATGATGTTGATGATGGTGTTCATGATGATGGTGTTGATGATGATGATGATGATGATGATAGTGATATTCCCCATTCCTCCTGAGTGGTGATCTAGATCACTGCATCATAGGATCAAGGAACAAGAGAGATGCAAGCCCTGGACATGTAGATTAGGGCATATTACCCAGAGTGAGAGTTGGAACTGTACCAAAGCTGATTTACATGAGGATGAATCAGAGAGACTGAATAAAACCACAAAGAGTGGAATCTCTCAGCCCAGAGCTCAGAGGTGGAGGGAGAAAGAAGATGCTTCAGCTGCCTGGGTTGGCTTAATCAGGGGGCTTCCTGGAGGATGGAAGCCAAAGCCAGTGATTTAAGCAGGTGAAGGAAGAGGGAACATTGATCCTTTATGCCCCCACTGGAAGTCCCTTAGCATCCTCCTGGTCTTTGGGACCTAGAGCTGGACCCAGTGCAGATTGATCCATCATATTCAGCTTCTTCCTAAGCCTTTATTTAAGATTATTGACCATATCTCCCCGACCCTGCACAACAGAGAGGAACTTGGAGATTCTCTTTTCCCTGAGGTTCTGCGGTGCAGTGGCAATTACATTCTCCTAAAATAAACACATTTGTATACCAAATGGTGTTCAGAGCCAGTTTGTTCCAGCTCACCAGAGCTGACTGTTAAACATTCAGGAATTTTGCAAGCCACTTGTTAAACACAGCCATTAATAAAATTAAAGTATATAGGCTTACAATTAAATAAGGTATATTAAAAACAAAGGCAATAAATACTTAAAACTCATCACTTCCCAATTATTTTACTACATTTTACTATTACCTATACTCTTGAGATTTATTTACATCTATTACATCTGTATGGTGAAAATACTGTATACTCATTTCCCACTCTCAGGGTGATCTTTCTAAAAGGAAATGTGATCATATCCCTTTCAATGGCTTCCCACTGACCTCAGACAAAATCCAGACTCATACCATGGCATTCAAGATTCCTCCCTCCAGACCCACCTTTTGCCACGTCCTGCCTTGAATTTCAACCTGCAAATGCTGACTGTCTTTCTGTTCCTGGAATATATCATACCGTCCCTTTGCAAAGAGGTGTGATAAACACATGAGTAGTAGTATGTAAACAGCTAAGGGAGTGCTCAGAAAGCCGGTCCAGCTCCTGGGGAGACGCTGACCAGAGACGTTTTCATGATAACAGGATTTTTCATCCTTTTTTTATGTATTGGGTGTTTAAAATAAGTATTACAGGCACATAGCACAAAATTCAGAAGATACAAAGGGTGTAAAATGAAGAGCAAGTCTTCCTCCCATTCCTGTCTCCCAAGAATCTCCCTCTCCCCGCCCCACCCCCCCAAGAGGCCACCTCTATAGGCAAACCTCATTTTATTGCACTGCACAGATAGTGGGCTTTTTATAAATTGAAGGTTTGTGGCAAACTTGCGTCAAGCAAGTCTATCGGTGCCATTTTTCCAACAGTGTTTGCTTACTTTGTGTCTCTGTGTCACATTTTGATAATTCCCGCAAAATTTCAAACTTTTCCATTATTATTATATTTGTTACAGTGATCTGTGATCAGTGATCTTTGACGTTACTATTGCAAAAAGATTATGACCCGCTGAAGGCTCAGAGGACGCTTAGCGTTTTTTTTGCAATAAAGTATTTTTAAATTAAGGTATGTACAGTTTTTGCAGCAACATGGATGGACCTAGTGATTATGATACTAATAAAGGAAGCCAGACAGAGAAAGACAAATATCATATGATATCACTTATATGTGGAATCTAAAAAAAGAAATACAAGTGAGCATATTTACAAAACAGAAATAGACCCACAGACATAGAAAACAAATTTATGGTTACCAAGGGGGAGAGGAGAGTGGGGAGGGATAAATTAGGAGTTTGGGATTAACATATATACACTACTATATATATAATACATAACCAACAAGGTCCTACTATATAGCACAGAGAACTATACTCAATATTTTGTAATAACCTATAAGGGAAAAGAATCTGAAAAAGGATGTATATACATGTAAAACTGAATCACTTTGCTATATACCCTGAAACTAACACACCATTTTAATCAAATATACTTCAATTAAAAAATATATATAGTAAAAAGAAGGTATGTACATTTTTTAGACATAATGCTATTGCACACTTAATAGACTACAATATAGTGTAAACATAACTTTAATATGCACTGGAAAACAAAAAACTTCATGGGACTCCATTTGTTGTGATAGCCCCTTTATTGCCATAGTTTGGAACCAAACCAGCAATATCTCCAAGGTATGCCTGTAGTATAATTTTTGGATTACCCTCATAACATGAATTTTAAAATAGGGGTGGGGGGAACCATCTAGAATATCCATGCCCTACATATAATTGTTACCACTTTTCATTTTTCAGAGTGCCCTTCCAGGCCCTCTTCATGGACAAGGATAATTTTTGCAAAACTATAACCAAACCAGAGGTATAATTTTGTGTCCTGCTTCTCCCCCAACTTTTCATTATATCATGAGCATGTTCCCCACTGCTTGACCTCTTCATAATTATCACTTTTACTTGTGATAGCATTAAAGTCTCCAATTTGAAATATAGAATGATGGAAATAAAGAGATGGGGACCAATATCTTTAAAAAGTTGTATTCTTTTCTGAATGTTCTCTCTATAAAAATCACTCTGCATATATCTTCATGCCATGAAAAAAGAAATGGAGGTACAAATGCTTTCTTGCAGCAAGAGTGGGAAATGCTCGTTTAATTGACTCAGATCAACTGACCAACGCAACTGTATTTGGCCCAACCCTACTATAGTGCATTGAATGGTGGTCCCCCCCAGAAAGATATGTCCCCAGAACTTGTGGCTGTGACCTTATTTGGAAAATGAGTCTTTGCAGATGTAGTTAAATGAAGGCTCTTGAGATGAGATTTAGGACGCAGACCCTAAATCCGATGAAAAGTGTCCTTACGAGAAAGAACAGGAAAAGACAGACACAGAGGAGAAGGTCATGTGACCATGGAGGCAGAGACTGGAGTGACTGGGTCACAAGCCAAGGAACACCTGAGCCACCAGAAGCTGGAAGATTCGAGGAAGGATTCTCAAGGCAACACCGTAATTTCCGACTTCTGGTCTCCAGAACTATGAGAGAATCTATTTCTGTTGTTTAAAGCCATCCAGTGTGTGATATAGCTCGTTACGGCGGCCAGAGGAAATGAACACACCTCCCAAATCCATAATCAGACTGTCCTCTCTTCATTCCCTGGATTCTCTCTGGGAATGATCGTCTGCTGCTGAGGGATGGTGAACCCAAGCCTCATGGTCTGCTTGTTGTGCAAATACCCTCCAGTAACAAAAAACTCAGGTTCCCCAGCATAAAAATCCCAGTTGATGGAATCTATATCAAGGTGAACGCTTTCTTCCTTTTTTTCACTAGTCTAGTGGACAGTGGGTGCTGATGAAGTCATTAGCCGAAATCACCAAGCTGAAATCACCAAGCAAGGGGTTGAAATGAAGGAGGAGGGCCCTGGGGTGCCCTCAAACTATTGATGGGTGAGGTCATGCTGGGCTCCATTAAATACCGCATTAATTGAATTCCTGCCATCTTGGCGGAACCTAGTGATTGATGGGATCAACGTTAAATCTGTTCCAGCGCAGTGAACTTGTCTCTCTAAACGCCACTCAGTGTCCCTGGAGCTCCTCTAACTTCACTGGCCACCCACCCCAGGGGGTCAAGGCTTTCATAAGCAAACTGGCCTCTTGGATTTGGGGGGAAATATGCTGAAAAGGGATTCAGATTCCTTTCATTTTTATTCGGTTCAAAGTGAACATGGGCAAACCCCTCTTCCTAGCATGGTGCCATTTCTTGACAACCGGAGGTAAAATTTCAGACCACTAAGGACACGCTTGGTGATAGCTCACATCGTGCAGAGCGGTGACGCATCAGAAAGGGTCTTCTAGCAAATAATTTGAAAAATCTCTCTCTCTCAGGACCCCAAAATGGGAGTTATGGCATTAAGTTAATAAATAAAATAAGTGGGCAATCTTGTGGTGACATTTTCATTAGCCCACTCTCTTTCTGTCTCATTAGCCTTCATGGGGAGAGGAAGGATTGTTTTAATTAGCAGGGTTGCGAAGTCTTACTTGGGTTGCCTCCCCTCCTGCCGCCCCCAGGATTACCCTGTCGGCTTATAAATACAATACAAATCATTACAGCCCACAATACCACCTCAGAAGGCGACATAAGAAAGGGGATCCACCCCGGTCCGTGTTAAGTGCCTTGGAACAATGTTCTTTCACTAAAGCATTCAAGTATAATTCAAGCGTAATATTGGGCTTTATCAAACAGCTCAATATCCTCTCACAAAAAAGCTCTTTCTAGTTGGGGACCAGCCATGTGTTCCTCTTTTTCCCTTTTGTGCTCCAGGCTGCCCAGACAGAGGGCACATCTGACACAATGGCCATGCTAGATGGGATCACGGTTCCAAAGTCCCCGACTGGATTTACTTGTTAGATGCGCAAATCAAAAGGCTGACCAGAAACAGCCCCCCAAACCCCCATCAGGCTCATATATGCGTTCCCACTGCTCTTAGGCACTTGGGGGCTTGATAACATGCATGTTGATACTAATTGTGCTTCGAGGACACAAAGTTCTACACTATTTTGCTTCTCCTAGAGGCCGCAGATTCCTAGCTTTCAGCCACCTGTGCACATAGCTATGTGTCTCTTCGTGGAGAACACTCTGTCTTTAAATCTTAAAATGAAAGTGTCTTAAGATCGAATTGAAAAATAAATCTAGACGCGCATAGAAATGCCAAGGTTACTATTTACTAGGAGACAGTCTCCCAGGTACTCATTAAACCCTTTATTTATTCACTCACACGACAAACGTTTATTGAGCACCTACTTTATGCTGAGCACTGCAGGCACTGGGGATAAAAAGATGAATGAGACCTGGTTCCTGCCCGCAAGGAACGAACCCACAAAAACAGACATTTTAAATATATATGCTGGACTTCTCTGGTGGCGCAGTGGTTAAGAATCTGCCTGCCAATGCAGGGGACACAGGTACGATCCCTGGTCTGGGAAGATCCCACATGCCGTGGAGCGACTGAGCCCGTGCACCACAACTACTGAAGCCGGTGCGCCTAGAGCCTGTGCTCCGCAACAAGAGAAGCCACCACAATGAGAAGCCCGTGCACCGCAACGAAGAACAGCCCCCGCTCGCCGCAACTAGGGAAAGCCCACGCGCAGCAATGAAGACCCAACGCAGCCAAAAATAAGTAAATTTAAAAAAATCATAAAAAATAAATAAACAAATAAATAAATATATGCTAAGAGCAAGGACAGAAATACGCACAGGATATTATGGAGGCAAGGAAGGGGGAAGCAGACAAAACATCTCTCAGTGGGGATAGGGTCACGAAAAGCTTCCAGAGGGAGGGGACTCAGAGCAGAGTGAGGAAGAGCCACGTGAGAACTGGAGGCATCTCAGGCAGGGGGAACAGTGTGCCCACAGGCAGGCAACTAGGCACACCAACTAGTTCATGGCATCTCGGGGTGTCCATCCCCATGGAGGTAATAAGGCAAGTACCATGCATCAAGATAACACCTCACAGAGGGTGATGATTGAGGAAGGTCTGTTGAGCACTTGAGGTGTCTGCAAATGGGGGCTGCTGACACAGAGAATAATAATAACAATCATAGCACTTGACATTGACTGGGCCCTTACCATTTACCAAGCTCTACACTTGGCTCTTTATCTATGTTTATCTCATTTAATCTTTGCAACAACCCCGTGAGGCAGGTACTATGATCACCCCTCTTATACAGACAGGGAACTGAGGATTGAGGAGGTAGAGTGAGTTGCCTGAGTCTATGCAGAAGGAGGTTCAGGAAGCAGATTAGTTCAAGTCCAAAGCCCATGGCTTTGGGTCCATGGATAGGACTGGCTCCCAGTAAGATCGTGAAGCTGATGGTGTTTCTCAAATGTGGGTTCAGAGCCGTTCACCCCTTCACATCTCTCAGGCTCTCTAGTCACCTGTCGCTTAGGGATCCCACTCCACCTTGTCCCTCGAGCCACACTTTTCTTCCTTCCATCACCCTTCCTCCCTCCCTCCCACATCCAGATCCAGACTCACTTATATTGTGTCCTGTTTCTTGATGTTCTTTTAAAGAACTGGAAACTCTGATAAATAAATCCGTGCTAAGGCCTCTGTTAGTGGACTCTTCCTTTCTGATAAGAAGTCAGTGATTATTTGAATTGTTATTCTCTTGTATGCAATGTGTTGTTTTTCTCTATCTGATTTCAAGATTTTCTTTTTGGTTCTCAGCAATTTGACTATGACGTGCATAGATGTGGTTTTGTTATTATTATTTCCTTAATCTTGCTTGGAGGTCACTGAGCTTATGTAATCTCTATGTCTTTAAGTAAATATGAAGGATTTGGGGGCATTCTTTCTTCAATTACACATACATTAGACCTTTTGATATTGTCTTGCAGGTCCCTGAGGATCAACTGCTTTTTTCAATCAGTTTTCTCTGTTCCTCAATTGGATAATTTCTATTGATATATCTG
The DNA here is from genome assembly GCF_949752795.1 of Hyperoodon ampullatus. Classification (NCBI taxonomy): domain Eukaryota; kingdom Metazoa; phylum Chordata; class Mammalia; order Artiodactyla; family Ziphiidae; genus Hyperoodon; species Hyperoodon ampullatus. The sequence continues at coordinate 4,392,724 of NC_136919.1, forward strand.
CAAGTTCCCTGGCTCTTCTGCTATCAAGATTCTGATGTTGGGCCTCCCTGGTGGCGCAGTGGTTGAGAGTCCGCCTGCCAATTCAGGGGACATGGGTTCGTGCCCCGGTCTGGGAGGATCCCACATGCCGCGGAGCGGCTGGGCCCGTGAGCCATGGCCGCTGAGCCTGTGCATTCGGAGCCTGTGCTCCGCAACGGGAGAGGCCACAACAGTGAGAGGCCCGCGTACAGAAAAAAAAAAAAAAAGATTCTGGTGTTGAGCCCATTCAGTGAATTTTTATTTCAGATATTGTATTTTCACTTCTAGAATTTCCATTTGGTTCTTCTTGCTTCTTTTTCTTATCTTTACATTCATTATGAACATATTTTCTTTTACATCTTGAACATGGTTATGATAGCCATTTTAAATTTTTGATGGTTAATTCCAAATATGGGCAATCTATGAGGTTTGTCTCGAATGTCTTTTCATTTGAGAATGAGTCACATTTTACTATTTCTTTGTGTGTCAAGAAATTTTGACCTGTACCACGGACATGGTGACTGATACATTGTGGAGACTCTGGATTCTGTTAGAGTCCTCCTAAGCATTATTTTGTTTTCTTTGCAAGCAGTTTTCTTGGTTGAGCTCAAATTTTAAACTGTCTCTAATGCAACAGGCAGCAGTTCAAATCTAAGTTCACCTATTTTAGCCTTAGTTGGACTTTTTTGAGTCTGCCCCACTTACAAGTGGCTCAGGGATCATCCTGGGACTTGGGCAAAGTTTATACACTAAATTTGGACTTCTCCTCTCTGGCTCTCTCCTTTCCTGAATTCTTCCCTAATTTTCCATTGACTGTCATTTCCTCGAACTCTGTCTTCTGGTTCTTTGGCCACAGGTTGGATAGAACCACAGGTTTCTAACCAAATTCTAAACACCTTGTGCAGCACTGACTATAGCCTGGCATTTGACTGAGTCATTTTTCAAATGAGAAAATCATTCTCTGCTCTTTGTTCCTTCATGCGTCAACACCCTCATCCGCCTGCTGTATCTGCCTGTGTTCATTCCCTTTCCAGAGCCTCAGGTAGTTTTTTTTTTTTTTTTTTGATAATTTTATCTGGAGTTTATAGATGTTATGTCTAGGAGGGTTGGTCTGATAGGAGCTTGCCTGGTCATGACCAGGAGAGGAGCAAGCCTTCTGCTACTAGATTAGGATGACTTAATATGCTGCCCCCTCCTTCTGACACATTCACTGAGATCCCAGATGCCTCAAATGAGAGAAGGGATTCTGTTGAGATTTTCTAGTATCTTGGAAGTCTGGTAGGAAGGATTGGGATAGAAGGGCTTTTCTTCAGATCACAACAAGGAAGTGGCTTTTAAGTTCAAAGGGTAGATCTGATCATTGATGAAAAATGCAAACATTCTTTGTTGTGTTTGACTTATGGGTAGATGCTAAGGTAGTTTCTAAAGCTCTTTTTTCCAAGATAAACACAACTATCTTTAGGATATGATTTGGAGTACTCCTTCATAACGTATGAGATGTAATGCCTGCAAAATCTTAGGAAGGAGAAGTGAGGCGATTGGTCCCAGATGGTGGACTGAGCATATATATCTGCCTTCCCACTCTCCCAAAATACCATGAAAGCAGAAAGAAAGTATTTTTCAGAAGGAAAAATGTAAAATAGTGTAGGGAAACAAAAAAGAACTCTACCAGTGGGTCAGAAATTCTGGGAAATTTCCAAATAATCAAAATCAGACAGGATCAGAAATACAGAAAAGCAAAACCAGAGGAAACTATCACCAGAAATACGTGTAGGTGATGATTACTATGGAGTGGGGGAGTGTTGAGGAGAAGGCCAAGTCCAGATCAAACATACAGGAAAGGAGTGGCTCTGGAGCATAAGGACTATCTGAGGAGCTGTTTTTGGAGCAGTCAGGTTGGCTCAGCCTCTCTCCTTCCAAGGTTTCACTAGGCAGAGGGCAACAGCGGCATTTGCTTCCAGACTAAAGCAGTGAGTATGGGAAGGAGAGGGAAAAAAAAGACTCATGTAGCTCATTCTTCCCCAAAGTATGTTCTCATCCAGAAGGAAAACTGCCAGTTCATCCCACCTCCCAATATATCCCACTTCTCCCCCAACAATCACTAGAGACAGGCCACAATAAAGACACAAAACATCCACATACAAGTATGTAGGGAATGGTAAATAGAAATATTCTGCACAACCAAGAGTAGCCAAACATTTGAGAAAAAAATCATTACCAAGAAAGAGTGACAAAGGGAAAAACTCACACCTGAGGAAATAGAGTTAATAAGGCAAATAGAAGAAGGCTTTTTAAAAATTATAATTCATTCCCTAAGAGATATCAGAGGACATCACAACAATTTTTTCTAAAAAAAAAACAAAAACAAAAAAACCCCACCACTATCATGGCCAAAGAATAAATGTGAAATCTCGGAAATGAGAGGGGAAGAGAAATAATACACACAAGGTCACACAGCTAGTCATTCGTTCATCCCTTCAACTAACAGCCACGTATTGAGCACCTATTATATGCCAGGCCCTGTATAAGGTTCTTAGAATAGAAAGATAAAAAGAAACAATCCCCGTCCCCAAGAATTTCAATACATAAAGGTGACTGCCACCATGAAATTGTGTACAAAGAACACAAAGCAAGTATTTGCATGGTAGAGGGAATTGGGGAAAGTGACACAGAAGAGGTAGTATTTGGACTGGGACTTTGGGGATGAGACTGCCTTTTTTTTCCATGAGAGGATATGGTATAGTTGGGAAACAACATATAGTTAAATATTATTGGAGCATAAAAGTGGAGAATAATTTATGAGTTAGGCAAAGAAAGACCAGACCATGAAAAATTTTGCCACCTACAGGTGATGGAGGGTCATTACACATATTGGGCTAATGATGCAGCAAACAAACAAACAAAAAAAACGGGGCCACCAGTTCATGTAACTCTTGTTTACTGCAGTGCCTCCCATAGTTCTTTATTACCAAAGAAACCTCTAAACCACCAATATATTCATTCATTCATTTATTCAAGAGACATTGTAGAGTGCCCCTGATGTGCCAAATACCGGCTAAGAACTTGAAATAAAGGAATGAAAAAGACACCGTCCTTGCCCTAGATTCACTCGCCAGTCACTGCAGATAGAGAGACATAAAAAGGGACAATTTCAATAAAGTGATAGAGGCACACACAAAGTGCTGGCAGATAAAGAAGCACTTCCCAGGAGAAACTTCTTAAACTAAGTCTTAAAGGATGTGTAGGAACAAGCCAGGTGTACAGTGAACAGGCAGAGCTAGAAGTGTAAGGCGGTATGAGAGAGCATGCAGATGGGGACATGCGGGGAGCTGTGGATAGGGGTAATCAAAGACAAGTGCAGATGGTACGCAGAAACTTACCAAATCACCAGACACTGACCAAAAGACAGACATTTGCCCACAAGAAGTATCCAGAAGCAAACCCATGCCCTTTCCCCCAAACCTCCTCACACCTCCTTCTCTCTCACCCCTGTATACCCGTATGTCCCCGCGTCACCAAGTCCTGCCAAATCTGCCTCCCAAATTTCCCTCCAGTTTGCTCATTTGTCTCCATCTCCTCCATCCTCATTCAAGGGTTTTCCCTCACCTGCATTACTTCACAAGCCCCTTAATGGATCTCCCTGTGGCCACCCTGGTGCTCCGCAATCCACTCTCCACTCTGTAGCCGGAAGGTTCTTTCCAATGCCAATCTGACATGTCCCCCTACCTCCAGTCCCGATCCCTGCTTAACAGCCTTCACTGGCTCCCTATGACTCGGGCTAAAAGTCAAACTCTTTAACTGGCCTCCAACAAGGCCCTGCGTGATGCAGTCTCAGACAGACCCACTTCTTTGCCTCTTACCTTTCTCTCCTATCCCCATGTTCCAGCTGTGCCAGCATTCTTTCAGTGTCTGCACCCCCAAACTCTCTCCCACCACAGGCTCTTTGCACATGCTCTTCTCAGTGCCTGAAATGCCTTTGTCCTTCCCCTCCATCTCCCCCCACCAGACACACACCCACACACACAAAACACACACACACACACACACACACACACACACACGTATTCCTTCCCCGGTTAATTAAAATCTCAACTCAATTTTCATTTCCTCCAAGAAGTCTTCCCTGACCCTCTCCAGCCACGTGAAGTCTCCCAGTTAGATGCACCTTGACCTTTGTCTTCGTTCTTATCACAGTTGCAATCTTAACATTTATTTGTGATTCTTGGATTAACGCTCATCTCCCGATTAGACTGTAACATTCCACAAGGGCGATGACCATGTCAAATTTTGCTCATCAATGTCTCTCTAATGTCTAATCCAGTGCCTGGCACATGGAGTGGGAATTCAGTAAAGTATCTGTTGACTAAAACAATGGAGAGATGGATGGATGGATGCATGGATGGATGGATGGATGGATGAATATCTCTGCAGAAGATAAAAAGAAGTGTGTTGTAGAGTCTGCCTTGTAAGGAGTTTCTTACAGATGGTTAGTGATCCACATTACCTGTGCCTAAGGGTTAAATACCAATAACAAGGCAAAAGTGCCATTAGGTGGCACAAGATTTTATGTGATTGTCTGCCCTGTGAGTGGGCCACACCACACCAGAGAGGAGACCACAAAGATCTAAGTGCTTGCCATGCCCACAGCCCTCACCAAGATAGCAGCCTCGAGTTCAGCACAAAGGACGCCGCTCTACTGATGGCCTTATTAGCCGTAGCACAACTGATGGACCAGAGACTAGAACCCAAGCCCAAAGTGGTCACATGTTGAAGTCCTACCCCCAGGACCTCAGAATGTGACCGGATTTGACCACAGGGTCAATGCAAAGGTAATTTGTTAAGATGAGGTCATAATGAACCTACAGTGGGCCCCTAATCCAAAATGACTGATGCCCTTATAAAAAGGGGAAATTTGAGGACTTCCCTGGTGGTCTAGTGGTTCGGACCCGTCACTTTCATTGCCATGGGCCTGGGTTCGATCCCTGGTTGGGGAACTAAGATCCCACAAGCCACGGGGTGTGGCCAAAATAAAAGGGGGTGGGAATTTGGACATAGACACATATCCAGGGAGAATGCCATGTGGACATAGAGATGGCCTCCTTCAAGCCAAAGGGAGAGGCCTGCAACAGATCCTTCTCTCAGGCCCTCAGAAGGAACCAGCCTTGCCAACACCTTGATCTTGGACTTCCAGCCTCCCAACTGTGAGGCAATAAACTTCTGCTTTTAAGCCACCCAGGTCGTGGTCACTTTTTACCCTACCGGCCGTGGCCAAGCAAAGTAGAGGGCAAGATCACTAGACCCAAGAATGACCAGAGAGGGCTTCCCTGGTGGCGCAGTGGTTGAGAGTCCTCCTGTCGATGCAGGGGACATGGGTTCGTACCCCGGTCTGGGAGGATCCCACATGCCGCGGAGCGGCTGGGCCTGTGAGCCATGGCCGCTGAGCCGGCGCGTCCGGAGCCTGTGCTCCGCAACGGGAGAGGCCACAACAGTGAGAGGCCTGCGTACCGCAAAAAAAAAAAAAAAAAAAAGAATGACCAGAGTGGTAGTGATGGGGCAGGTGGTGTTGGGCTGGGCACCACAGCAAAGGGCAAAGGGGTCAGAAAAGCAGAGCTTTCACTTTGGGAGAGAAGCAGTGAATAGGCTGGAAGGGGAATCTCATCTCATCTCAGGAAAGAAAAACGTCTTACACCCGCATGGAAGAATCAGGGCTTCTTGTGCTGTGAGGAAGTCAGTCCTGAGTTGCCCAGACCTGGCTGAGGCTGGCCCACGTGTATCTTAAAACGAACTCTCCCCAGCTTGGCAATAACTCCGCAGCAGGCTTTTTGTATTGATAAATTCATTATATTGCTAGGCAGCGTCTTCCTTATATTTAGCTTAATAACCACGTAATGATCACCTTGGCTGGTTTAGATGATGTCATTTTAAGAAATTATGGCTTAGATCCATCTTCTCTTTCCCCTTTCCCTTTGCCCTCCCTGAATTATTCCTGAGGAAGAAACCAATTAATAGTAGCTTGACTGCTGTAATGCAGCCTGCTGTACAATACAGCAATGCCTAATGGAGTTTTAATTTCCCCATGGTGAGTCAATATTTGTTTTAAGAAAGAAAAATGTCACCATAAACCACTGCCCCAAATGAATTTGGTAGCACAGAGGGTGAGAGAGACTTCTTCTTTAGGTAAACAGTGAAGGAGACTGGATTTGGGGTTGCAGGGGTTTGTCTTCACAAACAGGGTTGCTTATGGTTTCTGCTTCCTCCTTCAGACAAGGGTGGTTATTAAAGATTTTGCTAGGCAAATGCAGATAACTGTCAGAGGCTCACCCACAGTTTAAAGGGTCTGAAACAAAGTCATTATAATGTAGAAGAGGAACAATTTATTCCGGCCTATTAATAACTTGTGGGGAGCAGGGAGGGAAACATAACACGAGGCATCCCTGTGTGAAGACATTAAGGGTGTTTCTTATTTCCCCCAACTAGGGTTGCATGCGGAAACCGAATCCTACTTTTTAAAAAACGGATTAGACTTTTCGGGACCGTGGGAAGAAATAAAGTTCTGCAATGCTCTCTCTCATAATAAGTCTGGCCAAAAAGGATGGTGCTCATCCTGTTGAAAGATAGTTTCATTTCCTCCTCAAAATTGGTATGAAAAATTTGCTTTGCCAAATGAACACTGTATACTGAACTTGTCAAATCCTTTCTCCTGACACAAATAAAAGATAACATTGGGTGGCAGCATGTAAAACAGCTCTGACAAGATAGCAAAGGGAGACAAAGAAATATACATATTTTGATTCTCTCTGTTTTAGAAGCTGGTAGCGGGGGGAGGCGGCCAGCAGTCGAATGACTGGCCAGCTTTGAATGCTTCAGGTGACAATTGAACAAGCCACTTTCATGTCGATTTTCAATGGTATAATGACCCTGTTTCCAATTAGCCAAAACATGACAAAAACCTCAACTTTTGTAGTGGCACAAACTGCCAGGGAGAAGACGAACTGAGTGACAACACCCCTCATTCAAAAGTTCACGGGTGAACCTCGTGGCTGTAATTACTAGTTCTAACGCAGTGGGATATTATTCCTGGTGTGTTTAAAAATAAATAAGGTAAATGATCACCCTTTCATTAGATCTGTACTCATATCATATAAGTGTCGTATTTTTCCTATTAAAATTGTTGATTGAAGGCCGTTAGCTGTTTATCAGCTCGAAATTACATTCCTGCTCTCTTAGGGGCTGCCGCCATTCAAAATCACAGTCAGCGCCTAGTTAGTAACAAGAAAAGACTCCTAAAACTGCAATTTCAGGGGGAAAAAAAAAACACGAGCAAGAAACCCAGATTGCACCTTCATGTCCCCAAAGGCATCACGCTTCTTTGTTCTGCTAAGAAAAATTAACCTCAATCTCAGCTCCGGGTCCCTAGATTGATTATCATAGTCATTTAAATACTGTAATCTCATTTTCAGCATTGGGATACGGGGAGGGGGGGGAAAGAAGCCCTGGGAGTGGGGGGAGGGGTGCGAGGCTGGAGAGAGAAAGAGAGCGAGGTGGGGAGGAGAGGGGAAAACAGAATAAATTATCTGACAAAGGGAAGCGGGCCTTTCTGCTCACAGAGTCTATTTTGGATCCTTCCACTTGATTGGAAAAGTTGATGAAGTTTAAATGAAGCAGAATTAGAACCTCAGGCCACTGAGTATTGACGGGGGGGACGGGAGAATGTGCAATTCAATAGCCCCGGTTTCAGCAGAAAACAAGGGAAAGGCCTAAATGGCATAATCTTCAATCGAATCTAACATCCACACGGACAAGGCAGGGTAATGAGTTAGGCCAGATCAGGCCTGTTGGTTAAAGAAATTAATCCCTCCTGCCGCCTGCCCAAGCCAGGCTTTGATGCCCATTGTGTGGGCCCCTGTCCCAGTCTATCTAAATGCTAACGAACTGCGGGGGTGAGCAGGACTGTGCTTTTCTTTGCTGGCGCTAATCTGATAACAATTTGCTCTCTCTGATTAGGGGGGCGGGGAGGGGACGGGCGATGGGTGGGAGAGGAGGAGGGGACACCTTCCCTTTGAAAGGGGGAGGCCATTCTGGTCAGCCTGGATGGAGGTTTCACCCCTCACCCCCAACCAGCCAGCCTGGCTCCTGGTCGGCCGGCAGACACACATGTACAGAATAACCTAAACTCCAGGATTCTGTAGGAAGCCAAGTGTCCACGCTCCTTTTCTCTGTATGCCTTGTCTCTTCTTGAGACAGTATGTAGTGACACAAAAGTGCAAGCTTTACCTTAAGCCACCCTGACCCGCTGCCAGCATCCCTTCCTACCGCGCTTCTTCGCCTTCAGACTTTCCCTCCAAACACACCCAAGTTCTCAGCATCCAGTTTCTCGCCTTGTCTGGTCATTTTCTACATCTAAAATGACCTGCTTCCTCCTCTCAGGCCCACTGAGTCCTGCTTGGTCATCCAGCAACTCCACCAGGCCTTTTTGGACCTCTCCAGGCCACCAACCCTCTTCCTAACTGTTTTGTATGTCTTGTATGTTTCAGCCTTAGAAAAACAGCAACGTCTAGGGGAGTGTGTGTGTGTGTGTGTGTGTGTGTGTGTGCACGCGCCTGGTGTGGCATATGTGCCCAACTGTGTAAGATCCTTGAGAACAGAAAGTACACCTCTGGATGAAGTTAACCCTTTAGATAGATGGAGATGGAGATGGACCAGACTCTTGTCTCCCATCAGGACAAAGGAGTCTCTGGGACGATGGACAGTGTGGTATAACGTATAAGGACCATGACAAGCTGTGGACTCATACAAGCCACAGTCCAAGCCCCCACTCTGCTATTTACCCTCTGTGTGACCTTGGGCATGTTAGGAGTCTTTCTGAGCTCTGACCTTGCCTAGTTGAGATCATATATGTAAAAGTCTGGCACTTAGCAGGTATTCAGCAATGGGAACTGTTGGTGTCACCAAGTTCTTTTGATTTGTACAGTGGTTAGGACCTTAGGCTGCAGAGTCCCAGACCTGGCTTGAAGCCTGGCTCCTCCACACACATGCTGGATGACTGTGGGCAAGTTGTGTAGCTTCTCTAAGCCTCAGTTTCCCCATCTGTAAAGTGGGAATGACAGCAATCCTGCCTCTTAGGATTGCGGCAGAGGTTTAAGGGAGGTGATGCTTAAGAAGGGCCAGCACAGTGCCTGGCACATAGTGGGCTCCACGAAGGGCGGCTGCTGTCCGCTGGTACAGAGAGGGTGTCAGGTGGCCAAATGGGTCACCAGCCAGGAGCTTCCTGGAAACCCAGACTCCAGGCCTCAGCCTCCAGGCACCCTCCCACTCCGGGAGAAGTCAGGCCCGCGAGCATCCTGCCAGGCGATCCTGGGAGGATCTGCCGCCAGGAGCACGTGGCTGCCTAAGGAAAGATGGAGCTTTCAGAAGCCCCAGGCAGATGCTTTCCTTTTAGAAGGGAAGTTTCTGAAAGACTTGCTTAAACCTCCAAATTTATGCCCACTGGGTGCCTAGAGAGAGAGCAAAATCTAGAGTGACAATTTATAAAGGTTTTGAAGGCAGACGCGAAGCCCGGCACTCGATCCTAAGGGATCCTTCGGAATCACCTCAGCAGGCTCCCTCAAACGACTTGGGGAAAATTCAGAGCATGACAGACCAGGGGCTTGTTTAACTTGCAGAAAGTAAACACATCGCAGCCGCTAACCCTAAACCATCGCGCTGCTCGTCCCGCTCATGGTTCTCCAAACATGCAGCCTGGAAGGAGACCAGGATGCAGTGAACGTGTCTGTCCCAGCACAGCAGGGCTCTTGGTGATTCCTTCAGTCAACCCACAGCATCCTGCAGCCAGGAGTGGGTACCTTGGTCCCCATCAACGCTGGGAGGGAGGGGCTGGCACTTAGACCTACTGCTGATTTCTGGACGTGTCTCTCAGCCCTCTGTTCTCTGTCTTGTGTATCCTACTTGCTCTGGCCCCTGCAGCTCCCAGATCCAACTGGGAGCCCCGCCGGACCTGGCCTCACTCTCTGCCCAGCCTCCTCTCAGCATTTGTCTCCCCTGATGCTTCACTGCAGCCTCCTGAATTCCAAGTTCCTCCTTGCCTTGGAGGCACAAAACCTCTTATTTTGCCTAGAACAGTCTCTATCTACTGCCCACCCAAACACAGACACACACACACTCCCACCAGCATGCCATAACTGACCACTCTACTCATCCCAGGAGGTTGGGCTGAGATGACACGTCCTTGGACTTAAACTTGCATAGCCTCCTGGCACCGCAGCTGCCTCCACAGTGCTCAACCCTAGGGAAGAGGTAGTTGCCCTATTGTCTGTCTTCACCAGGGCTTTGAGCTGCCTGCAGGCAGGAACTCAGGCTCTCTTGCCCACAGAGGTCTCCCCAGGCCCAGCATGCTGCCTGGCACCTAATAGCCCCTCAATAAACATTTTGCAAAGGGTCGAATAAGCAAATGAAGGGGAGGGTCCCAGCAGTTCTCAGGGAGAAAGCCATTCAGATGCGCAGACACCAAGGCTTTGGGACATCCCAGGGACTCACCAAGGTTTCAGAGCCGATAAGAGTGTGCAGGAGACTGGGAGCTCATGACTGTGGTCGTGGGGCCTGGAGTGTCTGGTCCAGGGCAAGTGTGCAGTGCTGCATGAATGAATAGATGATGGAAGGATGGGTGGATGGATGACGCGCAGCCTAGAGGGGAACCGAGGCCTCTTAAATCTGGCGATCCAGTGCATTTTACCCCTCCCACCTCCCCCTGAATATCCTTTTTCCTAGAAAGCTTTTTCTCCCCCAGTCAAAAGTTGATTTACCCTGAAGCTAATGAAGCTTAGGCTTCAGGGCCCCTCTTTGTACCAGGCCTCTTCCAAGGCCTTGGACTTCATTTCCAACATCATTTTAAATTTTGTACTCTGTTTCTTTTTTTTTTTTTTTTGCGGTACGCGGGCCTCTCACTGCTGTGGCCTCTCCTCTTGCGGAGCACAGGCTCCGGACGCGCAGGCTCAGCGGCCATGGCTCACGGGCCCAGCAGCTGCGCGGCATGTGGGATCTTCCCGGACCGGGGCACGAACCCGTGTCCCCTGCATCGGCAGGCGGACTCCCAACCACTGTGCCACCAGGGAAGCCCCTGTTTCTTTCTTATTTATTTGTTTGTTTGTTTTTGGCCGCACCATGCGGCTTGCAGGATCTTAGTTCCCTGACCAGAGATTGAACCAGGGCCCCAGAAGTAGAAGTGAGAGCCCTAACCACTGTTCCACCAGAGAATTCCCTGTACTCTGTTTCTTAAAAAGAGATCCCCGAATTGCATAAACTACAGGCCACACAATAGCTGCCCCCACCTCACCTGACTCAGCTTGGTGTCAAGATTCAGCTCTAGCCATCAGTCTAGGAGTCCTTCCCTTGCCTCCCCCCATCCAGGCACAGCTGCCCTCCAGCACTGAGCACGAATCCCATCCAGACGGCCGTCACCACATCTGTACCACTTTGCTGTTTGTTTCGATGCCTGTTTCTGTCAACGAGATTGTAAGCTCTTTGAGGGCAAAGCCTGTGCCCAGACTGGTCTACCCCCCTATCCTTGGTGCCAAGCCCTGTGTCTCGTACACAAGCAGTTAATTCTGTTAATTCAAGCAGTGAGTGAATGCGTCTGCCGCTGCTTTCCTCACAGAATCCTAGGGTTGTCTGTTCTTGTCCATTTCAGACCTTTGCTCAGGCCAGCCCCTCCCCTGAAGCCCCTCCTCTCTTTTCCAGCCACTGGAATCCAACCCACCCTGCAGCCCCAGTCCAGGTGCACAAGCTGCCCTGGGTGCTCCAACGCTGCTCCCGCCTTCACTCTCAAAAATGCCTCTCAGCACCTCTCCTTCTGCCTTTGATAACTTTTATTAGTGGTTTTAACGTGCAAAGTCTGGTTCTTCCATAAACTCCTTGGAAACAAATTCTTAAACCTCTTGTGTTTCCACCAGCACCTTGTGCGTTATAGGTGTGTGATAAATATTTGCTCATTGACAGAGGGGTTCATTAATAGTTTCAAATGCATATCAAACAAGAATTTTAAGTCAGTGTCTCTGTTCTTAAATATCTCTGGGAGACAGTAGGAAAATATGAATGGAATTCATAACAGGAACATTAAAATGGCATTTTAGTGGGTCAATATGGCCAGACTGACTAGTGTCCAGCAAAATGGACCCAAAAAGTTGCCAGCAAATTTTCCAGTTCCCTCAACCGCGATGCTATGACCATAAGATCACCTCTCTCCATGTCTTTTGCGGGCGCCCCCATCTTTGCAGGAGGCCGCGGCCTCTGAGCTTCGGCTAGCTGGGGCTTTTTCTCTGATGTGGCGAGGCAGCTTGGATGCTGTGCCATTGGTCCCAAATGGCCAGCCACCTGGCAGTGATGTGGCCTTTCACTAATGTTGTACCTTGAAATCAAAGCGCTTCTGATTCTCCACTTTCATTCCTCTGGACAAACACAAAAGATTTTGATCCACACAAAGAAATTTATCTTGTTCGCTTCTGTGTTCATTGGTCCCCCCCCCCCAATATGTATTGTTTGGTTCATATAAAAGATCAAAAAACCCCTCTTTCTGGCTCATTATGTGTTTTCTCCAATGCTCTTGGTGAGCTATTCTCCCCCTGTGTGCCCTTCATGTTGACCTTTCTGCTCATTGACCCACATCAGTCAGTTTCTTGACCGAACCCTGATGTGCCTTTAAAGTATTGGGTGGAAAAATACAGCTGTTTTCTTTATAAAGCACATTGACTTGCTTCTCTGAAATGCTCTACTTTGTTCCACAACGAGAGTGTAAGGGCTAGGCTGGGACTCTGGTCCACCGTGAGCTTAAGTTTTGCTGGACCACATCAATTCCATTTTAAATCCTAAATGAGTTCATGCTGAGAAAAACACAACCAAAGCAAGCCCTCGGAAGGTAATGCGCCAGGGAAACAAAGCTTGTGCGGTGGTCAGTGATTACTCAACAAACCAGCCCCTACACTAGTCAGTTTATCTGATGAATTATAGAGCCTCACTCGGTGGATTGCTAGAAATGCTTTCTATTTTTTTAAACTCCAACGTGGGTGAGGCTGGAGACAGATAAGCCCTGACAGAAACCAGCAAATGTATGGAGCCTGGAACTAAGGAAAAGGAAACGGATTCAAAAGGGGGAACTTAAGGGGGCTTCCCCGGTGGCGCAGTGGTTGAGAGTCCACCTGCCGATGCAGAGGACATGGGTTCGTGCCCCGGTCCGGGAAGATCCCACATGCCGCGGAGCGGCTGGGCCCGTGAGCCATGGCCGCTGAGCCTGCGCGTCCGGAGCCTGTGCTCCGCAATGGGAGAGGCCACAACAGTGAGAGGCCCGTGTACCGCAAAAAAAAAAAAAAAAAAAAAAAAGGGAGGGGGACTTAAAATGGCCATAAAAGGTCCAGTGATTAGGACTCCACGCCAGGCCCCACTGCAGGGGGCCTGGGTTCAATCCCTGGTCGAAGAACTAAGATCCCACAAGACGCGTGGCACGCCAATAAATAAATACATTTTTTAATGGAAAAAAATAAAATGGCCATAAAATGAATGGAGTCAGGGGACGGAAGCAAACAATGGATAGAGAAGCAATTAAACTAAACCATCTCATTTCTATAATCTTTGTATTACATTTTCAAGAGACCCTGGACCGTGGATGAACTAATAATGAATTCTCCACATGTTGATGTTTTTCTGGTCCAGGGTTTCTCAGCCTCAGCACTATTGGCATTTGGGGAGATGATTCCCTTTTTGGGCAGGTGCAGGCATCCTGTGCATTGTTGGACAGCATCCTTGGCTTCTACCCACTAGATGCTGGTAGCAGCCCCCTTCCCGGTTGTGATAACCAAAAGCATCTCCTGACATGGCCAGATGTTCCCTGGGGAGCAAAATTGCTCCCCCGCCCCAGTTGAGGACCACTGGTCTACTTCCAGAATGTCATAATCTCTTCCATAATATAGTGTCTCATTTAAATCAGTCTTCATTACATCCTTGAGAAGTAAACAAGGTAGTTATTAGCACCCATACTTCACAAATGAGGAAACAGGCTTGGACATTAAGCCACTTGCCCAAGAACCCTCAAGAGCACTAGAAACCGAATTGTTTTCACCCTTAGCCAGGGCGAACCCATCTGCTTCAGGGCACACAGTTTCAGGAAGCATGAGATGGGGTGGGCAACAGTAATTTTTAACAAGAGCACAAAGGGGAAAAAGAGTAAGCCCTTGAGTGGATTTGTCTCATGATACATTTATAAGTTCAGATTTAGGACATTTACCTAAAGTCGATTGATGAGAATAAGGTTGTCTTGAGGCACGTAAGTGTTAGAAGCAGGATAAAGGAAAATAACAAAAGTGCCACGTATTAAGTGCCCTCCTGGGCCTGGCACACCTGTGTCATATCATTGACCCCTCACAACTCCCCCATGGCTGGTGCCAACTGTAACAGCCCATTTCACAGAGAGGAAACTGAGGCTCAAAGGTAAATAACCTCACGTGTGGCACAGCAAGAAAGCGGCTGAGACAGAACGTGTCCTGGGATCTGTCTGGCTCCATGGCCTGACATCGACACCGCCTTTGTCTCCAGTGTGGTGGCTGCAGTTTTATATCTGCCTGGGCTACCAACTTATTTTTTAAAATTAATTTTTATGGGAGTATAGTTGCTTTACAATGTTGTGTTAGTTTCTACTATACAGCAAAATAAATCAGCTATACATATACATGTATCCCCTCTTTTTTGGATTTCCTTCCCATTTAGGTCACCACAGTGCATTAAGTAGAGTTCCCTGTGCTATCCAACTTATTGCTGTATCTTTTGTGATGGTATGAAAACACCAGCTGCAGCCTGGAATTGTTTTCACAGTCCTCGTTTACATGGATTCAGGAGCTTGAAAGGAGAGTCAAGGGGCGATTTCATTTAAAGTTGAATTGTTTTTGTTTTTTTTAACAAATACGAAGCACCCAACACTTACAGTATATGCTAAAACCAACCAAAATGTAGTATGATGTGATTGTGCCTTTGTTTCTTTTTGCCCAGCCAGCCAGAGGGTCCTGGAGCAATGGCCCCGCAGATGTGTCTGAGGTTTAACAGAGCCCGGTTCCCAGGGCCACAGCAATCACTCTGCACACTGGCCTCCAGAAACGGATTTACCCAGCCTAGAAGTCCAGCAGGGTCTGAGCTTGGTTCCAATCCTCCCGGTCTGTGACACATTCACTGCAGGACCAGCACAAACACAGAACCAACGCCCCAAAATGAATCAATTCAAATCATTGCTAACAAGCTGGTGGTCTCCACTGTTGGCATTTCATATAAAACACTTTTAATTGTGTTTTCTTCCCATTATACTTTTTAAACAGTTAAAGATGCATTTTCTTAACAAGCAGTTTGAATCAGACACTTTACAAGAACTCTGATGCTTCTAGAGACAGGTGAATGACTTGAAAACCACTGAAATTAGAAATAGGGGTTTGGAGCTTCCCTGGTGGTGCAGTGGTTAAGAATCTGCCTGCCAACTCAGGGGACACAGATTTGAGCCCTGGTCCGGGAAGATCCCACATGCCTCGAAGCAGCTAAGCCCGTGCACCACAACTACTGAGCCCGTGTGCCACAACTACTGAAGCCCATGCGCCTAGAGCCCGTGCTCTGCAACAAGAGAAGCCACCGCAATGAGAAGCCTGCGCACCGCAACGAAGAGTAGCCTCGGCTCGCCGCAACTAGAGAAAGCCCGCACACGGCAACAAAGTCCCAACGCAGCCAAAAATAAATAAATAAATAAATAAATTTTTTAAAAAAGAAAGAAAGAAATAGCGGTTTGAAATTTTGTCCGCAGGACCAGTCGTAAATCAAGAAAACTTTGTCTTTCAAATACAGGAAAAGTGGCCTAAATTCTACTATGAGCAGCACTTGAGCCTGGAAGATTCTGGAAGGTGCTGGAAGCCACTGCTGACTTGTTCATTCAGGACTCAGAATTCTTCCTGGAGGAATGGTCTTCCTGCCACTGATCTGAGAGGAGTGTTCAGAAGGGGTCTGAGCTCATCCCCCAGGAACCCGCATTCTGAGGTCTTCATTAACGTTTCAAAGCCAAAGCCCCTCTTTTTTAGAGAAACAAAGAGGAAGGCGGCCCCTCCTCCAGCAGATCTGTCCCACCCACCCACCCGGGCCGGTGGTAAAAAGCCTGGGAGGGAGCAGGTCTCCCTTCTGAACCGACCACAGGGCTGGGCACTGCTGCAGCCCCTGCTTGCTCACCCTTGCTCACCGAAGGATGTGCCCGGGCGCCAGGAAGCTGGAAGCTTTGATTTAAAAAGAAGAAAAAAGGACCGAGAGAGAAAGAGTTGCAGGGATTGACAACCCCATAGCTTTCCCTAGAAAAATGAAAGCTGCCCACCAGCCTGCCGAGACTGGGTCCTTAAGATGGGCAGCTCAGTTTCAGCCCCCCTTCTTGTGTTTTACTTTCTCCAGTTACATTGTAAATTGAACGTAAAAGGATCTGAGCAATCAAAGGCATATTCTCTGCAATACATAGCGGAATATAACATTTTCCCATTTCACTCAAACATGATAAAAATACTGACCTACGGGGCTTCCCTGGTGGCGTAGTGGTTGAGAGTCCGCCTGCCGATGCAGGGGACACGGGTTCGTGCCCCGGTCCGGGAAGATCCCACATGCCGCGGAGCGGCTGGGCCCGTGAGCCATGGCCTCTGAGCCTGCGCGTCCGGAGCCTGTGCTCCGCAACGGGAGAGGCCACGACAGTGAGAGGCCCGCGTACTGCAAAGAAAAACAAACAAAACAAAACAAAACAAAAAACTGACCTACGCTGGGTTGTTTGCCCGACTGTGTGTTTGTCTGCCCACCTTCTTTGCATTTGTCTCTACCTACGTGCCGATGTTCACCAGCCTCAATATTTATTAGAGACGTTAGGCTCTTAGTGTGGTTGAGAGTGGTTGCCTAATTTTGTAGAGCATCCAATTTGGACACACTGGCTCTAAATAAATGCTTCCCCGTGAAGACGATGATCAGGATCCCAGCAGCGGTGCTGAGTCTTAGGAAATAGAACTCGGGTTGGGGTGAAAATCTATGAACCCTTAGGATCTAAGGAGGGTCGAGTCATCTGGCCCCGGAGGGCTGAGTTTCTCCCAATCTCCACCCCTGATCAGAATCTACCTTTTCACCCTTCAAGGTCCAGTTTCAGGGCTGTTCCTTTACAAAGCCTCCTGAGTCGTGCTCAGGGTTTCCTCCCCCCAAATCTGAACCTCTCCGGGTAGTGCAGAAACTTGAAACTTACGGGGGAGGGGGGTGTGACCCATGACATTGCTTGTCTTATTATCTGTGTGTGTGTGTGTGCGCGCACACAACAGTAAGAGCTAATGTTTCCTGAGAGCTTTCTTTGATGCAGGGGCTATGCTAAGCAATATATATGTCATACATATGAAATACATATATATAATGATATATATAGATATTCTGTCTCCCCAGCTAAGTAATTAACTCCTTATGGGCAAGAGCTAAGTTCTGAACTTGCTTCTATGCCCCCAAGAGAGCTTAGGTTGGTGAAGAGTACTCAGTAAACATTCAATAAATATTTCTTGGCTGTCAACAAATCCCAAGAAATTAGCAGAGTTCACTCTGGAAGGAATGTCGAGTGAAACAATAATGGAATCGGATTCATCGATGAACATGTTTTGGACTGCCTGATGTACAGATATAACCAATCTGGCTTGTCATTCATTAACTAATTGTGTATCGCGGCCAAAGAGCATGGGTCTGGAAGTCAGGTGACATAAATCTCATCCCACTTCTGTGACCAGGTCAGGGTAGTGCCTTGGGCAAGTCTCTTCCCCTCTCTGGGTCTTAATAGCCTCAAAAAAGGAACTGGACTAGATGGCTGTAAGCCTCCTTCCAACCCCAGAATGATGTGATTCTATAGCTCTATCTACAAATGCACACGCTTCTTGTTTGTGACATAAAGCCCCACAGAAGAACAAAGTCGGCAAGAAATTATGAAAAACATCGGGTGCCGTGATCATTTGCACCCTCTAAGGATGCTCAATTCAATAAATTCCACCCCTGTACCTAGCCTGCCTCTCCAGGGCGACAGAAGATTCAAGGCTGTCAGTGGAGCAAACCAAACAGTCTCTCCCCATAATTGTATTGACAGGATATCAGCCGAGTTCCGATGGCAGGAAGGGTGCACCCTGACAGGTTCTGTAAAGGAGCCTTGAAGGCTATTGTAGCAGGATCCTCTGTTGAGTCACAGAGTTCTGGGGAAATGAGAATCAAGCAGGGAGAAGCTTGGCTCTTTCTCTATTTAATTTTATTCTTCCCAGAGAGTCACATTTGAAGGAAAACTGGCTAACCACACGTCACTTTATACAATAGAATAGATGCCCTTTCTAATGGAAAACATCTACATCTTCTTGTGGCCACATTAAAACGTGGAGCTGATTCAATCAGCCCCACTCAATAGCCAGTTGGCTTGGTTTTAAATGAGGCAAAGAGTTGTTGAGCTCTTGCTGATAAAATATCTGCTTGGATGTCTGAGGTTTTCACTTTTCACTTGGTTACGGTGGCATCTAGCAGACATGTTCTTGAATAACTGATGTGTGTACGTCCCGGTAAATTCCATGGGTGTGAAACAGCAGTGTTGTGTTTGTTCAGGCAGTGTGTCTGCATTTTAAATGAAAAAAAAAAAAAATCCCGATCCTATTCACTGGAGAAAACAATCTGAGCAACAAACCCCCAATATGGGGGAGTAAATGACTCTTTCTAAGGTGCTATGTTCCCCCAATACAGATGCAACCTTCAGATTCAGACTGAGACAAAACCAAAATATACTTCAGTTCCAATCATTCTCCTGCAGACACCCCAGGCAGAGGGCACTCCCACCTCTGCTGCACACAATGAGAACTCGCACAGAAACAAGGGTTTGAAAATCTGGGATTGTGAAACTGACATGCCACAGTCAAGAAATCCACAAGCCATGCCTCAACAGAAATTTCAGCAATATATTATTTTTAAAAAGATTTTTTTAAAGGCTCCACCATCTTGGATACTTTCAATCTTCTTTTCTTGAGAGCTGAAAACCTCAAAGTTTTTTTCATAATTTAAATTTCCTTTAAAATAGAGGAAGCTTTTTGGAGTGGTAAAAGTAAAGCTGGGCTGGGAGCCAGTGAACGTAGCTTCTACCCCCGGCTCTGCCAGAACCTTGCACAAAGAACCCACCACAGACAGCCTCAGCGTCCCGAGTGTAAGGAGGGGTCTGGAGAAGGTAACAGTCAAGGTTACTCCTTGCTCTCAATGTTTCTGCAGCTTTTACTTAGGCTAGATTTTAGTAGAAAGATCTGTTAGCGGTGGTCAGTATTGAAATGTGGACATAATCTTAACTGCTACTGAAACTACCTTACGGCCCATCAAGAACTGGAGGGAGAAAAGTAAGAAGGAAAGATCTGCTCTCCTGACCGGAGACAAGCTGGGCACGATCACCAGGGCGCCCCCTGCTGCTTGAGCCGAGTCACCGCTGACGGGGCAGCCCTGCTCTGTGTGTGTCTCATGCTCTGAAGACAGAACCCTCGGTGGTGGGTCAGTGTCTCCTGCACATTTTCCAACCCAAAGTTCAAGTTCAGGAATTAGGACTGAATACATCTGGAAGCTGTTCAGCTAGTGCCATCCAGAGGCCAAATACCGTCCTTCTTGATATGCAGCATGAGCAAAAGGAAAGAAGGGAGGGGAAATGTTTACTTATAGATGTGTATGTTATACATGTTAAACACATGTATATTGTACATACACGTGTGTGTATGTGTGCATATATATATGTAAAGTGTATGTGTATATACAATGTGTATATATCTATACATATACCTATATGTATGTACGTGTCTCTATGGATATATTATGGCTTGGGGTGGGCATCACACTTAATTCACCATGGAGAATAACTCCATTACGTTGTCCATTTTGTATTTAATTAGGAAGGAGTTGGTCCCCCAGTAACTGCTTGAGTAAAAGCAATGATCAGAGGCGAGGAAATTGATTCTCCCCTTGATCCCAGAGTGGTGAACCCCATCTGTCCTCTGAGAGTGGCTCTTCTCACCTAGAAATAAGTGAAGGACTTTGCTCCACTTTGGGAGGCCTAGGAAGGGGAGGTGTTAGATGGAAGGGTGCCTAGTGTGATAAGCCAGCTTCTCCCAGCTGCTGGCCCAGGAAACAGTTTGGGCAAGAGGAGAGAATCCGTGTTTTCATAGGAGCCAGTTAACTCAGCTAATTCTACCACGATGTTAAGAAAGCCCAGGTTCCCTGTATGAAACAAACAAACAAACAAAAAACTAACAACAACCAAAACCTCTGGGCTCTAAACAGCTCCTGGCGTTCAGATAAATAATTGTTACTGAATCCACGTTTATCACCTGCGCCTTCCACCCCCGGAATCTGGGGAACTGCGCGCATTTTTAAACGCACACTGCCCTCCAGTGGCGCAAGGTAAAATTGCTCCATGACCAGCTTCCCAAGCGCCAAACTTCAACTTGACCTTTCCAGGGGCCCCGGAAAGGCGCGTTGATGCCACGCCAGCGTTGGGTGATCACCAGTCCCGAAACGTGACTAATGTAAGGGAGCGTGCGATCAAAGAGGAGGCGACCTAGTTGGAAACCGCGGCTCCCTCGCTCGTTTGTGCCTGTGGGACCCCTGGGGCGGAGATTCGCGCTTTTTGTCTCTTAGGGTCGTAATTCTGGTTAAGAGTATGATTGGGTGGAAATTAGCGTGTGAAGTGATGCTTCCAAGAGACGTACAGAACACTTGCTACATAACAGCAGCCCAGGCGTGCAGGGGAATCGGGAGAGGCGGCCTGCACCCTGCGAGTGCTGGCAGGTGGTAAGGACGCAGTCTGGGTGCTGCTACCTGTCTGTCACTCTGTGGGTTCACCCTGAGTGAATACATATGCAAATAGTCGCCAACGTGGAGGGCTTACCGCGTGTCAGGGGTCTCGCAGGGATTACCTTATGCAATCTTCCCAGTCACTCCATTTAATGAGTGCCATTATCATCCCACTTTGAGGATGAGGAAACTGAGGCTCAGCGAGGCGATGTGGCCTGCCCATGACCGCCCGGGGGTCCAGGTCTGTCTGGACCAGAGCTGGAGCTCCCAGAGCCGGGATCGGAGTGGGGCGGTGGGGCCGGGGCAGGACGGGTGGAAACCCTCGGCCGCGTGGGTGCCCAGTGAGGGGACGAGCGCAAGAGGGTGATGGGCGTGGGGACGGCTCACCTTGACGATGAGCGGGTTCTGAAACATGGAATCCCGCACGACCCCCAGTCTCTCGTTCTCCATGCCCGGTTGGATGTCGGCCACGGTCAGGGGCCGCCGCGGGGGCGGGCAGATCTGGCTGACCGTGCGGCGCACCGGCGGCTTCTTCTTCCATCGCGTGAGGTCGTGGCAGGAGGTCCTGGACTCTGGCATCCTGGGGGTCGCGGGGAGTCGACCAGCCGGCTGGATCCAGCGCGCTTCCCAGGTCGGGGGCCGGTGCGGAACTCGGAGGGGCCCTCCGCCAGTCCCGGGACGCACCACCCGGACGCCGGGGTGGACACCGGACGCCGGGCTCCCTCCGGAGCGAGGCGCGCCCACCTCGCGCCGCCCCCTCGTTGCAAGGAGCACTAAGACCTACATAAGCCCCTCTGGTTCCTGAGAGCGTCTTCTGGGCGCCGCGCTGCGGATTCAAAAAGGAGAGAAAATCAAGACCACCCCTTGGGGAAGAATGGAACCGTCCGTTTCCATGGCGACAGGACGCCAACGGCCCTGGAACAGGGCTGGTCGATTTACTTTCAGGAAACTTTGGCGGCCACCTAAGTGGACGTGTTTCGAGTTCTCTTAAGTAGACCTGAGAAAAACCCAAGAATCACCACTGGGCTGTGTTAAAAGCGACAGAGTTCTAGAAGGCCGGTTACACTTGACTTCCAAGTCAAAGACACCCCACCCACCCACCCCGACCCCTCTCGCCGCCCCTTCCCACTTCTCCCAGCGACACACACACACACACACACACACACACACACAGCCCAGGGCAGAGCGTTACGTGTTTCAGAATGAAATAGAAATCCGCATTCCAAGCCTGATGTTACTGCTAATCCACTGGGTGATCTCAAATTAGTCACCTTTTGGGTCCTCAGTGTTTTCTTCTGTGAAATGGGTAGGGGGGAAAGTCTAGAGTTGAATGAAATCAATGGTACCCAACTTCGTGCAACAGAATAAAGGGAAGTTGAAAAATACAGATTCACTGAATCAGAATATCTGGAAATGGGATCTGAGAATCTGTATTTTAATCCTTCTTTCCCTTTGGATTTTTTTTAAGTTCAAAGCTATGGAAACTTTGAAAGAAGAGTACAATGAAAACCCATATAGACTTCACCTAGATTGACTGGTCCTTGGTATTTGCCACATTTACTTTCTCTGTGTGTGTGTGTGAACATGCACACACACACATTGCTAAACCATTTTGAAAATATCTGCAGACAGCATCATATCTGACCCTAAATACATGTATCTGCCAAGAACAAGGACATTCTCATACAGAACTACAATGCTATTATGTCTATGGATTTTAATGTGATACAATAATGGTGCCCGATATGCAGTCTGTATGCAAAGTTGGAAATCTTCACTTTTTAAGAGCTTCCCGAGTGATTGGTGCAGTGTTTTGGGAACCACTAGCCTGGACGATCCCTAGTCTGCCTTCTAGTTCCAGCCTTTAGTGCGGTCATTCACCCATCATTATCATCTTCATTAAATGTGCAAATATCCACAAGGCTCTGGGTAAGGGGTTCACCACAGAGAAGTTGCACAGACAACAAACCTGCACTTCAAGGCCTTGCACAGCAACAGTGGACAACACCAGCACTACCTTTCCAGAGCAAATCAGACAGACTTCCAACTGTCCATCCAAGGCCTGAAGCGGCCCTTGGGTGGTGACAGGTGTATGATGTACGCTTTATGGTTTCTCTAGTCTGCTTCACTTTCAGACTTTCACATAAGTGCGCGTTGTGCACTTTTTAATCAAAGCTGCTTGGCAGCTCACACAGAGGAAGTCAGGTGGTGCAGCAAGGCGCAGGGTACTGGAGTAGTGGAAAGATCACAGGTTTGAATCCTAGCTGGGGCCACGTAAATTCCCCTGTGACAAGTTACATGAAGCCCTAGTTTTCTCATCCACAAAGTAAGGCAGATATTACCTAATAAAGATTTCCTAAAACAGGGGTTTGTTGCAGGATTCCATGAGAAATCTCTTTGCTGGTGTGACTGTCTTCACTATGCAGTAAAACTAAAAGTTTGAGTGGCGTGTATACTGGCCTCGACCTGATGGCCTGCTTAGAGCTTTACTGTTAATCATAAGCTAAGTTTCTTCAGGACTCAGTGGAAATGGGAGAATCGGAATAGATCTTCAAGGCCTCTTCTACCTCTAACCTCCACCTAAGTTCAATGTGCATTAGACTCCGCACCACTGAGCCCCTGCCAACCCCTGACTTCACCCCTTACCTCTGTCCCCGTCACTCACGGTGCTCCTGCTACCCTGGCCTTCTTTCAGTTCCTGCAGCAACCAAGTTCAGGGCCTCTGGATTTGCTCCCAGCCTGGAACACTCTTCCATCGATTTTTGTTCACCCTTTTCATTAAGAACTCAACTGTCACTCGTCAAAGAGCCTTCCTTACTATCTGTCACTCGTCAAAGAGCCTTCCTTACTATCTAACCTAGCTCTTAATGTCCCTAGTCGCTCCCCATCACATTACCCTGATCTATTTTCCTTAAAGGATAATCTGAAATTATCTTGGTTGATTAGTTTGTTTTCTGTCTTCCTCAGCTTAGCCCTCAGCATCTTATTCACTCCTGGACTGCAGACGGACCTCAGCAAAAAAACTGTTGAATAAATGGCATGCATGCATGAATGGGCAAGTCGACGGAAGGGCTCTGTCCCACTTTCTTAGTTTTAGGATCACGCTCTACCCTGTCCCACCCCACTCGCAACAAGCCCGGGAACAAATTGGGCAGAAAAAAACGCGAGTCACAGCCCCACAGCCAGCGAGCTGCTACGGCAGCGCGACGCCGGAGGGGGGCGGGCCGGAAGTGACGCAGCCACTTTCCGCTTTCACGACACCAGCACTTCCGGATTGGAAGGCAGGTGGCGACGCGTTCGGAAGGTAGGTGAAAGCGCTTTATAGTTGCTCCGGCTTTTTTCCCAGTTTGCGTGTCTGAACCGAGCGGTGTGTGGCTGCTGTCTTCACCTCCCCGGAGGCCCGCCTTTGGCCCTGGTCCCCAGGGATGAGGGTGGCGCCTGTTTTCTCCGCAGCCGCTCCAAGCCCCTCCACTCGGGAACCTCTCGTTCGTTCCTCCCTCTCAGCCCCGGAACGCCCACCCCGGGGCAGAGCAGGGTCTCCAGGGCACCCCAAAGTGGGGAGGGGATCGGGACCAGGCTTGGGCACGTCCCTGCACGGCGGGAAGTGGTATGTTTCGAATTAAGTGTGAAAAAATGTATATCCATATATCTCGAATACCGGGGAACCATTTGGGAACCAGACGGACGAGAAGATCCCAACCCTTAGGAGGCCGGTTATGTCCCAACGGAGCGAAGTGCAGTAGGGAAGCAGCTGGATTGTTGAGAAACATTGTAACGAGAAGGCGGGACCCAGAAGGGATTAGAGAAAGTGAGTTTCAAACTTAGACCAGTTATAGCGCAGAAAGGTAACGGAGGAAAGGCATTCCTGGGAAAATGAGATGCTTTTGTAAAGTCCCTGATAAGGAGAAGGATCATGGTGTATTCTGGGAACGGAAAGAAGACAGGATGTCTGAAACCCAGGGAGAAATGAGAGGTGGAGGGGTAGGCATGGACTAGACTAGATCATGAAGGGCATGGTAGGTCTGTAAGGATTTGGGACTTTATCTTAAGAATAATGGAGGGACTTACCTGGTGGCGCAGTGGTTAAGAATCCACCTGCCGGTGTTGGGGACACGGGTCCGAGCCTTGGCCCGGGAAGATCCCACATGCCTCAGAGCAGCTAAGCCTGTGCGCCACAACTACTGAAGCCTGCGCTCCTAGAGCCCGTGCTCTGCAACAAGAGAAGCCACGGCAATGAGAAGCCCGCGCACCACAACGAAGAGTAGCCCCCGCTCGCGGCAACTAGAGAAAGCCCACGCGCAGCAACGAAGACCCAACACAGCCAAAAATAAATTAAATAAAATAAATAAATTTATAAAGAATAATGGAGAAGCCATAAGAAGGTTTTAGTGGGAAGTGACTATATATTTAAAACGTGGTGCTGAGTTCAAGAGACCAGAAGGAGAAGCATACAAGGTATTTACAAAAAGAAAGAAAGAAACTAATGGAAGATAAAAATATTAAAAGGAATTATCTGCTCTGTTCATTGTTATTGAGAGATCCTGAGGGAATCCCCTGGTGGTCCATTGGTTAGGACTCCCTGCTTCCACTGCAGGGGGCATGGGTTCGATCCCTGGTCAGGGAACTAAGATTCCGCCAAGCCACGCGGTGCAGCCAAAGAGAGAGAGAGAGAGAGATCCTGAAAGATGGGCCAGGAAAGTATCTCTTGAATTTAGTGGCTCGAAGGTCATAGGCACTCTAACTGGAGCAGTCTCAGGGGGGTGTCTTGGAGGTGGAAGCTGCAAAGAAGTGGGTTAAGAAGGGGTTTCTGTGCATCTCTGGGTGACACCAGGGAGGAAGGCCTTAACCAAAGCTCTTGGTGCCTCCGTTGGAGGTGAGATTCTGAGGCTGGTAGATTTGGCTTATAGGTATCAGTCCATATGTTTGTTATTCCCCATCCTTCCAGCTAGACAATTCTTACAGCTTCTTGACTACCTAGGAGAAAGTAGGTACCTTCCGGTAGAAAAGGTGCTTAAGCATTCAGACTTGAAAGACCACTGACACAGAGAGGTCTCCAGGATCTGTTGTTAAGTGAAAATAGCAAAATGCAGATCAGAATATACAGATGCTACCTTCTCTGTGAGAAAGGAGGGGAAATAAGGACAGATTATTTTGATGTTTGAACCATGTAAACGTATTACCTTTAGTATTACTTTTAGTCGCAGAGCAATAAAATCTTATAAATTGAAATCCAGAAGCAATACGGAGCAAGGAGAGTTGTAAGATGTGTTTGTAAAATTATATTTTTAACCATGTCTTTTGTGAAGTACATTTCTATTCCTGTACTTAAACTCCAGAATGCACGTGCTCTGTATAAGAATTGACATTGGAGCCTTATTAAACTTCATTCCGACTTATTGCAGAACTTGGACTTTTTGTTGGACACTAACAAGGCCCATTCAGCCTCTTTCTCAAAGAGGCGATCTTCTAGTTTGAGGTCAGTGGATACTTGATGTCCCCGCTCTGAACGACAGCTGGGCTAAATGCTACAAAAGAGAAATAGTTTGCTACGAAAGTATATCATTTGGTGAATGGGCCAAGCTCAAGGGGTCAGGAAAGGTTTCTTTCTTTTCTCTCTCTCTCTCTCTTTTTTTTTTTTTGGTAAATACTTAAAACAGTACATTTACATCCTTCAGTTGCTTGTTTTAACGCTTGTGTTTTTTTTTAAATAAATTTATTTATTTATTTATGGCTGTGTTGGGTCTTCGTTGCTGCACGCAGGCTTTCTCTAGTTGCGGCGAGCGGGGGTTACTCTTTGTTGTGGAGCACGGGCTCTAAAGCACAGGCTCAGTAGTTGTAGCGCAAGGGCTTAGTTGCTCTGTGGCATGTGGGATCTTCCTGGACTAGGGCTCGAACCTGTGTCCCCTGCACTGGCAGGTGGATTCTTAACCACTGCGCCACCAGGGAGGTCCTTAATGCTTGTTTTTAAGTGAAAGCAGTCTGTATTCTTGTTCTGCCCCTTGCTTTTTAAAAAGTGAACTATTTCAGTTCACTTTAAAAGAGTAGACAAATAAGAGTAGACAAAAATATAACAAATACCCCTGTACTCATTACTCCAGTTAAGAAATACAAGATTACAGATATAAGAGAAACTGGCTCTCTACTTGTCCCTAATCCCTGAATTTACCAGTTATAATCCCCATGCTATATTCATAGTTCTACTACATATGTATCCATTCAGAAAAGATACATGAAACTTTTTTTGTGTTTTAAATGTAATATACATGGCATCATAATGTATATATTCTCTTAACGTAATACACACGGCATCGTAACATTTATATTTTCTTAACGCAGTATGCATGGTATCATAATGTTTATATTCTTTTAAAGCTTTCTGGAAGAAGCGATGCTCAAGCCAAGCTCTGAAGGATGAAAGGAGACAGGGAGGGGTAGGAGACAGTGGAGAGCGGCCCAGAGTGAGGGAGTCGTGATTTATAAGACCTCAAGCCAGGGAAAGGATTGGAGCATGTTTGGGGAACCGAAAAAAAAAAAAAAAAAAAAAAGGCATGTGTAGCTGGAGCACAGAGTTTGAGAGGAGAGGTAGAAGATGAGGCCGTGGGGGAACAAGGGCCCGATCATGGAAGAGCACTGTTCTCAATTAACTATATTTTTTCCATATCATAAAGGCAATGGAACCAGACAAGTGAATTACCGTGAGCTTGCTACGCATTTAGAATAATAGAAAATTTATAATCATGACTCCAGGCTTGTCATTTGTCCTGCAATTTCATTTTTGTGTGATTTTTTTTTTTTTCTCCTGAGGCTAATGTTTAAAATGCTCTGCAAAAATAAACCCATGTGGTTCCGTTTCCCTATAGGAGTAAAATGGAAGGAGAATCAAGCAGATCGGAAACCCACTCTCCAGTTTTCGTCAAGAAAAAGACTAAGCATTCTGTACATAAGGAGAGACATGGGAGGCATTCCCATGAAAGTTTCAGAGACTCCTCCCTGGCAAATGAACAGGCTGACATAACTAAGGGTAAAAAAAAGAGGAAGGATGCCCAGCATCTTGTTTCTTCTCCTTTGAAAAAATCAGAAATTTGCGATGAGCCTGAAAAGGCCACTTCTATACCCAAAAAGAATAAAAAGAGAAGAAAAGGTGCTTTGGGAGTCGATAAGGAAACAGGTATTGCGTATGTCCTGGTGGATAAAGAAAACATTGAGAACACACGAAAGAATTTTAGAAAGGATGTTGATGTCGTTTACCTTGATGTAAGCAAGGAACAAAAGTCAACAAAAGGGCCTGAAGCAGATGAACCGCATTTGGTTACTAAGTCACGTGAAAATGAGTCAGAACTGCATGATAAAGTTTGGGAGAAAAAGCATAAAAAACATCGGAGGAAAGTTGCATCCTGTGATGCTGTCCAGGAGAGTCTGGGTGCAAGCATCACCCTGCCCGGATCAGAATCCCAAGAGCAGGAACCCCAGCCTCCCATGGGCCAAGAAGGTGAAATTGCACAACTACCAGTGTCTGCAGATCAAAGCAAGTCTAAGAAAAGAAAGAGGAAGCGTCCAAATGACCGGGAATTCGAGGCCTTGCCTGCGCCTGAGAGTGCTGAGAACATATACTCAGAGGGATCCCAAGTGATTGGTGAGGTTGGGACTGCAGGGGGCAATCAGGAATCCAGTGGCCTCAAGAAAAAGTCTAAGAAAAGGAAGAGAAGATCTTCTATTGATACTGCCGTGGCACCTGGCGGTGATTTTTCAGCGCTCAGGACGAGCTCTGAGGACACGCTCTTTGATTCAGTGGAAGGTAATGGTACCTTGATTGAAGAAAGTGCGAAACCCAGGCCACAAGAGGAGAAACCCCAGGCCTGTTCGGAAGAGGTGCAGAGGTAACGTGAGAGTGTTGGGCCTTCTGATGGTGTGCGTCTTGGGTGTGAAGTCTGCCCGTTACCTCTTTGTTCAGCACGGCCATAGTAAGTGGCAGAAATCATAAAGAGATAGACCATCAAATGTATAGGATGTCGTGCACATTTAACTGAGTAACTTGGCAGGTACCTTCCGTTCTTCATGTATAAAATAAGGCAGTTAGAGTCTGTTTTCACTAAGAACTATTCCAGCCCTGAAATTCTATGTATAAGTTTAAAAAGACTTTAAAGACCCCACAATTACCTTGTCTATATGTACAGAGATAGGAGAAAGGATCAGAGAACTTAGAATGTTACGGAACAGGAAAAAAACTTGAATTAGGGTTCTCCCTAATAAAAGAAATTTAGATATCGTTATTTATATAATTATCATTTAAGTATACTGGCCGATGAACAGATGCAGGAATTTTTTTTAAAGCACTTTATTTCAGCTCCTGGGAGTTGGGACAGGTTTTCTCCCCATTTCTACTCTGTGACGTTCTTACATTTGCTAGATTGTCCTGGCTTAAAATAGTTTCACATAGAAGTTAAATGGCAGAGGGCCCAACTCACATCATCCTCTGTGCCCTCTCTTTGGGGACATTTTTAGATCACTGATAACGAGGCAGGAATGTTCTCGGCCTGTGGTTCTTAACTTGTATGGGGCTGTGGACCTGTGAAAGCTGTTGACCCTTTGCTCAGACAAATGCGTACAGTTTTGTTTTTGTTTTGTTTCAATTTCCTGTCTGGGTGGTTAGCTGATGCATTTGGCTAAGAGCAGCTCTGGACATCTGGCAGAAAGTTTGTGGGAATGAATTAGTGATAGATACATAGAAAACTATGTTTTCTTTATACTGCCAAGGGGAAAATATGTGGCCATTGTTAACTGCAACGAAGCAATTGTAACGATGTAAACCCTGAATATTGACTTAACTAATTAGTAACCATTATTATAAAACATAACTCATGGTGGGGGGAGGTGTCTTGAGTATCCATGGGCTGTAGAAGAGGGCTGAGCTTATTAGGAAGTCAATATCTGAAACAATACAGTTGAGAAATAGTAACATAAGAGGCAATGCCTGGTGGAAATAGGGGTTAGGGTGTATCCAAGTTAGTAAAGCTACATTAAAGAGTTCAGACATCACACACTGAATCAACTCCAAGATCCCTTCCAGCTTTAATGCTGTTGTAGTCAAAGGGAGAGTCACTGTAAGAAAAGAATCTGAAAGCCATTAGGGCACGTGACCTGTCAATGTTAATCCAGTTTTTCTCCTTAGATTAGAACCTACAAATGAAGAAGAAAGCAATTTGGAGTCGGCTAAAGATCCTGAAACCAAATATTTATCTGAAGATTCGAGAGATTCAGATAATTCAGACGTGGATTTGGATTCCGCTGTGAGGCAGCTCCAGGAGTTCATCCCTGATATCAAGGAGAGGGCTGCCACTACAATTAAGCGAATGTATCGGGATGACTTGGGACGCTTTAAAGAATTTAAAGCCCAGGGTAAGCTTGTGGGACTTGAATATTTGTTGAACTTTTCTATATGCGTAACTAGCCCTGACTTTCTTTTGTGAGCGATTCAGATTTATAGATTCACAAAACGCACCCCTTAGCTACTTTCAGCTTTATCTCCTTCCGGAATCGTTATCTGCACTGTAAAATTCCCAAAATGAAGTGCACTAGTTTTCCTCTTCTGTGCCCAACTTCTGGTAGGGGAGGCGAGGAAAAACGGGGCTAACAGATCCAGGTGATCCACAGACTAGAAGATCAAGCCCAGAAGAAAAGGGGGAGGAGGTTAAGTGGTTGAGACATTGGGAGCGGGCCACAAGTGAAATCAAATTAAAACACGCATATCAACATCATCAGCTTTGATGAGGTGTAATTTCAAGGATATGAATTTGAGGGTGAGCTGGTTGTAGTGGGCATGGCTTCAGGCAACACCCAGCTTGGTCTCCTTCTTGATTTCACTGTGTTACAAGAACCTCCCAGAAAGCTTATTGGGTTTCAGAATGAACTACAAATGTAAGGTTGTGTACTGCAAGTGAGCAGGACTTACTGATGAGTATCTGCTGTGTGAGGCCCAGTGCCACTGGCCATTGAAAAAAGTAAAGAGAGGGGCCTTAGCCTTATGGAATTAATCATGTTGATAAGATTAGTTTTTTAAAAAAATAGACAAATTGATCAAGAAAAACACAATTTATAGAGCAATATCTGTAGAAGGACCCCATTTTATTTCTGTATTCAAGCAATATCTATAGAAGGACCCCACTTTATTTCTGTATTCTGTGTTGAAATTTTTATGAGTATGTATTTTATAAAAGATTTTAAAAATAAGTCTAAGATTAGCAAAATGTACTGTGTAATGCAGTCAATAATAATGAGACTTGAGTACTTTGAGTTATGACGAGGAATAGAACGTAAATTGCAGTGACATTGTCCCCACCTCCCCCCAATATATATACGTAGAGAATATACATGTTCATGTTTGTGCCAACCAGTTCCCAGCACTGCCTTGGGGGGAGGAGGGCCAGAGGAGAGTGAAGGGGGGGCGCTTCTTTTAAACTTTTATTTCAATACTGTTTGAATTTTTAATGAATATCTATTACTGTTAATTTATTTTTTAAATAACTGTGTAAAAAGGAATTGATGACACAAGAAAGGTCACATTGGAGTAGGATGACCAGGGAAGACCTTGGGAGGACAGTGTGGCTTAGGCCGAGCTCTGCTGGAGAGCGAATGTCAAGGGCACAAGCAGGGGCTGCTCCCCGATAGGTGGGGAGGAGCTGACGGGTGCTGTTGTAATTGCTAAAGACCAAACGGTGGTTCGCTTTCATTCATTGATGACAGTTGTGTACCTTCTTCTCCTGCCCCAAATCCTAGGTGTCACTATTAAATTTGGCAAGTTTTCCGTGAAGGAAAATAAGCAGTTAGAGAAAAACGTGCAAGAATTTCTGTCTCTGACAGGAATCGAGAATGCAGACAAGCTGCTGTACACAGACAGATACCCAGAGGAGAAATCTCTCATCACCGACTTAAAAAGAAAATACTCGTTTAGATTGCACATTGGTAAGTTTACAACTGTGGCCTCTTTGACCATCCGTAGCCTTCCAGCCTTACACAGATAACCGCGGTGAGTATTGAGCACAGTGCCTGGCCCGTCCAGTACATGCAGTGCATGTTAGCCGCTGCTACGTTAATAGTATTTTTATTGCCAGCCTATACGTTCAGGGATTTGGAATGTGTTCACGTCTCCCAAGAACAGTGCTTTTACAGATTTTCTGACAAATTAGATGATCAGCTTCCAGCTTTCCTACTTGGTAACAATTACGGTTTTGGTTTCTCTTCTTGTCCTCTAGTGTGTATTTTTTGCATATACTGCACAAAGTACTGTGGTATACACCAGAGTCTCCGAAGTTTTTTAAGTAGAGCCATATCTGTGCTTTGAGCTGGAACCCTCCTCTTGGAGGTATCCTGGGGAAGGTAGAAGGTCATGAAGCAATGTAGGTTTGGACTGGAAAAAAAATCTCTCTTGAATTTAAAGAGGATAACTTCTTAGGTGGAATGCACAAAGGAAACAGAACAGTGAGCCCCTGCTGGGGGATCCTTTCATCTTTAGAGTGGCAAAGCAGGAAAAAGCTTATTCATTTGCAAAGGGTTTTTGTTTATCTTCTGGGGAACTGCTGGAGTGTGTCCTCCACCTCCAGATTATGTTAAAATCCCTTTGCCTAATAAGGGCCTTTTCCATGAATTTAGTAGACCAGAAGCTAGAGCCTCTACATACTAAGCATCTAGTTTTCAGAGATTGCCAAGGAAACTGGGGATTTTGTATATCTGCTCCCCAAGACGGCTTTCTGCAGGACATAGGAAACCGCACCCTCCACCTGGGGTCTAGGATAGCGCGTGTTGTAAAAAGGGGCCCTTCTTGGGTTTCTTTTATAATTGCGACGGCATTTCATGCCACGCTCTGGTTGTCCCTCTGACCACCTCTCTTCCGACTTTAGGTAAGGGCATTGCCCGGCCCTGGAAACTCGTATACTATCGAGCAAAGAAGATGTTTGATGTCAACAATTACAAAGGCAGGTAAGAAAAAACTTGAGCAGAGCATTTCTCTAGTCTTTGCTGATACTGTAAATCAAAATGTACACAACAAAATCGTGAAGAGTTTCGTGTGTGAAACCAGATGTGCCGCCAGGTGTATGTCTCCAAAGACCCTTTCAGTTTCCACCTCTTGAATAAATCTTCTGTCGTCTTCCCCTTTCTAAATCCCTGGCTTTTACTTTATGCTGTCATTGTAGCCTTCTCCATGCGCTGCCTCTTAGCGTCACCCGTGCAGTTTTCTCGGCAGTCTCCTAAGTTGTAAGCTCCTTGCGAACCCAGACATTCCTTCTCAGTGTGATGTGTGCCCTTCAGCACTGAGCCCAGTGCTTTGGGTTTTCAGTAAATATTTGAAGGTGGGGGTGAGCACTTGTGTGAGGTCATTTAAGTGTGATTCGGTAGCATCAATGCAGAGCTTCATGTGGCAGTAGCCATTCTCTCCTC
Organism: Hyperoodon ampullatus; assembly: GCF_949752795.1. Classification (NCBI taxonomy): domain Eukaryota; kingdom Metazoa; phylum Chordata; class Mammalia; order Artiodactyla; family Ziphiidae; genus Hyperoodon; species Hyperoodon ampullatus. Next base: position 4,426,033 of record NC_136919.1, read on the forward strand.
CCTTTTTTCCTAAATAAAATACCCAATTATGGTCTGTTTCCAACATTCCAAATAAAACAAATGTAGACCGAGCATCAGTGGTGGGTAAGCACTCTGCTTAAGGACAGAGGGATGAGGGAGAAAGCATCAGCTCCTACCCTTGAGGGCCCAGAGAGCCACCTAGGGCTCAACTACTGATCTCACTTCCAGGAGGCAGATGGAGTGAATCTGGCAGGGCCAGTTGGGTCCTACTTAGCGCTGTGATTTTAAATCAGGACATAGGTACTATCAGAACTTAACATTGATATGACCTTGGCTTCTTTTTAAAAATTTTTACCAAAAGAAATAAACCCGAAGTAGAGGTAAGGTGCCTCCACACAGACTGAAACCTGCCCTCCCTTTTTCCCAAGCCCCCGCTGTGTACTTTAAGGAAATTCACTAAAGGTGACATTTTAAATGGGACCAAAAAGATGCTTTGGTAAATGAATGAGGTAACATGTTTTTCTACCTGTTACATCACTGTGGGAAATGACATTTTTCAAATAATGAAAGTCTGTCTTTCTGATAATAAAGTTCATTCATTGGTACCATATTATTTGTGTTGTGCTGACCATTTACCCTTAAAGTATTTTTCCAACTTAAGGAACTCTTAAGTGAAAAAACCATAGAAAGTCAAAAATCAAAGAACTGTAAGGCTCCAAGGGGCCATGGAGGTCAGTACACCTGTTTCCTCATTTTCGTACACTCTGTTTTTCTCTCATGTCCTCTTTTTTGTTGCTTCAAGGGTACTTTTAAGTCTTGTTTTAAATCTCAGGAAGACCCTGCTTGCCTCATAAAGGAAACTGCTAAAAAGCTTGATTCTTAATGGTGAAGGATTTCGCACCTCTGTTCACCACGCTCTGCATTTCAGATACATTTCTGAGAATGCTAGGATCTTACTGTCCTACGGTAGTTGTGGATTATCCTCATTAGAAATGGTTAGTATTTTACTGGGGCTGCTTTTGTGTTGCATTAGTAATAACATAAACTACCACTTCTGGCCCCTCTTCCTCCCCCAAAAAGGAATTATAAAATGACATAAAGATGGCTTTTTCTTCCCTTAAACATTTAAGATGTTTAATCTCAAAATCCGCATATATTATAGTGCACTTTAGTTCTTTTCTTTTAATATATTTGCTTTTTTTTTTTTTTTTTCTATTTGGAAATGCATTTAATTTATTTTTTTTTTTTTATTTTTTTTTATTTTATTTTTTTTTTATTTTTTATTTTTTGCTTTATCACAAATTTAATCAGTTATATGTATACATATGTTCCCATATCCCCTCCCTTTTGCGTCTCCCTCCCACCCTCCCTATCCCACCCCTCCAGGCGGTCACAAAGCACCGAGCTGATCTCCCTGTGCTATGCGGCTGCTTCCCACTAGCTATCTACCTTACGTTTGGTAGTGTATATATGTCCATGCCGCTCTTTCACTTTGTCACAGCTTACCCTTCCCCCTCCCCATATCCTCAAGTCCATTCTCTAGTAGGTCTGTGTCTTTATTCCTGTCTTACCCCTATGTTCTTCATGACCTTTTTTTTTCTTAAATTCCATATATATGTGTCAGCATACAGTATTTGTCTTTCTCTTTCTGACTTACTTCACTCTGTATGACAGACTCTAGGTCCATCCACCTCATTACAAATAGTTCAATTTCATTTCTTTTTATGGCTGAGTAATATTCCATTGTATGTATGTGCCACATCTTCTTTACCCATTCATCCAATGATGGACACTTAGGTTGTTTCCATCTCCGGGCTATTGTAAATAGGGCTGCTATGAACATTTTGGTACATGTCTCTTTTTGAATTATGGTTTTCTCAGGGTATATGCCCAGTAGTGGGATTGCAGGGTCATATGGTAGTTCTATTTGTAGTTTTTTAAGGAACCTCCATACCGTTCTCCATAGTGGCTGTACCAATTCACATTCCCGCCAGCAGTGCAAGAGTGTTCCCTTTTTTCCACACCCTCTCCAGCATTTATTGTTTCTAGATTTTTTGATGATGGCCATTCTGACTGGTGTGAGATGATATCTCATTGTAGTTTTGATTTGCATTTCTCTAATTAGTAAAGATGTTGAGCATCCTTTCATGTGTTTGTTGGCAGTCTGTATATCTTCTGTGGAGAAATGTCTATTTAGGTCTTCTGCCCATTTTTGGATTGGGTTGTTTGTTTTTTTGTTATTGAGCTGCATGAGCTGCTTATAAATTTTGGAGATTAATCCTTTGTCAGTTGCTTCATTTGCAAATATTTTCTCCCATTCTGAGGGTTGTCTTTTGGTCTTGTTTATGGTTTCCTTTGCTGTGCAAAAGCTTTTAAGTTTCATTAGGTCCCATGTGTTTATTTTTGTCTTTATTTCCATTTCTCTAGGAGGTGGGTCAAAAAGGATCTTGCTGTGATTTATGTCATAGAGTGTTCTGCCTATGTTGTCCTCTAAGAGTTTGATAGTGTCTGGCCTTACATTTAGGTCTTTAATCCATTTTGAGCTTATTTTTGTGTATGGTGTTAGGGAGTGATCGAATCTCATACTTTTACATGTCCCTGTCCAGTTTTCCCAACACCACTTATTGAAGAGACTGTCCTTTCTCCACTGTACATTCCTGCCTCCTTTATCAAAGATAAGGTGACCATATGTCCGTGGGTTTATCTCTGGGCTTTCTATCCTGTTCCATTGATCTATCTTTCTGTTTCTGTGCCAGTACCATACTGTCTTGATTACTGCAGCTTTGTAGTATAGTCTGAAGTCAGGGAGCCTGATTCCTCCAGCTCCATTTTTCGTTCTCAAGATTGCTTTGGCTATTCGGGGTCTTTTGTGTTTCCATACAAATTGTGAAATTTTTTGTTCTAGTTCTGTGAAAAATGCCAGTGGTATTTTGATAGGGATTGCATTGAATCTGTAGATTGCTTTGGGTAGTAGAGTCATTTTCACAATGTTGATTCTTCCAATCCAAGAACATGGTACATCTCTCCATCTATTTGTATCATCTTTAATTTCTTTCATCAGTGTCTTATAATTTTCTGCATACAGGTCTTTTGTCTCCTTAGGTAGGTTTATTCCTAGATATTTTATTCTTTTTGTTGCAATGGTAAATGGGAGTGTTTCCTTGATTTCACTTTCAGATTTTTCATCATTAGTATATAGGAATGCCAGAGATTTCTGTGCATTAATTTTGTATCCTGCAACTTTACCAAATTCATTGATTAGCTCTAGTAGTTTTCTGGTAGCATCTTTAGGATTCTCTATGTATAGTATCATGTCATCTGCAAACAGTGACAGCTTTACTTCTTCTTTTCCAATTTGGATTCCTTTTATTTGCTTTTCTTCTCTGATTGCTGTGGCTAAAACTTCCAAAACTATGTTGAATAAGAGTGGTGAGAGTGGGCAACCTTGTCTTGTTCCTGATCTTAGTGGAAATGGTTTCAGTTTTTCACCATTGAGGACGATGCTGGCTGTGGGTTTGTCATATATGGCCTTTATTATGTTGAGGAAAGTTCCCTCTATGCCTACTTTCTGCAGGGTTTTTATCATGAATGGGTGTTGAATTTTGTCGAAAGCTTTCTCTGCATCTATTGAGATGATCATATGGTTTTTCTCCTTCAATTTGTTAATATGGTGTATCACGTTGATTGATTTGCGTATATTGAAGAATCCTTGCATTCCTGGGATAAACCCCACTTGATCATGGTGTATGATCCTTTTAATGTGCTGTTGGATTCTGTTTGCTAGTATTTTGTTGAGGATTTTTGCATCTATGTTCATCAGTGATATTGGCCTGTAGTTTTCTTTCTTTGTGACATCCTTGTCTGGTTTTGGTATCAAGGTGATGGTGGCCTCGTAGAATGAGTTTGGGAGTGTTCCTCCCTCTGCTATATTTTGGAAGAGTTTGAGAAGGATAGGCGTTAGCTCTTCTCTAAATGCTTGATAGAATTCGCCTGTGAAGCCATCTGGTCCTGGGCTTTTGTTTGTTGGAAGATTTTTTATCACAGTTTCAATTTCAGTGCTTGTGATTGGTCTGTTCATATGTTCTATTTCTTCCTGATTCAGTCTTGGCAGGTTGTGCATTTCTAAGAATTTGTCCATTTCTTCCAGGTTGTCCATTTTATTGGCATAGAGTTGCTTATAGTAATCTCTCACGATCTTTTGTATTTCTGCAGTGTCAGTTGTTACTTCTCCTTTTTCATTTCTAATTCTATTGATTTGAGTCTTCTCCCTTTTTTTCTTGATGAGTCTGGCTAATGGTTTATCAATTTTGTTTATCTTCTCAAAGAACCAGCTTTTAGTTTTATTGATCTTTGCTATTGTTTCCTTCATTTCTTTTTCATTTATTTCTGATCTGATTTTTATGATTTCTTTCCTTCTGCTAACTTTGGGATGTTTTTGTTCTTCTTTCTCTAATTGCTTTAGGTGCAAGGTTAGGTTGTTTAGTCGAGATATTTCCTGTTTCTTAAGGTGGGATTGTATTGCTATAAACTTCCCTCTTAGAACTGCTTTTGCTGCATCCCATAGGTTTTGGGTCGTCGTGTCTCCATTGTCATTTGTTTCTAGGTATTTTTTTATTTCCTCTTTGATTTCTTCAGTGATCACTTCGTTATTAAGTAATGTATTGTTTAGCCTCCATGTGTTTGTATTTTTTATAGCTCTTTTCCTGTAATTGATATCTAGTCTCATAGCATTGTGGTCGGAAAAGATACTTGATACAATTTCAATTTTCTTAAATTTACCAAGGCTTGATTTGTGACCCAAGATATGATCTATCCTGGAGAATGTTCCATGAGCACTTGAGAAAAATGTGTATTCTGTTGTTTTTGGATGGAATGTCCTATAAATATCAATTAAGTCCATCTTGTTTAATGTATCATTTAAAGCTTGTGTTTCCTTATTTATTTTCATTTTGGATGATCTGTCCATTGGTGAAAGTGGGGTGTTAAAGTCCCCTACTATGATTGTGTTACTGTCGATTTCTCCTTTTATGGCTGTTAGTGTTTGCCTTATGTATTGAAGTGCTCCTATGTTGGGTGCATAAATATTTACAATTGTTATATCTTCTTCTTGGATCGATCCCTTGATCATTATGTAGTGTCCTTCTTTGTCTCTTCTAGTAGTCTTTATTTTAAAGTCTATTTTGTCTGATATGAGAATTGCTACTCCAGCTTTCTTTTGGTTTCCATTTGCATGGAATATCTTTTTCCATCCCCTTACTTTCAGTCTGTATGTGTCTCTAGGTCTGAAGTGGGTCTCTTGTAGACAGCATATATATGGGTCTTGTTTTTGTATCCATTCAGCCAATCTGTGTCTTTTGGTGGGAGCGTTTAGTCCATTTACATTTAAGGTAATTATCGATATGTATGTTCCTATTCCCATTTTCTTAATTGTTTTGGGTTCGTTATTGTAGGTCTTTTCCTTCTGTTGTGTTTCTTGCCTAGAGAAGTTCCTTTAGCATTTGTTGTAAAGCTGGTTTGGTGGTGCTGAACTCTCTCAGCTTTTGCTTGTCTGTAAAGGTTTTAATTTCTCCATCAAATCTGAATGAGATCCTTGCTGGGTAGAGTAATCTTGGTTGCAGGTTTCTCTCCTTCATCACTTTAATTATGTCCTGCCACTCCCTTCTGGCTTGTAGAGTTTCTGCTGAGAGATCAGCTGTTATCCTGATGGGGATTCCCTTGTGTGTTATTTGTTGTTTTTGCCTTGCTGCTTTTAATATGATTTCTTTGTGTTTAATTTTTGACAGTTTGATTAATATGTGTCTTGGCGTATTTCTCCTTGGATTTATTCTGTATGGGACTCTCTGTGCTTCTTGGACTTGATTAACTATTTCCTTTCCCATATTAGGGAAGTTTTCAACTATAATCTCTTCAAATATTTTCTCAGTCCCTTTCTTTTTCTCTTCTTCTTCTGGAACCCCTATAATTCGAATGTTGGTGCGTTTAATGTTGTCCCAGAGGTCTCTGATATTGTCCTCTGTTCTTTTCATTCTTTTCTCTTTATTTTGCTCTGCATTAGTTATTTCCACTATTTTATCTTCCACCTCACTTATCCGTTCTTCTGCCTCAGTTATTCTGCTATTGATCCCATCTAGAGTATTTTTCATTTCATTTATTGTGTTTTTAATCGATGCTTGATTCATCTTTAGTTCTACTAGGTCCTTGTTAACTGTTTCTTGCATTTTGTCTATTCTATTTCCAAGATTTTGGATCATCTTTACTATCATTATTCTGAATTCTTTTTCAGATAGACTGCCTATTACCTCTTCATTTGTTAGGTCTGGTGGGTTTTTATCTTGCTCCTTCTCCTGCTGTGTGTTTTTCTGTCTTCTCATTTTGCTTATGTTACTGTGTTTGGGGTCTCCTTTTTGCCGGCTGCAGGTTCGTAGTTCCCGTTGTTTTTGGTGTCTGTCCCCAGTGGCTAAGGTTGGTTTAGTGGGTTGTGTAGGTTTCCTGGTCGAGGGGACTAGTGCCTGTGTTCTGGTGGATGAGGCTGGATCTTGTCTTTCTGGTGGGCAGGTCCACGTCTGGTGGTGTGTTTTGGGGTGTCTGCAGACTTTTTATGATTTTAGGCCACCTCTCTGCTAATGGGTGGCGTTGTGTTCCTGTCTTGCTAGTTGTTTGGCATAGGGTGTCCAGCACTGTAGCTTGCTGGTCGTTGAGTGAAGCTGGGTGCTGGTGTTGAGATGGAGATCTCTGGAAGATTTTCGCCGTTTGATATTATGTGGAGCTGGGAGGTCTCTTGTGGACCAGTGTCCTGAAGTTGGCTCTCCCACCTCAGAGGCACAGTACTGACTCCTGGCTCCTCAATTTGGGATGATTTGTTGTCTATTCATGTATTCCACAGATGCAGGGTACATCAAGTTGATTGTGGAGCTTTAATCCGCTGCTTCTGAGGCTGCTGGGAGAGGTTTCCCTTTCTCTTCTTTGTTCTCACAGCTCCCGGGTCTCAGCTTTGGATTTGGCCCCGCCTCTGCGTGTAGGTCGCCGGAGGGCGTCTCTAATATATTTGCTTTTATGTGGGATTCCTGCCTCTTAACTTCCTTAAACTGTGACAGATTTTTGCTAAGGCATCTGTCACATCTGTTTTTTTTTTTTCTTTTTTAATGACAGCTGTCCTTTTTTTTTTGGCTGCGTCGGGTCTTTGTTGTTGCGCACGGGCTTTCTCTAGTTGCGGTGAGCAGGGGCTACTCTTCGTTGCAGTGTGTGGGCTTGTCATTGCGGTGGCTTCTCTTGTTGCGGAGCACGGGCTCTAGGTGCACGGGCTTCAGTAGTTGTGGCTCGCAGGCTCAGTAGTTGTGGCGCACAGGCTTAGTTGCTCCGCGGCATGTGGGATTTTCCCAGACCAAGGATTGAACCCGTGTCCCCTGCATTTGCAGGCGGATTCTTAACCACCGCGCCACCAGGGAAGTCCCTGTCACATCTTTATTGAGCATCTGTTGTCTGTCAAGCATTACGGGTACCAAAGTGTAGAAAACTGACAGGGTCCCTGCCCTCCGAGGACTTCCCCTCCAGAGCTGTGCTGTCCATCCATGTGACCACCAGCCTCATGTGGCCACGGAGCACTTGAACTATGGTTAGTCCAAGCTGAGATGTGCTGAAGAGTGAAGTATACAATGGACTTAGAAGGCTTGGTGTGGAGAAGAGAATGTAAAGTATCTCATTCATACTTTTAGGTTCTGATTACATGTTGAAATGGCTGCATTTTTAATATATTGAGTTAAATAAAATATGTTATTAATTCATTAAAACTAAATAAAATTAGGGACTTCCTTGGCGGTCCAGTGGTTAAGACTCTGTGTTTCCACTGCAGGGGGCGTGGGTTCGATCCTTGGTTGGGGAACTAAGATCCCACATGCCGCATGCTGCCGCCAAAAAAAACCCCCAAAAACGTGGAAGGCAGAGTGGAATGGTGGAAAGTGGTCCTTGGTGATTTGACTGAGCTCCTGGATTAAGCTAACCCTAGGGCCCACCTGTATCTGGACTTTTCAATTGCCTGAGCCAATAAATTATCTTAAAAAAAACTAAATAAAATTAATTCTCACCTGACCACTAGAAAATTCTAAATGAAATCTGTGGCTCATATTTCCGTCGGCCAGTGGTGGCCTAGACGAAGAGTCAGATAAACCAGGGAAGCCACGAGTGTACAGTTGCCAGTGGTGACGGGGGCAGTGAGAGAGCTGCAGAGTGTCCTGTGGGAGAGGACAGCAGGACACCTCCAACCCAGGCGGTCAGGGAAGCCCTCTCTGAAGATGCACCATTTAAGCTGCTTCTGAAGAGCTTGCAGGAGCTTTCCAGCGGTGGAGGGAGGCCATTCCCACCACAGGTCCAGAGGCTCCGAGGTGAGAAAGGCCGATAAGGCCAATGGGGCTGAACTTAGGGAGCGCCAAGCTTTGCAGGCACAGTCAGAAGTTTGGGTTTTATTGTGTGAAGCCTTTATGGGTTTGGCTGGGGAATAGCATGATCGGATTATTTGCCCTGGCCTCTGTGTAAGTGAGCCAGGGACTGCGGTGACTGACTTACAGGGTGCTCATGGTTGAGATGCCGAGACAGGAAGTATCTGGGCTCAGGTCCTTGGTAGGACTGCACTGAGCAGGTTTCCTGACAGCCCGCCCTATACGGCTTCTCCCAGCGTCGCGGCGTGCTACAGTGAGAATAGTGGTTTTAAGCTTGTGGTTAATGCTCAGCTGTGATCTGTTTTCCCTTCCTCTAAGGTATAGCAAAGGAGATACCGAGAAGCTAAAGATATACCACTCCCTCCATGGAAACGACTGGAAAAAGATTGGCGAGATGGTGTCTCGAAGTAGCCTCTCTGTGGCCCTGAAGTTCTCCCAGATCAGCAGTCGTAAGTCGTGGTCCTAGAGCCCACTTCGGTGAACGAATCAGCCCACAGCAGCCCAGGGCCCAGGCATCACTGCAGGCCTGTCTTCTGAGAGAGTCATCACTGTTTCAGCCATTCTCTTACTGATTCATTTATTTCTTCATGCATATTGATGCAGCCTTTATTCACCAGACTGATTTCTGCCACACCTTATTTCAGTAGCTTTCAGTGTGACTCCAACTGCCAGGTAAACTGAAACCCACTCAGCCGGTGGGCAGGAGAGCCTGGGCCACCAAGGTCCCTTCCCCCAGGTGGCCAGGGAAACCATCAAAGGGAGGGCCTGTTAGTCAGGGGCGTTTCCCAAAACCAGTGTCAGTCATCTCTTGTCTGTTCTCCTCTTTCATAAAAAGCTTCCTTGGTTATATTCTTCTACCTTAAAAAGTCCCCAGTTGCTCTCAGAAGACAGTCCTTAGTGGGTGTTAGCTTCAGCCCAGAGGCTCACGTGCTCCGGCCCTGCAGGCAGAGCCATGCAGCGGGTCCCAGACAGGTGTCTGCATGTCTGCACGTGGTAAACTCTGAGGTGGTGGAGACCACGCCTTTTGTGCCACCAACTCTGGCCACCGGTGCCATGCGAAGACTCAGTGCAGCCAATTCTGCCAGTTTCCAAGAAGTAAAGCAAACATCTGGATTTGCATGTGTGTGTGAAATCAAGATCTTTTTTTCTTGGGACTCTCTTTTTTTAAATAAATAAATAAATAAATAAATTTATTTATTTATTTATTTATTTATTTATTTATTTATTTATTTATTTATGGCTGTGTTGGGTCTTCGTTGCTGCGCGTGGGCTTTCTCTAGTTGCGGTGGCTTCTCTTGCTGTGGAGCATGGGCTCTAGGTGCGCGGGCTTCAGTAGTTGTGGCACGCGGACTCTAGAGCGCAAACTCAGTAGATGTGGCACACGGGCTCAGTAGTTGTGGCTCATGGGCTCTAGAGCGCAGGCTCAGTAGTTGTGGCGCATGGGCTTAGTTGCTCCGTGGCATGTGGGATTCTGTAGGCCAGATCAAAGATATCTGTAGCCTGCCAGCTTGCGGCCTCTTCCTTAGCATCACTGTGAGCATCTAGACAAGAAGAGCGAATCGTAGAAGCTTTTGACGCCCTGCGCCAAGGACTGGCTTTAGGAATTCACAGGTGCCGGGACTTCCCTGGTGGTTCAGTGGTTAAGAATCCACGCTTCCACTTCAGAGGACGCGAGTTCAATCCCTGGTCGGGGAACTAGGATCCCACATGCTGCAGGGCAACTAAGCCCACGCTCTGCAACTAGAGAGAAACCTGTGCGCCACAACAAAGGTCCTACGTGCCGCAGCTAAGGCCGAACACAGCCAAATAAATTTTTTAAAATTAAAAAAAAATAGAAAGCTTAATGAGTGCAAAATATAAAAAAAAGAAAGAAAAAAAGAAATTCACAGGTGCCTTCTTCATCAAGTACTGTGGTGACGTCATTGCAGCTGTTAATTTCACTCCAGAAACTCTTGGGGAGAGTTATTTATATAACATGAAAGTCGTTTGGTTATTCTCTTTCTACTAAATGTTTGGGACCCTCACAATTTCCTGCAGGAGGTATTACTCTTAGAAACAGGAAGAACAGCTTTCTCTAAGTTAAAAAAAAGATTGCTTTAAGAAAGGATTTTTTTCTTTGCAGTTGGTTTTGTGTGTGTGTGTGTGTGTGTGTGTGTGTGTGTGATTGGTTCTTAAAAAGAATCTATGGCCACTTTCGTAGTTTCATTTTGATTTGCATGTAACTGATAGTTTTTTTTGTTTCGTTTTGTTTTGTTTGGGTGCGTTGGGTCTTCATTGCTGCGCGCGGGCTTTCTCTAGTTGTGGCGAGCGGGGGCTACTCTTTGTTGCGGTGTACGGGCTTCTCATTGCAGTGGCTTCTCTTGTTGCAGAGCACAGGCTCTAGGCATGCAGGCTTCAGTAGTTGTGGCATACGGGCTTAGTAGTTCTGACACGCGGGCTCTAGAGCACAGGCTTAATAGTTGTGGCGCGTGGGCTTAGTTGCTCCAGGGCATGTGGGATCTTCCTGGACCAGGGCTCGAACCCGTGTCCCCTGAATTGGCAGGCGGATTCTTAACCACTGCACCACCAGGGAAGTCCATAACTGATAGTTTTATGTTTGTGTAATTGAGATGTTGCCCATTGTCTTCTGAAAAGTGTCTGATTTATCTTCTTGTTTTTAAAGACTTTATTTGGGGACTTCCCTGGTGGTCCAGTGGTAAAGAATCCTCCTTCAGATGCAGGGGAAGCTGGTCGGGGAGCTAAGATCCCACATACCGCAGGGCAGCTAAGCCAGCGCTCCACAACTGCTGAGCTCACGCGCCCTGTAGCCCATGTGCCACAAACTACAGGGGCTATGCACCACAACTAGAGAGAGAAAACTCACACGCCGCAACTAGAGAGAAGCCCATGCACCACAGCAAAGAGCCTGCGCTGCAACAAAAGATCCCACATGCCTCAACAAAGATCCCATGTGCCGCAACTAAGACCCAACGCAGCCAAAAAAATAAAGAAAATAAATAAATTAAGAAAAAAAAAACGACTATTTTTCTAGAGCAGTTTTGGGTTCACAGTTAAAGGGAGAGGAAGGTACAAAGACTTCCTACTTATCCCCTGCCCTCCACATGCACGGCACACCCCCATTCTCAACACCCCCCAGCAGAGTGGTCCATTTGTTACAATCCATGAAGCTACCTTGACACATCTTAACCCCCCAGAGTCCACAGTCCACATTAGGGTTCACTCTTGATGTTGTACCTTCTGTGGGTTTGGAGAGGTGTCAAATGACAGATATCCATCTTTATCATTTTGTTGTTAATATTGTGTTTGAAAGCCAATAGATTAGCAACTTCAAGACCATCCTTTTATGTCAACAGAAAGAAATCATGGTGCTTGGAGCAAGACGGAGACCCAGAAACTAATCAAGGCTGTTGAAGAAGTGATTCTAAAGAAAATATCTCCCCAAGAGCTAAATGAGATGGATTCTAAACTCCAAGAGAATCCTGAAGGCCGCCTGTCAATTGTTCGGGAAAAACTCTACAAAGGCATATCCTGGGTAGAAGTGGAGGCTAAAGTGGAAACCAGGAATTGGATGCAGTGTAAAAGTAAGTGGTAAGTTTGAGGCTTCTTACATAAATTTCAACAAGAAGCATTCCCTGCCGCTCTCTCAGCAACTTCCGGAGAGGGGTGGACTGCTGAGGTTACTAAGAATATCTGTAACTACCACGTGGAAAGCCTTACAGTAGGTCAAGAATGATCCTGTCTAATCCGCTGCTCCAACCACTTCAATATCGATAGCTGATTTAAGTTAGTATTTAACCAACCCTGATTCGTTGTGTGGCTTCTTCATAAAGAACTTGAACCTTTTTATTCTATTTAATTATTTATTTAATTGAAATATAGTTGATTTACAATGTTGTGTTAGTTTCTGGTGTACTAAGTGAGTGATTCAGTTATGCATATATATTATTTTTTTATTCTTTTCCAATATAACTGATTACAAGATATTGAATACAGTTTCCTGTGCTGTACAGTAGGACCTTGTTGTTTATCTATTTTATATATAGTAGTTTGTATCTGCTAATCCGCAATTTCAAATTTATTCCTGCCTCCTTTCCCCTTTGGTAACCATAAGTTTGTTTTCTGTATCTGTGAGTCTGTTTCTGTTTTGTAAACAGAACTTGAATCTTCTTAATATTGAATATTGACTTCTGGTTTCTTCACTCTGGCCCTTTCTTCATAAAACAAGGTTGTTACCTATTTATAGCATGAAAAAAAAATTAACGTCTGAATATTTAGGAGGGAAATCACAAGCGTAGTGATCAGTAATAGCTCCACCTTTTTACTTTTGCTTTCTAATTCAGCAGTTCCTCTGTCTTCATCCAAAGCAGGGCAGTCATACTCTTCATCCTAGAACATCTTTAGGTACATCCATCACGAAGAAGTAGTTTCAGTCCAGATGTTGCTGCACGTTCTTTGCCCGATGTAGCTTTTCCCAGCCCTGGAGGGTTTCCAAGCTAACTTTCAGCTGCAACTTTCAGCTGCAACATGACAGCTTGAAGCAGTGGTTCTACAGCCCATGACCCAGGCATCCTGCATAAAGGGGGCTCCATCATCCTGCATAAAGGGGGCTCCATCATCTTGACCATAAATAAGAATGAAATCCAGAGTGAGCGTGTTGTACATTAAAAGCAAACTCGTAGATTATACTGTGTATTGTTTATATACCTTACAGTTCTGCTGTAGAGTATTTATTTTACTAGAAGACTACTCTCAGGAAATAAGCTCCAAAGAACAGATAATGTTTGGGGGGGAAGTGTGTAATATGGAGGAACCAGAGCCCTTTCTACCCCTATATCTTAGACTTAAAAAAGGAGTGGGGACTTATCTGGTGGCGCAGTGGTTGAGTCCGCCTGCCAATGCAGGGGACACGGGTTCGTGCCCCGGTCCAGGAAGAGCCCACATGCCGTGGAGCGGCTGGGCCCATGAGCCATGGCCACTGAGCCTGCGCGTCCGGAGCCTGTGCTCTGCAACGGGAGAGGCCACAACAGTGAGAGGCCTGTGTACCGAAAAAAAAAAAAAAAGGATTGGGGGCTTCCCTGGTGACGCAGTGGTTAAGAATCTGCCTGCCAATGCAGGGGACACCGGTTCAAAGCCCTGGTCTGGGAGGATCCCACATGCCGCGGAGCAACTAAGCCCATGCGCCACAACTACTGAGCCTGCACTCTAGAGCCCGCGAGCCACAACTACGGAGCCTGTGTGCCACAACTACTGAAGCCCACCTGCCTAGAGCCCGTGCTCTGCAACAAGAGAAGCCACTGCAATGAGAAGCCCGTGCACCGCAACAAAGAGTAGCCCCCGCTCACCACAACTAAAGAAAGCCCACGTGCAGCAACGGAGACCCAACACAGCCAAAAATAATTAATTAATTAATTATTTTTTTGGAAAAAGGAGTGGGTTATAAAGCCTCAGTTGGAAGCTGATACGTCAGTGTCTTAAAAGGGAAATGATGAAGGGGAGCCGTGCTTCAGAATCAGCATAATTAAATAACATGCAAGGGTTCTTTTTTAATTTGAAGAAAAAAGTAGGAAACTTGAACGCTGAGCATAGATTTACTTCATGAAACATTGAAATGGCATCAGCGGGTACATTTCAAACCAGTGAACGTGGGCGGCTATTAGTAAAAACAGTGTCAGTTTCTGTGTGTGGGGGTCATGTACCTCCCTTCTCAAGAAAGTAAATGTCACAGCTCATGATCTGTCCATCAGATTGTGACAAATTTCACTCTTCAAGAGAAGCACTTTTTAAATATTTTTAATTGGGCTGCTGCTCTCATTAGGAACTTCAGGGAACCCTTTCCCTCAGCCATGAACTTGGGGCCTTAGAGGAATCATTGAGTCATTGATCACTTTACTACATCTGTGTAGTTTGGTGTTTCAGCAGCTATAATGGTAATAAGAGCAATGTCTTTCTGTTTTATAAACAAGCAAAAATAAATTGAGTTTATACAGCGCCCTTTAGCACCTGCAAGCAGGCTGATTCTTTTTTTTCTCCCTTTTTTTAAACTGTTTATTATGGAAATTGTGTAACACACACCAACTTAGAACTCCTTGTATCCATCATTCATTTTCAATAACCATCAACTTTCTATCTCTTTATTTACCCTTTCCCACTTTAAAAAAATAAAAAGTATATTCTTGACGGTGGTAAATGTTAGCACTGATGAGTTGCAAAAGTTATAAAGTGGTTCTGAATAAGGACAATTTAAATGAGGAAAACAAAGGACATTTTAATGGAAACTTTACCCCGAAAATAAACTGTTTTTCTTTCTTTCAATGTAGGACGGAAATTCTAACCAAGAGGATGACAAATGGTCGGGACGTATACCGGGGAGTTAATGCCCTACAGGCCAAGATCAACCTCATTGAAAGGTACAGAAATAGAAAGTGACGATATTTGACCTGTTTTTCTCTCTAGCCAAAGAGTAGTTGTTAAACAGCAGAATCTGTGGTAAGATTACCACAGTTCATATTCCTGTTCCAGCACTTTCTACGTGCATGACCTTGGACCTGTTTCCTGCCTTTCTAGGTCTTGGTTTGTTCATCTTAAATGAGGATGATAATAACAGTACCTGCCTCTTAGTGTTATTGGCAGAAGAAATGAAATAACTCAATAAATATAGCTCTTTTAGTCTTTAAGGCTTTCACATAGACATTGCTTACTTCTGTCCTTTGGAAAATGGAGGTAAATACTTCAGGCCGAGCCCTACTGCTCTCTAGCACGCGTTCGTTGGTGTCTTTAGTTTTGTCTTTGAGTTCCTGGTCCGTGCAGAGTCCTCCCTCCCCTGATGGACAGGGAGACATGGACCTGTTTTACAAAGTCTGCGAGTCTAGTGGACCTGGGTTCATGTGCAATGAGGAACAGCAAAGAGCAGAAGAAACCTTTGGATTCTGGCCGCCCTGTCCAGCTTCATTATTCTTGCGCTCCGTCAGGAAGCCTGCTTCTCCTGCATCGGTGGGCTTCCTCGTTCTCCACGCTGGCCTGGCTGGGGTGGCCTTCCCCTTTTCTCCTCTACCAGAGAGACAGCAGAGACTAGCAGAGCCAAGGAGGGCATCTCACGTCAGGCAGGCCTGGGTTCCAATGTGGGTACCGCCTATGAGTCATGAAACCTTGAGCCAATGACTCGAGCTCTCAGCCCTGATTCCTGGCCTGTGGAAAGGACATAATCCCCTAGCTTCATCAGGTGGTGTTGACGGTAAATGGATTAGTGGGTATCAAGGTCTTAACCCAGTGTCTGTCACATAGTAAGTGCTGAGTACACATGTGTACTACTCTTGTGTGTCTACATTGAATGGTGAAGTTGTGTTTTTGTTTGGTTGGTTGGTTGGTTTTTAATTAATTATTTATTTATTTGGTTGTGCCGTGTCTTAGTTGCAGCGGGCAGGCTCCTTAGTTGTGGCATGCAGACTCTTAGTTGCGGCATACATGTGGGATCTAGTTCCCTGACCAGGGATCGAACCCGGGCGCCCTGCATTGGGAGTGTGGAGTCTTAACCGCTGTGCCACCAGGGAAGTCCCTGTGTTGTTTTTTTTTTTTTTAAATTGAAGTAGAGTTGATTTACAATGTTGTGTTTAACCTTTGCTATACAGCAAAGTGACTCAGTTATACATATATATATTCTTTTTCATATTTCATTCTTTTCTGTTATGGTTTATCACAGCATATTTAATATAGTTCCTTGTGAAGTTGTGTTTTTTACTAGGCTTGGTGGGAGATGCAAAGGGCTCAGGAGGAGGAAGGGTGATATTTTGGTCTGTAGCTCACCCCATGACGTTGGGCTGACCTTGGGTTAGCATGCCAGTGACACTGGGCCTGTGTAACAAGAGAGCTGGAACAGGGGTGAACACGCTGAGGCCTTCCAGCTCTTAATATTCTGTGAGTCCATGAAAATGTCCATCATGTTGATTTTTGCCTTGAAAACTTAATTTTTATTTTTTCTCATAGGTTGTATGAAATAAATGTGGAAGATGTTAATGAAATAGACTGGGAAGATCTTGCTAGCACCATAGGGTAAGGCCATTTGTTTAATATTAATCTAATGAAAAAATCAGAGAGGAGTTCTAATAAATGCCTCTCAGATTTGAAGAACAGGACTGAAATTCCTGCTGCTTATGGAACTCATCTATAAATTGTATTTGTGTATATATGTATTGGGAACGCCCTGTCTAAGTACTGGACCAGGTAAATCAGACCAGCGCTCCCTCCGCTCCAACCACCACCTCCACCCCAAGACACCTGAGAAGAGTGAATGAAATGTGTGCAGAGTCTCTTAAAAGCTTCATGGAGCACACCGGCTATGACTGGGACGAAGAACCCATGGTCCCTTTACCCATAATTAGCCTTTTACCATTTGCCACGTTGACTTTATCATCCCTCCCTCCCTCCCTCCCTCTCCCGCTCCCTTCTACAAGGGAATAGAATTCTTTCCCTTAACCGTTTCGGTGTTAATGGTGGATGCCATGTCCTCAGCAAGGCTGTTATTCTGCATCAGCACAGTGATCGTACTGAGGGCACGTGACACTGATGCACTACTATTGTCTAAAACACAGTCCCCATGCAAATTTCACCCAGCGTCCCAGTCGTGTCCTTTATAACACTTTCCCCCTGATTTAAGATCCAGTCCAGGATCTGTATCCTTAGTGTCTTCTAAACCGCAGAGTTCTTCTGCCTTTTCTTTTTTTTTTTTAAATTATTGGAGTATAGTTGATTTACAATGTTTCAGGTGTACAGCAAAATGATTCCATTATAGATTCTTTTCTGTTATAGATTTTTAAAAATTTATTTATTATCTTATTTATTTATTTTTGGCTGCGTTGGGTCTTCATTGCTGCGCATGGGCTTTCTCTAGTTGGGACGAGCAGGGGCTACTCTTCGTTGCGGCTCGCGGGCTTCTCATTGCGGTGGCTTCTCTTGTTGCAGACCACGGGCTCTAGGCGCGTGGGCTCAGTAGTTGTGGCTCGCGGCTCTAGAGCACAGGCTCAGTAGTTGTGGCGCACGGGCTTAGTTGCTCTGTGACATGTGGGATCTTCCCGGACCGGGGCTTGAACCCATGTCCCCTGCAGTGGCAGGCGGATTCTTAGCCACTGTGCCACCAGGGAAGTCCCTCCATTATAGGTTATTACAAGATATTGAATATAGTCCCCTGTGCTATACACTAGGTCCTTGTTGTTTATTCTATATACAGTAGTGTGTATCTGTTAATGCCTTTGTCTTCTATGACGTTGAAATTGTGGGAGAATACAGGCTAGTCGTTCTGGAGAACTTGCCGCAGTTGGGGAGTTTGTCAGACGCTTCCTCACTGTTAGATTCGGGTTTTGTATTTTACATGGGAATCAGTCATGGAGGAGGCTGTGTTTCTGTCACCAGGTCACATCCCATCATGAGGCATGTGGTTCTGATTTTGATCCCCTGGCTCTGGCGGCCTCTGCCACACTGCCCCACTGTAGAAAAGTAAGTTTTTCTCTTGGTGAAAAGAAATGGCCACGGGGAGATATTTTGAGACCACATCAAGCTCCTGTTCCTCTTCGGATTTCCCTCAGTGGTTTCGGTGTGCTGTTCGTTTGCATTTCTCATCCGAGGAGTGAGATTTCATCAGTTGTCGCTGTCTGTCTTCATTGCTACGGTCCTTGCATTTTCAATCAGTTCCTGCCACTGGAGGAGAGGCCACCACTCTGAAGACCTGAATTCAGTGCCGGCCAAGCAACAGAGAGCTGGCTGGCAAAGCACAGTCCCTCTAAGCAACGCAAATTGTTGAGCATTGCGGGGCTCAGGGGTTGGTGGGCTTTGGGAGGTGGGGATTGAGGGACTGTCTGGCCTTTAGTTTGGGAAGGGTGCTGAGGGGAACAGGGCTGCCGCAGCCTGGCTGTCTTTCAGAAACGTGGCTGCTGGCGTGAGGTTGTCACTGATCCATTAGGAAGGGTGTAAACTGGTTCTGCTAGTTAGTTATTTACACCTTGGGATTATGGACAAAGAACAATCAGTCCGTTTTTTTTTTTTTTATTAACTTGGAGAATTGGAATCTTTTCATGGCAGGCCCTGTTGGGAGTCACAGACACATGCCTGTGGTTCCAAACCCTTTCCTCTTCTAGCTCGTCTCAGGGGTGGGGCACCAGCTCTTGGGTGTGGGTCCCTGAGAGGGGAGGGTGTTAGGGGCTTTGAAGGAAGGGTGTCCTGCTGTGTACCCCACCAACTCCCATCCTAAGAAGTATTCATGTCGACAGGTCCCTCCCTTTGTAATACCAAACCGCTTTTGAAAAATCTGACTTTTCCAATAAATGTTTGTGTATCTTGTGACATTGCCTCAGATCACATTTCTTAAATTAAAATGGGTTTTTAATGATTTTAAGTAGAATTATATACTTCAATATTGATTGTTCTGGTTAAGGTTAGAAATCTCAAAGCTGTAAAACAGACATCATGGCATCCAGTCAAATACCATTGGAAATAGTACATCCTCAAAGTTTTAATAATGAATTAAAACAGTGAAAATAATTAAATTAAAAGTTCGGTCTCTTCAGGTTCTTTAAACCTCCCTTGTGAATTATTTAGGCAGGATTTTAAAGAAAGCATCTCCACCTAATGAGATGTAACACCTACTTCATTTGAAAATGTCCAGATCAGTTATTGTTACTTCTTGAAGCCTGAGCTTTGATCTGCAGAACAACCTGGGCGCAGGGCGCTGTGGGAAGAGGGAAGGCATAGATGCCCTAGAACTTGGGCTTTGCAGTCAGATGGACCGGCGTCAAGTCCTGGGACTATGCTCATAATTTAGCCAGCCTTGGGCAGGTCATTCCCTCACTTGCCTCTGCGTCGCGGTTTCCTCATCTGCGCAGCAGTTTAACAGGACCGTGATGAGGACGACAGCAAGGAGACAGTGCGTGGCACGCAGTGCACACGCTGCGGGGAGCTGCTGCCATGAAGAGACAGAAAGAGCCCAGCCGTCTTGTACTTCCACATACCTAGCAGATCCAGTTATTCCCACTAATCATATAACAACTAGAATAATTAATTACCGAAACAAATATGCCACGCTTTTTGTTTGTTTGTTTTGGGTTTTTTTTGTTTGTTTTTTGGTTTGTTTTTTTTTTTTGCGGTACACGGGCCTCTCACTGTTGTGGCCTCTCCCATTGCGGAGCACAGGCTCCGGACGCGCAGGCTCAGCGGCCATGGCTCATGGGCCCAGCCGCTCCGCAGCATGTGGGATCTTCCCGGACCAGGGCACGAACCTGTGTCCCCTGCATCGGCAGGCGGGCTCCCAACCACTGCGCCACCAGGGAAGCCCTATGCCACGCTTTTATGGCTTAGGAAGTGAGTGCCCAGGAAGTGAAGTTAGTGATTTTCACTTAAAAAAAATATTTAAGATGTGGTTGTTTCTGTCCTACTTATTGTAAATGGAAAATGGATTTGACTCACCAGAATATCATAAGCATCCACTTTATTTAGCTTTGTAAAGTAAAAAATCCAGACCCCTGCCTTTGCATTGTGACAAATATATAGTTATCCTAAAGGTAGTGGTTAAGAGTGTAGGATTTGTGAAGTGTTGCCATTGGCAGCAACACGGATGGACCTAGAGATGATCATACTAAGTGAAGTAAGCCACACAGAGAAAGACAAATATCATAGGATATCAATTATATGTGGAATCTTAAAAAACGGATACAAATGAACTTATTTACAAAGCACAAATAGACTCACAGACATAGAGAACGGACTTACGGTTACCAAAGGGTTAGCGGGAGGGAGGTAGGGGGATAAATTAGGAGCCTTGGATTAACATATACACACTACTGTATATAAAACACATAAACAATAAGGACCTACTGTATAGCACAGGGAACTATACTCAATATCTTGTAATAATCTATAATGGAAAAAAATCTGAAAAAATAATATATATATATATGTACAACTGAATCTTTCTGCTGTACCCTTGAAACTAACACAACGTTATAAATTAACTATACTTCCATTTAAAAAAACTGATATAAAAAAAAAAGAAAGAAAAAAGTAGAATTTGGAGTGGACCCAATTGAAGTCCCAGCCCTTCCCCCCTTATTCACTGTAAGATCTTGGCCATCTTCTCTCAGTTTGCCCATCTCTAAAGCGAGGGATAAGCGTAGGAGCCCCATCTCAGAGTGGTCGTGAGGGTTATTTGTTGCTCTGCGGAGAGCCCTCAGGGTGGGGCTGAAGACAATGTTAGCATCAGCCCCTGTGAGCTAGTGTTACACCTTGTCTTCCCAACTGGTAGTTTAGATTATTCTAGTTTAGACAAAATCCGTCTTGTTGTACTGCTGTTTTTCTTCCTTTTGTGTGTGTGTGTTCAACCGGATGAACAATAGCTTTTCATATGTGTCTTATTTTTCTCACATGTGTAGACATGAGGATTAAGAAAGCTGCTTAGGTCTGTAGACCACCCCTCCATCCATGCACTTAGTACACAGGACTGAAATGATTAATTTTTAAACTGCCACTAACCTTTTGACACCTTTTCCTTTCTAAAGGGATGTTCCTCCATCTTATGTCCAAACTAAATTTTATAAGCTGAAAGCCACCTGTGTTCCCTTTTGGCAGAAGAAGACTTTTCCAGGTCAGTATTTTCGATATCTGAATAGTTAAAAACGCAGCATATGGGGACACACGCTGGTAGTGTGACCTTGGGTAGTGACTTCTGGGAACCTCAGATTCTTCAAATGGAAAATGGTAAAAATTGGCAAATTATAACCCCTACCTGACAGGACTTTCAAAAGTACTAAATGAGATAATGAGCTTGAAAAGTGTGGTCACCAGGCCGCCGGGTGTTGAGCAAGCACTGGGTGAGTAGCTGCGAGTGCTTCTGGATTGCACAGGACACATGCTCACACCACATGCCTGCACACACACTGATCCACAAAAAGCTGGAGATACAGTTTCATCTCTGCAGCCATTTGTAGGTGGTTTACATATGTAATTCCCAAACCTGGACTATCAGAGTCAGGTGGGGAACTTGGGAAAAAGATACATACCTGGGTCTCATCCCAGACCCAGTTGATCCTAGTGTCTAGTCTGGGTCCAGAGGCTAGATTTTTCTCTAACAAGCTCACAAGTGAGTCGCCAGTGGCCTGCCCAGCATCATTGTTTGGGAACCACTGGTTCGGGTAACACTCCGCCCTGCAGTGTGTGACAAAATGCTCCTTGCGTTCAGCAGACACCACTTCCTGGGTTTGAATCCTGGCTTCGCCCTCCTGACTCTATGACTTTGGATGAGTTTCATAATGTCTTTATGCCTCATTTGAAAAATGGGTGAACAATAGGGCCTACCTCATAGGATTTTTGAGAGGATTGAATGAGTGACTCTGAATAAAGCAGTTAGAGCCAGGTCTTGCACACAGTAATGCCAGTAGCAATGCATTGTCATCGTCCGTGCCGTCCATCCTTTGACCTTGGGAAGAGGCTCTGTCAGATCATCTCAAGATTCAATTTCTTTTCTTTAGAGATTATAGACTACCTTTATGAGACTAGTCTACCATTGCTTAAAGAAAAATTAGAGAAGAAGATGGAGAAAAAAGGGACTGAGATCCAGACCCCGGCAACCCCCAAGCCAGTCTTCCTGTTTCGAGACATCTTTTATTGTGACGATGACAGTGAGGGAGAAGACGGAGATGAAAAATGTTAAGCGGCTGATACTCTCTCTTGTCCATTTTTCCAGGTCTGGTTGTGTTTATATATGTGTCAATAAAGCTATTTTCACTATTGATTTTACTGAAGAAGGTGCAACGGCCAAAGGAAGGGTATGAAAATAATAACATATTGTGGAGCATTAAAAATTGATTCACATTTCATATTCAAGTTTGTCTGAATGTGAAAAGAAAGGCGAGTGCATGAGTTGATTTAATATTTTCTGTGCTGCTATATTGAAAATAATTACAGCTAATGGTTTTCATACAACAACAGGATCCCAAGTCCCTCTAATGGCAGCAGAGGGTAGTCATGTCCAACGAACATTTTCTTTTCTTTTTTTTTTTTTTTCTTGGCTGCGCCACATAGCTTATGGGATCGTAGTTCCCCACCAGGGATTGAACCCAGGCCCTCGGCAGTGAAAGCACAGAGTCCTAACCCCTGGACCGCCAGGGAATTCCCCCAATGAACATTTTCATGATGTGGATTCAACTATACGTGCATTCAGCAAAAAAAGAGAATGTTAACAATTTTAATAATGCATGCCATTTTGCTTTCTGTTTTTCAGTTGTTTAGATGTATATTTTAGTGTGTGTGCATATTTGGTAAGTGGTACCGGGATGTTTGTGTTCCTGCAAACTGGTTTCGGTTCCCATGTGCCTGTCATGGTGTGTGTATCTCATCTTCCTGAGTGTGATTCTAGTGTTTAAAGATAGGTATTTTTCATACAAGATGCCCTCTCAAAGCCAGTCACAGAATTCTTCTGGTGTTTAACTGGAAAAAACAAAGAAACCAGCAATCTCTTCCATTGCTTCTGGAAAACTGCCTCTGTTAGACTTCCCTTGCTGGCAAGGGAAATAAAGTGCCCAGGCTTCTAGCCTCATCTGTACAGGGGAAAACATAGAAAGGAAGGTGTGGGTGAGCAATATCCCATACAGTGAGGCCACCCTCTGGGCCAAGGTGCAGCACCCTGGTCTCCTGAGTGTAGCATCATGATGTGTGATGTTGGTTAATTCATCCACAAAGCTAGACATTTTTCCAAGCTTGCCGTCATCAGAGAAGGAAGAATACAAAGAAACAAGTTTAGGAGTCCTCATTCACCAGTATATCCACAGCATCTATCATGGTGTTGTGCAAATAATAGACACTCGATAAATATTCAGGGAACAAATGAGTATTTTCTTTTTAAAAATTAATTATTTATTTTTGGCTGTGTTGGGTCTTCGTTGCTGCATGCAGCCTTTCTCTAGTTGCAGAGAGCAGGGGCTACTCTTCATTGCAGTGTGCGGGCTTCTCACTCCGGTTGCTTCTCTTGTTGTGGAGCACGGGCTATAGGTATGCGGGCTTCAGTAGTTGTGGCCCTTGGGCTCATTAGTTGTGGTGCATGGGCTTAGTTGCTCCACAGCATGTGGGATCTTCCTGGACCAGGAGTTGAACCCTTGTCCCCTGCATTGGCAGGTGGATTCTTAACCACTGTGCCACCAGGGAAGTCCCAGAACAAATGAATATTTTCTTTTTAATAAGCATTTTGCTTTTAGTCACCTCCTTCTATCTGTCAAACATACCAATCTCCAGGCTGATGGGAATATAAATTACATGTTCCTTTTGGAGGACAATCCAGTAGAATACATCAAAGCCTTAAGAATGTACATATTCTGAGATCCAGCAATTTCACTTCTAGGACCTAAAGAAATAATAGAACTAGTGTAAAAGAATGGCACATTTATAATATGAAAACTAGAAAAATATGAATGTTCTTTAATAGGAAATTTACTATATATGATGGTGTATTCCTTGAATGGAATATTAGGCAGTAATTAAAAACGATAATGAGGGACTTCCTGGGTGATGCAGTGGTTAAGAATCCGCCTGCCAATGCAGGGGACATGGGTTCGATCCCCGCTCTGGGAAGATCCCACATGCCGCAGAGCAACTAAGCCTGTGCACCACAACTACCAAGCCTGCGCTCTAGAGCCCACAGGCCACAACTGCTGAGCCTGTGTGCCACAACTACTGAAGCCCACGCGCCTAGAGCCCGTGCTCCACAAGAGAAGCCACCGCAATGAGAAACCCGCGCACCACAACCAAGAGTAGCCCCTGCGCGCAGCAACTAGAGAAAGCTCACGCATGGCAACGAAGACCCAACACAGCCATAAAGGAATAGATAAATAAATTAAAAAAATTTTTAATGATAGATTTGGTTAACATACAAGGTAAGCAATATCATCAACTAAAATACTGTTTTTCATTCAGAAGTATATGTATTATCTTCTTAATTTTGTAACAGTAAAAAAAAAAAAAAATAGGGACTTCCTGGTGGTCCAGTGGTTAAGACTCCTTGCTTCCAATTCAGGGGGCACAGGTTCGATCCCTGTTGGGGGAACTAAGATCCCACATGCCGCGTGGTGCAGCCAAAAAAAAAAAAAAAATTGTGTAAATAGAGATGCATTACAGTGTAAGGCAGGAATTAAACCCAAAGTGTTGACAGTGGTTCTCTCCGGGGAGTGGGATTGTGAGTTTATAGGTTAGAAGTCTTGACTTGCAAGTGCCAGAAAATCAGACTCAGATAGATCAAAGGAATCTGGGGACTCTCAGACTGAAAATCCAGAGGGAGAGGATGGATCCAGCTACTCGGAGTCCCCAAAATGTGTTTTCTTGCTGATTCTCAGCTCTCCCTTCTCCAGAGTCCACTTCATCTTCAATCCACATAAGGGGGCCCCTTGGTCCTGAGGGGTGCCTTCATAGAGCCCCGTGTTATAGCATCCTTATTATTATTTAAATAGAGGATGCCATTCAGAGAAGAGAACAATAGCTCTTGCTTAAGTCCTGGGTTTTGTTCCCAGTGCCCAAATTAGAGCTTGTGCCCAACTCTGAGCCATCACTGTAGCCACAAAAATAGGATGGTCTTAACCCATCTGGGCTCATGTCTGGAGCTGGGATTTAGCTCAACCTGCCTTAAATGGCTGAAAGGGTAAATACCCCTGTGGACAATTGTTCCCAATTGTCATCTCTATTCTGCATTGTTATCACCATACAAACAAGCCATGGTATTAGCTATCTTTTTTTTTTTTTTTTTGCGGTACACGAGCCCCTCACCGCTGCGGCTCCTCCCGCCGCGGAGCACAGGCTCCGGACGTGCAGGCCCAGCGGCCATGGCCCACGGGCCCAGCCGCTCCGCAGCACGCAGGATCCTCCCGGACCGGGGCACGAACCTGCACCCCCTGCACCGGCAAGCGGACCCCCAACCACTGCGCCACCAGGGAAGCCCAGTATTAGCTATCTTTGATTCTATACATGTAGAATCAATTACCACTTTCTGCTACACTCCCCCCACTGCCCCCAACTTCTAAATGCTCATGTTCCTCGAGACTTTTTGGACTCTTCACGTTCTCCCGATGCCTCGAAATAACATCTATGTGCTGATGGCTCCCAAATGTGTAGTTATAGGTCAGATTCTCCCCCAAACTCCAGGCTAAAATATTAATCTGCCTACCTGCCATCTCCATTCAAACGTCTGAGCCGTTTGATCATAAGGTTAAAAGGGACTTTAGTTTCTCAGAGCAGTTTTCGGTTCACAGCAAAATTCAGAGGAAGGTACAGAGATTTCTGAAATACCCGCTGCTGCCCCCGCCATGTGCATAGCATCCCCCATTATCAACATTCCCTACCAGTGTAGTACATTTGTTACAACTGATGAACCTACAGTGACACGTCATTATCACCCAGAGTCCATAGTTTTCATTAGGGTTCACTCTTGATATGTACATTCTATGGGTTTAGACAAATGTATAATGACATGTATCAGTCCTTTAATATCAGAGTACTTTCACTGCCCTAAAAATCCTCTGTGCTCTGCCTGAAAGCTCAGTCAATTCACAAAGAAGATACACTAATTCTCAATCTGCACATGAAAAGATGTTCTAGGGCTTCCCCAGTGGCGCAGTGGTTGAGAGTCCGCCTGCCGATGCAGGGGACACGGGTTCATGCCCCGGTCCGGGAAGATCCCACATGCCGCGGAGCGGCTGGGGCCGTGAGCCATGGCCGCTGAGCCTGCGCGTCCGGAGCGTGTGCTCCGCAACGGGAGAGGCCACAACAGTGAGAGGCCCGCGTACCGCAAAAAAAAAAAAAAAGAAAGAAAAGATGTTCTACATCGTTATTTATTAGGGAAATACAAATGAGGCACCATTTTAACCCATTGGGATGACTGAAATTTAAAAGACTTACAATAGGGATAGTATTGACAAAGATGTGGAGCAAATGGAAGTCTTATACTTTGCTTATGGTAATTGAAGATGGTAAAATCACTTTGGAAAATGGATTGTAAATTCTTGTAATATTAAAGACACACCTACCCTGTAATCCAGCAATTCCACTCCTGCATATTTATCCATGTTAAATGAAAACGTATGACCATAAAAAGACTTGTACAGTAATGTTCATAACAGCTTTATCTATTAACAGTGGAAAACTTGAAACCACCCAATATTCATGACTAAAAGAAAAAAACCCAATTGTGGTGTATTCATTGAATGATACCCTTCTCTGCAATAAAAATGAATTGCTGATACATACAATAACATCTGCGAACCTCATACACTTCATTTTGAACAAAAGCAGATGATCAAAAGAATACATAGTGTATAATTCCATTGATAGAGTTCTAGAATAGTCTAAATGAATCTATGATGATAGATATGTTGATAGAAGTCAAATCAATGTTTCCATTGGGTGAATGGGGAGAAGATTTTCTGCCAAGGGCACTTTTCTGGCAGGAAGAAAATGTTGTATATCATGATTAGAGATGGTTACATGAAATTACGGAGTTGTTAAAATCCCTCAACCATACACCTAAAATGTGTACTTAGTGTGTATAATTGTATATAAATTATATAAAGTTGACAGAATCATGGAATAAGAGGCTACAATGAAGGTTAATGATGATGAAATCAATAGAAATTATAATATAACAAATATTTTAGTAATTCATTAAGAACAGATCCATTTCAAATAGAAATAACGTGTAACATATTCTTGGATTGTTGATAATCCAAATAATGATGAGTAATGAGTCAAATGATCAAACTGGAAGAAGTACTGAAATTTTGACATAAAATACTGACATACAAAACTCACAATCTGGGGCTTCCCTGGTGGCGCAGTGGTTGAGAGTCCGCCTGCCGATGCAGGGAAAACGGGTTTGTGCCCCGGTCTGGGAAGATCCCACATGCCGCGGAGCGGCTGGGCCCGTGAGCCATGGCCGCTGGGCCTGTGCATCCGGAGCCTGTGCTCCGCAACGGGAGAGGCCATAACAGTGAGAGGCCCACATACCGCAAAAAAACAAGACAAAACAAAAAAACTCACAATCTGTATCTAAAAATGAGAAAATCTATGACAACCTAGTAGTAATGTGTTATCAATTCCAAGTATTTAGGTTCAATCATTACACCAGAAACTTTATGTGTTCTGAATTCTTACAGCTTATCTGTGAAAAAAGGCTTGATACAAATTTTTTAAACTTGACAATCCTAAAATTTGCATATTATCAAATGAAATATTAATTTGAAACTTTCATAAACGCAATAAAATTTCATCAATCTTACTAGAAAAAAGACTGAATTACGTTTGTGTTCCTTGTATAGAAAATGATCTTCAACCTCATTGCTGAGATAAAAGTGTATGAAGCCCAAATATATAACTTGTATAGAGTTGTGTTTGCAGCTTAAATATTTTTTTCTGAATTTTTAGTATTTGTGGGGTTTGTCCGTTTAAAAAATTTGTAATTTGTGCTATTCATTTCAAATAAATACTAAAGATACCCCTCAAGTTGTGTAAACTTTGGCCTCCACAACTCCTGAGCATACCTTGGATCAATGAATCTCTTGAGTGTAAAACGCAATTCACGGAAAAACGCATTCAGTCTAATTTGATAAAGTTCAAAAACACGCTAAGCTTCATATATTTACAGATTAAAGACAAACGTGGTAATATTATAAGGAAAGACCCACAGCGGGCTCAGAAGCAGGATGAAATTATGACTTTAGTGGCCCTCGGCACTTTTTGCCTTCAGGGGCACTTTCCTCCTTAAAAATATCAAAATTTATATTTTATGACTGTATTGGCATAAAGACAAATAAATGGTAAATATTAAAAGATTTTCGGGGCTTCCCTGGTGGCGCAGTGGTTGAGAGTCTGCCTGCCGGTGCAGGGGACACGGGTTCGTGCCCCGGTCTGGGAAGATCCCACATGCCGCGGAGCAACTGGGCCCGTGAGCCAAAATTACTGAGCCTGCGCGTCTGGAGCCTGTGCTCCGCAACAAGAGAGGCCGCAATAGTGAGAGGCCCGCGCACCGCGATGAAGAGTGGCCCCCGCTCTCCACAACTAGAGAAAGCCCTCGCACAGAAACGAAGACCCAACACAGCCAAAAATAAATAAATAAAGCAAACTGTCAACAAGTAAAAATAAACACTATTATATTTAAAAAAATAATTGGAAGTAATTTTTAAAAAAATAAATAAAAGATTTTCTTCAACCTAATATTCCACTTGTTTTCTGATTTTATAAGAAATTAAAACATTTCTGTGTGTCCCTAGCCCAAGCTACCCTGTAAAATGGAGGAGCCCCTCTGTTCAGGATTCACGGTAATATTCCGTTTCTTACACCATGGTGAGTAGCTTAGCATTTTATAAATATCCTTTCATGGCTACTTTAATAAAAACGTATGTAATACATTCTTCAAGGATACACATTAAAATGATTATCTCAGGGAAATAGAGATTCCGGTGATTTTTTTTCCATCTTCTCTTTCAAAAAAAGTTTTTTTTTAAAATAGCCAGCCAGATCCCTATTTTTCAAAAGTATTAATATTATTTTAAAACGGATACCTACACAATTTATAGTGCAATATAGTTCCGCACAGTTTTGTAACTTTCGTATTTAAACACTGGATTTCAATTTGGCCAACACAGTCCACCTGGCAGAGAAAAATCTAGAAACGAGAATAACGGTGTTCGCCTCGTGCTCGGATTGTTAAATTTCCATAACAGGCATCGGGGCTTTCCGATAAGCCATGCCCTCTTTCTGGAATGTTCTTCACCAGGACCCTGCCCACTTCTTCCCTGGCTCGCCCCTTCTCATTCTTCGGTTAGGGTTCTGCTCAGTAAGATCGTCGCTGGCTGACCGGTCTGGATCAGGCCTAACTCAGCCTCTGCTTTCCTTTAGAGCCTTGATCAGAACTAGCAATTATTTCGTTTTCCTGTCTCCTCTACTAGAGTATAAGCTAGTGGTGATGCCTCGTCGTCGAAGTCAGTAGTAAGCGTTAAAAGAAAAAAAAAATGGGTAGGCTTCCCAGGGGGTTTTACTGTTATATTCTGTACTGTTTTTTCTCTTTCCAATACTTAATGTATCCCTTTTCTATGATACAAAGTATATATTTCCCCCAAAGTACGTGTTGATTACATATTATATTTTAGGTCTTTAAAGGAAATCTAAAGAGAAAAAAAATTCCTCCGCAACCCGTAACACCCCTGCTGAAACTCCTGAGGCGTCGAAAAGAGAAGAAAAAGGACGGAACGGAACAGACAGCAGTGTAGGCGTCCAGGTCGCCCGGGTTGGGCGCGTCGGGGAGCGGCCACTACCCGGAGAAATCCGGGGCAAGGCCGCGGTGGAACCTCGGCCTCAAGCTTTCCCCCCGCCCCCGCCCCTCACGGACGCTCCTGATTGGCCGGCCCCGGGAGCCCGGAAGTGACGCCACGCCGGGCTTCCCGGCCTCCCGGCGGAGCCCGGGCGTGTCTCTTCCCACGCCCCGCCCCTCGGGGCACCTAAACAAGAAAGCGGCGGCCGGGGAGGGGCCTGCGGACGGCCGACGTCGCGCAGAGGGCGGGGCCTGCGCTCGGGGCTTCTTCGGTTGGGTGGTCGGTTACGGAAGTTGGCGACTGAGCGCACGCCCGCACTTCCGTTCTCGGCCGACTGTTGAGTCGAGGCATGGAGGCGGAGGCTGGTTGGCGGCCGGGAGGAGGCCGAGACGGGTGAGGAGAGCGGCGGACTCACGGCTGCAGGCCCGGTGAGCGTGGGAGCGCGCGCGGCGTAACCGTCGCGGCGCGTGAGGCCCGGGCGGGTGGGGGAGGGGCGGCGCGAGCTCGGCCGCGTCCCTCAGGAGAGTTGCGGCGCCCGAGGCGGGAGCATCCCCGCGGCGTCCGTTGGGCCGCCCTCCGGTCCTCTCCCTTCGCGTCGTCTGCACTGCCGTCCCGTGTGAGCTCTTCCGAGTCTGGGCGCTGCGTAGTTTCGGTGGGAGTGAGTGGGGTGTCTCGCTACAGAAAGTCTCTGTCCACTCGGCGCTCCCTGCTTCCTCCTGCTGGGGTTCGTGCCTTTGGAGAGTGTGCCCCTCCCGAGTGGCCACCTGAGCCCTCCCTGCCCCACCTGAAGGCGATGGAGCGCTGACAGCCAGCCAGAGGGGACTTTGCCGTCCTCCCCACCTTCCAGGAGCAACGATGTGCCAAGACCCGTGTGGCCCAGAAGGAATCGGGCCCGAGGCTCGAAGGAAGAAGAACCCGGGCTTCCCTGGTGGCGCAGTGGTTGAGAGTCCGCCTGCCGATGCAGGGGACACGGGTTCGTGCCCTGGTCCGGGAGGATCCCACATGCCGCGGAGCGGCTGGGCCCGTGAGCCATGGCCGCTGAGCCTGCGCGTCCGGAGCCTGTGCTCCGCAACGGGAGAGGCCACAGCAGTGAGAGGCCCGCGTACCGCAAAAAAAAAAAAAAAAAAAAAAAAAGAAGAAGAACCCACGGCTGGTCAGTTAAAGCGGCAGAGATGTTAGCTACTGACGATCCTAGGGCTGAACTCACCTGCTAATTGGGGGACTTTCTGACAAAGTGCCTCGCTGTCCCCAGCGTGGGGACGAGGTCTCCCGTGGAGCCACTCTCCCTGTGGAGTCAGAATGGCAGTTGCACTGTTTTTTCGTTCCTTGTAGACCCACAGGCACGTTGTCTAACCTCTGGGAGCTTGAGCTCTGTCATCAAATGGTAATATTTGGTGGTTCTTTATAAGGATTGATGTGAAACCCAAGTGAGAGAGCGAGTCTAAAAACCACTTCCTCAGTTTTGTTTTGTTTTGCTTTTTCAGAAATGTTCTTTTGGGGGCCAGAGTCTGGTTATATATGAATGCAGATCCTCACCCATTCTCAAATAAACCCAGGAATCTCACTGAGAGGATCACTTCTCTGTAGACCATTACCCCAGGTAATTATTTGTTGTTGTTTTTTAAATTTTAAATGTTTAAATATTTTTATTATTTATTTGGTTGCATTGGGTCTTAGTTGCGGCAGGCAGGCTCCTTAGTTGTGGCATGCGAACTCTTAGTTGTGGCGTGCATGTGGGATAGACCAGGGATCGAACCTGGGCCCCCTGCATTGGCAGCGCGGAGTCTTAACCAGTGTGCCACCAGGGACGTGTCGGTAGTTATTTGTTAAATAAACATTTAAGACTTTTTTTTCAGGCACTTAATATGTGCCAAGCACTGAAAAGTAAAAAAAAAAAAAAAAAAAAATACAGAACGGATCCTTTCCTCCTAACAGACTCAGAATTGCTGAGGATGGAACTTGTAGGTGAGAGACAGATAAGTAAACAACAGCTCAGCCTAACATGGTAAATGCAGTGATAGAGACCATGTACAAAGTCCTGAGGGGATAGAGAAAAAAGTCATCAGAGACAGACTGGAAGGGAGGGAATGAGTCAGACAAGCCCCCAGGCATGATGATGCTCAGAGGTAGTTCTCAAATCTGGTTCCCCCCACCCCCGCAATATTTACTTATTTATTTATTTTGGCTGCGCTGGGTCTTAGTTGTGACTTTCGAACTCTCAGCGGCGGCATGCATGTGGGATCTAGTTCCCCGACCAGGGATCGAACCCCAGCCCCCTGCATTGGGAGTGCAGAGTCTTACCCCCTGGACCACCAGGGAAGTCCCCCAAATCTGGCTTTTTATCAGACTTACTATTGGAGTGTTATTTAGAACGAATCTGAATTTTATCAGCGGTATCTCATCATCTGCTTTGCTTTTTTTTTTTTTCTTCCCAAGTTCCTTTGGTGAGTCTGATGCGCATTCAGGGTTAAGAACCAGGCAAAGGTATGAAGAGTAGGTGTTAAAGGCAGATGGAAGAGCTTCCATAAAGGCAGGTAATGCCAAACACCAGGAAGCATTTTAGGAAGTGCAAGTGAGGGGGAATGGCAAGAGATGATGCTGAAGCCAGGTCATGGAGAGCCTTGTGTGGTGAGGTCAAAAATTTTAATTTTATCGGCCAAAGGTAGAGGAGTCATTTGTGCTTTTAGAGTCTGGTTTTTGCTTTGGCCTTTGGCAGCATTTTGGAGGAAGAACTGATGGTGGATCAAACAAGAGGCAGATCATTTAGGTTTCTTCTGTAATCCAGACAAATAATGAAAATGCATTGAACTAAGGAAATGGCAGTCTCACTGAGAGTAAAGTACAGAGGTAATCAAGGTGGTAGACTCTATAGAACTTGTAGAGATGGGGGCTAAGGGAGGATAGTATAGAATTCACAGGTTACTGGTTTGAAAAGTGAAGTCATGGTAATACCGTGGATATAGAGAATACAGGACAGATAACACATTGACGGGAAGGACTTTGTTCTGTTCTGGTCCTGTTTACTTTGAGGCAACTGTCAAGTGAGTATAGATTCACTCTACAGTTGGATATTGAGTACGGTCAGCCTTCCATATCTTTGGGTTTCCCATCTGTGGATATAGAGGGCCAACTGTTCCCTGTACTCCACTGTTTTATGGAAGGGACTCGAGCATCTGCAGATTTTGGTATGCATGGGGGGGACTCCTGGAACCAATCCCCTGCAGATACTGAAGGGCAGCTGTGTATCTTTGTGGAATTCTAGGCTAGGCTCTCATTTATTGAGAAGCTGAAACACAAACATGGCATTGAGTCTTACCTACGTTCTCAGTCTTTGGGAAGCTTCATTATAAATAGTAGTTGAAGAAATAGGTTGAATTGTCACCCACAAAGAAGATATTGAATGAAGGGATAGAGTCCTGAGGACAAACCTTTGGAAATTTTGATATGAAACAGGGGGGAAAGGAACAGATGATTATGGGGGCTGGGTAGAGGAAGTGAGAGAAGAATGGTGTGTTGTCGTAGCTAAGGAATACATGGTGAGCAGTTTCATATGCTTTAGAGGAGTCCAGTAAAGAACCTATTGGAGGGCTTCCCTGGTGGCGCAGTGGTTGAGAGTCCGCCTGCTAATGCAGGGAACGCGGGTTCGTGCCCCGGTCCGGGAAGATCCCACATGCCGCGGAGCGGCTGGGCCCGTGAGCCGTGGCCGCTGAGCCTGCGCGTCCGGAGCCTGTGCTCCGCAACGGGAGAGGCCACAGCGGTGAGAGGCCCGCGTACCGCAAAAAAAAAAAAAAAAAAAAAAAAAAAGAACCTATTGGATTTGGTATTAAAGAGATTATTAGGGACTTTTGTGAAAACATTCAGTGAAACATAAGGTAGAAACCAGAGTGCAAAGGAGCTAAAGAAGTGAATCTAAATTATTTTTTCAAGGGGAGTTCCCTGGTGGTCCAGTGGTTAGGACTTGGCGCTTTCACAGCCGTGGCCCGGGTTCAATCCCTCGTCAGGGATCTAAACTAAGATCCCTCGAGCCGCTCAGCGTGGCCGAGGAAAAAAATAAATAAATAAAAGCAATTGTGAAGAGGTTTAAAATAAATAAGTAAATAAATTTTCAAAAAGTTTAGCTAGGAAGGGTAGAAGAAAGTGATTGTTATTTGAAGTTTCTGGCCAGCTATTATTGATAAATGATATCCCCTGGATAAGTCAATAGAAAATTACAGTTATACCTCTGGTGAAGCATCCTATGTTACTAGCAAAAAAACTGTCTCTCTGATGCACAGGAGCCGCTCTTATTTCTGTCATGCAGCTTGAGGATTCCCTGGACCCCCCCATTTGTGGTTCAGTAATGATTCCAAGCAGTAAAAACACTGATGAAATTAACAAAACTGTCCTCCAGAAGAACTGAATTGTGCAAAAATTTGCAAAATTCATAGTCATCTACCAGCAGTTTTCCCTTAAAAGAAAAATTTCAGTATACCCTGTTCAGAATTTTTTGGGCTTAGCTATCAGGCTGATGATGATTTTAGTTTTAGGAACATAACCACACCCACTTATGGCCTTTTGAGAGGAACTATGGAAACATGTTTCTATTGTTGATGTGCTATAGCACTGTTCTCTCTGTTTTCTAAATTCCATGGCACTTATCTGTTATATGGCAGTAACTCCTATCTACTTTGAGAAAATTTAGTTTTGCTTTCTGGAATGTGGAAGTAGGCTAGCTCTCTGAGTGAGTGAAATAAAAAGCAGACTCCATAATTTTTTTACTAGAAGGTTTATTTTGCTAACTAACTTCTCTGTTAATAATTATTTTAAAGTATACAACATTTTGGGCTTCCCTGGTGGCGCAGTGGTTGAGAGTCCGCCTGCCGATGCAGGGGACACGGGTTCGTGCCCCGGTCCGGGAAGATCCCACATGTTGTGGAGCGGCTGGGCCTGTGAGCCATGGCCGCTGAGCCTGCGCGTCCGGAGCCTGTGCTCCGCAACGGGAGAGGCCACAGCGGTGAGAGGCCCGTGTACCGCAAAAAAAAAAAACAAACAAACAAAAAAAAACATTTTATTTGTACTTCAGTACCTTGATTTTTTCAACATTGCAGTTGACTGCAGTCTTGTTTCCTGCCCAAGTCAAGCTTGAAACAATTGATGTTTGAGAAATCCCGTGAGTTTCAGTTTCTGTTCTTGCATCGTCTAGAAGGGTGAAACTTGTTGAATTAGATTACATCACTGGAAAAACACAGCTTCTGCAGACTTTTAACTTCCTGGTATTATATTACTGGTTTTTCAAGTATAAGAAGTTCTTTGAATGAAATTTATATTCTGCAGAAACATAGTGTCTATTCTGTTACTTCATATTCCCTAGTTTGCAGCACCCTTAGAAAATGTAATTGAATTAGAATTAGTGTTAGGAAAGGGCAGGACTCTCCAGCTGAACTAGCATATTACTTTTTTTATTTTTCACACGAGGACTGTGTAACTCATGTTATCTTTCTGCTCTACTTTTCAGGAAGCTCCTAAATTAGGACCTAGTGAAATTAAATTTCTTCTAAATAAGTTTTGATTTCTCTCCCTTTTTAAATTGCCTTCTAAAATGTCTTTTTCTTTATACTTTAATGTTGAAAGCTGCCCTAAATTCTTTTCAGAAGCATGAAGAAAGTATACAGTTAATATTTAATGAATTTTAAAAATCAGTTCACAAGACAAATACATGTTTTTGATTGTACAGAAATTATAAATACTGTCAAGATGTGATCAGTTTCCCATTAGCAGAACTTACTATTCACTCTGAATTTTTGGGTGATAATGCATTCAAAAACTTAACATTGTCAAGTTTCTGTACCCAAGTATTCAATGACTTGGGTCATGTTTCTTAACCTTTTATTGTCCCTTCTCCCTCTCTGAAAGGAAACGTTTAAGACATTTCTTTCCTATGAATTTTAGTACCACCAATATATTATATACTTCTTTACGTAATGTACACGTACCTGTGCTTTATACGTAAAAAGAGTAGGATGTGTTCCACTAACCGGTTTTCATCTCCTTGAGGATGATGTCACTCCTGATGAGAGTGCATGGATTAGGTTCATCCAGTTAGGAAATGAACTTCATTGGGTTTACAGTTGGGTTTGTAACTTTTTTCCCGTTAGGCTGATATACATTCATTGGATAATGAAGGTCAAGTTTTCAAGATCGGTTTTGTTGGGTAATTTCCTGGCCCAATTCCCAATAAAATGGTTCCATATGATAGAACACTTGGTTCGATTTCCCTTGGGTGTGGTTTTCTTCTTTTTTGTCAAAGACTGGCTAATAGCTGTTTGGATAATACCTTGAGTTTGTCTGATGTTTTTCGCATGAATAGACTGGGGTTGTGGGTTTGGGGAAGCATACTGCAGAGTTGAAGTTCCTGCCTCATCACATTGTGTCAGGGGTTACCAACACGACTTAACCACTGGTGATGTTAACCTTGATCACTTGGTTTGAGGTTGTGTTTACCAGGTGTCTCCACCGTAAGTGTGATTTTCACTTTGCATACTTTCTTTTTTTTTTTTTTTATAAATTTATTTATTTATTTTAGGCTGTGTTGGGTTTTCATTTCTGTGCGAGGGCTTTCTCTAGTTGTGGCAAGCGGGGGCCACT
Source organism: Hyperoodon ampullatus (assembly GCF_949752795.1). Taxonomy (NCBI): domain Eukaryota; kingdom Metazoa; phylum Chordata; class Mammalia; order Artiodactyla; family Ziphiidae; genus Hyperoodon; species Hyperoodon ampullatus. The sequence continues at coordinate 4,462,370 of NC_136919.1, forward strand.
CTTCATTGCGCTGCGCGGGCCTCTCACTGTCGCGGCCTCTCGTTGCGGAACACAGGCTCCAGACGCGCAGGCTCAGTAGTTGTGGCTCACGGGCCCAGCTGCTGCGCGGCATGTGGGATCTTCCCAGAGCAGGGCTCGAACCCGTGTCCCCTGCATTGGCAGGCAGATTCTCAACCACTGTGCCACCAGGGAAGCCCTGCATACTTTCTTATTTGGAAGTGTTTCATCAAGTCCAGCCCTCACTCAAGATAGGGTGGGATTAAGCTCCACTTCCTGGAATGGGGAGTATCTGTATATATTATTAGCAATTCTTCTATAAGGAAAGTCGGTTCCTTCCCCCACATTTGTTTATTCATTCATTTGTATCAGTATGGATTCATGTATATTTATACTGTGGGTTATAATCCAATATTACATTATTTTGTTATTCAGATTGTTTCAGCTTTGGCCACTGGGAGCTCTTTCAGGTTGGTGGCTAATATGTCCCTTTGACATGCCCCCATCCTTTTGTATTTTGAGCACTTTGTTTCTGTTCCGGGCTTCCCTGGTGGCTCAGTGGTTGAGAGTCCGCCTGCCAGTGCAGGGGACACGGGTTCGAGCCCTGGTCCTGGAAGATCCCACATGCTGTGGAGCAACTGGGCCTGTGCACCGCAACTACTGAGCCTGCGCTATAGAGCCTGCGAGCCGCAACTACTGAGCCTGTGCTCTAGAGCCCTAGAGCCACAACTACTGAGACCACATGCCACAACTACTGAGGCCCACGCACCTAGAGCCCGTGCTCCACAACGAGAGAGGCCACCGCAGTGAGAAGACCATGCACCACAACAAATAGTGGCCTCTGCTCTCTGCAGCTGGAGAAAGCCAGCGTGCAGCAGCGAAGACCCAACGCAGCCAAAAATAAATAAATTAAGAAAAAAAAAAGTCCCACACTATTATTGTGTTACTGTTGATTTCCTCTTTTATAGCTGTGAGCAGTTGCCTTACGTATTGAGGTGCTCCTATTTTGGGTGCATATATATTTATAATTGTTATATCTTCTTCTTGGATTGATCCCTTGATCATTGTGTAGCATCCTTCCTTGTCTCTTGTAACATTCTTTATTTTAAAGTTTATTTTATCTGATATGAGTATTGCTACTCCAGCTTTCTTTTGATTTCCATTTGCATGGAATCTCTTTTTCCATCCCCTCACTTTCAGTCTGTATGTGTTCCTAGGTCTGAAGTGGGTCTCTTGTAGGCAGCATATATATGGGTCTTGTTTTTGTATGCATTCAGCGAGCCTGTGTCTTGGTTGGAGCATTTAATCCATTCACGTTCAAGGTAATTATCGATATATATGTTCCTATTACCATTTTCTTAATTGTTATGGGTTTGTTTTTGTAGGTCTTTTTCTTTTGTGTTTCCCACTTAGAGAAGTTTCTTTAGCATTTGTTGTAGAGCTGGTTTGGTGGTGCTGAATTCTCTTAGCTTTTGCTTGTATGTAAAGCTTTTGATTTCTCTGTTGAATCTGAATGAGCTCCTTGCCAGGTAGAGTAATCTTGGTTGTAGGTTCTTCCCTTTCATCACTTTAAATATATCATGCCACTCCCTTCTGGCTTGTAGAGTTTCTGCTGAGAAATCAGCTGTTAACCTTATGGGAGTTCCCTCGTATGTTATTTGTTGTTTTTCCCTTGTTGTTTTTAGTAATGTTTCTTTGTCTTTAATTTTTGTCAGTTTGATTACTATGTGTCTTGGCGTGTTTCTCCTTGGGTTTATCCTGCCTGGGACTCTCTGTGCTTCTTGGACTTGGGTGGCTATTTCCTTTCCTATGTTAGGGCGGTTTTTGACTATAATCTCTTCAAATATTTTCTTGGGTGCTTTCTCTCTGTCTTCTCCTTCTGGGACCCCTATAATGCAAATGTTGTTGCGTTTAATGTTGTCCCAGAGGTCTCTTAGGCTGTCATCATTTCTTTTCATTCTTTTTTCTTTATTCTCTTCTGCGGCAGTGAACTCTACCATTCTGTCTTCCAGATCACTTATCCGTTCTTCTGACTCACTCTGCTGTTGATTCCTTCTAGTGTATTTTTCATTTCAGTTATTGTATTGTTCATCTCTGTTTGTTCTTTAATTCTTCTAGGTGTTTTTTCTTTAATTCTTGTAGGGCTTTGTTAAACATTTCTTGCATCTTCTCGATCTTTGCCTCCATTCTTCTTCCAAGGTCCTGGGTCATCTTCACTATCATTTTTCTGAATTCTTTTCCTGGAAGGTTGCCTATCTCCACTTCATTTAGTTGTTTTTCTGGGGTTTTATTTTGTTCCTTCATCTGGTACAAAGTACTCTCCTTTTTCATTTTGTCTGTCTTTCTGTGAATATGGTTTTCCTTGCACAGGCTGTAGAATTGTAGTTCTTCTTGCTTCTGCTGTCTGCCCTCTGGTGGCTGAGGCTGTCTAAGAGGCTTGTGCAGGCTTCCTGATGGGAGGGACTGGTGGTGGGTAGAGGTGGGTGTTGTTCTGGTGGGCAGAGCTCAGTAAAACTTTAATCTGCTTATCTGCTGATGGGTGGGGCTGGGTTCCCTCCCTGTTGGTTGTTTGGCCTGAGGCGACCCAGCACTGGAGCCTGCCTGGCTCTTTGGCGGGGCTAGTGGCGGACTCTGGGAGGGCTCCCGCCAAGGAGAACTTCTGCCGCCAGTGTCCTTGTCCCCACGGTGAGCCACAGCCACCACCACCCCACCCCCCCCACCTCTGCAGGAGACCCTCCAACACTAGCAGGCAGGTCTGGTTCAGTCTCCTCTGGGGTCACTGCTCCTTCCCCTGGGTCCCAGTGCTCACACTACTTTGTGCGTGCCCTCCAAGAGTGGAGTCTCTGTTTCCCCCAGTCCTGTCGAAGTCCTGCAGTCAAATCCCGCTAGCCTTCAAAGTCTGATTCTTTAGGAATTCTCCCTCCCGTTGCCAGACCCCCCGGTTGGGAAGCCTGACATGGGGCTCAGAACCTTCACTCCAGTGGGTGGACTTTGTGGTATAAGTGTCCTCCAGTTTGTGAGTCACCCGCCCAGCAATTATGGGATTTGATTTTATTGTGATTGCGCCCCTCCTCATTGCAGCTTCTCCTTTGTCTTTGGATGTGGGGTATCTTTTTTGGTGAGTTCTAGTGTCTTCCGGTTGATGATTGTTCAGCAGTTAGTTGTGGTTCCGGTGCTCTCGCAAGAGGGAGTGAGCGCACGTCCTCTAGTCCGCCATCTTGAACCAATCTCTGAAATTAATTTCATTTAACCCTTTTTACTTGAGTCTGGATGGTGGAGGCTCTGATGGTAGTATAAAACCCCAAATTGGAGACAGTCAAAAACTGTAAGTTTCAAACTTAGTAGGAATAGGTTTGTAGCTATTATATTTGCAGCCATTACAGTTTATACTGCGTTGATGAGCAGTGAGTTATGGGCAGCAGTTCATACACACGTGCAAATTCATGTGTATATATACTTTCTAACCAAGAGAAAATTCTTCTCTGTATGAGTTTTTGTTATTGGTATGGACTAATATTTGTGGATTTTTTAGGTTTCCAGGGATTTCTGGAACATGGCCTCAGGGAATGTGAAAGGTTTCCTGAGCTTTTCACTTGACTCCAGTATATTATTAGAACAGTCCAAAATCTGTACTTTGAAAACATTGATAATTCTATGTCTCTGTATATAATTTCCCATCAGTACTGTATAGTTTTGTAACACAGCTGTATATTGCCTTATGATGTTTATTACTAACTGCTTTCATTTCATTATTTTTCATGTGTCACAGGTAAAGTTTTTACGAGTAAGCTCAGATTGAGTTTAGCCAGTGATTGATAAGCTGGCCAGCAGAATGTTCTGGATGTGGTAAAGGCACATTGTAAGTTGAAGACATGATCATTAGTAGGAAATGTACCCATTCTCCACCAGAATAGGCCTGAAGTGTTGTGTGGTTTTTTTCTTTAGTCTTTCCATGTCTTCTTTTCTGGATACAGGTACAGAATGAGCACATGTTGTTGGTGTACGCCAGGTGGTATTTCCACCATTGACTTCCTGCAACGCTATGCATCCAAGACCCACTCCAGTGAATTTCAAACAGCTGATGAAGACCTCTGCTACTGCTTAGAGTGTGTGGCTGAATACCACAAAGCAAGGGATGAATTGCCATTCTTACATACGGTACTTTACATTAATTGGGCAGTATTTTTCAGAGCTTGATAACTAGGAAGAGAATAAATTTGAACTCTGTTGGAAGCATTCAGGGAACTGACAATGTGATTTAAACTGTGAATGCTAATATACTTCAGGTATGTAACTCATAGCCTGGTAGATAGTAGGTGCTGAGTAAATGCTTATTGATTGATGGAATTGAATTGAAATCTAAAGCAGAATTTTATAATCCTCCACTTTTAGTCATTTTGATGTGAAACAGTTTCATGAAATGAAGTGACGTATGGGGTTTTTTTGGGTTCATGTTTTAATGTCATTGTGTTTGACATTGTTAACAGCCAGGTATCTGAATGGCTTGGGTTATTTTTTTATTGGCTAATAGTTCTTTTTTTTCCCCCTCTCTTCATTTTTTAATGGGTAAGTGGTATAAATCAATAAAGACAAACATTTTTTCATTCACAGTAACCAAAGTGAAACATAATTTTAAATATGTGGCTTTGAATATTGGTTTATTATACTTATCTAATGAAAAATGGAATACAGACCATAGAGATATGTATAATAATATAGAAGAGAGGAGGGGGATGATTAGTTATGAACCTTTTGAGGAAAACCTTTACGTTTACAAAGTTTCCTAGCTATGAAGCTAACCAGTGTCTTTATGCTAAAGCTGATGTTTCAAGGTTGTTACCTATGGCTGGAACATAGAAGGGAAGTCAGAGAAGGCCCATCTTGTGCCTTGGTCAAGAAGCTCCAACTTCTCATTTCCTTTTCAATGGAGTATAGTTGACAGAGCTGTTGATAGCAAAACTCTGCAAGAGCAATGTTGTAAACATCTCATGCTCTATGGACTCATGTTCATGTGTCATAAAAGCCACTTTTACGTTTAGTGACTGTTTTCTTTAAGTCTAATATATGAGGTTCAGTACTTTTTTTTCTTTTTTTTTTTTTTGCGGTACGCGGGCCTCTCACTGTTGTGGCCTCTCCCGTTGCGGAGCACAGGCTCCGGACACGCAGGCCCAGCAGCCATGGCTCACGGGCCCAGCCGCTCCGCGGCATGTGGGATCTTCCCGGACTGGGGCATGAACCCACGTCCCCTGCATTGGCAGGCGGACTCTCAACCACTGCGCCGCCAGGGAAACCCTAGTACTTCTTTAAACTTCTGAATTTTTATACTTAGGAAAAGGCTTTCTAGAAGGATCGTCACATCCAGTATATTTTGTTGATAATAAGATATAAAGCACACTGCCCGTTTTTCTTTTCCTGTAGGTTTTATGGGAATTAGAAACCTCACGTCTCATAAATCACTTTGAAAAGGCCATGAAGGCAGAAATTGGAGACGATGATGAATTATATATAGTAGACAACGATGGAGAGGCACAGCTGTTTGACTTTACTGGCCAAGACTTTGAAAATAAGCTTCGAGTTCCTCTTTTTGAAATACTGAAATATCCTTATTTGCTTTTACATGAGCGTGTTAGTGAGTATCTTGGGTGTTTCACAGTTGTATCACTTTTTTTATTTTAAGGATTGTAAGAATTTGGGTTTATCTATGTTGAAAATCTGTTTCTTAAACATATAATTAGGATACTTATTTTTTTTTTCCAAACGTTTTATTTTGAGCGTTTCCAAACCTAGAAAACTGAATTACACAGTGAATACCATATACACACCACATAGATTCTGCTGTTGCTCATATCTTGCTGTGTTTGCTTTATCACATATTTATTCATCTATCCATTCAATTAATTTTCATTCTTGGAATTTGTCTGTAGCAGGGTTTTTCAAACTTGGCACTGTTGACATTTTGGACTGGATAATTCTTGGTGGGTGAGGGACATGCTGTTCATTGTAGGATGTTTAGCAGCATCCCTGGCCTATTTCCACTAGATGCTGGTAGGGACTTGCTCTCCCCATTACCCTAGTTGTGACAACCAAAAATGTCTCCAGATATTGCCAAATGTCCCTTGGGAGTTGGGGGTCAGGGCCAGTGAGGGACAAAATCGTCAGGTTGAGAACCACTGGTCTGTAGTAATTTTCAGTAATCACTATGGCATAGCATATTATGGCTGCCTAGATTTTGGTCATTTATATTTGCATTTCTTAATATGAATCTTTTGAAGACATTTTCCTGATCTATCAAATCTAACGAAATAACAGTACCTTTAAGGCACCCACTACTATATCTAGTCCACATTCAGATTTTCCCAGTAGTTGCAAAATGTGTTTTTCGGATGATTTATTTAAATTAGAGTCCAATCAGGGACTGTGCATTTGGTTACATTTGGTTCCATATTGCTTACATCTCTTTTAATCCAGAATAGTTTACTCTTATATATGTGTGCACAGATATAGATATAGATAGATAGATTTTTTTTTTTTTTTTTTTTTTTTTGGTCATAACTTTGAGTTGCTGAGACCAAATGGTTTCCCTAAAGAATAATGTGCTTCCTGGACTTTTCTGATTTCTTCCTTGTCATGTTATTTGACTTGTTTCTCTATCCTCTGTATTTTCAGTAAATTGAAAAGTATATCTAAAGATTAATTAGATAAATCAGTTCTTCCTAAATAAATTAAAAATAACTAGATTTTTAAATTCTAACAAGTCATTTTTCAAACATTTATTAAAGAGTACCATATCCAAAAAAGTATATAAGCTTGATTTTTCATAAACTAAACACACTTGTGTAGCTGGCACCCAGGTCAAGAAACAAAACATCATCAACACACCGGGAGCTCTCCTCTTGCTTTTCTAGTCATTGTTCCTCCTTCCCAAAGCTAACCACTGTCACTACAATATTCTTTGAAGCTTGACAAAATAAAGTTGATTCATCTTATATGGTAAATGTATGAGTCTTATTCAGTATACTTCTGAAAGAGTGATGAAGAAATTTCCATAAAGCAACAGGGATTAGGATAGTGCTGGTACAGATAGACTAATGGAGCAGTGTAGAGAGTCCAGAAGTAAACCAAATATATTTGGGGAATTTACTCTTTGGTGATGATAGCATTTCAAACCAGTGGAGAAAATGGATTACTCAGTAACTGAGAGTAGGACAAAATAGCCATGTGGGGGGCAAAGCTGATTTTATCACTGTGGTACAAGATAAAGTCCTCATGGATCAAAATGTAAAATGCTAATGGAATTGGACCTATAGCCATACTTCTAAGAAGGTGCCCTCTGGAGATAATTATGCCCAGGGTGAAAAAAGATGTTTGTACTGGGAAAGTCAGAGCAATTCATAGGCACACACTATGATCAACCTACCGGTCTTTCAGCAGCTAAATATCATTCCTACATTTACAGCATTTTTATGCCTCCGTTTAAAAAAAAAAAAAAAAAAAAGAACAACTTTTCATTCACTTACAGAGCAACCGAAGGAGCCAAATTTAGGGAATCTTGATAAGTTGATAAGATTTATGTCTTATGTTTACTGCCTTATTTTTTCTATTTAGATGAATTATGCGTTGAAGCACTTTGCCGGATGGAACAAGCTAACTGCTCCTTTCAGGTTTTTGACAAACATCCAGGGATCTATTTGTTTTTGGTCCATCCCAATGAAATGGTGAGTGTGAGTGTTAGGCAGTGGAAGAGGGAATATTTTATTTTTGCACCTATAGTATAGATACCTATAATAGAGGTTTTTGGTGTGTACTTTGTTTAAAATATTTGCCAAAATTATTCTCTTGTTGTTGTAACATTACTGCAGTTAAGGAGGGGGTGCTGGGGGGGCTCAAAGAAGAGAGTTAAAAGAGTAGGGAAACACTTCTGACAGGTGACGCTTCAGTGTAAAAGACAAATGAGGGAATAATCTGAACTTCCAGTGTGTTGACCTGAACTAATGAAGAAGCACTGTTCTCTCTTGCTTTTCTTGCTTGCCTGCCCCACTCCAAGCACATGGAAATACCAGTTAAAACACTTGAAATAATTATTTTGCTAATAGATGAGATTTTTAACAGGTGATGGGGTAGAGGGGAGGACAAGGAGATTCAGTTCCTAGGTGCCAGACAGGAGGAGGAACATGAGAAGCAGAACAGTAGGTAGACAGAAGCATTGAGCAACACCAGAGGCTTGGAACCTGACGGTGAGCTGATTGCTGGAGTTTGAGGACTTACCATCATGTGGCGAGGCAGCGTGTGCAGTAGGACCTGTGCACGTTGGCCTCTAGAACTGAGTTACAACGTTAAGACAATAGCCACGAAGGGTTGCTCTGCCAATAGAAGGATAGTAAAGAGGCTTTTTTTTTAAGTGGCAAAGAAAGAACACGGTAATGGGGTTTCCAGTCAGAATGGTGGTGAATTTCAGTCTCCTTTGTGCCAAACCCAAACAATGATAGAAAAAAATTCAAAAAGTGGAATTCTAAAAGGTATAATCACACTTTTCAAAAGGTAAATGTTTCTTTGGACCAGTAAGGGAACAGAAATACAAAGTGATAAATGGTGGAAAGCTGTATGTAGGCCTGGGCGGCTGTAGGTAGCAGGGGACTGAGTTTGTGCATGATAATAAGAATGACAAGTATCCTCCAGGCAAGGGTAGAACCAGAGTCGAGGCCTGTGCTTAAAAGAAGGGTGGGGCTTTCCTGCCTGTGAAAGAAGATTGACAGAAAGTACAGCCAGCTGCTCTCTGGGACTGGCTTTCTTAAAGCTGCAAACCAGTAGAGGAAGGTAGTCCAGCTGAGCAACCAGGACCTGGGCCAAGCACTTGCAGGCTTGGTGACTGGGTCTGCAGGGCCAGGAATGACTGTATTCTTCATTATATATGTGTTCTTATAGGTGAGGAAACTGAGTCAGGAGACTTAACCACAGTTACACAGGCTAGTATGGTGACTGGGATTTGTATATAGGCAGCCTGACTCCAGAGCCCTAATGCTTTTTTTTTTAAGTTTTTATTTGAAAATACTTTAAAATTTTCAGAAAATTCTCAAAAATAAAAAAAAAGTAGAAAACACCTGTATATTCTTTAGCTGTATTCACCAATTATTAATGTTTCACTCCATTTGTTCTATCATTTGCTTTCAGTCAGCTACAAAGCTGTTTGTTTTCTGAACCATTTGAGAGTAGGTTGCATGTATCATACCCTTTTGCCCCTAAATACTTCAGTGTATATTTCCTAAGAATAAGTATATTCTCACAATATTATAAACTTCAGTGACTTTAACATTGACACAGTAAGGTCTATTTTCCAGTTGTGTCATGTGATCCAGTGTACTTTGTAGCATTTTCTCCCTGTACTCCAGTATCCAGACCAGGATCAGGATTTACATGTAATTGTGTTACATTGGTCTCCCTTAATCTGTAACATTTCCGCAGCCTTTCTTTGTCTTTTGTGACAATTACATTTCTGAAGAATAGTCATTTCTGCCTCCCTCCCATTTACAAAAAATAGAATGCTTTTCATTTTGGGTTTGTCTGATGCTTGCGCATGGTTAGGCTTTGGTTATACATTCCAACTGGAGTACTACATAAGTGATGGATGTTATGTCCTTCTCAGGGTGTCAGATATACAGGCATGCCATATCATTCAGCCTCATGGTGATGTTAATTTTGACCATCTAGTTGAGGTGTTGTCCAGTTTCTTCACTGTACAATGTCTATTTCTTAAGTACTCTAAGATCATATAAATACCTTACTCCTCACCAAAATTTTCTCCTAAATTTAGCATTACCTGATGGTTCTTCCCTGAGCCAGTTTTTCTAAGATTGCAAACTAATTTCAACTCCAGCACTTTACACATTTACCAGTCAGCACTTGACATTGATTATACTATAATCAAGAGCCATTTTCCCTGCTCTTCATTTATTCATCTGTTTATTATAAGTTATAGACTCATTGATTCCTTTGTATTTTTTTCGATAGCTTAAAATTCATTAGTTAATTATGTTGGCATGGAGCCCATTCTTTTGTCCACTAGTTCTGTGTTTTGCAAACTTTTCTGCCCATAACCTAAGCAAAAATGTTCTTCATCGAGTTCACACACATATATATACGTATGTGACCTAAACATTTCACAAAACAATACTTACTGTTACTATGAAGGATGCCCACTGATTTTTTAAAATTTTATTTAGTTTTTAAGGTTGGTTGTGATCACAGTTCAATTTGTAGTGCAGAATAAATTTAAAATCACTTCCCTGTGCTATATTGCCATGTAGAGGTGACCTTTGATTTCTTCTGAGGTTTCTCTTTTCATTTTTCTTTCCTTTTTTTAACTTTCTATTATGGAACATTACAAACATACAAAAATAGATTGGTGTAGTGAACTCCCATATATCCATCACTGTGCTTCATCTGTTATCAATATGTGGTCAATATTCTACTCCTGTTAAGTTTAGTTACCGCAAATCTTAGACATCAGAGCATTTCATCCATAAAATACTTCAGTACATGTATCAAAAAGGTAAGTGCTCTTAAAAAAAACCAATTACATCAACACACTTACAATAATAATGATAATAATAATATCATATTTCTAGTCAGTGTTTGAGTGGAAATTATTATCTCACAAATGCTTTATTAGGGTTAGTTCAAATCAGGATCAAGTAAGGTTCACACATCGCATTCCAGTTGACCCTTGAGCAACATGGGTTTGAACTGCATGGGTCGTCTTATACACAGATTCTTTTTAATAGCATCTAGTATAGTACTACACAGTTTGAGGTTAGTTGAATCCATGATACAGAACCGGGATATGGAGGGCTGCCAACTATGTTATATTCGAATTATATTAGTGTATTCAACTACGCAGAGGGTAGGTGCCCCTAACCCTTGTGTGTTGTTCAAAGGTCAATTGTAATTAGTATCTTCTGTCTTTTTTTTTTTTTTTCTGTCATCATGGACCTTTTGGTTTATTTCCTTTAAATGTCTGAAAATCACGTATTTTTCCTAAAGTACTTTATTCTATATGATAGTTTTTTCTTCCAGTTTTATTGAGGTATAATTGACATACAGCACTGTATAAGTTTAAGATATACAGTGTAATGATTTTTTTTTGAAGTATAGTTGATGTATCTCGTGTCTTTTATAATCTGTAGAGAATCCTATTTTAACTGTATTCTTGCTGTATGTAGATAGTTGTGTGTTAAATGAAGTAATGAATGTGTTATGCTTTTAGGTTCGGCGTTGGGCTATCCTGACAGCAAGAAACTTGGGAAAAGTGGACAGAGATGATTATTATGACTTACAGGAGGTTTTGACTTGCCTTTTTAAAGTTATTGAGTTGGGGCTTTTAGAAAGTCCAGACATTTATACTTCTTCTGTCCTTGAGAAGGGTAAACTGATTCTTCTGCCTTCACACATGTATGATACTGCCAACTACAAAAACTATTGGTTAGGTGAGTATTGTTCCTACACAAATATAATTAGTATTTTCCAATATTTCTTATGATAATCCTGCAAGGGAAGGGATCTCTTTTGGTAATCTGATCAAAATTGCTAAATAAAGGATTTCATAGTTCCCAATTCTTGTTCTGTCATTAAATTGACTATTGCAGCATCTTGTCTTTAAACATTTTTTATCCTAGAAATCTGTGTAAGAGGTACATTTTCAAGTATGGCAAATAGATCTTTTATTTAAGGCAGTATTAGATGTTATAGTATTAGCATAGCAGCTGACCGTAATAGGGTTTTGATCTATTGAAACAGAGGTTTAATACCTCTTTTCCCATCTGTAAAGTATTTCCTGGGAGAAAGAGATACTAACTTTGGGTTTCATCAAGTTGTATATTGACTTAAAATAGTTCTGTCCTACTTCATTGATTCAGAGTCTTGCAGTCATGTGTATATTTGGCAGTGATTGGTACTTGAAATATAGTGATCTTAACATTTAAGGGATCTTTGATTTTATGAGATACAAATTGTGTGGTAGTCATTTTGGAAATGGTTTTCTAACCATGTTCGTGCCATTTTCCCTTTTTATTCAGTCTAAAGTTCTGTTCTTAGGAGGAGTTGTATATGAATGTCTCAGACTTCAATGTCTGAGGCACTGCATACTGTTTTGTTTCATCTTACTGCCTTGTTATTCTTTTGCCAACTAAACTGGAGAAGGCATTATTTAATCAATTCAGGAAAGCTATACATGATCTTACAGGTATTTGCATGTTGCTGACCATTCTTGAGGAGCAAGCCATGGATTCACTGTTGTTGGGCTCAAACAAACAGAATGATTTTATGCAATCAATACTTCACACCATGGAGAGGCAATCAGATGGTAATAAACTTTATTTGCGGAATATTGTGATGATGGTGCACTTTGAAAATACTAGTGTCACTGTAAGAATTTGGGTGTATGATGTGGAGGAAAGAATGAACATTTTATGGTTTTGGTCACAGAGTCAGAATTTTTAATTGGAAAAGACCTTTAGAGTTTATTTAACTCAGCACCTTACTTTCATAAAAGAAGAAACTGAAGCCCAAGGAAGTTAACTTACTTTTTAAAAAATTAATTAATTTATTTTTGGCTGCGTTGGGTCTTTGTTGCTGTGCATGGGCTTTCTCTAGTTGCGGCGAGCGGGGGCTACTCTTTGTTGCAGTGTGCAGGCTTCTCATTGCGGTGGCTTCTCTTGTTGCGGAGCATGGGCTCTAGGCGTGCAGGCTTCGGTAGTTGTGGCACACGGGCTCAGTAGTTGTGGTGCACGGGCTTAGTTGCTCCGCGGTATGTGGGAGCCTCCCAGACCAGGGCTCGAACCCATGTCCCCTGCATTGGCAGGCGGATTCTTAACCACTGTGCCACCAGGAAAGTCCCTTAACTTACTTTTTCACGTTGAAGTACCCAGTTAGTGGTAGAATCAAGACTAGAACCTAAAGGAGGTAAATTTCTAATGACATGATAGTTAAAATTTTGCAGAAAGCTTCCCCTATCCCACTGTCTCCCTTTTGCCTGGTTTTTCATTTCACTTTGGTTCTCTAGGGTTCCACCATCCACAATGGTGGCTGCCTGCCGGCCAAGTGTGGCTGTTTACATTTACATTAATGAAACTTAAATAAAATTAAAAATTCAGGGCCTCCCTGGTGGCGCAGTGGTTGAGAGTCCGCCTGCCGATGCAGGGGATACGGGTTCGTGCCCCGGTCTGGGAGGATCCCATATGCCGCGGAGCGGCTGGGCCCGTGAGCCATGGCTGCTGAGCCTGCGCATCCGGAGCCTGTGCTCCGCAACGGGAGAGGCCACAACAGTGAGAGGCCCGCGTACCACAAAAAAAAAAAAAAAAAAAAATTCAGTTTTTCAGTCCCACTAGCTATACTTCAAGAGCTGCCTGGTGACTACGGTATAGAACCATTTCCATCATCCCAGAAAGTTCCCTTGGACAGTGCTGCCCAGATAGTCTAGAAAATAGGGTCTAAAATTGTCATGTTTGTTATTAGAGCCAGCTTGGTTTTGCTCATGGTTTTATTGGGCTGATCAGGGAGAATCTGTACTAGTGTTTCTAATCTTACCTTCTTTATGAAAGAATGACTCAATAAAGACCAAGCGTGCCAAATTTAATGAAAACATAAATATAACTTTTTACCCACATTCACTTCTCCTTAGGCAACTTCAGCATGGATATATATTCTTTTGTGGGGGATTCTAAAAGAAATATGTAAATGTTATTCTTTTTTTTGATCACACCTGTTTTCTTGCTAGATGATATTTGATTAAGGTTATTACTAATTAGGAACTTCCCTGGTGGTGCAGTGGTAAAGAATCTGCCTGCCAATGCAGGGGACATGGGTTTGAGCCCTGGTCCAGGAAGATCCCACGTGCCATGGAGCAACTAAGCCCGTGCGCCACAACTACTGAGCCTTCAAGCCAAAACTACTGAAGCCCGTGCACCAGAGCCCGTGCTCTGCAACGAAAGAAGCCACCACAATGAGAAGCCTGCGCACCACAACAAAGAGTAGCCCCTGCTCTCCGCAACTAGAGAAAGCCCGCGCACAGTAACGAAGACCCAGCACAGCCCCCAAAATAAATAAATAAATAAATTTATTAAAAAGGTTATTACTAATTTGCTTACCAGCATTTACTACATAAATTGTTAGTTTTTTTCCCTGTGCTTTGCACATATATTTCTGTCCTCTCTGTTAATCCAGCTCCCCTAACCTCCTTCAAAATGAGTCACCTCTTTTTTTTTTAAGCACCTTTTTGTTTTAAAGATTGGCATTTTTATTTATTTTATTTATAAATTCATTTATTTATTTTTGGGGCTGTGTTGGGTCTTCATTGCTTCGTGCGGGCTTTCTCTACTTACAGCGAGCGGGAGTCTACTCTTCATTGCGGTGCACGGCCTTGTCATTGTGGTGGCTTCTCTTGTTACAGAGCACAGGCTCTAGGCGCGTGGGCTCAGTAGTTGTGGCTCATGGGCTCTAGACGGCAGGCTCAGTAGTTGTGGCGCACAGGCTTAGTTGCTCCGCGGCATGTGGGATCTTCCTGGACCAGGACTCAAACCTGTGTCCCCTGCATTGGCAGGCAGATTCTTTCTTTAACATCTTTATTGGAGTATAATTGCTTTACAAGGGTGTGTTAGTTTCTGCTGTATAACAAAGTGAATCAGCTATACATATACATATATCCCCATATCCCCTCCCTCTTGCATCTCCCTCCCACCCCCCCCATCCCACCCATCTAGGTGGTCACAGAGCACCAAGCTGATCTCCCTGTGCTATGTGGCTTCTTCCCACTAGCTGTTTTACGTGTGGTAGTGTATATATGTCCATGCCACTCTCTCACTTCGTCCCAGCTTACCCTTCCTTCTCCCCATGTCCTCACGTCCATTCTCTACGTCTGAGTCTTTATTCCTGTCCTGCCCCTAGGTTCTTCAGAACCTTTTTTTTTTTTTTTTTTTTTTTTTAAGATTCCATATATAAGTGTTAGCATACAGTATTTGTTTTTCTCTTTCTGACTTACTTCACTCTGTACGACAGACTCTAGGTCCATCCACCTCACTACACATAACTCGATTTCGTTTCTTTCTATGGCTGAGTAATATTCCATTGTATGTATGTGCCACATCTTCTTTATCTATTCATCTGTCGATGGACACTTAGGTTGCTTCCATGTCCTGGCTGTTGTAAATATAGCTTCAGTGAACATTGTGGTACATGACTGTTTTGGGATTATGGTTTTCTCAGGGTATATGTCCAGGAGTGGAATTACTGGGTTGTATGGTAGTTCTATTTTTAGTTTTTTAAGGAACCTCCATACTGTTCTCCATAGTGGCTGTATCAATTTACATTCCTACCAACAGTGCAAGAGGGCTCCCTTTTCTCCACACCCTCTCCAGCATTTATTGTTTGTAGATTTTTTGATGATGGCCATTCTGACTGGTGTGAGGTGACACCTCATTGTAGTTTTGATTTGCACTTTTCTAATGATTAGTGATGTTGAGCATCCTTTCATGTGTTTGTTGGCAAGCTGTATATCTTCTTTGGAGAAATGTCTATTTAGGTCTTCTGCCCATTTTTGGATTGGGTTGTTTGTTTTTTTGATATTGAGCTACGTGAGCTGCTTGTAAATTTTGGAGATTAATCCTTTGTTGCTTCATTTGCAAATATTTTCTCCCATTCTGAGGGTTGTCTTTTCATCTTGTTTATGTTTTCCTTTGCTGTGCAAAAGCTTTTAAGTTTCATTAGGTCCCATTTGTTTGTTTTTATTTCCATGTCTCTAGGAGGTGGGTCAAAAAGGATCTTTTATGTCATAGAGTATTCTGCCTATGATTTGGCAGGCGGATTCTTTACCACTTCACCACCAGGGAAGTCCCAAGTCACCTCTTTAAGAAACATTCCATAATTGTCTTCACCTAACTGATGACTTTCTTCCTTATTTGAGAGCTTCCTAGACATAAGACAGCTTCAGTAGAGGATAAAAAAGTAGAATCTAAGAGCCCTGAGGGAAATAAAGCAGAAAGTTCTAGGGTTGTCAGTAATTGGGTGAGTTAGAGCACTTGCCTCCTAAGAATACTGCGGAAGATGATAGGTGGTGCTAATAGTGAAGCCATTCTGGTTCGTTCTTGGAAAAAGCTATCTGTTTTTTTCTGTAGGTGGTGTATCTTTATGTGAGTGTAAAAAAGTAAATCTGGAAAGAAAGAATAGAGTAAGATCTTAAAAATGCTTGACTGAGGACTTCTAATTTCCTTAGAAGACGTTAAGGAGCAAGTGAAGGTCTTTGAGCAGGGCAGTGTTTTGCCACTGCATGTAGAGAAGAGGGGAAGGACTGGGCATAAGAGTGTGTGAGGAATGGGAATTCCTGCCAGTTGGATGGAATAGAGATAACAACAAAGCCATGTTGAGACATGGGTGGATGAAGAGTATGTATCTCTGCTTATCCAGTGGATGAGGGGTTCAGTCCTTTATACCAACCAAATGACACACACAATTCAGGATTTCTTGTATCATGGACTTTGTTTCGATCTGAAAATACCAAGTTTTTCTTTCTCTCCCTTTTTTTTCTACTTTACTTCTGTTATTTATTGAAGGATGGGAGTATAAAGGTCTGGAAGAAGCAGAGGAGGAACGATGCTTTCAGGTTGGCAAATAGGGTGAGAAAGTTGAGTTTATCTGGACTATCTCAGTTTGTTCCACACAACAAGATTTCTTAACAGAGGTGTATTGCTTTAAAAAAAATGCAGACACTATTTAAAAGTTTGCCAGCTTTCTAAAACCTGTAGTTGACAACGCTTTACTTTAAATTACTTCCTGGTTTGCTTTCAGTTTTGTTGCTACCCAGGTAAAGAATGCTTAATTCTCAATATATTTTAGTACCTTTCTCTAATTGTGTTGTAATTTAGCAAATTACTCCATTGTATTTCAGATGATAGTGTGGATCCTTTCTGGCCAGCGTTACACTGTTTCATGGTGATTCTGGATCGTCTTGGATCTAAGGTCTGGGGTCAACTTACTGATCCTATTGAGGCATTTCAAACCATTATCAACAACGTGAGCTACAATAAAGAGATCCAGAATATACGGAACAGCTCTGTGAGGTTCGTTCACTTCCTGTGTCAGGATTTCAAACAATCTGTATGAGGAGGTCTACTATAATTGACTTAACAGTAGGATTTTTCTCTTCTTTTTACCCTTCATTTCAGTAATTTCTATTTATTCTTAATACTTAAGGACCAAGTCAGAACCGGAGTCATATTTGGATGATATGGTGACTTGCAGCCAGATTGTATACAATTATAACCCTGAAAAGGCCAAAAAGGTATAAAACATTTTGAGAATTCAGATGATATTGTATTGCCTTTATATTGTATAGACAGTGTTTTACGTGGTTAGTTGCATTGCTGATTTTATGATATGTAGCTATTCTGAATCAACTGTTGCATAAAACCTTTCTGATTGAACAGTAGCTCATGAGGAAAAATGGGCTCTAATGAGAGCGTGCACACTTTGAGAGATTAATTTTTAAGTACATTTTGGAAGGGTAGAACATTTATGGCATGAGGGAGATAAATCACATGACTAGAAATCAAAACCAACTGAAGGAAAGAGGTCCAGAGTACATGGAGGTTTTGTAAATTTAACCTTTTCATGAAACCTTAACCTCAAAATTGAACTGTTTTCAGTTTTTTGGGGGTCCGTATATGTACATCAAAACAGGAAAGTTGAGCAGTGTATTTTCTTGTTTGCAACTTTTGTGTTAAACCTGTCATGAATGGTGCTTGTTTATCTGAATGTCAGTATCTCTTTCATTTTAGGATTCAGGGTGGAGATCAGCCATTTGCCCAGATTATTGTCCTAACATGTACGAAGAAATGGAAACATTAGCTAATGTGCTTCAGTCAGATATCGGTCAAGACATGCGTGTTCATAACAGCACGTTTCTGTGGTTCATCCCTTTTGTGCAGTCCCTCATGGATCTTAAGGATCTGGGTGTGGCTTATATAGTGGAGGTTATTCATCATCTGCATTCTGAAGTCAAAGACGTCCTCAACCAGACGGACGCTGTGTGTGACACAGTCACTGAGTTTTTCCTTCTGATTTTGGTGTCAGTGATTGAACTGCATAGAAATAAAAAGTGTTTGCATTTGCTGTGGGTTAGTTCCCAGCAGTGGGTGGAAGCCGTCGTAAAATGTGCCAAGCTTCCCACCACTGCGTTTGCACGGAGTTCTGAGAAGTCATCTGGAAACTGCTCCAAAGGCACAACAATGATATCATCTCTGTCACTGCATTCAGTGCCATCTAACTCTGTACAACTTGCTTGTGTGCAGCTGATCAGAAGTCTCCTTAAAGAAGGCCATCAGCTTGGGCAGAAGACTCTTTGTAAGCGATTCTGGGATAAGCTCAACTTATTCCTGCGAGGAAATTTATCTTTAGGTTGGCAGTTGACTAGTCAGGAAACCCATGAGTTACAAACTTGTTTAAAGCAAATTATTAGAAACATAAAATTCAAAGTACCTCAATGTAGCACTTCTGTGGATCTGACTCCTCCATGTAAAACGCCTCCTGCATCTTATAATAAAGAAGAAAGTGAACAAACAGGGAAGAAGTCTAAAAAATACAGGCACTGTCTGGAAAACTCCAGCCCAACATTCTCTAAAGAACCGATGAAAGCTGATGCATGTCAAGTGCAAGAGAGTATTTTCAGCAAAGCAAATAATGCCATAGAAGAGGATAATGAGCAAACTTATATAAAAGATTTGAAACTCAAAGACCATCTCTCAGCTGAGTTGTGCTTGAAGCCGAGAAGTAAAAGGCTTGTTAATGAAAGAGCTCGAGGCCAAGTTAAAATAAGTACAGGGAAGCATAAGTCTGTAAAAGAGAATTCCTCATATACCCCACAGAACTGTACTTCAAGAAATGGTCCAGAAAAGGTATTTGACAGAGGAATAATCACATCAACACGTTTGTTGACTGATTCTAGCAATGACTCTCTGGAAGAGGTGTCCACATCAAATGAGGATTTCTCTTTAAAGGATGATGCTCTTGGCAAAACCTCAAAAGCAAAAACTAAGGCACATAAAGATGAAATCTGTGCTAAGTTACCACATGTAATGAAAAAGCAACACAGGGAAAGTATCACTTTAGAGGAAAACCTGAGTGTATCTAGCATTGAAAGTTTCTATTCAAAGAAAGATACAGGAGGTCAGAAAGGAGATGGCTTCATACACAATCTCTCTTTAGGCCCTAATGGTATTCTGGATGATAAAAATGGAGAACAAAAATCTGAAAACAGTTTATTGCCGAAAAAGAAACAAGTAAAGGAAGAAGAGTTAGGCATTTTCTCCACCCCTGATATCAGTTGTCAAATACTAGAATGTCATGTTGGTAATAAAGATTTGGTCTCTGTGGAGAAAACACCTCCCTTTAAAGATCCTGTGACTGGACTTGAATCAAGAGATATGGAAATTAGCAAGAGTACTGTTCAGTTTTCTTCTGATTTAAGAGAACAGGTCCTTAGCATCAGTCCTAAGTCTGACACCTTAACAGAGTCTCAGATAGACAGAGACCTCCACAAATTATCTTTAATAGCTCAAGCCAGTGTTATTAAGTTCCCATCAGATTCAACCCAAAAAAGTTTATCCCAGCTACAAAGAAAAGTTAAAGATGATAGAAGATGTTTCACAGCCAACCAAAATAGTGTCAGGGAAACCTGCTGTGGACAGGTCATTATTATTTCAGATTCTGATGAAGATGATGATGATGAAAGTATTGTGGGTTTTAAGAAACACATTAAACAGGGTAAAACATGCATTGAGAAAGAATGTCCAGAGCAGCATACTTCAATAGCTAACACAAATGTGGAACAGAATGTAATAAAGGAAGAAAATACAAGGTCCCTTTTGCAGTTTGAGGAATCGGATTCTCAGTTTTTTGAGTTTGAAAGTCCATGTGAAGTGTTTTCAGTTTGGCAAGACCAGAAACCAGACAACAAGAATTCAGTTCAAGAGAATGAAGAAAATTCGTGCTTGACTCATGTAGGTGATATCACAAATGATTGGGGTTATGATACAGATTATGTACCTGAAGAGGTCTTTAAAAAAGCAGCAGAGGGCATTGAGGAACACGCAGAACCACACAGTAGTAGTATTTCTGTTGAGAAATTTTGTGAAATTGAAGTAAAAAAACCCAAGAGAAAACGATACGAGAAAGCTGCTGTGGCTGAAGATGCTCTAAGGCCTTCATCTCCTGTCAAAAGTGAGGACCAGTCTGATATTCTTAATAAGAGAGATGTGACTGAAAATGATTTCGAAAGTATAGACATAAGGACTACAACTCCCAATTCAAGCATTCAGAGAACCACTACGGTTTCCCTGAAGAAGTCTCCACCAAAGCTTCACACTTATTCCAAACCTGTTAGGAGAGTCTCACTTTCTAAAACTCCTAAAAAAACACATTCGGATACCAAAACAGGGCAGAGTAAAAGTTCAAATTACATAAGTTGTAGAACAACTCCTGCTATAGTGCCACCAAAGAAATTTCGCCAGTGTCCTGAACCAACTTCAACAGTTGAGAAACTTGGTCTGAAAGAGGCTCGTAGGGCATTTCAGTTGCCCCAGCGATCTTCAGAGTGTTTAGCTCAGTTACCTGAGCATGGCAAAACGGTTCGAGTAGTTGATACCCAGAAAAAGACTAAATTAATTTCTCCTCGGACTCTCTCTGTCAAAAATAATAAGAAACTGCTGACAAGTCAAGACCTTCAGCTGCAAAGGCAGATGAGACCCAAATCACAGCAGAACAGACAAGGATGTTTTGATTATCAAAGTACAGATACAACACGAGCAGGGCCACATGCAGCACAGAATTCTGACAAATTTGTGCCAGAATCAGATACATCAGATTATAGTTATAAAAGAGGAGTTGAGGTAACTGCTAAAAGTAAGGAAAAACAGTTAAAATGTGTGTCTTCTGAAACAGAACCTGTGAAAGCAAAATATGTTTCTCAGGTAGCTGATGACACTTGTCTTTTGAACCAGTGTACTTCTGTAGTGTTAAATGGAGAAATACCAACAAATGAAATAGTTGTTTCTACCTCAGGGGACCCTTTAGGTGGAGGTGACCTAACAGTACATCATTTCGATGTGGCAGCTTTGAAAGAGGGAGAGCCTGAATCCAACAGTGACATAGAGGAAGATAATATATTTTTAACACAATGTGATCCTGAAGATATGGATTTATGTTCACAAATGGAGAAAGAGAATGATAAACTCATTGAAGTAGTTCATGGAAAAGATACAGTCCAGGTAGAAGAAGACTCTGTGAGTCGGCCTCAGTTGGAATCTTTGAGTAGCACAAAATGTAAATACAAAGATTGTGTTGAAACACTGAAAAACCAGGGTGAATACTGTTCAAAACACTCTGAAGCTAAAGCAGCAGATGAAGATATATTTCGTAGACCTGGCTTGCCTCTCTCTGCATCTAAACTTTCGAGACCTCCCACTGCTAAGATTTTTAGCTCCAGTAGTACTTCACGAATTGCTGGTCTTTCCAAGTCTTTGGAAGATATGTCAGCGCTCTTACCAACTCTGAAAAATAAGTCACGTGGGGTACAATCTGCTTTGAAAGTACCACAGCCAGTCTCTCTGGTGTCTCAGAAGCCAGTGGCTGAAGTGAAGGGTTTGTGCAAGGTTCTCCAGTCTCATACTCCAAATAATTCCAACAGGCAAGGCTACAAAGTTCCATTTTGTGAAAACAGATCTTTTTCACCTTCCCCTCCAGTAAACATTCTCTTGTCAGCACAGTCCCTCTCTGACACCTTCGTTAAAGAGGTCTTAAAATGGAAATACGAAATGTTTGTGAACTTTGATCAGTGCGGACCCCCTTCAACTCTTTGTCAGTCCATCACAAGACCTGTGCCTGTGAGATTTCAAGATGGTAAAGATTATTTTAATGTGTTTTTCCCTTTGATGATACTGAATACTTTTGAAACAGTAAGTATATGTTCTAATCACGTACGTTCAGACTTTGAAATTACCTTTCTTTACCATGCTGAGTATGGCTAAAATAACTGATCGCATTTTAATTTAGATGTAGCTTGTAGATTTCATGTTGAACAGACATTGTGCCCGACACTGTTCTAGATGCTGGTGATACAGAGGAAATACTTAAACTCTGCCCTTCTGGAGCTTACAGACACAATTCAGAGTGCTAATGTACCAAGTCCAGAGGTGGCACAGGAGGAGGAAATGTTTTTTGGTGTAAAATAAGGGAAGACTTCTCAGAGGACATAGTCTCTCATCTGCGTTTATTTTTTTGAAAAGTAGTGTAAACCTTTACTGAAGTCTTCTTGAGGAGGTAACAAAGGGCAAGTTACACTGATCAGCACAAAGCAATAAATCCCAAATTTCTCATCTGTCTTCCCAACTTCTTATGCCTCATAGCAGCCTTTAGCTGCCTCCCTACCCCAACACATCCCATTCTGGTTCTTCTCTCTTTCTTACTGCCCAACTGGGATTGCCAAGTAAAATATAGGATTCCCAGTTAAATTTGAACCTCAGAAAAACAGCTAGTAATTCTTTAGTGTAAACATCCACCTGCACTTTGAAGGATGTTTTTGATGTTCTCAAAGCAGGTAGATTTTTACTTTTTTTCAAATTGCTTTTTAAAAAAAACCCAAAACGTGAGCGTGCAATAAGACTCTTCAAAACCAAGAGCATTGAGGTAAATACCCACGTATTCAGTCAGCAGATACTTGGGTGCCTGATACTTGCCAAGTACTGTCACAAACCTGGGGGGTAAAGTGGTGAACACGACAGACGAGGCCTCTGCCTTCTGGGAATGATCATTTCAGATCAGGACAAAAGGCTCTAGAGTGCTCTAGAATGATCTAGAACAAAAGGGACAGGCACTTTAGACTGAAAGGTGAGACAGCCTCTGTGAGCGATGGTAGTCACACCGAGACCAGAGTGAGCAGAAGGAGTTGGCCATAGGAAGTATATCCCAGGCAGAGAGACTGCAAAGATCCAGCTTAGAATTGTTAAAGGCAAAGGAGATGTACTGCACAAAGAGGCAAGTTGGTGTCAATTTATGCCCTAAATTTCAGCCGTTGTCTTAAGAATTATTTTACTAGTGTTTCAAAGGCATTAGAAACAACTAATTGATAAAGGGTCTTCAGTCTCTCTCCTTAACAACAATGTGAAATAGTATTACAAGAATGATTTTCTTACCTTACAAAATGGTTAGTTCAGTGAACAGTGTATACAGTTAAATAAGCTGGGGAATATACAGAGATTTTGTTCATCTTGAAGCTTATTTTTTTCTTGAACATTTATCCTTTCCAGAAAACACTAAATCGCTTAGAAGCCATTCATAGCCCTTAAATTTGGGACACATATTTGTGATTTTATTTTTCCCTTAGTTAAGAGGTATTTATATGTTTATCTTTAAGATTTCTTCCTTCAGGACATTTCTGTAGCCAAAACCTTTTCAAAACAGAATGAGCACAAGTTCCGTTTGTATATACACAAAGTTTAAAATAGTCAAATACTTGTGGAAGGCCCATTATAAAAAAAAACAGCAGCCACTCTCACCTCCCCAAGTAATTTTTTTTTTTTTTTTTTGCGGTACGCGGGCCTCTCACCGCTGCGGCCCCTCCCGCCGCGGAGCACAGGCTCCGGACGCACAGGCCCAGCGGCCATGGCCCACGGGCCCAGCTGCTCCGCGGCACGCGGGATCCTCCCAGACCGGGGCACGAACCCGCGCCCCCCGCATCGGCAGGCGGACTCCCAACCACTGCACCACCAGGGAAGCCCAAGTAATTATTTTTGATCCTTGATGGGTCCTTTTGTTATATACTTCCATATTTCTAAATAACATGCCACTGTTTTGACTTGTTAATTTTTCAGTTCTAGACATTTTCTGTAGTTACCCACTACAGGAAGTACCCTCTCTTTCCAGCCCTGTGTTCACATACACCTCTCCTGTTTCCCCATCCTCACTATGGAGTAGTCTTGTAATTTTTAGGTCAGTATTTGTTATTATTTTGACGATATAAAAGGTGTCCACTGGGCTTCCCTGGTGGCGCAGTGGTTGAGAATCTGCCTGCTAATGCAGGGGACACGGGTTCGAGCCCTGGTCTGGGAGGATCCCACATGCTGCGAAGCAACTAGGCCCGTGAGCCACAAGTACTGAGCCTGCGCTCCCCAACAAGAGAGTCCATGATAGTGAGAGGCCCACACACCGCAATGAAGAGTAGCCCCTGCTTGCTACAACTAGAGAAAGCCCTCGCACAGAAATGAAGACCCAACACAGCAAAAATTAATTAATTAATTTAAAAAAAGAAGGTCTTTGAATTTTTTAAAAAAAAAAGGTGTCCACGGCTAAGTCATGTGGTAGCTGTAACTACTTTTCGTTTCCGACTCTGCTTTCTCTGGATTTATTGTTTACTTAATTTTCTATGTACTTATTACTAAATTAGCTTCAGACTGTCTCTTGGATGTTTAGGTCTCTCAATATGATCAGACACATCAGATAGTTGATAAATTTCATCTTCTTGGTTTAGGATGGTTAACCTGAAATGCTCACCATCCTCATCCTAGGGCTTGCATTTCCTTCTTTCCTGTGTTGGATCTCTGTCTCCTGTACCCAGGGTTGTCTGTTTTTGTCACCCCCTCATTTTAGTAAGGCACATCCTTGAAGCTTCCTGAGAAAAGAATGTGTAGGGGATAAATTTTGAAACTTTGCATGTCTTAAAATTTCTTTCTATTTTGCCATCTCTGTCTGTCTTTGTTGTCGTCGTCATTCTCCTTCCTTGGAGACTTTCTCAGCATCCAAGTCTATTGAAAAATTTTTGAGCATATTTTTAGTTTCACGGAACTCTTGTTCTCTCATTATTCCTTTTTATAGGATTCTGTGCTTTCTTCACGTACACAGTATTTTTTATTACCTGAAGTTAATTAATGATAAGTTTAAAGTTAGTTGAAAGTTTTCCTCTCTTTGCATTGTCCCTGTTTTCCCAATTGCTTTTTTCCTATTCATTTTAGTGTCTACAGACCTTTCATATTAACTCCTTTCTTCACATGTCTAATGATTTTTGGTGGTTTACTCACATTTAAGAACAGGATACTAAAAAGTAGATTGGAGCATTGTTCATAATAGCCAAAAGTTGAAAACAACCGAGATGTCCATCAGGAGATGAATGGATAAACAAAACATGGTATATGCATACAATGGAATATTAGTCTATTAAAAGGGATGACCCATTATATGTACTTTTACCTGTTCTTTGATGAACCTTGAAAATATTATGCTAAGTGAAAGAAGTCAGGTACAGAAGGCCACATATTGTGTAATTCCATTTATATGAATTTTCCAGAATAGGCAAATGCATAGAGACAGAAAGTAGATTAGTAGTTGCCAGGGGAAGGGGGGGCGGGAATTAGGACTGACTGCTAATAGGTATAAGGCTTGTTTTGGGATGGTGGGAATGTTCTGGAATTAGATAACGGTGGTGGTTGCACAAAATAGTGAATGTACTAAAAACACACTGTAGTGTGCACACTCTAAAGTGAATTTTGTGAAATATATCTCAACTTTTTAATGCTATAAGAAAAGAGGATGCATTTAAATAATGACAGATCAAAAGAGATGCTTAGGAAAAGAGATACTTTTACTAAAATGGTCCTTTATTATTTGCACTGTGGAAGTCAAATGTGATCTGAAGGACACCATCACATGGTGAAATCCAAATTAGTTTCATTCTTTATATTAAGATTATATGCTTAGGTATAGTTATAATCTGTATTTTGTTACATGTAAGATTTAAAAACAGATTAGAAGCTCTAAGTGAAAGGGATAGGCTTGTTGACCATTGGCATTTTATTGGGAAGCCTCATCCCCACCCTCATATCACTGTTTTTAGTCTTTTTTTTTTCCCCCCCCTCTTAGTGAGGTCAGATTTCCCCAAGAAGAATCTTCAGATCGATTGCCTGGAAAGCCTAGGCCTGATGGAGAGCTGCCTGTGGGGTGAGGGTGGGGGCAGAGGGCAAGGTCCAGGCATTCAGTATATAAACATTTGCTTAATTCCCTTTTTTTAAATTATTTTATTTTTTAAATTAATTAATTAGTTTTTGGCTGCATTGGGTCTTCGTTGCTGCACACGGGCTTTTCTCTAGTTGTGGCGAGGGCTTCAGTAGTTGTAGCTCGCGGACTCTAGAGCGCAGGCTCAGTAGTTGTGGCGCACGGGCTTAGTTGCTCCGCGGCACGTGGGATCTTCCCGGACCAGGGATCGAACCCGTATCCCCTGCATTGGCAGGCGGATTCCTAACCACTGCGCCACCAGGGACGTCCCCCCCCCCCACCTTTTTTTTTTTAAGTACAGTATCCCCTCTCTGTCTGCTGCTCCACAGCCAGAGACTGTCACACTTTATAGAGATGAAACCTCTATAGCTTTTTGCTAGGAACAGAGAGGGGCAGTCTCCCTTCAGCCCTCCTCCTTCTAGAGGTGTATGTCAGATGCTTCCTGCTTAGAGTTCAGCTTCTTGGACTTGCTGAGTTAGTTAACCATTCATCCATCTGCTTACCAGCTTCCCAGATTTTGATACTCTTGCCTCCTCTTCTGTTCTCCTCATCCTAATGAATTAATCCTGTTGTGAAAAATCCCTTGGGTGTTTTAGTGGGATTTCAGGGGGAATGAAAGGAAATACCTGTGTTCAATCTGTCATCTTTACTATGAAGTTTTATCTTGTTCTTTTTTTTTTTTTGCAATCTTGTTCTTTTTTTTTAACCATGTAGTGAAACAGCATTGTTTTAGCATTTCTAGTTTATGTAGGCCAACATTTATTAATGGTATTATTAATATACCTTGATTACTTTTTTTTTTTTCCCCACTGTAACGTGTGGCTTGTGGGATCTTAGTTCCCTGACCAGGGATTGAACCTGGGCCCTCAGCAGTGAAAGCGCTAACAACTGAACTGCCAGAGAATTCTCAGATACCTTGATTACTTTTAATTTTTATTCTTTCTTATAAGCCAGAGACTGTGGCATCAACCACAGTCTTGGGCCAAGGCTTCTTACCCTCATTTGGATGTAATGTGACTTCATAATATTGTTTGTTAATGGAATGCTGAAGTGTGTTTAGAGTCCTTTGACAAAAATGTGGTTGGTATCCTATTTAGGACATGAAATGCAGTGTTTGGTTATCCAGTTATTATGTCTTATTGCAGGTGGAATGCAATGACATTGCGTAGAATTATCCCTTGACCCAAAGGGCAAACGAGCAAATTCAACTTTTAGAAATATGAGTCTCTTGAATAAAAAAAAAAAAAATCCCACAAGGACTCAGAGGCAAAAAATATACAAATCAATTTTCACAGCAAAGTAAAGGAGCTGTTACAGTGGAGGATTACTGGACTGAATGTCAATATTATGACACAGTATGAGTGTGTTTTGTGTTTGGTAATTGCAATCATTGTTGCTTTTGTTGTGGTCATCCATTTACAATGCTTGGTGTCAGTTTATTTATCTCTTGTAAAAATAAAATACAGTGTGTGGGGGGGAAAAAAAGACATATGAGCCTTTTGTGTACTGATGTGACTGATAGAGGATATATTAGTTTTTAATCCTTAACGTTTAACACGCAAAAGTATTAGATAAATGTGCACTATTTTGACAGGGACCAATTTTGGGGGGCAGTTTTGGCAAATACTCTTTTTTCTTAAAGTTTTGGTTTGCTGGCTCTGTCTGCAGTCCCCTTCTGTTCTGTGTGTGCATGCACGTATATGCAGAGTGTAATTGGCAGGCGCTTTTTAGGTTGTGTAGACAAGGAGCAGGCAGAAAGGGGGCCCTTCTGGAGTACCAGCTGTGATTCTTAGTGCCCACACCCCTTATAGGGAGAGTGCACCGTTTTTTAGCTAATTTCCAGTTATAATTTGTTCTGTGAAGGAAACAAAACAGGTTGATATGATGAGCGACATTGGGAGGCTGCTTTTGAGATCGGGCTGAGAGCCAGGAGAGGAGGGTTTTGTGCAGAGGAGGGGGGAGGGTCAAGACTGTAATGCTTTGAGGTAGGCCTAACTGAGCATGTGTGAGCAAAGAGATTAGGCTGATGTGACTGGAGTGAGGTAATTTAGAGGTAAAGGGAAATGAAGTAAGATTGCAGAAATCAGTCAAGAGCTGGATGGTATACAACCCTGTTAAGTGCAGGTTGGGGGTTTCATTCTCAGTACAGTGAGAAGATGTTGGAGGATTTTTAGTTGGTTGGTGTTTAGGCTGGGGGAGTAGCAATATGTAGTAGTTTACTTTTTTTTTTTTAAAGAAAACATTCTTAGTTGCTCATTAGAGAATAACTGTAGAAAGGTAAGCATAGATGCAGTAGACCTGTCGGGGGCTATTATAGTAGCCCAGGAGAAAGATGATGGTAGCTTGATCTAGGTGGTAGCTATGGAAATAAAGAGAAGTGAATTCATTGGGCGTAAATTTTGGAGATAGTACTCAGTACTTATCTTTTATATATATATATATAAATTTATGTTATTTCTTTATTTTTGGCTGGGTTGGGTCTTGGTTGATGCACACAGGCTCTCTCTAGTTGCAGCGAGCTAGAGAAACTCTGCATAGCATCCCCCATTATCAACATCCCCTACCAGTGTAGTACATTTGTACAACTGATGAACCTACATTGACTCGTCATTACCACCCAGAGTCCATAGTTTTCATTATGGTTCACTCTTGATTTGTATATTCTAAGGGTTTGGACAAACGTATAATGGCATGTATCAGTCCTTTAATATCAGAGTACTTTCACTGCCCTAAAAATCCTCTGTGCTCTGCCTGTTCACCCCTCCCCAGTCTCACCCGTGGCAATCACTCATCCTTTTACTGTCTCCATAGTTTGCTTTTTCCAGCATGTCACATAGTTGGAATCACACAGTATGTAGCCTTTCCAGATTGGCTTCTTTCACTTAGTAATGTGCATTTCAGGTCCTTCTATGTCTTTTCATGGCTTGATAGTTCATTTCTTTTTAGCACTAAATAATATTCCATTGTCTGGTTGTACCATAGTTTGTTTATCCATTCACCCACTGAAAGGCATCTTGGTTGCTTCCAAGTTTAGGCAGTTATGAATAAAGCTGCTATAAATATCCATGTGCAGGTTTTTAACATAAATATAAGTTTTCAGTTCATTTGGATAAATATTGAGGGCACTATTGCTGGATCCTACAGTAAGAATATGTTTAGTTTCATAAGAAACCACCGAACAGTTTTCCAAAGTGGTGATACCATTTTGGGAATTCCCTGGTGGTCCAGTGGTTAGGACTCTGCACTTCCACTGCAGGGGGCACAGGTTCGATCCCTGGTCAGGGAACTAAGATCCCACAAGCCACGTGGCTCGGCAAAAAAAAAGAAAAAAAAAAAAATGATGGTGCCATTTTACATTCCCACCAGCAATAAATGAGAGTTCCTGCTGCTCCACATCCCCGTCAGCATTTGGTCCTGTCAGTGCTCCAGATTTTGGCCATTCTAATAGGTGTGTAATAGTGTCTCGTTGTTTTAATTTGCATTCCTTTGATGACATAAGATATGGAGCATTTTTTCATATACTAATTTACAGTCTGTATATCTACTTTGGTGAGGTGTCTGTCCAGGCCTTTTGCACATCTTTTTCATCAGGTTGTCTGTTTTCTTTACTGTTGAGTTTTTTTTTCTTTTTTTTATAAGTTTATTTTATTTATTTTTGGCTGCATTGGGTCTTCGTTGCTGTGTGCAGGCTTCCTCTAGTTGCAGCGAGCAGGGGCTACTCTTCATTGTGGTGTGTGGGCTTCTCATTGCGGTGGCTTCTCTTGTTACGGAGCACGGGCTCTAGGCATGTGGGCTTCGGTAGTTGTGGCACGCGGGCTCAGTAGTTGTGGCTCACGGGCTTAGTTGCTCCGTGGCATGTGAGATCTTCCTGGACCAGGGATCAAACCTGTGTCCCCTGCATTGGCAGGCAGATTCTTAACCACTGCACCACCAGGGAAGCCCTTCTCCTTCACTTTTAAAGGATAATTTTGCAGGATTCAGAATTCTAGGTTGTTAGGTTTTTTTCTCTCAACAGTCTAAATATTTCACTACTCTCTCCTTGCTTGCATGGTTTCTGAGGAGAAGTTAGATGTAATTCTTATCTTTCCTCCTCTATAGATAAGGTGTTTTTTCTCACAGGCTTCTTTCATGATTTTTTTCTTTATCTTTGATATTTCATATTCCTGAAGTTTGAATACGATATGCCTAGGTGTAGTTTCTGGCATTTATTCTGCTTGGTCTTGGAGCTTCCTGGATCTGTGGTTTGGTGTCTGATGTTAATTTTGGAAAACTCTGAGTCATTATTGCCTCAAATACTGCTTCTTTTTCTCTCTCTCTTCTTCTCGTATCTCCATTATGTGTATGCTGCATCTTTTGTCATTGTCTCACAGTCTTGGATATTCTGGGGTGTGTTTTTTTTCCCCATTTTTTTTTTTCTCCTTGCTTTTCAGCTTTGGTAGCTTCTATTGCTATAGCCTCAAGCTCAGAGATTGTTTCCTCAGCAATGTCCAGTGTACTAATGAGGCCATCAGAGGCATCCTTCATTTCTGTTACAGTGTTTTTGATCTCTAGCATTACCTTTTGATTCTTTCTACTTTACATCTCATTCATTACATTACCCATCTATTATTTCATGGTCTCCTTTTTCTGTTAAACCCTTAGTATATTAACTATAGTTAAAAAAAAAAATTCCTGGTCTGATAATTCCAGTATTCCTGCCATATCTGACAGGTTTTAGTGCTTCTTTAGTCTGTTCAAACTGTGTTTTTTGCCTTTGAGTATGCCTTGTAATTTTTTGTTGCAAGGCGGACGTAATCTACTAAATAAAAGGAACAGCAGTAACTAGGCCTTTAGTGATATAGAAATGAGGTATGGGGGAAGGAAGACCATTCCATAGTCCTATGATAAGGTGTCACTCTTTTAGTGAGCCTTTGCCTCTGGACTAAGAACTTTACACCACATGCTTCTTAGTTTCCCCCCACCTCCTTGGATGAGACAGGATGGTTAGAATGGGCTGGAGCTGGTTTTCTTCCGTCAAGTAGGTTAGGCTCTGATAAAATCTCAGCAAGTTTGACTCTGGTAAAATAGCTTCTCATAGATCAGACCTTGTTAAGAAGGTCAAGAATGCTCTGGTGTATTTCACAATGGTTCCTTTTCCCCAGTCCCCGCCAACCCCCCACCCCCTCTGGAAGCACACAGGGAATTTTCTCCAGTGTTCACTGTGAGGGCCTATTAGAGCTCCTAGAGGTAAAACTCACCAAAGTGTGGGGTCCCTCTTATGACTGGGTCCCCCTAGAGTTTTTAAGAGAGTTGTTCATGCTGAGCCTCCAACAGTTTGTCGCATCCAGTTCAGGTTTTCCTCCTGGCATGGAGGTTTCTACTTAAGAGTTTTCTGCTCTGGTAAGTTGTGATTGTCTGTATCCACCTTTTTGTCTCTTTTTACTTGTTGGGATGGAGTGGCGACTTCTAAGTTCCTTACATGCGAAACTGGAAACCAGAAGTCCCAAATTAATTTTTAATGTTTGTGTCACACGGGAGTTCTAGGTTCTGGATTTTATGGTTGCTTACTTTGGAAAATTTTGCTGTTTAACATTGGCTTTTCAGATGTTTTTGCTTTCTTAATTTGCTTTTTTTCTTTGCGTAGGTGGCACAGGAATGGATCAGCTCTCCAAACAAAGAGAAATTCCATCAGTTGCATTTACGAACATTTCCTACTGATTATAAAAAATACTGGGAGTTTGTGGGTAAGTTCTTTCTTATGTAACTTGGGCTATATCATATAATAATTGGAGATTGCTATTTGAGGGAACATAATAATTGTTTGAATTTTCTGGGATATAGGTTTCCTAAGGTGAATTTGTAACCTCTTACTAAGAATATGTTTGAAGTCTTTAATTAATGAGGATAATTACTGGGACAGTTATAAAATTCATGGTTTTAACCATTGTGCAATCAGAATACCACAGGCCAAAGTGTCCCTAGATGCTGGGCAAGGGAGAGAGAAGATGAGTGAGGGAGTTTGACTGGTGGGGGCGGAGGGGCTGTTGACATGATCATGTGTACAGATTCTGAGTAAATCTCTCTGCCGTCTCTGCTCTCATTTCATGAGTGGTCTGGAGCATGTGTCACAGTTATGTCTTAGTTATAAATAAACCAAGCATTCAGAACCCTTTAAAATAAAAAGTATAAATTCTCTGTCTGCCTCCTTCCCCCTTGCAATCCATCCTACTCCATAGATTCACTTAAGGAAAAAAGCATGTACATATATTTGGGGGGAAAGGTATTATATGTTCACTGTAGAATATTCAGATAATACTAGCCAGTAGTAAAATAAACATCACTCACAGTTCCCATCATTCAGAGATAATCCTATGAACATAGTAGTGTATATCTTACTGCTAGACTTCCTACTCATCTGAGTGAAGTGGGGGTGGGTAGGGTTATTTTACCTAAGTGACTTTTTTCATGTATTTATTCAGCAAATATTTACTGATTTTATACTACCTGATAGTGTATGATTCTAGATGCTAGGTATGTAGCTGTGATGAAAACATAAAATTCCACCTTCATGGAGCTTACATTTGACTTATTTTCATTTAATCTATTATAAATGTCTTTTCAGAGATAATAATAGCATGTTCAGTGTTTGTAGTTATTCCATTGTAAGCATATTCCATAGTTCTGTTTAACCAGTAATTTCTAGTTAGACGTGTACATTATTTATGGTTTTTTACTGTTACACTGAATAAATTCCTTTGCTAGATCAAACAGTGGTGCATTTTAAGACTTTTGGTTCATATTGCCTCTGTCTACCAAAAAGAATACCATTTTCACTTCTAACATAAGAATGTAAGAATGTATCTCTTCTCATTTGCTAGCTTAAACTTTTCCCCCAGTTTTATATGGAAAATGTATCTCATTTGAGGTTATAGTTTTTGCCCTCAAATCTTTATTGGTCTTTTGTATTCTTGAGGGGGCGGATAATTGTCTGTTCATGCCTTTTGTCCTTTCTTTTTCTGTTAGGGAGGTTTTCTTATTTGTATGCATTGTTAATTTTTTTTCAATTTCATTATTTGCTGTTCAGTTTCACATGCAGTTTTTGAGGCAGACAATTTTTATCTTCATATGTTCAAAAATACGTATTTATTTCTTTACTGTTCAGTTGGTTTTAGAAAGATAAATACTTCCATATTTTCTTGTAGTAGTTTTATATTTCTTTTTAATATTTAAATCACTGATTTATCTACCATTTATCTTGATGGTATGATAGAATCACATAGCATTTAGTCTTGTGTCTGACTTCTTTCATGTAACATGTCTTCGTAATTCATCAATTTTGTGTGCATCTTTGGTATTTTTTTCATTGCTGTGGTGGTATTTCAATGTGTGACTATGTCACAATTTTACTGTTGATGGACATTTTTATTATTATTATTTTAAAGAAGTTTTTTTGGCAGTGCCATGCGGCTTGTGGGATCTTAGTTCCCCGACCAGGGATTGAACCCGGGCCACAGCAGTGAAAGCCCCAAGTCCTAACCACTGGATTGCCAGAGAACTCCCGTTAATGGACTTTTTTTTCAGCAGTTTAGGCCTGTGTGTCAGGGCTCCCCAAGCCCATCCCCACGTTCAGTGATTCGCTAGGAGGACTCACAGGAATTATATTCATGCTCATGGCTGTGACTTACTATGGCAAAAGGATACAAAGCAAAATCAGCAAAGGGAAAAAGCAAACCAGGAGCAAGTTTCCAAGAGTCCTTTCCCAGCAAAGTCACACAGGACGCACTTAATTTTCCCAGTAGTGAGGTGTGACAACCCATGTGACACATTATCTACCAGGGAAGCTTAGAGACTCAGTGCCTAAAACACCCTCTGCCTAGCCCAAATTCATGACTTTCACAAGTAAAGTGGGTGTTTGACATAAGCTGTAGAGAAAAAATTTGGCAAACAGGTAAGGTACAGTGAGCCATTCTCATCAGCAAATGATGAGAGCTGTCTGGAAATCCAAGTTCCCAGATTCCAAGGGGGGCCAACCTTGTAAGCAGGCCTTTCTAATGATAGCAGCCTCAGGCCTGCTTCTACACACAGCATTTTATGAATAATGCTACTATGATCATTCATGTGTCTCTTCGTGTTACGCGAGGGCATTTTTGTGGAGTCTGTCTCCTGAAGTGGGTCTCAGAGTCTCAGGGTATTATGCATGAGCTTAACATGAGTAGATAGCGCCAAGCCAGTCATGCAAAATGACACGCCCCCACCAGCGTATGGAAGTCACGTTGCTCCGTGTCTGTGCCAACACATTTGTGTTGATTGTGCTGTTCATTTTAGCCGTTGCAGTGTGTGTGTATTGATGGCCATTTGTGGTTTTATTTTGTAATATCCTGGCTATCAGTGAGATTGAGCACCTTCTCATATATTTAGTAGATGCTTAAGTAACCTCTTTGGGGAAGCACCTATTAAAGACTCTTGTTCATTTTCTGTTAGTTGTCTTTTTCTTACTGATTTGTAGCAAGTTCTTTATATAATCTGGATATAAACCATTCTCCCACTTTGGCTTGCATTATGACTCTCTTAGTGGTGTCTTTAAAATTCTTATTTTATTCTTGTTTAGAATTTATTTTTTAACATAGGAAATGCATCTGTGTATTTTTTATGGTTAATGGTCTGTGCCTCATTTAAGAAACCTTTCCCTGCTTCAGGTCATAAATATATTATCTTAACGTCTAGAACAGGTGTCAGCAAACCACAGCTTGCAGATCTACCCTGTATCCTGTTTTTATACTGCCCAAGAGTAAGGTTTTTACATTTTTTTTAAGGTTTTGAAAAAAAGATGATGATGAATATGCAACAGACACCATATGTAGCCTGCAAAGAAAAATCTGGCTCTTTACAGAAAGTTTGCCAATCCCTTTTTAGAGGCTTCACTGTTTTGCCAACCTGGAATGGATTTTGTACATGAGTAAGATGTAGGGGCCATGTTTCATTTTTTTCCCTAATGGAGATGTAATTACCCCAGTAGTGCTTATTGAAAAGATTATCCTTTCTCCATGGTCTTTAGTGCCATATTTGTCATAAATCTAGTGTCCATTTAATGCACTGACCTTTTTCTGGACTCCTTTCTTCTTTATTGGATCATTTGCCTACCTCTCTGCCCATATCACGTTGCTTAATTTTACTTAATTAAGCTTTATTATAAACATTAATGAGCAAGTCCGCTTACCTTGTTTTGCCTTAAGAGTACGTTGGCTATTCTTGTCCCTTTGCATTACCATGTAAGCTTTAGAGAAAAAAAAAATGTGGAAATTTGTTAAGAATTGACATCTTTCTAATACTGATTTGAATAAGATACATACCTTCAGTTATTTAGGTTTACTTTCAGTAATGTTTTACAGTTTTCTAGGGAGAGGTTTTGCAGATCATCATTGGTTAGATTTTTTTCTTTTGGTGTCATTTGTAATTATTTAAGTGACTATCTCTAAAAGATATGGACTTAAAAATTCATAGTAAAACATTATTTTGTTGCTAAAGTATTAACCATGATTTCTTAATATTAGATAGCTAGACAGTGTTCAAGTTTTCAGTTTCCTCATAAAGAACAATTTATTTCAGCCTGTTTGAATTAAGATCCAAATTAGGTCCACTCATTGACATTGTTAATATGTCTTCTTCAATTACAATTGTCTCCTTCATGGATTTTCCCCCCCTTTGTAATTTACTTGTTGAAGAAATTGTGTTGTTGACCCTGTAGAATTATGGTCTGTGTCTTGCTGATAGCATCCCCCTGGTGGTGGTTAGTATGTTTTTCAGTCCTTTGTATTTCTTGTAAATTGATAGTTGGATCTAGAGGCTTGATCAGATTCATTTGACCTAATATTTTTGGCAAAACTGTTTCATAGCTGGGGTTGGTGTGTTCCTTTATCAGGAGGTGCTTGATCTCTAATTTCTCTTTTTGTAATATTTATAACCGTTGATCCTTAATGCCTAGATTAATTATTTTACTAAAGGATACAAAATGGTGATATTTTTATTTGATCATTTCTTCATTTATTAGCTATTGTAGTTCTGTAAAGAGAAAGTGCTCCATTTTATTTGATTACTCAGTAGTATACTTTATAAAGAAGGGTAGAATAAGTATTGATACTTGACTCCTGACCAGTTTTCAAAATAATGACTTAATTCTCTGCAAGTGCTGGGTTGACCAGTGAACTTTATTTTATTTTATTTTATTTTATTTTTTTTTTTTTTTTGCGGTATGTGGGCCTCTCACTGTTGTGGCCTCTCCCGTTGCGGAGCACAGGCTCCGGACGCGCAGGCTCAACGGCCATGGCTCACGGGCCCAGCCGCTCCGCGGCACGTGGGATCCTCCCAGACCGGGGCACGAACCCATGTCCCCCGCATCAGCAGGCGGACTCCCAACCACTGCGCCACCAGGGAAGCCCCTGACCAGTGAACTTTAAAAAAAATTCTTTTCGTTATGAACACATGGACTTAAATACACTTCTGTTTCAAGTCTTTGTAATTGGTTTCTTCAAGTTGGCTCCTGAGCCCTTTAGACAGGACCCTACTTGTCTTTGAGAGCTTTCCTGCTACCTGATATGACCGATACCATCTATATTTTTTATCCTGTATGTGAGCTTGTGATTTTCTAAGTAGCCTTAGTATCTTTGGGTAGAAAAAGTTTTTTCAAGATCAGTATTGGCATGTTATAAGCTGTTAACAAGTAATACATGTAAACATAAGGATACAGAAAGGTTAGAAGAGAAAGATTGGAGAAAGCTACTCATGCAAACCCAACTAAAAGAAACTTGTTTTGCTCTGTTAATACCAGACTAAATAGACTTTACGGCAGAAAAGCATTATTTGAGATTAAAAGAGAGTATTTCACAATGATAGCAAGTTCAGTTAACAGAAGATAGGACCATTTTGAATACCTAATAAAATATATAAAGAAAAAACTGATAGAACTAGAGTATACTCTCTACATATATGTGAGACCTTTGAACCATTCATTTTTTTCTTTTCTTTTAGTTTGGAAATTATACCTCAGCTTTTACCTCTTCTGCCATTTAGTAGTTCAGGTGAAAACTTACAGCGTGCATGATTCAAAGTTTACAGTTTTTTT
Organism: Hyperoodon ampullatus; assembly: GCF_949752795.1. Lineage (NCBI taxonomy): Eukaryota > Metazoa > Chordata > Mammalia > Artiodactyla > Ziphiidae > Hyperoodon > Hyperoodon ampullatus. The sequence continues at coordinate 4,499,544 of NC_136919.1, forward strand.
TTTTTTTTTTTTTTTTTTTTTTTTTTTTTTTTTTTTTTTTTGCGGTACGCGGGCCTCTCACTGTTGTGGCCTCTCCCGTTGCGGAGCACAGGCTCCGGATGCGCAGGCTCAGCGGCCATGGCTCACGGGCCCAGCCGCTCCGCGGCATATGGGATCCTCCCAGACCGGGGCACGAACCCGTATCCCCTGCATCAGCAGGCGGACTCTCAACCACTGCGCCACCAGGGAGGCCCCCAAAGTTTACAGTTTTAATCGGTACTTTAAGTGTCTCCATAGATAAGACAAAATCTTAAAACTTTAACCCTGTTTATCTGTTCCACTTTGTATATTATTATTGTTATGTATTTTAACTCTATATTTTAAACTGTGTAAGACATACAGTTGGTCCTCTGTATTTGCGGGATTTGCATCATCATATTCAACCGTGGATTGAAAATATTCAGGGAAAAAAATTCCAGAAAAACATATTTGCTATGCACCAGCACCTATTTACATACCACTTATGTTGGATTTACAACTATGTACATAGCGTTTGCATTGTATTAGGTATTATAAGTAATCTAGAGATGATTTAAAGTGTACTGGAGGATGTGCGTGGGTTATATGCAAATACTACGCTGTTTTACATAAGGGACTTGAGCATCTGAGGATTTTGGTGTCTGGGGGAGTCCTAGAACCAATTCAAGGACTGTTCAACTGTACTCTGTGTAGTGCCTTGTGCAGCGCTTTTTTGTTTGTTTGTTTGTTTGTTGATTCTACTAGTTCATGTATTCTCTCCTGGTGCTTTGCTTACCTCTAATATGTTGGTCATTGTCTTTGGAAAGTTACTTAAAAAATAATCAGGGGCCTAGGATGATAGGATGTCCTCTTCCAGAGAGGATTTTTCTTTGCTTCTGCCAGGATTCTGGGAGTACTAGCAATATGGGATCATCTTAATCTGGTTTAAAGGATTGAGCTTTCCTGAAGTGCTCTGGTGAATTGAAGCTGCCTTCATTCTTGGGTGTAGTCCTTCATGGTCCCAACCTGAAGCTTGAGGGCTACCAGGATGCCTACTTTATCTATGCAGGCCCTGGGCTCCAGTTTTTGTCTCTGTTTTTGTACAAGGCTATCCCAGGTACTGCTCAAATTCCTGGCTGCCACTCCCTAAAGAGTTCAGATGTTTCTAGGGAAAATACTGGGCTGACCCCTATGGATTTCCACATTGTTCTGGATCTCAACAGAGTAATTCTTCATTGTTGTATTTGCTCTCTGATGCCTTCAAATAGGCATTTCTTACATGATGCATTTCTTACATGATGCATTTTTTAAATTCTTTTTTGACTTAGTAGTTCAGTCTACTTAATCCTAGTACTTCGTGCTTTGGTTCAGTATGTTGTTGCTGGATTTGGCAGTTGGTACTGAACTTTTTAATTTTAGAGCTTGCTCTGTTTTCCCAGCCCCATTTATTTTACTACTGTCCTTTCCGCCTTGTTTGAAATGCCACTAGTAGGCTCAAAATTCTTATGTGTACATGGATCTGTTTCCAGATTTTCTCTTGGGATTTTGAAAGTAGGGCACAAAAGTGAAAATTTCTTGATTAAAAACTAAGATAAACTTCAAGGAAAAGAAATTTATTAGCTACTTTTGAATATTATGACTTCATCTATTTTGGCTTTGTAGCAGTTTTTAAGAAGAGTTTTATAATACTGTGTGATCAATATTTGACAATGCTGACTAGCTTAGACAATCATTTTGAAGTATGTACAAAGTCCACTAGTGCTGTATACTTGCTTGAACTTAGTACAAGGGTTTAATATCCTTTAATCTCATGTAAAATAATTCTGTTAGAATAAATGCTGACTTCTTCTTGTTTTATAGTTTATCTTGAGGAATGTGAACTAGCTAAACAGCTTCATCCAAAGGAAAATGATTTGGTGTTTTTGGTTCCTGAAAGACTAAATGGAGAGAAGAAGGATATGGAGAGAAATCGCCTGCAAGATCCCCATGAACATTACTGTGGCTATGTTCATAAGTTCCGCCGCACTTCAGTCAGTAAGTACCTAATGAGACATGGAAGAGAACTCTGTCAGCAGCTCATCTTTTAATTTCCCTCTAAATTAGGCTTTACTAGCCATGTATTTGCTATACATTTACCAGCCCTATATTTGCTGTACATTTACCAGATGTATATTTGCTCTATGTTTACCAGACTGTATTTGCTAGGTTGATTACTTACCATTCAGAGTCCTCTTTTAGTTTTTCTAGACTCAGCTGGAAAAGGCCCAGCATGTATTGCTTTAGACTTAGGATTTAAAAGCTTTCTTTTGTAATGTCTTCTCCTTCTAGTAAATTCCTTCATCTGTCAGTGTGTTTGTTATAAAACAGACAATTTGCAAACCATCTGTTTGTTAAATCACATTCCAACCTTGGTTTTGTGGCTAATTATTGATGAGCAGACCAAACACATAACTAATTGTAAGGCAACTGAAGGGGTTTACTGTTCCATCACTCCCATCCATTGTATTATAGGGACTTCTCTCCCTAAGGTAGTATAACAAAAATAATGTTAGCTTGAATTTAAGGACTACTGACTGTGTGCCAGCCAGTGTGCCCTGTCCTTCCTGTGCACATTTATCATCTTTTCCTAGAGCCCTGTGAAGCAGAATGGTTTGTTCCCTGCTCATTGGGAAATCAGAGTTCAGGGATGTTAAGTAACTTATCCAAAGACATCCTTAGTATTAAACGCTCGGTCCAGAATTGAAACCTAATTTTGTTTGACTACGAAGTCCACACGCTTGATATATGCCAAGCTGCCTTTTTGACATTGCTGCTCTCTAAGTCTCTGTTATGGGAAGAGAATATGTGATCATTATTCCTTCACCTTTTTGCATCATATCTTAAAATAGCAACAAAGCTCTTAGAGTTTAACATTGTGCCGCATCATAACTGGTGTGCCATGTCTACTATTGTGTGATCAGAGCTCAGTTCTTTGTGCAAGATGCGTTTAGCACCAGGGATATCTAGCTTCATCTGTGCTTTCAACTCTTACAAGTGGTTACATTTGCCAAAGTTCTGTTTCTAAGATTTAGCAGCGGTTTCTGTCTCCTTCCCGGAACTCCTCATGCATCCAACTTCCTGACGTCTCCATTTGGAGATTATTAGACATTTCAAACCTGCTCCAAAAAGAAGCACTTGATTTACTGCCTGACATCTGCTGTTGCTTCGGTTTTTCCCAACTCAGTATGTGGGACCTCCATCCCATTCTTCCAGTTGCTCAGCCCAAAACCTCAAGAGTCATCCTTGAGTCCTGCTTTCCCTCACACGCTCCATCTAATGCATCAGGAAGTCCTGTCGGATCTTCCTTGGCCATATATCCTACATCCAAGTGCCACCTCTCCTGCTGCCTCCTGGCCCACACGACCATTCACTTTCACCTCGATTTTAGCCTCTTAAGTTGTCTTTTTGTGCTTTTTCCATTGCAGTTTATTCTTCATTCGCAATAAGTGATTCTTTTAATGTGTGAGTTAGCGCCTGTCACTTCCCTGCACGGAGCTGTCCTGCGCTCTTGACCTGACTCAGAGTCATGTTCAGAGTGATTAACTGCAGAGCCCTCTGAAGTGTAGCTGCATTTACTGTCTTGGTCTTCTAGCTCACTTCTCCCTGCTTTTCCTTTTAGCCATTCTGGCCTTCTCCCTGTTCTGAAAATAATCCAGGCACCTCGCTGCCTCATTGTCTTTGCAGTTGCTGATTCTCTGCCTGTAACCTACTTTCCCCGGTTACGGGCATGGCTCACTCACTTAATGCCATGTCTCTGCTCAAATATCATATCAGGAAGACCTCCCCTGACTCTCCTGTCTACAATAACACTCCCTCACAACCCTCATCACTTCCTTATCCCCCTTCTCGGCTTTCTTCCTAGCACTTACCATCACCTGTTTATTTGCTTATCTGCCCCCTTCTTCTAAAAAATAAGCCTCCAGAGGATAGGAACGTTGCCTGGTTCTTAGGAGGCAGTCAGTAGATACTTACTGAGAAAATTATTTAAATGATGTATAAAAAACATGTTACAGGGCTTCCCCGGTGGCGCAGTGGTTGAGAGTCTGCCTGCCGATGCAGGGGACACGGGTTCGTGCCCCGGTCCGGGAAGATCCCATGTGCCACGGAGCGGCTAGGCCCGTGATCCATGGCCGCTGAGCCTGCGCGTCCGGAGCCTGTGCTCCGCAACGGGAGAGGCCACAACAGTGAGAGGGCCGCGTACCGCAAAAAAAAAAAAAAAAAAAAAAAGTTACAAAACACCTTGTTCTGAATAACCTTTTTAACTGGACACTCTTATTCACTGGTAACTGAAATTGCTTTTTCTCCTTCTTGATAATAGTGCGTAATGGGAAATCTGAGTGTTCCCTTTCCATCCAGACTCAACATAATTTACCAGTCAATTTAAATGAATTCGTGAAATGTCTTGTAATCAGCTCTCTGGTGACTACACAAAGGAAGTTGAAAGCCATGTCTTTGCTGAGTGGTCGGAACCAACTGGCCAGAGCCATTCTGAATCCAAACCCCATGGACTTCTGTACAAAAGATTTACTAACTACAGCATCTGAGAGAATTGTGAGTGATAGTCATTTGATAACAGGGAAAGTCAGAACATTTCATGTCAAGATGTTAAAGCATGTTATTTTTATCTGTCACACATTCCCTTTTGTCTACAACAAAGACATAGTCACCACGTGTGCCCAGTGATGTTTTTAGTGCTTAGTTTTCTTTAATATTGCAAAGTAGTTCTTTGTATTAGGTTAGTCAGCTTACCTCAGGAAAAAAGGTAGAGTGCAAAAAGGCATTGAAAATATGCTTGAAGAGCAACATTAAAATGTGAGGTGAACATCCTACTTAACTGTTTGTTAGGTGATTAAATGCAGGAGTAAGAGTAGGTTTAATGGAATGAATTTTGCATTTGAATGATCAGTGGAGCATTGACTGGTATTGTTGCCAGTGTGACGACGAAGCTGTGATTTTGTGTGAACACATATTTGTCATTGTTGTAAGAGTTGTGTGTAAGTTCCAGGAAATTAACACAGAGACAGGCGGAAGGAGAGGAATGTTATTTGAACCCCTGTCCTGTGTTAGGGCTTTCATATGCATTTTCTCAGTCAGTTCTCACCCTCTAAGGAATCCCAGATTTAATGATTGGCAAAGCCTGAAGCCCAGAGAGGTTAGGAGTTTAGAGACCTAGCTTTTGAGTGAAACTGAGGTGTAGACTCAGATCTGACCCAAAATCCATGCTTTTTTGACTGTATCACTTATGTTAGGAAGTCTTGGAATGTTTTTACTGTCTAAAGAGAGAATTGACTAAAATGGGAAGAACCACAGAATAAAAAGAAGAAAAGTGCAAAACAATTTATTGTGATCATCTTTATAAAATCACAAATAAAAATATAGTTGTTGAAGTTGTAGGTGGACTGAGGCCTGTAGACACTCATCAGTAGCTCTTTCCAGTAGTGAAAGTGGTTCTTAGGTTAAGGGTCATTTTAGGGTCTTGCCTGATCATCACCAAAGCTTCTGTCTGACAAAGGTTAGCAGCAGTTCAAACAGATGTCTTCCACTCTCTCGCTCTCCTGTGCCATCCCAGGAAGAACCGCTCGTTCTCACTAGTGTCTTTTGTATAGATTGCCTACCTAAAAGATTTCAATGAGGACCAAAAGAAAGCGATAGAAACTGCATATGCCATGGTGAAACACTCCCCAGCAGTTGCCAAGATCTGTCTGATTCATGGACCACCCGGGACAGGAAAATCAAAAACCATTGTGGGCCTCCTGTACCGCCTGCTGACAGAGGTAGAGTGTGCACGAGGGCATCTGTGCCCTTAACTGAGTATGTTGTTTTACTTTACTCTAACTAACGTGTAAATAAGTACTAAAGTGCGTTTTTTCCCTTCACTTTTGTGTATCTTTTTGATACTGTTGTGGAACTATATCAGATAAAGCAGTAGCAGAGGTAGAGAAGGTTATAAGAAATAAAAGGAACAGAAAATGTTATCTTGTGTGAAACTAATGCTAAGGGCTAGAATAGTGGTCTTCGGGCTTTATTACAGGTCACAGCTAATCCCAGGAGACCATCTTGAATGTATTCCTGGGCTACATTTTGGATTGAACATTGAATAAAATAAATGGATAGTAAAGTAAGGCTCAGAGAAGTTACGATAAAATTTTATGCCAGAGTAATTTTTTTTTCGGGCACACCATGCGGCATGCGGGATCTTAGTTCCCCGACCAGGGATCGAACCTGGGCCCTTGGCAGTAAGAGCACCGCGTCCTAACCACTCATTTGCCAGGGAATTCCCTGCCAGAGTAATTTTTTAACATCAATGTAAGAGGTAGGTGCTTTTATTTACTTTTAACTATTTATTAGGGGAACTTTCAAATATATGTGGCAGTAGAGAAGAAGTATAACACTGCATAATAGAGCTTATCAGTATTTTTTGTTTGTTTGTTTGTTTGTTTGGTGCAAATTGTCGAACCAGAGGAGGGGGCATTCATATGAGAACTCCAATGCCAAAATCAAACAAAACCGTGTCCTTGTGTGTGCGCCTTCCAATGCAGCTGTTGATGAACTTATGAAAAAAATTATCCTTGAATTCAAAGAGAAGTGTAAAGACAAGAAGAATCCTTTGGGTATGATACTTATGTGGGCTTTTAATTTGTTTTTGTTTTCAGTGTTTAGTGTGGATAATTTTGAATAACAAAGAGCAAGCCAGTTCTGGTAATTTTTTCTCCTTGAGGCTGTGGCCCATGTGTACTTACTGGTTTATTTAATGAATATTTTGGAGCATTCTGTGCCAGGCCCTGTGCTGTTTGAAACACCTTAGAGCAGCCCTTGATTCAGTTGTGTAAGGGTTAGGGAAGACTTTTAGAGGAAATGATATCTAAGATGAAACTTGGAAGAGCAATGAGGAAGTGAAGTGGGGAGAGGACTCTGGTGGAACTTACTGTAAATAAAAAGGACCAGAAGCCAGAGAACTGTGGATGGTTCAGTATAGCTAGAATATAACGAGCTCCACCACGGCAAGGGTTTTTTTTTTTTTTTTGTGGTACACGGGCCTCTCACTGTTATGGCCTCTCCCGTTGTGGAGCACAGGCTCCGGACGCGCAGGCTCAGCGGCCATGGCTCACGGGCCCAGCCGCTCCGCGGCATGCGGGATCCTCCCAGACCGGGGCACGAACCCGTGTCCCCTGCATCGGCAGGCGGACTCTCAACCACTGAACCACCAGGGAAGCCCCGGCAAGGGTTTTTAAAAATGTGTTCATTGTAGTAACCCCAGTGCCTGGAACAGTGCCTGGCACTCAGTTGGGACTTAGTAGATGTTTAGTGGCGCAAAAGCTAGAGCAGTCATCACTTATGGTGACTGAGTGCTCACTGTGTGTCAGTACTCAGAGTAGTCCTCTGAGCCACGCAATAAATAACCTATCTACATTTTATAGGCGGAAAAGCTGAAGAGTTGAGATGTAAAGTATACCACAGGGATAAGTCTTTTCAGTACAGTTGACAGATTGAAGAGCATTGCCACCGAGGATATGGGATGCTTGAGCGAATGTGTAAAGTCATTTCTGTGCACTTAACCGTAACACCTCCTCTCACACCAGCCATCCTGAGTGGTGTGGTTATGGCTCTGGGTCGGGCTGCTCTTCTAAGCACATGTATCTTGTCTTCCCTAACCAAATTTTATTTTCCTTGAGGTTACCTGGCAGCGACCTAAATCAGTTAAGATTCATTTGGGCTGCAAATAATAGACACTCCAAATACAGTGGCTTAACTATGATAGAAGTTTATTTCCTTCTTACTCAGAAGCCCAGAGATGGGCAGTTGAGGGATGATACTGGCGTGATGACTCTGCTTCCGAGTCTTCAGAGACCTAGGGTCTTTCCACCTTGTTGCTCCACTATGTGTGACCCCCCCACTCCTTAGTGCACCTCATGGTCAGAAATGGCTGCTCCAGCGCCAGTAGTCATGTCTAGCAAGTGCAAGGAAAAGGGGACAGATGTAGTAGCTGTGCTTTAAGGAAAGTTCTGAGACGCTGCCAGTAGCACCTCTGCTTATTTCCTTTTGGCCAGAACTTAGTCCCATGGCCACACGAGCTGCAAGAGCAGCTGGGACGTGTTGTCTTTCTTCGGAGGGATCACGCACGTTTTCCCTTTTGTTGCACATGTATTAGCTACATGTCGAGGTCATTTGCTTTTAAAACTTAAAATGCATTGTCAACGGCAGCTTTTCCACTCACCATTATGTTTGTGAGAACTATGACTTTATGTATCGCTGTATATGGATACGGTCATTCATGTTAACTGCTATAGGGTGTTTCATCGTATGAGTGCACAGTTTATTCGTTATCCATTGATAGAAATGTAAGTTCTTTTCCATTTTTTTTGTTATTTCAGACTTTATTCCTGTACTTGTGCCTGTTTCTCCAGTGCAGGATGAAAACGTTTACTGCAGTGACTGAGTTGTATCGTGTTGTACTGTACAGCAGCTGAAGGGAGTACACTGGAGTACTGTGTCCTTACTCACGTCTCCTGAGTATTCATACAGGCTGCTAGGGCAGTGCTTTCACACTGTGGCTTGTGACCAGTTAGTGGATTGTGAAATCAGTTTAGGGAGATCAGAACCAGCATACTTAAACAAGATAAGATAGAACAGAAGAGAACAGAAAAGATTAGAGTGTAGGTAGTGAGGGGTAAGTATTGTTTTGTGAAACCTGTTTTATTGGTGAGGTATGAGTGTACTGGCTTTCCATGTGAAGTGTACCTCATACTATAGATCACGGTCAAAAGAGTTTATAAAAACACTGGTCTAGTGTATATATACCTAGAAATGAAAATGCTGGGTTGAAGGATTTGTGCAGCTTCTAGATAGTGCCCGGTTCTGCTCCAAAGTGGTTGTATCAAATTATACAACCGAGAACAGTTCCCGCGTGGTTTTCACTTTCGTTTCACTGAGGGAGGGTAATAAGCACTTTTTCAGGTGTGGGCTGACAACACGAGAAGGCTGGGATGAAGGTGGCACAAGTGTCGTTTCTAGGTTGGATTTTTAATTTTTTTTTTTTTTTTTTTTTTTTTTTTTTTTTTTTTTTTGCGTTACGGGGGCCTCTCACTGTTGTGGCCTCTCCCATTGTGGAGCACAGGCTCCGGACGCACAGGCTCAGCGGCCATGGCTCACGGGCCCAGCCGCTCCGCGGCATGTGGGATCCTCCCAGACCGGGGCACGAACCCACGTCCCCTGCATCGGCAGGCGGACCCGCAACCACTGCGCCACCAGGGAAGCCCTAATTTTTTTTTGTTAGAGAGAAAATGACATCTCTTGTCAGTAAAGACAGTTTTTTTCTTCTTTTTCAGTACTTTCATTTTTGCTTCTTTTCACTATGTCCAGTGGTCCTGGGTGTCCTTTAAGGAAATACCTTGGACATCTCACCATTAAGTGTGATGTTTGTTTCTGGGGTTTGGTATATACCCTTTTATCAGGTTAAAAAAGTCCCCGTCTAATTAGAGTTTTTTTAATGAATGGGTGTTGAATTTTATTGCATGCAGTTTTTTTTTTCATTCATATCCCCCTCCCCCGCACCGCGCGGCAGGGCAAGCACAAGAGTCCTAACCAGGGAATTCTGCTTTTCTTTCTTTCTCTTTCTTTCTTTCTTTCTTTTTTCTTTTCTTTTCTTTTCTTTCTTTTCTTTCTTTCTTTCCATACGCCGAGGCTTAAGGGATCTTACTTCCCCGACCAGGGTTTGAACCCAGGCCCATGGCAGTGAAAGTGCCGAGTCCTAACCACTGGACTGCCGGGGAATTCCCTACAATGCTTTTCTAATGTGAAAATATCTTTGATTCCTAGAATAAGGTCAACTTGGTTGTGTACTGTTATTTTTTACCACATTGCTGGATTGCTATTGATTTTTTTAAATGAGGCCAGCCTGTAATTTTTCTTTGTCATATCTTTGGTTTTAGTATTGAAGTTATACAGACTTTAAAAATGAAGTTATACAGGGCTTCCCTGGTGGCGTAGTGGTTGAGAGTCCGCCTGCCGATGCAGGGGACACGGATTCGTGCCCCAGTCTGGGAGGATCCCACGTGCCGCGGAGCGGCTGGGCCCGTGAGCCATGGCCGCTGAGCCTGCGCGTCCGGAGCCTGTGCTCCGCAACGGGAGAGGTCACAGCAGTGAGAGGCCTGCGTACTGCAAAAAAAAAAAAAAAAAAAAAAATGAAGTTATACAGACATTTATTTGGAGTGTTTCGTATAAGACAGAAAATTACCTGTTACTTGAAGGTTAATTTGTTTTTAGTGTTGTTTTATGGGGAGACTTCTTGTTTGTTTGTTTTTTGTCTATTTTTTGACAGATGGATAAGTTTCTGTCTGCTGAATGTCTTTAATTGTTGGTTTATTCAAGTTTTCTACATTTGAGTGAGTTTTGCTAATTCATATTATTCAAGAAAAATTTTCACTTCACCTTAGGTTTTCAAATATATTGGTGTAACATTGTTCACTGTATTCTCATTTTTAAAATCTCAACTGTATTTTGGTTGGGTCACCTTTGTCATTCTCTGTATTATGTGTTTAGACTCTAAGTCCACATGGGGCATGGGCCTATAGTTGGAAAGTCCTAGAAGAGAGTTTATTTTTTTTCCCAGCTAAGCCCAGGCCAAGAGAGAGTCCTGTCTTTTTCATCCCTCCACCTCTTCCATGCCCTCTTGCTTTCTAGTGGGCTTTAAAATCCAAGCACCCATAATAAAATTTCTGTATGTTGATTGGAATGGTAGTTTTGCTGATGTAGATATTTGTCAAACTCTATAGAACTAGGATTTTTAAATCTCTGCATTTTATTGTATGTAAATTAAAAAACAAACACCTAAGCATCTAGAGAGTGACCAGCCCTCACCCTGTTCCCTCCAAGGAAGCCACAGCAGCTCAGGGACTTTCACCTCTGGTTTCCACCTTTCTCTTTGTTTTTGGCCCCTAGGAATTTCTCTTACATCCTTCTGAGCTCACCCTGCAATTTAAAGGATGTCTGTTTTAATTTCTGGAGCATTTTTAGGTGCTTATAGTGGGTATAAATCTCATCCACCTTCCTGGTAGAAACACAAGTTAGCAGTTTTGAAACCTTCAAGTAAATGTTGGTCAGAGAAGATGGCTTCAAATTTTAGAAGAATGAGCTGAACTAGGAACAAAAATATGTGTAGACAGCTGTATAATGAGTTCATTTATTCATTCAACGTATGTTTATTGTACTTATGTGCCAGCTGCTGTTCTAGGCAGTGACCAAAACAAAACCTGGTTCATATGGGACTCGGATTCAGTGGAAGGAGATAGCACACAAGTATGTGATGTGTCAGATTGGGATAAGTGCTAATAAACGCTGCATGATTGCTATAGTTTAGTTCAGTGAAGCAGTGGGAGACTTCTAGATTAAATAATATCTGAAATGTGCTAACCTAAAATTAAAATGTGGTTAATAAACCAGTTAAATGATGCTGACAGTTTTTGGAATTACCATGTTCCAGAATTTCCAGCGTCTGTGTCCCTTAGATCCTGGAGTGGCATTGTGGTGTGGAACAGAGTTTCCAAGCCGTGGTTCTCAGGATTCTGCAGAAAAGCATTTGATGGTCCTGTAAGATTCTGTTTGGGGAATGCAGACATGCATTAATAGAGAAAAGTCTTCGTCTTCGAAATATCCTATGGTCAAGAAGTTTGTTTTATTTTCACTCGCCATTTCCCAAATACATTTGACCATGGAGTGATGTATAGAACATAGTTTGAGGAGCAGTCGTGTAATAGAATCTCAGCTCTGCAGTGTACTGTTTGTGCAACCCCAGTAGCTTTTATTAGGTGGAAATAAGTCCTTGCCTCATAGGATTCTTATGAAGCAAATCTAAAAGAATGTGTGTGGAACCTCTAGCGCAGTTCCAGGTATTTGGTTGATTAATAGTTCATGTTAGCTCCTTTCTCTGATTGTTAATATATTTGCTTAGAAATAGTTATTATGTACAGAAATAGACAGTGTTCTTATTAATCTCTAAGTGTGACTTTTATCAACAGGAAACTGTGGAGATATAAATTTAGTACGTCTAGGTCCAGAAAAGTCTATTAATACTGAGGTCCTAAAATTCAGTTTGGACAGCCAAGTTAACCACAGAATGAGTAAGTACTGAATAAAGGTATATATTAATTGATTTCTGTTTCTTTTTGTATGGTAGAAAATGGCGTGGGCATTAAAGGTAATCTGGAGACCCTAGAAGTAGTCTAGTTTTGAAAGCTAGTTTTTCTTCTCATTGTGTATGCATATGTGTGTATTTGTTAGAATTAGCAGTTTTTTATCTTTTTTTTTTTCTTTTTTAAAGAAAAAGACTTACCTTCTCATATTCAGGAGATGCATAGAAGAAAGGAATTTCTAGATCGTCAACTAGATGAACTTTCCCGCCAGCGTGCTTTATGCCGAGGTGGAAGGGAACTACAGGTATCTAAACATGTCTTGATCAGTGTTTTTTAATAGCTCATAGATAAACTAGTTGGTGAGTATTTGATGCCATTCTTTCATTGTGGAATAGCATAATTTGTGTATAAAAATGTACACAGAAGTGGTATGCCTTACATTAGGGGTTAAACTTTTTTGAAAAGAACAAGATAGTAAATATTTTAGACTCTGCAGGCCATGTGGAGTCTGTTTTAGCCACTGAACGCCACTGTTAATAGCATGAAGGCAGAGTAGATTACACGTAAGTGATGCCCCAAGGGTTGGCCTGCTTAAGCAGAAAGAGCATCCCTGCAGTACCCTGAACAGAACTGAATCATACACAGTATTAAGAATTTATTGGACTTCCCTGGTGGTCCAGTGGTTAAGAATCTGCACTTACACTGAAGGGAGCTCAGGTTCGATCCCTGCTCAGGGAACCCTATTTCCTCATGAGCATCCCTCATGCTGCACAGTGTGGCCACAAAAAAAAAAAAGAATTTATCAAATTAACACCTACTCATTGAAGCATGGGGTGCTGGTTGTTGGGTTGCTGGATAATGAGCTGATGTTTAAAAACAGGCCACAAGAGAAAGCAAAATAGGGAAGTTTATTTTCACAGGTCTTGAAGAAGGTATAAGGCATGTCTTGTGGTGCATGACAGGCAGGTCAAGGGAGAGTGCAGACAGAGAGAGGCAGGCCCTGGTGCACATGTCATTATCAGAGTCCATGAGTGGAGTACTTTGGGGTTCCCAGGCTAGGGCTGGATTGGCCAATTTTAACCAAAAGAGCAGGGTTTTGGTAAGTTGCTTGGAGGGTCTCTTATCTAAAGGGCATATAAGGGGAAGGCACTGGATGGCAGGGGAGACTGTTGATCACAAGAGCTTATGTTGGCTGGTGGGCTGGTGACTCCACGGGCTGCCGTCTAGGGCGTGCGTGTGTATGAAGGGGCTTAGTGTTAGTTTGGGGTCTCTGCAGGCTGCTCGGCCAAACAAAATGGATGCCAGGGCAACAGTACCATGGAATAGCTTAGCTAAACTCTGACACACAGCAATACAGGAAGACTGGTATAGAGAAAACACACTGGGTGAATCAGTTTTTCATTGGTAAAGTACTGGCTCACCCTTTTGAAATGTGAGGCAGTCCATTGGAAAGCATTTTAAAATGCTTAATTTAATTTTAATGATGGCATTCTGATTTTTTCCAGAGGCAAGAATTAGATGAAAAAATTGCCAGAGTTTCACAAGAAAGGCAGGAGCTTGCTTCTAAAATTAAAGAGGTAAGTAGGTCACCTGTAGCATTTTCCTGGTATTACTTTTTCTTTTTTTAAATTATGAAATAGTTCAGACAACCTATGGTCTTTTCTCAATTACATTTAAAAATTTGGGGGAATTCCCTGGCTGTCCAGTGGTTAGGACTCTGTGCTTCCATTGCAGGGGGTGTGGGTGTGATCCCTGGTCAGGGAACTAGATCCCATGTGCTGCAACTAAGAGCCCGCATGCCACAACTAAAAGATCCCTCATGCTGCAACTAAAAGATCCCACACGCTGCAGGGAAGATCTCACATGCCACAACTAAGACCCAGCGTAGCCAAATAAATAAATAAATAACTATTTGAAAATACAGGGAAAAAAATTACATGTCTGAATTCAGGTAGAGTGACAGTGGCTGGGATGTGGCCCAAGAAATACAAACACCTTTTTTCTCAGTTTTTGGCTGAAAGCATATACTCTTTTTATTTGTTTTTGATCACAAAAATCCTTCTATAACATGTATAACTTTTCCCAGTATTCTTTGGATATAGAAGTATCAACTAACATTTAGATTGGTCAAAGCTAGGATGAGCCAGGTGTGTACCCCGTCACCAGAATGCAGCCCTTAATGAAATGAATTGGGGGTCAGGGAAAGAGACGGTAATACTCAACCGGTAATGATATTTGTATTTTTGAGCTGAGGTTTTTCTCTTGAATGTATTATTGACCTTCTCTGTGTGGCTAAATAAATATAATTGAACTTAATGCATATTTCCACTAGCAGTTTGTTTATTTAAATCAAAAATTATGTGGAAAGCTTTTTATTAAAACTTTAAGCTGAGCCCAAAATTAATCTTCCCACATTTAAGGATGAAGTCCATGTTTACCAGTATTGTGGTTTTTGCCACTGATCACGTTGTTCTGTGGGCCATTAAATTAATTGTACTTGGCAGTTTTACTCATTAGATGGCTGAGAGGAGAGGTATGTGACAGTTAACAAGTGAGCACCAGAAGGCCACAGTTGCCACCCTCTTCTCACATACATGCCTTGGCATCCATGGTTGAATCTATCATATGTTGAGGGATGATTCACGACAGCTTTTTCAGGAGGGGAAATAGGCTAACTGAATCTCTGATGAGAGTACTAGTTTATTAATATGAACACTGAATGATATGCGTTGTGAGGTGTCATTCATACTATTAGTCTCCATCACAGTTTATTCCATTATAGTCTGGACCAAGGTTGTTGGATTCCACTGTGGAAGTAGAATGCTTGTCAATTTCACAGGCGTTTTTGTTGGTACTAGCCCTTATAAAAGAGAGAACAATATTACGTACTTAAAAACTAACAGAGGGCTTCCCTGGTGGCGCAGTGGTTGAGAGTCCGCCTGCCGATGCAGGGGATACGGGTTCGTGCCCCGGTCTGGGAGGATCCCACATGCCGCGGAGCGGCTGGGCCCGTGAGCCATGGCCGCTGAGCCTGCGCGTCCGGAGCCTGTGCTCCGCAACGGGAGAGGCCACAGCAGTGAGAGGCCCGCATACCGAAAAAAAAAAAAAAAAAAAAAAAACTAACAGAAAAGGGTATGTTGAGGCTTAGCTCTGATCCTGGTTTTACTCAGATAATTGCTTCACAACTCAGTAGAATTACTTAATCTTTGCTTATTCTGGTACCTTCCCTCATACCTCAGGTTGTAAGAATTGTAATCCACTTGGACGAAATTAAACCCTGAATAAATTTTTCTTAATGTGCTTATTAACTCATGTTCTGAGATTAGACTCCACTGCAAAGTGTTCTTTCTGGTGGCTTCTGATTATCTTGAATGTTTCTGCTGTTTTCTAGGTTTGACGTTCCTACCTAACATTTACTAGACATTATTCTGCCACATAATAAGTGTAGTTAGGAATTTATATACAACGGAATGTTGATGAACTTTTATTCTCTTAGGTTCAAGGCCGCCCACAAAAGACACAGAACATCATCATCTTGGAGTCCCACATCATCTGCTGCACACTGAGCACGAGTGGTGGTTTGCTGCTCGAGGCTGCTTTCCGTGGGCAAGGGGGTGTCCCCTTTAGTTGCGTCATTGTTGATGAGGTCAGTAAGCAGGCGGCCGTACAGCGTTGCTAGGGGTGAGGAGTACATCTCAGATGAAGAGTGGCTGCCGAGATGTGGACCAAGTGCTCTTTGCATCGGATTTCGACCTGCCATTACATGTGTATTCTCTCATGTTGAAATACGCTGCTAATGACCCACCACGATGAAAATTGCTTTTTCAGTATTGGGACTGTAGTCTTAGGGATTCCTGATTGGTCTTCATAAAATCCCTCCCAAGGATTATTGTAGCTCCTGCTTGGGATATCTCTGGTTACCTTTTTTTTTTTTTTTTTTTTTTTTTTTTTTTGCGGTACGCGGGCCTCTCACTGCTGTGGCCTCTCCCGTTGCGGAGCACAGGCTCCGGACGCGCAGGCTCAGCGGCCATGGCTCACGGGCCCAGCCGCTCCGCGGCATGTGGGATCTTCCCGGACCGGGGCATGAACCCGTGTCCCTTGCATCGGCAGGCCGACTCTCAACCACTGCGCCACCAGGGAAGCCCTCTGGTTACCTTTTTTTTTTTTTTTTTGCATTACGTGGGCTTCTCACTGCTGTGGCCTCTCCCGTTGCGGAGCACAGGCTCTGGACGCGCAGGCCCAGTAGCCATGGCTCACGGGCCTAGCCGCTCCGCGGCATGTGGGATCTTCCCAGACCGGGGCACGAACCCGTGTCCCCTGCATCGGCAGGCGGACTCTCAACCACTGCGCCACCAGGGAAGCCCTCTGGTTACCTTTTGAAGCATTTTTAATATAACTGGACGGCTCTGAGCCACCATATTTTCAGCTAACATCTTTATTTCTACTTCACTCACTGAGCAAACATTTATTGGGTACCTACTGTTTGCCAGAATGTAGAGCCAGAAGACAAAAGAGATGGAAAATGAGGTACAGAGAACCCATCCAGGAGATCCAAGATCCAGTATTCACCAAAACGAAGGAATAGAAAAGATGGAAGTGATGAAATAATTGAAGGCAGTGCCATTGAATTGAAAAGAAGCTTGAGTCTTGCAACTGGAGCGGCCTGCTGAGGAACAAGGAAGAGAGTGGGATGGGGTGGGACACACAGACACGCAGTCCCCCCAGGCATGTGCCCAGCAGGGACAAAGAAGACAAACCGGGGACATGACATGGCCCTTCTAGCTTATGGGCTGCTCCCCAAGTGGTAGTGGCACCTGAGTGGTGGCTGACTTCAAAACATGTGTGTGGGTTTTTTCCCCCCCTTCGGCGTTTAGAATGTTTTTGTTGTTTTGTTTTCTAACCAAAGAAAGTTCTTATTTTTGATCTTTGGTGCAGAAGGAGAAAGTGTATGTTTCTGAATGGTTAGGACTCTTATGAATTGGATAGACTGTTTATGGATAAATAAATAATAGAGATAATTCTGATGATGTCTCCATTCTGTACTCTCTTACCAAGGCCGGACAGTCTTGTGAAGTTGAAACTCTTATTCCACTCATCCATCGTTGCAACAAGCTCATCCTCGTAGGAGATCCTAAGCAGCTCCCTCCCACGGTCATTTCTATGGTACGTTTTTTCACATTCGTGTTGCTTTAAAGTGGAAGGGGCTTGTTTGGGTTTTTTTGTTTTGGGCGGTGGGGCGGTCTTTCTTGGATCATCATCTCTTATTTGCAGGGAGAAACGGGGAATGGCTGAGAAAAGAGAACCACTGTTGAGAGCCTTCATAGTAAAAGTCTCCGGAAATGTTCCTTTGTTCATAATGTGCTTATGTGTGTGTGACGGGAGCAGTGTGAGTGTCACAGACCAGAAGTTTAGGAGGAGGATGTCCTGTGTGCAGTGGGCTGTTACTTTGGGAAAGGCAGTGTGCAGCTGATTTATTTTAGTAACATAAACACCAAAACAATAATAAAAGAAAAACTTTAAAAGCAAGGAAGAGAATCCAACCTCCGGATTTATATTTAAATATGTGCAAATTTGAGGAAAACAGTATAAAGAGAAATTATTCTTACAGTAACGTTTTCAATTTTAGGATTCTGTATCCTATAGCGCAGGAAAATGCCGGCGTCCCTCACATCCTCTGAAAGGGAAGGTGGTGAAAGGAAAGAGGTTGTGGGCTGTGCTTGTGGGAAGATGAGCACCAAAGTTGTGGTCCCCTTCACTTCGTTTCTTAAATCTCACTAAAGATGGCTCCTAGAAATGCACAGCAGAATCAGGATTCAGATGTTTTGGGTAATCTTCATAGGTCTAGATGACGGTTTTGAAGTTTAATGAAATTTGAGCATTTTACTGATACATAGATTATTTGTACAAATATAGAGTAGTGGCTGCATAAGCAGTCCCAGAGAACAGACCATTTTCACAGCATTTCTGTTACGTTATGGAAAGAAAGCAGGTGGTTTTTGTTATTACTGTTTTTTGACTTTGGAATCATCAAAATGATAGTGCAGTTCTTTGACGTCTGAACACTCGTGCGTGACTGTTCAAGGGAGTAGCCTAGCAGCGCCCGCGTCCCTGAGTGAAAACCTTGTCCATAGGACAGAGTTGCTGTGGGGGGCTCTGCTTGTGGAGACCTAGGAGGAGCCAGCTCTGCCCTGCATTCTTTGAATAGTTGCAGTATTTCAGAAACCTACTGATTTAACTTCCTGAAGGGCCTTAGCGTATGGTTAGTGAAAAGGGTTGTCGATAGGCCTCAACTTTCCTGTCTACTTTGGTGATTGATTAAAAACAGCAGAAATGAGAAAAATCCATTTGGGCTTTTCTTATTGTTGCAAAAACAATAGAGGCTTATTGAGAAAATTTCAGAAAATAATTACAAAGTTAATTTTCTCAACATGCCTTTCTAACCCTAGGGATAATTACTATGAAAAGTTTAGTGAGTATTTGAACAGTTTGTGGGCATGTGTGTGTTGACTTTTTTTCAGTCTGTGTTCATTGAGTGCCAGGCTAATTCAGGCACTGTTTTTAAGTTCTGGCGTCATGACAGTGATGAAAATAGACAAAAATCCCTGCCCTCGGGCTTCCCTGGCAGCGCAGTGGTTGAGAGTCCGCCTACCGATGCAGGGGATACAGGTTTGTGCCCCGGTCCGGGAAGATCCCACATGCCGCGGAGCGGCTGGGCCTGTGGGCCATGGCCGCTGAGCCTGCGCGTCTGGAGCCTGTGCTCCGCAGCGGGGGAGGTCACAACAGTGAGAGGCCCACATACCGCATTTTCTGGAAGTAGATGTGTTACCTCATATAAACCATTTTCTTTTTCCCCAGAGTGAAGTAAATGAGGTTTTTTAGCTAACTTGAATAGATAAACTTTGGGGGGTATAGATGAAATTGCCAAATGTCTACTAAAAATATTCTCTTTAATTATACAAACCTATTTAATATCACATATGTAAATAATCACATATATAAATAATATAAATAAGAAGTAATGCCTGTTTTCTCCACTCTGATAGTTTGTGAAACAGGTTTATTAAAACTTTGCACATACATCTTCAATGCTCATATTGTCAACATCACTCATAAAGATTGCATCATCCTAGTGGGTTTTCCAGAGCACATTTTTTGCTTCTAGATTATTTAAGATGTAATACTTTTTGAATCTTGATATGATGCTACCATTGAAAAGTATATCCCAAGGCACGACCGTGATAACATTAAGACAGTTTTCTTCGTTTGTCATGTAAGTCACTGTGTTTCAGATCACAGGTTTGTAACCCTTTCTTGGATTTATGAAATCAACTTAGTTGCCTGTCTGCTCCACTAGAATGTAAGTTCTGTGACACTTGATCTTATTCACTGTAGACTCTCAGCACCCCAAATTTTAGCTGCTCGGTATATGATGGATGGATGAAGAAATTGGTCTTTCAGAGGCTTATTTACAATGACATTCATTATTTCTAGTTGTGAGAGCATAGCCCAGAAATAATTGTTAAAATCTGTGTTACAGTTCTTTGCTGCTTTTATCATCGATTCTTTCAGGTGACCCCTGTTAGCACCAAAATAGCGACAGTTGTGGTCATTCACAAGATCACATCTCGTTCATAAGCAGTATGTGGGTTTTCTAAATAAGGAGAAAATACCTTAACTTTTGTAGTCAAGCTACATGGCTTTTCTAGGGCTGGAGTCGGAAACATCTTTCTCTGAATCTTTGGTTGTTGGTAATACCTTGTACATTTTAGAGCTCAGCGATTGTTTTTTTAATAGTGGGAAAAGTACAAATGAATTCTTGGAGATTATTGCTTTGTTTTCCTCCTTTCAGAAGGCCCAGGAGTATGGCTATGACCAGTCGATGATGGCCCGCTTCTACAGACTTCTGGAAGAGAACGTGGAACACAACGTGATTGGCAGGCTGCCTGTCTTACAGCTCACCATTCAGTACAGGATGCACCCAGACATATGTCTCTTCCCTTCTAATTACATTTATAACAGGAACTTGAAAACA
The DNA here is from genome assembly GCF_949752795.1 of Hyperoodon ampullatus. Taxonomy (NCBI): domain Eukaryota; kingdom Metazoa; phylum Chordata; class Mammalia; order Artiodactyla; family Ziphiidae; genus Hyperoodon; species Hyperoodon ampullatus. Next base: position 4,519,740 of record NC_136919.1, read on the forward strand.
AATAGGTGAGCTCTGTTCATTGCATATTCACCTGTTTTATTTGTAGTTTTGGCTGCTTAGGAAGAATAGCTCTTTTGTTGTGCTTTTAGGTCTTGTTATTAAAAACATAAAGGTTTAATAATTTTAATTATAAAAGTCCTATTGATTGTAGCAAATGCAGATAAACGAAAAGAAAGGGAAAAAACCCAGCCCCTATTGATACTACCCAGAAGTAATCACTGGTAACATTTTGTTATATCTACTTCCAGCCCTTGTACTATGCACATCTTTTTTTACTTTTTCTCTTTTTGCAGGGGGGGAAAGAAGCACACCATGCTCTACATAGTATTCTGTAGCTTGCTTTTTTCACTTACTGTATTATGAGTAACTTTCCAATCATGATTATTATATTTTAATCACATGGGTCATTCTCCCTAGTACTAGAATAGAAATGAAATTCACTTGCTACCTTTCACTAAAATATGTTATTTAAAAGTATTTAATTTTATTTAAAAAGAAGGTCCTTCTTGTCCTCTTACTTTCCCTTGCTCTCTTCCCCAGAAAGAACAAATGGTAATAATAATTCTAAAACGTTTTCTCTTATAATTTGACTTGCATTCTAAATGGTGGCTGCTCTTTTGTAGAATGACAGAGACCATTCGGTGTTCATCTGACTGGCCATTTCAACCCTACCTCGTGTTTGATGTTGGAGATGGTTCAGAAAAGCGGGATAATGAGTACGTTCTCCTTTTTCTTCAGTCCCCACTGATGGTCCCAGAATTTTTATATTGTTTCTGTTCATATTTAAATTCAAAATATTTTCCATATAAATCTCTTTGCCTAGTGCCAGTGCACAATCATTTTCTTTTAGCTGGGTTGATAACTTCACCCTTTCAATCATAAATTACTGATGTCTTTATATATTTCAGTCTTGATTTTTTTTTTCTTAACTGGGTAATGGGGGTTATGTTACCTAACATGCGGTCAGCACTTCAGTGGATCCATGCTGAGATCCCAGCTGTGAGTAAAACAGACGTGGCCCCAGTGCAAGGCTGCTGTGGTCTAACAGGGGAGACAGACATTAACCAGGCCATCACCGTGGTGATTAATGATTCTGGTTGGGTTAAGTATTGTGACGGATAAGTACAGATACAGTTGAATCAAGGTGTGAGGCAGAGGGTGGACAATACTTTCAGCATGTTGGATTGTGAATCAGGTGGTTTGTGAATGACAGCGAAAAGGAGCAGTGGTTGCTAATTAGGAAGCACCTCAGAGGAGCCGGGGCTTCTTGTGAGAGAATAAAGGAGGAGGAGCCCGGAGGCTGCATTTGTTAGCACAGATAGAAATGCCACCCCTGCATCATGACGTATGAAGAAATAGAAATTCCACCTCTGCGTCCGGAGAGAGCTGCAGAGCAAGTGGTGTCCTCCATGAGAATAAGATATTAGTTAATAGTGGTGGAGGGAGGGGCCCCTCAGTGAAGAAGTTAGAAATACGGAGCAGTTGGCTGGGGGGTTGCTATTCCAGAGGGATTGTGGAGGTTGTAGTGGGGTCTGTTGGAATGGAGCAGCGGATTGAGAGTTTACCGCATAAGTATGGTGGAGGTGGATGGTCACGGGAAGAGTGCTGGCCTGAGAGGTGACCAAATAAAGCTTTCAGGTATGGAAAAGAAAGCTAGCTGACTGGCTTGTCTGTATAGTAAGTCTTGAAATTAGAATAGTGAATATTTAAGGCTTTAAAGTGAGACAGATAAGGTAGCCTCGGGAATAAAGGTGCGAGTGCAGGGCATCCCCCAGTGTGCACACATGTTGCATTTGGTATGGTGATGAGGGAACGCATTGTAGTTCAGGAGATGAGTTGGGAGTGCAGGATGAGGCCAGCAAGGACAGAGGACGTGATCCTGCTGTAGGGCCCCATGTTTGTTCATCTCTGGGCTCCGGGTCACATTTAGTCTGTGTGGCTGCCATCCTCTCGGTCATGTGGTGCATGATCTGCATGGCCTGTGGTGGGGAATGCAGGAAGGTAGTACATCGGAAGCACTTTTCTCAGTGTTGGGAAGATAGTAAATCCTTAATGTTAGCTATTCATTAGTCATATCTCCATTATTATTATGAATACTTTCGTTCTCACTGTGGCTATCCCTGTTTTAATAAGTGAAGAAACTGGTGCCTTAACATCACTTAACTCCAACCTCTTTTCTCTCATACAACTTCGTGTTTCACTGGGCAGTTATTTCTATATTTATTCATATGTACAATATTAATGGTCATTATAACAGCCTCTTTTGAATCACTGCTGACTGAATAAAGATGAAACCTACCTATGTACCCTTTAGTGGAAAACAAAGTGGAACTTAACTTAGCAATTGGACTGCTATTAGTTTTGATGTGTTGTATTTTTTTTGGTCTTATTTAGCTCATATGTAAATGTTCAAGAAATAAAACTGGTAATGGAAATAATTAAACTTATGAAAGACAAAAGAAGGGAAGTTACTTTCCGAAGCGTTGGCATAATAACCCATTACAAGGCTCAGAAGACGATGATTCGGAAGGATTTGGACAAAGAGTTTGATGGAAAAGGGTGAGGCATCTCTATTTTTACAGATATTTCCAGTTTTTCCATTGAATTAAAAAGAAGAAAGAGGGGATAGAAGGAAAGAAGAAAAGGAAACTTAACTCTAGGGAGTGGTCTTAGACCAAGGAGACTAGGACCCTGGCTCCATAGACTTGTGCTGGGAGGGAGTGTGGTTACACTTGTAGCCCCTGCAGATGGAGTGCCTCCTGCCAGTTGAAATGTCATCACCGTTACACTTGACAATGGAAGTGACTGAGAAATTCTTCAGGCCTTTCCCTTTAGTTGGATGACTTGTTATCTGAATTCTAACTCTACTGAGAATCATGTATTCACATTTTCGCTTAGAATAAATTATTTAACCCTTTTAGTGCCTTCATGTATAGGGTGAAGATCATGTTTTTGTCTCCTTTATACCTCAACAGTAAAATTAAAAATTAAGTATTGGAAATCCATTAACTCAAAAGTTTCTGCACCTAGAAACACACAAAGTACCAAAATTGACTCTAGAAAAAACCAGAAACTTTGGATAGACCTATTAAACGTAAAGAGATTGAGTTAATAATCACTTTCCAACAGAGAAAAACACAGGACCAGGCTTCACTGGTGAATTCTGTCAAACATTAAGAATTAACACCAGTCCTTTGCAAACGCTTCCAAAAAATAGAAGGGAAGACTTTCTAACTCATTTTATGGGGCCATTATTACCCTGATACCAAAGCCATGGAGACATCACCAGAAAAGAAAACTATGGACCAATATCCTTTATGAATATGAATGCAGAAATTCTCAACAAAATAATGGCAACTGAACTCAACAGCATATTAAAAGGATTATTTACCACAGTCAAGTGGAGTTTATCTCAGGGATGCAAGGTTGGTTCAACATAGGAAAATCAGTCAGTGTGATATACCATATTAAAGGGGGAACCCCACATGACGGTGATCATCTGAATAAATGTGGAAAAGACATGTGACTGAATGCAGCAACCTTTCATGATAAAGATACTCAACAAACCAGGAATAGAAGGGAACTTCCTCAACCTAATAAAGAGCATCTATGAAAAACCCACAGCTAAAACATCATACTTGATGCTAAGATGGAAAGCTTTCCCCCTGTGATCAGGAAGGATGCCTCTCTCACTACTTCTGTGCAGCACTGTATTAGAAGTTCTATGCAGAGCAATTAAGCGAGAAAAGGAAATAAATGGCATCCATATTGGAAAAGAAGAAGTAAAATTGTCTCTTCACAGATGGCATAATCTGGGACTTGCCTGGTGGACCAGTGGTTAAGACTCCATGCTTCCACCGCAGGGGGCATGGGTTTGATCCCTGGTCAGGGAACTAAGATCCTGCACGCCGTGTGGTCAAAAAAAAAAATCCAAAAACCAAAAAAACAAAACCAACAAAAAAACACAAATGGCATACTCTTACATACAGAAAACCCTTTAAAAATCTATGCAAACTACTCGTCCTTATAAACAAGTTCAGCAGAGTTGTAGGGTACAAGATCAGTATACAAAAATCAGTTGTATTTCTGTACACTATAGAGAAATCTGAAAAGGAAAAATTTTTTTAATTCCATTTACAATAGCATCATAAAGAACAACATACTTAGGAGTAAATGTAACCAAAGAAGTGTGAGCTCGTACACAGAAGGACAAAACGTTGTTGAAAGAATTTAAAGAACTAGATAAATGTAAAGACATTTCATGTTCATGTATCGGAAGACTTAATATTGTTAAGATGGCACCGTTCCCCAGGTTGATCTACAGATTCATTGTTATCTCTGTCAAAATTCCAACTACCTTTTTTTACAGAAATGGACAAGCTTATTCTGAAATTCACATGGAAGTGCAAGAGACCCTAAATAGCTTGACAGAGAACAATGTTGGAGGGCTCACACTTCCCTCTTTCAAAATTTACTACAAAGCTATCAACACTGGTACCTGTCATAAGGGTAGACATATAGACCAATAGAATAGAAGTGAGATTCCAGAAATAAATCCATACATTTATGGCCAATTGATTTTCAGCAAGGGTGCCAAGCCTATTCATTGGGGAAAGAATAGTTTTTCAACAGATGGTGCTGGAATAACTGGATATCCACCTGCAAAAGAATGAATTTAGACCCCTGTCTCACACTGTATAGAGTAATTAACTCAAAATGAATGAGTGCTCTGAGTCTAAGAGACAAAATTATAAAACTTACAAGGAAACAAAGGTAAATTTATATGACCTCAGATTAGGCAACAGATTCTTAGATATGATACCCAGGCACAAGTAACCAAAGGAGAAGTAAATTGGCCTTCATAAAAATTAAAAACTTACGCGTTTCAAAGGACACTATCAAAAGAGTGAAAAGACAACACACAGAGTGGGAGAAAATACTTGCAAAATATTTATCTGACAAGTCATATCCAGAATATATAAAGAACTCATACAACTTAATAAAATGATAATCTAACTTTTTAAGTGGGCAAAGGATGTGAATAGCATTTCTCAAAAGAAGACAAACAAAAATCCAACAGGCACATGAAAAGCTGTTCCACATCATTTGTCATCAGGGCAATGCAAATCAAAACCACAATGAGGAGATATCATTTCACACCCACCAAGATGACTATCATTACAAAAAAAAAAACAAAACAAGTTTTGGCAAGGATGTGGAGAAATTGGAATACTTATACATTGCTGGTGAGAAACTGTAGAAAACACTTTGGCAGCTCCTCCTAAAGTTGAACATAGAATTACCACGTGAGGGCCTCCCTGGTGGCGCAGTGGTTGAGAGTCCGCCTGCCGATGCAGGGGATACGGGTTCGTGCCCCGGTCTGGGAGGATCCCATATGCCGCGGAGCGGCTGGGCCCGTGAGCCATGGCTGCTGAGCCTGCGCATCCGGAGCCTGTGCTCCGCAACGGGAGAGGCCACAACAGTGAGAGGCCCGCGTACCACAAAAAAAAAAAAAAAAAAAAAAAAAAAGAATTACCACGTGACCCCAGCAATTCCACTCCTAGGTACATACCTGAAAGAATTGAGAAAGGGTTCACACAAAAGCTTGTACATGAATGTTCGTAGCAGCATTATTCATGAGAGTCAAAAAGTGGAAACAACCCAAATGTGCCAAAATGGTACATAGGTAAAAAGTAAATTGTGTATCTGTACAAGCGAATAGACAGTCGTGGAAGGAATGAAGTACTGTTACCAGTCTACAACATGGAAGAACCTTGAAAACATTGTGCTAGGTGAAGGAAGCCCAACACAGAAGGTCCCATATTTTATGATTCCATTTATATGAAATTTCCCATGTAGAAAAGTCCATAGAGACAGACAGTAGATTAGTGGTTGCCAGGGCCTGGGGAGGGGGAGACAGAGACTGATGGCTGATAGGCACAGGGCTTCTCTCCTGGGTGATGGACATGCTATGAAATCAGATAGTGGTGATGGCTGCACACTGTAGTGAATGGACTCAACACCACCAAATGGTGTGCTTTAAAATGGTGAATTCTGTGTTATGTGAATTCTACTCCAGTTTAAAAAGATAGCATTAAAAAAGTAAGAAATGCTCCTGTATAAATATGTCTATTTAATAATTATCTTTTTTCAGTAAATATGTTTCTCTCTTCGTAAATAGGCCAGCAGAAGTAGATACCGTGGATGCCTTCCAGGGTCGTCAGAAAGATTGTATTATTGTTACATGTGTCAGAGCAAATGCCATGCAAGGCTCAATTGGGTGGGTAACTGTCATTATTGATTCTTTGCTTGTTTATGATCCAGAGTTAGATCTTTTTAATCACTGTTAGAGAATACCATCATTTGCTCTATTTTCTTATATAAAAAATTGAGTAATATTGTGAAGGTTTCTTTTTTAAGTTGTGATGTTGATCCACTGTTAGGTCTGCTTCTCTTGGTACCTTGTGTATTAACCCATGTCACAGTGTGAATCTTTTTTCACTTGGTAAGAGTGAAACGATTATTGAATCCAGTGTATTTTGCAGGGGCATGTTTCTCTCCATGGCATGTGTCATAATTGATCTACTATCATATTTTTAGGATCTTTTAAGGCTTAAAAATCATACCATTAAAATTTCCAATATCTCATCCAAGTCAGAATAGGAAATCGACAGACAGATGCATCACTTTGAGGAAAAGCACTGGGCATCTTGTTTGTTTGCTGTCCTTAATGGGAATTGCTTCTGTGCCAGGTCCTGCACCATGACCTTAAAGCAGGAGCCCAAGAAAAGCTGTCTGAAACGCCTGTGTCTCACCTACACTGGACATGCCGAGTCTTTCTGAAGAAAGAAGTAACTTTTTTTTTCCCTTCTATTGCTTAGGTTTCTGGCAAGTTTGCAGAGATTGAATGTCACCATCACACGAGCCAAGTACAGCCTCTTCATCCTGGGACATTTGAGGACCCTGATGGTAGGTACATTCTAGAGGACCAGAGAACTCCAGAGTTTGCTCATCATGACTGATACCGGGTTGAGGTTTTGTTTTTATTTTTCATAAAAGTGGAAATGATTTCGAGGCTACAGACAATAATGAGCCTCTTCCCCCTGGTTGTTGTGTCCTCCAGCAGCTTCTTCCTGGGAGCTTTTATAATGCCTAAACCGCTCACCCTTTCTTAGCCCAAGACCCAGGTATCCGTAGTGTACTCTCAAGATGACCTTTAAAAAAATTGTATCTACATCGTAGAATTGTTAAGAAGACATGTAAACCCATATATGTAAAGTGCTAGAAGATTGGTTAGCACTTAGTAAACACTCAGTAAATGTGGCTGTTAGCCTAGCTTAATGCCAGAGAGAGGGGGAATTTGCAGGAGAGTGCTTGGATCTTCATTTCTGTCTTGACACTTAGAGCAGCACTGCTTGCTGTTTCCCTTGAGGGGTGAGTGGCATCAGAGCTCGTCCATCCGTACAGATACTCCTCTAGAAGGAGGGGCAAGTTTACATCTGTAGTCGACAAATAGTACAGCTTAATTTGGTGAATCACAGCTAGATAAAGCATATATTTGCTGCCTGTCTCATTAGGTGTAATAACTCAGTTTCTCTAATTTCTGTATTTAACAGTCATTGTTTTATCTCAGGAGAGGTGCCAACTCAGTAGGTTTTTCCCCTGTTTTGGTTAGTTCCACCAGAGGGCGCCCAAATACAATCTTTCTCATTCAGCTCTTACCTAGATCTCTGGTCTTCAACCTTTGTTGTTTGTGTACCCCCTTGAAAGAATGTTTAAAAGCTGTGTATCCTCCGTTTTTAAGTTTATATTGAAACTTTTTCATCGTTAAGTGTTGATAAAGATTTTGTTTCTAATGTGTTGTAAATATTTGACATTTTAAAATAAAGCTATTAAAAATAAATCCATTATGCCACTCTTGAATATATCCAGTGGAATAGAGATTAAAATTGAATTGCCATTTATACTGTTTAGGATAAAATTCAGTGGGGGTAGTTTATATATTTTCATAATTAAAAGCCTTTCTGTTAATATGACTATTAGGCTTTTCTGCCACAAAAAATTTACATGTAAATTTGAAAGTTTAAAGAATTGGTTTTCATAACGATTTGGGGAAACTGTGTGAAGGGTGTGTGGAACCTCTGGACTGTTTTGGTAACTTCTTATGAATCTATAGTTACCTCAAAGAGTTTTTTTTAAAAATTATTTTTCCTGTGACCACAAGGATCTGAGTATTAACGAACGATCCCTTGTCAGTTGAGTAACGTATTAACAATGATTATTTCCACACAGTTGAGTTTTGATAATGTTCAAACCCGAAAAGTAAAATGTTTATAGAGCTGTGTCTCTTAGATGCCCTGATTGCAGGAGCCTTCATGGGCACCCCTCTGTTTACCACCCCCTCTATTTGACACCCAGGCGTGTTTACCTCCCCTAGCTGTGCGCCCTGTGGTCAGATTTGGGACAGGTGAGAGTTGTGGTTGTGAAGGATGGAGTGGAAGGGCAGAAAAGCCCCAGGAGGACATAGGGAACTGGGGTTTGGAAGCTGAGGTTTGGAAATTGATTCCCAGAAAATGTGCTCACATCCCCCCGAGGAAGTCTCTGTGAGCCCCAGAGTCAACGTCATGCAGGTTTGAAGACCACTGACGTCTAGCTGCGGTATAGACGTTATTATCTTCACTCTGGGAAGCCAGTGTGACAAAAAGAGACCGACAGAACAGAATAGAAAAACTTCCAGTTTATCATTTGGACTTTGCAGTCCAACTTACGTATTTGTCCTTTGCAGTCCAACTTACGTATTTGTCCTTGGGCTTCCCCCGCCCCAGCCTCTTTTTTTTTTTTTTTGGTTCTTCAGCCCAGTTTCCCTTATGGAGATAGAATCGGTGATTAAGGCTCTTGGTTTCCGCTGAGAAATCAAGACTAATAGCCCTTTCTCAGAACTGTTTTTGTGATCTAGGGATTGGATTAAACAGCAAGTTTAGGTGCAGTGGAATTGGCAGAAATAGCAGCAAGGCCATCTGCTTTACATCTGCGTTCCAGCCACAGGGCAGGACGCTCAAGAGCTCTCCTGAGTCAGGGAGATCTGAGCCTGGTCCTGCTTCCACGCACCTTCCTGGTGCATGCGGTCACCGTACCGAGCACTTGATTTACACGACTTACTTTAAAAGACCCTGTGAGGTCTGCATTGCCACCATAGTTTATCAAATCCAAGAAGCCAATAGTTATATAATGTGCATCATTATTTTATGTTCTACTATTGAACTGTGACACTTTATTTTCACTTAGAATTTTTGTTTTATAGTTACTGAAAGAACTCTTTTAGACTTTAGACAGATTTTTATTGGGTTGGCCAGAAGGTTCATTTGGGTTTTTCTGTAACATGTGAATGAACTTTTTGGCCAACCCAGTGTCATACCACTCTTGTTCATACATAGGAAAAACAGCAAAATAGGTAGACTAAGATACCCCTGAAAGCATCTCACTTTCAGACTAACACTCTGGTCGTCCCCATTCACCATCCCATGTACCCTTGCTCACGCTCGAACCGTTCCCTGTACAGTCAGAGGCGTGTCATGAGAGGGCCCCACTGTGGTCCCGGGGTTTTTTCCAACTTCTGATCTCCATTTTCCAAGTTGTAGTGCTGATACTTTCTTGTCTTATCTGAAGATGTCTGTGGAAAGATTTTTCAGGCAAGAGCCAGGACTCATGCTTTTTAAAAGTGGTTTGTTGACTAAAAGTCAAGAGGTTGTAGTTGCCCAGCCATGAATTCCTCCAGGATTACATACATGGAAACTGCTGCCTGGCCAAGAGGCACCTCAAAGTCAGAAATGGTCGAATGTGAAAATAAAGCGCATTTTATTTATTTTATTTCAAAGCACATTTTAGAGTCATTTAAATAAAATACTATTCATACTTTATAGTGAGGAAACAGGCTCAGAGAGGTCAAGTGACTTGACCAAGGTCACACAGCAGGTCAGTACTATGTATGCAGCTTCACTGCTATACCCTTACCCACCTTCATGAACAGTGCAGGAGCCCCCATGAGGGGAGCGATCCTTCTCTTTCCTTCAGTCTCCGTCTTTTTTCCTCCCTCATACTCTCTCTTTCTTCTGTCTAAAGAGGCCCAAGTTCTAATGGTTGTAAAGAAGCAATTTATTGCTGAGGAAACTCTAAAAGGAAGAGAGGAGAGATGCGTGAGTTGGGTTTTTTGTTTTGTTTTTCCGTTTAGATGTGCTTTTCATAATTTAAGTTCTTCTAGAAAAGACACAAAAGTGGGACAATATCTTTGGAATAGTTATCTCAGTGGATTAAGATGGTTTAGCCCTTTGGAGTTTGGGAAGCCTTTGGGAATTTGATGAAAGCTATGGACCTCTTTCTAGAACAGTCAGCATGCACTCAAAAGTTAGAGCTTTCTGAAACCAAGCCTTCTTCTTCCAGAATGTTAGCCTTGGCCGGAGGCAGGCAAGCCTCTAGGATCAGCAGTGTCAAAGGGAACTTGGTGGGATGACGGAGCCCTTCTGTGTCTGTGTTGTCCAGGATACTAACCCTAGTCACATGTGGCTGCTGAGCACTTGAAATGTGGCTGGTGCAACTGAGGAAATGAATTTTAAATTTTATTTAATTGAAGATTAAATAGCTACATGAGGCTACTGGCAGTTGGTACAGATTTGCATGACAGCTAATTCACCACGTGGCCTGAGTAACAGTGGTAAAATGGTGGAAGTTCTTTCTTAGAGGTGGTGCCCAGTGTTCTTTTCTAGCAGCGTGGCTTTATAGTTCTGTATTCCACCGTATTTTTCCTTTCAGCCTTGTCTAACAAGTAATGGATTCTTGAAAATCTGTTCACGAAAGTATACTTACTATTTGTTCAGAAGTGAAAGCTGGAACCTCTGCTTCCCAAGCATATGAGTGTTTCTTTGGGATGTAATTTTCTTCCTTCTCTTTGTTTCAAGGAAAACCAGCATTGGAACCACCTGATTCAGAATGCGCAGAAGCGTGGTGCCATTATTAAGACTTGCGACAAAAACTATAGACACGATGCAATGAAGATTCTGAAACTCAAGCCCGTACTGCAGAGGAGTCTGACTCACCCTCTTGCTATCGCCCCAGAAGTGTCCAGACCCCAGGGCGGAGTGCCCAGCAACAAGCTAGACAGTGAATTAGCCATGATGTCTCTTGCTTCTTCCCTGTACCCCTCACCCTCTGACTCCAAAGAAGCCACTGTCACTGTTACTGCAAAGGACCCTGAAAGGCCACCCATTCAGGACTGGCTCCGGGACCCACGACTGCTTAGGAGGATGGGCTTGGGCTATGAAGCCAACGGGAAATGCCTCAGTGAGCTGCAGCCCTCGAGCCCCCAGTATCCCGGAGCAACGCCTCCCTCTGGAGAGCCAGGCTCCCCCGGAAGTCACCAGGATCCGACCAGTATCGGGCAGCAGCCCCCCGCCAAGGGAGCTGCTGTGAACAACCACAGACCTCACGCGCAGTGCGACCCTCCAGCTGCTAGTACCGATGCTTCCACGAGTAAGAGAAAATGTGCCCAGGAAGGGGAGGCATTCAGCCACAGGAGGGAGACCAGGGCCTTCACCGAGGGGGATCCGGAGAGGCGTGGCTCTCTGAGCCACCACACAAAGAGGAACTCAGGCTGGGACGAGAGGGGACTGGAGGAGGAGGACAGTCGCTTGAAGAAGAGGAAACTTTTATAGTGGAGCCAAATGAGACTGTCAGCCACAAGCATTACTGCAAACTTCAGGTGACCAGCTAGTAGGACTGTCCAGATAAGATTACCTTTTTCCTTAAAGGAGTTTGTGTGCTGTTGGAAAACAGAAAATGTATCCTAACACATGGGCCTCTTGGTCATCTTCAGTACTTTTTGTCAGTTGCAAAAGCTTTCAGAAGGCATTTGTGTATCAGTAATAATGTCCTGGAAGACTTAAAATGTTGATCTCTTGTTCTTCTGTAGAAAAGGTCAGACTGGAGAGGATGCTGTAAAAGTTGGAATGTATATTTGTATAGCAAATAACAGAATCCTCTTAAACTTTAATCTGGTAGACAGCTTTTCTTTCCCCTGCTTAAAATGGGAATCATTTTCAACGGAACAAACCTTATATTTAAAAAAAAGATGGGAGGAGGGCAGGTCCTTTCAAAGATTGTTGTAGCAAACAGACGTCTTTAACAGCCCAGGCGGCCTGAGAGAAGCGAGTCAGTGCATTGGGTCAGAGTCCTGTTAAACCAACTGGAGTGTCCTGGGCAAGACCCTGGGAAGCAGAGCTCTGTTAGGTGAAGTTCCACTCCTGCACCTTTTTAGACGAGGCACCCTGGCACAGGATGTTACATTTCTGTGACAAGTTCGTCTGCCCATTGTAGTCAGCACATAGTTCTCTAGCTAAAATTCTCATTCTTCGTGAGATAGAAGAATGTGAGATGAAAGAATAATTCTTGAAATGTCATTCAGATGCCCCCAGCATATTGTGAATTTCCTGCAACTGGTGGGTTACAAATCCAGTGGTTGCCAAGTATTAGATCAGTGCCGGGGTGGCTTGTGGAAGCCTGTAGATCGCCAAGAGAATCCAACTCATGAAAAGCTGGATGTTTAGCATCTTCCCAAGGGATTCTGGTCACCAGGCAGCTTGGGAACCAGGTAGGGCAGACCAGATACAATATTTTAGGCAGGAGAGAAACATCCTCTAAAAAGCGAAGGATGGGAGAGGAGTGCAAATACTTGGAGTTGAGAACAGGAAGAGAGTTGACAGATTGCCTATGATCTTTGGAAACCATCGTAAGTGACGCAAATACACGGCTGTGGTGGAAGATCTGGTTAGAGGGGTTGTGCTTCTGTGAAAGGAAGTGGTCACGGTGGGTGGCGATTTGAGAGACTTGATTGAGGGCAGGGCTGCCTAATTTCAAAGTCCAGTTTTCCAAGCGCACACACACTGATGTTGAGGTATCACAGACTGAGAATCTGTGTTAGTAACAGTTGACCATTGTTTGAACTAGCGGTTTGTAGTGAATGCTTTGCAGCCCTAGTTAATTTGGGGGTGGAAGCACGCATTCCTGAAGATGAATGTGCACCATCTGAAACTTTTTCAGTCATCTGCTTTTTAAGCAAAAAGGGCTTTGTGTTCATCAGGAATTCTACTGAAGCAGGTTATTAAGAGCTTTAAAAAAAATGGTTGCCCAAGGTTTAAGCGTGCTACTTCTTTGTTACCCTCGTCCCTCCCTCTGGTTTCCAGACCTCTGCTGATGGGATTGAACACTCCTGTCACTCGGGGAGCACGCGCTCTGTCCCCACAGTCAACCCCTGCTCCCCGTTGACGGAGGCGGGTTGAGCCCCACTCTGGGTCAGGGGCTTCGTAAGCTTCCTGCCTGGCCTTTGGCAAGAAAGCTGATTGTTTCTTTACGTTTACTTTCCTGCTATCTTGGTAAAATGCTTCATTTAGCAGACACCTGTAGTGACAAGTTAGAGAATCTGAAACCTGTAAGCTTACAGAAGAGGCATGCGGGAAAGAGCTGGGGTCAGGAACTCCTCCCACTCCGCTCACACAGCACGTGAAGTAAGTGCTCCCCACCGTACGTACTTTGCTGCCCCACCCAAACGATGTTATTTCCAGTTAAGTTTGGTGCCTGTTCTCTCACACTGTGTTCACGTTTGGTTCACCTTCCACCTAGTAGTCTGGTAACGCGAGAATTAGTGCATCATCCCTGGTAATGAGCAAGCCTGCGTCCTGACAGCCTCTCCCAGCAGGAAACAGTCATACCTGACGTTGCATTGGAATCGATTTGTGGTTCCAGTTGGTGTATGTATTTGCATTAAGCATTTCATATGTACAGTGTGGCCTTTCTTGCTGTGGCTGTCACAGCAGTGTTGTTGATCGGTGGTTAACCTTACTGCAGGTGAAAGATACGGCTGTTAGTTTCGTCCTTGCCGTGGCGTTATAAGAAAGTGGCCTTCTTTCGATCTTAGTTCTTTCAACATGAATATATTCTACTTAAAATTTTGTTTTGGGGCTTCCCTGGTAGTGCAGTGGTTGAGAGTCCGCCTGCCGATGCAGGGGACACGGGTTCGGGCCCCGGTCCAGGAAGATCCCACATGCCGCGGAGCGGCTGGGCCCGTGAGCCATGGCCGCTGAGCCTGCGCGTCCGGAGCCTGTGCTCCACAACGGGAGAGGCCACAACAGTGAGAGGCCCGCGTACCGCAAAAAAAAAAAAAAAAAAAAATTGTTTTGCTTCTTTGTATATAATTTGCCTTGGATTTACTGTGCACAGTTTATTTAGTTCTGTGTTTTCATCTATTATCAGGAACAAATTTGATAAGTACATGTGATTAACCTCCTGTAAATGAATTTTATAACAAAATTGTACTAAACTATTTTCTAAAGTTAGTTGTGCAGATTGATAATTTTTTTGCTGTAGTTTTGGTTCTTTCTATGCTCTGAATTCCTAGCTGGGATTTGCCAAGCAATAGCCCTGTTGTCTTTGTTAAAACCTGAACATTAAGAGAAAATGGCAGAATTAAAAGTGGAAACAAGAAAACTGACGTGGGTTAGGAGTTATGTGTTTTTGAATGAAGGTTCAAGGTACTTCCCAGATACTCCATTTAGTCTGCCATTAGATTTATTTTATGCGGAAATTATCTGGTGGGGATTTGTTTTATTCAGGTTTCTCATCCAGTCCGCACCCCCAGCTCTCCTTGCTTCTCAGGTGTTCTTGGAATCTTACCCGTAAGGTTGCTGGGTGCACTGTGGCTAGTTGTGGTGTCAGTTACACGTTGACGTTTGGTCCAGAAACGCACGCTCACCTCCAGGCTAAGATTGGGGAGCGGGTGAGAGAGGAGGGACGGATGAACAGTGACCCACGAAAGGAGCTCCCGGGGCACCAATGGGGGCGCAGGGAATAGATGGCCAAGTTGGGGGTCACCACTGCTGGTTACAAAAGTACAACTCGTTTTATAAAAGCAGTGGCTTCAGGGGGCACAGTCAGATGTGCTGTGCTCTGCCAGGACATGGGCACCGCCAGCTTCGCTGGGCCTCCCGCTCATTCCAGATGGAGGCACCAACCACCCACGAGGGTAAAGTGACGTACGTGTTCTGGGGCGAGATCAACTTGCCAAGTGACCTGATGGGAGGTGAGTGCTGTGCGATGGCCATTTTATTTGTGGAATTCGTTACTGCAGCAGCTGGAGCAGTGATTTTTAAAGTCCCTCCTGACCAACACATGCGCTGTCACCACCATCTCCTGGGTTTCGCCATTTATTGTTTGAGGAATAAATAATTCAGGGAGGAAACTAAAATTTAGCTTCAGCTTAAATAGAATTTCCAATGTTTTGCAGCACCGTGAAGGCGGGTTCTGTACACAGGGGATCCCTCCATAACTCTGAAAGGACCTGAGTTATCGTCACCCCGTCCTGCTGTACAGAAGGCATTTGCCAAGTCAAATGGCGTCAATGGTGTCTGCAGTTGGACGGTGCTCAGAACCACAGGAGCTGCCTTTGTGCTCTCTTCGTTAGAGCCTGGGCCCAGCCGTGCTGGTGGACACTGTTGCCTTTGGTCTAAGCAGCATTGCTGCCAATCAAATTGTTAGTAGTTTTCAGCCTGGGAGGTGCACTTTGGAGTCACCTGGGGGAACTTCAGAAAAATTCCCACTCCCGGGCCCTACTCTAGAATTCCTGATTTCATGGGTCTGGGGGCAAGTACTTGTCGCCTTGTTCTTTTTTAAACTTAAGCTTAAACTCACTCTCGGGTGTTTCCGTTGAGTGGCCAGCCTTGCGGCCTGGCTCCTAAGGGTTCAGGAGGAAGGGGGAGCAGCCTTGGGGCCCGTCGGGGTCACGTCTGCCTTCCTCAGTAATGGTCCCCCCACAGGGGCCCTGAGTGGGGCGAGGCCCACCACCAAAAGCCATCTGGCCATCTCTGCTTTTGTTCAGAAGGAGATGCCCAAGGGCTGCACAGTGGGGCTGGGGAAGGAGGTCTGGGAATATATCCAGAGAAAACCATCATTCGAAAAGATGCGTGCACCCTGATGTTTATTGCAGCGCTATTTACAATAGCCAAGGCATGGAAGCAACCTAAATGTCCATCCCCAGAGGAGTGGATAAAGAAGATGTGGTACGTATATACAATGGAATATTACTCGGCCATAAAAAAAGAACGAAATAATGCCATTTGCAGCAACATGCATGGACTTAGAGATGGTCATACTGAGTGAAGTAAGTCAGAGACAAATATCATATGATGTCGCTTATATGTGGAATCTACAAAAATGGTACAAATGAACTTTTTACAAAACAGAAATAGAGTCACAGATGTAGAAAACAAACATGGTTACCGGGGGGAAGGGGAGGGGGAGGGATAAATTGGGAGATTGGGGTTGACATGTACAGGCTACTATGCATAAAATAGGTAACTAATAAGGACCTGCTGTATAGCACAGGGAACTCTTCTCATTAGTCTGTAATGGCCTATATGGGAAAAGAATCTTAAAAAGAATGGATATATGTATATGTATAACTGATTTGTTTTGCTGTACAGCAGAAACCAACACAACATTTAAAATCAACTATACTCCCATAAAAATTTAAAAAAACACAAAACAAAAACCACACTGCCACCATTCAGGTCACAGGGACATCTTATCTTGGTTCCTCTGGTCAGAGGGATGGGTTTTCTATGAGGATTTTCCCACAGTCCCCGCTCACAGGGGCCTCTTCTCCTGGTCCTCCAGAAAACTACGAAACATTGCTGCTGCTTCCTTTACCAAATACCCCCCTGGTTATTGCAAGTATCTGAAATAGTTAATTCTGATCTTTCTTTATAGTCTACTGCCATAAAAAGGAAGGCATAAGGGCATCACTCTTCTTTTTAAAGTGCATTTATAAATTAAATCTATTTTTTAAATTTTTTTTTTTTTTTGAGGAAGTAAAGGTCCTTTATTTTGCTTAAGGACTAAACTATTATGATTTAGTCTTGTTGGACTGTTTTCTTTTGTTTCTGCATTTTCTCACTTCTCTGATTAAACATATTCTTTGGCTAAAGTTTTCCACAGACAAAAGGCAGGCTGAAGACATGGGGAGCAACGACCATAGGGTCCTGCTCTGTTTCAGGCTGATTATTTTTAAGAAACAACAGACATGGGAACAGCTCTGAAAACAGAGTAAAGTTATCATTTTGTAAGAGATACTTATATTTCTAAGGGAAATGTCCATTTGTAAAGGTATCTTCTTCTCTTTTCCAGGTAGAGAAGGCAAACTAATTCTCTAGAAAGTCTTTATCAATGGAGAAGGCAATTATCTCAATCTGCATAACAACCCTACCTTTTTAAATGCTTTTCCTGATAGCCTCCCTTAACTGTCCCTCCCACCCCCCACATTTTCTTTTGTTTTTAGCTGGAGATAGTACTTAAGATGGTGGCTTGGGCCATTTTGGAGAGTTACTCAGTTTTCCTGGTTATCTCCCATGTACACAGGAAGTACACATGTTATTAAACTGGTTGGTTTTGCTCCTGTTGATCTTTTATTACAGGGTGTCTCAGCCATTAATCACTTCTACAAACTTTGTAATTATCTTAAGTATTGAGCCTATGCAAATGAAAATATTTGCAAAACACTCTGCCTCAAAATAACCTTCTTCATCACAGAGGTCCTGCAGCCACAAAGGCTTCCCTGGTGGCGCAATGGTTGAGAGTCCGCCTACCGATGCAGGGGACACGGGTTCGTGCCCCAGTCTGGGAAGATCCCACATGCCGCGGAGTGGCTGGGCCTGTGAGCCATGGCCGCTGAGCCTGCATGTCCGGAGCCTGTGCTCCGCAATGGGAGAGGCCACAACATTGAGAGGCCCTCATACTATTAGAATCTTCTAGAAGCAAAGGCACCACATCCATATAGTTTCACTTTTTCTTAGATTCCTCACAGCAAGGTGGCTTCT
This sequence comes from Hyperoodon ampullatus, assembly GCF_949752795.1. NCBI lineage: Eukaryota > Metazoa > Chordata > Mammalia > Artiodactyla > Ziphiidae > Hyperoodon > Hyperoodon ampullatus. The sequence continues at coordinate 4,537,655 of NC_136919.1, forward strand.
TACATTGTAGCTCAGTATTCTGAGTGAGGATGTTCCAGAAAACTGCTAGTGTTGGAGGGTCTCCTGTAGAGGCAAGAGGTGGCTGTGGCTCACCACGGGGACAAGGACACTGACAGGAGAAGTTCTGGGAAGTACTCCATGGCATGAGCCTTCCCAGAGCCTCTCAATTTTTTTTAATTAAGCTTTTTAAAAGAAAAAATCGGAAATTTTTATTTGAGCCAAATTTGAGGATTATAACCCAGGAAGAGCATCTCAGAAAGCTCTGAGAACTGTTCCCTAATTTTCTTTTTAAGCCCTTTAATTGCCACCTCTTCTAGTATTTAAACTGATCTAGTGAATCTAATAAACTCATAAACACGGTGAATCTCTAGTTCTTTTAAAAAATACCATTTACATACATACACTAATATGTATAAAATGGATAACTAATAAGAACCTGCTGTATACAAAAATAAAATTCAAAATATAAGAGAAACCAGAAAACCTGAGGTTTCTTTTCCGCATATCAAAAAATAATAATAATAAAATAAATACCATTTAATACAATGTTCTTAAACTTTTCCATTTAATCCTAAACTGAGTTATTTAGTAGGTTTCTAATTGAAATAACAAAACTAATCTGACATGAATATGCCAAATTCTCTTAAATGTTAACACTTGAGCCATCAAATACACTTTAAGTAACAAATACAATCTGATACAAAAACATCACTATCGTTTTAATTTACTACATCATCTCAGGCTTAATTTTCAGTCTTCACAAAGTTAGAAAGCAGCCACTAAAGGGAAGTTTTCATCTTCCTGCGTGAATTAAGGTTGGCATCCCAAGCAAGTTAAAAAACAAATATGTGACCTGGGGACGGTGTATGTCCACAGTGATTCTCAGACCACTGATTGGCACAGACCTGGCTCTTAAAACTTTTGTGAAATAAATCATACACATCAGAGTGTATATAAGACCGACGTAAAAGGAAAGACATAATAAAATAGACACCCGTGTACCCCCCACTCCATCATAAGAAACAGCACTGCTGACGCCTGGAAAGGTCACTCCATGTTTCTTCCAGACACTCCTCCCCACCACCCCCCTCCACCTCGTTGTAACCCGAATTCTGAGTTCTGTAGTTTGTATGAAGTTTCACTGCACACCCCCAAATTATCTTTACTTAAGTTTGAAGTTTATGTGTTATAGACAATGGGTATTCTGGGGCTGACGTTTCTCCCCCTCATCCTTACACTTCTGAGATGACTAGCCGTTATCCTCCCTTTTTGGGTGGAGGGTAGTATTCCATTTTAGGAACACGCCCCAGTTTGCCCATTCTACTCTGATGGACTCTGGGGTTGTTACTGCTTTTCCTGTCGCATTCCTCTGGTACCCACGTAGAAGAGTCTTCCCAGGCAGTGCTCAGACCTTTGTCACGTAGGGACACAGGACAGGAAGGCACTCCAGAGCACCCCGGCGTGGATGCTTCTGGGCTTGAGGCTGTGACATCAGAGCTCCAGATAGCAGCACGGCCAGGTGCTCCCTTCCCCAGGAAGCAAGCCATGAGGACAGCATGCCAGGTGGGGCCTGATTGGAGCCCTGCCCTTTGCATCATAATCCCCTTATCCCACCAGTAACCCCCTTGATCACAGGAGCCAGACTTTGTGGGTTCCATTCTTTGCAACATAAATGCCTTGATTGGAGTACCCCTTACCTAGCAATCTAAGGTAGTTAGGGGTCTAGAGACATATCCTGTGGTACTAGCGATGTTGGACTTACACCCACCTCTCTGGGGCAGAGTGACAGCGCCAGATGTAAATAGATCCCGGTAGCTGGGAACTGTCCACAGTGTTATGGTTAGGTGGGGGTTATAGTTTTGTTCTGTACACGTGTATATATGTGTGTGTGTGTGTGTGTATGTTTGTATATGTGTCTGTACAGAGACAGGCAAACACAAAACATGTTTCTATAGGAAAAAGACAGGACATTCACCAAATGCTGATAGAGGTTAGGTAGTTTTTTTTTTTTTTTTTTTAGTAGACTATTTTTTTAGAGCAGTTTTAGGTTTGTAGCAATATTGAGCAGAAGGTACAGAAATTTCCCATACACCCCCTGTCCCCGCCAGCAACATCCCCACCGATTGTTACAATCGATGAAGCTACACCGACACGTCATGATCACCCAGAGTCCACAGCTTACATTAGGGCTCACTCTTGGGGCTGTACATTCCATGGCTTTTGACAAACGTGTAATGACTTGTACCCACCATCAGAGTATCATACAGAGGATTTTCAGTGCCCTGAAAATCCTCTGTGTCCCGCCTACTCTAGGGGGTAAATGTAAGTATGATATTCTGCATACATTTTTTCATTTTTCCATTTGTTGTACAGTGTGCATGAGTTACTTTTACAATAACTTTATTTTAAAGAAGACACACCAGTTCTTCAGTCATTTTCTCTCTCTCTCTCTCTTTTTTTTTTTTTTTTTTTTTTGGTTTTCTGGCCACCACGCAGCTTGTGGGATCTTAGTTCCCCGACCAGAGATTGAACCCCAGCCCCCAGCAGTGGAGGCACGGAATCCTAACCACTGGACCGCCAGGGAATTCCCATCATTTTCTCTTTTTTAAAAGGTGTTGCCCCAGAGTCTGTGGAAAAAGACGTGTTAACAAACCTTCATCATGTCCTGTGATGCTCCGGTTTCCGAGGTGGGCCGTGGGATGTCCAGCAGTGTGGTATCTCCCCAAGCCTTCCACAGGTGCTCACCGTCTCTGGGGCTCAGTGTAACCTCCTCTTCCTCATGGAGGGCCCCCTGCCCTCACACGGCCTCCTGGGCTTCCCATCCTGTACCCCCAGAGCCAGGGGACATGGGGGCTTAGGAAAGGGGTTATTGAATGAATGGCTAGAGGGACAGCTGCTCTGGGAGGAGACCTCCAGCCACCTCCCCTATCAAGGGTCCATCCCACTTGGACGCTGTGCCCAGGACACCCACCTGGGCCCTCCGGTCCTGGCCCTGCGGACCTGCGGTCCCCACAGTGCCAGGTGCGCCTGCAGCTGGGGTGTGATTGAACTCACCAGCTGGGCACCTCCTGACCTTGTGATATGAGGTATCCCGGGCTCACCCAGACTGTCTCTGTCCAGCCGTGGCATCGGACTTCAGTCTGAGGAAGCCTGGTTCCTCTTAGGGGAGGAGCATGTTTAGAAACCAAGATCTGGGCTCCAGCTTTCCACCCTTCACGGACCACCGGTATTGGCTCCTCTGCTGGAAGCTCTTTCCAGAACTGAAGTCCCGGGAGGAGCAGGGTCGCCACTGGCCCCGCCGATCAGGACCTCCCCGAGGTCTGCCTCCTACCCCTCGGTGAGGGTGACGGGGGTGACGATGCCCAGAATGTGATTCCCTCCCTCATCTCTTCCTCCCGGTGGAGGATGAGGAGGGGCTGTGATGCCTATAGGGAAGGGAAGGTGCTCACTGTGCCCGGGCTGCTGTTGGACATCAGGGGAGGCAAGCAGCGTCTGCCTGGTTCCTGGTGCCCTGGGACCCGGCACGTGGAGGTCTAGGGTATGTGCTGGGTGAGTCAGGGAAGGAGGGAGGGAAGGAAGGAAGGAAGGAAAGAAGGACAGACCGAGTGACATGGCCCCCCCTTGGCAGGTTTTGGTGGGGGTGGGAGGAAATGGATAACAACAGCTGACACTGGTCATTTACTTTGGGGCAGCAATGCATGTATTAACTTCTTTAATCCTCACAACAGCCCCATGATGTAGGTGCTGTTTTTCACAACCCCATTTCACAGATGAGGAGACTGAGGCACAGAGAGATGGAGTAACTTGCCCAAGGTCATCCAGGTGGTGGAGAACAGCTTCGAACCAAGGTGGTGGGATTGAGAGCCCCTCAATGCCATCCCTTCTGCCGTTAGAAACTCGCCACCCCCTGCCCTCCTACCCCACCCCCCCATGCTGCTCGAGGGGACAGATGTGGGCACTGGGTCAGCTGTGAGATGTACAGCGCAAGACAGGCCCCAGTGCCTTTAGTGTCAGCTGCAGGGCACAGCTCTGGGAGTTCCCGGGACTCTGGGACCCATTCCAGCTGCTCCTGGCCGGGTCCCCAGGGCCACTTGCTCAGTCAGTAAAGTAGGCGTCCTCTGGCCGGAAGCCATCTGTAACACGGCTGCCGCAGGTTCACCCACCTGGCCTCCGGCCTCAGCGCCCCCCGCCCTTTGCTGGACTGAAAGGTCTTCTGTGCCTCTGGGAGCCCAGCCACAGGGGCTCTGGGGGCCTGGCCAGACCCTGTCACGTGGGAGAGGTGCATGGGCGGGGAAGAGGGCCACTGGTGGGGGCAAAAGGGAAAAGGGTGAAGATTTTCATGTCCTTTTAAAATGAAAAGATCTCCTTTGATAGGATGTATTGCTAAATTTTGTAAAGCAGGCTAAAGAAGGGTGTGTATAAGATGAGGCTATCATTGCTAAAATAAATAAAATAGAAGGAAAAGGTGGCAGCCTTGCGGCTCAGTGTTATAAGCTTGGGCTTCTGCACCAGAGAGACTGCACTTGCAACCTGGACTCAGCCTCTTCCTGGCTGTGTGACCCTGGGCAACTTGCCCACCCTCTCTGTGCTGGATCGTCATTGTTTCTTTGTGCCCCCTCCTCTGTATGGGGAAAGACAGTCCACCTCCCTTGAGGCAGTGGGAAAAGCTGGACAGAAGGGTGTGGGCACACTGTGTGTGGCCTGCCGGGTACGCCAGCAGGAGGCAGGCCTGGGACAGGGTGGTGCCCATGGCAGCATCAGGGCCTCACAGGGACAGCAGCGATGGCTCTCTGGCCAGGATACTGGGTGGCGCTCCTGGCTTCACGGCACCACCCCACCTCACCCCGTGCATCTGGCGTGTGTCTGTGGGTCCTATGATCTTTCAAATACTCTTTTCTGCTTAAATCACCCAGAGTTGTCTTTTGGTGCTGTGCCCAAGATCTCCGACCAGGACACTTTTAGAGCCTCAGTGTTCTCAGCTGTAAAATGGCTCTATCACCGGAGCTCACCTCTCAGCTTCATCTCGGGGATCCCTGAAAGAAGATATATTCAACCGCAGCACAATGCTTAGCACGGTCTTAACAAATGCTGGGCAAACTCTCTGTATATAGGTTTGTTTTATGGAAAAGCACTGGAAATGTACTTCAGAAAATATTAACAGTTATTAGCTTTGGACAGAGGATTGTGGGTGATCTTAAGTTAAAAATTATTATTATTTTGCATTTCTGTTTTTTTCTAACTCCCCTGCAGTCGTGATTTGTGTTTTATAAAGGGGAAAATAAAAACGAGTAAAGCTTTTCTTCCCTGGGCTTTTACCCTTAACCTCAGGCTTTTACCCTGGCCTGAGATGTGCAAGGATCTCTCGGGGACTCGGGGAGACCGGCCCAGCTGGAGGTGCAGGGCCAGGGCAGGGGTGCGGGCATGGGGGGAGCCCCCTGCCCAGGCCTGTGGGGAGATGCCGACAGCTGCTCCCCAGGTGCCCATAAATGCCTCATAACTGTAAAAACGCCGACGCAGCAGGCCTGCTTATTTAGAGGGGGCAGGTGAGGGCAGGGTGTGAGGCATCTCCCCTGACAGCAAAGCCATTCGGATGACGCCCGGCTCCCCAGGGCCCCTCGCTCTGCCCTGGAGCCGCTGCAGGGGCGGAGGAGGGGTGTGGGCAAGGAGCTGCTGGCCCCACCGGGTGGACACCCTCTTGCCTGGGCTGCCGAGGCTGCAAGACCTGGGTTCACACTCACGCTGTCCTGAGTCGCCTCCTGTCCCTGCTTCTTAGCAAGCGTGACTTCAGGCAAATTACCTCCCATCTCTGAGCCTCGACTTCCCTCTCTGTTAACTAGGGTAGACAATCCCTTCCGCTGAGAGCATTCTCAGCGTGGGGCAATTTTGCCCCCACTTTGCAGTGCCCGGAGTGGGGGCTACCGGCACCTAGAGGCTCGAGGCCAGGGATGCTGCTAAACATCCTACCACACGTAGAACAGCCACTGTCCACCCCACCCCGAAAGAATTATCCAGCCCCAAATGTCAGTGGCACTGAGGGTGAGAAACCTGTCCTAGGGTGAAGGTGAAGGTTAAGCGTAATCGTGCACGCACCGTGCCTGCGACAATGGCTGTTTCCATCCATGCTGTGAAAGGGGAGCTTTCTCCTCTTTACCTCTCAGAACCAGATGTCAAAACATGAGGTCTGGGACCAGGGCGCACCACTGAAAAGAGGCCGGGCTGTGACTTCGGGCTCTGCTAACCTTGTTTTCTCCTTTTCCCCACTGCCTGAAAGATGTCAGAGTTTTCCAAATGGCCACTGGCAGCTTTCCCTCCCTCCTCCGGCTGAGCTCAGGGCCTGAGCCGAGTCCTCAGGGACCTGGGCTGCCACTCTGATTTACAATGCGCTCCACCTCCCCGGCCCTTGCTTGCACAAAGACTAGTCCCAGGGAAGCTGACATAGCGCTGCTGGTCTGGCAAGAGAGGTCAGGGCGGACAGAGTGCTGTCCACTGAGGACCCCTCCTCCCAGACCCCTCAGGGCCTTCCAGGGACACACCCAGGGTGACACCAAGGGGTATGTGCGTGTGTATGTTCAGTGGAAGCTGCTGGTGCCCAACCCAGAGCCCATCCATGGGAACCCCCCTCCACTGCTGTGATGCCTGTTACAGCTCATAGCCGCCCATCTTCTGTACTGGGGGGGCCCCCAAATCCAACATGAAGCCAACAACGGCATGAGATTGCCCCCTTGCCTCAAGACGTGATTTATGCTCAGAGCCCCGGTGGGTGGACCAGGCTGAAGCTGGGCATCCTCACTGGGCTTCCCTGCCCCATCCTAATTCTCTCACTCCCTTTCACATGTGTCCTGACAGCACACCCTCCACAAATCCATGCACTGAACCCCTGTCTCAAGCTCTGCTAATAAGGGACCCAGACCTAAGACTGTGTGTGTGTGTGTGTGTGTGTGTGTGTGTGTGTGTGTGTATTTGGGGGTGAATGATCATGGTTCCTTTACATGTTAATATCACGATGATTAGAGGAAGGCGGCCATGCTTACAAATTGCAGCCTCTGCAGTTGGTGTTTTATCTAGAGGTGGATTTTGGTCAGCCTGCCCTGTGCTCCTTTGAAGGCGGAGGCAGGTCCTGTTCTGGAAGGAGGCAGCTTGACAGGCCCTGAACTCCTGGGCCTAAAGCCACTGCCATCTGTTGTCTTCTTTGTGGGCAGTATTAGGACACGGGGGCTGTGGCTAAGCGGGGGTAACGTTTTAGTGTCTCTGCATCAGTGGACTCAGAGACCGAGATGCTGGGTGGGGAGGGCCAAAACTTAGGAATTGGTAAGTCTGCGTGTAACAGAAAACCCAAAGACCAGTGTTTTAATCATATCAAGGTTTATTTTTTCTCACACATTAAGAAGTGTGGAGGTCAGCAACTAGGGCTGGCGTCCCCTGCTCTGCTAGGTCCTCAGAAAACCAATTTCCACCCTCTCGGCTCCACCATCCTGAGGGGGTGGCTCTCCCACCCATGCCACCAGAGCATGGGGAGGGGGGGAAGAGAAACGCCGGGGCCCCAAACTTGGCCAGCTGAGGCTGGGTGGGGAGTGAGGGGAGGAGAGGCTTCTACGGAGCTTTCTGGGGCCCCGCCCATCACTCATGCTTACAGCCCATTGGCCAGAGCTGTGTCACATGGCCCCTCCCGTCCACGAGGACCCCAGGGATGTTTTCTTTTAGCCACTGAGGCCACAGGGCAGGGGCAGGGGCGGAGCTGAAAGAAGGCACTTTCTTGGGGTTAGGAGCAGAGGGAGATCTGGAGGCCAGGAGGGGTCAGTGTTTGACCCCGAGAGGCTCTAAGCATATTTTATATCCACCCGTAGCCATGTTGTAATCTCTTGTCATCCTCAACTTTTGTTAAACTCCGTCTGAGCCTTGCTTTGGGGACTTGCAGGAGGAACGCAGTTTTAAACTTCCCAGCCTGGAAAGAGCGGCTGCAGCCAGAGGGTAACTTCAGAGGGTGGGGAGCGGGGGGAGGGGGGAGGGGGAGGGGTCGGCTGTAGGAGCAACAGGGGACCAGAACCTGATCCGTGGGCTGGGAATCTTCCAGGGCTGCTGGGAGGTAAGCAGGTGGGCAGAGAAATCTGGATCTTCTTGAGAGACAGCAGGGAAATCCAACTCCCAAGGGCCAGAGAGACCCACGGGCACCCCAGAAGCACAGGGATAAGCGGATGCACCCCTTTCTTTGGAGCTCCCTTTCACAATTCCCACACTGCCCCTGGTCCCCTCGGCCATCACCTTCCTGATGCTCTGGAGGGAAAGAGGAAGGAGACAGGAGAGGGGGGGTCGGCTGCGGGTCTTTGCGTTGCCGCCTCCACCAGCCTGTGCCCACCCTGGCATGTGACCGTCAGGGGGCTCTGGAAGGCGGTGGCAGCAGCAGGCACTGGGCCTGAGGCTGGGCTCCAGCAGGCCTGATAGGACCCCCCCATCCTGATTTATAAACAGGAGCATCAGAGTCGAGCCCTGTTAGACGGCTCTGCCAGTCGCTTGCCTTGCACTTTTCAGCAAGGGTATCAATGTCCACCACATGCCTTTAAATTTGAGGACAACCAAGGCAAAATGCCAATAAGCTCTGGATTTTTGGGGGGGTGGGGGAAGGAGGGCGATAACCTCCCAAGTTTGGGGAACATTGTAGGTCTCTGCAGGGCCAGGCCTGGCCACATGGTGAGAGAGCTCCAGTGGCTGCGCCTGCCTGTCATTCACAGAAGGGCCTGGGGAAGGGACGGCCTTGAGCGTGAAATCGCTTCTTTAAGGCTATTTTGTGGGCTCCCCTTTAACTCCCACACTTGCCGGGTAAAAAAGAACAGAAAGAAAACAGGCCCTGGAGGCAGCAGTGAGCAGATTCTTTACTGTCAGATTATACACCATCAACCACCCCCATGGTGTCCAGCGTCCCCGCTCTTGTCCCTCCTTATAGGGGCGGTTAATACAAACAAAAATAGTTCTCTACAAAAGGAAGTTTCCAGCCCTCCCAACCCTCCTTCCTAACTCCCTTCCCCCAGACAGCGAGCTCCTTGGTCACCAGGCCTCTGGAAAGGCCTGGGGTCTGGTGGGTTGTAAGGGAAAACAAAGAATAGAAAAGAGAATCAAGTCAGCGACTAGAGTTGTAGGCAACTGGATTTTCGGGTCCGCTGGCTGATGGTGAGCCAGGGACAGGCGCAGAGGGTGTCTGCAACAGTCGTGTGTGGGTGGTGGGGGGGGGAGAGGGAGGCAGGAGGCAGGACCTGGGGCTGTTGGGATGAGCAGCGCTTCTCCCACCCCCCTGTCTCACCGCCAGCAAAAAAAAACAAAAACAAAAACAAAAACAAAAAGAAAAGGAAAGGGGCGGTGGGTAATGTAAAAGAAAAACTAAGACCGAAATCGCGGGCCGCTGGGGCCGCGACCACACAGCATCCCCTGCTGCAGCGCCGGGGCGGGGGCAGGTGCCACTTCGGGGGGGACGGGGCGGGAGGTCTCTGCTGAGTAGCACCTGGGAGCAGCTCGGGCCGCACCCTTCTGGCCGCCGGGCCTCCGACGCCGGCCCCCGGGCTCCCGGCTCTCCGGGCGCGGGGCGCGGGGCGCGGCGGGGCGCACGGACCGACCTCCCCCCCACCGGCCGGGGGTCCTCCGCGGGTCTCAGCAGTCCAGGCAGGTGGCCAGCCGCAGCAGCAGCAGGCAGCCGAGCAGCGTGGCGGGGCACGGGGCGGCCCCGGGCGCGCGGTCGCAGTCCAGGCCGCCGTAGGCGGCACCGGGGTCGCAGCGGGGCTCCTCGCAGCGCACGCCGGTGTAGCCGCGCGGGCAGGCGCAGCGCTGGTTCTGCACGCAGGTGCCGCCGTTCTGGCACAGCAGCTGGTCGTCGTCGCACACGTTGGCTGCGGGGCGGAGGGGCGGTTAACTCGGGTGACGGCCCGGTCCAGCCCTCCCTCCCCCCGCCCCGCGCTGGAGCTTCAGCCCTGGGACGTGAGAACACTGGGGGCGCGGCCTGGACCAGGGGGTGTTGGAGACTCAGGGCGCACTTGGCGCGAAGCGTCCCGGCGGGGATGGTACCAAGCGCCGCGCGAGACCGGGCCCTTGCCTCCCTCCCGCCGCTGCCCGGCTCTCCCCGCCCCGGCCCCGGCACTGGCCTTGGTGCGGTTCTTCAGACGCACCTGCTCTCCCGTCCAGAGCTTAGCACGTGCTGCTCCACGTGACTGGGGCGCCCTTCCACCCTCTTCCCGTGGCTAACGACGGGTCTCCGCCAGCCCCTCACTTCCTCGGACTGCCACCCTCCCTCCCTCCCCGCAAATCCGCCCGCCTCCAGCCAACTGCAGCCAACCCCCGGCTCCACTTGGGCCTCCAAGCCCCATCCCGCTACCGACTCTACACCGGCTTGCATCAGGCCCCGCCCACCACCCGGACCCTGCGTCGGGCAACACCAGGCCCCGCCCACCTACCGGGCCCCGCCCCGGAAGCGCCAGGTCCCGCCCCTGGGACCCACCCACAGACCCGGACCCCACTTGGGTGGCCTCGAGGCCCCGACCCGGGCCCCACAGCACGCGGCCCCGCGCAGGGGGGGCGGCGCGCACTCACGGTAGCAGCCCTGGCGCCAGTAGTGCGTGGGGAGGCAGTCGTCGCACTTGGGCCCCGCCGCGCCCTCGCGGCACTCGCAGAAGCCGGTCTCGTTGCACCGGTCGTGCACGGAGCCGATCTGGTTGCAGTTACACTCTGGACGGACACGCGCACGGCGAGCGATCAGGGGCGACGTGTGGGAGCCGTCCGCACGGGCCCACCCCGCCCGGCCCCGGCATCCCTCCCAGCCGGATCTCCGCACCCGCCGCTGGACGGCGGGGTGGGGACGCCTGGGGCGTCCAGATCTCGAGGGGACAGTTTTCATTTTCTCACATCCACTAAGCCCCTTCCCCTCTCTGGCCCTGGCGCTGCGTGGCCCGGACCAGCCCCTTCCCGTCCCTGGGCCTGCGTCTCCGCTTCTGTAACTGGAACGGGCGCTGATCCCTCCCGGCTCCGAAGAGCTATGACTGGCAGGTGGGAGGAGCCTCAGCAGAGGCCACCGGCCATCTGGCCCGGGGCCTGGGGTGTGTGTGCGGAGCGGGCAGGGTGTAGTCGGCCTCCGAAGCTCCTCTCCAGGGCGGGTGGAGGAGCAGCCCCAGTGGCCTCCAGCTCGCCCTGCTCCGTGGGAGAAGCCGAAAGCCCCCACTCTGGGAGTCCTTGTCGCCTAGTGCCGGGCCCGGGGGTGGGGGGCGGAGGCAGACAGGCAAGGCAAAAGGAGGCGCTGGGGGAGGAGGCACGCCTCTAATCGGATCCAGAGGCCCTGCCCTGTCCCTGCTGCTGGCTGGTGTGACATGGGCGGCACAGTTCCGCTGGGATCACTTTAGAGTTGTGATGAAATTATCTGAAGGCTGCTGCCATAATTCGGACTGACAGCTGCAGCTTTGCGGGCAGCCCCTCCTGTGCGCAGCCGGGGCTGGCCTGCTGGGCGGGGGATGGGCAATGGGTTCCCAAGGGCGCTGGGCATCCGAGGGCTGAGAACTGGCCTCTACTGGAGACCGTCTTCCAGACTAGTGAGTGTTGGTCGTGGGCCACATGCTCGGTCTTTTGGGACGGCCTGCCTCTGCCTGGGCCCAGGGCCCCTATAGATTTCCTTCTTTACCCCAAAAGCCAGTCCTGGAGCAGAGTTTAAAGAAAGCCAACCATCTGCCCACTGGGGGTGGAGGGCATATAAAGCGTGAGAAAAAAATTCATTTGAAGAAAAGCTTCAGTCCCCCCAAAACGGTTGAAAACCCTTGATCTGATCCACCTCCCTATTTTACAAACAGGGAAACAGCCCCAGAGAGGGGAAGAGAATTGCGCAAAGGCACACAGCCAGGCAAGCCCTAGAACCCGTCTTTGACTGGAACTAGTGGTTCTGAAATGCCAGTGCCTGCAGGGAGAACCACATGGGGAGGTAGGTTATTAATAGAGCGGATTCTGGAGGCTTCTGTCTTTAGAGTGGGCCCTGGAATTGGCATTTCCCCAGCCTCCCCCGGGGATTCCAATGCAGGGGTGTCCAGACTCCGTCTAACGCTGCTTTTCCGCCTTGCACCCTGGTCCACACACTGGCGTGCAGGGCCCCCGCCTCCCAGCCGAGGGCTCACCAATGCACACGTTCTCATCGTCCAGCTCCGCGGAGCCGTTGCGGTAGTAGCCCAGACGGCAGTGCTGGCAGTGCTGGCCTCGTGTGTTGTGCTTGCAGCTGACGCAGGTCACCACGTTCAGGAAGTCGATGTAGCTGCAGCGGTTGGAGTGGCCGTAGCACTCGCAGTCTGGGCCGGCCAAACGTGAGAAACACCAAGGGTCAGAGAACAAACGGAGAGTGTGCCTTCTGGCTGCCCCCTCCCTGGTGCATTCCGGAAAACTGAGGCCAGGGGTAGGACCTGGCACAGGAAGGTGCCCTGGGTCTCCGACACTTCTGTACCATGTGGGGAGAGATGGGCCTGCTAGCTTCGAGCCCGAACGAGAACCAGTGTAGGCCCAGCTCACAGATTACCACCTGGCCCCATGGGCAGGGCACCAGGGAGGGCCAGTGGGCAGCATCCGCTAAAAGCCTGGCCGGGTACCAGGGCAAAGTGCTTTCTGGAGGGAGGCCCTCGTGATGCTGGGGGTGGTTAGATATGATTCATGCAGGGAAGATGGGTCATGCGGTCAGACCGTGAGCTCAGGGAGGGCGGCGCCTGGGTTCATGGCATTCACCACGGTACCCCAGTGATTCAATGAAGGGTAGACGCATGCATGAACGCTGGAGAGGATGGAAAGGGCCAGGAGCTTCCTCCCCATGCTGCTTTGGAAGTTGGTTGGAAGGAAAACACCCACCTGCAGGACCCTTTCTTATTAGCCTGAGCTGTTCTGCAAATCTCATTGGCATCAGAGGGCCTGCTCTGGCACGACCCTGAGAGTGAGCGCTGCCCTAAGGTTTGTGCCCCGAGCATCTCACCTTGACTCCTCCTAGCCCTGGCCCAGCTTCTGACTCTCACTGGAGGCACCTGTGACCACCTGGGGCAAGGCCCCGGGGTTTGGAGGTGGCTCCCATGACATCATCAAGGGGCGGGGTTTGGTGAGGAGGGTCACCTTCCCTGCCACAGAGGGGGGCGTCCCTTGGTGTCCCCTCTAAGAGGCTCAACACCCCCTTGAACAAGAAAGGATGCCAGCTCCCCGCTGTGAGACACCATCTGTGTATCTCTAGAGGACCCAACCCCCATTTTGTGATGTGAGAAGGAGGGACGGACCAGGTGTCAGGGTCAAGGGCATGGGAGACCTTGGAGAAATGAGCCTCTGAGATGTGCCCAGGAGGAGAGGGTGAGCATTCCCACACCATGGCCTCCTGGACCCGTCCCCTTCACCTTGTCCCTCCAGGGACAGTGAGAAGGTGAGGCATCCTCCAGGTGTCCCAAGGAGAACTGTCAGTGACCCCTGTGTCCCAGATCTTGCTTCAGCCAAGGTGAGCCCCTGGGCCACACCTCCCAGGGAAGCCAGGACAGGCTATTCCTGGTAGCTCCTGTGCCTGCCCCGTGCTTGCCCACTGTACTTCTGACTCATACCTGCTCCCAGCTCCCTTGGGGAGGGGGGACTGGAGGCGAGAGAGGCTCCGTTTCACCTTGACCCAGCTACTCGGGGAGGGGGCATCGGTCCACGCACTGCACTGTTTTGTTTTGTTTTTTCCAGTGGAGGTGGGGGGAGAGGGGCCGGAGGAGGGGCTGATCAGCCCCGGGGCCTTCCTCTTACCTTCGAATTCTTCAATAGGCATCACTTGAGGAGATTTGGGCCTGAGCTGGAAAAGTCTGGAGGCCTTGGCAGGGGCGGGGGCAGCAGCGGAGGTGCCCGCAGCTTGGAGAGATGAGAAAGAAGCTCTTTCATCAGCTGTGGTCCAGCTGCCCAGGGTGGGCTGTCCTGGTCGAGGTAAAGCTCAGCACAGGCTCCCAAGGTGCCCTGGGCAAGCTCTGAGCAGCTTTGTCACCTGCTCAGAGACGACACAGCACAGCCAGGGGGACGCAGAACCAGGCCTGCCTTTGGTCCCTCCTTGGACACCATCTACACATCCAGCTGGACTAATCCTCCCAGAGTATTCTCGGTCTGCAACATCCCTCATACCGTGTTCAGTGCTTTGCTGAAGCTGGGGTTGAAAACGTTGCTTTGCACATCCTTGTACTCTTGCTCCCCCCTCTCCTCTCCAAGCTCCCAGGAGCGTCAAGTCCAGCGTCTGAGGCTGGTATTCAAGATTTGGCCATCTCCCTTCCTTTCTGAAGCAAGCTCCCTGCTCCAGCCAGAGGGAGTCCTTTACCGTCCATGGACTCCCCTCTGGCAGGTGCCGTCCAGCCATGAGCACAGACTGCCCTGCCTTCCACTGCCCAGAATCCCACCCCCGTATTTGCGGGGGAGCATGCCACTGTCTCCTCGGCTTCCGCCTGGGAGGCTGTCGTGCCCCAGTGGGTCCAGGGCCGGGAAGTGGTTGCTCCAGCCTGCTCTCCATCACCGGGGAGGACGCCCTGACTCAGAGGCCGGCCAGGTTGCTGGGAACTGCAGACCCTCACCGTTGTGGGTCCGGCTCCGGAACTGCTTGCCAGCAGGGGGCGCTCAAAGCCCTGCTCACCGCTCACAGCCGGCACGGGAGGGCAACTGGAGGTGTGGGCTGGGTGGCTGTCTAAGCCAGGCATTAGGGCTTAACGTCCAGGGAACCGTGAGCCGGGACCAGGGACAGCGTCCCATCTTGGAGACTCAGGCAGGCCCTGTGTGCCTCCTGGGTGTGTCCACGGTGGCTACAAATGAGCCCGTGGGCCCCCACGTGTCTCTTCCCACTGCGGTGGGAGAATGAGGCTCTGGGCTTGGTCTCAGTGCCTTCCACGACCCCTCCCCGCAACTCGCTTGGTCAGGCCGCTGCTCCCTGCCATCCCATCGCCAAGCCTTTGCCCCAGCTGGTCCTGCCACCTGGAAGGCTACCTTCCCCCTTCCTCTACTCACAGCCAAGCCCCTGCAGGAAGCCCTCTCTGACTCTGAGCTCCACCTCGGCCCAGGGTGTCTTGTGAGCACGATGGTGGGAGAGAGAGGGTTACTGTTATCAGGACAGGGTCTCCACTTGCCTCGGAAGCCCTTGGGGCTTAGGGTTAGGGTTAGAGTGTAGGACTGAAAGGGGTCGGGTGTGGTGATATCACTCGGGCTAAGTAGGTGAGAGTTGGGGGTAGGGGCAGGCAGAGCTCCAAGGCCTCTCCCCTCGGCACCCTTGGGCCCCTTGCCACCCTGCGTCCCCACCCCGTGCCCCTGCTCCCTCCACTAGAGTCTCAGAAGGAGCTCCCCGCTCCCCATACCTTCTGCACTGGAGGACACCTGGGGCCAGGGGGCGCTCGCCCAGAGGGGGGCAGCGGTAGATGGCCTGATCCACTCTTAGGGGAAAGAAGAGGAGAAACCAAGTTATGCAAAGGGCTGGGGCTGGGCGTATCCCGGGGACCTACTGAGGCATCACCGCATACAGGCCCCTTACAAGAAGCAGTACTATAAGAAGCGGCTCTGCCTACACTGGCCAAATAGAACTGGGTTCAAATCTACAGGAGAGGCAGCGTCTACACTACGGCAGCCTATGAAGGGCACACGGACACCGGATGGAAGGGGGCCCCATGCCCGAGAATCTGCATACTTTGGGCAGTCCTTTCTTCAGCGGGACACCTGATTCTTGAATCTCCCTCCCTGTGTGGCCCCCGTTCACGCTGAAGGCTAGAGTTAGATCAAGTCCCATGTATCTGGGCCCAGACCTCTCTGCGCTGAAGTCTCTGGCTAATGGCTGTAAAGGGGGCATGTGTTCTGGCCAAGACATCAAACGTGTCCAGAGGGTCCTCTTCCCGTCCAACCCCCATCTAGGGACTGGAGCATCCTCCCTGACCCCTAGATTGGGCCCATGTTCACCAGGGACCCCAACGTGAGTCAGCCCCCAAATGCCACTGTGCCCATCTCCAAGACTAACTGGACACACAGCAGAGGACGCAGGTAGGGCTGGCAAGGCAAGGAATCATTCTGTGCTGAATTTCAAAGGACAAACCCAGAGGGACAAGGGAGAAATCGGATTTTTTCCGCTTCTTAAAGGGATTACGCGCGATGCTGGTTGGTGGGGAAAGAAAAAGAAAATCTACCAGCTAAGAAGTGTGGGAGACTTTCCAGCTGGGAGCCAAGAGCCTCTGGACATGAAATTGACATTTATGGGATATTCAATGAGAAGAGGCTGCAGGTGTCCAAATTGGCAAAAAGGGCTTAATTAGGGCCGCGATAAACCCGCCCTGAAGGCATTGTGCTTGGCAGCCTCCCTCCCACCACCCTCGGCGGCCAAGCTGGGGAGAGGGTCAGTGGTCTTGAACAGCCTTTCTGCCGGCAGCCCCTGCCCTCTGGACAGCTTGACACTGGCAGAAGGGAGAAACATCTGGGCCAGGGGTTCAAGGGCGCAGGTGGACTTGGGCCACAGAGCCTGAAGCACTTCTTGGGAGGTCCCTGGAGAGAATCAGGACCTTCATGGGGGCCTGGGAGTGGAAAAGACTGGCCTCTCCAGGGACACGCTCAGGTATGCAGGAGGAACCTTCTCGCAATGACCCGTATCACTTGCCAAGGCCAGATGGAGGCCCCGTCTGTTCCTTCAGAACTGGGGAGCTGTGCAAGCCAGGTCTTAAAGGTGGCACCACCTCCCAGACCCCCGAGGCCTCGGGGCCGTGGCACTGGGTGGCTGAGTGGGCGGGAAGCATCAGGAGTCAGTGAGCCCCGAGTTTAGGTCCTGCCTGTTACCTTGAGCAACTGCTTCTTTTTTCTTGTTTTTAAACAGCTTTATTAAGTATAATTTACATACCATAAAAATCCAGCTGCTTCTTCCTAAGCCTTCATATCCTCACCTTCGGGACTAGGAAAATAACAGCCCCATCTCATGGGGCTGTGAGCAAGGAATAGAGTACAAGCTCCTGGCCCAGGAGATGTCCGAGCTCCACTAGCTGCAGTGAGAGTCATAATTCGTGGGGTGGGGGGAATGGGCATCATGGGGGCCCAGGCATAGGCTTCAGTTGCTAAAGAGGACTGATGACCCCTAAGGCTTGGGACGCTCAGGTCACCAGCTGTCGCACCGCAGCCGCCTTTTTCTCTTAATGCCTGCAGCCCGGCACTGGACTCAGGATGCAAAGTGGACCATGACCTCCTGCCTGGAGGGAGGGGTACGTCCTTCCTCACCACCTGAGTCCTGGGGACCCTCACGATTCAAACCTTCTCTCGTCCAGGCTCACCGCCCTGACTCTGATGCTTTCCTTAATTCCTAGCTTTGCAGTTTGCACCCCTCGTACCACGTCAGAAGCAGCTCCAGAAACGGGGTCCGGGTTCCTCAATGTGTGTGTGTGAGCGTCTGGCCTCCCACCCAGACAGATCACCGTTTGCAGGCAGACACGGGACCGACCACGACTATTTTTGGTCCCGTCTGCCCATCACAAGCTCAGCAAAAAAAGCGCAAGTCTCAGGCGGCTGGACCAACTTGTGTCCGGAGCCCGGATTTCCAGAGTGACGCATGTACTCCACCCCAGAGAGGATTCCTGGGCCAAGAGGCCCTCCTGAAATCCTCGAATCTCCCGGCTAGCCCCCTGCCCCTGCAGATGTCTCCCGTGGAGAAGGGAAGGAGGTAGAAAGAAAAGAAGTGTGATGCGTCACCCTCTGGTCCAGTGGCGGAGCTGGGCATTTTCCACGGCATTCCCTGGCTGGGAGCGTGCTGAGCACCAACCCCCAACAGGCCGAAGCCGGAGGGTCGGGGATCCCTCCCCAGGTGACGGAGGGGGTCTCTGCCCGTTGGAAATGCCACCCTTCCAAGGGTCCATGAGCGCCAGAGAGAGGAAGGGGCACCCTACCCCGCCGCTTCCTCCCCGCAGAGGGGGTGGGGCAGGGGCGGGGCACACTGCTGGGGACCAGGGACCTTGGCCACATCTTCCCGGCATCCTCTGGGAAGGATGAGTCCTTTCAGACTCCTGGCACTCGCAGTAGGCAGGAGCCAGTGGGATGCCCCAAGTGAGGCCGGGTGAGACAAGGGGGCCACCCCAGCACCCCAAGCCTTGAACACAGCCCTGGCCTGGCCCTGCCCCGAAAGGCCCAGCAGCCCAGAGTCTGAAAACGCCAGCTCAGAGGCTCCCTTCCGCCTTGCTGATCTGAGGAGTCTACCTTCTTGGCTAACCCTGCACTGTCCGTTCCTGGGGGTCAGCTGCTGATGGGCAGGGGGCAGAGCCGGGGCTAGGGTGGCTGGTGGGGGCGGGGCCTGGGCCGGCTCCCCTGGGCGCCCCCTGCTAGGTCACCCCGCCTTTTGGCCAGGCTGAGCAGTGCCCTGGTGGGGGTGGGCAGCAGGAAGAGGATGCAGGACTTTCATGGGAGCCCTGGATGCCCTGGCTGGGCCCAGTGACAGGTGGGTCCAGGCAGCCCGGAAGGCTCTTGGCGCCGTGCTCTGGTGGCTCTGGGATCTAGCATTCTCTACTCTAAAAGCCAAGCCCCTGCCCTCCCCGGGGCTGATGTTCCCACATCATCGCACATCACAGAGAGAGGCAGGGACCCGGGCCAGAAGGGGGAAAGGGCAGGGTAGCTGGGGCTGCAGCTGGGCACCCACCTGTGGGCTGTGGGGTGCTGGGGGCCATGGGGGCCCAAGCAGTGGATGTGGAAGGGGCAGGAGTGGTGGGGTCCCCCCTCACGGCCACAGCGGCCACAGGGGCTTTGGGGAAGGGGTCTTCCCGGGACCTGCTGATGCCTGGCAAGAGATGAGAAAAGCAAGAGAGGGTGAGGGAGTTGGTGGGTGTGGAGCGACGCAGAGGGGCAACTTAAGACCCCCCTGAGTGGACCAGCGTCCCCGCCAGGTCCAGCTTCCTCTGGCCCCCTCTCCGCCCGCTGGTGTGCCACAGGGAGCAGCCCCGGGGCTGAGTGTGGCCCCAAAGAGCCCTGGCGGAGGGAGGCGGCGCCCCTGGAAGCCTTTCTGAGACTTGGGGTCTGCACTGGCTGGCTGTTTGACAGGTTCTCTCCTGCTGAATCGGAGAGCAGATGGCAATACCCACCTAGGGGGGCGGTGGCTTCAAGGATGAAGTGAGATAGTACGAGTATCCTGCTTAGCCGATGCCTGGCTCTGTGTGTGCTTGATGATGACTTCGTGATAGTTGGTCACCCCCTACCGCCCTCCCTCACCTTCCCTGTTGAGTTCTCGGGACTCCCCTGACCCTCCTTCAGATGGTCTGGCTGCTCTGGGGCCTGAGCTGACCTGGACGCGTCGGGATCCGGGCTCACTTCCCTCAGCCTCCCCGTGGGCGAGCGTCTGCAGAGGTGATAGCTGCGGGCTGCCCAGAGGGAGGCCGAACCCCATGGTCAGACTGGGGGGTGGGGCCTGCCACTGGTCGGGGAAGGTGACCCCCCACTCTTGCCTGGCAGGAGAGGGAGGGACAGAGAGTGTCCCCGGGGGGCAAGGGGACCTTTCCAAAGCAGCACCAGCTGAGAAGCTAGAGGGGAGGAACTGTGAGACACGAAGGAGGGGGTGAGGAGGCGGAAAAAGCAAATGGATTAGAGGAGCGGGTGGTGAGGCCTGTGGATCCAGGGGGGACAGGAAAGCCCTGTCTTTCCTCTCCTGCTCTTCCCAGGACATGCAAAGAGGCTCATGCACTGAGGGCCCCAGTCGCCTTCCCAGGGTGGTGGTGACCCAGGTGTGTACTTACTGCCAACGGCAGAGCCTGCGGCGGCACCTGCGGAAAGAGAAGGGTCACAGCAGAGTAAGGGGCCCGGCCACCTCCTCCCTGCAGAGGAGGGGGTGGCAGGGCTGGGGAAAGGAAATTAGGGGGCCTGGGCACCTCACCGTGCAGGGATTGGGTCAGATCATCCATTGCATCCTCACTGGCGCCCTGAGAGGGAGGGGCCCCTATTAGCCCATTTTGCAGATGGAGAAACTGAGTCTGAGAGCTGTGACTTACCCTGACTTACCAGTCAGGGGACCTGCTGATAAGCACCCTTCTCGTTTGATTTTAGACTCTCGGGTTCTCCAGTGCAGGACAAGGAGGCGGATGGCCGTTCTCTCAGGAGTGATGGGATTTCAGAGGACATGAGGGTCCCCAGCCACGGGGACAGACTGGTTTACTGGAAGCTCTGATGGAAGTTACCACCAGAGGGAAACCATGGTGCATGCTCCCACCTGAGGAAATGCAGGGACGGCTGAACGAATGATTGGAAGATGATCGCAGCGCCTGCCACGTGTTGAGAGCTGTCCCCACCTGGGCCATTCAGTCCTCACAACCACCTCACAGGGGGTGTTATTAGGGTCCTGATTCTACAGCTGAGAAAACAGGGCTCGGGCGGAGAAATGGCTTGTCCAAGGCCACACAGCTGTGAGTGGCAGAGGCCTGACTCGACCCGGGCCTTTCTGTCTGTGCCCTGGGGATGAGAGGGGCCCAAGGCCACAGTGTGACCCGGGACTTTGGGTACCAGGGCGGGAATCGTCAGTCTCAGAAGGAAGGGGCGGGGGCCACAGCTTCCCCTCCAGGCGGTCCTGACAAAGGACGGAGTGTGAGGACACCCCTCCGTGCCCCGGGAGCCCTGGGGTGGATGCTGAGGTGTGGGCAGGGGGACGTGTGGTGTGAGGACCTCCCCTGGTGACCCTGGCGGCGGGACAGTGAGGGAGGCCTGGGAGGATGCACCTGGGGCCACAGTGCATGACCTGCAGGTAAGGGTCTTAGTCTGTGGGTGCCAGGGGACCCTGGGGGATCCTTCCAGGAGGAGAACAGGGTCCAGAGAGGAAGCGGGGAGGTGGGGAGGCCAGCAGGACAGATGAAGGGATGAGCCTGCGAGTCAGAGGGAGGTGACAGCAATTAAGAAAATTGTTCAAGAACCGGTTCTGGCAACAAAGAGGTGGGCTGGGCACGCGGCGGGGCTGGGTGGGGGGGCCGGGCGGGGCTGGGCTGTCGCCCAGAGCGCTCCCCGTGCCTTTGCAGGCCAGCAGGTGCCGTGACTCTGGGAGGTCACCCTGCAAAGGCTTCTTGAGTGGGGCCCACACAGGCACAAGATGCCTGTCACAGCCTTGTTGCGAGGCTTCTGGCTTTGTCAGCCTAAAGTTGCATAAATCTTTCACCGGTTGGTCACGGGGGTGCCGATGGAGGGGCTCCTGGGAGCGTGCCCAGGAGGGGCAAGCTGAGCGGTGCCGGCAGCCCAGCCTGGCTTTGGAGCTGGGTCCAGTGGGGGCATCTAACTTGCTGCTAAACTAGGAGGGCACTGAGGGTCACTGGGGCTCTGTTTGTTCATCTGGACAGTGGGATGATAATGAAAATAGCTCCCGAGGGGTTACTGTGAGGGTTGAGAAGCTGAGTATGGAATGTGCCCAGTGCAGCCTCCTTGTCAAAGCACTTGACCAGCGTCAGCAAATCACTGGGGCAGGGGCAGCCGGGGAGTCCCACTCTGGGGCCAGCCCAGGCTCCCTTGTCCGTGGCAGCTGGGGGCTCCCTGGGACTCTTGATTTCCTGGAGATACCCAGGGACTATGTTGGGGGCCAATGATGGGGGCCCCCGAAGGGTGTTCATAGTGCAGGCGTGTGTGGGCGCCCCCCGAGGATGACCTCTGGCACAGGAAGGCTGAGCCGGGAGAGGAGAGGACCATGCAGAGGGCACGGGCCAGGGCCTCAGAGGACCCCTCTGTAAAATGGGATAATAGGAGACCCGCTTCCTGGGGCCACCCTAAGGGTTGAGGGAGTGGGGACCCCATAGCACTTGGCTATGCAAATGCCCCATAAACACTGGTTATGAGGGGTGGCGCTGCTCTTCACGGTTAGCCCGGAGTGAGGGGTCCCCACGCCCTCCTCCCCCACCCCCTCTGGGTCTTCTCTCCTGCCCTGGGGGCGAGGAGGGGAAGAGGTCAGGGAAGGATGCTGAGGAGCTCATCTCAGGTGTCCAGCAGGATGCAGGTGTGCTGGAGGTTCTTGACGACAAAGCCTGGCGCTTAGGAGCTTGGTAACAAGGGGTGTGCCTGTGTGTGCATATGTGTGTGCGTGCGTGTGTGTCCATGTGTGCATGCGTGCATGTTTCTGTGTGCACACCTCTGTAGGGAGTACATGTGTGTGCATGCGTGTGCGTGATGAGATCCACAGCTCCTGAGGTTGAAGGCTGGGGGGAGACCATGGCCTCGCTGGTCCGAGGGGGCAGTGTGCTACGGTGGGGGGAGCCCGGGTGCAGCGTACGCACACGCATTGGGAGAGCCGTGGGGCAGGGGCAGGTAGGAGCCAGCCCGCCAGGACCGTGTGCGGAAGCTCCTCTTGCATTTGCCGCAGTCAGGGCCTGTGGTGTTGTGCTCACACTCGCACTGCAGGCTGCCCTCGCGCACGGAGCACAGGTTGGCGTGCAGGTTGCACTTGCACCTGGGGGGACACGGAGGGGGCAAGGCGTCAGTGAGCGTGTGGGCGGGCTGTTCCAGATCTCTGGAGGGGCTTGGAGGGTGGCCTGGAAGGGACCCTTGTGGCCATCTGTCCAAACTGCCACGACTCTCCTTCGGGACAAATACTCAAAATTCACCATTTTGAGTCCTTCCCCAGCATGAGGTGCCCCCGGCTCCTACCTCTCGGTGAGGGGGCGGTGATGAGATGCCCTTGTCCCAGGTGCTGAATTTTTAGTAACGCAGCTTCTGGCCACCTTTGCTCTCAACCACGGGGGCTTGACAGGTAGCAAGAGTTACCTGTCCCTGTTGCGGAGACGTGGACCTGGCCCCAGGCTGCACCTCCACTCTCAGCCGCGGCCCACACCCACGCCCTTGAGGGCAGAAAGAAACCCCAGCTCCCCAAACCTTGTCAATTCATCCACACATGTATTATTCATTCATTCATTCAAATATTTATAGGCAACTCATCATTCTGAAACCAGTAAATAAAGGGAAAGAATCAAGCATTTGTCTCGCCTGTCCTATAAAAAGGGTACCTCCAGGTAACCAATAGTTGATGAGGGGATGTTTCTTTTTATAGAAGCATTCCAGCTGATAATTGAAGAAGGAAGGACAGAGTTTGAAAGTCACCGTGTAGCATCCCCTACCGAATGGATAGCTATAGGCACAGAGCATCAATAGAGAGAGACAACCAAAGAAAAAGTCTCGTCAAGACAAATTGAACTTGAGTCTGATCAACACTCTGGATCCAGCTACAAATTTATAGGAGATACAGAGGACAGAGAAACATACTAAACACCCCCAGGGGGACGCAATCAGCAAAACCCAGAAGTGATGATATAGTTTATAGGACAGATGAATTGCAAGGGGCAAAACTTGAAATGGAGGGAGGAGGGACCCAGATCAAGAGAAACCTCAAAGGCAAAGCAATCAAGTGCAGATAGTGGATCTCATCTGGATCTTGGTCAGACAACCTCTAAACTCAGATAAACAATGTATATTCGTGAGACAGCTGGAAATTTGAACACTGACTACATCTGGTGATATTAAATTAATGTTTATTAAATGCAATGATGGTACTGTGGTTACATCTTTAAAAGTCCTTGGCTTTAGGGACACACACAAGTATTTACAGATGAAAGTATCTGATGTCTGGGATCTGCTTCAGAATAACACAGAAAGGGAAAACACGGGCAGAGATACAGACGAATCAAGAAAGGCTATGAGTTCATTGCTGACGTTGGGTGACAGGTATATGGCGGTTCATTATAGCAGATTCTATGTTTGTATGCATGTTGGAAATCCTCCACAATAAAAAGTTAGAGAGAGAGGGTGCTCTATGTTCTCATATGGGAAGATTTCCAAGATATATTGTCAATATTTGTAAAAAGCAAATTGCAGAATAATGTGTTTGGTAGGATTTTCTTTTTATTAAAACACACAAAGAAAAATATTTATAGGGCCCGTGTTATGTGCCAGGCTCTGAGCTGGGAATGGTGAGTATAATGGTCGACAATGCAGATGGGGTCCCTACTCTGATGGAGGATAGGGTCCAGCGGGGAGACAATGAAAAGATCAGTGATTGGGGGAGGGATGGGGAGGATGGATAGGAGGAGCCCAGGGGATTTTTAGGGCACTAAAGTGATTCTGTATGACACCGTCATGGTGGACACACGACATTACACATTTGTCAAAACCCATAGAAGCAGCAAGATAGAGCCCTAATGTCAACTGTGGGCTTGGGTTGACAATACTGTATCAATGTTGGTTCATCAACTATAACAAATGTATCACACTAATGCAAGATGTTAATAACAGGTGGAATTGGGTGGGGAACCTGGGTATCAGGAACTCTTTGCATGATCTGCTCAATTTTCTGTAAATCTAAAACCTAAAATTTAATACAGACTTAATTTTAAAATAAGAATCATGCAAATCTTTCATTAATGTCAATTGTCATAGGTGGCCACGTGTTCTACCAAGGAGAGGGAATCATGGGTGGGTCTTAACTTAGTCTGGGGGCAGCAGGCTAGGCTTCCAGGAAGAACAATTTAAATCTGAGACCCGAAGGACCATCAAGAGTTACTCAGGCAAGGCGGGGAGAACCTTCTGGAAGGAGACAAGAGCACTGGGGAAGACCCTAGGGCCGAGAAGAGCTCAACCTGTAAGGTGTAAGACGAGGTAAGGGGGAGGAGGAGGCCAGACCGTGATTCGGAGGCTGGATTGTGTTCTGGAAGCCACTGGAAGGTTGGAGGTGTCCTGCTCCGCCTCCTATTTTATATATCACCGTGGTCGCTCCATGGAGGATGCTTTGTCAGGGGGACCAGAACCAGGGTATGGAGAGCGGGGAGGAAGCTGTGCCCGGCTGGCAACAGAGGACAGGGGCGTGGACTAGGGTGGAGGCGCCTACGTCCCACCAGTGACGGCTGGCGTGTGCTACATTTCCCCTCGCTGGATCTCATCATCTCAAAGATTGTTCCCCGAATGCTAAACCAGCATTTCTTCTCCAGCTTGTCATTTCCCCCTTCTCTTCATACCCCACCTTCCACTGAGCGACGCTCCTCCCGGACAGAGCGTCTCCCCTTAGCCTCTGCTTATCCACACGATGAATATTTAACTCCCTGCATCTTCCCACTTCATAAATCAGTCCTGCCTCCCCTCCTGCCCTCTTGGACTCCATCTGACTGGAGCACTGCTGTGAGGCCGGCCTTCCAGGGCAAGGATCCCACATGGGGAAAACTGGTTGCCAGGTTCCTAGCAGCCCTGCAGCTTGGAGTTAACCTGCTGCCTGCTGGCTTCAGAAGGGCCGGGGCTGCCTTCCTTCTCATAGCTTCTCTCTGCCCTCATATCATCTTGAGGAATGGTTACGGGAAATTGGGCACTTCCAAGACATTAAATATTATGTTGTCAAAGGCTACTTCAAGCCTTGGGGAATGTTCCAAATAGAAATGAAAAGACCATACTCAGCAAGTGTTTACTGTGTGCCAATGGGTATCTCATCCGGCCCTTGAATGACCACAAACACTGGTACTATTGTCACCTTCATTTTACAGATGAGGAAATGGAGGCTCAGAGAGGTTAAGTATCTTGCCCAGAGTCACAGGGCTGTCCAGAACTGTGACTGAAACCGGAACGCAGAGATATCCAACTACGGAGTCCAAGAGGCTAACATGGGTTAGAATATGGATTGTAAAAATGTAAGATACCAAACTGTAGGTATTATAGTGTTACGGACTGAATTGTGTCCCCCCTCAAATTCATATGTTGAAGCCCTAACGCCCCAGTGCAACTGTATTTGGAGAGAGACCCCTTAGAGAGGTAATTAACGTTCAAGGAGGTCAGAAGGGTGGGGCCCTAATCCCCTAGGGTTGGTGCCCTTACAAGAGGAGGAAGAGACCCCGGAGCTCTCTCTCCACCATGTGAGGACACAGTGAGAAATTGGCCATCTGCAAGCCAGAAAGAGGGGTCTCACCAGAAACCAACCCTGGTAGCATCTTGCTCTTGGACTTCTAACTTCCAAAATTGTGAGAAAATAAAGAAATGTCTGTTGTTAAAGCCCCCCAGTCCATGGCACTCCATTATGGCAGCCCAAGCAGACTAGTACATGCAGCTTCTGATTATGTTTAAGTACATATATCCATACCCGAAACACCAGTAGACAATACATCTAGGTACTCCTGTACTTGTCCTGAGGGAGGGGTGGGATTATAAATGATTATAGTTATTATTTCTATTTCCTTCTTTGTCACTTTGCACGTTTCCTACATTCTCTCTAGTGAGCAGGTGTTACTTATTATAAGTAGATAACAAATGGTTTTTGAAAACTGGAAGTCAGGCCAGGCGGGGAAGGAGGCTGGTTCTTGAGCTCACGCAGGCCTTTCCTCTCAGGAGGAGAAGCAGGTCCGTCAGGGTCCTGTTTGGGAAACCATCACTCCATGTTACACACCACGCACTGTTCGTGACTCTCAAGTCCCAGGTTCAAGGATGTTTTTTGAACTCTCTGGAATAGAATTCTGATGTAGAGTGAAGGTCCTGTCCAAGGGAATTAGCCAGTGCTAAAGTCTGTGCTATTTTTTTTTTTTTTTTTGCGGTACGCGGGCCTCTCACTGTTGTGGCCTCTCCCGTTGCGGAGCACAGGCTCTGGACACGCAGGCTCAGCGGCCATGGCTCACGGGCCCAGCCGCTCCGCGGCATGTGGGATCCTCCCGGACCGGGGCTCGAACCCGTGTCCCCTGCATCGGCAGGCAGACTCTCAACCACTGTGCCACCAGGGAAGCCCAAGTCTGTGCTATTTTAACTCCATCTTCCCTGGACACTTAGCCCTGTCAAGGTTTTACCACAGCACAGAGCTGAAATAAACAGAGCATGAGAAAGCCTGTTCACTCTTTCCCTGGAGTTCCAGTCTATTACCACATATGTACTGTGGGCCTACTATGTGCTCAGCTCTGGGAAAGGCACAGAGAGGGATGGGCAGGCACCCGCTGGCACTGGGGACCCTTCTTCCTGGGAACACTAGACCCCAAGCATGGTCCATGGCAAAGAAAGGTTCTGTGTTTAAACCTTATTGGTCAACACATATGATGCTCTCCTAACGCCCTCACATCTTGCTCCCTGACGGCCACCCTCCACCCAGGGTCCCAGTGCACATTAGCATATTAAAGGCTCTGACAAGTCCTGCAGGAAAGAAACCTGCTGACTTTGTCTAACAAAAGTTTGCAAAACAAACTTTCTGGTGTTTGACCTCAGAAGGTTTTAATTTTTTTCATCTGAATTCCTCTTTAACATACCACTGAGCTAGCTGGAGAGGAACACCCCCGCTGGGTGGAACCAGGAATGTACCCCATGCCTCTGGCCCGAGGATCAGATATTTTCAGATATCAGCTACAGAAAACAAAGATTGCCATCTCAACTTTGGGTGTTAACACTGACCTTGGCTTGTTAAAAATTTGTAAAAGGGCAGCTGAATCTGAGGAGCATGTTATAAAGATGATAGTACGGAGTCACGGAACGTGAGAGCTCGACGGGTGTGGCGGGGGCTCAGGGTTCAGCCGGGGAGAAGCCTGCCCAAGGTCGCGCAGGTTAAAGGTTACTCTGGATCCAAATTCAGACATCCTTCCCTGACCCTGGCTCTGCCCCACCCCATGCGGGCCAGCCCCTCCCACCATCTTCATCTCCCAGAGGGTGTCTTGGCTTCCCTGCCCTCCCTGGTTGAGTCCTGGAATGAGCACTGTGCCTCCTCTATCGGGGAGATAAGAAGTTCCCTGCTGGGCAGGGCTGCCAGGAGGAGCCCACACAGTGTGGGGGAAGCCTCGCCAGGGCTGGCACAGAAACAGAACCCAGTCAATGGAACTGCTTCTCAGACTTCCTGACTTTTGCAGGGAGTGCATTGCAGGGAGTGATGCTCTGTGTGTGTGTGTGTGTGTGTGTGTGTGTGTGTGTGCGCGCGCGCGCGTGCATGCATGGGGCTTCACCTTTCTGGCTCTCTCTTTGTGTCCCTCTATGTCTCTCCATGTCTCTGTGTCTCTTCCCATCTCTGTCCAGCACGTGTTCTGATCCTGCTTTCCTCTAGACCTCTGCGCAATGCAGTTCCCTCCGCTTGGATCGAGCTGCCAGGCTCCGCCCCTTTCTCCTAAACACCTAGTGGGCGTGTCAGGTTCAAGGCCAAATGTCACTTCTGCAGGGAGGACCTCCCATCAGCCCCTGCTATACCTTCCCTCCTCCCAATGCTCATTGTAATAAGCATCATCTCCCAAAGTGGAGCATACGACATGACTGGGGGAGATGCGGGCTAGAACTATAAAAGAGTTTAATCGATTTGGTTTATTTATTTATTTATTTATTTATTTTTTTGCAGTACACGGGCCGCTCACCGTTGTGGCCTCTCCCATTGTGGAGCACAGGCTCCGGACGCGCAGGCTCAGCAGCCATGGCTCACGGGCCTAGCCGCTTTGCGGCATGTGGGATCTTCCCAGACCAGGCCACGAACCCGTGTCCCCTGCATCGGCAGGCGGACTCTCAACCACTGTGCCACCAGGGAAGCCCCCGATTTGGTTTATTTTTGATTACACAGTATTTTTTTTTTAAGTGACAAACTCACCAAGCCTGGGAATCTCAAAAATATTATTTGGCCAAAGGTCAAAGTTTAAAAGCATATTATTTGGGGATTCCCTGGTGGCGCAGTGGTTGAGAGTCTGCCTGCCGAGGCAGGGGACATGGGTTCGTGCCCCAGTCCGGGAAGATCCCACATGCCGCGGAGCGGCTGGGCCCGTGAGCCATGGCCGCTGAGCCTGCGCGTCCGGAGCCTGTGCTCCGCAACGGGAGAGGCCACAACAGTGAGAGGCCCGCGTACCGCAAAAAAAAAAAAAAAAAAAAAAAAAAAGCATATTATTTGAAGAAATTATTAAGTAAATAAATAAATCATGTGCAATATCCTTATGCAAAAGACTGACATTAGAACTCAACCTCACGCCATAAACAAAAGTAAACTCAAAATGGATCAAAAATCTGTATGTGAGAGCTAAAACTAGATAACTCTGAAAAGGAAACACAGGGGTAAATCTTCATGACTTTGGATTAAACAGTGATTTCTTACACATGACACCAAAAGTACAAGTAACAGAAGAAAAAATAGGTACATTGGACTTCATCAAAACTAAATACTTTTGTGTTTCAGAGGACGCCATCAGGAAAGTGAACAGATAACGCACAGAATGGGAGAAAAATCTTATCTCTGGTAAGAGACTTATATCTAAGAATATATAATGAACCCTTACATCTCAATAATAAAAAGACAACTCAATTTTTCAAGTGAGGAAAGGATTTGAATAGGTATTTTTTCCAAGAAGATACACAAATGGCCAACAAGCACATGCTCACATCACTAACCATCACAGAAATGCAAGCAAATTACAAGGGTTACCACCTCACATCCTTAGAATGGCTAGTGTCAAAACCACAGATAACAACAAGAAAATGATTGTGAGAATCTGGAGAAAATGGAAGCCACGTACACTGCCAGTGGGGATGTAAAGTGTTGTGAGTGACTTTGGAAAACTTTTCTCAAAGGTGAAACTGACTCACCATGTGACCCAGCAATTCCCCTCCTAAGTATATACCCAAGAGAAACGAAAACACATCTGCACAAAACCATGTACATGAATGTTCACTGCAGTGTTATTCATAATAGTCACAAGGTAGAAACAACTCATATGTCCATCAACAGGAAAACCAAATGTGGTGTATATACACCATGGAATATTGTTCACCCATGAAAAGGAGCAAAGCACGACACCTGCTACAGCGTGGGTGAACCTGGAAGACACCATGCTACACGAAGGAGCCAGACACAAAAGGCCACATATTGTATGATTCCACTTATATGAAATGTCCAGAACAGACAGAAAGTAGACTCGTGGCTGCCAGGGGCTGGGGACAGGGGAGAATGGGAGTGACCGCTAGATGGTACAGGGTTTCTTTTTGGGGAAACGAAAATGCTCTAAAGTTGACTATAGGGATGGTTGCACAACTCTGTGAATATACCAAAAGCCACTGAATTGTACACTTTAAATGGATATGTTATGGTATGTAAATTACATTTCAATAAAGCTGTCACTAAACAAACAAATGAATAACTAATTGGAATATATGGGAAATAGTGAAGTCGTTACCTGAGTGACTAAAGCCTGGGAACCAGGGTTTTATTGCAATCTCTCTCCTGCAAAACTTCAAAGGTTTGTTTTACTATTTGTATCAACCTAGCACGTTGCACCTTAAAGAAAGTCTTGCTGGGTGAACATAGCTGATATAAAGCACCATTCTGAGAACTCCTCATGGATAAACACCTCAGCCTTTACCAACCATCCTATGAATGACATTCTATTATTATCTGCATTATGCAGATGGGGAAACTGCAGCCTGGAGCGGTGAAGTGAGCTGCCTGAGGCCCCCCAGCTGGTAAGGGGCAGACCCACGACTTGAATCCGGGCAGCCTGACGCCACACTGAATATCCACATGCCGTGGTGGCCCAGTGTGGCGGGCACTGGGGTCCTGGGATCAGCGGGCAGGGCTTCGACCCGCTCCCAGTGCACATGCTGGGTGGCCCTGCACAAATTCTTCACTAATCTGAGTCCTAGTTTTCTCACCTGGAGAATGGGGAGCAACAACCCTGGTCACACCACAGGCTGTCGTGAGGATCGGTGACCTCGGTCATTCCTGAATAGGGGATGAGCGAATGGACATAAGTAATGCACCTGCCATATCACCCAGCCTCGCACACAGGTGCTCATTTGGGGTTCATACTTCTCTTGCCTTTCCTGTTGATTGTAAGATGGTAGCCCTGACCCCTGGTCGCCCTAGCCTGGGATGTTCTGCCACTTCCTGTGTGACCTTAGGAGGGTTGCTGAAGTTCCTCGGCCTCTGTTTTCTCATCTGTAAAATAGGGATGGCAGTGGCACCTACCTCATATGGTTGTCATAAGGAACAACTGAGACATGGCCCTGAAGACATGCATATAAGCACTTGGCAAATGCTAGTGTCTTGTTGGTTTTCTCATTTCTTATATTTATGAGCGTCTAGAGATGGGGTCCTGAGAGCTTTCCTTGAATGAATGTGTCAGTTCTTCACAAGAAGCTCATGAAAGGTTTATTGCTATTATCTCTATTTTACAGACAAGGAAATGGGGCACAGAGAAGTTCAGCAAGTTGCCCAAGGCCACACAGCTGGTGAGCCCCACTTTAAGAAGGGGGTGGCGGCCTGGAGGGTCTCCAGTGCTGGTTCTCAGACAGACATAGGCTCAGAGAAATCCAACCTGCCCACAATTCCCCCAAAGGACACAGTCACGTCCTTTCCCTTTCCCTCAGGCTGCTGTCCTGAGGTTTCTCTTCCCTATTCCAGAAGGCCCTCGGGAGATGAAATTAAAATAAATAAGCAAGCATATATAAATACTCTAAGGAGCACTCATAGGTGGACAGGTGACGTGCGTTATTAACAGAATCCTTGTGAAAACCCAGAAGGCATCACTCTTCCCATTTTATAGGTAAGGATATAAGACTGTAGTAGGTCAAGTGTCACAAACTCACCCCCAGGTCTCTGGGTAGAAGAGGCTGGATTTGAACCCAGAACTATTGGGTGCCAGACTTGGACTTCATCACCATTCTATTGGCCTGTCTCTCCCGGCACTTGCCTTATGTTGATTCCACTTGGATAATGAAGGCCAGTGGGGAGGGGCCACCAGACAGATACTCCCAAGCCCATTACCAATACTGAGGCCCAGCCTTAGCCAAGGAAATGCAGGAGAAGAAAGCTCCCTTTCCTAACTTTCTTTCTAACACCAACTGCAGCCTGTGTCTAGACGTAGGTGGGTGGTCCAGACTCCTGGCTCTACCGCTGGCCCGAGAATTTCTCCTGCATCCATGCGATCAATTTTCCTAGGGAATTACTTTCTGAATTTGACCTTTGAGAACCATCAATCTCACCAGAAAGCCATCACCTGAGCCACCTGACCCCGCTACACAGCACTTTTCGGCTCATCCATCAGGGAACATTATTTAATAATGGAAGAGGGACAGGGCAAGGCCGGCCAGCCCATGGGGCCTGCCATTGGCCAGCAGTCCACTCCCAGCCCATCAGGATCTGCTGCCTGCCCCATCACAGAATCCCAGGGCTTTGACCCTTTGGATGGCAGCAGGAGTGGCTCCATCAGAATGGGGGGTAACGGAGGGACAGAGACACTGAGTCAGCAGCCAGAGTCAGAGCAGATTCCCTGCTCCTGATTTGCCTGGGTGACCTTGAGTGAGTCACTTCTCCGGATCTCAGACCTTTCGTTTGCAATTTGGAAGGGTTGAATTACATCTTAGCTTTTCAACTTTTCTATTTAGTTGTTCATGGGTGCCTAATATACTGTTTGGCACGCAGTGGGCTCTCAATCAATAGCGGCTGAATGAATGAAGGAGGAAAGGAAAGGAGGGAGGAGACCATGCACAGAAGCTCTTTGCACAGCATCTGGCACGGATGAGCCTTCACGGCTCAGTGAAAGCCAGGCGGTATTGCGGCTGGAGCAGTGTGGTGGCAGGTGACTGCAGGGTCTTAGTCTCCGGGTCCGTAAAACTGGGGACTTGACGGTTTCCACAGGACAGGGCTATTGAGAGGATGAAGATGGGCTGGCCCATGGGGCGTGTTCAGCACAGGGTCGGGCACATAGGGAGCCCCCCATAAATACCAGCTGCTTTGCCATTGCTAATGGCCAACAAGTGACATCGGTGGGAATCTGGGGAGATCCCCAGGAACAAAGATTGTCCTTATTCGGCAGCCCCCAGGTGCCCAGCCCCAAGGGACAGGTCCCCTTATCCATGCTGTCCTGCCAACACCCTACCCCAGAGCCCCCCCGCCGAGATCAGCTGGCCTTTTCTCCAGGCCCCTTGGGACACGCCCACTGTTCTCTTAGAGTCGTCTCCATGAAGGGCCTCCTGTCACTACAATTGCCAGATTTAGCAAATAAAAATATAGCATGCCTGGTTAACTTTGAATTTCAGGTAAACACTGAATAATTTTTTAGTATAGGTACAGGCGTGTCTCGGAGATACTGCGGGTTCAGCTCCAGACCAATAAAGCAAATATCGCAATAAAGCGAGCCACATGAATTTTTTTGGTTTTCCAGCGCATATAAAAGTTCTGTTTACACTATACTGTAGCCTATTAAGTGTGCAATAGTATTATGTCTAAAAAACTGTACATGCCTTGACTAAAAAAATATTATATTGTGAAAAATGTTAACCATCAATTGAGCCTTTGGTGAGTTGTAGCAGTAACATCACATCACTGATCGTCACAACCAATGTAATATAATAATAATAATGAAAAAAAGATTGAAGTAGTGCGAGAATTACCAAAATGTGACACAGAGACCTGAAGTGAGCAAACACTGTTGGAAAAACAGCACCAATTGGCTTGCTCGAGGCAGGGTTGCCACAAACCTTCAATTTGTAAAAAAAACCACATTATCTGCGAAGTTCAATAAAGGGAGAGCAATAAAACAAGGTTTGCCTGTATGTGTCCCATGAAATATCTGGGACACACGCTTACACTAAAAACATTGTTTGTGGTTCATCGGAAATTCAGATTTAGCTGGCATCCTGCATTTTATCTGGCCGCCCTACCTGCCCCTCCTGCTCACCCACGTGGTGAGCCATGGCCCTCTGGCCCGACCCCTGACCCCTCTCAAGGCCTGGCCTGGGTGTCCCCACCCACCCATCAGAAGCTGGCCGGGCTGCCTGCCCTCCAGAGAGGAGGCCACGGCTGCCTTCTCCTCTAAGTCACTAAGTTGTTTCTTTTTCTCCAGTTGATGAGTCCCTAACGAGCCCCAGGGGACCATGATGGAGGCAGGACAGAGTCTCACTTGCACGGGAAGACCATCCCAGACAACCCAAGTTCTCAGGGAAATGTGCCCTGCTCTTGCCAGGAGGAGACTGACGTGCTGACTTCACCCACTCCTGTCCACCTGCCGGGCCCGGCCGGGGGCCTGACAGCCGCACGAAGCAGTTGTCGGGACGGCAGGGGCACCGGCCCGTACCAGGCGCCAGCGTGCCCTGCCCTGCAGGGAGGGGCAGGCAGTGCCTGGGAGCTGCTGGCGGGAGTGCCATCTGGACACGGACCTGGCACCAGTGCGCCACGAAAACCGAAAATCGTGAGCCGGGCCCTCCTCTCCTCAGGGTGAGAGAAGCGGGGCGTTTGGAGCGCCTCCCAGACAGGAGGGTGGAGGAATGTAGGTCAACTCCTGGCTGCCGGAAAGAGTGATGTCATCGGCTCCTGGGGGAAAGATGGGGAAGTGGTAGGTTTAGGGGAGCGAGAGAGCCGGGGGCCGGAGCCGGGCAGGGAGGAGGGAGCCGGGGCTGGCTCCCCTCAATGGGCAAACCTGCCAGGATTTCAGGGCAGTCACAGGGACCCCGCGGTGAGCACAGGTGGGGCGCCCGGGAGAGCCCAGGACCCCCCGGAGGGTCTTGGTAATTGATCACCTCTTCCTGGTGTCTCTCCCACTTCTTTTATCACTTGTCCAAACACCATTGCATATGGAGCCTTCTGGGAGTGGATGGGTGTATTTCTGACACCTTGAAGGCCAGAGTCGCTTGAAACAAACTTCTATTTTAAAGCCGCCGGCAGTGTCTTCCTATTTCTCTTGTCAGAGAGAGCATTTATTTCTGGGGAAAGACTGTTCTTTTGTTTGGGGAAAAATAGTTCAGTGGGCTGTTGGGTTTATAGGGAAGCAAACCCCAAGCCTATGCTGGCCTGGAGATGTTAGCACGTGAGGGTGGACACATGAGGGAGAAGGCTGACCTCGAGAAGGGCACTTCCCTTGTGGAGGGGCTCATGCATCTGGGGCTGGAGGCCTGGACTCCAGGGAGGAAGGATGCGGCCATGAGAGGGGGCTGGGGGCTCACGACAGAGGTGATCCAGGGGCTGCCCCTCCCAGGCAGCAGGTGGCCACAGCCAATGGCCGGGTCTCCAGGTCAGTGCTGGCTAATGGCCATCCTTTGAAGGGTTCTCTTTGTACGTGATCGTTCTCCTCCACTTGCCCCAGCCTGTGAGTCCACGTGTGATGGATCACTGTGGCCTGGGGGTGTCAGATCTTCTTTGGGGGATTAAGGGAGAGCCCATGTCCTCAGCTGGTGCCCAGCTGCGTGGAGAGATTGGCAGCCTTCAAGGAAGCAAGCAATGGTCAGGAGAACCGCCCCTGATCCCAGAGGGGCTGGATCAAGAGGTGACCAGTAATGAGAAGGCCATAGTTGGGGATCTTGTTCAGGGAAGCCTGTAAAATATTGGACTCATAGCTAATTAGTGGAATGGGGGCAGGGCTAAGGTACTAGTGGAAAGAGGGCTCCTGGATGCTGGAGAACTTGAACCGTCTGGGTCAAAAGGCTTCAAGTCAAGGCCTGAGACCCCGAGAAGAGGGGGCACTGAAAGCCGAGCTGCGGGGCACAGTGTGCAAGGCCTCGGCCACCTGGCGTGACCTGGCTCTCTCTCGGGGTAATGTGGATAAATGCCGGCTGCTGCATCTCCTGGAACGCAGTCAGGCTGGCAATTGAGTTCATTGCCAAATCAGATTTGGGCTTCTGTGCGAAGTCCTTTTATATTAAGTGCTTTAACGTACATCACCTCCTCCAGTCTATTGATAAATCCTATTACCCATTATGAAGCCAGAGGCAGCTTCCCAGCCAACAGGAGAGAGGCCGATGGAGGGGTGTTGGGGGGCTCGGGCGTGTGGCCTGGGGGAGACACGGTGGGTATGACCAGGCTGGTTGACTAAAGCAAGCTCACCTCTTCCCCTGTTGGGAGGGCTCAACACCCTGGAGGGAAGGGCCAGGCCTGGGTTGGGGGAGGGGGGAAATGTGAGGAGTGCTGGGCGTGATGGTGGAGCGGCAGCGATGGGGTGGTGGGGGTCAGCCAGCCCGTTGGTTTTGTCTACCCACCTCCTGGCTCCCGGATTCCAGACCCCTTCTCCTCCGAAAGAGTTATGGATATTAAGACCCATTTGTTCATGTAAGTGAGTTCATTTGTTCATGGATGAATGAGCGGATGATTTCAACGAATACACAGCATTCCTGCCTGGTTCTCAGTGCTGGCCTTACAGGGTCAAGAACACAGACCCAGAGCCTGTTCTCTCCGAGCTCAGAGCCCGGGGTGGGGAAGGGGGAGGGCAGCTGGGTACGGGAGTGTGTGTGCAGCAACGCACGTGTGACGATGCAGTGGGACTGCTGTGCTCTTTGAAGGCCAGAGGAGGGGAGGCAAGGCCTGGCCGCCCAGATCTCCAGCCTGCGGGGACCCCGGAGAGGCGAGGCGTCTCTGAGCCAAGCCCTGAGGAATGAGGCGTTTGCCAGACGGGAGGGGTGGACGGGGTGCGTTGTGCTCCAGGCAGGAGCAGCAGCCCAGAGGCGAGTCAGAGGGACCCAGCTCCGGGCAGGGGGCTGGCCTGTGAGGACTCAGGGCCCAGGCTGCCCAGGGAGGCGAGAGGAGGGATGTGTGGTCCATGGGAACGGAGTTTCTAAGGTCAATGGGAAGCCGCTGAAGGGCGTTGTTCAGGGCAGTGACGTGACTGGGTTTGGGTTTGGGGAAAAACCTCCTCGTGGAAGGGGCAAGGCTGAAGGGGGCAAGGCCAGTCCTCTCCCCAAACAAAATCCTGATGCGGCGTGTGCCCCTCTCCGTGGGGCAGGGGTAGTGATGGGGTCCATGTAGGAAACTGCTCAGGCTGACAGAGTGGGATGGGAGGAGTGGGTAGGAATCCAGAGGTGGTCACACCGGTCAGAACGGCCATCATTAAAAAGTCTACAAATAACAAATGCTGGAGAAGGTGTGGAGAAAAGGGAACCCCCCTACACTGTTGGCGGGAATGTAAGTTGGTGCTGCTACTATGGAGAACAGTATGGAGGTTCCTCAGAAACTAAAAACAGAATTACCATATGATCCAGCAATCGAACTGCTGGGTATATATCCAGACGAAACGCTAATTCAAAAAGCTACAGGCACCCCTATGTTCATAGCAGCACTATTCACAATAGCCAAGACACGGAGCAACGTAAATGTCCATTGACAGATGAATGGATAAAGAAGATGTGGTACATACATACAATGGAATACTACTCAGCCATAAAAAAGAATGAAATAATGCCATTTGCAGCAACATGGATGGACCTAGAGGTGATCATACTAAGTGAAGTAAGTCAGAAAGAGAAAGACAAATACTATGTGATATCACTTATATGTGGAATCTAAAATATGACACAGATGAACCTAACTATGAAACAGAAACAGATTCACAGACGTAGAGAACAGACTTGTGGTTGCCAAGGGGGAGAGGGTTGGGGGAGGGGTGGAGTGAGAGGTTGGGGTCAGCAGATGTAAGCTTTTATATATAGAATGGATAAACAACAAGGCCCTCCTGTATAGCACAAGGAACTATATTCAATATGATATAGTTATCCTACGATTAAACTATAATGGGAAAGAATATATAAAAAAGAATGTATATATATATGCATAACTGAGTCACTTTGCTGTACACCAGAAATTAACACAACATTGCAAATCAACTATACTTCGATTTAAAAAAAGATATTAAAAAAAAAGGAATCCAGAGGTGGGCATTTCCCCAGAGTGGAAAGAGGCAACTCCAAATGGGGGTGAGGCACCCGGACTCCCCGAGGCCAGGGCAGCCCAGACAAGGCCCCTCGTTGACCCTGGGCTCCTGCAGGAGCCTCGGCTTTGTCCTACGGGTCAGCCTCTGTGAGCTGGGTTGCGTGAAGGCTGTGGAGCGTGTGATGTGTATGTGACCGGTGCTTGTAGAAGTGGATTCACGCGTGCAGGTGGGGCAGGGACGTGTGTACATATAAGGGAGCACCTGTAAATCTAAAACGTGCTTGAGGGACTTCCCTGGTGGTCCAGTGGTTAAGACTCCGCGCTCCCAATGCAGGGGCCCCGGGTTCAATCCCTGGTCAGGGAACTATATTCCGCACGTCGCAGTGAAGATCCCGCGTGCCGTGACTAAGACCCGACGTGACCAAATAAATAAATTAATTAAAAATAAATAAATAAAACATGCTTGATATGGGCAGCGTGCCAGCAAGCCTTCAAAATGACCCACTCCAGGCTCCCCCTGTTGTGGGGTAGAGAAGCGGCCCAGCCGGGGCAGGAGTCCCCACTCCAGCCCTGTCTGTCCTGCCCATGCCTCACTAGCCTCAGTTACAGCTAATAAGGTCCCTCCAATCGCCAAGCTGGGGGAGGGGCAGAGAGCCAGACAGGAGCAGAGATCCAGGGATTCAACTTGGCTGGAGAGGGTCCCCCAGG
Source organism: Hyperoodon ampullatus (assembly GCF_949752795.1). Classification (NCBI taxonomy): domain Eukaryota; kingdom Metazoa; phylum Chordata; class Mammalia; order Artiodactyla; family Ziphiidae; genus Hyperoodon; species Hyperoodon ampullatus. The sequence continues at coordinate 4,575,894 of NC_136919.1, forward strand.
TGAGCGATGTACCCGTGGAAATGGGGTTTTGTTCAGGTAACTAAATACTGATTCCTTACAAATAACAAGGGCTCCCATTTCCCAAGCACCTACTGCACGTCGGGCCTTGAGCTGACCTACAAGTTCTCAGACAGTCCTCAAAACAGTAGGATCCCATTTCACAGACGGGGAAACTGAGGCTCGGGAAAATTGAAGAGACTTGCCCTGGACCATAAACTAGCAAACGAAAGAGTCTGAATTCAAACGCAGTCTTCTCTTTGACACCAAGATGTGCTGCTATCGACTCATTACAAAGAGACCTCGGAGCCCTGAGGATGGCTGCCCTTGGTTGCCGGGACGATATGGGGTCTTTAGAAGTGTAAGATGCGGGGTTTCTGGCCTAAGTATTGTCTGTCAGCCCGCACCTGTTCTCTTCTCCTTGTACAACGTGGAAGCCCACCCCCCCACCACCCCATCCTCTCAAGGACCTCCACCCCTCGCTGATGGCTTTCTCTAGCACTTTCCCCTGCTGTTCCTTTCTGTTATCTCTGCATCATCACCAGAACCCCAGGGTGCTGCGGTCCCTCCCTCTTTTCAGGAAGAAACCTTTCCTTCCCTCAAACTCCCCACCAGCTTGTACTCCATTTCCCTGCTCCCTTTCATGATCAAACCTCTTGAAAGCCTTATCAACACCACTTTTGGGTTTTTTTTACCCCTCATTCATTCTTTTAAAATTTTCTGCATTCACCCTGAAATCCACCCAAGATGGGCTTTGTCCCTGACTCCCCCATATCTGCTCTCCCAAGGTCACCTTTGACCTCCATGTTGTTAAGGCCACGGACCCACCTGGCTGTCCTCTGTCTGGACCACTCAGTGGCACTGGACACTGATGCCCATGCCCCCTGGACAGGCTCCGCCCGCTGGGCTTTGGGGCACCATCCTTCCCGATTTTCTCCCCTCTATGGCTCCTTGCTCTCCATGTCCTGCCTTCACTGTCCAACTTCCCAGGGCTCCATCCCAGGCCAGCCCTCATCTTCCTCCTCGTTCTCAGAGCCTCACACGCTCCCATGGCGTCGCGGGTCATCTCTAAGCCCGGGATTCCTGGGTTGCCTGCCCTTCAGACTTGGACGTCCAAATGCTCCCATGCCTCAAGGGCACCTCACAGCAACAGGTCAAAACAGAACTCTGGGGCTTCCCTGGTGGCGCAGTGGTTGAGGGTCCACCTGCCGATGCAGGGGACAAGGGTTCGTGCCCCGATCCAGGAGGATCCCCCATGCCGTGGAGCGGCTGGGCCCATGAGCCATGGCCGCTGAGGCTGCGCGTCCGGAGCCTGTGCTCCGCAACGGGAGAGGCCACAACAGTGAGAGGCCCGCGTATGGCAAAAAAAGAAAAAGTGTATAGTTCAGTGACATTAAGTACATTCACGTTATTGTGCAACTACCATCAGTATCCTTTTCTAGGGACTTCCCTGGTCGTCTAGTGGTTAGGACTCAGTGCTTTCACCACTGTGGCCAGGGTTCAATCCCTAGTCAGGAAACTAAGATCCTGCAAGCTGTGCAGCACCACCAAAAATAAAATAAAATTAACAAACAAACAAATAAAAGCAATTACCTTTAAAAAAATATCCTTTTCCATGGGGAGGGGGAAGGGCAAGCTGTGACAAAGTGAGAGAGAGGCATGGACATATATACACTACCAAATGTAAAATAGATAGCTAGTGAGGAGCAGCTGCATAGCACAGGGGGATCAGCTCAGTGCTTTGTGACCACCTAGAGGCGTGGGATAGGGAGGGTGGGATGGAGGGAGACGCAAGAGGGAAGAGATATGGGAACATATGCATATGTATAACTGATTCACTTTGTTATAAAGCAGAAACTAACACACCATTGTAAAGCAATTATACTCCAATAAAGATGTTAAAAAATAAATAAATAAATGATTTTGATCCATAAAAAAAAGAAAAATCCTTTTCCAGAACACTTACATCATCCCAAACAGAAACTCTATACCCTCTAAATAACTCTCCATTCCCCGCTCCCTCCAACCCCTGGCAACCTTATCCTATTTTCCATCTCTATGAATTTGCCTGTTGCTGGTGCCTTACATATGTGGACTCACACAGTATTTGTCCTTCTGTCTGGTTTATATCATCCACGTTGTAGCAGGTGTCAGGATTTCCTTCCTTTTCAAGGCTGAATAATATTCCATGGTGTGTATAGACCGCATTTTGTTAATCCATCATCAGTTGATGGACACTTGGGTTATTTCCACCTTTCCACCATGCGAATAATGCTGCTAGGAACATGGATGCACAAATATCTATTCAAGTCTCTGCTTTCAGTTCTTTTGGGTATATACCCCGGAGTGGAACTGCTGGATCATATGGGAATTCTGTGTTTAATTTTTTGAGGAACCAAAAAACTGTTTTCCACAGCAGCTGCACCATTTTACATTCCTACCAATAGCGCACACGGGTTCATATTTGTCCACGTCCTTGCCAACACGCATTGTTTTCTGTTTTTCTGACAGTAGTCATCCTAAGGGGGCACCTCCATCTACTTCTTAACCTCCAAGCCTCAGTTTCCTCATCTGCGTACTGGGGACAATGACCCTCAAGGGGCAGGACTCCATGAGGAAACACACATATGGGACTTAGAATACCACATGGCCCATAAGAACTGCTCAGCAATGACAGCTAATGTTACTAAAGGGGGGAGCCCCACCCCGCAACCCCAGGTGGGGGTCACAGAGCTACAGGGGTCCATGCAGGCAGAATAAAATCACACGCTTCACTTCTCGCCCATGTTCCCTGTGGATCAGCGACGGAAGAGACTAGACGGAGGGCGGAGCAAGTACGTGCAGAAAGGCCTCTGTGCTCTCTGATCCCCTCCCCCTCCCCTCCACACACACACACACACACACACACACACACACACACACACGTGCACAAAGCCTTCTTCCCTCCTGCGGTTTCTATTCTCGTCCTAAGTTCCGTCTATCTCCAGTTACTGGGTGATCAATACGGCAGGACATTTATGGAAGAAGACAAGAAGGCAAGAAAGGGGCAGGGGGTCAAGGGAGGAGAAAACCAGGCGGGCGCTGGCTGGCCCAGGGCCTTGGATGAGAAGCCAGACCCCAGCAGCATCTGGGAAAGCCGGTGGATTCTCACACCTACCAAATTTTACAATGGTATCTATAGTTCCTGTTCACTTAATCAATGGTGTACAGATCAGGTGCACAGGACCTTCATCTGATGCGTGGGACCTCTCTCCGTCATCTCCCACCAACACCATCCTGCTTGGCTTGAATACCTCCAAGAATGGGGAACTCACTCTTCCTTTCCTGTCCTTGGCTGGCTAAGGCCCAGCTGGACTGGTTCCCTGGAGCCTCCAAGAGTTTTCTGGGTGGAGGACTTTGCCCTGGGGCAGGGCCTGAGGGTGAGAATAGGATGACCATTTCCCCTTCCCTCTGCCCCAGACCCAGAGTTAGCAGGCTGTTTACCTGGAATTTGTCCACACTTCAGATCCCAGGTGCCCACCCTGCCAGAGGCCTGCAGAATACTGTGAGTGTAGCGGCTATGCTGTCACAGCTGTGAGAAGACGGGCAGGTCTCAGAGCAGAGGGGGCACACTGACAGCTTGTGAGCTGCCTGGGGTTGCAGGTGTGTTTTGTTTTACCTGCACAGGATTTTCAAAGAACTTTGAAGTAGGTGCCAGTATTTCAAAAAGCAAGTGATTTCACATATATATCTGCTATGTGCCTTCTCTCACAACATCAGAAGATGTGGCAACATCTGGTCTGCCTCTCTCCCTGACCTCTCTGGCCACCTACCCAGAGGAATGGGACACTAGGGTAAGCTCTTCAAATACATCATTTCACTGAAGCCTCACCCCAAGCTGGTGAGGTCGTTATCATATCTCCATTTTGCAGTTGGGAAAACTGAGGCTTAGACAGGTTAAGGTGATCCAGCTAATCAGTGATGGAGGCAGGATTCAAACCCTGGTTGGTCTAATGATGCCAACTTCTACCTGGGGGTTCCCAACTCTCCACTTCCTTGCGGAGATTTGTAAAGATAAATCTCTTCTGGACCTCGAACCAAACTTATGGGATCCAGAGCTCTTAGCAGTGGGGCTGGGGAGCCCGTTGTTTTAAAATGCCCTCGTGAGGATTTCCCTGGCGGTCCAGTGGTTAAGAATCCACTTTCCAATGCAGGGGACGGGGATTTGATCCCTGGTTGGGGAACTAAGATCCCACATGCCGTGGGGGAACTAAGATCCCACATGCCGTGGGGCAACCAAGTCCGCATGCCGCAACTAGAGAGAAGCCCACGTGCTGCAACGAAAGATTCCGCGTGCCAGATCCCGTGTGCGGCAACGAAGGACCCCATGTGCCGCAACTAATACCTGACGCAGCCAAAAATAAAATAAATAAATATTAAAAAAATAAATAAATAAAGTAAAATGCTCTCCTGTATGAAGCTGGTTGGATGTGGGTCTGGCTGCCCTTGACCACTGCTTTAGGGGTGCAGGTGGGGGCCTTGTCTCTTCTCCAAGCACCATCTCATTCCTCCTCAAATCCGGTGCCACCCCGGACTTGCCCAGTTAAAGCCGGCCGCTCTTCCAGTCCACACCTGAGTTTCCCTGTGTGTGGAAGGAGAAAATCGCTCCCGCCCCCTCCCAGCCTTCCAGGAATGGGAACAACTTAACGGGCGGGACCCCCCTCTTCTCTTTATCTCAGACCCAGAGTAAGCGGGCCTGGCAAGGCTGTTTTGCCTGGTCCTGAAGGGAGGGGAGGCCGGTGGCTACTTTGCTCCCTGCACCGCTGCCCTGTGGGGCTGCGGTTCTCTCTCCTTCTTCCTCTCACCCCCTGATTTGTACCAGGTCCTCATCCCCAGGGGCCTGGGCTTCTCCATCTGCTCCATCCTCCTCCCCCAGAGCCAGGTGCTTGCTGGCTGGAAATAGCTGACATGAGTGACAGGGCTGGAAGCATCCATGGTATCAAAGACCTTTAGATTCCATAGAGAGATGGACTTGAGCTTGGGCACACTTGGGCTGGACCTTGACAGTTTGGTGTTCAGTTTCGCTGTGTGATCTACTTACGTCCCCTGATCTCGGCCTCCTTATCTAAAAACACAAGGTGGTGGGACTTCTCTGGTGGTCCAGTGGCTAAGACTCTGCGCTCCCAATGCAGGGGGCCTGGGTTCAATCCCTGGTCAGGGAACTAGATCCCACATGCTGCAACTAAGAGTTCGCATGCCGCAACTAAGACCCGGCACAGCCAAATAAATAAATAAATAAATAAATAAATAAAAACACGAGGTGGAGGGGAATTCCGTCCCTCTGGGAAAGGCTCTATGGGGTGGAGATCAGGTCCGGCTTGCTCAATGCACCAGCTTGTGGGGTCTTAGAGATTTAATAACCATGTGGGAAGTGAATGACTATTGATTAACTAAGATGCATGTAAGCCCTTAGCTCACTGCTCAGCAGGAAAGGAGCCCATAGCAAACACTCAATAAATATCAGCTACTATTGTTAGCAGGCCACCGGGGGAGGCACCGTGTAACTCTGGGTCATGAAATTCTGAGCAAATACCAGAACAGGTTCAGTCTGAAATCCCAGCACCCGAGAGCCCCAGGATCCTCAGGTCACACTCAGGAACACCAAGAGCGTCATCTGGGTGGGCCCACGGGCATCTTTGCCACCCCATCCTGCCTCTCTGGCCTCTCTGGCTCCCAGGCACAGCTGGACTTCCCCACCTGGAATTTAAAAAGGAAAAGTAGAGGAAGTCACAGCCCATTGCTGAAGCATCTAACCAGACCTAATTAATCGATTAGCCAAGCTGCCACTTTCCTGCCAACCAGCCGCCTGAAGAGTACTTACTTTATCTGTGAATTGATTGCGTATTTTCACCACCATTACAGCTAATCCCCACCACCCACAGAGGCTGGGTGCCAGCGGGAACTGGAAGCTGCCGGGCAGGGACCGCCCTGCCACGTTGCCAGGGAGGCACGGGCTCCAGGCAGCCCCAGGCCTCAGGTTACAGACAGGAAACTGAGGTCCAGAGAGGAGTGCTGAGGGGCGGGGCTGGAACCCAGCTCACCTGACCCCCAGGTCACCTGGCACCAGAACAGCCCTCTTGATTCAGATGAGGCTGAAAAGCTGAGACTATCTCCTGCCCCCCTCTGTCCCTCCCCAAATACGATCTGCCCCACTTCCGCATCTCAGAGTCCTTCCTAAGAGAAAAATGACCTTCACCCCTGGCTGAGGTGTAAGGGGCCCTACAGGTCCTGGCTGTCACCATCCAGCGCAGACCCTGCAGCCGGCCCGGACCTCAGGACCCTGCACGAGCCGCCTAATGAAGTGGCAGGCGGGCCCTTGATTAGACTCCTGAAGATGAGGGACATGCCCGTAGCAGCCCAAGGAGGTCAGAAAAGGGACCACAGCCCCCAGAAGGAGTGGGGATCTTGTTCCTACCTCCAAACTGCTAAGCTGTTGGGTTGGTGGATGGGAGGGTCTTAAAAGAACCAGACCATCACATCCCCAGGGCTGGCAGAGGTCACCAAGATGACCAACGGCCCAAAGCCTGCACACAGATCCGAGAAACAGGAGCAGGATGTCGATCCTTGACTCCCTGCTACCACAATAGCTGCCATATATCAGGCGGTCTCCAGACCACTCCTGGTTTAGAATAGCCTGCCCCAAGTGCGGGTGGGCTAGGAGTCACGGGTGTCAGAACCACAGGCCCCTGCATGTGCACCTGCCTCACTGCCACCTGCTGGTCTTGAACTGACCCCACCTCATGAATCACTTGCCTTGGCCTTGGCCCACCTGGAATCCACACAGAGTCGAAGGAAAATAAAATGCAGACACAGCGGAAAACCAAAACCCCACACCGCCCCTGCCCACCCCTAGTCCGCAGGTGTGACCACAGTGAGAAGTTAGTACATGAGCTTCTAGCCTTTCCCCACATCCACGATGCTCCCGGGCCCGAACGGGCTTCTTTCCAATGTCAACGTCAACAGAGAAATCACGTGTGCGGGCATATTATATATTTTACAAAAATGCAATTACACTATACACACCACGCAGCAAACTGGTTTTTGCACTCATCAGTGATTATATACTCGGGCAGTCTGTAGAGCCTGTCGTGGAAAGCTGCCCAAGGTATGTTGTCCCAGCTGGGTTCTGGTGCAGCCCCTGCCCTAACTGGCCTAAGCCATGCTCCTGGCCCTAATTATGCCCCAACACCCTTGGGTCTCCACTTGGTCCTTCCTCAACCTGCCCCAGTTCTCAGACGCCATTATTTTGAACACGATGTATCTTATTCAATAAACACTTTTTTAGCATGCGTGACGTGCTAAACCCACAGTAGCTTAAACTACGATGTAATAAACACAAGCTCACAGTAGTTCTGAGTATATCATCAACTCTAACCCTAACTCATTTAGCTTTTACCACGATCCAATGAGAGAAGGATGCTCGTTATCATCCCCATTCTACAGATGGGGAAATTGAGGTGCAGAGAGGTCCTCGTCCAGAGGCTCACAGCCTGTCGATGGCAGAGCCGGGAATTCACCCCAGGCCATCTGGCTCCAGAATGCCTACTGCAACTGTCACAGCAGCGGTTCTCAAACGTGAGTGTGTATCCGAATTCTCCAGAGAGCTTATGAAAACACAGATTGCTGGGCCTCACTCCTGGGATTTACGATACAGCAGGTCTGGCACGGGGCCCGAGAATTTGCATTTGTAACAAGTTTCCAAGTGACGCTAATGCTGCCGGTCCAGGAACCACACTTAGAGAGTTCTTGTGCTACATGCTGCTGCCCCTTATGACTGACCCCTTGCTTACCAGCAATGGGTCCCCCCAAGCCTCGCTCTTGAGTGCAGACCAGGGTGTTATATCCGTGGCTTGGGATAAAGGCCTTGCCCCTACTGACCAGCAGGTCATCTGTCAAATGAACAGATGATCTGGGACAGCGTGCGACCATTTTATCATCTGCAACCTAAAGAGTTCCTGGGAATCAAAGGCTGTTTGTACCTCCTATGATGGTCTTTGGCCTCCCCCAAAAGTGTCCACAAAACATCTTCTTCTCCAAAGCTGTGAGTAAAGGAATAACTCGGCAGGGTTGGGTTGTCACATGCTACATAGTCCAAAGAAAAGTCTGGCCCTTAACTAGCTCCTGGGAGGAGTTTATGAGCCTTGGAATGTCCGCCTAATGAGAGTGTCTTTGTCTACCTGGGGCCTTGGGCCACTCCAGATAATTTACGCTAATGATGTGATTTATGATGGTGGCCTTGGGCCATGTAGTATCAGCATGACCTGTGGGTCAAGGAATTGGGGACCAAGGTCAACCACGTGGGCAGTCAGCCATGCCTACGTAACCAATTCCCAATAAAACCCCTGGATACCCAGGCTCGGGCAAGCTCCCCTGGCTGGTGCTACTCCACACGTGCTGTCACACATCGGTGCTGCGCTGGGAGAGGATGACGGGAAGCTCGCACTGCTACCTCCCAGAGCCCGCCTTCTGCACCTTTCTCTGTTGCTGGTTGTAATCTGTATCTTTTCATTGTAACAACAGCAACTGTGGGTATAACGGCTTTGCTAGGCTCTGTGAGTCGTTCTAGCAAATCCTGGAGCCTAAGGCGGTCTCGGGCACCCCCCAGACTCGAGTGCTCATTCATTGAGTCCGTGGCCAGTTACATTGTACCTCCTGAGCACCAGGCTTTAGCTCAAGCCCCACCCACACCGCACAGGTCTGCTCAGCTCCACCCACCCTCTCCAGACCTCCCAGCCCTGTGGCTAGAGGTATCCTCGGCCCTACGGAGGACATTTATCTTCCACCATTCACCTCCCTCCATGGAAAATCACAGGTAGCCCCTTTGATGTAACACCAGGTAACATTCCAGGTACCAGGTAATGCCCCAGGTATCACGTAACATCCTAGGTATCAGGTAACATTCCAGGTTATCAGAGAATATCCCAGAAAACAGGTAACATCCTGGGAACAAGATAATATTCCAGGAACCAGGTAACATCCTGGGTACCAGGTAATGTCCCAGGAACCATGTAACGTCCTAGGTACCAGGTAACATCCCAGGTATCAGATAACATGCCAGGAAACAGGTAACATCCTAGGCCTCAGGTAACACTCCAGGTATCTGGTAATATCCCAGGAAGCAGGTAACATCCCGGGTACCAGGTCACCCCCGGGCCTTACCTGCCCATGACCTCGATGTTGGAGATGGCGTAGAAGTACTTGTAGAGGTTCTCCCGCTGCACATATGTGCCGCCCAGCGCCGGGCGCAGCAGCCGCATGCGCAGGTCGGTGAGGGTGAAGAATTCCTTGAGGCCCTTGGCGCTCTCCAGCCGCGTGTACAAGTTGTCCATGTTGCGCAGGCTGGGGCCGGCGAAGATTGCGAAGCGGTCCCGCACCTCGAAGCGCACGTGCTTCTCCTTCTTGGAGCCGGCCCAGCGCGAGTACTCCTCCGTGCACAGCACCCGGTGGGCACCCGACGCCGACAGGTCTCGGGCCCGGCGGGCGGGCATGCCGAAGGCCTCCATGCAGTCCTCTGCGTAGAACTGGTAGGGCTGCCACGTGCGCCCGTTGTCCAGCGACTTCTCCAGGACCATGACGGTGGGCCGGCCGTACTCGAAGGTCACCACCACGTCGTCCGTCAGCTCCACGCTCTTGTTCCACGAGAGGGTGATGTTGGCCTCCAGCGGGCTGGGGTAGCGGCTCCACGTGACGCTCTGCCAGTAGGTGGCGAGGCCCTCACCCTCCCTGTCGAACATGAGCCGGGGCGGGTGCGCCAGGTCCGGGTTGGAGGCGTCACACTCGTTGCTGCACAGGTAGGGGTTCTCCTGCGGGTGGGGGAGAAGACCAGGGTGGACGCTGACTGCTCTGGGGGGCCCGGGAGCCTTGTCCCAGCCCAGCCCCGGTGTCTGCCCAGAGGTCTCAGAGCCTGTGCTCCGATGTCCGGGCGCCAGAAAGCCTCTCTCTTCCGAAGCCCATAAAGACATGCAGCTCTATTGCCTCCCAAGAAAACACATTTGTTCCTACTCTAAGCTCAGACAATCAAGAAGGGCGGGAGCTAGTCACTGCTCCAAGACACTCCATGGCTCCCCACTGCCTGGAGGATAAAGCCCTACCGCTTTACCTCATTGACTCTGACCTCCCACCGTATCTGGAGCCACTGTTCCTGGCCTCCCACCTGAGCACTCCTGTCCTCCAAGCCTCCCTTGTCTGTGCCTCTGAGCCTTTGCAGATGGCGTCCCCTCTCCTCGACATGCCCTTCCGCTCTCTGTCTGCCTCCAAATTCCTACTCACACTTTTTTTTTTCATCTTTATTGGAGTATAATTGCTTTACAATGGTGTGTTAGTTTCTGCTGTATAACGAAGGGCATCAGCCATATGCACACATATATCCCCATATCCCCTCCCTCTTGAGCCTCCCTCCCACCCTCCCCATCCCACCCCTCTAGGTCATTGCAAAGCACCGAGCTGATCTCCCTGTGCTGTGCGGCTGCTTCCCACTAGCTATCTATTTTACGTTTGGTAGTGTTTATATGTCAACGCTACTCTCTCACTTCACCCCAGCTTACCCTTCCCCCTCCCCGTGTCCTCAAGTCCATTCTCTACGTCTGCATCTTTATTCCTACCCTTCCCCTAGGTTCTTCAGCACCATTTCTTTTAGATTCCATATATATGTGTTAGCATATGGTATTTGTTTCTCTCTTTCTGACTTACTTCACTCTGTATGACAGACTCTAGGTCCATCCACCTCACTACAAATAGCTCAATTTTGTTTCCTTTTATGGCTGAGTAATATTCCATTGTATATATGTGCCACATCTTCTTTATCCATTCATCTGCTGATGGACATTTGACTCTTCAAACATCTCCTATACAGAGACGCCTTCTCGACCCTTCAGACAATACAATTAGTAGCAACAGGAGGGGCGGTGGAAGAAGTCAAAGTCACAGCCACCTGGTGCCCAGCACATTATCTCATTTCTCTCCTGTTTAGTAACTAGCTCACCGCCAGTACCCACATTGTGGGAGTGTCAACTCCACGCTCGGGATGAAGCAACGCGGGCTTTGGAAGTTGGTAGCCCTTGCCCGAGGCCCTGCTAGGAAGAGCTGGGAGCCACACGGTGGCCTGTCTGTCACTGGAGCCTGCTCTCTGTCCCCACAGCATGCGTGTCTGCCTCACGCACAGCCCGGGCTCCTCTTAAGGAGGTGCGCCTTGTGGCAGTCCTTTCCGGGTCCTCGGCACGTGCCTGGCAGGCCCAGTGGGGGACACCGGCTGGGGAAGGCAGGGCACGGCCCCCACACGCTTCCTCTCCCCTCAACCCCGCCTCCGAAAGCTGGCAGCCCACTCCCTGGCCCAGCGGGCTCCAGCCGGGGCTTCCCTCCTCCGCAGTTCAAATCCATCCCCCAGGTCTGGTCTGCCGTGTGAACTCACCCAGAGGCCTGAAAATATCACTAACGTGGTGGTTGCCAGGGGTTGGAGGGATGAATGGCGGGGGGGCCCAGGGAATTTTTAGGGCAGCGAAGCCATCTTGTATGACACTGTCATGCTGGATAAATGACATGGTACATTTGTGCAACACCAAGCGGGAACCCTGCTGTCAACGTGGGCTTGCGTTAACAACAACACATCCATGTAACAAAGGTACCACGCTAATGCAAGCTGTTAATAATGGGGCAACTGTGTGGGGAAACGGGTCTTCGGAGCTCTCTGGACCGTCTGCTCCATTTTCGGTGAACCTAAGACTGCTCTAAAAAATAAAGGCCATTAATTAAAAGGAAACACTGTCACTAAGAACCGCACGCGCCCCAGACCAATTGCAGCTCCTTTGATGACTATTTCAGGGCCCTGGTTTGCTCAGACACAAAGCGGCTTCGATCTGAGTTAAAGCCTCACATTCTAAAATGAGGCATTCGGCTCCCAGTGGCAGTGGGCGCCTTGTCTCCCGAGGGGCCGAGCTGGCATCACCGCAGCGACCTTGGGCCATCACCTTTGAAGCCCGTTAGTGGAGGACCAGTTCCTAGGCCACCCAGGGATCCTCAGTGGGCAGGTTGGCTCTGGGGTTTACTGAGGCAGGTTCCACCAAAATAGCTCTGTCCTGGGTCCCCTGTGGTACCTCTGTCCACCCCACCTGGCCAGACCTGCTGATTCCCAGGACCTGGAAAACTTGGGGTGGAAGGGGCACCGCACTGAGTCCACGCCCCTCACTGAGCAAATGGGGAAACCGAGGCAGGACTGGCCCAGGCCTCCCTGAGGGTGGGAGGGGTTTGAGGGTGAGCCTGCTTCTGTCCTGGACAACCTCAGAGGTGTTCTGGAACTCTAGGGACCTCATGCACAACATGGCAGGGAGAGGGGCCTGGCTCAGCCCAGGGGGGTCCAAGCTTCCTTGCACTCCAGTTGGCAATCTTGTGATGTCGCCCGGAATGGGGAGAGGCTGAAAGGCCCCATGGGGATGGCTCAATGGCTTGTAGAGTCCAGGCCTGTTGATGAACGGGGGACAGCCCGCTCCCCAGGCCCTCAGCTGGCTCAGAGCTCACACCTGGACACTGGGGACCGGAAGACACAGTTTGCACCCAAGTGGGCATCCTCCCCTCCCCCGACCCAGCAATCATCCTCTTCCCACAGCTTCCCTTCTTCTACCGTCCCTGGCAGCTTGTTATGGAGTATACTGTGCCCCCCCACCAATTCATATGTTGAAGCCTTAACCTCCAGTACCTCTGAATGTGACTGTATTTAGAAATAGGGCCTTTAAAGGTGAGTACATTAAAATGAGGCCCTTAGGGGGGGCCCTAATCCAATCTGGCTGGTGTCCTTACAAGAAGGGAAAATTTGGATACACTGAGAGACCCCTGGGGCACGTGCACACAGAGGTGACCATGTGAAGAAGCAGCCAGAGGGGCCCATTGGTAAGTCATGGAGAGAAGCCTCAGAAGAAACCAACCTGCCTTGGTCGTCAAGGGTCAAACCTTGACCTTGGACTTCCAGCCTCCAGAACCTGAGAAAATAAATTTCTGTGGTTTAAGCCACCCAGGCCCTAGCAAACGAATACATGCCTCACCCCAAGTGAGCAAAGCGTGGGTCAGGGTGGGAGGAACGGCCAGACGCTCTCTCTGGGGCCCTCCTCTACCAGCCCGCTTCTCAATACGCTGGCACCAGGTGGCATCACGCTACTCTGCCCACCTGGAAAGCTATCCACCCAGCACTGAAGCTGGGCCTTTTCCCCGGCTGTCTCATCCCCTCTCACCTCTGAGCTTGTGCCCCTGCAGCTGCTTTCCCTCCTCTGGGTGTTTAGAGCTTTTCCCCCTGTACTTCCTCCAGGAAGCCCACCTTGCCTGATTCCGTTTTGAACCCAGTTCCCTCGTCATTCATCACAGGATTGTTAGTGTGCTTATCTGGGACAGTGTAGTGAAGCCTCCCTATAGGGCTTGGACCTCAGTAACCAGTCACTAAGTTACAGTTATTATGGTCATCCTATTAATTAGTTATTAATAGAATGATAGTTAGATGAATAGTAATAGACCTCATATGGAATGTTGATATTATTCCTGTCAACCCCCAGCTGCTGTGAAACACCTCACCTCTCCCCTGGTCCTTTTTTTTTTGGCTTGTGGGACCCTAGTTCCCCACCCAGGGATTGAACCTGGGCCCTCCACAGTGAGAGCGCGGAGTCCTAACCACTGGACCTCCAGGGAATTCCCTCCCTTGGTCCCTCTCCATCCCCCTGCCTACGTTCCCTCACCTGCCCAGCCTCCTGTGGTCCCCATGGCGGGACATTGGATCCCTCACGCCCCCCTGCACCCGGCCTGTCTGTCATCAGGAAGACTGACACAGTCGGCTCTGCCAAGGGACGTGGGGCTCCAACCTGGCTGCCAGAGCCAAGCTGCCCTAACCTGCAGGGCTCACTGCCCCCCCCCGCCCCCACCCCGGCCTCAGCCCGGGAAGCAGATGGTCAGAAACTAATGAATCAGCCTGTGTATTTACCAGCCCTGCGCCTGCTGCGGAGTGAGCGGGCTTAATCAACAGCGAGCACAATAAATAAATCCCAAGCCATCGCCAACACAATTCCCTCTCTCCTATTTCTCTTCTTTCTTCCACCGCCCTCCCACCCCAAGATTTCGGAATTCCATTTAACCATTTAGGGGCCAGAGTGCCCCCGACTGAAGGCAGCTACATGCCCACGGTCCTTCCCAAGTGCCATTGGCTCATACCCTCATTTTCCTCCTGTTCTTCACTAGGGAGGATTCCGAGAAGGAAGCCTGGGGTGTGAAGGCCGGTTCACCCTGAGCCCCGCACCCTGAATGATGCTGCATCTGACACGGCTGATCGCCGCGTGTGTGAGGGAGGGGCCGGCAGGGGGCCAGCGTTGGCTGGCCTCCTAGGTCTGCACATTTCTACTCACCTCTGTAAGATCAGATTAACTAATCACCATCAAGATAAAGTGGCCTAATACCAGGGAGAAAGAGCCAGGGATGTTTGGGGCGCACCCCTAACTTCTCAGGATGACAGCAGAGCCAAACTTTGATATTATCAAAAGTCGTCATTGTTTCTTTAGACATTTCATGAATATCACCAAAACCAAAAAATCATACCCCTGTTTAAAAACCTTAGGATGTTCTCTGGAAAAATGTAACACATCACGTTTTCCACTTAGGGGACTCATGGGGTCCCATTTCCCCAGTTAGGAACCCTTGTTCTGGGGTCAAACAGTTAAGGAAACTGGTGTTGGGGTCTGAAAGCCTTGGGCTCAATCTTGGCTCAACTCCTTGAGGCTGTGTGACCTTGAGAAAGTTGCTTTGTCTCTCTGAGTCTTTATTTTCTCATCCAATATCACATGAGATAATCTGTATAAAATGCCTAGGAAATGTCCCCAAATGGTAGCAATTATTATTAAAGAGCAGCTTCACGTACACTAGGTTGAGGGTTTTCTCAGCAACCTTCCAGGGGAAGAGGTAAGGCTGAAGGGCCCCTGGCCCCTTCATGGTGAAGCCAGGAACTTCGCACACGACCCTGACCACAGTGGGCACTGCTGGCTTGAAAGGGCGTGACGATCGTGACATTCACTGAATGCCAACCATTGGCCAGGGAGGGCTGGGCACTGCACATCCATCCCGGCCACAGCACCCGCAGGAGGTAGGGCATCTCCATTTCCCAGACAAGAAACCAAGTACTTGCCAGCCCTGCATCACTTCCTCTGGATCCTGTGGGACCCCAGCAAGGAAATCTTGGGGAAACCAAGCCCATCATGTCCGCGGCTCACTTATCTCTACAGATACACAAAGGCAAGTCACCTGCAAAGTGGGGCAGCACAGCTGGAGGGGTGAAGGCCGGGGTGCAGGACGAGGGGAAGGCAGTCAGCCTGGGCACCAGCCCAGCAGAGAACGGGGTGGGGACAAACCTCCTCCACAGACACGGAGCAGGAGTCACCTGGACCAACTGTTCTACAGAGAAGCATTTCATACCAGGCTTTTCATTGAAGAGACCTTGCAACTGTCTCTTCAGTGCTTTTGCTTTTATGTTATTTTTTTGTGCAAAGGGTGCAGCTGGAGTCAGAGGCCAGGTTGTAAAGAGCAGAGACAAGCTACCAGCAAAAAATATCATCGAGAGCTTCCGTGGTGGCGCAGTGGTTGAGAATCCGCCTGCCAATGCAGGGGACACGGGTTCGAGCCCTGGTCTGGGAAGATCCCACATGCCGCGGAGCAACTAAGCCCGTGCACCACAACTACTGAGCTTGCGTGCCTAGAGCCCGCAAGCCACAACTACTGAGCCCGCGAGCCACAACTACTGAAGCCCACGCGCCTAGAGCCCGTGCTCCACAACAAGAGAAGCCACTGCAATGAGAAGCCCATGCACTGCAACAAAGAGTAGCCCCCGCTCGCCGCAACTAGAGAAAGCCCACGCGCAGCAACGAAGACCCAACACAGCCAATAAATTAATTAATTAATTAATTTTTTTAAATGAAAAAGTTTACAAATATATATATCATTGAGTGGGAAAGCTGACTGTTAGCAGAGATGGAGGTAACCTGCCTGGGGGAAGTCTGGCTATTTGGCGTTCTGGGTCCTTAACCAAGGAGAGCATGGACAGGGCAGTCACCGGAATTGTAAGCAAGTCTTAGGAGAAGGAATAAACAACTTCATGCAGACTGGCCTTGCCATCCAAACCTGTGTTGGGACAAAATCACACCACGGCTGGACACCACCAAAGCAGGTCCAGGTCTTTGCGGAGCAGCGGGCCACAGTGTGGCGGGAAGGGCTTTGCCCTCTGTAACTGGGAGGGCGGGTACAGGGCTCGGCCGCTCACTGGGCACTTGAGCAGTCACTCCACTGCTGTGAGCCTTAGGGTCCCAACTGCAGGGGAAGTACCAGGAGGGGCGTGGCCTCCCCCGCCTCCTTCCCCACTGCAGCCCAGACCTTGGCACTTTCCGGGGACTCCGGAAAGCTCTGTCCAGTGAATGAAAGTCCAGGGAGGCTGCGAATGCTGACTTCATGGGTGGTCCTGAGAATTGCACCCGGTGCCACGTGGCAAGCACTTTGGGTGGCCCGGGCTTGTGGACAAGGGGTGTAGGGAGAGCATCTTGCCTATCACCAGCCCCGTGGCCTGGGCCAAGGGCAAGGTCCACGGCCACGCTTAAGCCCTGCATATGCTTTATCCTGGAGGATGGGGTCCTTTTACTTACATTCTGCAAAGGAAGGGGACTGAGCAATGTCTCAAGGTCACAAGGCTCCGCAGTGGCCGAGGTGGGACAAGAAGCCAGGGCGTCGGGCTTGGACCCAAGTCCGGAACTGTGCCCCTCACCCAGAGGGAAAGGTGGCTGGCGCCCCAGCCGTGCGCCATTCCCCAGAGGCTCGGGTGCCACCGAGGCGTGTGGGCGGACCCAGGGAACAGTTTAGCAGCTGACAGATTTTTTTGAACCCGTCTGCCAAGTTGCTAGCTGAAGTCTCATCCTCAGCCCCACCAACCTCAGCTGGGGCTGGGGCATCTGCCGGTGGGAGGCTGGAGGCGGGGGGCTTCCAGGGAGAGCCCTGAGCAACGGGGGCTGGGCAAGGACTCAGAACACGGCCTTCCCCAGGGACCCCAGCGGGGCGCTTAGGGGAAGGCAAGGCAGCACAGCTCTGTCTTACAGAACTGGACTCAGGCAGGAGCAAAAGTCGGGGGAAGTCAACCCACAGAGGAGCTAACCCCACCCTCCGCCTTGGATGATGCTTCTAGAACTTCGGAGGGAAACTCTCTGGGCCTGGTCGCCGACCCATGAGATCATGGAGATCCCGCAGACTGTCCCTGACCCCGTGTGTGACCTTGGGTGGGGCCTTGCCCTGCCTGTGCCTCGGTTTCCCCATTCATGAAACGACTGAGCTCTCTCACCTCCCCAAGTCCAAGTTCCTCGGTCACCCACACCAGTTTGGAGAAAGGATGCAGAGACACATCTCCACGCCCTCATCCCAGGGAGAAAGCCAGGGTGCCGGGGGAATTCTCCTTAACAAATTATTTCCTATTTATTGGTAAGAAAAGTTGCAGCGGGGATAAATTATTAACAGATCGGAAACGGAGATTCTGCTGGGAGCCGATTCTAATTCTAGCTGCCCTGAGGTCTCTAACTCTCTCCTCCCTCCCTCTGCTCCTCCCCCCGCCCCGCCCCCCTTCTCCTTCTGCAGTTTCATTGATCCCTGTCCCGCCTCTAACTCCTCCCAACCCGATCCCCCAGGCCTCTCTCCCTTCCCTTTTTTTGGTTTATTTCCGAGCAAAAGCCCTGGACAGCAGCAAGGTCACCCCTCCCTGCTCGTGAATCAGCAGAAACCGACCCTCATGTTATTTCAGGGCAGGAGCTGCAGCTGGCCAGGAAGGCTCCTCTTGTAATTTTCTGGTTTTGTTTCTCCTTGGAGCCATTTCTTCCCAGCCTGGCCGTCACTCAGGCAGGGGAAGGTGTCTTCCCAGGGCTCATCCATCCTGGCAATGAGTCTCCAGAAGCCACAGTGATGTCCTCCCCACCCCCACCGCAAACCCTGATCCCGAGCCAGCCACCGTGGGCATCCCCTGGTCCAAGGTCTGCCTTGGACCCAGAGTCACGGGCCACCTCCTGAGCCTGGCCTGGCCAGGCCGTAACTTAGGAAACGCACTTCAGCTCTGCAGCTGCTTGGAGCAGCCCTCCACTCTACCCCAGCCCCCCTTTCATTCCACCCCTGCCCACATTTACCTCCTTCCAGAACCTTCCGTGACTGAGACTGGATTCTGGGACAGCAGGGGCCAGGTCTGGCTCAACCTTGCCACCCCGCACTCCCAGTAGTGATTTGCACAAAGTGGCATTTGATAAATATGTCCAAACTCGGTGAGGATCCTTGACAGTTGGATCTAAGGATGGTATCTGTTGAGCAGTTATTCAACATGCCCTTTCCTTTTTTTTTTTTTTTTTTTTTTTAATATTTTGGCTGCACCGCGAGTCATGCGGGATCTTCTTTCCCCAACCAGGGATCGAAGCCGTGCCCCCTGCGCGGCACGTGCCCTCTGCGCGTGCCCTCTGCACGGTGGAAGCGCAGAGTCCTAACCACTGAACTCCAGGGAAGTCCCAATGCTCCCTTCCTAACGTGCCTCACTGGATCCCATTGCTCTGGTGCAGCTCAGAGAGGGTAAGCGACCCTCCCGGCATCACCCAGGGAGGACTGTGCGGTTACTGAGGGGCGTGGAAAGCAGCCGGCCCAGGTGCTGTTCTAGCAGCGGGGCAGGGACCCACTTCCTCAGTCCTCCTCGCCCTGACTCCGACTTCCCCGACAGACCCAGCCAGCCAGCCTTTCTGATCACCTGAGGCATAGGGCTGCCCCGGCGGACGAGCTGTCCAGGAGACAGACAAGGATGCAACGGCAAACACTGCTTCCACCACTGCAGACCCAGAGAGGCTGTCCATCAGCTGAACAGCCAGAGAGGGCGGGGTGGGGTCTTGCCAAGGCTCTGGCTAGACAAGGGTTAATCTCTCCAGGAACTCCAAATTGTATTCCTTAAAAAAAAAAAAAAAGGAAATATTTTGCTCTGTCCTGGGCATATGCAGATTCTTGCCACAGCCAGAGTTTTAGGAATGTTTGGGGTGGGAAATTCTATCCCAGCTGAAGAGTGCCTGGGTTGATCCCTGTAGGACACACCGCCATGGGCACCTGCTGCACCCCAGCCTCTCACTGGGTACCACATAACTGACCAGATCCATGTGGGCATCTCTCTCAGACAAGGGATGGCAGCTCTTCCTTTGCATACCTTCCACAACAGGGAACTCATTACTATAAAAAGCAGATAGGCTGATCTGGACTGCTGGCTCCTTAGAAAGTTTGGCGACGTATTTTGACTCACACTCTGCATATTGCCTTTGCTCCAGGCCCCCTTTCTTCTACGCGTTTGTCCTGTTTTCTCTGGTTATGCTGTACACATTTTCTAATTGATTAGAAAAAGGAGAGTGAGAGGCCGGATTAGCCCAAGCCCTCCTCCTCCCCCATGCCAGGAGCTCAAACGCTTCCCCACCAGGGCCAGCGGGAAGGCTCAGCGTTCCTCCTCGCCCCGCCTCGCACACAGACTCCACCTGTTCATCCAAGGACCCGCCTGCCTGGCAGCTGCCCTGGCCTCTCTCCATGCTCCCTGCCCGCCCACCCCACTCCCCATCCGAGGCTCGCCACCCAAACAGCTCAACGCTTTCGTGGAACACATTTAGAAAAAAGTAAATAAAAGTAAATTGGGAGAGACGGAAGGACAAAAGAAAGAAGGAAAGAGAGAAAGAGAGAGAAATCGGGGCAGGGTGGGGGGAAGGGTGCAGAGAGGAAGAAAAGCTGCATCCAGAGAAGCCGGCTAAAGTGCATTATTGATTGAGGACTTAGAAAATGCTTAGAGAGTAGGAAAAGCGTCCTGCTCTTTAAAAGCTTGTACAAAGCAGAAGCTAGACACAGGCAGCCTTCCCAAAGAGGGCCTGCTCTGCTGACATGAATATTTTATCACGGAGGAAAAAAAGCGGCTTGGAGGATGCAGTACTGGGGGCGGGGTGGGGGGGAGGCAGGGCGATGAGCAGCCCCCTCCGAGGGGCCTGGCTGGAGTACTCAGGGGCGCCGCCTTCCCCAGACCCCTGGGGCCTTTGCAGAGCCCCTCTCCTCCTCTCTGAGAGCCGCCCTTGGCTTTCTTGCTGAAGAGCAGTGGGGCCTCGGTGGGTCCTGAAAGAGCCCCAAGGCTGGTGGGACCACCGGCTGAAAGGGGAGAGTCCAAGAGGGTTGAGGTTGAAGATCCACCCCGGCAGCCCCCTCCCTTAACACTTGCCCTGTCCGCCCCGTGCCACCACCAACCCCTCCGGCCTCCCCGCCCCGACCTGCCACCAGGCACACTCTAGAAAGCAGCTCCCGTGCTGCACCCCAGAGCACCCTCTTCGGATAAATTCCAAACCCAAGCTGGTCCGGGCTCTGCCCACCTCGCCCACCTATCTCGCTTCTCTCATCTTGCCTTGCTTCCGTTTTTCTTTTTTAAACTTCCCTACTGAGTATTTTTCTTAGCACCAGACATTGAGATCATGATTTTTCATGTGAAATTTCCTTTTCTCTCTTCATGACGATCCTAATAATTATTTTCAAAATGGAGAAGCCAAGGCACCGATAGGTTGGAAAACCTATTCAGTGGCACTTTGCTGAGCAAAGGGCGGAGCTGGTGTTAGAAGCTCCACAATATACGCTCTATAAGGAGCCCGCTATGTACCCCGCCTCTGCCCGTAGGGTCATGCCTTGGTTTAGGGAAGATGAAATGAACTTTTGTGCCACGGAGTCTACAAAACATATACAAAATTCTTACAAATCATTGTATGATCCTATTGAGGTCAACTTCCACCTTGTTTTGGACCCTGGAATCTCTCCTTCCTATCTAGATGCCCATCCCCCATCCCACCTGGGCTTTTCCACCTCTGTCTGGAGCTCCTCCCCTCCACCCCTTTGCAGGTGTCTGCTAACCCTCCCTTCCTCAGAGAACAACCTGGCTACCACCTCCCTCCCTGAGATGGGCACTTGATCGGTTTTCCTTAGCGACTTCCTCTGTTAATTACTGTGTGGTCCCCTCCCCACTGTGTGCTCTGTGAAGACAGGAGCGGGGCCTGTCACACGCAAGATGCTTAATTAAGGTTTGCAGAGCGACTCCCCCTCCTGGGCGGGTCCCCTCTCCAGGTCCTCCGCATTGAAAAGGAGGTGTCAGGAGCGGATGCAGCACCTGGACGGATGGGACCTGCCTGTGCCAATGGCCACAAGCTGAGACTTTCTAGGGCTTCTTCTTGCTGGTCTCTGAGGCGTAAGAAGCAGCCGGGTAGAGGAAAGAGGAAGAAGTGTCTGGACCTGCCCCACCCCCGGGCACAACTGGACAGGTGCATCGCTCTACCGATGAAGCCCTTGGTGGTGGTGAGAGAGGCAAGCCTGAGCTGGTAAGGTTTCATTTATTTATTCCTTCACTTATTCAACAACTATCGCTAATGTGCAAAATGGCCCTGAAGAAGCAGCCATCAAACCTGGCTGCCCATCCAAATCCTTGGGAAGAAGAAAGAGATGAAAATATCTCTGGGCACTAAGACCAGAAGTTCTGCGAACCAAGCCACCAACCAACCTCTCAAATCCCCCTGCAGTGACTCAGATGCCTGGCCAGGTTGGGGCGCCTGCTACAGTTGGTCCAAAGAAGGGCACCTGTACAGTGATGTCAGCCCAGCTCTCACCATCAACCCTGCTTTATAGGTGAGGGGGCTGAGGCCCCCAGAGGCCAGGCACTGACTCAAGGTCATACCTGCAGTAACCTTTGACCCCTTATGGGAGCATTGACCACCGTGCTGTGACCACCAGAGTATGGCACGGATGACAAGCCTGGAGGGGAACTGGCTGGGAAGGTCAGGAAGGCTTCCTGGAGGAGGTGGGGTTTCAGAAGGACAGGCCCAGAAGGATGGGTGGGCTGGATATGGACAGGTGGAGGGAGATTTGACCGGGCTGTGAAGAAGATGCGCTATGTAGCAGGATCAAGCGAAGAGCCAGACCAGATGTGCGAGAGCCACAGGTAGAGAGGAGTTAATGTGCTTGGATGGACCAGGAGCCTGGTGGGTAGCAGGAGATAAGGCGGAAGGGGAGGCCTGGAGCCACCCGGCAGCCTTGACATTTAGCAGCTGCAGGGAAAGCCCTGACTCTGGCTGGGCAGCCTCCTTTCAGAAAGAGAGGTTAAGAACCTGGGAACAAAGGGTAAGATGGCGGCCAGCACCCTTCAGGTCCCAGGAGGCCAGAGCAAGGATGGGGTGCCTGCAGCTCAGATGGAAGGAAAGATTCTGAGAGCAATCTCTCTCCCCCTCTGGTCTTTGAACTCAAAAAACCAAGATGCTTAAGATGAAAAGACAAGATGCTTTTAGCTGGAAGGGATCCAGTGCCATCCTGGGCGAGACTGAAATGTCGGTTCTCAAACTTGGCTTCATCCTGGGACCACCCAGCTTGAATAAATCCTCGGCCCAGGCCCACCCTAGAGACTCTGCAGTAGCAGGTGGGGCTGCAGCCCCGGCAGGTTGGGGGGATGTTAAGAGCTCCCAGGTGAGTCTGCTGTGAGGCTCAGCGGAGGACACTCAGGCGGGATGGGGACCCAGACTGAACCAAGAGTCTGCACAGCTCCCTGCCCCCTGCCTTCACTCCTCTGGAGTCCTAGCAGACCACCTGGGTTTGGGGCCTTCAGGAAGGCTGTCTCAAGGTTTAGGAGACCCGGGGGCAAAGGAGGAGAGAGCCCCCAAATCTGAACCCCTATGTCTGCTGTGGAGACACCCCTTAGAGTGGTTCTCACGTTGACTCACCTAAGGGCACCCCAGACCAACCACATCAGACCCTCAGGGGTAGGTCCCTTTCCAGGCATTGGCTGGTTATGGCTCCCCAGGAGACTCTGACGTGCAGCCAAGGTCAAGGCCACAGCCCGGAGGACCCTTCGATGGGACAATTCTCCATCTTGGAGTGGCACCTGGCTCCCAGCCTTGCTTTCCTTCCGCTCCCCATTCCCATGCCTCTCCCCCAGGCTGAGAGGCAGCCAGACCCTTGGGGAACCCACGGGTGGGAGGGGGAGGGCTGCCGGGTACAAGCAGGCCCAGTGGAAGGCAGATGCCTCGCTCCCCGCCCCCGCTTCCCTCCACTCTCTATTTTTAGGTCCATTATTGTCCATTCTTGGGTGTATTTTTTCCCCACTCCTTCCCCAGAAAAACAGATCGGATTCCTCCAGGCAAAGCCATCTCGCCTTCCCTGGAGCTGGTGCGTGGGAGCCCGCACACTGCCAAATAGACATGAAATAAGTGAATTATCAAATAATCAGATTAGCAGACTCCATCATGTCTCAAGGGGTAGAGGAGGCGGGCAAAGCGCTGCCATCTCTCCTCCCCAGCCCTCCTTGCTCAGGCTGCCCAGGAGTGCTGGGGGAGGAGAGGCAGACAGGGGCAGTACACTCCCCCAGCAAAATGGCCACACGTACGTGCACGCACACACACACGCACATACACAAACAACCACTTCAATCTAACCGTGAGATAGAGACTCAGAGCGCCTCAGGTCAGCTAAGCAGCCTGGTTAGGAGCTAGGCACTGGGTCCAGGGAGCCTGGGGTGGAGGTGCCAGGCTCCTCTACTTGGAAGCTGTGTGACTTTGAGCAAGTGGCTTAACCTCTCTGAACCTCAGCTTCCTCATATTGAAAATGGGTATAAATATAGGATCTGTTGTTAAGTGTTCTGGGTGGGTTCAATGAGCAACTTCAGGTCAAGTGTTTGGTATGCAGTAGGCGCTCAAGAAATATGAGCTTTTGCTGGTCTGAAGAGGTGGTGGAAGATGTGGAATCAAGAAAAGCCTCAGACGACAGGATCAGTCAGTTACAAGAAGACAAATGGTGATTTTCCTGAGCTTAAGGGCCCCCAGAGGGAGCATAGGGTCCCACAGGGGCCCACATGTGGACTCAGGGTGGTCTGGGAAGCCTTGTGAGTGTTTGCAACTGTGTGTGTGTGTGCGTGTGCACGCACATACACATGCATTGTTCCAGGAAGAGCACCATGGATTCTCAAAGGGGCTGAGACCCCGCCAAAGAAGGAGGCACTGCTCTGGGGTTTTGCAGCTGAGCTGAGGTTGGGGTCCTGCCTTTGTCCATCCCCTCCGGGTCCTCCAGTGCCTGGGAGGTTATTGCTCTCTCCATGCCTCTCCCTCTTCCTCTCTCTAAGTCTGAAAGTCCCAAAAGCCAGAAGCAAAATCTAGGAATGCAGTGGGGTCTGGAGGGTGAATACATAGACCCCCTCTGGTGAAGGCAGGAAATTTACATCCCAAAGGGGGGACAAGACCCAAGGGCACCCAGCCCCTGGCAGCCAATCCAGCGTGGAGCCTGATCCCCAGAAACCCAGACTCAGCAAGATGCCAGCCTCGGAGCTGTTGGCAAGGGGTTTTAGATGGTGCCTGGGGTGGGAACAGGGCATGCTCTTTGGCCCACTGGCTTCTCCTTCTGCTGCCACCTGCCTTTGCTGTCTCTTGATTCCCCAGATGGAGGGGACAATTCAGGAACCTGCAATCTCCCATATGGGCGCCATGCACTTTCTGTGGGCTCAGGCGGGGGCGTGCTGCTGTGGCTGATGAGGCTCTGGGGTTACCTGCAGGCTCCATCTCTCATTCTCCTCCTTTTCATCTTTTGCCCCAAAACGGACTTCTGCTACGACCAAGGGGAAATGCCCCGGTCGTGTTTCATTTCCTTTTATTTCCCTGGTCGACACTTGGAGTCAAGTGGACAAATGACTCAGGCAACAGGAGGGAGCTGGAATGCAGGACCGAGGGGGTCCCAATTGTCCCAAAGCCCCCAGGACAAACTGTGCTGGGGGAGAAGAATGCCAGGTCCTCGCAGACGGGCCCAGGACGCTTTAATAGGAAGTGCAGCTCTAGAAAGCCCCAGGTGTAGACCTGAAGGGATCCACAAACATGGATTTAATTCCTTCCTACCAACCAGACCCTGAGGGGTGATGTGGCTGCACCTGGGGATCTTGGGTCCCCGAGGACAGTGATCCCGACTTTTGACAAGGCAGGATGGGACAGTGGTCAAGGCCCCGGAGACAGATCCTGGCCTTGTCGCTGCTGTGCAAACTTGCGTAAGTCTCTCCATCTCTCTGAGCCTCCCTCCCTTCATTTGCAGTATACCCGTCCCAGTGCTGCGGAGAAAACACAAACGCTCTGCACAGAAAGTGCATATGCAGGGTACCCGGCCCACAGGGAGGCCTCGGGAAATGGCAGCCAAAACCCACGACGTGGGGCAGGTGGAAGAAACACCAGCATGTGGTGAGACACACAAGAGTGTATCCCCAGCTCTTGCTTCCTGAAGCTCCCAGCTGAGGGCCGGGGTTGGAGCACACGCCCCCCAGCCCGACATCGGAGGGTAATCGCCAAGGCTGACCCTGCCGTGATGCCTGACATTCTGCCTCCACCCTGCCTCACCCCTGGCCTTGCCCACCTCCCACAAACATCCCCTTCCTGTCCACCTTTCCCAGTGCTGCCACATCAAGGAGAACCACAGCTTGCGGACGGGCCAGGGCAGGGGTCTTAGGATCCCCAGGGCCTGCGAGAGCCAGCTCTGAGCAGGGCTGGGTCACCAGGGGCTACACACGGGTGTGAGAGCTCACCTGAGCAGGCCAGAGAGCAATCTTTAACCTTCTGGCCATGCCTACCCTGAAGGTGTAGCTCCAGCACACGCTGGGAGGCATTCCAGGTCCCCCACCGAATGCCACCACATGTGGTCCAATCCAGGATGTGACTGGATGCCTGGAGACCTGGTGTGGAGGGCCTCATGTCCCCAGGGCTCCAGTCCACTCTTGTGGGAGAGCCCATGGCTTACGGTTGAACCTCCCAGGTCTGCTGCTCCCTCACTGGGGCCCGAGGACGTCAGTCCATCCCGTTGGGCCTCAGTTTCCCCATGTAGGAAATGGGGCAGAAGTTGGACGCTATTAGTGGTTTTGTGTTGTGTTCACGGGAGCCCTAGGATTTCCGGGGGTGGGGGCTCAGGGGCCCGGGGCAGGGGAAGAGGGTGCCAGCAGCCAGGTTCCAGGCACCCACTTTCCCTTGAGTAGTTAGTTCCACTGTAATGTGCTGAGATATCTGGGTTCCTCTGGTTTAGATCATCTCTAAGACCCCTTCCAAACGGCACCATCTACTTGAGATGAGGGATAATTATCACCAGCATTTCTTTATCGCCTACTTTGTGCAAGCACAGCCCGTGGAGCAAAGATGGAGACACAGAATCTGGTGCCCTGATGAGCAGGGGAGGGGAGGCGGTGAAGTGGAAGCAGGAGATATTTGGAGACCAGAGACGTCACAGGTCATGACATCCCCTCCCCAGATACCCTTCTCTGGGAATCACAGTTAACATCCCAGCTTAAAGGATAAGTTAGGAAAAGAGGAGAAAAAGAGGGAGGAAAGGACGGAGGTGGGAGGGAGGAGGGGTGAGCATTTGGACTTCTTCCCTCCTCGCGAGGTTGAATGACTAGGGTCTGAGTTTGGGCCTGGACTTTGCCACTCAGTATTAGACTCTCAGTTTTCTCATCTGTAAAATGGGGACAATAAGATAAAGGTTGTTTCCACTATGAGGGATATTTGGGAGGGTTAGATGAAATACTGCACATAGACTGCTCAGTGCCTCAGTGGAATAGATCTGAGAGTCCAGAAATAAACCCATATGTCTATGGTCAACTGATTTTCAACAAGGGTGTCAAGACCATTCCATGGGGAAAGAATAGTCTTTTCAACATATGGTGTTGGGAAAAGCATATATCCACATGTAAAAGACTGAAGTTGGATGCCTGTCTGACATCATATACAAAAATTAACTCAAAATGGATCAAAGATCTAACTATAAGAGCAAAAGCTATTAAAGTTTTAGAAGAAAACATAGGGGTAAGCACTCGTGAGCTTGAATTTAGCAATGATTTCTTAGATATGACACCAAAAGCACAAGGAAAAAAGAGATGAATTAGGCTTCACTAAAATAAAAAAAATTGTGCCTAAAAGGACACAATCAAGAGAATGAAAGATTATCTGTAGAATGGGGGAAATATTTGCAAATCATATATCTGATAAGGATTTAGTATCCAGAATATATAAAAAACACGTACTACTCAACAACAAAAAGACAACCCAATGAAAAAATGGGCAAAAGACTTGAATATATATTTCTCCAAAGAAGATATATAAATGGTCAATAAGCACATAATATCCAGCATCATTAGTCATTAGGGAAATGAAAATCAAAATCGTAATGAGATACCACTTCACACCAACCAGGTTAGCCATTATAGTAAAAAACAAAGACGGAAAATAACAAACGTTGGCAAGGACCTGGAGAAATTGGAACACTTGTACAGAGCTGGTAGGAATGTAATAGGGTGCAGCTGCCCTGGAAAACAGTTTGGCAGTTCCTTAAAAACTTAAATCTAAAACTACCATATGGGGACTTCCCTGGTGGCGCAGTGGTTAAGAATCCGCTTGCCAATGCAGGGGACATGGGTTCGAGCCCTGGTCCAGGAAGATCCCACATGCCGTGGAGCAGCTAAGCCCATGCGCCACAACTACTGAGCCTGTGCTCTAGAGCCCACGAGCTGCAACTATTGAGCCCGTGTGCCACAGCTACCGAAGCCCGTGCGCCTAGAGCCCATGCTCTGCAACAAAGAGAAGCCAACACAATGAGAAGCCTGCACACTGCAACGAAGAGTAGCCCCGGCTCGCTGCAACTGGAGAGAAAGCCCGCGCGCAGCAACGAAGACCCAACTCAGCCAAAAATAAACAAACACATAAATAAACTTATTTTAAAAATAAATAAATAAAAAATAAAATTACCATATGACCCAGCAATTCCACTCCTAGGTATAGACCCAAGAGGAATGAAAACATATGTCCACTCAAAACCTTGTACATAAATGTTCATAACAATATTATTCATAATAGCCCCAAAGTGGAAACAACCCAAATGCCCAGCAACCAATGAATGGATAAACAAAATGTGGTAGCGCATACAGTGGAATATTATTCGGCCATAAAAAGGAATAAAGTACTGGTACGAGCTACAATATGCATGAAGCTCGAGAACATTATGCTGGGTGAAGGAAGCCAGATACAAAAAGTCACACACTGCATGATTCCATTTATATGAAATGTCTGGAATAGGCAAATGTGAGAGACAGAAAGCAGACTAGCGGTTGCCAGGGGCTGGGGGGAGGAGGAATGGGGAGTGACTGCTGAGGGAGACGGGGTTTCCCATCTGGTTACACAACATCATGAATGTGCTAAAGGCACAGCTTAAAAATGGTTAAAAAGGCAAATTTTATGTCATATATTTTACCCCAACTTTAAAAATTTTAATGGTGAATTTCATGTTATGGGACTATCACCTCAATTCTTTTAATTAAAAAATATTTTAAAATGCCTTCACCACAAGAAAAAAATTTTAACTGTGAGTGGTGATGGATACTAACTAAACGTACAGTGGTAATCCTTTCACAATATGTACCTACATCAAATCATCATGTTGTACAGTACACCTAAAACGAATACAATCTTCTATGTCAATTATACCTCAATTAAAAAATTTGTAAAAGAATTTAGAAGCAGAAACCAAAGGGAAACGATGTGATGTACCATTATGTTTTTAGCCCTCAGCTTTGTTTTTCTTTGTTTTGATTTTCCTTTAATAGACTACTATAATAAAGGGATTTAAACTTGAAAAAAAGTCTAGTGCTGTGCTGAGCACAGGATATGCACTTGGAACCCTTCTGTCTGCACTGGAGCCCCTCACTTTGTCTGTCTGAGACCAAGGCTGAACCCCAGCATAGATTTTTACCAAACTCTGAGAATGTATCTACAATCACGCAGGGATGCCGGGTGAAGTGGTTAATCTAGCCAAACCCCATCGTTGCACAGTTGGGGAAACTGAGGCTAAGGAGCTGTCCCAGCAGTGAGGAGACTCTGTCGGGGCCCAGCA
Organism: Hyperoodon ampullatus; assembly: GCF_949752795.1. NCBI lineage: Eukaryota > Metazoa > Chordata > Mammalia > Artiodactyla > Ziphiidae > Hyperoodon > Hyperoodon ampullatus. Next base: position 4,604,886 of record NC_136919.1, read on the forward strand.
CTACCTGGCTCGCATCCTGCGCTCATGTTGCTCTGACACGCCACCCACCCCCTACCAGCGCCAGCAGTTGGTGTGTGCTTGGGGAATTAGAAACACATTTTCATATATTTAAGCAAATATGCTGTGATGAAAAACAAATCAGAACCTGCAAACCAAAGCTGAACAGAACCATGCATCATCTGCCATTTCCCCATCACCCCGGTCCCCTCCAGGTAGGAGCTGAGCATCCTAGTGGGCCAAGTGGGCCCTGGACAGGTCTGAGGCAGGAAAGCCTGGGTCCTGGGCTGTGGGACAGGAACAGAGCTTTGCAGCCTGGACCCCCTCACTGGGGCAGTGAGGGTGAGGGGCCGCAGCTTGGAACCTGCTTCTTTGAACCTGCCAAGCTCGGTTCGGCCCTGTGGCTCAGGAAGCCCATGCCCTGTGGGCTCCCTCAGGGCTCTGCATGCCCACTGCCCTGCTCTTCCTCTCCTCTCCTCCCCCGACACCCTTGGCCTAACCCCCCTGACACTAGAGAGTGGTTAGGAGCCAGGCAGAGGAAGGTTGCATCCCAGCCCCACCATTAGTGGACCTTGGGGAGCCTTGGTCTATTCCTCCATCCAATGGCACAATAACAGCCCCGCCCACAGGCTTACAGGGAGCGGGGGTGTGGGGTGATGAAACAAACAGGTGGAGCGGGTCATCCCCTCCCCATCACCCACACACTCTCCCCTCATGTCACACGGACCCCTACCTGCATCTCTGCAATTGCGATTCCTTCTGCTTCATCATCACTCTTCTGAATCCTCCAACCCTTCAAGGTCATAGACCAACCCGGTGCCCTGCCTTCCCCCGCTGAACTCCCACAGCACATGCTGACTATATCCCACCTTACACACTTGGCTAATGGGCTCCTCTTCCGTTATTTTCTACTTTTACTTCTTTTGTCTCTCACGCTAAATTCTAGGATGGGGGAAGAAATCCCTTTTGGGAAACATTCATTTTGTGCCAGGCACCCAGCTGAGGGCTCTACACGCTTTGTCTCATCTCATCCGTACGACCTTCCTTTGAGATTGTGTTTAGCATCATCCCAATTTTCAGATGAGAAAATCAAGGCTCAGAGCACGAGGGACTTATCCAAAGGCCCACAACCCAGAAGGGGTGGGATGAGCATGGGCCCCCGTTTGCCCCATCCCAAACCTCAAGTTCTCATCCACAGCTGGAGTGGCCTGCCTGTCCATTCATCCATCCACCCCCTGCCTCGTCACACGTGGGATTTAACAAGGCAGCTTGTGTTATACACGCATTAAGGGAGAAAAATGAAAATATATGAAAAATCAGGGCCAGGGAATGTAGAGAAGGAAGAGGCGGACGAGCCTGGGGAAAAGTTTAGAACCTCTAAGTCTCTATGATGCGCCTTCATGACCATCACAGGGTTTTCCTGTGCACCAAGACCCAGGCACCTCTGTGTGCTCGAGTCTCCTTAGATGAAACATTTAACGTTCAGCTATTTCACCGTGGAAAAACCAAGATGCTCAAGACTGGATCAACGACACTATCAAAGCCTCACCCTAGAAGAGAACTTGCACTCTTTAAGCACTTTCAGATATTCTGAAAGGCACTTCCTTCTCCCAGGAAGTTGGAGAGGTGGGCAAGTCAGCCATGTCCCATTACATGGGGAAACTGAGGCTCAGAAAATTGAAAGACTTGCCCCAGCCCACAAGAAGCAAAGCTGGGATGCAAGCTCCGGTCTTCAGATTCCAGGCCTGTGGCTCTTGTCGGGATAGCACACCACCTTTCTGGAACCTTCCACGAGGTCTCCAACATTCAGGAATCTGAGCTCCCAGCTTCACCCCTCACCCCTGGGACCTCCACTCCTCCTGCTCTCTGCCTTCCTCCTTCAGCAGGGGCGACACCTCCTTACCCTGCAAAGGTCCCGTGGGAACCACAGGCCTCCTGTGTGTCCATCACCAATGATAAGTATCACCCATCACTGACGGATCATGTCGAGCAGCGTTCCTCAGAGCATTCCCCGCGTGCATCCAAATTACCTGGACTGCTCGTTAAAATGCAGCTTCTGGCTCAGCGGGTCTGGGGTGGGGCCCGGGGGTCTGCATTTCTAACAAGGTGAGTCCAGGGACTACACTTTGGGCAGCAGTGTGTAGCTAGCTATAGGATCTATTTTTTTTTTTTTTTTTTTTTTTGTGTGCGGTACGCGGGCCTCTCACTGCTGTGGCCTCTCCCGTCGCGGAGCACAGGCTCCGACGCGCAGGCCCAGCGGCCATGGCTCACGGCCCAGCCGCTCCGCGGCATGTAGGATCTTCCCGGACTGGGGCACGAACCCGTGTCCCCTGCATCGGCAGGTGGACTCTCAACCACTGCGCCACCGGGGAAGCCCTGTAGGATCATTTTAAACACCACCTGCCTGGTCTATGCCCCCCACCCTCTTTTCTCACCATCTCTCTCCTGAGGCTCAAGGCACGAGGACAGGGTTTCCCCCTTCCTTTCACGGCAGCGCAGGCAGCTGGCCAGCGACCTCTCTTTCGAAGCTCTGCGGGGCTGCTCCCCTAACCCAACAGTGCCCTCCCCATCCCAAAGGGGTCCTGCTAGGGGCTGAGAAGCCTTTGCGGGCGCTGCCTTTCCCTCCTTCTCCCTGGCCCTGCAGCCTCAGAAGGCTGGCCCTCTCCAGCCAGGCCCTGGGAGTCAGGGGTGGGAGGCCGCCCGCCTTCTCCCGCAGCCCTCATTGAAATTTTGCACTTGCCCAAGAATCCTTGGTTGAGAGCTCAGCCCTATTAATTCTCATTGTGCATTTAGAGCCAATAGGTTTTTTGTTCATTTATCTTGGTCTTCCTCCCCATTCCCCTTCCTCACCAGGCTGGAATTTACAATTCAGTTCTCAGGTGGCCTTGCGGAAGTACACAAGTCCAGGGGGAGAGAGAGTCTGCACACTGAAGCCTGAAAGGGGCAGTTGTTCCGTGGCCCCTCTTGCATCCTCAGGGTGCCCCAGGGCTCATGCTCCGTTTGGGTGGATGTTAGGACAGGCCCAGCACTCGCCGCAGGAGGGGTGCCAGGAACCAGGGACCCACTGGGCTATTGTAAGGCTAAGGGGGCAGAGGGCCACCTGGGTACCACTAGGGCGCCCCCTGGTGGCGCCACCGGCCATGGCTAGAGGAGTGAACGCTTCCTGAGCACACATCCACCACCTGCTGCCCTGAGACCAGGAATACAGGGCGTGGTGTCCCCAAGGCTGGAGAGAGGCAAAGAGACAAAGGCCTGGACACCACCAAGGACATAATAGCCACAATAGTAAGCAAATAACAGCTACCACACATTGAGTACCTACTACGTGCCAGGACACCCATGGCGGGGCTGCATCTTCCCACTGGCACTGTAACTTGCCTACACCATCATCTCTGCTTCACCGAAGCTCAGAGAGGGAAGGCTGGGCCGTCGGGTGCATAAGCATGGGTGCTGGCCACGTACAAGTTCCCAGCCTGCCCTCTAGAGCGAGTGACCTTGGCAGGATTTAGCCAACGCTTTCTAATCCCTACAATGGGATTAGAAGAGTCCTCACCTCAAAGCATCCTAGAGATGATTTAATGAGACATGCACAGAACCTGCTTAGGGAAGCTGCAATAAACAGTGGGGTGGGGGTGGGGGGTTGAATCCATCTGGATGTGACCCCCTCCTCCCTGCAGAAGCCAGCCTAGGCAGCGTCCCCATCCTCGTTGGCTGCACATTTGTAATCAAGGGCAGAGCCGGATGGCAGCCCATCATGAAATATTTAAGTCCATCAGACAGGTGTCAGGACACTGAGGGAGATGCTGTTCTTCCTCCCTTGCCCTCCTCACCGGTCTTCCCAGGAGAGGACAGGAAGGGCAGGAATGCTCCTTGCACAGCTCAAGGACCCACGCTGGGTGGCATCAGGACTGTGGCGGAGTGACCACTCCACCCCGGCAGCTGCACTGGGTTCTCTGTGTGTGAGTGTGGGGACAGGGCGGAGGCCCAGGGCCAAGGGCATCCTGAGCCAGCTTTGGCCAGGAGAGGGCCTCAGACTTGCATTTGATGGTCATCTCCACCCCTCAAGCCTTGACCAGAAGCTGGTCCAGTGATTTATGATTTAGGCACCCCGCTCCACGGCCCCGCCCCCAGCACATTAAGACGATTAATATTCAAAAGAAGAAATACAGTCAAGACTCTAATACAAGAGGCAGCGGTTGACTCTGCTCAGGGAGTGTGTGGAGAAGTCCTTACATGAGCTGGGGTGGGCAGCCAGCTTCAGATGTGGACTCAGAGCTGGGCTCCCCCGGTGCTGGCCTTGGCCCTGACCTTCAGGGGCCAGCCCCCTTGCCTGTCCCTGAGCCAGCACAGCCCTGGGGTCCTCAGTGCAGTGGGGCTCTCCAGTCCCTGGCTCCTGGCCCTGTGCTGCTTTCTCCTCCCTCCCTCCCTCTCTCCCCAGCTAGCTCCCCCCCCAGCCCAGCCACCACCCACAGTGACAGCCTCCTGACTGCTGACCATCCAAGTGGGAACCTACCTTCCCAGGCTGACTGCTCTAGGATAGGACCCAAGCGCCCCACGGGACTGAGGCCTCCTCAGGAGCCCAGTGGGGACACCGGCTCAGTCCAGCCATAAACCCAGAGACCTGGAGGCTCCCCGCAGGACACATGAAGGCAGCAGCCACCCGAGGATGACACTGAGCCCTTCCTGGGGCTCCTGCAGCCTGGCTGCCCTGTCCAGCCTCCTGCCCGACCCGGGGCTCTGCCCAGTGGGAAGGCGTCTCTCGGGAGGCAGATTAGCTCAGTGACTCTGGAGCCAGACACTCAAATCATAGCTTCATCACTTCCTGGGCTGTGACTTTGGACCTCAGTTTCTCCATCTGTACAATGGGAATGACAATAGCTAACACCTAGGGGCACTTGCTCTGTGCCAGACCCTAGTCTGAGCATTTTAGGGTGCATTAGCTCACTTACTCCTTACAGTGACTTGAGTGTGTGCTATTCGTGTACACACTTTACAGATGATGGAGTAGTGGCCCAGAGATGCCACTGGTCCAGAGCTCACCCCCCTGAAACTCCTACTTTGTACAACACAGAATCAACCCAGCGCAGCTGAGTGGAGGACTCCACGGAATGGCTCGTATTGAGCTCTTAGCCTCCACACTCAGGGGCTTTTGCATAAATGATCTCTGTTATTATCATTGTTGTTGTTGTTGTTACCTGAGTACTGACGTACTCCGTGGCTCTAAGACTCCATCTTTCTCTAACGAGGGACTCAAGTGACAACACCTGAAAGTCTGCCTTCCCCATGACTTAACCAGCGGCTGTGGTCACTGCACATAGGGGTGGAATCAGAAGTGGCACCAGCCACACCGCACGCCCTGCTCTGACCCCTTCCTTCCTCCCTTACGAATCCCCTCTGCACTGCCATCAAACCTTCCCCTGCAAAGTGCCAGCTCGGTGCTTGGCATTCCCTTGCTTGGCAAATCTGTTGGCTGGACTGGATTGGGTGGAATAGGAGGGGGCACCGCAAAGGGACGTACAGAGGGAGGTCAGAGGGCAACGTTGCAGACAGCACTTTGCTCGCGCGCCCAGATGCTGACTTCCTACGAGAGGGGCGGGGCTTCTCTGCAAGGCTGTGGAACGGTGACTAGTGCTATGGCTTTCCCAAGAGGAGAGGACCTAGTGATCACCTGGCCAAGAATTTCCCCACCCCAAAGACCGATGTCACGTGACCCCAGCCTCCACGGGGCCGCCTTTGCTTTGGCACATTTCCAAGGTGGGACAGAGACCTGATCCCAAACCTACATGCAGGAAAGTCAACCTCGCATTTTGGTTCTCCCGCTCTGCTCACCCGCCCCAAGGGTCCGGCCCAGACCCCCACCCACTTGGCCTGAGCGAACAGAACGGCGGGGTGGGGCTGACTTACGTGGGAGCAGAATCTCTCGGGGGGGTCTCCGCACGTGATGCCGGAGGGCTCCACCTTCACCTTGACATAGTCCTTCAGGCGCATCACCTTGGGCTGGCAGGCATAGAACTCCCAGGTGGGGCCTTCATCCGTGGTCACCCAGGATTTGCAGATGTCGTAGTCCCCAGAGGCCAGCGGGAGGCAGTGCAGGAAAAGAGCCAGCAGGTGCAGCATGGCGGCGCAGTCCCCAGGGGCAAGGCCCAGAGAGGGACCGGAGAGGTGGCGACTGGGTCAGGAGGGCCTCGCAACCTCAGCATGGAAAAGCCACGTCTACCAGGCGACGGAGGCCGGACGTCCCAGGGACTCTGCCAGGTTGCAAACAGCGAGGAACTTGTTTTTTCCAAGAGGCCGATGTGGAAAAACTCAGAGCCAGCGTTTCTCAGACTGCTGATGGGCAGATCGAGAAGTTACCCACCACTTGGCGTCCTCCTAACCTTGGCATCACACCTCTCCCAGAGGGGAACCTGATCAAATCAGGCAGACTCTCAAATTGTGACGGTGGATGGAAATGGGATAGGGAGAAAATCCGCAGGGACCTGGCATGAGGCCGGATCAGATTGCTTTTAATTTTTGTCCTTCCAATCAACCCAGGTCTTTAAAGGGCCCTTAATGTGTGATGTGCTCAACACAACTGCGAAACAACCCTCCGGCCTGCGTTGTAAAGATAAAATAAAATCAGGAGGTGTACCTGTTCGCTGCAAACACGTTCCCTCTATGGGACTGGACTTGGCATTTTGAACCAGTAAAAGAGATTTCTTTTCATATGGGCTTAAAGTGACAACAATTGTGCAGCTGGACTGGAGCGTAAAAAAAAGCGACTGAGGTGTTAACTGGGAGCAGCTTATGTGGCTCAGCTTTGGTGGGGACAGGCGCTAATGGGAACCAGCTGACCTTGGCTGGTAGCCATCGGCAACTTATTAGGAAGTTTCTGAGACTTCAGCTCCCAATCCATCCAGGTACCCGGGGTCTGGCTTGTCTTTCATTGTAAGAAGGGAGGAGAGAGAGCTCGTTAGCAACAACACCTGCAACAAATTAAATAGAGAAAGGGGGGGAGTAAAGATGTATAAGAACAAAAGCTCTCTGGCAAAATGTGCAAAAAATGAGGCTTCACTAGCAAGGTGTCCCGAGGAAACTGGGTTATTTTTATTAATATAGGAGATGCGCATTTGGAGATGGGGCACATTATTAAAAAGGTGATGCGCTTTCCCCTTATTTATGGGGGTGTTGGGGTCAGCAGAAGTGCCCCTGTTTGGGGTCAGTGACTTTCTAAAACAGCCCCAGGAGCCGAGACTGAATGGTGGCTTTATCATGCCTGACAAGTCAAAATGTCAAAACCGTTGAAGGCAGACATGAGGCTGTAATTACAGGTGCCGATGAGGCCGTGCGGACAGGTTCAGATTAAGAATGGTCCACACATGGGCCAACAATTACGAACTGGGTGCCAGTAAATATATCTCCAGAATTCTGAAATGGTGAATTTAATTTTTAACTGTAAGAAACTAGGGATGTTGGAGACTTTGACGGAAGTGACAATGATTTGTCATATTAGCTTTTTCCGATCAAGGCCAAAATTTTGCAATCATCCCTTAGAGGGTATGTTTATAAACAGGTCACCATTATGATTATTGCTTTACTATTTTAAGCTACCGGTAATTATTTAAAAGCCCTAAATAGACATAACTAAGATGAATGTTACATTGCGAAAAACACGACTCCAATAGTGCGGGGTATTCCAGGACACTTGATATATCACCAGGAGTATTTGGTCCCCAGTGCGGGATCTGGCCAAAAATACTAGCCGATAGGGCAAAGGGTACTGCAATGAGTCACAGCAGAAGCGCGTGTGTTATTAATTCTGGTTATTATGTCTATGATTATTGCATCTAAATCCCCAAACTGCTGACTCTTCAGCCGTTGTACCTAGAAGGTCCTGAAGAGTTAACTACGTTTCCATGAACCTCCATTCTCCACCCAGACACAAACGCACTCCTGCCAAAAATGACAAACCGGAGTGGGGGGAACATTGTCCAAATGGGGGCTGGCCACTCCACACCTCCCCAGGAGAAGTCCCCAGCCTCTGCCCCAAAGCTCCAGGCTGGGGCATCATAAATCTGCATTAAGGCGGCCCCTGCCCCTCTCTCTGGCTGAAGGGCTCTTGATGCAGATGAATGAGCCGAGGGGGACACATTTTCACATCTCACCTCTGGCTGTTTAAAGAGAAACAGTGTTACAGAGCCTGTCCAGCCTTGAATGTGCTTCTTGCTAGAAAACTCTCAGAAAGAACCCGCCTGGAGACTATTTTTACAACCTGAGAAAATGTAGTAAAAAATAAGATAGCGCGGCCGGCAAAGGTTTGGATGCCTCTGTCTGAGCTTCGCGCCGCCCAGAAAACAGCACATTCCTAACTCATTCTCCCAACCGCGGGCCCCTAACTGTTCACTCCCAGGTAGGGCGATCCTGATGCGGGACACCAGGGCGCCCGACTGCGGCTCGCAGGGTGGGCCCGGACGCGGGCTTCCTTCGTCTGCAGGACCAGTGCTGCTCCCGGGGCCTGGACCGCACTGGACGCAGGCGGGCGTGGGGAGGCAGTGAGGCCCGGAGGCCAGGAGGCCCGCGAGATCGAAGAGGCAGGCGCCTCGCAAACCTATTAATTGCTTTGCAGTTCTGCAGGCTTAAATGCCGTGCATTGTTTACAACTAGTCAATCAATTGGGCGTTGCTGGCATCGTAAGGGAATTGTGAGCTCAGCATGAGAATGTTACAGTGAGTTTTTGCCAAACAGAAAAAAAGGGAGGGGGAGAGATGCAGGAGACTTCGGAACAGCAAGGAGAAAAGCACGAGTGAGAAGCCAGTGTGGGGAATTTCAGAGTAAGAGGTTGTATCCCGGCGGAGAGTTTTCTCCTTGGAAAATAAATCTTCACCTGATATTATTAAGAAACTGCAGCTCCCAGAAACAAACAGAATCAATGCGCTTTATTTTCTTTTAAGAGTCCTCAGGAACCGAGGGGGGCTGAAAGCCAGGTTATTAAAACCCGAAAATTAGATTTTACCAGGATTTCTGAACTCAGATTTTTCTGTCTTATTGAATTAGCGCCTCTCGAGCTGGCTGAGCTGGAAGCAGGCTCCTCCGGAGTTGCCGGCTGCGCCCTCGCCTCGTGGGAAACTTGCCTTGGTGGATGCGGAGCCCCTGGGGGGAGGGCCCTGGAGAGGGGGCGCTGGGGGCTTCTCCCAGGACCCAGCCCACCCCCAAGTTTCTTCTCCTTTCCCAGCGGGGACAGCCGAGGGGGGTGACATCTGCCTTCAGGGGAGGGTGCTGGGAGCCAGGAAGGAAAGAGGAGCCCGCTCCCGGTCGCGATCACCTTCCAGTCCCACCCCATCCTCCCAACCCCAACCCCCCCCCACCCCGCGCCGGTCCAGTAGGTGCCCCGCTCAACGCCGCCGCCCGAGTGAGCATCCCATTTCCGGCGGCCCTGGTGCCCCCAGCCCCGGAATGGGAGCCTTCTCGGGCTCCCGGGCGCCCCCCACGCCCTCTCAGCGCCCAGACAGCCCCGAAGAGTTGAGCGCGGGGGGGTGGGGCGCGAGGAGGAGGCCTCGGCTGGGCGGCTGTGGCCGGGGGGAGGGGGGTGTGTGGAGATGAGGGTCAGCTCCCAGCCTTGGACGCCAAGGGTTCGGAGTCCGCGCTTCGGGTGGGCTGCAAACGGTGGGCATCGCACGGGGACGTGCCTGGCAACCCCGCAGCTGCTTTTTGTCTTCCCGAAGTTGAGTGCAAGCCACTGGGGCAATTAATAATCACGCCTTTAAAAGAGGCCCGGCGGGCACCGAGGGTGCACCCACACCTGGCACCGCCTCCCTCCCTTAGAAGACGCCCAGCAAAGCGCCGGGGAATTCGTTGCATCCTTTTCCCCAGCGCTGCCGCCCCCAGCCCAGGCGGACAACTTACTCCGGAGCCCGCGGACGCCGCGAGCCCGCGGTCCTCTTCCCGCCTTCCCGCGGCCTCTGCTCCCACCATCTGCGTGTCACCCAGTTGGAGATTCGACTCCACGCTGTCCCCAAGCCGGTCCAGGCACATAACCCTCCCCATTAGCCCACCCCTCCAGGGCTCGGAAAGAAGTTTCTAGCCGCCGCTGGAAGACAGAGTTTCTCTGTGCAACTCACACATACCCAGTTTTCAGAGAGGGGAAGGGGATGGGAGGAATTGGGGTGGCGATTAAATTGGGGTAGGGGAATGGCGCGCGCGAGGGGTTAATTTCCTTCTCACGAACACATCCAGGCATTCTGGTAACACCCATCCCCACCACTCACTCACACCAACCATGGAAAAAGACCCTGGTGGGAAAAAGCCAGCCAGGAAGCCAAGCGACTCCTTTAAGATGCTGCTACAAATGCGCACTCACACACCCCTCTCCAGGCGACTCCAGTCCTCCGCTAGTAAACGGCCGCCACCGAATAACTTTTGCATCCGAGCCTTTGCTGGGCCGCTTTAAGTGGCTCCTGGGCCGAGGGAAAGCCTGCATGGTCACCGAAGCCCTTTAAAAATGAAAGCAGCCTGGCAAAGCTGCAGCATCTCTCCCCCCCACCCCGCCCCGCCGCTCGCCTCCCGGGCTCTCCCCTCCAGCCTTACCCCGTCTCGGAGCAGCTTCCCGGAGCGGGGACCCGGGAGGCCGAGGACCGCCACCCCCGGCGCTCCGCCTCCCCCGTCTGGCTGGCGCTGGGTGGGGCGAGGGCCGAGGGCTGCGAGCCGGTGCTCCTTCCCCGCGCTGCTCCCGCTGCCGCTGTGGCCGCCGCCGCCGCGGCCGTCAGATCGGGGCTGGGGAGCCCTCCGGCCGCCGGGGGGGCCGCCCGCAGCCGTCCCGGAGACGCGGGCCGGGGGAGGGGCCCGCCCCAGCCGCCCGCATCGCCCGCCCCGGCCGAGCGGGAGGTCGCCGCTAACAAGTGCAAACTTTTGGGGCCCCCTGGGCGGCTCGGAGGGGACCCGCGCTCGGGCACCGGGCAGCCCCCGGCCCGGGTGGGCTTCGCGGCTGCTCGTCGGGGCGCCGGGGCATCCCCCCGGCGCGGCGCGGGCCAGATGGCGGGGCGTTTCACGGCCCCCCTGCACTCCGCTCCAAGTTAATGCCGAGGCTAAATCCTCTTGCCAGCACTCACGATCACCATCGGGGCTTTTATCTCTCGGTCTGATCCGGGCTGCGTAACTTCCTCTGTGTGGCTTTAACACACCATCCCACCACGGAGCAACGGTCTTCTTAAAGGTGCAGGAAGGAAATACTGCGAGACTCGGGGGACGCGCCACGGCCCGGGGAGGGGCTCCGCGAGCAGGGGCGTCCCGGCGGGCCCGCGGCCAGGGTGGCCCCAGCGGGCGGCCGCGGGAGCGAGCCTGCTCTGGGGGGTCGCAGCCTAAACATTTCCTCCCGGCCCGGGGGCCAGCGGGTCCCGGCGCGCAGAGCGCATCCTCAGCCAGCTCGGGTCAGGCGCCGCGGGGCTGCGGCTTCCTTTTCCGAAACCCAGGGGCCTGACCGGGTGCCAGCGCCCATGGGTGTGGGAGCTGCCCCATCGGCACCGGGGAGGGGGCCAAGTGAGTCAGTCCGCCCACCCCCCAACAGCCAGAGGCTCAAGGCTGCAGCTCGGTCTCCCTCTGTGAAGTGCCGCCACCCAGAAGGCCCCAAGCAGTGGGTAAAAGGGTGGGTGGGTGGATTGGGGGAGATGGGGAGGGGAGCGATCTGAGCGCACAACCAGAGCCTGAATACCAGCTGACACATCGCCGCCTCCACCCTGATGGGCCCTGCTTTTGACGAAGCCAAGCCGGCTCCGGAGGGAGTGCGGAGTAGGGGGCAGGAGAGGCCTCACTCCCTGGTAAGCCTGGGAGGAGCCCGTGCGACGACTCCTGCAGAGCCCAGGGCAGAGGCCAGGGAGCTGGCCACACCGGGCAGCCCTGGGCTCTTCAACCCCCTGGAGGTTTCCTTCCAGGCTGCCTCCCAGGCCTGTGGGGAGAGCTTCCTCCATCTTCCAGGGGAGACCTGTGGTTTTCAGGTGCTCCTGGCTTCCTGGGGGTGGGTTCTCACTGCAGCGCTCAGGCAGCCGGCACTGTCATTTGGTGCATCAACAACAAAGGGCCTGAGGACAGGGAGAGAGAGAGAGAGAGAGAAGGAGAGAGAGAAGGAGAGAGAGAAGGAGAGAGAGAAGGAGAGAGAGAGGCAGACTGGTCCAAGGTCCAAGGTCACAGAGGGTGTCAGGAAGAAGAGCAAGATGTGGCCCTGAGTGCCACGCCCCTCTGCCACCTCTTACCTCCACCTTAGCCCTCCCCTGCTTTTGGCCCCCCCTAAGCTTGTAGAGGGGGCTGTATTGCTGAATAACCTTTAGACCGTTGTCACAGAGCAGGCAGAGGACACGGAATTAAAGACTGTCACCTGCTTTAATAATAATAATAATTTAACTTTTATTGAATACCTGCTTTATGCCAGGATCCATGCAAACCACTTTATGTGTATTATCCACTGATTCTTCCCAGCAGGCCTGTGACTTAACTCCTATTAGTAAAGTCCCAAGTTACCGATGAAGCTTAGAGATGTTAAGTAACTTGCCCAAGGTCACACAGCTGAGGAAGACTCTGGCCTGGGAGGCGGGGCTCTTGGGCTTCCCGGTGGTGCCACCTCCTGACTTGCTGGTTAACTTGGGGCACGGCACAGATTGTTTCTGGGCCTCAGTTTCCCCACCTGTGAGATGTGAATGGTGAGTCTTTCCTTCTCCAAAGAGCGGTCACAAAAAGGCCATCAAGTGCCTCCTCCTGCAGTGCTCTCAGGTCCCTCCCACTAGAGATCCCCCTCCTCCAACACATGCAAAGCTGTCCAGGAGAGCAGGTGCAAGCCACTCCCTGCTTACCTGCTCCCGGGCCTCAAAGCCTCCAGGAGGAGAAAGCTCCTTGGAGGAGAAGAACACATCTCAGCAATTTGACTTTCAAGCATTTGGCCTGCAGGCAGTAGTGAAGGGCCCGGTGTGGGGCTCCCACGCCGGCAGGGTGAGTGATGACCCGTGTAGGCCCTCAGCCTGCTGTCGCCCCCAGGCAGGGCCATCAATTCCCAGGGAACGCCTTGCTCCTCCATCATCACCGAGACTGGATGCTGTCAGGACAGCCAACAGGACATGGAGGAGGAGGCTTCTGGTTTGTGGTTCACTTAAACACAGTGGAGGGACCCAGGGCGTATCCCTGTTATTTCCCGGATGGTTTAAGTGACCCATGTGCAAAGCGACATGCCACGGAAACAATGTTTAATCTGCCTCTGCAGCCCTCCTCTCCCCAGCACTTCCTGCCTCGCCAACGAGCTGACGCCGACCTGCATTTTCAGAGACCCATTCCCCAGCCTGTCTTCTGGTCTCCCCATTTCCAGATCCCGGAAATTATGGCATCGTGGAAAGAGCGCTGACCCGAGAGTCAGAATAATGGGCTTTTTGTGGCTCAGCCCCTACTAGCTATGTGGCCTGGGGCCATTACTTCCCCGCTCTTAGCCTCAGTTTCTCCATCTGCGTAATGAGGGGAGTTACCCCAGAAGGTAGTCCCTGCGCGGTGATCCCGAGCTGACAGCAGGCCATAGCACCCTCTGGGAGACAGCATCTCTTTCAAGTGACTAATAAAGTGCTTCGTTTCCAAGATGGGAAACAAATAGGATTCCAGCCATGTAGGGACCAGGTGGTCAAGGGCTGTTCGTTTTTAAATTTCATTAAGGTATCTTATGACAAATGACCTTTCCCAGCAATGAAAAGAAACTGAGCACCAGGGGCAGGAAAGTGTTAATGAATCTCCCCCCAGATAACTGCTGGCTCCCCTCTCACAGCAGAGCCTAATGGTCCTCTTCACTGGTGGGAGTTTGGCTCCACTGTGCAGTTTTAATTCCAGTTGTGTATGTGGAATCTACTATCAAAGAAGCAACTGCAGAATAATGCATGTAATTTGGTTCCATCTATGTTTTTTTTAAACAAAGGGGATATATGCATATAAAGATACAGATGTACCTATACATATATATACATATATGTAAAATAAAGATACCACAGTATGAGCAGGGGGGATGGGGGGATGACATGCGTCATCACATATATAGTCTTTCTGTGTTGCTTGACTCCTTTACAGTGAGGGAATAGGCATGGATGGGATAGACAAGTAACAGGAAATTATAAAGTCATGCTCAAAAAACGATCTACTAGCTTTGCAATGAGAGGTTACAGATGAGGTGCAGCCCCTCCGGGGATTTCCGAGAGAAGGCAAATCCTGATGCAGACGGACTAAAAGACAGACAGATAAAATGAGCTCACACCGCTGACCAAAGTCAAGTGTAGGCTCAAAAGGCACGAGCACCATGTTCTCACCATTCCCCTGATTCACTCCATTCTCAGTTATGCCAGACCAAGATTTTGATTTGTCCCCTTGACCTTGAGCGGTTGAGATGTGCTGGAAGTAGGAGATGAGACCCTGGGAACTACCCCAGGACCATCTAGGGGTTTGGGGGCATCCCTGGGCCCCTGACTTCTACGGCCAAGGCAGGGCCAGGAGGAGAGAGATCATGATCCAAGCCCAGGGCGTTCCCCCAAGGTGACACCTCCAGGTAGTGGCAGAGGCTGCCAGAAGCACCCCGACTCCTCCGTGCCAGTTCTCTGCTCTAATCTCTAGACCATACTCGCATTAATTATTATTACTGTATTAATCATACATGTGATTAATTCAGTAATGGTGATTCATAATTGATTGCATTTTATATGGTGCCTTTCATCCACACATCTCCCAAGATGTGCACTGCCTACAACAAGAGATTCATAAAGCAAGACGTGTTCTTAGCTCGCCTGCATTTTTTTGGGATAAACTTGTCTTTGCAGAGGCAGGAGGTAAGGGTTTTGGGGCAGACTGGGCTCGCCAGCCCCAGCTCCGTGCCCATCTCCCAGCTCAGGCAGTGCCTACCCAGCGGGGGATTCCTGCTTCGTCCTGCCTTGCCTCATGGTGGCCATGCCCTAGGAACCCTGCAGACCCCACTCTCTTGGCAGGTAAGTCTGCCTAGGATCCAGCTGCAAGGCAAGGCCAGCTTGGGCTCTGCGGGGAGCTGGTGCCACACGGGGCACTGGACAAGGGCTCTAGAGCTTGACTCTTTGGGTGTGGGTCCTAGCTCTCCTGTCAATTAGCTGTGTGACCCTGAGTAAGCTACTGCCCCTCTCTGTCTCAGTTTACCTGAATGAAAAATGGGAATAATAAAAGTCTCTCTCTTCCTAGGGTTATTATAAAATTTACATGCAATGCTGCACATACAGCACTTCAAAGCTGGCACATAGTGTGTGCTCAATAAATGTGAGCGGTAACTGTGGGTGTCGTAGGTCTGGTTCCAGCAGCAGCTGCTCTGTGACTAGGCTAATCTCTTCCCTTCTCTGGGCCTCAGTTTTCTCAGCTGTAAAATGGGTGGACCAGTTGACTTCGAGGGTGCCTTTCAGATCTTAGATGAGCATGTGTTATAGTCAAGGGTGGGATTCAGGGCTTCAGGATCAAGCAGCCCTGAGCTTACACTCCCGCTCACCGTTTCCTAGTTGTGTGACCTTGGGCAAAGGACTCACCCAGACTCAGTTGCCTCCTCTGGAAAATGGGGATCATAATAGCACCCAACGCCTGGGCTTGATGTAAGGGTTTAATGAGCGAATGCTTGAAACCTGTTTGGCTTCTAGAAAGTGCTTAACACAAGGTGGCTCTGGTATTCCACAGCAGGCCTGGTACACAGCACTTACTGATATTCTCACATTTCTGCTGTGCCACCACCCTGGGAAAGAAGCTTTTATCGGCCCCACTGTTCAGATGAGAACACTGTCCTGGGTGATTCAGTTATGGATTGGGGCAGGGGCAGTATTTGAACACAGGCCTCATGGCCACGCTCACTGATGTACGGTCTGTGTCCTAAGCTTATCGTTCCAGGATTGTTTTCTTCGCGATGATCCTGGGAGAGAGCTGGCATTGCAGACCCCACTTGTCAGCAGAAGACCCAGGGACCCAGAGAGGTTCGGTGGTTTCTCCAGGGCACACAGCTAGTGAGTGCCTGGGTGATCAGAACAGGCTGCCTCGAATGGGTGGGCGTGGCACTGGGATGCCTACTTCTGCCTGTGGAATCTCCCCTGCCCCATCCTCTCAAGCCAGGCTGGGTGTCCTTCCCTCTCCACAAGGGACTGTCCCGTTCCTGAGCCCCAGGCAGGTGGGCAGGGAGAGAGCTCAGCCCAGGAGGAAGAGCCCGGCTCCTCCTGGCAAAGCTGCTCAGCTGCTTCAAGAGGGGTGGCTGCCGCAAAGAGAAAGGCCCCCCCACCAAGTTTCCAGGGGGACCAGCAGACAGCCAGGGCTTCAGCCCAGTGGGTGCCCAGAGTGCAGTCTGCAGGCCCCACGGGCAGAACCAGCTGCTGCTCCTGAGTAGACTCCAGAGTCTCTGGGCTTCCTCAGCCTGGGAGATGGGGGTGCAAAGGAGCATCGGCTTCCCTCTCGCAGTGGGGCTGGTCACTACCCTGACCCTGCCAGCTTAGATCTCAGGGGACATCACCCTGCAGGGCACCTACTGTGCGCCAGCACCCAGGGATGCAAATGGCGACAAAACCACTGGATCCTGCCTTTGGAGTGTGGCAATTCTAATAAATTATCCATGCCGCAAGTGTCAAGCTGCCTGTGCAGCCCACAGAGGTTTACTAAGCACCTACTATGCGTTAGACACTGTCAGGCAGAGTCAGGGAGGCAGTGGAGTCTGGGGAAGTGTGAGCATTTATGTGTACGTATGTTTGTGTGTGTGTGTCTGCGCACACATGTACATGAGCCCATGTGTAGGCCCAGTGTAAGTGTGCCAGCCTGGCCATGTTGCCAAAAAACACTGGACAAACTAAAATAACTGCAGAGACAAGTCCTAATTATCAGGATAGGAGACAAGGAAAGCTCAAACCATGAGCACCAAGAAAAGTAAGACCCAGGCTCATGGGGACCCAGACCTTGACTCCCACCTGCCTGAGTCTCAGTTTCCTCATCCCTCAAGTGGGGATAATGATAGCACCTACTTCCCGGGGTCTGGGGTGGATTCGCGGAGAAACGCAGTAAAAATCCTTCAACACTGGCAGCAGTAAGTGCTTGATCAGTGTTGGTTCTGGGTGATCTGGTTGTCTCCTTTGGGGGAGGCCCTCCTTCCAGCGATGAGGGAGGTCCAGAGCCCTTTGGGAGCCTGTGGCCCAGCAGAGGACACTGCTCTGTGTCAAAAGAAAATGGGGTTCGTCAAGTCTGGGAAATACATGGGGATACAAGCCCCAGCTCTCTTCACGTGGATCTCTTCTCACAAATCCGCCCTTGGGAGGTCGTTTCTCCACCCCCATCCCCCCCAGCTCTCAGCATGGGGGTGGGAGGCCGGAGAGCTGGGGAGTTGAGGAAGGAGTCGCACCCACTCCTGCAGGATCTGGATCCTCCCCACCCCCAGGTGTGTGGGCAGCTAAGGGGGCTTGGGGGTGGGGGGAAGGTGCGCCCCAGCGGGAGTGGGGGAGGGACACACTGTCAGCGGGGAGGAAGCAGCCCTCCCACCTCCTGCAGACCCCTCCCACCCCAACTCCCCACCTAGAGGAAAACATTTTTTCTTTCTTACCAGGCAGGTGATCTGGGCGCAGCAGATGCAGCCTTCCTCTCAGACGTGTGCTGATCGCAAAAACAGTTCACCCAGTTATAGAAATACCTGTCCTCTCCCTCCTCCTCCTCCTGGAGAGCTGACAGAGAAGGAGTGGCCTTCTGTGCATCCTAGCCCCACTCAGGTGCCCACCATGTGCCGACTTGCCAAGTCCCCAGCAGTCGATCGCCTGCATGGGCAGGCTGAGAGCAAGAGGCCCTGTAACCAAAGGCAGCTGGAAATTCCGAAAGACAACCCACAGTGAGAGAGAGAAACAAATAAACAGAAAGGCATTCCCTCCGACTCCCTCTTTCCTGGTCACACACACACTGACACGAGCCGTGTTGCAGGCAACAATTCCCTTGTTAAATGGTCCACCGCGAGGAGGCCGCCTTGGCACGCAAACTTCTCTGCCATCAACCCCTGAATTCTAAGAGCCCTGCGACCTTGGCCCCTGGTCTGGGTCCTGCCAAAAGGGGCCGCAGGGGCGCTGCTCCTAACCAGCCATGTCTGGGCGGGCTTTCAGGCACTGATGCTGGGAGACAGCATCTCTCTTTCTTAAACCTCTTGGTCAATCTTTTCTGCCCAAAGGAGGGCGTCAGGATGGGGGCTCTCTAGACAGCTGTGGGTACCCTTGCTCATCAAGTTTGACCCTCCATCTTGGGAACCTGCTTCGATTTCTCACTTAATGGCACTTGGCCTAATGGATGGAGACAGCTTGCAGCTGACACTGCTCCCTCCCTCCGTTGACTTTGCCGGCTGTCTCCCGTGACCTCTAGGATGGCCACGCTTAACCCTTGCTGCCCCCATTCCCAGAGGGGCTCCTCAACTCTGCAGGGCCCTCGTGAGCCTTTGTCTTCACGCTGGGATCCTCCTCGGATCCTCTGCATCCTGGTCCCACCCCACTCATTTTCCACCATCGGTCGGTCAGTGCAGAGCGTGCAGGGCTGGGAAGGTTAGCCAGATGCTCTCCTGACCCACCCTCCATCTGATGGTCGGAAGGACATGGCTTCTAGCATCCCAACCCATGGAGGATACCCAGAAGTTTTTTTTCTTTTTAATCTGGAAAAACAAAAGCTCTGTGTCAGATTTCCTTTCATCTTGACCCTGCTAATTCCCGAATCCGAATTTGCTGACAGGGCAGTTCTGTGGCTTGTCAAGACTCACCCCTTTCTGGGCCACTGCCTTGCATCTCAGCAGGGACCCCTCGGCAGAGTTCTGACCACCAAGCAACTTTGGCTGCTGTGGAAGTGTCTATGGGGGCCTGCAAGGGCCTGAGCCAGGCGTCCGTGGGGTGGGTACTGAGCAAGCAGTGATGCAGTCCCATCACCACACCAGGCACAGTCCAGACCCCGTGTGAGGGGCTTTGGCTGCATTTGCAGAAAGTGGTATTCACGAACAGGGTTCAGAGATAATAATGGTACCCAACTCACAGGGCTATTGTGTGGATTTCAGAATGAAATCACAGGGAGCACTTTTCTACCTGCTGGATGGGATGCTGCCTGATTCATAAATTGTTGGATAAAGCCTATTAGATCTTCAAATAAGAATTTTTTTTAAAAAAATAATGAAATCATGGTTGCGGGGAGCTCAGAGGGGTGTGGTGAACCCCGAGTGTGACCAGGCTGCCAGGAATCAGTTGACCCTTGACCCTAGAGGCCCTCCCTTCCCCTAGAGAAGCCCTTTGATCCTCCAGGGACAGGAGGCACCTGCCCTGCCTCAGAGGGGAGATGCCACCTTTGGCTTTGAACTCATGAGACAGCTAAGCCAGGGGGACGCCAGAAGCCAAAGGGAGTATAATTTCAAGTCAAATTGGGTGATGTACCCCCATGCGCCGATCCAGCTGAGTTCATCCTCTGAGGCCAGCTTAAATCACGGTCTACAGCAAAGCTGGAGGCACGACCCCCTGTCTTCCAAGCCCCTCCCCTTTATCCCCCAGGCCCACTGTTGGTCCTTAAGTTACAGCCACTGCTGCTGGCCAGAGTCGGGAGCCTGCTGGGGTTTCTTAAAGAAATCTCCAGTGACTGATAACAGACCATGTGCCAGACCCTGGGGGAGGCGCTCTTATCTGCCTCCACCTTCCATATGGGGAAGCTGAGGCTCAGAGAGGTAAACATCTTGCTCCAGTGCTGCACTGGGATTCAAACCCAGACCCGCCTGACCCCACAGTCAGTGCCCTTGACCCCTCACACAACCTCCCACTGGGGAGATTCTCTCTGCAGTTCTGTCCCCCAGGAACTTTTGGGGACCCTGGCTGAGCCCCGGGTCCCCCTCTCTAGGCCTCAGGATCTTCATTGTCAAGTGACAGGGGTTGAGCTGGTGATGCCCTAGGGTCCTTCCAGCCCTAACATTTTCAGATGAACCGCCAGCCTCCCTATTCAGGAGTCTGAGCTCTCCCACTACAAATGTTTCCCTGAACGATCAACAGAGTGACAAGTCCCTAAGGAGAGGGGAGACATGCGTCAGGAACGGGCTTGTTAGAAGCCTGACATTAACATGCCTCGTGCACGCACAGGTGAGACCCAAGCATGGCCACGGGGCATGCAGAGGTGGCGGCAGGTAAAGGGGCCTGAGATGGCTCCAGAAATGCCTTTATAGTACACGGCGTGGAGGCCTGCTTTTGCAGCTAAAGGGCCAACACGTACTGGGCAACTACTCTGTGCCTGCGGGGTCTTGGGCACAGACAGGAACTCCTTGGCCAGATGTGACAGGACCGTTTCCAGAAAGACCCTCTTAGCATGAGGCATCTCCACGCAGGGCCTGCTGCTGTTCAACTGGGTGCCGATTGTTGAAATATTGAAATGTTTCGTGCATTTTCCAGTCCTGAGCCCTGGGGGAACTCCCACCACCCGCTTCCCGGCCCACCCAGGACCCTTGCTTGGAACCCTCTAGACACCCTCCCCCCCCACCCAACGCAGCAGCTACCTGCATTCCTGCACGCACCTGGCACCTGCATTGATTGGCTCACAGGTGGTCTACTATTCTCATTATCACTGCTGATCACACACGTCCCCACATACACACGAAGCCCAGAGTTTGGGGTGCCGTGGTTCTCCCCAGTCCCCCAGGGTCCTCTAGGGGTGACAGCCCTCAGGGTCCAGCTCGTTGGATTGGCCACTTTGGGGTCTCCCCACAGCAGGGCAGGAAGCTGACTTCTGGTCCCATGGATGCCTTGGAGCGCACCCACCCACAGATTTGCGGTGGCCTCTCAGAGCCTGTGTTTTCCTGCCCTGTTTCCTTTCCTGTTTTCACCAAAAACTTCTCCCCAGCCAAGCCCACCCACCACTCCGCATTTTAGAACCAGAGACAACACAGGCTTCTGCTTATAGAGGAGGGAGTGCTCCTCTGGCTATCCTGGGTGCTCTCTCTCAGGTAGACTCCAGGATGGAGAAGTGTAGGGGGCAGAGAGAAGGGGCCAATTCCAGTGGGCGGTGTTGACCATCTGGAGGGCTGTGTTGAGCGAGATCCCAGGGCATCAGGACACAGTGGTGTGATTGATTAGTTATGGCTGCCTGGCGACGGTTTTTTCATGTCTGTCTGGGAGAGGGGTCAGGCAGGGCGGACCTCACGTAGTTCTCCTTTTTCATCCCCTGAGTGTGGGGATGAGCCTTTGTCCACCCCGGGGAGAGCCTAGAACTGTACCAGACACAGATAGATGCTTGGGAAATGCTTCTAATTGAGGGCGATTTTAAACATGAACCAAGCAAATTGCATTTATTGAACACGTATTAGGTGCAATTGGACGATAAAGTAGGGAAAGGAACTAGTAGTGATGCTCTGGGAAATTTGGAGCTCAGTTTATTTACCCCTCCATCCATCCATTCATTCACTCCACAGTTATTTACTGAGTGCCTACTGTATGCTGAGCTCTGTATGGGGGCTAGAGATACAGACCAGCATCTGCTCTAGGAAGCTTCCAGCCAGGTAGGGGGAGAGACAAGTTGAGGACAGGTGGTGTATGAGGTGCCACGGGCAGCAGGGTGGGTAGATACAACTCTGTTGTTCTCCTCCCTGGCCGAGTCGCCCTCCAGGGATGAGCCAGGGTTATTAATATCCTGCTGAATCAGGGGGCTCTTGAGTTTCAGCATCACAAGATGTTAGATGTTCTCCTCTTTCCCACCTGCCCTTCCTCAGGAAGACTCTACCTACCTCGGGCTGTCCAGAAGGCAGCAGGTGCTCACGGAAAGAGGTCAGAAAGGGATAAGACCCTGGGAGTGAACCAGTTTAAGTCCCCATTCTGCCGCCCATTAGCTTCCCTGTGAGAAACATCACCTCTCTGAGTCCCCTCATCTCTGAACAGGAGAGAAGTATAGCAACTATGCAACATTGAAAGGGCTGTTATGCCAAGGGCTGACCCCTAGCAGGTGTTAAGAAGTGATGGCTGTTCATCCAAGTACCCGCTGAGGCTGTTCCATGTGTCTTGTCTGGGGAATGACCTTGGACGTGTTGGGAGGCAGATACAGGACCATGATGGGGGATCCAGGGCCCCGCAGCTCCCGCTAGAGCCTTTGCTTCCACCCCTAGGGAGCCCTCCCACACTGTATTGTGATTTCTGGGTTACTGGTCCCCCTCCCCCCACACCCCCACGGGACTACAAGCTCCACTTGGGAATGCTTTCCCGTCCAAGTCAACAGACGTCCCAGTGCCTAGCGCATAGTAGGTGCTCAATAAATGTTTGCTGCCTCAATAGACAAGCAGCAAGTGAGAAGTGTGATGACTCCTGTGCACGCAGGTAAAGCTGAGTAATTCATGGATTAATAGGATCAGTATAGTTGCTAATTGGAATATTTAAAATGAAACTTCCTTCTAGTTCTTGCTAGTGCACACACTTGCTTCCTCTCCCTCCCTCTCCCTCCTCTCCCGCACCCCCAGCCCATCTTTCTCCCTGCCACTTTCTCTCTCTCTCCTGAATAGAATTGTCTCAACGGTCAGCTCTCGCCATGTATACGTGTAGACTTGGACGATCACAACTGTGAAAGATCTTCTCAGCATTCTGATAAGTGGTGGAGAGGTCTATGTGTGTATTACTTGGCATCGCTACTAATCAAAACAGTGCATCTCCCACCCTGTCTGGAATTCCCACGGCAGATCAAGGGACGCCAAGAACTCCTGCCACAGAGAAGAGGAAACGCGGCCGCACTTGGCCCATGTCGGGTAGTCCACGCCCCACCCCGCCCCGTCCCCGCCCCACCAGCCTGGGTTTTCTTCATCTTGTGTTCCGGCTGTCCTCGTGATTTCCTGTGCATGAGAGGAGGAGGAAGAAAGGAAAGCAATCAGAGACCGAAGGCCAGCTGATGCACGGCAGGAGGGATTGACACCACCAAGCAGCATCTAATCTTTGGACATTGGTGACCCTGCTGGCCCCATGAGCACCCAAGAGATATGACCCTCCACTTGACCTCAGCGAGCTTATGTTTAGTTGGGGAAGCGAAAAAGAACAGTTTGAGGATGCCTCCGATCAATCAGTGCTTAAGATCTTCCAAGACCTTCAGAAGATGGTTTAATTCCCGACACCTATCGGTCACCCCCATGTCCCTTTCTTCCCCCTTTTACTCCACACCTGGCTACACTCAGCTTCTCATTGTCTAGAAGATAAGGCTTAAAAATGACACTTAGCGGTCAGCCCGGCTCACCTCCACCATCCCCTCCTTGCCTCAGTCAGTGGGGGCCAGGCTGTTTCCCCGACACACCTGGGATGTTCCCTGTCCAGGTCTGTCTTCCACTGGGAACAAAATAGTAGGCGCCTACATGGATTTGAGCCCAAGCCTGGGCCCTCTGCCTTCCAAGGTGTCCAGCAAGTCCCACGTGGCTTCAGAGCCTGGCACCGAGGCTTGGCCTTTGGCCTGGATACTAATGTCAGCTCCTGACCTGGAGGTCCCTGGACTGCTCCTCTGGGGAGATGGCACAGTGTGGCGATGACACTAAGACACTGCAGGTGACTGGCTTGGAAGCTCAGCCCCTACCCTCAGTAGATGCGTGATTTTGGACCTCAGTCTCCTTAACTGCACAATGGGAATAGGAATAGCCCCTCCCACACAGGAATTAGAAAGATTAGAAGTGGTCATGCACAAAGCACACCTTAAAACCATACGCGTTGTGAGTGTTCAGCAAACACTGACCATGAGTATTATGGTCACGATCTGACTTATGTTGTAGCTGTTTGGACATATGGCCCACATCCTGGACTAGGCTGTGAAGCACTTGAAGGCAGAGACCACTTATGACTCATGTGAGTCTTTTATTCCGTCCCCTGCCTCCCCACCCTCACAGCCCCGGCAGCTTTGTCAAGGGAGGGAGGAGAGAGTGGTGATAGAAAGGAAAAGTGATGCTATTACCAGCTCCCATCACCCAGCAGCTGGTTTGTGCCAGGGGCTGTGCTTTAGAACCATCACCCTGAAACCCACTGCCTTGTGCTGTAACCGTTTGTTCCTCCTTGTTTACAAAGGAGAAAACTGAGGTTCAGAGTAGTTAAGTCACTGGCCCAAGATCACCCAGCTAGTGGGAAGTGGACTCCAGGACAACTGATTCCGAAGCCAGGACTAGAGGCCACAGTGCACAGCGTGACCGAGCGCTCACGTGTATACACACCAAGCCAAACACTGCGGAGGTCCCCAGCGGGTCTTTCTCGTTAGAGACTTTAAAAAAAATTTTTTATTAAAAATTTTTTTTTAATTTTATTGAGGTGTAGCTGATTTACAGTGCTGTGTTAATTTCTGCTGTGCAGCAAAGTGATTCAGTTTTACATATGTATATATTCTTTTTCATATTCTTTTCCATTATGGTTTTTCACAGGATATTGAATATAGTTTCCTGTGCTACACAATAGGATCGTCTTGTTTATGCATCCTATACGTAATAGTTTGCATCTGTTAATCCCACACTCCCAATCCTTCCCTCCCCTACCCCCGCCCCTTGGCAACCTCAAGTCTGTCCTCTATGGTAAGAGACTTTTTAAACCAAGTTTTAGCAGGAGCTAAGGGTGGCGGAGGAGCAGTTTGGGGACGGCTGTCCTGCTGAAAAAGAGGAGTCGATGTTTGGCTTCTTGGACCAATCCTGTTCTACTCACTGCTTGGATGCTATTTTCACACAGGGTGGGAAAAATAACCATCTCATCCCCGCCTCCTGTCCCAGAAGGTGTGGCTTGTAAACATATGGAGAGTGGGGAAGATAAAGCCCTGAGAGCCTTGACTCAAACTGTCATTCGTGCGCCAGTTTTCCATGAAGACTGAAATGAAGATCAGCGGTGAAACACACAGAGGGACATGAAATCTGGATAAAGGGAAAAACAACCCAGAGCGGCTTCTCCTCCCGGTAATTCCTGCTCCCTGGGTATAAGGCTGCATTCCATGGCAACAGCATTCGCACTTCACTGAAAGAAAAGGTCCTACCAGCTGGACCCATTATTAAAGTGGAGCCCCAGGATTAGCATATTTGTGTGATGACAAAGCGAACCAGCTGAACAGCTTCAGGAGACGCTGGAGCCCCAGGGACAGGAGAGTGAGCAGCCTTGCTTGGCCAGATCCCAGAGCCTCTCTGGCTGTTCCACCCAAACGCTCTTGAGGGCCCCTGGGCTAGAATGCAGAACAGCGGGGGGCCTTTTAGACCTAAAAGTGAGTTGAGCCTAGTGTTTATGGATGGGGCAGTGGGGACAAAAAGAGCTGAATTTGAATCCCAGCTCATCTAAGACCTTGCTGTTTGACCCGGAATGAGTCCATTCCCTTCTCTGTGATTCAATTTTCACATCTACAAAATGGGTGTAACAACACATCCCACCAAGGATTCTGTACTGATCCAATGAAGAAACACATGCAAAGCACTTAGCAAGCCATCAGTAAAAACCTAATTTCTAGTGAATTCTTCTAGAGAACTATAGTTAACTTTTCAGGAATGGACCTGTTGGGGAAAGCGAGGATTCTTTTTAACATTTGATGCTTTGTGAAAAAATTTTGCACTAGCCAGTTGCTAAATAAATTCATAAAGCCATGTGTCTATGTGTGTGTGTGTGATGTGTGTGTCTGTGTGAGAGTGTGTGTGTGTGTGACAATCATCATGTGGATGAAGGAGAGCAAGCCTGAGCCAGACTGATGGGGTTTGAATCCTGCCTCCTTAACTGAGTGACCTTGGACGAGTCGCGTCACCTCTGATCTCAGTTTTCTCTCCTCTCTAGAACAGCGATAACACACCTACATCATAGAGTTGTTTAAAATGACATAGGCACACGGGAATTCCCTGGTGGTCCAGTGGTTAGGACCCCACGCTCTCACTGCCGAGGGCCCGGGTTCAATCCCTGGTTGGGGAACAAAAATCCTGCAAGCCGCATGGCCAAAAATATAATAATTATTATTATAAAATAAATAGATAAAATGACACGGGCACGTGAAGGACCTAATTAACACTGGTCAGCCTCCTGAAGAACAAAAAAATGGCTACGGCTAAGTGCAAAGTTGGATCATAGAAGAGGAAAAAGACATTAGTGGAAAAACAGGTGAAATCCAAAGTCTGACGCTCAGTTAACAGTGCTGGGCCAGGAGCTTCCCTGGTGGTGCAGTAGTTAAGAATCCGCCTGCTAGCGCAGGGGACACGGGTTCGAGCCCTGGTCCGGGAAGATCCCATATGCCGCAGAGCAACTAAGCCCATGCGCCACAACTACTGAGCCTGTGCTCTAGAGCCTGCGAGCCACAACTACTGAGCCCACGTGCCACAACTACTGAAGCCCATGCGCCTAGAGCCCATGCTCTGCAACAAGAGAAGCCACTGCAATGAGAAGCCTGTGCACCACAATGAAGAGTAGCCCCCGCTCGCCACGACTAGAGAAAACCTGCGTGCAGCAACCAAGACCCAACACAGCCCAAAATAAATTAATTAATTTAATTAAAATTTAAAAAATATATTAAAAAAATAGTGCTGTGCCAATGTTAATTTCTTAGTATTGATACATGTATCTTCGTTATATGAGCTGATAACATGATGGGAAACTAGCTGGAGGGTATAGAGAATGCTCTGTACTATATTTGCAACTTTTCTGTAAATCTAAATATTTTCCAAAAAAAAAAAAATATATATATATATATATTTTAAGGGCTGAAGAACTGGTCTAAAGGGACCGAAAGATTAGATAGAACAACTTGATGTGGTGTGGATTCTTGGACTGGATCCTGGGTCAAGGGAAAAAATAAAGTTGCTGAAAATAACAGTATTGGGAAAATTAGCAAAATGTGCACCTGGGTTGTATATAGGGAAGCACTGTTCTATCAATATTAAATTCCTGAATCTGATCACCATCCTGAGGCTGTTTAAAGAGAGTGTCCCTCAGAAGGAAGATGGGTGGTTGCCTGGGACTTGGGGAGGAGGGTTGGGAGCAATTGCTTAGTGGTTATAGAGTTTTATCTTGGAAGGATGGAAATGTTCTAGAACTAGGTAGAGGCGGTGGTTGCACAGCATTGTTAATGTACTAAATGCCACCGAATTGTTCTCTTTAAAATGGTTAATTTTACATTATATGAATTTGACCTCCATAAATTTTAAAATATGTAAAAAACAAAAAAAGAAAGAAAGAAAGAGAAATGTCCCTGTTCTTAGGATACACAAGCTTCATGCGATTAGTGGTGAAGGGGTGTGATGTCCACAACTTCATCTCAAATGATTCAGCAAAACACCAACAATAGCAGCAGCCATGAGGATTATGTATGTTCACATGGGGAGAGAGAGAAAGCCATAAAGCCCACATGGCAAAAAGTTAACAGTTGGTGAACTTAGGCAAAGGGTATACAGGGATTCATTTTATTATTCTTGTGTAGGTTTGAAATATTTTCAAATTCAAAAGCAAAAAACAGCAACATCCGCATTTAATTATAAAGAACCTAGCATTTGCTACCTATAGGAAGCTCATTCAATAACAGTTATTACCACATCTGCACACAGCATTAGAATTTTATCTGAATAGCTATTATTTATTTTCACAATAACATCTTGAACCCCCCTCTGACTGGAGATCTGAGCTGTGCCCTGGCAGAGGCGGGGTGAACCTGGCAGTGGCCGCCTTCCTTGGTTGCTCGGGGTGAAGGCCACGCCCAGGGACTGTGGTCAGGTGAGAGAAGATTCTGTCTCCCACGCCCAGTTGCCGGCCGGGTGCCCGCACACAGGAGATGCCTACTAGAAAGCCTCAGGATGAATACTACACAAATGAATCAGGAGATCCAGGAGCTTATTACTGTAGGGGCCACAGAGAGGTCCGAGAGCTTAAGTGTTGAGGGGGATTGGGGGCTGTGCCAGCCTACCTGTCCTTCGCAGCCATTGGCATTGGAGAAGCAGCCACTCGGGAGAGTTTAATGGCAGCTGAGGCCCTGGGAGATGTAGCCGTGGGGTCCCAGATTGGTCACTATTTGGGACAATATCCAATCAGCCACAGACCCGGCCCTGGGTAAGTAGGGTAGGGTGGGGCAGGGTAGGGAGGTGGGATTGGGAGGGGGATCACATGCACCACCACTGCTCGTTGATGCTGGTCCTCTTGCACCCCACCCACACCGGAGTCTCCAAGCCCCCTGCATGAACCATAGCCATCAGGTTAGGAGCACATAATCGGATAATTCAATTGCTTTCCAGGGAGAGCTGCTGTTTAATTAAAGAGGACTGAAGACAGACCAGTAGGCTGGGGAAGCCTGGCCTGATCATCTAGAGAGAGTGCAGCCATCTGACAAGGTGCGGAGCGGGCCGCCGACCTGTGCCACCAGACGCTGCCAGGGGCAGCATGTGGTGCTCCAGGCAAGGGAGGTGTGGAGAGCACCAGCTTGCTGCCAGAGAAGGGCAGGGGGCAGGTCACATGACAGCAAACCAGAAGGAGATCCCGCTGGCCTAGGTTTCAAACACATTTGCATTTAAACAAACACCATATCCTATAGTCTGCTGGTTTCTAGCTGTGAGACTTCAGGAAGTTCCTTAACCTCTCTGAGCCTCAGTTTCCTGATCAAGGACACAAGGTGAGGAATGTACCTGATGGGTGAAGTGAGGGATTCTTGTAACATGTGATGCTTTGTAGAAACTTTTTATATTAGCCAATTACTAAACATGACCATGAAGCTGTATAGGTGCAGGTATGCGTGTGCGTGTGCGTGTGTGTGTGCAGGTCTGCGCATGGGGCAGAGGGGGCGAGTGCCTGTTCTTTGGGACACACTGATTAAGTCGCGCTTAACTAGCTGTGGGGTAAGGCTGCCGTCAGGCTTGCCTGCCAGGTGTGTGAGGGTTAAGTAAAGCCCTCAGAAGAGGCCCGGGTGCGTGCCCAGCGCCCAATAAATGTCAATTCTATTGAAAGGGGAAAAAAAGTGATTAACACATCTTGGACCCGGAGAAAAAAACTGCCTGCTAAATTCCTGACATAAATACATTTATTAAGAAATGTAAGCCTAAGAAACCCACTCCCAAGATGCATAAAGATGCTTAAATGTTCTCCGCCCCGCCCCTTGATCATTTCCAAAGACAGCTGGGGATTTTGCTGATAATGAATTAGGGCCAAGTAACCAGTGATGGTGTTATATCATTATCATTCAGATAACGTTTATGGAGCACCTGCTGTATGCAGGGTCCATGCTCCACCAGTGAGCACGGTGGGCAGGTCCCCACGCTGGGGAGTTTTCAGTGGGGTCCAGGCCATGCCTCATTCAGAAAGCATTTATGGAGCACCTGCTGTATGCAGGGTCCATGCTCCACCAGTGAGCACGGTGGGCAGGTCCCCACGCTGGGGAGTTTTCAGTGGGGTCCAGGCCATGCCTTTGGCCTCAGAAGTAGGGGTCCCTAAGTGGCAGGTGGATGGTCAATATGCCACAAGGGCAGGAAACAGGCACCAAGTGCCAGGAGTGGTGTTGCTCCCACCAGGACAGGCAAAACGACCAGTAATACTGAGTTCTCACCACTTCCTCCCCGAATTTCTTGCTGTCCCCCAAGTCTTCCTCAAAGAGCAGAGCTGCTGCTCCCCCCGTGACCAGGCCCTGGGTCGGAGCCCTGGCGTCGGGGTTAATATTTTTAATTGGAAGCTTCTCAGGCTCTGGTCCAGTGTCCCCCAGCTGAAGCTGCCACGGAGCGGATAGGCTCCAGAGGAGGCCGCCCCACAGGGCATTTCACTCTGCCCTCCTGTGAATGATTTCCTTTCATCTCCCCTACTGAAGCGGCCCTTTTCATTCCATCCGTGTCATCTCTCTGCTGCCATCTGATTAGGGAAAGCTTAGCCTTCTCCCCCAGCGCCAGACCTTGCCCTCCCCTTCCCAGAAACCACCATGGCGCTTAACTACAAAATAAAACTGTAAAAAGGCCCATATTCCCTGCTTCCTGGGCGGGGTAGGGGGCGGGGGACAGCACTTGCTGAGTTGCCCTGCACGGATGGCTGGGGGTGGGGAAAGTAATGGTGACAGTCCCTGAATAAGCGAGCGGTAGGAACTCTGTCCTGGTGCGCCCCCCTCCCCAGAGGGGATGAGCCGGGGGAAGAACCTAAGCTTTGGAGAGCCTGTAGGAGGGGCAGACATAAAGAGAAAGCGCCTGTATATGAAGTATTTTTAAGGTTCATTAATATTAACAGCATCGTTCCAAATAGAATAATGAGCAGGACTCTAATGAATCATTTTTAATGACAGCTTTGCTCCCATTTTCATACTACATTTTTAATCAACAAGTTTCCCAAGGGGCCATTGGGAATATTAACTGGAGGCGGCAGCTCCCCTCCCCACCAGGAGCCCCACTCCAGCCTGCAATCTGGCAATGGCTCCCGGGTCAGACAATCCACAAGGCTGCCACAAAGACCTGGCAGTTGCAGAGATGATGGTCACGTATTCATTCAACAAACATTTTAGGAATACCTACTATGCACCCAGTACTTTAACAGGCTCTGAGGATGCAATGACGATCAGAGCCATCCCAGAGCCACATTCCCATCGGGGAAGACAGCTGCTCCAGCAATAACCAGCATGTGCAGAAGGGCTTGCCTGGGGATGGCCGGGTGGTATAGGAGACCACCAGCCAGCCCAAGTGCAGCAGGGTGGCTTCCTGGAGGAAGTGGCGTGAAACTGAGCCCTGCAGTGTGGGTAGGAGTCAATAGAGAGGAGAGGGGGATGGACAGGCATGTGCAGGTCAGAGTAGCACAGAGCAAGAGTATATGAGTTAAAAAAAAAAAAAAGAGTATATGAGTTGCATGCCCACATTCACAGCAGCACAAGTCACAACCAGCAAAATGTGGAAGTGACCCAAGTGTCCGCCAATGGATGATGGATAAACAAAAGGGGGTCAATCTCTACCATGGAATATTACTCAGCTGTAAAGAGGAATAAAGTACTGATACCTAGTACAACACAGATGAACCTCGAGTCGTTATGCTAAGTGCAAGGAGCCACAGAGGCAAAAGGCCACATCCTGTCTGATCCCATTTACATGCAGTGTCCAGAACAGGTAAATCCGCAGAGACAAAGCAGACGGTGGTTGCTGGGGGTTGGGGGAGGAGAAGTTGGGAATGACTGCTAACGGGGATGGGGTTTTACCTGGGGGTGATGAAAACGCTTTGGAACTAGATGGAGGAGGTGGTCTCACAACACCGTGAAGGTGCTAAATGCCGTTGAACTGTTCATTTTAAAATGGTTAATTGATGTTATGTGAATTTCACCTTGGGAAACAAACAAAAGAAAAGGCTAGAAAAGAAAAAGCGTGTGTGAGCAGCCAGGCAAGAAGACACGAGCTGTGCGTGGTCTGTCTCCTTCAGGTGGCCCTTGGTCACCTGCCCCGGCATTTCTAATCATAGCCCCTCACCAGCCCTGTCTAAGAGGGATTTTACTATACAGCACAGAGAACTATATTCAATATCTTGTAATAACCTATAATTGAAAAGAATCTGAAAAAGAATATATATATATGTATAACTGAATCACTTTGCTGTAACCTGAATCTAACACAACACTGTAAGTCAACTATACTTCAATTAAAAAAGGAAATAAAAGTGCCCGAATCTAATGAATTATCTTTTTTTCCATGATCTCTCTCTCTCAACTTGACATGGTGTTTTGTATTTGCTATTAAAGTCATTCTCAATTTAAAAAATAAATAAAAATTTTAATAGCACAAGAAAAAAAGAGAGAAATGTCTCTACACCTGGCATGGATACCAGTCAAGTTCTCAGATTTTGCAAGAAATTTTCTAGAAGCTATTGTGACGCCTGGCTAGCTACCCCATTATTGAGGATCCAGTGAGTTAATGTACAGAAAAGGGCTTCAAAGTGCCTGGCATGGAGCAAGGGTCAAATTTTGCACCAACTAAAAAGGACCGAGCACTTTCTCTAGCTCAGACAGATGGCCAGACTCTGCCTGTATTATGCTGTTTAACCTCCCACCAGGCCATCAGGCACTATTATTACCCTCCACTTACAGGTAAGGAAATCAATGGTCCAGAGATGTTAAGTCATTTGCCCAAAATCACACAGTGAAGAGGTAGAGAAACCAGACCTGGAATTCAGGCCTGTCCAGCTCCAAAGTCTATGCTCTTAGTCATTACGGTCTGTTACTTCCTAATTTATAAACTATTTTAAAAAACACGAGGGAATTCCCTTGCGGTCCAGTGGTTAGGACTCCACGCTTCCACTGCAGGGGGCATGGGATCGATCCCTGGTCGGTCAACTAAGATCCCACAAGCCGCGTGGCGTAGCCAAAACAAAACAAATAAAAAACAACAAACAAACAAACAAAACACCACAATCTCTTCCCTGACCCCACTCCGCCCCCTTTGCCATGTCTTTGTGACACTTTTCGCCCTGCTTCAAAAGCCTCGACTGTCGTCCTTTTTATCCCCATTGCCTCACCATCCAGAGGACATGGACGGGAGCAGGACTGGGCTCCTGGTCTCTGAGCTGCGTGTTTATGGCCCGCCTCGGTGTCCCAGTGTGGATACCTGTGTCCCTGTGTGGATACCTAAGTCCAGCCTTCAGACAGTCGTCTTCCCTTCCGGGCCTCGGGGGGATGTTCTGGCATCCGTGGAAGCAGCCCTGGGGCCCGTACTATGTTAGAGATGACCATCTTTCCCACTTTATTGATGGCCAGAGGAGGGGGCTATTGGAAACCTAAACCGAGGGCAGCTGATCTCCTAACTTGTGTATCAATTGGCCACCAGGAGTACATGCCCCCAGCAAAAGCACGCTCTCACCCCAGAAGAGGCACGAGCAGGCGATTTCAGCTTCCTTTGTGTGCCAGGAACCGGGCACCCACCCAGGAGCCGTTCCTGCACTGCTCCTCAGGCTGAGTTTTCCCGCGAGGCTGCTGTGAGTGCTTGTGACCACCGGGTACCAATTGGCAGGATTCAGAGCACCAAGGAGCGGACATGCAGTCCCCTCACGCCACAGGAAGGTAACAGGCAGACATGCAATTGTAGAAATACAAGATGTTTCCCTTCTTTTCCCCTTTGGTAACCGTAAGCTTGTTTTCTATGTCTGTGAGTTTCTGTTTTGTAAAAGAAAGGGGGTGGGGAGGGATAAATTAGGAGTTGGGGATTAGCAGATACAAACTATTGATACTATATATAAAATAGAAAAACAACAAGGTCCTACTGCATAGCACAGGGGACTATATTCAATACATTGTAATAGCAAACCTATAATGTCAAAGAATCTGAAAAAGAATATACATATACATTATATATATAATATATAGATATCTGAATCATTTTGCTATACACCAGAAACTAACACAACATTGTAAACACCTATACTTCAATAGAAAAAAAAAAAGGATGCTGCCATGTGTGAAAAAGACTTGATTCATTTTACCAGTGACTTCCCCGGGTCCACTAGCCGTTTTCAGCACCTTTTTGCAGCTCATCAGAGGGCAATTGACAGGCTTCAGGCCTCACATCGATCTGAAATATAAAGACTAAAAAGAGGAGGGCGAGGTGACATTTTTATTGACTTGATTGTAAAGGAAGTCAGGGGAACCAAAGGCTGATGGGTAACGAAATGGTACCAAAGTGCCATAAGTTTGAATTCCATAGCAACAGACCGACCTGAAAACCACCATCATTACCCAAAGATGAGGAAACCCAGGAGTGAGGTGGGAGAACATTCACAAGTGACATTTGGGGGTTCTTTGGCAACAACAAGAAGTCAGGCTCCGGTGCTGTGGAAAGTCCACCCACACACGCTTGCAGGGTCCTAGGAGGGAGCAAAGAGGCCGCAGGGTCTTTCCTGGTGGAGGAGGCTTAGCCGGCTTGGGAGAGGGCCTGGAGGACTTGAGCCAACACGGCAGCCACCGAATAGTCAGCAGCCTCAGACAGGGAGCTCAGAAATCAGGCGTCCTTCTTGACAGGCAGGGGCTCAGGGCCCCCAGGCTCCCAGCCCGCCAGCCAGCGACAGAGAAGAAGGCCCAGAGTAATGGGGGAAGGAACAGGGGAGGCGGGCGGCGAGCGCAGAAGAATCCCATTAAGGGGCAAGGCCAATCGATACCGGCTGCAACCAGGAAGGTTTAAAAGCCTCTCCACCAAGACTGCTCCCCCATCAGTGGGGAACAAGTGGCAGGAGAGCTGTTTGAACCCTTCTCTGGGAAGGAGCACCATCTCCAGCAGGGAGGAGAGCCTGGGGGTGGGCGAGTCACAGCCTGTGGGGTGGGCTGAGGTGGTGAGCCAGCTGCCCCTGGGGGATCTGGGGACACCAGAGCATCTGTGGGAGTCTGTCTTGAGATCTTCACATCCCAGCACTGGAAGGGACCTCGGAGATATCCCCAGGGCCCTTCCCTTCCATTTCACAGATGAGGACACTGAGACCCATGAGGGAAAGGATTTGCCGGAGGTCACGTGGCTATAAGGTTCCAGGCCTCTGCCTCCTGGCACAGGTGACTTTCCCCTTCCAGGTCTATTAACATGACCTTCCCTCTCACTTTTCTATATTATCACTTGTGGTGCCTGCAATCTTACAACTTAGTACTAATTGACTAAAACTACCACTAACTGGGCACTTGCTCTGCCTGGGCAGTGTGCTTACTGTGTTATGTGAATTGTGAGTTGATGTGAATGCACTGAGAACTGAACCTCCCAAATACGATGGACTTGGTCCCATTATCGTCCCATTTTCATCCCGTTTCGGAGAGGTGGAAACAGACCCGGAGGTCTCTGGACTGGCCCAGGGCCTCGCTGCCTGGGGGTCAAGCTCCATCCCCCAGGACTCCAGAGCCGGGCTTCTAGACGCTGTCCTTGGGAGTCAACATTCAGTTGAGATGTGACCCAGCAGGAGAGGGGTGGCCCCTCTCTGATTCTTCCTGTGACCTCAGGGTTCTGCCGGTCGGTTAATTCAGCCACCCCCCAATTTAGCTGCCTCTCCTGGTGCTGCTACCAGGGCCGAGCTGGAGCAGCAGGCTGAGGGTGAGGGCGGCGGAGGGTGAGGGCAGCTGACGGGGGCCGGCTTACCCCTGAATGGGCTCCTGGAGTTGGCAGAGGAGGGAGGCACTCTCACCAGCCCCCACCATCTCTTTCTGGTCAGAACCCCATCAGGGTCAAGGCCACTAGGAAAGGAGGCAAATAAGACCTGTACCAGAGCATCATGACACATAGGATGAATGCCCCCGGGCTTTTGTGTTCCATTGGATGAGATGGTCTCCAAAGTTCTCCCAGCTGTGTCATTCTACGTTTCAGCCACAGTTATTGACATTACCGTGTGAACCACGACCATTAACAAAGGGCTCCTTGTGGGCTGGGCACCGGGTGAAGAAGACGTGTATTAACTCACCGAATGCTCCCTACCTCCCTAAGAGGTAAGTCCCATTATCATTCCCATTTTACCTGGTGTCAGACAGAGTTAAAGAGGAGCTCAGCCTCCCACACGAGTAAGTGGCAGGACCCAGATCTGAGTGACCCTGGGGATGTGATGATTGATGCAGCCACTCAAGCAGTTTTCTGCTCTCAATATCACTAGGCAAGAATAGGTGTGGGCACCAGTGATTCCTCAATAACTTAAACATGGAATTACCATATGACCCAGCAATTCCACTCCTAGGTATAGACCCAAAGGAATTGAAAACAGATACAAAAACAAGTACATGTACACAGCAGCACTATTCACAATAACCAAAAGGTGGATATAGCCCAAACGTCCATCAACTGACAATAAACAGTTAAACAAATGTGATCTATCCACACAATGGAATATTATTTAGCCATAAAAAGAAACAAAGTACTGATAACATGCTACAACATGGATGAACTTTGAAAACATATGCTAAGTGAAAAAGGCCAGCCACCAAATGACAAATATTGTATGATTCCACTTTTATGAGATAGCCAGAGAAGACAGGTTCATAGACACAGAACACAGATTAGTAGTTGCCAGGGGCTAGGGGAGTGACTGCGTAATGGGTGAGGGGTTCTACTTTGGGGTGACGGAGATGTTTTAGAACAAGATAGGGTGGTCATTGCATAACATCATGAATGTACTAAATGCCAGTGAATGAAACTTTGAAATGGTTAATTTTAGGTTATATGGATTTCACCTCAATAAAAATTGTTTTTGAATAAAGAATAGGTGTGGGTTTTGTTGTGTTGAGATGCCCCAGTAATGATGAGGGGAGATGGGAAAGTGAAGATTAAAGGTCTAAATGAGAGGGTCGAGGGAGCCAATGGTTGAGAGGTCCTTTGACTTCACCTCTTTTCTGTCCCCTATTTCCTGGATGTGTGTGGCTCAGTGAGGACCACAGGGCATCTGTATCTGCAATGGGCGGGGAGAGGGCCTGAACCCACAGCCTGAGACTGTTCACACAAGCCAGAGGAACATGTCATTACACTAAACAAAATGTGGAGAAGGGGACAACTGGCTCTGCAGGCCTTGGAGAGAACAACACGTGTGTCTTCTCAGTACATCATGTGAAACCACGTGCTGCCAGATGCAACTCTATGAGACATCTGGCTGGGGGAGTCAATCTGGTCTGACCTTATCTCGATCCTGTCTCCAAATCATTTCCCCGGAATCAAAGTGGTTTTACAACTTCTTCTCAAGGAGGAAAAACAAAGCTCTGATTTGTCGTGTTGGCCAATTTCCATGGTGTAAATACTCCCACAGTGGCTGGTTTCACGCTGCCAACATGATGCTGTTGACCATGGGGTCAGGAAGAGATGCTGGGCGGCCATCCTTATGCAGTATTTCCACCACACACACAATAGATGTAAATACGCTCAAGGGCACAGGTAATTGAAAACTGTGTTAAAAAATTAGGAAGGGATGAGTTTTGGGTACTTACTACCTTTGCTTTTAATATTATTTGTTGAATTATAAGTTTATGTAATTCGATTTTTAATAATGGCTGTGTTTAGCAACCAGCTCACAAAATTCCTGAAAATTGAATAATCGGCCCTGGTGAGCCGACTCCAGTGCAGTGCTGACCCCATCCTTGTCCTCTGACACTCCTCCTCTCCCTGCTTAATGATTTCTTCAATCCTTTTATCATGGAGCAAAATCTTTCCTTTCACAAGAAGAACTCAGGTTTAAGGTTTAGGTTTGGCTCACAGCCCTAGAAGGAAAAACACGGATGCGATGCAGATTATTCTCCCAAAGCAGACTTGATTCATGAGGATGACCAAGGGTGGATGCTATGGAGTGGCAGGGGGTCCTAGTGGTGGGGAGGGAGGGGGCATGGAGTAAAGGTGGGGGGCGCCCAAGCTGCCGACATAAAAATCCTCTTCCTCTAGGTCCATCCGTGTTGCTGCAAATGACATTATTTCATTCTTTTTATGGCTGAGTAATATTCCATTGTATATATGTACCACATCTTTATCCATTCCTCTGTTGATGGACGTTTAGGTTGCATACTGAGTGAGGTAAGTCAGACAGAGAAAGACAAATATCATATGATATCGCTTATATGAGGAATCTAAAAAAATGATACAAATGAACTTATTTACAAAACAGAAATAGTGTCACAGATGTAGAAAACAATCCTATGGTTACCAGGGGAGAAGGTGGGGAGGGATAAATTGGGAGATTGGGATTGACATATACACACTACTGTTTATAAAATAGATAACTAATAAGGACCTGCTGTATAGCACAGGGAACTCTACTCAATACTCTGTAATGACCTATATGGGAAAAGGATCTAAAAAAGAGTGGATATATGTATATGTATAAACTCTATAAATAAACAGTTTATAAACTATGTATAAACTGTCAGTTTCTGTATAAGCAGAAACTGATACAACATTGTAAATCAACTATACTCCAATAAAAAAGAAAAAAAATCCTCTTCCTTACAATCCCAACTGGTGAGAAGCTTGGAACCTTGACAGGAGAGGGGTGACAACCAAAGGGCTGTGTCAAGGCTGGCGTTGCTGGCAGAATGTGGAGACCTGAAGGTCAGCTTGGGAATTGGGGTGTGGGGATGTACAGGGAAGGGTTTCTAAGGCTGAACCGAGCCCCTTTGGGGCTGAGCTCGTGGGACTTGGTGTGGGCACATGATGTCAAGGATGGGGTGAGAACACACTTCCAGCCACGGCTGATAGGAAGATGCCAGGAAACCCGAGATCCCTTACAGGAACTCTGGATGCCAGGCCAAATCACAAAATCCTCACCTTCTCGGGTCTATTTTTGAGGAGCGCACGGGGAAGGGGCTGGGGAACCTGGAGGGAGGCCCATCCCTTAGGCCAGGGCAGCACAGTCTGAACCAACTTGCTTTTCAATCCCGGACCCTGGCACAGCCTCATCTGCCACTACAGCCAGTTCTCAGAGCATCCCTGGTGGAAGAAACGATTTCCTCTTCACTGTGCCAGCCCTGAGGAAGGAGAGCCAGGTCCGAGAGCAGGGTGGGACTGGAGAAGGCTGCTTCTGGGCAAAGAATCCTAAAATCTTAGATCTTGTATCCAGAAGGGACCTAGAGAGATCCTCTGGCCCATGTCCTCAGCCAGCATGCCATAAAATGTGGACATTTCTGGATAAAACTGAGAATGATTCAAGGCAAACCCATTCCCCCTACTCAAAAAGGGGGAAAAAATCAGCTCAAGCGCATGCAGCTGGTGGGCTTGAAACTCTGAGAACCAGGGCAAGCATTCTGGTCCCCAGAGCTTTTCAGGAGCGCTCAGGCTGATGAGGGTAGGGCTGGGTTCCTGAATTGCCGTCTGCTTGCTGTCAAGTAAAGGATGGTTTAGCTCCTCAGCAGGTTGCCAGAAAGGCCAGCAGGGTCTCGGCCGAGGGAGGGGTTGGCAGTAGCCTTGTGCGTTTGGCTGGATCTCCATTGCGTGCAGAACATTGACGGGGCCAGGGCAGGATGGCTTCACTGTAGCCCTAGGTGGAGTTCATCTCACCCAGCGTTTCCCAGACGGCTGGGTCTTGACCCCCCATCTCTCTCTGTCCACCAACCCTGAGCACACCACATAACCACCCTGCTGTGCTTTTCCTGCCTCGCCAGCTCCCTCTACCCTCCCCTGCTTCTGTCAGAAATTGGGTACCTTGGTGCCGCACAGGTGACCCTTTCTCCTGGTGAGGAAAACACAATCAAGTCTGGGGTTTCCCTAGCCCAGCTGGGCATGCAATCATCCTTCATAAATCCATTCATTTATTGCACTTCAATGAGCCAGGCATGGTGGTAAGTGCTGGGGATCCCGCCATGAGCAAGTCAGATATGGCCTCTGCCATGGAAAGCTTGCGTTCCAGTGGAGAGAGGCAGAAAATGCAGAAGTGAACAAATAAGTAAAATCATTATTGCTTGTGACAATCCCTATATGGAAAATTCCAATTCCCAGGCTCTAACTCTGGGAATGGGACCCTGAAATCTGCATTGTTACGAAGTTCCACAAGGGGAACTTGGGAACCACAGGTCTAACCATCCTACTGCTTGCAGATGCTACTGGTAATTTACCTTTTGACCTAACAATCCCACATCTGGGAATCTATCTACAGGTCTATCTGCACAAGTAAAACATCTTGCATCGCAGTATTGTTCGTAAGAGCAAGACATTAGACATGATTCTGTCTGGCAGTGAGTGTCTGGTTGAATAAACTATGTGACCCCGACACAATGGAATACTATGCAGCTTCAAAAAAGAATAAGACCAATCCACAGGTACTGCTATGGGGAAATCCCTGACTATCAGGCTAAGTAAAACAACAATGAAGGCAGAGAGCAATGCTTATAGTATGCTACTTTTGTATAAGAAAATGAGAGGTGAAATAAGACTAGATATATTACATATATTTGCTTGTGCTTGCATATAGAACCCAGAGGATAAATAAGAGGGTAATAAACTGCTTGCCGACAGTGGAGGGGAGGTGGGGGAGGATGGTGGGGAAAAGCCAGACTGCTCAGTGTACAACTTCTTGCATAGTTTTGAATTGGGGACCATGTCATTACCTGCTGTTATAAAG
Organism: Hyperoodon ampullatus; assembly: GCF_949752795.1. NCBI lineage: Eukaryota > Metazoa > Chordata > Mammalia > Artiodactyla > Ziphiidae > Hyperoodon > Hyperoodon ampullatus. Next base: position 4,644,812 of record NC_136919.1, read on the forward strand.
ATCAGGCAGGAGGGCAGGTGTGTTGTCAGATCCCTGGTCTGTGAGCAGAGTTCCCCTTCCTTACACGCATAAGCCCTGGCTAGTTCCCTCCCCTCTCTAAGCCTCTGCCTTCATCTGAGAATGAGGACAGCCCTCCTCACTTCCAGGGCTGCTGGGAAGGTAGGTTGAGTGTCCAAAGGCATTTTGCACAGAGCCTGGCACAAATGTTCACGCACTCAGGCTTCTGCTCCTAAATCTTGCTCATTCAGGGCTGGAATCTGGGTTTCTGAAGAGTTTGTGGCCAGCTGGTTAAAGGAAATACAGTATATGAAATTATTTTTTTTTATGTTTTTTAATCTTTATTACTGCAATGCTTTACTTTATTTTATTTTTTGGCCGTGCCACGCAGCATGTGGGATCTTAGTTCCCCGACCAGGGGTCGTACCCGTGCCCCCTGTATTGGAAGCACAGAGTTTTAACCACTGAACCGCCAGGGAAGTCTCTATGGCTTTATTAACCATACCCATCTCTAGCCTGACCTTTTTCTAGCACTTTGCCCATTCATAAGACCTTTCCCAGACTTCTCTTTTGCTCTTGAAGTAACCTAAATATCCCCATTTCTAGGTCGGGAAGCTGAGAAGTTCCCATCTCCTGCTTCCTTTGCTCCACCCCAGCCTTGCCTCACGCAGGAAGCCAGGCCCCAACTTACGCCGCGGTTCAGGAGTGGCCGTCCTACCGGCAGAGTTCTGCTCTGTGCTGAGTCAGGCTGGAGGGAAATGCCAAGGGACCAGGAGGCTCCAGGAAAGGCTGGGCCCAGGGTAGGGCGCCACGGGCAGTGCAGGGGCCGTGTGACTCATGACAGACCTCAGCAGCGGGCCCCCCCTGTACCACAGAGCTCCATGCGCTCAGGCTGGACGGGCAGGGAGATGGGACTTGGAGTCACATGGCCCTGGGTCGGGTCCCCGTTCTGCCACTTACTAGTGACCTTAACCGAGTCACTGAAATTGCTTGAATTGTGTTTCACTTGCAAAGCGTGGGTGAGAAAAAACACCTCACAGCCCTTTGGAAAGAACTCCCCGCAGATAATTCATGCAAAACCCTCGGAGCACTGCCTGGCCCAAAACCGGTAAGTTGTTCTTACTTCCTCCTCTCTGTCATTCATGTTCTATAAGAAGTGACACAATATACCTACATTTTATTTAAACTGCCTACAAGGGTACCACCAAGCAGATGGTTTAAATTAATATATTCATTAACAACTGACATTTAGAGTCTCTGTGCCTCATTTTCCTCATTTATAAAATGGGGATATGACCCATCTCCTAGGTTGGTATGAGGATTCAGTGAGATAAGGCATGTGTGTGTGTGAGGCACATTATGAAACCAGCAAATGTCAGCTATTAATTATGGATCAGTGAGTCTTTTTGTTTGTTTGTTTGCTATAAATTTATTTATTTATTTTTGGCTGCGTTGGGTCTTTGTTGCTGCACGCGGGCTTTCTCTAGTTGCGGCGAGCGGGGGCTACTCTTCGTTGTGGTGCGCGGGCTTCTCATTGCGGTGGCTTCTCTTGTCGCGGAGCACGGGCTCTAGGCACGCGGGCTTCAGTAGTTGTGGCACGTGGGCTCAGTAGTTGTGGCTCGCGGGCTCTAGAGCACAGGCTCTGTAGTTGCAGCTCACGGGCTTATTTGCTCCGCGGCATGTGGGATCTTCCCGGACCAGGGATCGAACCCGTGTCCCCTGTATTGGCAGGCGGATTCTTAACCACTGTGCCACCAGGGAAGTCCGATTAGTGAGTCTTTACTGAGGACCATCATGAGATGAATGTCACAGGGGAGCTCGAAAGAAAAGTGGCTTCCCTGCCCCTGGGGTCTCCTCCTTCCCCTACCCCATAGACCCCTTACTCCAAACTCAGCCACCTGTCATTTCTGGTACCTGAGCCACAAGTTCCCACTTCTCTGCCTGTGCTTGGGCTGTTCTCCCCACCTCCCCACCACTCCTGACCCCTACCCAGAATGCCCTTCCTTCCCTTCCTCCTGATCTGCATATTTAAATTCTATGCAAAATAAAAGACCCAGATCAAAAGGGTGACAGCCACCAGGTCCCATCCCCTGTTGCTGCGGCCTCTGAGGTCCTGCATTAGGTCAAGGACCCACAGCTGGCAGAGGAAATGGAGATGGTTCAACTAGCCGTGGCGGGGCTGGGGTGGTTTCAAGCAATGCCTGGGGCAGAGCCTGAGGCAGAGAGAGGTGTTTGCACAGATTTCCTAAGCTCCCAAGTTGCACTCTTCTCCCAAGTCTTCTTTCAACCCATAACCACTATATTACTCAGGGCTCCTTTTATAAAAAACAACTTTATTGAGATATAATTAACATACTATACAATTCATCCACTTAAATTATACAATTCAATGACTTCTTAGTGTATTCACAAGCTGTTCATCTATCAGCATAATCAATTGTAGAACATTTTCATTGTCTTAAAAAGAAATCCTTCTCCCCTTAGCTGTCACCATCCCTCCCCAGTCACCTCCCCCAGTCGCCCCGACCCCCAGCCCCCGCCCTAGGTAACAACTAATCTACTTTCTGTCTCTAGAGATTTGCCTGTGCTGGACATTTCCTATAAATGGAATCATACGACATGTGAGGTTTTTGGTGGTTGGCTTCTTTCACTTAACATAGTGTTTTCCAGGTTCATCCCTGTGGTGGCATGTATCAGTATTTCATTCCTTTTCATTGCCTAAAAACATTCTACTGAACAGACATATAGCACATTCTGTTGATCCACTCAACAGCTGATGGACCTTTGGGTTGTTTCCACCTTTTGACTATTATGAATAATACTGCTGTGAACATGCACGTACATGTTTTTGTGTGGACACGTTTTCATTTCTCTTGGATATATACCTGGGAGGGGGATTGCTAGATCAAATGGTAGTTCTATGTTTCACCTTTTGGGGATCAGCCAGACTGTTTTCCAAAGTGGCTGCACAATTTTATATTCCTGCCAGCAGTGTGTGAGTGTTCCGACTTCTCCACATCCTTGTCAACACTTGCTATTTTCTGTCTTTTTTTTTTTTTTTTTTTTTGTGGTACGCGGGCCTCTCACTGTTGTGGCCTCTCCCGTTGCAGAGCACAGGCTCCGGACGCGCAGGCTCAGCGGCCATGGCTCACGGGCCCAGCCGCTCCACGGCATGTGGGATCCTCCCGGACCGGGGCACGAACCCGTGTCCCCTGCATCGGCAGGCAGACTCTCAACCACTGTGCCACCAGGGAAGCCCTTTTCTGTCTTTTTGATTCTAGCCATCCTAGTGGGTGCAAAGTATCTCACTGGGGTTCTGATTTGCAATCCCCTGATGACTAATAATGTCAAGCACCTTTTCATGTGCTTACTTAGTCAGGGCTCTCTTAGAGGTAAATGAGAGAAATGTACCCTAAACCATCTTAAGCACAAAAGGCATGTATTGCTTTAGGTCAGCAGTCAACAAAAATAGAGAGGTTGTTGGAAGGGTTCCCTAGATCCAGGGACTTGAACGGAATCAAGGATTTCTATTTCTGTCTCTCTGTCTCCCATCTCAACTCTTCTCTGTGGATGAACACCATCCTCTCAGAAAGAGCAGCTCTGGGGCAGCCACAGCCTTATCATTCCTTACCAAGGAATTGTAGGAAAATGAGGACTTTCCCCCTGAGATTCAGTATGAAAACTTTCAGGGAAGGACTTGTATTGGTCTGGCTTGGGTCGCATGACCACTCATGGACCAATCATTATAGTTCCCTGAAGGAAAGGGAGTTTTTGACACCAGGGGAATGGGAGGAGGGGTCTCTTTAGTACAACCCCCTACACCTGTGATGGGAGGGGAGGGAAAGAAGGAGCAAATGACCACAGGAGAGAAGCAGTGATCTCCAGTTTCCCAGAGCAGTCCTGCCTGCCCCGGCCCCCATTCCTTCTCCCAGCACCACTCTGGGGGCAGTTTTCAGGGCCTTATCTCCCATGACAACTCAAACAGAGCCAGATTCCCTAAACTCCAAGCATTCCCATGTCACCTGCACCTGTATTACTATATGCACATACCACCCAGATTACTACTTATTTTTAAATTTTGAATCATCTAATGTTTAACCTAATAATATGTGCTTTAAATAGAAACTTTATATCACAATGCTAAATGGGAAATCAGTACAACTGGCTGCAAACATAAGGTAACTATAAAAATAAATACAACAAAAACCCAGCAATGCTGTCCATTTCAGGAGGTACTGTTCCCGTCGTAGGCCGGGGAGCCTGAGGACAGGTCTCCTTGTTAAGAAGAGACATTAGCAGGTATTAGGGAGGCGTGAAAGATGCAGGAGCACCAGAGTCACAGGTTTCCCTTTAAGCAACGTGAAGGTTGAAGAAGAACTGGAAAGAGAGTAATTCTCACTGTGATTTAACATTATTCAACATCATGCTCGATTCCACTGAAGCTCTTCCTCTTACCACCAGGGCCATGCGTCCCACATGTTGGCAGGCAGTGAAATAAACCATAAGGAGGCTCCACTGGGGGTCCCCGTACCAGATTTCACAAATCCAAATCATCAGGTTTGCTATACCATCCATCCGCCCTTTGCCCTTGATCCCTGGCTGGGGGGTGGGGGTGGGAGTGGGGCGATGTCTAACTGACTCCAAGGTCTAAGCTAAAGTCTTCTCATAAGTGTCCTAGGAAGGTCAGCGATGCAGGACAGGCTGGACTGTGTTTCCCGTCTCAGAGATTCCATTCAGCCAAGGAACGGAGGTTATTACAGGTCCCCCTCCCCGACAGCTCCCTAGAAAGCTCTGACACTCCACCAGCCAGGCTGATAAATTGGTAGCGTTAGTATTTTGATAACTTGAAGCCCCAAAGCCACTCGCCGGCAGAGACAACCCCACCCTAGGGTTAAGTTATTCGTACAATGACGATGTGATTGGAGAAGCTAGAATGAGCGCTTTGTGAGCCTTGCTTTGAGAGAAGGAGCGCGTATAGTGGCAGATCTTCAGCGAGGCAGTGGGCCAGGCTGCCTGTCACTGTTTTTGTTAATTGCGAAGACATCAGCTCTCTGTTGCTGCTTTCTATTTCACATTTCAGGGACAAGGGGGTCTCTGGCAGGGGGTGGAGGAAATCCTCGTGTTCAGAAAGAAACTCAAGTCAGCTTTGAGAACAAGAAACAGGGAAGGGGCAACTCTTCATGACCGGCTGGGTTTATTTGGGGGGCTTGTGGAGAGAAGGGTAGACTGTGAGATTTGCTCTTTGAAAGGAAGTTAGCCGATTGCTGGAAATCAATAGCAGTAGAGTTCTGTCTGAATCGCCGGCTTTGAAGGACTCAGAAATCGCTCCGTTTCCCGCTTTCTTTCCCTGCCAGGACTTGGAGCGCTCTCAGGTCCACCGGCAGGTGAGGTTGGAATTGAGATGGTGCCGGGTGCAAACAGCTATTTTGCTCCCGGGCATCCAAACAGGAAGACCTTCATTCCGACATCGGATGGCACGTGGAGTCATCTTCTGGATGCAGACAGGCTTTTTCCCTCAGGAAACCAAACATCGAGTTTCCTGATATGGGATCTTAGTGGTCAGGGGAGAGGGAACGGGGAGGAATCAGGGGCAGCCGCCCTAAATAATGGATTTCTAATGGGCTTAGAAAAGCTTTGTTGTGTCTCTGGTGGTCTCCTGAAACCATACCATCTGCTGGGGGCTGGCCACGGAAAAGGGAAGAGGGGCGGGACGGAGTGTCTACTGATATAAGAGGAGGGGGATGAGACACAGCCCCCGATGCCCCAACAGCTGCCACGCTGACCTTGTTTCGACAGAAAGCTGAAACTGACAAGGACTGAAGCCTGCTGGGAGTTAAGAGAGACTTGATAACAGTAAGGAATTGAGCATTGTGAGCCCTGATCCATATTGAGATGATGCCCATAGCAGCTTGTATCTCTTTTGCCGCTCTCTTGTGATTGGCCCAAATCCTCTACGGAGGATTTCAACTTTTCCCTCCAAATCCCTTTGTGGAGGGGCGGCAGGGGAGGGAGGGGAGGGAGGGTCGAGAGGGGCAAGCTGAGGTCCTTCTCCCCTGTCTTGAGGTTGAGTGAATGGAAGCCTGCAGTGCTGCGTGTGGACAGGCTACACACGTTCCGAGAGGTACTCTCGGGAAGGAGGGGCCCAGGCTCTCCCCTCACCTGGTTCCCTCTGGGTAAACAAATGCACCATCAGCACATCAGGGCAGAGCATCCGAGGGCCCTGGAGGAATTACCTAACCTACTTAGTATTTTGGGAACATTATACACGAAAAAACTGAGACCAGAAATGCAAGATGATCTGAATGTGGTACAAATATCTCAGAAAAGACGGGGAAGTTGGTATCAAATCACTCACCCAAACTTGGAACGCAGCCATAAGGCCACCTCCCCGCAGGACTCAGAACGAACTGCTCCCTTTTCCCGCTTAGTCGAATGTTTCATACCGCCCCCCCATCCCCACACCCGATCAACCTGTTACTAGAGCCGATCAATTTTGATAGTTTCCCCAGGTGATGACCTGCTGTCGAGCAGAGAGAACAGGTCATCTGCCTGGTGAGGGACAGACCGAGCTGAGCCCCGCCAGGCACACGACACAGCTCTCTCCACGGAGCCCCGGCCAAGCACCAGACACCACTGTCCTTTAGCTTCACACGCACAGTGACCCTTGAGATGACAGTTGTCAACCCAGGTCCCTGGGGAGGAGACTTGGGCTCAAAAGTTGAAGCATTTGCTCCAAATGGAGGCAGAACTCTCATACGGATAGTGTAAGACTGAGCCGTTCCATCTTGGCTGGGTGTCACACGCCTGACCTTGCTTCCTTCTCACCCCAGCGATCCGTTGAGCCTTAAACACAGAGGAGTTCAGGGCTGGTGGAGCCACATTTTCAGCCATCTTTTCTTGTAGCCACCCACCACCCACTCTGGGCCTTCTCAGCTTCTCTAACGCTGGCTGGGATTTCCTTATACTTCTGGTCCTCTTGTTCTCTCTCTTTTTTAAAATAAAATTTTAATTTATTAATATATTTATTTTGTCTGTGTTGGGTCTTTGTTGCTGCGCACAGGCTTTATGTAGTTGCAGCGAGCAGGGGCTACTCTTTGTTACGGTGCATGACCTTCTCATTGCGGAGGCTTCTCTTGTTGCGGAGCACAGGCTCTAGGCGCACAGGCTTCAGGAGTTGTGGCACATGGACTCAGTAGTTGTGGCTCACAGGCTCTAGAGCACAGGCTCAGTAGTTGTGGCGCATGCACTTAGTTGCTCCGCGGCATGGGGGATCTTCCCGGACCAGGGCTCAAACCCGTGTCCCCTGCATTAGCAGGCAGATTCTTAACCACTGCACCACCAGGGAAGTCTGTCTCTTGTTCTCTTTTGTTTGTGCTTCCCTTCCCTTCAGGGCGCTTCCCAGACATAGCACATTTGAGTTAATAGATGTTTACTATAGATTTGTATAAATATATTTTATAATTGTTGCTCAGCTGAATAATATTGGGTTGGCCAAAAGGTTTGTTCAGATTTTTCCATAAGATGTTATGGAAAAACCTGAATGAACCTTTTGGCCAACGCAATGTATATATTTTTTTCATCTGCAGAGGAACAATTTGCCATACAAAAGAATCCCAGGACTTCCCCACTGCAGTGAGAAGCCTGCGCACCGCAACGAAGAGTAGCCCCTGCTCGCCGCAACTAGAGAAAGCCCACACGCAGCAACGAAGACCCAACTCTGCCATAAATAAATAAATAAGTTTATTAAAGAAAAAAAAGAACAGTAAAATGTTGTAACTGTTGAAACTGAATGATGAGTGCCTGTGGACTCATACTCGTTCTGCGTTTAGTGCATGTTTAAATTTCCCATAATAAAAAGTTAAGGTTTGGGGCTTCCCTGGTGGCGCAACGGTTGAGAGTCCACCTGCCGGTGCAGGGGACACGGGTTCGTGCCCTGGTCCAGGAAGATCCCACATGCCGCGGAGCGGCTGGGCCCGTGAGCCATGGCTGCTGAGCCTGCACGTCCGGAGCCTGTGCTCTGCAACGGGAGAGACCACAACAGTGAGAGGCCCGCGTACTGCAAAAAACAAAACAGAAACAAACAAACAAACAAACAAACAAAAAGTTAAGGTTTAAAAACACATGCCACGCTCAATTATTTTTAAATGCAGCCTGTACCTGATTGTATGCTGCTTTCATCAGAACCCAAACCTGTTCACGGCTCTCTGTGTGGTAGGTACCTGTGTGTATGAATGTTCTCTCTGCTCAGCTGAACTGTAAGATTCTTGAGGACAAAGGTCACTTCTTCCACTTTATCTCATCCCAGCACAGTGGAAGCCAGAATCCACTAGGTATTTAATACAAGGTCTTGGCTGGTTGACCGGGTGATAGAGAGATTCAAGGAAACTCAGCTAGCATCCCAAAGACCATGGGTTCCCTGGCAATGTTTCTACTGAAAGCAAGCAGGTCCTCGAGCTAAATCATCCTTCTGCTGGCACCACATATACAGGGGGACTGTGGGTAGCTAGTAAAACGTTTACCATAATATGTTATGAGACTTTCCTTATGAAATAAATTCAACACAGGATGGAGAAGAACCTTACTTTGGAAATGGAACTATGCACACAGACAAACCAAAGATAAATGACAGAGCACAACTTTGCTGAAGGTGTGTGGAACTGGTGTGTGTTTCACTCTTCTCTAACATCTTTAATAATGATCTGGAAAATGGAGTAAACAGCATGCTAATGAAATTTGCAGAAGGTCCTTAATTGAGAGGTGCTGCTATCACCGAGAAGGGCAGAGAAGTGATGCAGATGCCTCAAAGGGGGTTAAAGATATCAGTGGAAAATAACAAAATAAGATTTGGCTCAGAGGGAGAAAGACAAATTCAATCGGGAGGAAAGTCTAAAACGGGATATTCCCTGGAGAGAAGAACAATGCGAAAATAATGCTGGAAGAGGTTCAGGCAGAGAGCAACCTTAGCTGAAGTGCAAAGTGGGGGAAAACGGTCAAGAGTAGGAAGGACATTCAAAAGAAGATATGCATGCTGATAGTGGGATCCCCATGCCCCCTGCTCCCCCAGAGTTTCACAGACTCCAAAGACTCCATCCTGGGCCACACAGGTCACTCAGACTCCAGAACCTCTGCTTGGGAAAGTGTCCTTACAGGGCAGTAGGGAATTTCCTTTATGAGGTCATCCTGATTCCATGGAAACTAGATATACATTTCCCAGGAGCTTCATCCTCTGGGAGGGCACTGTGGACCAGGAAAGTTTGGCCCCTGGAAGGCTAGTGGACTAGGGCCAGTCAGGCTGACCCAGCAGACAGCCCTTTGTGGTTTTCTGGATGAAAGAAAAAAAATTACAGCTTCTGGAAATGTTTCCCAGAGACCTGGAAATCAAGGAGGTTGATGCACTGCAGAAGGCATCTTACCCAGCTTGGAGATGCTAGTACCATTTCTGCTCAATGGAGATATTAAATTCATTTGTTCAACAAATATTTTGTGGGCATCCACTACAGTGCCAGCATCCAAACGGACATGGGCCCTGTCTTCCCAGAACTTAGACTCTAGTGAACATAATACTGGTGCTTCAGTGACCACCTGCCTCTAAAGGAATCAAGAAGAGGGTGGTGATGTGATTATATTCTTTTCTAGGAAGATATCATCCTTCAGATGACTGTGCAAATCCTCCCGCCCCTCCCCCCTCCAAAAAATAGGAAAAAAAAACACTCCAGGAGATCAGCAGGTGACAAGCAGTGATTAAAGAAGTAGGGAGAGGGATCTGGAAAGATGAAGGTGAATAACAAGAAGCAGAAAGTAAGATGTAGATCATTGTCAAGTTCTGATACACTGATGCTAGGACAATATTTTTCAAGTGTTGGCTCCCAGGCTGATGGCTGTTTGGGTCTCAAGTCTGCAATTCAATGACAAGGACAATCAGACAATAACTTCAATTTAACTGGTTAATTTTGAGTTAACAGACCTTTGAAATTACCAGATCAGGTTTCAAGTTCAAGCTTCACCTCTTACTAGCTGTGTGACCTTGGGCAAATCACCTAACCTCTCTGAAACTCAGTTTTCTACTCTGTAAAGTGGGACTAGCAACAGCACCTACCTGTTGGGAGCTGATGTGAGGCTTAAATGAAACAATTTGTTTAAAGTGCTCAGTGCTGGGCCTGACCCTTGGTAAGAATTCAGTAAATGTAACTCTTATGACCTTATCACTATGCACAAGACAATTGGCAACACTGGCATTTTATGGGCAGCTTGAGGTAGAATCTTGGCCAGTTGTTTATACTTTCTGTCTGTCTGGGGTCATGTCAACACACTCTCATTTTCCCAGGTGTATAATATTGGTGAGGCATATATATTGGACTATAATATGGTTTTCTGTGTGGCACTTTTTTTCCCCCCAGTCTTCCCTTTGGTAAAGTTATTTTCCACACTTTTCATTTTATTATTCACCAAATATTTATGGAGTGCCTTCTCTGTGCCAGGCTCCAATACAAAGATGAATAAGCCCCACATCCTTGTACCCAGGATGCTCCCAGTGCAGAAGAGACAACTCTACAAACTGCTGTGCCTATTTCCTTGCTCCCCAAAGATAGCTCTTTGCCCTTTCTTCTCCCATCTTTGGAATTTGAGCCTCTTCAGGCTTTTTTGCCACTCTTCTGACTTCCAATCTCAAATGTCATCAAGATTGAAGGGATGGGCTTTGAGTTAGGAAGACCTGGATTTGAAACCCAGCTCTGCCTCTAGTTTGCTGTGTGACCACGGAGAAGTTATGTAACCTTTCTGAGCCTCAGTCTTCTCGGTAGGGAAGTGGGGGTAAGAGCACCCACCTCCTAGGATTGCTGTGAGAATTGAATGAGTTAAATCACCTGCCTTGGAAGTCCTTTTCCTGACCAGCAGGGAAGTGCTCAGTAAACAGTATTAAACTGTGACTAAGCTAATAGCGCTACTCACCTGACCTTAACCATGACACTGATGTGCATTATCTTATCCAATAAAGTCCTATGGCTTATTTCATTTTAATTTTATATGTATGTATATCCAGAAGGCCAAACTATCTTGAAAACATTGATCTTGCTACTTTACTGAGATCATCTCTTTCCTGGGCCTCAGTTTCTCCATCTGTAAAATAAGAGGGCTGGACTCTCAATAATCTCTATGGACTCTCCGGTTTCCAAAATTCAGGGTGTCCATGGCTGAGGCGGGACAGGGATGAGGTCCCCATTTCCTGGTTGTCTTTGAAGCATCAAAACGGATGTCAGACAAAACGAGTGGACCAGTGTTGAAAAGTGTAGAGTCATGGGGAGGAGGGAGGAATGATTTAGCTGGGTTGGAGGAGGCATGATTGATGAAATTTAGAAACAGGTGATGTAGACTACCTATCAAGGACAGTGAGAGATCATCCTTCTTAGGAATGCTTGGCATTCCCCGTAACAGCACCGATAGTGGGGGACAGCCCTCAGTTTATGGCTGCTGTGTTCCAGGTTAAGAGATACATGGTGCAGTGTAGAAAGTATATAGCTACAGTGGTTAGTTTAACGTGTTTTGTATATATGACTTTTATAAATCTATTAAAATTGGCCTTAAATTACAAAAAAAAAAGAAAGAAAGAAATTCCTGGCATTTACAAGGATGGTTCAGCCATCCTGAAGTAGAGCTCAAGTAGACCTTTTCTGGATGGGTCTGTGGTCTCTAATGGGACCTGAAGTGCTTAAGCCCATGATGGCTAGAGATATGGGGAGTTTGCGGGGGAGCACTTGGAAGCCAGCAGGCAGCGAGGCATGGGTGGGCAGAGAGCAGAGACCCTGAATATGAAAGCCATTTGAGTGCCTCTGGTATCTGCTGTGCTTTCAACACGTGTCCCATTGGGCGGGGCACCCCCTCCTGAGAATCTTTACCTAAGTGCTCTCCTGTCCCCATAACTGCCCTCTGAAGCAGGAACAACTATCTCAATAGTTCAGATAAAGAGACTGAGGGTCAGGGAGGTTAAATGATTTGCCTGGGATCACACAATAAGCAAGAGGTGGCAGAGAGATTCAAACCCTAAAGCTGGGAACTCTCCACTGCCTTAGAAAACATAATCTGCACAGAACCAAGTGGGTGTCCCAACCTTAGTCCTGTCTCTGGAAATATTTATTACACTAGTGAATTAGCAATAGCACCTGATGCTTTTATCTTGGTACACTTTCATATCAACCCTGTGCAACAGGAAATCTATCATTTAATTTCCATTTTACAAGTGAGGAAACTGAGTTCGCAGTAGCTAAGGAGCAAGGTCACCATATAAGCTAGTGGCAGAGTCAGGTCTAGAACGCTACATTCCTAACTCTAACCCAATGCTTTTCTTTCTTTTTGATTTTTCTTCTTCAATTATATTCTACTGTTATTTATTTTTTAATTGAGGGCTTGTGGTCTGGTGAGAACCACTCCTATTAGGTCTCCCTAATAGGTGGGATTTGGGGCAAGCTTCAAAGGAAAGATGGCCAGGGAGATAAGACAGAGGAAAATGATTGAGGAGAGAAAGGCAGATGGTCTGGGGCAAGTCTTGTAACTTCTTAAGGTTCAGCCTTCTCTGTAAGATGCATAATAATGACCACCAACCTCTTCCAACTTCCGCAGTCCCCCACCAACACTGCAGGGCTGCTCTTTGTAAGAAGGATGCAGGGAAGCTTCCAGTGAGGGTCCTGGTGCATAGCAGGTGCTTTGTAAGTGATATCGCTGTCATTATGAAGAATAGTGGGTTTTGGCTAGAGCTCAGTTGCCTCCCAAACTGGGAAGCTGCTTACCACTTTAGGGAAGAGAGACAAGTTTCAAAGAAGCCTAAAAATCCAGCCCTGCACACTTTTAATACACATCAGGACACAAATCATTCTGGGCCTTTTTGTCCTTTGCACCTCAGGAACTTTACGCGATGATTAAACAGGCATTTATTGGTCAATCTGTTCTGGCTCTCCTACCCCAGTACCTTCTTGGCAGTGCCCATCCAGACCCCGGTACAGCAGAAAGCTAGGGGCGGGGTCCCCCCTGGGCCCCCTCTCTTTTGCCCATACCTTCCCCCACATCACTTGCAGCGTGCCCTCATTGATGAAGCCAGGTATTTGCAAACAGCTTAGGCACACACGCACATAATCGATATCACAAAAGATAAATCTGCAGCAATTGACTCCAGGCTGTACTGTCACTAAGTGACGATGAAAAATGATCAGCACTTGAATACATTGCATTTTTATCTTTAAATCTTTCTACAGAAGCAGTGTCAATACCAGAGCACTAAATAATGTCTAGATAGCAGGAAGAAGCAAGAACGTTTTTTTCTTTTCTTCGTGGAAGATGGATGCAGCTTTTTCGAAGACCTTAAATACTGAAGCAAGGAATTAGCTCCCTAAATGCCCTACAATGACTGGCTGCCTTGTCAGTCCTCCAAGGGCGATTTGAATACCTAACTCCACTCTTCCATCAGTGTTCTTTAAATAACAGTGCTTGGCTCTAAGGACTAGAGGTCTTTTCCAAGCCCTAATGAATCCATCAATCAAGGCTTGCTGCATCTTCCTCCTTAGGCCAAGCTCAGTGAGCCAATAGGGGAAATTGAGGCAGAGGGAAGTTTAGAGTCTTGTCTAAAAAAGTCACGTAGGAAATCAGTTTTCCCTCAGAGTCAACCTTCTGGTCCTTAGGAAGAGGACAGGGTCAGTTTCACTTGGGGCTGAGCAATCAGACTGCTGGGTTATCATCATCAAATGTTTGCTGGGCTTGCTGGGCACTGATAGTCATTAGAAATGCAGAGAAATCAGCTTTACTCTTTCAAGCTTACAAGGTATTGGGTGGAAGGACATTTGCTTAGCAATAATGACCATCATACATTGAGTGGTAGCAGTAGTACCAGGCACGGAGAACTCTACATGCATCCTATCAGCTGAGTGGGCCTTGCAGTAGTCCTACAAGGTGGGCATCATCAACACCATTTTACAAACAAGGCAACATTGCCAGTGACAGATAGCCAGGGCAGGGCAGCAGACCTGGACTTGAGTCTCAGCTCTGTGTGAACTTGGGTGAGCTATGACCCTCTTTGGCAGCTTCCTTTTAAATAAAGTGAGGGGAGTCAGATTCAATGGCCTCTGAAACACCCCCCAGCCTTTATAATCGTTGGTTCCGTGACTATTCAAATAGGTGGGCAGACTGTGTCCATCTGCATTTGCTGAGTACCTGCTGCCTCCCAGGTCACGTGAACACTAGTTTGCAGAGCTGCCATTGAGCAATACATCTTTTATTCTCTGAGCGGAGAGAGAAGCTATAGACATAGCTATAGTCCCCTCCCATAAAGTTATTGTAAAAAACAATTAAATATTAATCAACTCCAGTGTGCCTGGTGCTGTATGGGTGGGATGTTGATATAGAACATGCAGAGAAGAAGAAAACAAAGTTTCTGAGTTGAAAGACTTTTCAGTTATGCTGGAGAGAGGACACTGGTGTCCAATAAAATATCCTTCACAATCAAGTATGGGAACAGGGACTGGGGGTGCTCTGTGGGGTAGTAGAGAGCACACCAGAGGTGAAGCCCAAAGCCCTTTGGTCTTAGTTAGTCATTAGGAAGCTGGGGTAAGGTGCCCCAAGTTTGGAGTTGAAGACCCTCATTCAACATGAATCTGGTAAGAATCAGCATGGAACATATAAACTTAAACACTTACGCTCTTGGGGAAATAGTCTGTGAATGCCTTGCTGACTTGGAAACACTCAAATCTAATGAGGGTGACTAGGGTATATCATCAGGACTGACTTAGAAAGTGGTAACCCAATTGATTGTGCTCTAACCTGTCTGGAGAGAAACTATTCAGAGAAAAGCATTGGTCAGCATCAGGCATAAAAGGAGGGGAGTTGGATAGCAGGAACTAGTCAGTCTTTAGCTAGTAGGGTCCAAGAGAGAGATATACTGTCTGAGACAGCATTTTCAATGCCTTTTCCTTAGCGCCCCTCAGTTCCCTGAAATGCTTGGGGAAAGAGTTTCAAAATCCAGGACAGGTGGGGGCTTCCCTGGTGGCGCAGTGGTTGGGAGTCCGCCTGCTGATGCAGGGGACACGAGTTCGTTCCCCGGTCCAGGAAGATCCCGCATGCCGTGGAGCGGCTGGGCCCGTGAGCCATGGCCGCTGAGCCTGCACGTCCGGAGCCTGTGCTCCGCAACGGGAGAGGCCACAACAGTGAGAGGCCCGCGTACCGCAAAAAAAAAAAAAAAAAAAAAAAATCCAGTTCAGGTGGGATATGATGCACACCACACCCCCTCTGTGAGAGTCTGCATGGACATTAAGGTCCATTGAAGTTCTGAGAAGTTCTTCAGTAAAACAACCAAACAAACAAAAATACAAAACCTTACTTATCCTTGTTTAACCTGGCATTTCCCAAACTTGTTTGGAGGTGGGGTGGGGAAAAGAATGTCAGTAAACATGAAACACAGTTTAGAAAAGAATGATCTAAAGATTTAGATGAAAGACATTACCTGGTCTCACAGAAAAGGATAGATTATGAGAAACAGCAGGAAACAGTTTTAGAGAGATGAGGTGCCTTAAATGCTAAACTAAAATATACAACTGATGAGGAAGACCTCCCAGATATATTGTATCAGATGAAAAAAGCTAGATGCAGAAGAGTGTGTAAAGTATGCTTTCATTATTTTTTAAACAAAAGGATGGAAAAATATACATGAATATATATATATATATCATATGTCATATATATATAAGCAATATATATACACTTTTACAGGCACAAGACATCAAAGAAATTAATAACAATGGTTGACTCCAGGAAAAAAAGAGGGGAAAGAGACTTTTCAGTGAATCCTTTCAAATTTTGAACGATGTGAAAGTATTGTCTATTGAAAAGTAAAGCAAAAAATACCCTGAAGTATATAGATCCCATTCAATGTGGATGGACCTAAAAAAGTGACTAAGTCACTGCTCCCCTTAAACTTCAGTGGCTTTCCACATCCCTTGAGATAAAGTCTAGACCCCCAGGAGGCCCCGTACGGTGTGCCTTATTCCTCTTCATGTTCCCATCCGCCTTCCCCACAGCAGCCATGCTGGTATTCTTGCAGCTTTTCTAACAAGCTGCAGTCTTAGTCTCTTCTCACGGTTTTTACACAAGCTAGCCTTTCCACTTGGAATATTTTCGTCCCAAATGTTCATGTAGCAAGCCCGTGCTCATCACTCAAGTTTCACATTAGGTATATCCGATCCCCCCCGTTAGCTACCTCCCATTATGTCCACCGCCTTGCCGCCCACTCCCTGCGTGCTCTACACGGGCCGCTGTCCGTGGTGCTGATAACACCGTCGGCAACCGGACAGTCTGCCCTCAGGGAGCTCGGATGCTGTAGTGACAGAAACCGAGTGTGCATAATATAGACCATTTATTAATTGTGCCCCCTTTCACTCTCATAGTGTCATTTGGATAATAAGTTATAAAGTCATGCCAGCCATGAAGAAAATAGAGCACGCTAAAAAATAATGTATTGTTGCTGTCTTGTGGGTCAAGGCTTTTCATGACTCTTGAGTTGAATGGGTGTGAAAAACAAACATCCAGAAACAGAAAAACAAAGTAAGGGAACAGGGTTGAAAGCCCACTAGAAACAAAGAGACCTCTATCAGCAGGGGCTTGTCACTCTTGAGAATTACTTCTGCTCTTAGCTTTCATAGGTAATATCTCTTATCTTTAATCTTTCAGCAGTCGCAGAAATGCTGAACTGCAGTGAAATCAAATCTGGACCCGAGCAAAGTGGAAGTGAGATTTCCTCATCGTGGGGACCAAGGTGCTTTACAAACACATTTTATATGTATGTCTTTCTAATCAACCTACTGGAGGGTGGAGGACACAAAGAGAAAGTTAGGGAACTGAAAGAGTGTACTCTTCGGGTGCCCTATTCCTTGTTCACAAAGTGTCCTAGAGTGGAAAAAGCTTATCTATGAAAATGCTACCACTTTTTAACATTGACATTGCAGACCTGGACAAATGCCTTTTCACAACCAGTTGTGAATCCTTTTATTCTTGTTGATTGCTACTTTCTGAATCCTGACTTGGTTACTTTTTTTTTAATTTTGGGGGTGTAGCCTCACTAGGATGGGAAACATGCATTTTGGAGAGTGGTAACTGGAAGTTTCAGTCGTGATCAATGGAGAGATTTTACTTGTGTCTCTGAAGGACTTAATCAGGACTAGGATCCAATCCTCCAGCCATATTATTGTCACAAAGGAGTGTATGCCTTCTTTGTAAATACACGTGGCTCCTGATATGACGCCAGAAGTACATTTTAGGACAGCCTTTTCTCTTCCTCTCTGTGCCCAGAACCTGAAATTGCCAGGCTATATTTGAGAAGTGAGCTCAGATGCAGATTTTTAGACTGTGTTTTGTTGTAGACAGATCTTGTCCTAACCTCCCTGCATCCACCACAACTACCTGCAGGAAATGTAGTTAGAATGTTTGTATCAACCTGGGTTTTGCTAACCAATACCTCTAAAGATCTCATTTATACCACTGTGATTGTGTGGGGGGTTTTGTTTTTGGGGTTTTGTTTTCTTTATTTGTTTGTTGCCTCTCATGGTTATTTATTGAGCATAGTGTATAGCACAGAGGTTTTTGAAACTTTGGCGGGAACAAAAAAAAAAACCAAAACTCTTCTTAAAACACAACTTTCCTGTAAATCTATAGTTATTTCAAAAAAACCCTAAAAAATTTGTTTTAAATCTCCCGATCTTAGTGGGGGTCTTGTTGGATCACCAGTGTCTATGCCTTGGGCAAATCTACTCTACTATCCCCCAAAGTCCCCTCCTCTCCCCCCAGGAGAAGTTGCAAGGACTCTCAGGACTGATGTCAAATGTATCCTTATCTCAAAGCTAATCAGGTTGCTTTTCTTTTTAAAACACATCCATAGAATAAAGTTTAAATTCCTCCTTGAAAAAAAATTTTTTTCTTAAAAATAGAAAGACAACTACTCAATTCTCAATATCAATGGGGTAAAAGTAGAACTCTTTCAGTTGAAGAGGGCCTGTGAATCTACTCTCTGACCATCCCTTTTCTTACCTCTACCCTTGAGGCATAACCTTCATGATACTTCTGAGGAACTCTGGTGCCTTGGGAAACCCAGTTTGAAAACCACTGGTACAGAGGCATAGCACTGCTTCAAAGTTCAAAGACCTGATTCTATCCTAGTTCTCCCCTTAGCTGTTGGACCTTGAGCAAGTCATTCAGTCCCAGTGGGACCAGTTTCTCCATCTATGCAGTGAATTTCTTAGAATGGACAATTTCCGAAATCTTCAACTCTCAGCTTTGACATAATGAAGATCCCATGACTGTGAAATTTAGGTTCCAAAATTTTATGCTTCTCAGATTCTGGAAGTCTGCAGCTTAAGGTTCTGTGAGAGTGATGGTGTACTTTAACAATAATTTCATAGTAACTATCATATTTTTTTTAAAAAGAAAGAAAATAGGCTTGGAGAGTTAGCTTTTTTTTTTTTCCCTTAAAGAGAGAGTGGTTAGAGAATGTCTTCATGGAGGAAAACCTTCAGGTATACAAAGATCTGTGGGAAAAGCATTCCTGGGAGATGGATGAGCATATCTAAAGGCCCTGTGGTGGGGAATGAACTTGGCACATTCAGGGAACAACAAGCAGACCAGCAGGGCTGGAATGGAGTGAGCCTGGGAGAGGGTGGTAAGCGGTAAAGTGGGAAGGTTGGCTGGGGTCCTCTTGGGCAGAGCATTGAGTTTAGATTTCATTCTAAATGCAATGAGAAGTCACAGGAGAGTTACAAGCAGGGGATGACATAACCTGATTTACAGGGGGGTTTTTTTTTTGTTTGTTTTGTTTTTGTGGTACGCGGGCCTCTCACTGTTGTGGCCTCTCCCGTTGCGGAGCACAGGCTCAGCGGCCATGGCTCACGGGCCCAGCCGCTCCGTGGCATATGGGATCTTCCCGGACCAGGGCACAAACCCGTGTCCCCTGCATAGGCAGGCGGACTCTCAACCACTGCGCCACCAGGGAAGCCCGATTTACAGGTTTTTAAGAAAAATTTTATTGGAGTATAGTTGATTCACAATGCTGTGTTAGTTTCAGGTGTACAGCAAAGTGAATCAGTTATGCATATACATATACCCACTCTTTTTAAGATTCTTTTCCCATATAGGTCATTACAGAGTACTGAGTAGAGTTTCCCATGCTATACAGTAGGTCCTTATTAGTTATCTATTTTATATACAGTAGTGTGTATATGTCAATCCCAAAAGATGCATTTGGCTTCTGTGAGAAGAATGAAACATAGGAAGGCAAAAATGGGAAGCAAAGAGACCAGGGAGGAAGATAAAGCAACATTCCAGATGAGAGATAACTGTGACATGGACAAGGGAAACATCAGAGGAGGTGGTGAGAGGTGGTTGGATATGAAATACAGTTTGATGGTGGAACAATCAGGACTTGATGACTGATCGGATGACATACCACACATACTGAGATACTGCAGACATAAGAAACAAAGAGCAAATTCTAATACGAGCCTTAAGGGTCATGAGCATGATGCTCAGAATTGTAGATGTTGGTCTGCAATTGCAATTGGGCTGCTTCTCACGTGGACAGCTTCAGGAAGCCTGCTCTAGGGTAAAGAGGAGGAGGGATGTATTTATTTAACAATTGTTCAAGGTTCTCCTGAACCACACAAGTTAGTAAACATATATTACTAGGATATATACAAATGGTATATCCAGCCAGAAGTGGGGTTGTGAACAATTTTCTTTTTCATGCACTTCTTTGTTTTCGAAGTTGTTTTTAACAGGTAAATATAAATCCCTTTAAGACAAAAAATAAATCTAATCCAGTCCTACTGGAGAGAGATGTAGTTTGACGGATTCAGGGAGATGATGTGTTTGTTTCTCTTGCCACCTTTGCTGTCTTTCTAATTCCCAGTTCTCGGCTCTTAAATACAGCTTTTGGTAATTTGCCTACCGGTCAACTAACATGTGTCCCACCTTGTTTGCCCCCCATTTCCTCCCAGCTCTCGCTTGCGTTTGGGCTTCATTTGCCGCTGGGCTGTACTAGAGGGGCCCCTGGCTTTGGCACCCTGAACTACACCTGCTCAGAGCGAGGCACAGTCTTCTCAGGCAGCAAATGTGATTTGATTGCCTGATTGATTCATTAGTCTAATGGTAACACATTGCTGGGATGCTAAGTTTGCTATTTCCCCAAAATGTTTTGAGGTTTTCCTCCTGACAGCTGTGCTCATTGCAGTCCTGGTGAAAACAACAAAATGAAAAGGAATCTCATGGGCCACACACTTCTAAACCATGCAGGGAAACATTTGGTTCCTCGTAGCTGTCAACACAATTATACCCACAGAGAAAGAAAATGAAAGGCGAGGCTGAGACAGCTCAATCTGGCTTGGAGAGTGGGGCAAAGGCTTGGAACTCATGCCTGGGCAGAAGGATGCCAAGACCCCTCTGGCTGGGCAGAGGCAGGGGCGGAGCAGCCGTGAGACACACTGGTGAGAACAAGTTGCAACGTTGACAGTGCCTGAGTCTTTAGCCAGAGACCTGCCAACCCTACAAAGAGTTCCATGCTGAAACCCCAGGGAGGAGATTAAGGAACTATGAGGTCTCCAAGGCTGGGGATCCCAGGAGGGTGACCCTCCATCCCAGCACAGCTGATAAAGGCTCCCAAGCCACCCTTGCAGTTCTCTTCCTCTCTGGGGACTCACATGAAAGAACAGTACTGAGCAATGCATGATTTTAGAGAAGGCAAAATTAAGTTTTCTGGAGGCTCCTTTGGACTATTGATTCCTCAGTGGGAAGGAGGGATGCCCCCTTGGGGGAGGTATCAGAGTCTCAGAGAGAGGTTTCTCATCTAGTTTCTACCCCCACCTCCCACATATTCTAATTTTGCCACCATAGGGGGGACGTGGGCTCCACTGCCGCCTACAGCTACTATTATTGACGGAAGTGCCTTATTCATTCAGCAACTAGGTGCCAGGCACAGGCGCAGCCCTCAGGGGGCCTGAGACTAGAAACACAGGTTCTGAGCCCCTGTGGTTTAGACTCTGTGACAAAGACCAGGTGACCGTGACAACTGAGGTTTTGTTTTACTAAGTTTTCTCCCTTCTTCTGATATTCCTTTTTTAAAAGGCAGAGGGAAAATAATGCCCACATGGATTGAGTGCCTCCAATGTGCCAGACATCACGCTGCTGTCCATGTGTCATTTCATGTGATTCTAACAAGAAGGTTAAGGTGTGGGGATTCATCTGTCTGTTTTACAGAGGAAAAAGTGAAGGCTCAGTGAAGGTAATTAACTCACTCAGGTCACACAGCGAGTACATGGCAGAGCACGACACTAACTCTGGTGTCTCCAATGCCAAAGCACGTGGACTAGGGCTTTGCGATGTATGTGGATCAGCTACATCCACATTAATTGGGCACTTGTTAGAAAGGCACCTGCTGAATCATGACTTGAGTTTGAATAAGTATCAAGGTGATTCATTTACACATTAAAAATTGAGAAGCACTGAACCGGGAAACTCACACACAAAAATGATCTCACTCTCAAACATAGAACACACTTTGGGAATCAGAAAGATTTATCACATTTCCCCCATTCTGTCTTCAACACTTTCTCAAATGCTGCCATACAGCTTTTAAAGAGTATTCCCCCCACCCAGAGTGAGAAAACATTGAATTTAAGCGGTAAAAATTGCCAGGTGGAATTTGTGTGCTGTTGCTGATCTCCCCGCCCCCTCCCTCCCCCGGCCCTGCCCCCGGCCCCGCCCACACACACACCTGTGCTACTCAGGATGGATCAGACAGTGCGCGAAGGGGAACTTTTTATTTACAAATCCAAGTGGTTAAGGCTGAATGCCCCAGTTTCTCAAAGGATGGCTAGAGGACACAGACCTTGTTTCGGGAAATAATTGACACCCATTCTAATAGAATTGGTCAAAGTCCACTTTTCTCTTTCTCACTTCTCAGATGAGCTAGTGCAAGCCTGCTGTTTGTAATGTGGGACTAACAACCACTCAGCTCAACTTTGGGGCTTAAAGACCCTAAAAATAAACCCAGAATTCGTTGACATGAGGCTACTCACAGGTCTCTAATCCCTATAACCTTATAGGAAGTCAGAGTTGCTGCTGAGCCACACAGCAGCACCTTTGTGCAAATTAGAAAAAGGGGCCCCTCCAGATAGATGCAGCGCCAAACTGTATTGACTTGGTGAGTGCACTGAGGGGTAGATTTCAACTGCCACTTGCCCCTTTGGCCTCAAACCCTTGTGCAGTGAACACCCTGCACAACCACACATGGTGGCCCTGCAGGAAATATTTAATATCAGTTATGAAGTTGGATTGTCAACTCCACCAAGGCGGAGGTGACATCTGTCTTGCTCACTGTATCCAAGCATCTAGCTCAGTGCCTGACTCAAGAGTTGGTGCTTAATTAAATATATGTTGGACAGATGAATGAATGAAGGAAGATAGGGTTAATGACTCACCAGGCTCAGATGTGCAAAGTCAGTGGCCTTGGAGAGTATGAGTCAAGGGATATTCATGAGATTATCTTTGTCACCTATAACCTTCCATGGCCTTGAAAGCACAAATACTGCATGAGAAGACTCTGTTGCAAGTAGACCTATGGTATTCTGACTTTGAAAAAGGTATAAAGGGGCCCTTTCTGAAACTGTTGCATGAGGGCTTTTATTAACAAATACGTATGTCTCGGCCCTTGGGTACTAAGGCATGAAACGAAACAATTCTGATCCTCAGGGTGGTGTGGCCTAAAAATTCTCATGATAATTTTTGGGGGGGTTGAAAAGAGATCCAAGAATTCAGGAAAGAACCAGAAGAATCAGGTCCCCTAAGGTTCTATTTCCCAAGGCTCTTCTCCGTGTCTAAAGAAATCAATTAAAAACAAAGATGCTTTGTATGAAAACCAGGCATTACATGGCTGGTGCATGAGAAAAAGATAGAGTTCCGCCTGCAAACATTTCAGGGTAGCCTCACGGAGTGGGGGGTTGGGGAACAGAGAAGAACATGAATGTGTGTTCTGACCAAGCACATTGCAGATGAGGGCTCAGGATTCCCAAGCCCTCAGGTGCTCCAGATGCTTGGCCAGTGTTTCCCAAAGCATCTTCCATGGAATTCTAATCCTATGGGATGCTTCTTGGAAACAGGTGCAACTGTCAAAAGGAACAACCTTCTTTGGATATTTACAATGAATATTAAACTATTTAGCATTCCTGCCACTTCCTTTGTTTAACCTAGCATTTTCCAAACTCACTTGACCCCAGACAGCCCACCCTTCCACTATACACACCTTTTTTTTTTTTTTTTTTTGTGGTACGCGGGCCTCTCACTGTTGTGGCCTCTCCCATTGCGGAGCACAGGTTCCAGACGTGGCTCACGGGCCTAGGTGCTCCGCGGCATGAGCGATCTTCCCGGACCGGGGCACGAACCCGTGTCCCCTGCATCAGCAGGCGGACTCTCAACCACTGCACCACCAGGGAAGCCCCTATACACACCTTTTAAACATCTGTTACTAATCAGCAAGGCTAGTCAGTTGCATAAAACATGGGTTTTAGTTCCATGGAGAATTTGGGGGATAAGCTTATTTTTCCCTGGGCTCAAGAGGGAGAAGTCCACTGTTCAAGGGCCTCCAGACTGGGTTTCCATCTCCCTTTGAGGATGTCAGGCCCTGGAAGTCTGGGCTCCAATGTTTTGACAGCACATCTTAAATGTGTTTTGCTTGTGAGGGCCCAGCATAATTTGACGGTGATCATCATCACATTTTAAAAGAGAGATAGAGGAAACCAACAAGAGTCACCTGCCATTCTCCCATCCCCGGACTAGAAGTGACCATGTTCTTTAAACTCTTCACCACCAGAGTGTCAGAGCCTGTGCAGCCTGGGGTCTTGCTCACATCTCAGGAGTAGCCCTGTTAGGAGCCAGACACCTCCTTGTTGATGGAGGGCAATGTTTCCTTTTGCTCCCCAGGTAAGTCCCCACGCCAGGGCTGCCCCCTTTCCTTCGTCTGAGGTGGAACAGAGAGGTGAGGATAGCAGAGGATGGAGACTGGCCCTGGCTGGGCTGCCGAGCGAGCTGAACTGTATTCACATTCCCAGTGAGTGTCAGGGGTGGAATGCAAGAAAGAGCCCCATCTCCCCACCCCATCTCCCCAGTATCTCTCCAGTCCTCCTCTCTGCCTCCCCACCCGGGTCTATCCCAGGAAGTGTTGTCACTCCCAAGCTGACCCCTCCACCGGGGCCACCAGGCCTGCTGGGAGGATTCCAGGCAGTGACAGCTGCCTGCAGCTCACAGGGCCCTGTCCGCCACCCCGCTTGCTCTCCTGGCAGCAGCCTCTGTCATTGCTGGGGAGGGCAGAGGGCTTCGTGACCTAGCCGGACCTCCTACAGATTTGATGTCCTTTACTGAAATCACCTCCCTCCCACCATTTAATGAGGCTGAAATCAGAGAAAACCTGAAACGGACAGAGGGGCTACGTTTCCCAGAACCCACCACCTGCCTCCTTTTTCAGGGAGCATTCTTCCCATCTCTCTCCTTTAAAAATGTTTTTAAAGTTTATTAAAGATTACTTTAATACATGTACACAGTTTATAAAGTCAAAAAGACCTATAAGGCTTATATTTTAAACTGGTCCCACTTGCTGACCCTGATCTTTTCCCCAGAGGCAGCCACCTTCAACTCTTTTAGCTGTCTCGATCTTTCAGCTGTAGGCAACTTCTAATTGACTTGCACTAGAGAAAATGAGGATTTGGCTCTCTTACACACACTCTCTCCCTTTCTCTCTCTCCCTCTCTCACCGCCCCCGCCTCCCTCATACTTCCCCTCTACTCATCCTCTCAGTCTCATAGATTCTAGTTAAATCAATATTCAGTGCTTACTGTCCTATGCTTTATGTAAATATTGTTTGCCAAGACCACCCAATGTACTATGATTACATTTTTGTACAATTTGTGTTCCTCAGAGTTAGTCATTTTTCTGGTCGCTTAGTTTTCTATGTAGCTAACTATATCTCCAAACTCTACATCATAACTATAAAATTCTTGTTGATATAATAAAAGCCTCAGGAACCTATAAATTCCATGTTTTGCTTTGAGCCCTACACCCTGGGCCTGATTGCTGTGCTGAGCCTGATGCACACCTGTGAGCCAAGGCACACCTGTGGTCTGGGGTAAGCTTTGCCTTTCTCCTGTGCTACATCTGCTCTTTCCTACATTCTCTGTTTTCTACTTTCTTGGTTTACGCTTTCTTTTTTTTTTTTTTTTTTTTTTTTTTTTGAGGTACGTGGGCCTCTCACTGCTGTGGCCTCTCCCGTTGCGGAGCACAGGCTCCGGACGCACAGGCTCAGCGGCCATGACTCACGGGACCAGCCGCTCCGCGGCACGTGGGATCTTCCTGGACCGGGGCATGAACCGGCGTCCCCTGCATGGGCAGGCAGACTCTCAACCACTGCGCCACCAGGGAAGCCCTACGCTTTCATTTTGGTGGGGCACATCCTCTAGTAGCTTCCTGAGAAAGGGTACGTGAGAGGAAAATTTGTTGAGACCTAGTACGTCTGAAATGTATTTTGTCCACATTTAGACTTAATTGATAAAATTATTAATAAATTCTGGGCTGGGAATTTATTTTCCTTCAGGATTATGAAGGTTCTGCACTGTATCTTCTAATTTCCAGTGATGGTGTTAAAAAGTTCAGTGCCTGGGAATGTAGCATTCTAGACCTGACTCTGCCACTAGCTTATATAGTGACCTTGCTACTTAGCTACTGTAGACTCAGTTTCCTCACTTGTAAAATGGAAATTAAATGATAGATTTCCTGTTGCACAGGGTTGATATGAAAGTGTACTGAGATAAAAGCATCAAGTGCTATTGCTAATTCACTAGTGTAATAAATATTTCCAGAGACAGGACTAAGGTTGGGACACCCACTTGGTTCTGTGCAGATTATGTTTTCTAAGGCAGTGGAGAGTTCCCGCTGAGCCTGCGCGTCCGGAGCCTGTGCTCCACGGCGGGAGAGGCCACAACAGTGAGAGGCCCGCGTACCGCAAGGAAAAAAAAAAAAAAAGTTCAGTGCCTGATCCCTGATCCTTTGAGTACGACATTCTCTCTTTGGAGCGTTTGATATGCTTCTGTGCTCGGCGCTCTGAAGTCTCTTTAAATCTGGAAACATATAGTTCTGGGAAACTGCCATGCATAGTTTTGGTGTTTTTTTTTTTAATAACTTCCTCCCCTCTATTCTCTCTGTTCTTTTAGTCTTATTTTTGGATGTTAAACTTCATGGATTGTGGTAGACAGAATAACCTCCCCCCAACCCAATCCCTGAAACCTGTCAATGTGTTATCTTATGTGGCAAAAGGGACTTTGCCATGATGATTAAGTTAGGGATTTTGAGACAGAGAGAATACCCAGGATTATTCAGTTGGGCCCAGTGTAATCATAAGGGTCCCTATAAAAGGGAGGCAGAGGTGGGAGTCAAAGTCAGAAAAGGGAGATGTGGAGATGGAAGCAGAGGTCGGCGTGATGTGCTTTAAAGATGAAGGAAGGGACCACGTCAAGGAATGCAGGGGGCCTCTAGAAGCTGGAAGTGGCAAGGTAATGGATTCTTATTTCAAGTTTCCAAAAAGAACACAGCCCTGTGGGGACCATGATTTTAGCCAGGTGAGAACAATTTAGGATCTATGACCTCCAGAACTGTAAGAGAATAAATGTGTGTTGTTTTCAGTCACTAACTTTGCAGTTTTTTGTTACAGCAGCCATAGGAAACCCATAAAAAGGACTAAAAAGTACCTACTACGTGCCTGGGCACCACCCGACAGTTTGCATTCTTTAACTTCTTTGCTGGAGCTCTCCTGAGCCTTCAGATCAGGATGGGTCCCACATTGCAAACTCTCCTCTTGTGTTCATCATAATTCTGATTAAATAGTGATGGCTATGATTATTCCTTAAGTGTCTCTCTACCCACTAAGTCCATAGGCATCATGAGGGCTGGGACTGTGAGTCTGTTCATTTTATTCACCACTTTGTCCCATAGATCTTAATAAATTCGTTCTGTGGGAATGACTAAATTAATTAAATGAATTCTATTCAGCAGTCCTCACAGCAACCCCTAAATGGGAGCCATTCTCCATTTCACAGATGAGGAAGCCAAGACCCACATGAGGCCCCATCCCATCACTTTTCCAAGGATGCATGGATTAGGAGGGACAGGGCAGGATTTGAACCCAGCATTGTCCTTCTGTGCCCAATAGTCCACCAGTGTAGCCTCTAAGCTAAAGATGTCCCAACAGACTGTCCGCCTCTGCCCCTCTGACCGTTCCTACCCCTAGCTGACTTCTGCCCAGCAACCCGACACTCTGGGGGAAAGAGCATCTTAATTAGGCCGCCCTGCAGCTGTTAAGGGAGCTGCCTGGTCCGTGGTGGAGGCGGAGGTTTCAATGATGAATCCCGTGCTTAGCTGGGCTGGGGGCGAGGAGAAGCGATAGGATTTGTCAAGTTGCTCTGGGATCCTTGGGAATGGGCAGCGTTCCAGAATCAGAGTGTCATCATTGTTATTATTGTTTTTATCTAATCTGTTCTTGAGAACAACCATTTTGAAACTGGGCAAAAATACAGCCTAATATATTTAAACATATATTTTTATTTTTGTATAATTTAAAAATAAACGCATTGATGTACATTTTCCAAGTGCCTGCCTGCTGAATTCCTAATGTAATACAACATGACTCAGAGCTAAATTTAAAGAGAGAAGCACATATGTTTAAAGCAGGCACCAACTTTCAATCTGAGGAGAAACAGAGTCAAAAGTATTTTTTTTAGCGTGTGAACGGACTGAGTGCACAGTGAATTATCTCCAAGCCATCTGGGAAGTCTGGTGTTTTTCAATGCCTTCACAACTCTAATTTTAAGCCGTTATTTGGCCTTTAAATAACAATATCTTTTCTTTCCATTGGAATTTGCACCAGATTCCGCATTTATTGCGCTATCGACTCCAAAAAGAGACCTATCTTTGAGAGTGAAAAGAGCAAAAGTTATTGAACGTATTACTCTGCAGATTGGCTCTGGGAAAAAAACAGCAGTCTGATATTTTGCAAATGAAGTTTGACATATTCTGGGACGGCATATTGCACTCACCACAAACAGCCTGGTTGTGCCCGGCGGGGAAAGCTTAATTAAAGCCCCCTTAACAGCGTGTAACTCGAGGAAAAACACTTAGAGTGCACTGTAAATGACCTTCAAGTTGTTCCATGGGGTTCCCATTCATGAATGGTCTTGATTTTTACCTAGAAGAAAGACAGTACAATGTGATTATAGACTCTTAGCTCTAAGGGGGTTCTGGTCTACCCTACCAACCAGTGTCGGAATCCCCTGCATAGACTCCAGGTAAATGCCCATTTATTTTCTACTTGAATACCTTTAGTCATTGGACTCACTGCCTTCCTGATTCTAGGAAGTCCTTTGTAATGTTAGGTTGAGATCTTCCTCCCTACAACTGGTCCTCATTATTGCCACTAGATTACACAGGAGTCTTCCCCATGGTTGACACAAAGGTAAGTTGAGGGTCACCATCACGACCTTCCTCCTGTTCTCATCTTCTCTGCTACAAATGAAGCACATCCAGCTCCTCTACGGAAAGATGACGACTTGGGTAGGTTCTCTCCGGTAGGAAATATCATAATTTTTTAGGAACCTGTCCATAGGGGAGAGGACACATAGACAAAGGAGAAGATGTCTTGAACCTCTGTGAAGCCAGATTTGGCCAATATTTTGTTTATTTCATTTGAATCCCCAAACTTCTATTCCTTCCACAGCTTCTAGGTATGGTCTCTTCAGAGGTATGGACTTTGCTGAAAACCAGATTCTCATTAGTACAGAGGTTCTCAAAGGGAAAGGCCTAAAGACCACACCACGCAGTCAGAAGACCCCTCAGACCTTCTGCTCCTACTGGTTCCCTCTCATCTTCCACGAGAAAACAACATGACAACAAACCTGCCAGAATTAAAGTGAGATGACCGAGATGACTCCAACAAAGACCTGATGGAATGCATCAACGTAACATCGATGTGTGGACCAAGAGCTATTTTGTTCCACGGTAGATGTTTGCATGAAAGGCCCTATGTGATCTTGTCTCCTGTGAATTCTCCTTTGCCTTCTCTTCTGCAGGGATGCCTTTCCCACAGGTATCCACCCAGCTCAATCCCTAACCTCACACCGGTTACCACTCAAAGCTCTCCTTATCAGACCAGCCTATCAGAACGGCTGCCTCCTCACGTCTCTGTCCATTCATCCTGCTTTATTTTCCCTCTGAACAGTTCTCACTACGTGACCTATTATAGATACAGCTATTCTTTTTTACCATCCGCTTCCCTTCACTAGGATGTAGGCTCTGCAAGGCAGGGACTTTATCTCACCGTGTACCCTGCTGAATCCCCTGGGCTTATAATATTCGATTAATCAATATTTATTGAATAAATATTGGAGAATCAAGATGTGGATATCAATCTATGGATATCAATCCCAGAATATCCTTCAGACAGACTTGAGAATGGCCGGATTAGCTTGAACGCTACATCCTTCATGAGCCCTTTCTGCCTCCCAGATAAAGTGACTCTCCCTTCTATAAGTTCTCTTCAAACTCGGTGGTCACCATTCATATGGCCTTGATCTTAATAGCAGTTTGAATTTTAGTTGACTTGCATTCATATCTCTCCTGTTAAGAGCAGTACCCAGAGAGCAATCACTCAGCCAGATGCCAGCAATTGCCCGGAAAACACAAAGTATAAAAATGAATGGCACCCTCCTCCTCCCTCTGTTCTCTTTCATGGAAAGGGTTTGGAGATATTTTGGTTATGGTAGCTATTCATAATGAAAACTTGTCATATCTGGTACAATTTGGGGTGCTGGTTAGCAGTTTGGGTGAGGTGTAGTATGATGAATATCTCAAAGAACTTTTACTATGTGCTCAGTTATGTTCACTACAATGTTAGGTATTATTCAGAATTAATTTTAAAAGCCCTTTTAAAACACAACAATAAAAAGACAAATAAAGTTAAAAATGGACAAAGGATTTGAATAGATAGTTCTCCAAAGAAGATATACGAATGGCCAATTAGCACCACAATGAGATTTCAGTTCTCACCTACTAGGGTGGGCATAAGCAAAAAGGCAGACAACAAAAAGTGTTGGTAAGGATGTGGAGAAATTGTAACACTCATACACTGCTGGTGGGAATGTAAAATGGTGCAGACACTATGGAAAACTCTGGCAGTTTCTCAAAAATTGAAAAAGAGTTAACATTTGACCCAGCAATTCTACTCCTAGATAAATATCCAAGAGAACTGAAAACATATACCTACACAATAACTTGTACACATATGTTCACAGAAATATTATTCATAATAGCAAAAAAAAGTGGAAACAACCCAAATGTCCATCAACTGTTTAATGGATAAACAAAAGGTGACATGTCCATTCCTTTCTGCCACAAAAGAATGAAGTATTGATAGATGCTACAACATAGGCGAGCCTTGAAAACACTATGAGTGAAAGAAGCCAGACTCAAAAGACCATGTATCATATGATTCCATTTATAAGAAATTTGCAGAGTAGGCAAATCCACAGAGACAGAAAATAATGAGTGGTTTCCAGGGACTAAGGCGAGCAGAAAATGTTCTGGAATTAGATAGTGGTGATGGTTGTACAACTTTGTGAATGTGCTTAAAAAAACCTTTTAAAAGTGAATTTTAAGGTATGTGAATTCTATCTCAATGAAGCTGTTTTTTTTTTTTGTTTTTTTTGTGTGTGTGGCTTTTTTTTGCAGTACGCTGACCTCTCACTGTTGTGGCCTCTCCCATTGCGGAGCACAGGCTCCGGACGCGCAGGCTCAGCGGCCATGGCTCACGGGCCTAGCCGCTCCACGGCACGTGGGACCTTCCCGGACCGGGGCACGAACCCATGTCCCTTGCATCAGCAGGCAGACTCTCAACCACTGGCCACCAGGGAAGCCCAGAAGCTGTTATTTTAAAAAAAGTTCTTTGCCTTTCAGTAATTGAACACTTAATAAAAGTGATTACTATGGTTAGCTCTTACATATTTTCAATTATGGAAAGAAAAACACAAAAACCCACCCGAAAATCAAGTAGTTGAATAGAGTCAAATACCATGTAAACAGCCTTCAACTCAGCACAGATAACACAAGCCATCACATTTTGGGTGGAGAGAAAATGGAAGTCTCTTTCTTGGGGAAATTATACAGGAGGAATAAAGTGATTATTGGCCATACCATGCTTTCTTCTTTCCAGCAATGACCGTCACAGTGGACAGTGTGCTGGCTGCTTTTGGTGCCCAAGAAGCCACTTAGACCACTTATTTCTACCAGACTGTCAACAGAACCAACGAATCCTTAAAAAAAAAAAAAAAAAAAAAAAGACCTAGAATCTGAAAAACTCAAGGCATGTTCAATACCCACATGATATCCCTAAAAAAACAAACTTTTCATTATGGAAAAATATCAAACAATATAATGAAACCCACAAACGCATCACCAGCTTCGACGATTATCGGCTGACGGTCAATCTTCTCTCACCCTTTCCCTCATTTACCTCTGTCCCCCCATATTATTGAGAAGCAAAGCTCGTATATTATATCATCTTATCCGGAAATATCTCAGTGTATCCCTCTAAAAGATGAACCTTAAAAAAAACCCCACAAAATATGTTCAAATTTCCCTTACTGTCTTACAAACTTTTAAAGAAACAGTTCGCATAATGTCCTTTTTAATTGTTATCTCCATTCTCCATGGATACATGAAAACATGAATAGCAATGACTACTATTTACAGCAGCAGCTATTTTGTGCCCGACAGTTTACTGGGGGCTTTCCACATATTAACCAACATAATTCTTGCATCAATCACACAGAACACCGCCCATGTCCCATCCCCCAGCTCAGGGAGATTAATTAACCTGACCAAGGGTCAAGCTGGCTGACCCAACCTCTGTTTCCCACTCATGATTCTCCCTGGCCTGCCTTTATTCTAGGGCTGTGCTGTTCAATAGTATAGCCACTAGCTACGTACAAAGAATTTCAAAGATTCAGTAGGCAAAAAAGAATGGGAACGATCTCATTAGTAATGTTTATATTAAAATGATCATATTTTGGATATATTGGGTTAAGTAAAATCTATTGTTGAAATTTCACCTGGTTTGTCCTTAGTTTTTCAATTGTGGTAAAATGCACATAGCATAAAGCTGACCATCTTGCCCATTTTTAAGTGTACAGTTCAGTAGTGTTAAATACATTCACTTTGCTGTGCAATGAATCTCCAGGCCTCTTTCCATCTTGCAAAACTGAAACTTGGTCCCCATCAAACCACAACCCCCCATTTCCCTCTATCCCCAGCCCAGGGCAACCACCATTCTACTTTCTGTCTCTATGAATTCAATTATTTTAGGTACCTCATATGAGAGAAATCATACAGTATTTATCTTTTTGTGACTGGCTTATTTCACTATCATAATGTCTTCAGGGTTCATCTATGTTGTAACTTGTGTCAGAATTTCCTTCTTTTTAAAGGCTGAACAATAGTCCATTGTATGTACATACCATGTTTTGCTTATCCATTCATCTGTTGGTGGACATTTGGGTTATTTCCACCATTTGGCTATTGTGAATACTGCTGCTATGAACATGGGTGTACAAATATCAAGATCCCATTTTTGATTCTTTTGAATGTATACTCAGAGTGGAACTGCTAGATAACATAGCAGTTCTATTTTTAATTTTTTGAGGAACCTTCGTACTGTTTTCCATACTGCACCACTTTACCTTCCCACCAACAGCATACAAGTGTTCCAGTTTCTCCAAATCCTTGGCAAAATTTATTTTCTTTCTTTCTTTCTTTCTTTTTTTAAATAGTAACCATCCTAGTAGGTGTGAGGTTCTCTACCTTTTTTACTATGACTAGTAGAAAATATGTGGCTCACATTATATGTCTATTGGACAGCTGTGCCAGAAAAGAAAGATAAAACTTGATTTTCCAGCCTCCTTTGCAGGTAAAGGTAGCCATGTGACATCATTCTGGCCAACGAGGTGTGAGCGCAAGTCTGCTGCTGCCACTTCTGCTCCTTCCTCCTCCTTCCTGCCTGTAATGCAGAGTTGGGACCCAGTTTTCTTGCAACCAAGAAGTGACAGAAACGAGGCTGAGGGTGCTGGGGCAGAGAGATGAAAGAGTGTGGGTCCCTGATGAGTCACTGCATCAGCCCATATGTACCTCTAGACCACTTACCACATGAGACCAATAAGCCCTCCTCTCTTTAAACTACCTTTAGCTTTTTCTGTGATTGTTAGTTGCAGCCAAACACTTCTCTAATGGGATCACTCCTAAGTGGTGCAGCTGGGACCTGAACATGTGTCTGTCTGTCCTCCAAGGCCTGTGCTCCCTCTACCTCTGCCCCCCGTCCACTGCCTCCTAAGAATGGACTGGTGATACCAAGGAGGTGGAAACTGGTCTCCTGGTTCTCCTCCACAACTCTTATCCCCAAACAGGGAAAGTAATTTGCAGCCAAATGGTGAACAGACATCAATTGCAAGGAACGGGTTCACTCTACACACAAAAATTTACAAGTTAGGATGTCCACTGCTGTATTGTTTAAGGTAGAAAAGCCTAGATGGTCAACAATAGGGGATTCAAGAAATTCTGTAAACCATCGAATGGAATGCTTGCAATAATTAAAATGTTTTCGAAGACTATTTTATGATAGGGAAAGGTATCTAGGCTCTATTACGAAAAGTGGAGGTCACAAAATAGTATGCTTCCAATTTTGTAAAATAATGTGTACGTGTGAATAGCCAGAATGTCGAGAGGTGGAAGTATGCATAACTTTATCTTCTTATGTAGGTTTTGTCTACATCTTCCAAGATTTCAAAAGTAAGCATGTATTTGTAATGAGGAAAAATAAAGCAACACATTAAAAAAAATAAGACTTCATCGCCAAGGTGAATGGATCGTTTCTTTGTCAGGAATCTGATATGCCTTCTTTGTGTTGTCTTTCCTGAGGCTTACCAAGAGCTGGAGGAGGGGACATGGAGCTGGAAGGGCATGTGATGGGGAGGAGGGGTGCTGAATGAGAGCTTCTGAGACAAAGAGCCTTGCTCTGCTGCGGCTGTCCCACGTCTTGGCTTTCCCTGGGAGCCCACAAGCTTGGCATCTGCCCCCAGGTTCTGGGTGAGGGTTCCAGGGTTGGTAGCTTCTGATGCTGGCCGTCCATGGTTCCTCTTAATTAAAATGCACCATCCACATAACACAGTAATGGAATTAGAAGGCAATTCCTCCCTCAAATGGGCTGCGGTCAAGCCTGTGCAAACAACTTGTGTTTTGTTCCACTTTGATTCAGCCTAATGTGTTGGTAAAAGGGTCCATTCCCGAGATGTTTTGTACTTACTTACGTATAAACGTGGCAGAAAGCGGAGGTCCCTAACAACATGCTCGTTGTTGATTAAGCGAGCATCCGAATGGGCAATCAATAATTTACTAAAATATTTAAAATACCTCCTGGCTTCCTGAGATGGGAAGCGTATGGCTCGCATGTGGTCCTTTGCTGTCTGCTCTGCAGGTGGAGGTCCCCCTGGCTTTCTAGTCTCTCTGCCTCTAGGCTTGATCACTTCTGCAGCTAGAGAATGGACTTTCAAACACAGATCTAACCTCCACACGTCACACCTCCACTTAGAACTATCTATTGAACTCTCTTACCTCTACCCTTCCCCCACCCCAACTGCACCTGATTAGCCCCTAGTCACCT
The DNA here is from genome assembly GCF_949752795.1 of Hyperoodon ampullatus. Lineage (NCBI taxonomy): Eukaryota > Metazoa > Chordata > Mammalia > Artiodactyla > Ziphiidae > Hyperoodon > Hyperoodon ampullatus. The sequence goes on from NC_136919.1 coordinate 4,679,622, forward strand.
TAGCAGGCTTCGCCCAGGCCTCCCCTCTTCAGGAGGATGCTGTGACCACCCTATCTAAGGCCTCCAAAATTCTCCATTCAGGTCTCTTACCCCACACGTGAACCTCACTGCTTTTCATGTCCCATTTGTGACTGTCTCCCCTGCTAGGCTGTGAGCGAACGCCATGAGGACAGGAATGTGTTCTATTCCGATTCTTATTTAATCCTTTCACTCAGTGGATGTCTCCAGGTAAATGAATGCATTGGGAGTGCAGGAACCCTGGTGCAGTGCTTGTGATCGGCATTAAAGGCAAATGATTCTCTCCCTTTCCCTGCTCTTGAATTAATAAAAAGTTCCTCTAATCTTATACGCCTCATGGTTAGTTCTGGGGGCCATCCCACTTCCTTATTCTCTAGATACAAGAGCTAAGGTTCAGAAGGGTTAGCTCATTTGCCTGAGAGACCCCAGTGGGGCCGAGCCTGGGCTGATTTCCTGACCTCCAGGAAACTTCTTGGTCCTTGGGATCACTTTAGTCACCATCATCACTGTTATCATCATCATCATCATCATCATCATCACTGTGTCAACATCATAAGAAGTAGGAAATAAGAGGAAAACAGGAGCAGGGGTAGGTTCAGAAGAGACCAAAAGAGGATTCTTTACCAAACTTGCTTCAATTAATTATAGTAAACCTGGTTCTAAGCAATTAAAAAATGACGGCTGCCCTGAGCCTTAAACAGATGAATGGGGAAGAACACATAATCTACTTCAAGATATCTTCAGTGATATTTATCAGGCTAGGCTGGGCCTGGTTTTACCATTGGCTCCCCAGCTGTTTAGCAAAATGTCGAGCACATTCATTATCTGTATTTGTTGATCGACTAACTTGAATGCCTACCATGTCCCCAGAACCGTGTGCTGCCTCAGTGTGATCCTCAGGGCCACCCCCAAGGTCTTAGGCATTGTGCCACCTTGACTACGACAGGCGGCTCAGTTCCGCTGTGGCTTATCCAAGGAAAATTTGGTTTTAAATCTATCTGGTGACATTCTGCCCACCGTCCAATGCAGTGTTCTGCGTCTAGTGAATCCTTAATAATCATTCATTGATGAGGGGGCTTTCTCAGTCTCAGTGCTTAACACATACTCTCTGAATATGATGGGAGTTGCAGCATATTTTAATTAAATCCAACTTTAATTTAATTTAACAACTTTAATCCTGATTGCTCATTCTAATACGCCTGAGCTGCTAGCACCAAGCTAATGGCTTGTTCGTTCTGGAAGGTATTAGTAGCAGGGTGCTGCCTTTTACCCACACATAAGATCATAATAATTAACGTCTGATATTTCTCAAAATGAACTCCTTTGAAGTAATTTTTAATCCCACAAACACACACAGGTGCAAGCATATATGTGCCAACAGTCTCAAGAATTTACAACACCTTAGAGAAACTCTGTCCATCCCTTTCCCTAATGACAAGTTTTTTGTTGACATGATGAAAGAATCCTTACTAGGTTCAGGGGAAATATATATTTCCACTGATCAATTTCTGAGTTTCCCAGAAGACCAGAGCCCAAGAGAAATCCTGAAAACTAATGACAGTGGGAACAGAGCATATTTGTACTTTATTGCGCCAATCAGAGTCTAAACCACTGAAACAGAGAATGAGACAAAGGAAAATCGAATTGTCTGTATGTGTGTGTGTGTGTCGGGGTGGGTGGCAGGAGGAAGGCTGAGCAGGAGGGAGAGATGGTATCTGAGTGTACAAAGAGATGAAATAATTTGGAGAGAGGATCTAAGGAGCAAATATAATATATTGGGTTAACTCACTGCTTTCACAGAGCGAACATCTATTGTGCCCAAGGCATTGGAGACCTGATGGTTACAAGTTAGCTGCCAGCCATCCTCCTATGGTGTTTGCCTTAGAGCATGATTCTAACCAGAGGTTCATGCTTGGGCTTTAGTGGGGGCTGTGAACCCCCGGAAATTGTATGCAAAACTTCATGTTTATAGATACACATGGGTGTGGGCAGAAACAGACTGGTACAGTTCCCACCCACCCCCACCCCGGGGACAAAATATACAGCATGAATCATATTGTCTAAGCCCTCAGGTGAGAAAAAACATGACAATGGAGTTAGCCTTCTCTACTCTTCCCCTAGAAAGAATGAATGAACTGAAGCCACAACCAAAACAAGCCAACAGACACGGATACTTTACTTTTGAAAAGTTAAAAAATATTTTCTACAGAAACCATAAAAAAATAAAAACAACCCCCCTGCACTACAAAGGAGATAAGAAAAGACCATTAAAAATAGTGAATTATAGGACACAGTTTACTGACAAGCTCTTGGCAACAGGGTCATGTCATTAGAGATCATTTGAATAGATCTCTCGCTAATCCTTTCTTGATTCTGTGCAAAGAATCTTCAAGTGGGGGATGGGAGCACATGTCACAGCCCCATCAGAAACTTTCTCAGCACATCCTCCTAACAGCTATGATCTTCTGAGTGATTATTATATGCCGAACAATATTTCAAAAGTTTGCCTGCAAGGTGTTATAAACCCCACAGCTATTTTATAAGAAAAGGTATTATTACTAGACCTATTTTACAGATGGGAAAACTGAGGCTCAGTGACTTGTTCAAAATTCCACACCTAGAAGTTTCCTGCTATCTCTACCCTTTCTCCTTAGGAAACGCTGTAAATGGCCACACTAGAAAAGTGAGGTATATGTCAGAAAATGAAAGCAACTCTATAAACCCAAGACAATAAAACACCTTTCTTTCTTATGGGACTACTAATTCATTTTAATGGTATTTAAATTTAAATACTCATGGAGAGCAACATCAGAGCCCAGTTTTTTTTGTTTTGTTTTTTGCGGTACGCGGGCTTCTCACTGTTGTGGCCTCTCCTGTTGCAGAGCACAAGCTCCGGACGCGCAGGCTCAGCGGCCATGGCTCACGGGCCCAGCTGCTCCGCGGCATGTGGGATCTTCCCGGACCGGGACACGAAACCGTGTCCCCTGCATCGGCAGGCAGACTCTCAACCACTGCGCCACCAGGGAAGCCCCAAGAGAGCCCACTTTTTGAGCAGAATTGATCTTTACTGTTCCAGAACTAGAGAATTTTAATTGAGGGGGTGTGAGGGGAGTGAGGTTGGAGAAGAGTGGCGGAAAGATTAAGGAAGTGGGCTTGAGATAAACTACAGAAGTTCAAAATCCTGGTCCGCACAGCCTGGTAGAACTGAAGGCTTTTCTTGCCACCTAGATCGTGTTTACACCTTCCATGCCCCTTGTCGATGGCCATTGAAAACAAAGTATATTGATACAATTTCAGACTTACAATTGCAAGAATAGTACAAATAATTTCTGTATACTCCTCATCCAGTTTCCACAACTGTTAGTATTTTTATCACATTTGCTTTATCCTTCTCTCTCTAAATAAACATATCCATACTATTTTCTTCTTTATGCAGACATAACAATGCTCCTTTATGCCCTGCAGGGTATATTTCCCCCCAAACGAGGATATCCTCTTCCATAACCACTATACGATGAACAAAATCATCACCTATAAAATACTATGAACTAGTTTACAAAACTTATTCAGATTTCACCAATTGTCTCAGTCGGGTCAGCAAAAGAAAATCCCAGATCACGGGCTGCATTCTTTAGTCTCCTTTAATTTGGAACTGCTCCTCCATCCTTCTTGGTCTTTCGTGACACAAGTGTTTTGTGAGAAAGTATAGGTCAATAGTTATTTTGTCTAACGTCTTTGAGTTTGTCAGATGTCAGTTTTTTTGTTTTTTTTTTTTTTAGAGACAAGCACAAATTTATTTGACCGTGTTTTAGAGGCGTTAACTCAGAGAGCTGATCATGCCAATTCATTATTCTGGAGAATATCTAACAGATTACACTCTTGGCTTCTCAAGGAAACATGGAAGCCATTCACTCAGTTGTTAAGCTCTTTCACTCATCTGTGATTTTTTTTTAACATCTTTATTGGAGTATAATTGCTTTACAGTGTTGTGTTAGTTTCTGCTGTATAACAAAGTGAATCAGCTATATGTATACATATATCCCCAAATCCCCTCCCTCTTATGCCTCTCTCCCACCCTCCCTATCCCACACCTCTAGGTGGTCACAGAGCACTGAGCTGACCTCCCTGTGCTATGCAGCTGTTTCCCACTAGCTATCTATTTTACCTTTGGTAGTGTATATATGTCAATGCTACTCTCTCACTTCGTCCAAGCTTACCCTTCCCCCTCCCTGTGTCCTCAAGTCCATTCTCTACGTCTGCGTCTTTATTCCTGCCCTCCCCCTAGGTTCATCAGAACCATTTTTTTAATATTCCATATATATGTGTTGGCATACAGTATTTGTTTTTCTCTTTCAGATGTCATTTATTTTGTCCAATGTCTTTGAGTTTGTCAGATGTCCTGATCAGACTCAGGTTTTGCATTTTTGGCAGGAATATCACAGAAGTCATGTTGTGCTCTCCTCAGTGGATCATATCAGGGGGTGGTTTGTCCTACACTGGTGACGTTGACCTTGATCTCTTGTAAGGGTAGTGTCAGCCAGGTTTCTCCACTATGAAGTCACTATTACCTATTACCTTTACATTCCTGAATTAAATTCTTTCATGGTAAAATATACATAACATAAAATTACCATTTTAACCATTTTAAGTGTTCAGTTCTGTAGCATTAAGTGCATTCACACTGCTGTGCTACCGTCACCACCATCCATGGAACTTTTTCATCTTCCCCAATTGAAACTCTGTTCCCTTTAAACACTGATTCCCCATCCCCACTCCCATAGCGCCTGGCACCCACCATTCTACTCTCTGTCTCTATGAATTTGACTCTTCTAGGTACCTCATACAAGTGAAATCATACAGTATTTATCCTTTTCTGTCTGACTTATTTCACTTAGTATAATGTCTTTAAGGTTCACACATGTTGTAGCATGTGTCAGAATTTCCTTCCTTGTTTTTTTAAAATAGTTATTTATTTGGCTGTGCTGGATCTTCGCTGCGGCATGCGGGATCTTTAGTTGTGGCATGCGGGATCTAGTTCCCTGACCAGGGATCAAACCCTGGCACCCGGCATTGGGAGTGCCAACGGAGTCAACCCCTGGACCACCAGGGAAGTCCCAGAATTTCCTTCCTTTTTAAGGGTGAATAAATATTCTCTTGTATGTATATGTTGCATGTTGTTTATGAATTCATCCCATGATGGATATTTGGGTTGCTTCCACATTCTGGCTCTTGTAGATAATGCTGCTACGAACATGGGTGAATAAGTATTCCCTTGTATGTATATGTTGCATGTTGTTTATGAATTCATCCCATGATGGACATTTGGGTTGCTTCCACATTCTGGCTCTTGTAGATAATGCTGCTATGAACGTGGGTGAATAAATATTCCCTGGTATGTATATGTTGCATGTTGTTTATGAATTCATCCCATGATGGACATTTGGGTTGCTTCCACATTTTGGCTCTTGTAGATAATGCTGCTATGAACGTGGGTGTACAAATATCTGTTCCAGACCCTGCTTTTCCTTCTTTTAAGTATGTAACCGGAACTGAAATTGCTGGATCATTATTTTTCCCTTCTTAATTAGCAAGTTTCTTGTGAAATGATACGTTGAGACTATGTAACTGTGCTCTTACTCCTCACACTTTCACCCACTAGCATCCTTCCATTCCTATCTGAATCAGTTATTAATCTAACGGTTGCCAAATGGTAATTTTCTTTCCATCGTTCCTTCTACATTTATTAGTTGGCATTCTACTGTAGGGAAGAAATTTCCCTTCACCCCTATTGGTTTACGAATTTGGAAGCATTTTATTCAACCCTTTACACCACGGACACCTTAACGCTCTGAGCAGTTCTTTCCCATGTGACTCCCAAGAGTGCAAGTTTGGGGAAGTGAGGGAACTGTCTGTATTTCCTTGTCACCATTAGGAAAGCCGAGCGTGCAGCCCGACTTCCCCAGATCCAGGGGATCACTTTCCTGCCCACGCATGTTTAAAGTGGAAACCCTCTCTGGGACAGGGCTCTGAGGAATCATGTGGGCCGCCCCGCCCCGCGAGAACTACATTTCCCAGAGTCCTTCGAGGGCTTGCGCCATCAGCGAGCGCGGCTTTTTGCTCGCTGGTTTTGGAGAGCCCGGTGTGGCGGCGGCAACATGGCGGACGTGTTAAGTGTCGGCGTGAACCTGGAAGCCTTTGCCCAGGCCATCAGTGCCATCCAGGCGCTGCGCTCCAGCGTGAGCAGGGTGTTCGACTGCCTGAAGGATGGCATGCGGAACAAGGAGACGCTGGAGGGCCGGGAGAAGGCCTTCATTGCGCACTTCCAGGACAACTTGCATTCGGTCAACCGGGACCTCAAGTAGGTACCGGCTGAAGGGGCCGGGGACCTCCCACCCTGTCCCGACCCCGCGCGAGTCTCCTCAGTCAGGGGCTGCTGTCCATTTTCCTTGCTCTCTTGCCCTCCCTCCCTCCTCTCCAAGCCTCTACCTGCCCCTCAGGGCCACCTCATCCTCCACCCCCGCTTTCTCGTCTCCCTTCTCTTGGCCTCCAGGTCCTGGCTGTCTCCCGCCGTCCTGGACCTCCTCAGTGGTCCTTCCATTTCTCACTGGGGGACGTGCTCTTCCCAGGAACTTCCACTCCTCATCTCAGCTCGACAGGGTTCTCACCTGTGGGCCCTCTGGGCCCCACCATGTCTGATAAAATAGTACCAAACAGGACCTGCTCAGCGCTGCCCCAAAGCCAAGTGCACTCCATCTGATTGGCCCCAGGTTTGCGTCCCTGAACCTGGAATTCATCAGTTCCACTCTAACCCACCCCCAAACGCGACAAAATAGGCTTTGTTCTTTCTTCCCCTATCCCTTCCGAAACCACCTGATCAGTACTTTCACTCCCACTCTCACTGGTCCTGTTAAGTTTCTGCCTCTAGAGAGACCTAATCTCGGCCTTAACCAGCTTAATCACTTCTGCTTACACCTCCCCCCGCCCCCCAACAAATATTAATTTGTGGTCTTTTAGGGTTAAGGATTGTATATTTCTTTCTTACAAGTCACCTTCTTCTACTTTATAAGTGAAATTAAGTGAGAGGATGTTTGTAAAATGTCTGGCACATAGTAGGCCCTTTTTAATTGGCTAGGTCCTGGACTTGCCTTCCCCTGCTTATGAGAGTCAGTCCTTTCCAGGAGGGTTAGAATTGCAGGATTTTTTGCCTTTTACCTCTCAGAACTGACCTTAGCAGGGGAAGGCATTGGGTGAGCTAGTCATCCTATAATTTCTGGAGTGGCTGGGTTTTTTTTTTTTTTTTTTTTTCCCCATCTCAACTTGGTCTCCTTAGTAACCAGATGGAAGGAGGAGGTAGGATGGAAGAGGAGGTGGTGACCAAATGATGGGAGCCTCTTTTTATTTATTTATTTATTTTCCTCTAAGTAGTTGCCATTCTTGTTTTGGGGGAAAGCCAGGAAATCACACACCCCTTCTCAACTCCCACACCCACTTGCTGTTCTCTGGCGCAGTGCCAGTTAATACTTTCCCTGCTTGAGGGGATGCGCTGGTGGTTCTTAACTCTCTTCTGTCTCCTCTTTGATTGGCTTCCCTTGGTAATATACAGGATGTTGTAACCCTTCACCATTGTAGAAAGTTTAAGAATGTTGACATCACCCCTTTGCCTTCTTAAATCTTTAGACAGCAGTACCAAGAAGAAGGTGGTTGAAGATTCCAGAATGAACGTGGCACGAGAAGCTGTTCCTGCAAAGCCTTTGTTGACACTTTGAGACTGGCCCCTCAGACTGGCGTGCTTCTGGAATGTGCTTTTTTTTTTTTTTTTTTTTTTTTTTTTGCGGTACGCGGGCCTCTCACTGCTGTGGCCTCTCCCATTGCGGAGCACAGGCTCCGGACGCGCAGGCTTACTGGCCATGGCTCACGGGCCCAGCTGCTCCGCGGCATGTGGGATCTTCCCGGACTGGGGCACAAACCCGTGTCCCCTGCATCGGCAGGCGGACTCTCAACCACTGCGCCACCAGGGAAGCCCTGGAATGTGCTTTTGCTGTTGGCTCCCTTTCCCAAGCTGCTCTAGAGGTTTTTTTTTTTGCTAGACTGAAGAGTGTTTCTTTAACACAGCCCCTCGGTGGTGTCTTCCCATTCGTTTGTTTATTTTACCTCTTCTTTGTTTTGTTAAGTTTTACCATCTGTGAAGCGCCACGTACAAATCTATCTCTGTGTGAATGGTAAATCATCATCATTTATTCAGGTACTTGCTCTTCTGCCAAAGGTACTGATCTGTATGTGGGTCTGAAAACTCTTAGTAAGGAGCAGTGTTATATTGCGTTTCAAAATTCCAGAAAGTTTCCTCTCCCCCACGCCCCCTCAGAGAATGATTCGAGTTGTTCAAGGGTCATTTTAGGAGGCTTATTGATTTCATCGCTCTTAACTCTTGTTCTCCTTTAGCATGGCGCCAGAGAGCTCAGTTGCAAAACGAGATCAGCCCCCAGTTAGGGGTTGTCTCAAGTGGCCCCAGCCTTCTTAACCTTTCAGAAAGTATTTCTTCTTAAGGGACTTTTGATGGGCAGTTTGAAGAACAGCCATTGACCAATGTGGTTGGCTCAGCACTGGAGTTTCAGTGGACTCGGGTTTATTTGCTGTATCTTTACTTTTCAGTGAACTGGAACGTCTGAGCAACTTGGTCGGCAAGCCTTCTGAGAACCATCCTCTGCATAACAGCGGGCTGTTGAGTCTGGATCCCGTGCAGGACAAAACCCCTCTCTACAGTCAGCTCCTTCAGGCCTATAAATGGTCAAACAAGGTAAGGGGGCCGTGTCAGACATGGAGCTAATACAGGAAAAAACAAGTTTTCTTACGTTTCATAAAGGCAGAGAGTGAGGGTTTTTCTTTCCTTTTTTGTTCTTGATTCAGCATCGGGTTACAGAGTTGGAAGTTTCAGACTTTCCCTATGAGAGATTATGTAGTCCTTTGAAGTCTTTGAGGATTGTTCAGAGTCAGGTGCATTTAACCTGGTTGCTGGGTGTAGGGAGCAGCTTTTCTGAACCCCATGAAATCACATGCAGAATGTTGTGTGTGTGTGTGTTTTTCTGGGGAGGACTTCCTAGCTTTCATCAGATTCTCAGAGGGGTCCCCGACCCCCAGAAGATGAAGGACTGCTGGTCTAAGTGTGCAGCCACTCACATGGCTTATGTTGCTTGGCCTGTCCTCCCCATGGTTGATGGAAGAACATCACTAGAGTACTGTTTGGTAGATTACTGTCTCTCTCTCCCCGCCCCCCACACCGTGCCACGCGGCCTGCGAGATCTTAGTTCCCCAACAAGGGGTCGAACCCAAGCGCGGAGTCTTAACCACTGGACCACCAGAGAAGTCCCCATCTCTCTTTTTTTTTTTCATCTTTTTTTTTTTTTATTGAAGTATAGTTGATTTACAATATCGTGTTAGTTTCAGGTGTACAGCACAGCGATTCAGTGATATGTATATGTGTGTGTGTGTGTGTGTGTGTGTGTGTATTCTTCTTCAGATTCTCTCCCTTATATGTTATTACAAACTATTGAGTATAGTTCCCTGTGCTATAAAATAGATAACCAGCAGTAGGTCCTTGCTGGTTATTTTATACATAGTAGTGTGTATACTATGCATAAAATAAATAACCTCCTAATACTCTCTTTTCTCTAATTATTCTACACCCGTCTGAGGGAGATTGTTCTAAACACTCTCCTTAGAATTTGCTGTTCATGGTTTCCTGCAGTAGGCAGGCCCGTGGCGTAGACCTTAGGACAGCTGTAAAAGGAAAACTAAGCTGTAGTGTAAAAATAACAGGAACAGTTAGGCTCATAAGCCTGGAAACAGTTAGTTGGTTTACTAACAAGTTCCTCTTGTTTGGGTGCTGTGGGTTATTATGTTTTGTTTCGTTTTTTTGCTGCTGAGAGAAAGCTAGAATATATGTTTGGAACATTTTGGGAAGCTGTTCTCATTAGACTGCTGCCTCCCTGGAGATGATTGTTCCTACAGTTACTGATTGTGAGCTGCTCTTCCCCCTCCAGTTACCCGGCATCCTTTTCCTCTTTCCTGTGGTTCTTTTCCCTCTCAGGTCTTAAGTGACAGGTGAGCCTTGACAGTGTTTCCAGTGTGTAGAGTTTTTCCTTTGAATTTGTCTGGAGGAGTATTTAACATTATTTGGTTTGCAGTGGAACCCTGGCGGCTGAATCTGAGACTCAGGGAGAAATGATTTATGGTGGGGCACTTCAAGAAGGAGCTTGAACCTGGGATGCGTGCATTTAACCTCTAAGGCTTGTCCTCCAAGCTCTGGGCTGCTGTTGACAGAGACCCACTTCAGTCTTGAGGATCAGGGTGCCCAGGTGGTATGGGGATCTGTCACTCTCCTGCCCTGTCTACGCCTGCTTCCCAGTGTTGGCCTGATATCTCCCAGTGGTGGAAAAGACACACTGGCAGCTGTAGGTTTGCATGGTTCTTCTACCAGGTGATCTCCAGGTGTCCACACCAGACCCTAAAAATGGATTCTGGCCCTGTTTGGTAGGTGGCCCCTACCTACCCAGACAGCTCACTGAGTTCAGGGGGTGGGATTCTCTGACTGCCCAGTGCAGATCAGTTGAAGCACAGGAATTGGGACTGCTTGGAATTAGACAGAGGCAGGAGAGGACACAAGGCAGACAAGAAATTAGAGATGTCTGTTGCAGTTGCCAGGGCCAGACCTGAGACTGTTCTGGCCCTACACAGATAGCCCTGCCCTCTCAGGCTGTTCTGTTTGAGCTCCCTTATTTCCCCAGGGGCACGCTTGGACATCTTAATGTGAGTTTACCTGGTGATTGGGTGGGCTCTGATCTGTAGGCGACTTATTTCTGGTTGGACTCCTGGTAGAAAGTCTTGCTTTTTGGTGTTTGGACGTGGAAGCTGTGTTCATGTATCATGTGGGTAATGTTCTTGGAATAGGCTTGAGGGATGGAGACTTTTCAGTGGTGGGAAGATTTAGGCTGGTCTCGAAACCATGAGTACGTGGGACTCCAGTGGAAGCGACTGGTTTTAACTTGAAGTGATGACTCTTAACTTTTGAATGAAGGTGGTTTTAATTGTTTGCTGAATTTATTAGAGTATTAAAATAGAAGACCCTGTCCCTGCCCCCGACCCCTGCCCTCAGGTGGAAAAGAGGATGTGTTAAGGAAACGAAATATTATGTATGTGGAAATTCTTGTCCTGGAGATGGTACAGGTTAAAACTAGATGTAGAAATGTATCACAGATTTGAAGTCCCATCTGAGCAGTGTGAGTGGTGTAGGGGTTTCAGTCATGTCCTGGCATGGTGCATGCCTCTAAAGCACCAGCTTCCGAGTGCCCCAGCAGAGAGGGGGTTTTGGAGTCTTATGCCATTAATTGGCAAAATAAAGAGAATGATTAAGAGATGTTTAGCTTACCCCCTTATTTTATAGCCAAGCAGACCAAGGCCAAGTGAACCGACCTGCTCATGGCTTCATAGCTAGACTAGAATTTGCCTTTCCGGATGTAGGTCAGTGTTCTTTCCTCTAAAACTTGATGCTTTAATCAGGTTTGGCTTAAGGTTTTGACTATAGCAAACATTTTTCCCCCTTTAACCTTCATCACAGGAGCAATTCATATGTTATATTTTGTTCATGAACCGGCATCACATTTTACTCATTTTTAGTGGTTTACTGAAGGATGGAGATGGCAGATACATGGGACATGGTCCTCGAACTGTCACTCTTGTCCAGGGCAGACATCATTAACCACCCTCTGTATTCTTTCCCGCTAAGGCCACCTCTGGGCTCACAACTCTGTTCTGGGGCTAGGCAGCCCCTGCCAATTATTCAAAGGTGGGCTACAGGGGAAACATGTTTTTTATTTCTGTTATGGTAGATAATGTCCTATTTGACTATTGCTTATTTATACCTTACCTTACTCTAGAAGGGATTTAAGATCTATTATGCGAATACTGTACTTCAAACCTTGAAAGAAAAGAGGAAAACAAGGGTAAGGATGCCATATGTACATTTCTTTAATAAACTCAAGAAGTAGCCCCAAGAAATAAGCCAGTATTCTAATTTCCAGCTGGGGATATGGAAGCAGCAATGATATGTGTTTATCATGCCTGTCTTACAAATGAAAAGAGCTTTTTAATTGCAAAAGCTTTCATCATTCTTCATTTTACCCTCGAAGAGTTTAAACTGGAAAGTGCATTAATATGTTAGGTGAAGTTGAGGGTAACTTGCCAATGTCAGCTTTCTGCACTGTTGGCTAAGCATTGACGGAAGTGTGGGAAAGGCTTTGATACCACCCATTATGTGATGAACTTTCTATTTTATGTGCCGTTGGCCATAGAGAAGTCTCATTCATGCTTACTGACTAATTATTTTCTTTAGGGGATTTTGTAATTTTTGTAAAGTCAGTCAGAATATTAATTACATGGTAGTTGGCATAATTGTTAGGATAACACATTTAAAAATTAACCTAGAAAAATAAAAACTAATCTAATCTAATGAAATGATGTCAAATTGCTGGGAGCAGCACTTTTCCCATGCTGAGTTGGGGAAAGAATTTAGCTTTCAACTCTTGTGCACCTATAGATTATTGTTCTGTAGAGAGATGACAAGCTCTCGACGACGGCAAAAAATAATTGGCGTCAACGCGGTCCTTGCTGTAAGATAGTGAATGTGAACATAATGAGGAAAGAAAATCACTTAAATGCCCCCCAAAACCTTAATCATCATGACTTGGGATCAGGCACTGTTCTGGATTGTTCTTATTATTATTATCGCTTATTACGTTCAGCTATGCTGAGAGTTAGGCTGAACTATTCTGAAGGCCCCTTTCCAAAGGTTTCCAGTGTCCTGTCTCCAGGCTTTGATTTCCGGCTTTGACTTTCTTCACTTGTTTATGGCAGGAGGCTGCTTGTGTATTTGCCTGAAAAGGGGACGAAGACTTCAGCCTTTTCCTGGTGATGTCTCAAGGAGCAAAGACCCCAGAAGTGTCACTTTCTCCCGGGGTTGGGAAATGAGCCCTGAGGAGGGGGCTGGCGCTGCCTTTTCTTTGTTTTTGCAGGCTTAATTTTCCACTTTTATTAGAGAAAGAGCAAATTTCAATTCCAAGGGTATTCAGTTGGAAAGTCTGAAGACATTTCCTCCACTCTACCTTCCCGAGCTGTTCTTACCCGAATCTAGTTACTCAGTGGCTTTAAGTTGCTATAACATTTGTGTCCCTCACATCCAGCCTTGAAGGTGCTCTTGACGTTTTGGCATCATGGAGCGGACGGGTAGGATTGGTTAAAACTGCAACACGGAGCCTTTTCCCTTAGGGGCCCCATCCTCTTTTAGGTCCCTGAGGAGAGAGACTGTGTCCCTCTCGTTCCCAGGGGGGAGTCCCCAGCGCCTAGCAGGGCTCCTGGTACTCAGTGCACATTCAATTAAAATTCACTGAATGAATGAAAGAATAAGTAAAAAGGGTTTTCTGTTGAATTTTTAATTTACAACCCCTTTTGTGGTTTGCTTGCTTGTATTTTTGATGAAGTGCCATCAGGACATTTCCATTTTGGGCCATTACTGAGAAATCTAGTTGTGCCACTTGTAGATGAGAGAAAATTCTGAGGTCCTGTGCTGGAGGCCAGGGCCAGATTCCAGAAGGGTAATTTGGAAGGAAAGGTGAGGTCAGTTGGTGAACTGATGATAAGCTCTTTGAGGGCTGAGGTTGGAGGTTTCATCTATGTTGCCTGTCATCTGGTGTTCCCTTCCTGAGAGAGCTGGGTTGACAGCCAGTGCTCAGGAGGGGATGGGACTTGGTAGACGTCGTCCGGAGTTGACTGAGTCGGGCTCATTTGAGCGACAGCACCTGATGTCAGGTGTTCTGCGGCAGCTGTTGTTTTGGCAGAAATGCGAAAACTGGGAAGAGGCGAGTCAACTCCGTCAGCCTCTTAGGGATTATCCCACTTGGTGTGTCATCAATAACTAATTTCTGTTCCTAGTGTTTTCCTTATCACCAGACCCACCCCCGACTCACTCAGGGAATACGGATTCATGCAGAACATAATGAGGAAACAAAATCACGTAAATGCCCCCCAAAACCTTAATCATCATGGCTTTGGATCAGGCACTGTTCTGGACTGTTAGTATTAGCAGAGGGGCCAGGTACCATCCTTAGAGGTGTTCTTAAACCTAAACCTAACCTTCCTGGTTCCCTGTCACTCAGCATGAACTTACCAGCAGAGCGCGTTTGACTGCAGTAGTGACTGCCCTGGTTGACCTTGAACCCTGCACCCTTCTCCTCCCTCCCCACCCAAAGCCCTGATACTGTGTGAGCCATTATGAAAAGAACAAAGAGTAACACAACCAAACAGGAAAAAGAACCAAACAAAACCAGTCTCCGGGGTTTCCAGATACTGTTGGATTCAGAAGTAAAGGAAGGTACCGTCAGAAATGTCAAGGCTTAACTGTAAGTTCTGGAGTCAGGCTGCCTGAGATATGATCCAGCTCTGCACTTACGCTGTGCCTTGAACACGTGAAAAACTTGTTTAAAGCATTCGTTTCCTCGTCTGTAAAATGGGGGTAATACAAGTATTTGTATCATAGTGTTATAGGGAATATTAAATGAAATAATGCGTATGAAGTGCTTTAGAACAACTCACATGTCACAAGTGTGTATAAATGGTAGTTATAATTCCCGGCACACTAAGCGTATGTGTGTGTTTGTTTACGGAGTGGCAGTATTGCTCAGTGGTTAAGAGCATAGGCTTCAGCGCTAGACCACTTTGGTTCACATCCCAGCTCTGCTACCTGGCAACGATGAAGCTTCCCTCTCTGTGCCTCAGTTTTCTGTTCTTTAAAATGGGGACGATAGTTGTACCCACCACAGAAAAATACGTTGAGACTAAATGAGGTAATGTAAGTACAGCACTTACCTGGCACAGAGTAAATACTCTCTAGGGGCTGGTATTATTATTATTATTATTATTATTATTAGTTTTGCCATACACGGGCCTCTCACTGTTGTGGCCTCTTCCGTTACGGAGCACAGGCTCCGGACGTGCAGGCTCAGCGGCCATGGCTCACGGGCCCAGCCGCTCCGCGGCATGTGAGATCTTCCCGGACCGGGGCACGAACCTGTGTCCCATGCATCGGCAGGCGGACTCTCAACCACTGCGCCACCAGGGAAGCCCTGGGGCTGGTATTATTAGCTTAACAAAGTGGCGAGGACAGACCCCCAGGCAGTGCGGGCCTGTCTCCCAGTGACTTCCGCTGTACAGCCTCCCAAGCTTGACTTTAGTATATTCTTCTGAAGTTCTACAAATTAGATTCTTTTAGGTAATCAGCACCTTTTCCCCCTGAGGAAGGCTGGGCATAGATATCAACAATTCACACATTAGTATGAATTAGTGGGAGGGGGCTCTTTCCTCAAAAAACCTGGAGGTTTGGGCGTTTGGTGAGGAAGATAGCTAACCTTTTGGTAACCTTTTGATATGGAGCCAGGGCTTTGGATGGGATGTGGGACTTGAGGGATGGTGAAGACAGGGTGAGGGGCCTGGGAAGAAATGAGGAATGAGGGGATGGCAGAGAGGTTGGGGAGAAGGGCTATGTCTTGCCTAGAGCAGACCATCTGTGCAAACTGAGGAGGAATCCTCTCACTTTGGCACTTAATAAGCCCTTGCTCCCAGAGCTCAGAGTTCCCATTGGTCTGTAGTCCTCTTACCTGGTGGGGAAAACATCATAGGCTAGTCTGGGATTTCTAGTGCTGTTTCTTTAGGAAAATGTTTGCACACATGGGCCCGTGTAAAAATAAGCACTCGGATTGCATCCATTTTGTAAATTGGGTGCTCATTAAAGACAGGGCTCTGGAGTCGGACTCTGTTGGGTTTGACTCCCCGGCTTTGTGAGTTGGGGTCAGTTCCGTACCCTCCCTCTGTCTCAGCCTCCTCATCGGTCAAAAGTAGATGATAACACTTCTGCCTCATAGGCCTGTTGTGAGGACTGATGAGTGTAATACACCTGAGGTACCCAGAGCAGTGCCCAGTGTGTAGTGAGCGTGCAGTGGTGTTAGTGCTTCTTCTTACTCCTTTTAATACTATTGGTTAAGCTTCATCGAGGCAGCGGTAGTCATGAGAGCACTGGACAGAGGTCTCCAGAGGCTGGGATTTGGTTCTGGCTGTCTGCTCGCCAGCTGTGTGCCCTTGTGCCCGTGGCTTTGTTCCTCTGGGTTCTAGCTTCCTTGTTGGTAGAATAAAGAGCTGGACTGACTGAAAATCTCTCGAGTCCCTTTTGGCTGTCACTTGGGAAGGAGCAGCGGAGTCATTTATGCATTTCCGTGGTTTTGGAAATGAAAGTGTAACCGGGGGGGTAGAGGAGAGTAATTCTTGTCCAGTAACATTTCTTAAGCACAACTGTCGTGCACGCTACAGAGCATCTCAGAACAGACCAGGAGAGAGCAGCAGCCCTAGAGGCCCTTAGGGGAAGATTACCTTTCAGAGGTTCTCTAGACAGCAGTAGCCTCCTGTAACACACCGAGTGTAAGCCGTCATGAAAATCACCTGATGCCCCCATAGTTCTAAGTGGGTTCCACCCCAAGGCTTTGGCCTAATTCCGTATCTTTGTGTTCTACTTATTAGTTGTGGTTTCTGAAAATTGTCACTTTGTTGTGGCCTGGAATCAGATGTGTGATTCCCTCCTTCTTTTTCTCTAAAGGAGCAGGAACTCTGTTGAGAAGCTGCCCTGGGCAGGCTGCAGAGGCTGCTGGCTGTGTGTCACACGTGCCCTGCAGGAGTCACTCTGTCCGGGGCTGGGGGTGAGGGTAACTCAGCCTGAGTCCCTCTTTGGCTGTCTTATAGTAGCCTTTTCTGGGCTGATTGGGTTTGTGCGGTTTGCCCAAAGCTTTGTGTAGATTGTAACCAGAGCCTGAAAAGGGCACTTTCTCTTCTCTTCCAGGAATGTTTAGTAGACAGGAAATTGTCCCATATCATTTTTGTTCCTGGTAAGTTGCACATTGACGGTGGGGAAGGAGGTGTATCATCACAAGTGCAGAAAGAATCTGATGTTACGCCTCCCCTTTTGCTTGTCTTCTTTTCCTCATGGCGGGTGTGAGCTGGGAAAGAGCTGAGAGATAACTAGTGCTTCTCTCCTGTGGTCGGCGCCTGCTCCGGCCCAGCCCATCTGTTTTGCTGCTTCACTTGCCAGCCGTACACGGATGACACCGCACTCCAGCCAGAGCTAGAAGCTCACCCGAGATCCTGACCCCTGTGTCAGAGTGCCCGCTGGACATCTGCACTTGGGACTCACAGGCTTCCCGGGCAGAAGGAGCCCAGAACTGAAACGCTGCCCCCGCCCCCAGACCTGCTCCTCGTGGCGGGGTGCCCGGACCCTCACACCTGCTGACCAAGATCTACTGATGCCACCCCTCCAAAACCGCTTCGTCTTTCCTCTCCACCTTGACGGCCGCTGTCTGAGCCCAGGCCCCCCTTATTGCCTGGGGCAATGCTCCTGCCTCCCCTCTGGCTTCCTGCTCCTCCCCACCCACTGCAGCCATTTTCCGCTCGGCAGTTCCCAGGGACCTGGACAAAGAAGACACCTGATTGGTTGCTCCTCAGTGGTTTCCTCCATCTCCCTTAGGATTAATTCCAGCTCCTGGCTGGCATTGGGAGGCATTTTAGTTATCGCACCCAGGGACCTGAGTCCAGAAGCAGACAGACCTTTGGCCAGACTTCTTAGCCTCGGTTTCCTCATCTGCAAAATGGCACGAACAGTCCTGCGTCTTAGGGTGGCTGTGAGGATTACGTGAATACTCCCTTGAGTATGCAGCGCAGAGCCTGGCAGATGACCTGTTTACCGTTAGCAGTCCGGGTGCAGGGCCTCACGGTCTGGCACCAGCTCCCTTCTCTAGCCCCCACCCTTCGTTCCTTCCTTCCTTCCTTCCTTTCTTTCTGGGGGAAAAAACCCCTAAACTTTTTATTGTGGAAAGTTTCAAATTACACAAAAGTAAGAGAATTATCTAATGAGCCATTGTCTACTCAGCTTCAACAATTAAGAATATTTTGCCACTCTTATTTCATTGATTTCCACATCCCCCTGCTCTCCTTTTTGGGGGTCACGGGTGAGGACTGGAGTATTTGAAAGCAATTCCCGACATCATGTCATTTCATCGTGAATCCTTCAGCATTCAGCTTCCTTTCTTCCCACTTTCCCTGCTCTTATTTTTGCCAATTCTCATCTGCAAAATGCATTGCGGTTCCCCAGAATCTTCTGATCTCAGGGTCTTTGCACACGCTCTTCTCCCTTCTCCCTCCTTTCTTTGGAAAAGTCTTAGTCATTTAGGTCTTAGACTTCCTCTGGGAAGTCTTCTGAGATGTACCCAGATTAGGTGCCCCTGCGTTTACACCTGTGACAGCTTTTATCCTCCTCTGCCTGTTTGTTATCCCCACAAGGGTAAGCCTTGTCCTGTGTTAGGACTTAGACTTTGGGTGTTATCTAACACCTTTGAGCCTCAGCCTGCCTGACTAGAAAATGGACATAATACCAATCTCATCGGATTGGTCTGAATGTCTAATTAGAAGCTGTATATAAAGTTTCTGGTTCAGGGTAGGATGTATAGTGGCCTTTAGTAAATAGTTGTTATTGCTAGTAGCTATTTCTAAGTAAATTGAAGCCTCTAAATCTCTTCCTCTTTCCTTTTTAGATGATCAGTTTGAGTTTTTTCCCTTCTGAGTCTGCTGCGATTTACTTGCCCTTGACTTTTTGCAGCTTTCTGTTGTTGTTGGGTGTGGGGGAACTGAAAGGGAGGAGGTGTGGAAGGGAGCGCCTAGAGGCTTTATCCCTTCTCTGGCGGCCATGCCCTAACCTTAAGGACCTCTGGGCTGGGCTCAGGGGTTCACCCGTGGGTCCTGTGCCTGTGCCGTCAGCATTCCCCTTCTTTTGCAGCAGTCACGTGTTTGTTTGGGAGGCTCCAGCAGCCTCTCCGGAGCTGGTTGCCGCGCTCCCTGGGCCGGGGCCCTGCTCGGCCTGCTGCTTTTCCTCGCTGATTTGACCAAGTGACCGAAACTCCCAAGACCCTCACTCCCCCCAGGGACAGTATACGCATCTAGTAGGTTCTGGCAAGTCGGTAGCTTGTTGCACCGTCAAACTTGCCTCAACCCTGTGGATTGGAGGCTCTTTCTGAAATCTCTAGTTTCGTTTGTGGCTGCTCCGCTAGACGCAGCCCGGTTCCTCCGCTAGACGCAGCCCGGTTCCTCTGGGAGGAGCCCAGAGATTAAAGCGCTGCTGCAGAGAAGCCTCCAGAATGACCAGGCAGACCTGATCTGGTCTGTGTTTGCCCCACAGGCTTTCAGCAGCTGTGCTGATTGCACTGCCGCAGCTGCTCGCCCTCCAGGTCCGTCCCCTCTCCTCGAGGGTTGGGGCTCTGGTGTCACTTTGAAGGCCTTCCGTCAGGGACAAAGTAGACACTCGTAATTGAGCCCCCAAAGTCCCCCCATATTTCCAAACAGACTCCAGGCACTGTGCCTCCTCTGGCCAAGTGTTAGATCTCAAGGGGACCTCCACGATCAGGTGGGGCAGCGCCCCTTCTTTTATAGAGAGAGCGACTTGTCCAAGGGCCACACCGCCAGCCCTGTAACTGGGACCTGCAGTGTTCAGTAGCCTGAAAAGGGAATGTCATCCGGATGTCCAGGCAAGCAGAGAGGTTTCTTCCGCTGTTGAAGCCCATTAAAATATTGCCATTTACCTGTGGTTTTGTGTCTGCTGATCCCCCTGTCAGTGAAGCAGGAGCAGTGGTCAGTCCACATGCTGTATCAGAGGGAACCACGGGGGTGGGTGTGACCCATTGACAGCTGCAGTCTGTGCGCAGACCAAGACTGCCTAGGGCCCAGCCTAGGCATGGATGTGGCTCAGGGCAATTGCCTTGACCTCCATGAGCAGAGCAGCCCCAGGCCCCGCAGATTCAGAGAGGCAGGTACCCTCATCTGCTTTAAACTCCGCTGTGATAAGTATGATATGATATAAGTTAGGATCTTAGCAACTCACTGGCATGTTTGCTGGGCATGTCATGGAAAGAAAGGTACTGCTGTGGAGCCTCTTATCCCCTTCCTGGCATGGGTGGGGACCCCAGGGACGACTGTGTAAAGATAAGCCCCCTGCCCACTTTTTTCCCCTTTTTAACAGGAATTGTACTTAGTCCTCCAGTGGGTTCATGGGATGCCAGTTGCTCTTATTTTTTCCCCGTTTGGATGTTTCTGTGTGTTTTAGGGTTGGAGGGTTACATCGTACCATCATGATTTTCAGTCAGTAGGCTTCTCGAATTACTGATCACTTATTAGTAGTTGCTGCCCCTGAGCATTTGGGCTCGGTGCTCTTCTGATGACCATACACAGTAGATTGGGAAGCGAGAGAGTCTGCAGGTTTTGAGTGTGTGTGTGCGTTCATATGTGAGAAAGTGGGTGCACTTGGTATAAAATGCTCAATCATATTAATTTCCAAACTGCTTTTGAGTAGTGTGCTGTTTGCTAGGAAATATCTAATCCATCTTTTGAACACGTGTTTATTGGGCATCTACTATGTTTCAGGCACTGTTCTAGACACAGTGAATGAAACTGATCAGTTCCCATCTTCCTGGAACTTAGCACATATCCAGTTCTCTAACTTGATCAGCATGCCCAAAGCACATGATTCTAACAATAATTCCTGACTCCACTATTGGTCTTTTTTTCCCCTTAATCAGTGGCCTTTCTATGCCTCAGTTTACCTGTCTTTACTGTCAGAAAGGAGCATAACTGATAGGTGCTGGGTGACTTAATTAACACCTGTAACTTATCTAGAACAGGGCCTGAACGTAAAGAAAATTTTGTCTTGCACTCCTGAGATCTTAAATATCATCCTGTTTTTATAGTTTGGTGCATTTTAATTCTGTCTTGTGCTTAACGCAAATGCAAATTTATTGCTGTAATATACACTTTTCTGGTTTGTTTGCCCTTGGCATGTCACCAGTTTGCCCATATTCTGCTGTAGCCTAAGGTTGCACTTGTTTTTTCTTTCCTTTTTAAGTAAATTTATTTATTTTTAATTTTTATTTATTTTTTGGCTGTGTTGGGTCTTTGTTGCTGCTCACAGGCTTTCTCTAGTTGTGGCGAGTGAGGGCTACTCTTCGTCGCGGTGCACGGGCTTCTCGTTGTGGTGTCTTCTCTTGTTGTGGAGCACGGGCTCTAGGCGCGCGGGCTTCAGTAGTCGTGGCTCGCGGGCTCTAGAGCGCAGGCTCAGTAGTTGTGGTGCATGGGCTTAATTGCACCGCCTCATGTGGGGTCTTCCCGGACCGGGGCTCAAACCCGTGTCCCCTGCGTTGGCAGGCTGATACTTAACCACTGCGCCACCAGGGAAGTCCCAGGTTGTGCTTGTTTTAAGGGGTTTTCATTGATTTTAAGAGAACACTAAATGTCTATCTTATATTTGTGTCCAAAGGCAAAAAAACAGGGTACTGACTTTCTTGCCACCGTTGACATGAGACCTGACCCAGTTGGACTGTTTCTGTCCTAAAAGAACTCTCCACGTGTTTTTTTTTTTTTGATATGGATTAGTGACTGCAAAGGGTGCTGCACATTTGTTATTCTCTCTTATTTGTCAATGGGTCTGTTTATTTTCATTTTAATTTTTTTTGGCCTCACCACGGGGCTTGCGGGATTTTAATTCCCAGACCAGGGATTCAACCCGGGCCCTGGCAGTGAAAGTGCCGAGTCCTAACCACTGGACCACCAGGGAATTCCCAGCGAATGGGTCTGTTTAAATTTCATTTAAATACCTGGAGCCCTGAAGGCTGATTTTGCCCGTGGGTGAGATTGGCCCTGTGCGCTGACTTCAGTGTCTCACCAGGGGTGGGCTGGGGCCCGCTGCCTGCACTGTGTCCTCTCCTGTTGCCTGGCCACCTGCCTGGCTGTCCATCCAATCATTTGTCTAGCTCACTATTTAAAATCACACTTGATAATTCAGTGTGTTTCCCAGAGAATGAGTTGATTCGAAATCCTACATCATCCATGGTGTTTGTGATGAGAATTTGAACCACCCGAGTTTCAAGATAAAATGAATTCTCGACCTCTGTTTCTTAGTGAGCAGAAAATGAGGAGGCAGCCGTTGAAGAGTTTTGTTTAGTGATCAGGTGGAATTGTATCTTCTTTCCTGTGAAAGTCACTGCGATGGTTTCCGTATGTTATATAGTTCCGTGTTATATAGTTCCGTGTTTTATAGTTCCGTGTTTGTTTTATAGTTCCGTGATATATAGTTCCGTGTTTGTTTTATAGTTCCGTGTTATATAGTTCCGTGTTTTATAGTTCCGTGCTTGTTTTATAGTTCCGTGTTTGTTATATAGTTCCGTGTTATATAGTTCCGTGTTTGTTTTATAGTTCCGTGTTTTATAGTTCTGTGTTTGTTTTATATTTCCATGTTTTATAGTTCCGTTTTATATAGTTCCGTGTGTTTTATAGTTCCGTGTTTTATAGTTCCGTGTTATATAGTTCCGTGTTTGTTTTATAGTTCCGTGTTGTTTTATAGTTCCGTGTTATATAGTTCCGTGTTTGTTTTATAGTTCCATGTTTTATAGTTCCGTTTTATATAGTTCCGTGTGTTTTATAGTTCCGTGTTTGTTTTATAGTTCCGTGTTGTTTTATAGTTCCGTGTTATATAGTTCCGTGTTTGTTTTATAGTTCCATGTTTTATAGTTCCGTTTTATATAGTTCCGTGTGTTTTATAGTTCCGTGTTTTATAGTTCCGTGTTATATAGTTCCGTGTTATATAGTTCCGTGTTTGTTTTATAGTTCCATGTTTTATAGTTCCGTGTTTGTTTTATAGTTCCATGTTTCATAGTTCCGTGTTTTATAGTTCCGTGTTATATAGTTCCGTGTTTGTTTTATAGTTCCATGTTTTATAGTTCCGTTTTATATAGTTCTGTGTGTTTTATAGTTCCGTGTTGTATAGTTCCGTGTTTGTTTTATGGTTCCGTGTTATATAGTTCCGAGTTTGTTTTATAGTTCCATGTTTTATAGTTCCGTTTTATATAGTTCCGTGTGTTTTATAGTTCCATGTTTCATAGTTCCGTGTTTTATAGTTCCGTGTTTGTTTTATAGTTCCATGTTTTATAGTTCCGTTTTATATAGTTCTGTGTGTTTTATAGTTCCGTGTTATATAGTTCCGTGTTTGTTTTATAGTTCCGTGTTATATAGTTCCGAGTTTGTTTTATAGTTCCATGTTTTATAGTTCCGTTTTATATAGTTCCGTGTGTTTTATAGTTCCATGTTTCATAGTTCCGTGTTTTATAGTTCCGTGTTATATAGTTCCGTGTTTGTTTTATAGTTCCGTGTGTGTTATATAGTTCTGTGTGTTTTATAGTTCCGTGTTATATAGTTCCGTGTTTGTTTTATAGTTCCGTGTTATATAGTTCCGAGTTTGTTTTATAGTTCCATGTTTTATAGTTCCGTTTTATATAGTTCCGTGTGTTTTATAGTTCCGTGTTTTATAGTTCTGTGTTATATAGTTCCGTGTTTGTTTTATAGTTCCGTGTTTTATAGTTCCGTGTGTGTTATATAGTTCCGTGTTTGTTTTATAGTTCCGTGTTATATAGTTCCGTGTTACATAGTTCCGTTATATAGTTCCGTGTTTGTTTTCTAGTTCCGTGTTTTATAGTTCCGTGTTACATAGTTCCGTTATATAGTTCCGTGTTTGTTTTATAGTTCCGTGTTACATAGTTCCGTGTTTTATAGTTCCGTGTTATATAGTTCCGTGTTATATAGTTCTATGTTATATATAGTTCTATGTTATATAGTTCCATGTCATATAGCTCCTCTCCAGATTTCGTCCTCTTCACCCGAAAAATGCTTGTGAAGACACTTATTTTTCTGGGCAGGTAATGCTCTTAGCGCGGGGCCAGCACAGAGGAAGCCCTTGGTGGGTACGCGTTTCCTTCCAGCGCTGCAAGTTCCCGTCCGCCACGCCCTCTCCCCCATAACACTGAATTTGAGCCAGTGGAGGTGTTGCTGGTTAACTAGATTACCGTCAGCCTGGTTTGGATAGCAAAGGTGCTATCTAAATGCGTTCAAAATGTTCCGAGAAGCCGCAGAGGATTGTAGAGGCCAGCGCTCTCCTATCCTTGTTTTTCCCAGTCTAAACCAGAGCAGTCCGTGTTCATTTTAATTGCTTGGATGAGCTCAAACATTGAGATTTTAATGCATTTTCACAGTAGCTCAGAGAGCGTCACCACATCATCCTGCTGGCAGCTCATTGGGATCCTCGGCCAAAATGCCGTGCTTGGGGACCTCGGCTTATAGACCCGGAGTGCGGTGATTTCCTAGTGAGACGTCTTGTGGGGACGTTGCCTCGCCTGTGGGGACGTGTTGTCCTTCTCAGTCACAAAGTGACGGGCACGTGTGGCTTTTGAGGAAGGTTTTCAGAGCTTTTGGTTCGCGGAGGGTGCAGTTGCTTTATTCTGATGAGTCACAAGATGGGAAAGGGCTCTCGTAAGCCTCCAGTTTGTTGTTGATCCTAAAGGCACATTGACAATCTCTGCACCCCGGTGGGGTCTGGAGGGCAGTTCCCAACGTACCTCCACCTTCTACTCCCACTCATCAGATAAGGCCAGCCTCATAGGGAGGTGGGGACTTGGGAGCTGATGGCCAGGGGAGTGCTGGAAGCACCGGCTCTGGGGTGGGTTAAGGACAACCAGCCAGATCAATCAGGCAGCATCCCTGCCTCCTGGATTTCACTCCATCTGCACGTCAGCTGCGCTGGACCCTTACACCTCCAGCACTGGGGTCGAGCCATGGTTTCTAGTGCTTGGCGTGTGCTTAGTAAGTGTTTGTTGCTAAATGGATGAGCGAATACTCCCACCCTCCTTCAGGGCGTCTTCTCTCATAGCCGGGACATTTGCAGAAGTCTCCTAACTGGCCTTCCTGTCTCACCACCTCCTGTCTCTCCCCACATAGCATCAGTGACCTTTAAATGTGCAAGTTTGATCTCACAAGTCTCCTGCTTAAAATATGGTGATGATTTCTTCGTGCGCTCAGGATGAAG
Organism: Hyperoodon ampullatus; assembly: GCF_949752795.1. Classification (NCBI taxonomy): domain Eukaryota; kingdom Metazoa; phylum Chordata; class Mammalia; order Artiodactyla; family Ziphiidae; genus Hyperoodon; species Hyperoodon ampullatus. The sequence goes on from NC_136919.1 coordinate 4,704,676, forward strand.
ACAGACTCTGTAATGTAGCTGGTAACGGTCTGGCTCACATGGTGCCCCAGCTCCACACTCAACCTGCACGCCCTCCTGCCCTCATGCTGTTGAAGTGGCCTATTTCAACCGGCCCCACCCCTCTTTTTGTTTGGCTAATATTCTCTCACTTTTTTTTTCCATATTTGTTTATGGTCACGTACTCGGAAGAGTCCAACTCCCCAAGTCAGGGTGAGGTGACCCCCCTGTACTCCTGCAGCCCCCCCTTGCCTACCTTGTGGCGTGATCCACGATGGACTGTAAGTACCGATAGCTGGGGCAGGGGACAGGGACGCTGCCCGCCTGTTCACCAGGGTATTTCCAACGTCTAGCGAGGCCCAACAGAAGAAGACAAACCAACAAAACACTTTGAGTTAACTAAGTAGCTTCCTTGTCTTTGAAGTCAATATTAAAATTCCAGTGACGTGTTTTTGAGGGGGGAGGTGGGGCTGTAGGGTTCCAGGTCCCACTTTTCTTGACGTTCGGGTAGGAGGTGCCTCTCAGCCGCTGTGTTTCCTCGGTGCACAGCTGCTGAGGTGTCTTTATTTGGTTTGTGCACTCCACTCACGGCCTGACTTACTGAAGGATAATGCATATTAAGTTTTTTTTTTTTTTTAACTGGTTTGGGGATACAAACAGAAGGCAGATTATCTTATTTTGAGGCAGATATGAAAAGGGCAAAGAAAGGAGACAATGAACGTTACAGAAATGTCTTATATTGTATTTCAGCACTTTATTTTTTTGGCTGCGCTGCACGGCTTGCAGGATCTTAGTTCTCCAACTAGGGATCGAACCCAGGCCCTCAGCAGTGGAAGTGTGGAGTCCTAACCATGGGGCCACCAGGGAAGTCCCTGTTTCAGCACTTTACAGTTTCTGAAGTGTGGAAGCGTTCATCATCTCATCCAGCCGGAGAGGCTGTGTAGCATGGCAATAAAAGCAGGAGCTCTGGGACTAGATTGGCTGCCTGGGTTCAAGTTCTGCTGCTTCTCTTTACTACTTGTGACCTTGGGCAACTTGCTCCTGTTCTCTGATCTGTACAGTGAGGTTGATGACAGTTAATCTCCCTCAGGGCTGTTGTGAAGATCAAAAGCTTAGTATATGCGAGGGGCTCAGAAGAGGGCTGGTATGTGTCAGTTACCACCATTATTGTCACTGTCGTCATCATCATCATCATAACTCTGCGTCTTAGCCTTATTTTACTGAAGAGGGAGCTCAGGTTCCTAAAAGTTAAGAGACCTGCCCCAGGCCACCGGGAAGAGGCATGGATCATCTGACTTCAGATCCTTTTATTCTCTAGTGTGCCTTTGCTGTCTCAATGGCACAGATGCAGGGCAACTGCTTGCTGTTTGGAGAACATGGTGGTGTCTTTATAACGGGGGCGTTGTTAGAAAATGGCTCTTCTTTTAGGTAAAATCTTTGGATAGAAACTTCCAGAAGTTTACTAACTGTCTATGAGATCTGTGACCCCAAGCATTTTTATAAGTCACAAAGGTCATTGTCTGTAATCTCATTTTAAATATATATGTGGGCTGGCAAAGGAGAATTTCTTATGTGAATTGTAATTCCCTAATTTAGCTATATTATGTCATATTTTCAGGGTTTTGTTGTTGTTATCTTTAAATTTGAGTTGCTAAAACATAACTTAGCTCCCCAAAGCTTCAGGACCGTAGAAATGATCTCTGATCTTGGTCATGACAACAGTACTCATCCATTCCTGCGGCTTCTGCTGGCATGTGGCCGAGATGTCATAGAAATAATTTAAGCATTTGATTGGAGGGGTCATTGAATTATATATATTCTGTGCCTGTCGGTTGTCCACTCCCTCCCACCCTGACTGCTGCTTGCCTGTTTTCGTTTGATAAAATATATGTCGTCAAAAAGCAGCTCACAAAGTTAAGAGTCCTTAATTTGGGGTCTGCGGTCAGACTTCTGTTGGTCTTGAATGTATGTAGGTCCATTTTTCAGGAGAATAATCCTCAGCTTTCATCAAGATCCTTTCAGGGGTCTGTGGCCCCCACAGTTCAAGAACCACTGCCACAGAGAGAGAAGTATTGGTTTTTTCTTTTTCTTTTAAATTTGCATACAAAGCATTTTATTAATAAACTATTTACACCCTTCTTACAGTACAACAAATTTTGTAGTGATTTAGAATGTTATACTTTATAAAAGCTTATTATAGAATATTCAGGGACTTTCCTGGCAGCTCATTGGTTAAGAATCCGCCTGCCAATGCAGGGGACATGGGTTCGATCCCAGGTCCGGGAAGATCCCACATGCCGCGGAGCAGCTAAGCCCGTGCGCCACAACTACTGAGCCTGCGCTCTGGAGCCCATGAGCCACAACTACTGAAGCCCACGAGCCACAACTACTGAAGCCCACGTGCCACAACTACTGAAGCCTGTATGCATAGAGCCCGTGCTCCGCAGCAAGAGAAGCCACTGCAGTGAGAAGCCTGCGCACCACAATGAAGAGTAGCTCCCACTCGCCGCAACTAGAGAAAGCCCGCGTGCAGCAATGAAGACCGAATGCAGCCAAAAATAAATAAATTTATAAAAAAATTAAAAAAGTATAGAATATTCAAGCTAAAACAATGTAGTTTAAAAGTTTGCCACATCAAACTTCATTTGCAACCTACTACCAGCATAAGTATAAAAAGCACAGTCTTGTAACAAACATCAAGAGGTCTAGGAGCATTGTTATTTTTTAATTTATTTTTTAAAAATTTATTTATTTAGGCTGCGCCAGGTCTTCGTTGCGGCACGCGGACTCTTAGTTGCGGCACGCGGACTCTTAGTTGCGGCATGCGTGCAGGATCTAGTTTCCCGGCCAGAGGTCGAACCCAGTCCCCCTTCATTGGGAGTGCAGAGTCTTACTCACTGGACCACCGGGGAGGTCCCCAGGAGTATTGTCATTTTTATGTCTACAACCTCACCTCCAGCTCTGACTGTGGTGGGCTGGACAGACCCTCCCGAAGCCAAGCCCTAGAACCTTGGGGGGCAGGGCTGCAGGAGTGTGCTGTGAACCAGGCGCCTTCAGTCTTTTTAGCCTTGCCTCACTTTGTGATTTGAGGACTTCTTCCCAGAGTCCAGGTTCAGCCTCCATCCCTCACGGCTTTACCCATTCCTTGTGCCTCCTTCCCGTGGTCCCTCTCCTCCTGCCTGTGCTTTCTTTCCTAAAGTATCTTTCAGTGTTGCAGAAAGAGTCTTGTATCAGTCCTTTGTAGATGAGGGGTGACTGTATTATCTGGAGCTACTTGTGGGGTGACAGGACACAAAGGCAAAGCTCGTGCATGCCTTCCTCTGAAAGAAAATAGGAGATATTTGAGACAGGTTGTTTGCAAGTTGAATTTGGAAGCTGAGTAATGGAGTGTGATGGGTGGAGAGTGCAAAGGTTTCCTGCAGAGAAGCTCAGAAAGGGTGACACTCCGATGAAGGTTCCAGAGAGACGGGACCATTGAATGGGACTGTGCAGAGTCGGAGGGCAGCAACAGATGCTGTCCCTGTGTGCTTGTTCTCCCACCAACTGCAAAGAAAGATGTTTATCGGTTGGCTTGATGGGTATAGATGGAGCTGACAGCGGAAAAGATCAAGGTGGTGTTTTACAACTTTTCTGTCAACTCTTCTCCCTTGTTCCTTTGACCCAGCTCTTTGGGCTGCGTCTATCTGCCGGTGGCCATGGGTTTGTGTTTCTGTCAGATTGTGTGTCGCTGCTACTTCACCTCATAGCAGGGACCCGCTTACTAATTCTGCCACGAATCTCTACACGTGGGATCATGTTCATGCAAATCAATTATTCTTTTACAAAGAAATGGAAACAGTTTTCGTTCCTATGTTAATTTTTTTTCTACCTTGAACCTCCTCTCCTCCCCTGACCGTGTAGCTGTGTATCTAGATTGATCCCAGGCTCTGTGGTTTGTTCACTGGGTGACCTTGGGCAGGTCCCTTGGTCCTTGAGTCTCAGTTTCCACATCTTTTAAATGGGAATCATAATAGTTCTTACCTCCTTGGGTTACCAGCATTAAGTAAAGAACTTTGCCCAGGGCTCAATAAATGTTAGTTCTCAGGAGTATGCTAATGAAATAGATTAGCATTGATCCTAATATATTGATAATAACCTGACTTCCAAGTGAGGGGGTCGGGTGAGAGAAAGAGAGCGTCCCGGTCACACCTCTTGGCAGACAAGAGATCTGGCTTGAGCTGGGCTTCGGGCAAGGCGTATTAATGGCTGCTTCCCCTTGATCTTTGCTTTCCCGAGGATTTATTTCCGACCGTGATGTGTAAATGGCTGTGGGTGTTCGGGCTGTCATGGATCTTGTGTTTAAGGCTTCCACTGGTACAGCTCCGCGGAGCCCTCCCTCCGCCCGCCCCTCTGATTGTCACCTTGGCTCCCCTGCTTGGGAGTGTGAGTGCCTCTCTTCTGCCCCCGTCACCTGCCAGCTCCGATTTGGGGGCTGTGAAACGCAGCCCTGGTGCTGCTGGCAGGTTGGCCTTAGGAGAAGCCAGACGCTGGAGCTTGCCAGCACAATTTGTACTTTGATTAATTTATTTAATCTAACTATCTTGTATCAACCTGTGAGGATAATTATGCACAAATTACTATTTAAACTTGAAGCTTGTCTCCCTTGAACCGGGCCCCATGCTGGTCTGTAAGCTCTTCACTGAAGTCACTCTGAGGGTGATTCTTTCCTCTCCTGCCCTCCCTGAGATACGAGCCTTTCTCCAAAGTGAATACTCTAGTTAGAAGCTTTTAAGAAAAAGGAAAAACACTTGTTTGGCTTCTGATCCCAGAGGTCTTGTTTGACTTGTGGAGAACTGTTCTCTCTGATCCTTGCATGGGAGTTACGTTTCATTTCTCTCTGATGTAGTGAGGACATCTAGCCACTGCTGTTGCTTCATCCTTTCAGATAAAGCGGGATTTCCAGAATGCGGCTCGAGTTTGTGGGTTTGTTAGTGCTTTTCAGGGTTGGGAAGGTGGTGTGAAATGTGTGGGGTGGCGCCTTCACCAAATAGCTTCTGTTATATTGACTGTGAGATGCCATTGATTGTAAGACGCATCATTATGTTATGTACCACCGGGAAAACACGAGAAAGAGTGCTGCCAAAGAGAATTTTCAGATGTATCTTGATTTCAGAAGGTTTTAGAATAAATGAAATATGGTATATTGATAATGGAGCTGGTTACAAAATCCTTAGCTTTTGATGCATTTTCACTGAAGTTGTAGAGATGTGGATTTGGAGGGCCCAGACATTTTTGTCAGTGTCCTTTACATGACCTTCCAGTTGCTAAAAAAAAAAGTAATGCACTTTGCCTCTCTGTGCAGAGTAGGAAGAGGGGACCGGAATCCTTATCATGCATATTGTATCATGTTTTTATGTATGACTTTTGAATGATCTCATATGATCAACATATTTCATTCAGCCTGATATTAAGATTTTACTTTTAAGCTGGTGGCTAAGTCTCACAAAATTCTTAACGTTAAAAAAAATAGGATTGTCACTTTTCATATTTTTCCCTTGAGCACAGAATATTCCATTGTATTTGTTGCCTCACTGGAAGCCATAGTGGTGACAGCTTCATCCTTGTTGTCAAGAAGGGGCTGAGAAAGTGGAGGGGGACGTCGATTATTCAGCATCTTGAAGAAAGATAAACTTGGTTTTCTGCCTTCAGGGGGCTTATGAGTCCTAAACTCAGGGAGTCTTTTCACTTTGATGAGTAATGTTTAGGACTACCTGCTAGAAAATCCCAGATATATGCAGAATTTTCTAGTCACTGGCTAATTTAATATCTGAGAAATTGAAATTTTGGCTTCCCGTTGGCTTTGCCACGTGCTTATATTTATCCTAGAGAAAATGAAGTGTACTGAGGTCCCACTTAAGTTATTCCTGATTATTTCAGGCAGAAGGAAACTGGCTACAAACGCAGGAGAATATTTAAGTGCCCAGCTCTGTGTTCCCTCTTTAAGGCACACCTAGCACTCCTGGAGAAATTGCTCACAGCAGAGCACAGCCCAGAGTCCCATCCGTGATCGCATTTGGACCTCCCAGAGACTTGCACATCAGGCCAGTTGAGCATGGTGGTCCCTGTTTGCTTGCTGGTGCAGAGGCAGGTGCCTTGCCTGAACCCTGAGATAGCTGAGCCCGGGGCTCTTTCCACGATCCCACCCCCTCTCTCGCCCCTTAGAGGTGGATGAGACCCAAACAAGCCCCAGGACTTTAAATAATCCTGCTTAATGGGGTTGGCTGAGGATTACCTCACGTGACGCAGGCTGATGTTTACTTTTACCTTTTCTAGGCTTATCTGGTTTCAAGGAAAATAAGCAAAAGGGGGGCATTTATTGGGTGTTTTATGGGACCAGCAGGCAGGAAATGGAGCCAGGGTTTCCAGGGGGATGGCACTGAGAACCAGAAAGAGGTCAGGAACCAGAGCAACGCCTCTGCCTGTCTCGGTACTCTAGGACTCATGGTCCCTTGTCCCTGGCTCTCTGTGTGTCTCCATCAGGCTTTTCTGTCTGCAGATGGGTGCACTCGGTCGGGCAAGACAGCTTCATGGCCTTGGCGTTTGCATCACCTCAGTTGATGTGAGCAGTAGGGGCTGGACGAAGAACCTTGCAGTTCCACTTTCCACGAGGGAATCTGGAATCAGCTGTCTGTTCTGGTCCAATGAATGTGCCCATGGAGTTGGGGCGGACAGTTCTTAGAGGAAGGAGTCATGCTGAGCCAGTCAGAAGCTTCCTCCGCACGTCATGAATCCTCGGGGACCATGGCTATGCCTTCCTCTCTTACTCTGAAAGTCAGAAAGTTGCTTTTCTGAAATGGCTCATGCCTGCTTGGAAGTTGGTGATGTTTTCACCCAGCAATTCTCATGTAGTCGCAGGGACGGGGGATGGGTCGCCGTGTGAGCGTTTACCAGGGCGCCCACTGATGACGTTGAGGTCGGCGCCTCCTTTATGCCGTCATGATGGCCCCAACCAGGCGTCCGTGCAGATGTAGGAAGATTAATCTTTGTTTCTCACAGGAGCAGTGTGCGTTGTAGGACTAATAATGAGCTGTAAAAACTGCCATTATTTGTCCTACCTAATGAAGTTACTTAATGAAGGCATAAAATAAACAATGTGCCATAATTATCGTGGTGGAAATGGGAGCAAATGTTATGTCAGTTATGTTTGAGGGTAAAACTGCAAAGCTAGATACACAGAATATGACACGACGATTGAGCACCTGGGCTCTGTCTGATGCCAGCTTCAAGCTCTGCCTCTCTGCCAAGTCCTTCCTGGGTGTCCTGGGGGTGAGTGACGAGCCCCTCTGCGCTTCCTCATCTGCGAAGGGGGCCTAACCATAGCAGCCTCCCCACTGGGGTGTTGTGTGGCTTCTGTGAATTCATATGCCTGCAGCACTTTCAGTGGTGCCTGACATATAATAAGGGCTCAGTAAATAGCTCCTTTTCTTAGCAGGACTACTCGTTACAGTTGCGTCGTGATGGAGACTTGACTAAAATGAGATTTTTGCACTCTCTGTGGATTTAGTGGTCCTGGCTGCTCTGTTGACCCAGTGAACACGTGGGTAACGAGCAGTCCTCCCTCCATTGGTGTAATATTAGTCCACATGCCTCCCCCTTCCTAGTGTTCTGTCTTGGAAGCCGCTTAGCAGTGCTGTGAGTGAGCGGAAGGCATCTTAGCAGCAGGTTTCATTTGTGGTTTGGAGTCTGAGTTGACCCACATCTAAATCCTTGTTGATTTAATCGTCTTTGCTGTCCTGTTTGATCTTGTAAATATTAATTTTGTCTGGTTGTACATGTGGTTTTCAGTGGTCCCAAGGTTAATTACCGTTTATAAAGGTTATAAAGTTGTTTATAAAGTTCTCATAGAAGGTGAGGCACATTGTGGAGGACTTGCAGCTCAGTCCTGGTTTAGGCCCGCAGACTTGCAATCACACTTGATGAGCATTAGTGAAAAAATGATCTCTATCAAGCCAAATTCTTGATAAATTTGGCTCCCGACCCTTCTGCTGGAGTCTTCTGTTTCAGGAAGTATTTGGAACATAGCTCTTTTGCGTCTTTTCTGCTTTGTGGACGGAAGTGAGGAGTACCTCATCTCGTCTCCTGAGAATGCTTGGCACAGCCCCAGCACGATCCTTTAGGACATGTTTCTGGAGGGCCTTGTGTGCTGGACCCTGTGGGGCCCTGGAGAAGACCAGGCCGCCTTTGCAAGGCTTCCGGTGCAGTGAGCGGAGAGCAGGACACATCTGCGGGGTCCAGAGCAGAGGGGCCGTAACCACACCGGGGAGGCTCAGAGGGCCTCTGAGGGTCTTCTGGAGGAGACGACCCTGGTCAGTACACCCTGAAGAAGACTGGGGGCGGGGGGGGGGTGGGCCGGGGGCGGGCGGTGTTGACGCCCCTGAAAGATGTCCGTGCTTTTGACAGGCAGACATGGAGGGTGGGGAAGAAAATGGGAAGAACATTCCAAGTGGAAAGTGCAGTGTGAGCAAATGTTAAAAAACAAAAACAAAAAGTTAAAGTGCTAAAAAACTAGGTTTCTGAACTTGCCGATCTGAAAAAATGAGATTCCCATACCACCTTCTTCTTCTTCTTCTTCCCATATCATTTTTACTTTTGATTACTTGATACCTTTTAAATAGATTAACTTTTTTCCTTAATATATTTTCTTTGAAAAGGAAACTTTGTGACTTCTTTAATGATTAATTATGTATGGGTTTTCTAATAGACATTGTAATACAGAGCTACTAATGTGCAAAACAGTGTTCACCTGGGAACAGCCCAGGACTCAGCTGGTAGACACCATCTTACACACTTTGGTGAACTCTGTATTCTGCTAATGAGACTTGACTGGTTTGCCTGGAACGTAACGCACACAAAGGAGAACAGTAGGAGGAAGCAGAGCAGTAACATCGGGATTGTGGCGCCAGAGTTTCAAACTTGCATTCTAGAACCTGGCTTTCTGGGTTCATAGCCTGCTTCTGCCATTTCCTGGCTGTGTGACTTCTGCCATGTTGCTTAATGTCTCTGTGCCTCAGTTTTTGCATGTAAATTGGGGTAATAGTGTCCTCCTCATTGAGTTATTGTGAGGATTGAGATAATATCTATGGATTACTCCCTGTAGGGTTTGGCATGTAGTAAGCACTCACTAGAGTGTCCGTGTCCGTGTGTATAAGAAAGAAGCATTTTCCTCTAACCAACCCGCCTTTTTCCCCCACTTCCCCAGAAGCCCCCGTCTGTATTCAGATCTTCGGTGCTTAGTGTAAAGAAATTAGCACCTCCCGCCCTATTACTTTCTTTTCCTTACTGTGTTTTTCTTTATAGCCTAGCTAACTAACAGGTTTCTGAGCCACCTTTCCATGGAATTATTAAGTGGCCGATTCATAAAGAACAGGATGGAGCAGTAATTTCGCTTGACCTGGAGTGTGGTGTGGAGAATCTCACTGCTCCTAAGTTTGACTGGGTTTTGTTACGGAGAGATTTTTTTTTTTTTTCTCATTGTGTGTATATTTAAGTCTTACCTTTGAGATGTTAGTTACGCACAGAGTTATTAGGCTTTAACCTGAGAGCCATTGTATATTTCAAAAAACACACACAGTGCATGACTACTAGATAGCCACTGTGTGGAATTAATCTTTCATTATGAAACCTCAAAAAAGGGACTGTTTGCAGATGAAATGTCAGCCCTTCTCCAAGATGTTTTGGTTTTGCTTGTGAAGCAGAAGTTTGTAGACAAATAGCTGACCCCTTTTAAAGGAAATGTGAAGGAATAAAACTGTCTTAAGGCAACTCTCCTGGAGTCAAGAGATACGGGTACTGCTGATGCGGGTTTCCTCCCTCGCAGTCCCTTTTCTGTGTGGCCACATCCATCTCTGCTTGTGACAGCTTTGCTGTGTGCAGCTTGCACGTATCACGGCCAAGCTAATGCTAGGGCTGGATGAAATGAGTCAGAAAGTGAATGGTAGCCCTGTTACTCTCTCCTGTTGCCCTTTTTCCTGGACCACAGTTCGTTTTATTTTATGGTTCCTCTTTTGCACAGTTGATCATAAGCTGAATGCCCCGTCACGGTTAAGATGGCAAGGGAAGAGGCCTGCTCTGGCACTTCAGGCTCCTCCATTGCAGTTCGTCTGGCACGTGACATACTCATTTTAGGAATCCAGAGCAGTGCTCACCAATAGCACCTCCTGTGATGATGGAAATATTCTCTAGGTTACTCCTGTAACTGTTGACATGTAACATGTATTATTGACATGTAACTTGGAGTGTGGCTAGTGTAAACTGAGGGACTCCATTTTTAATTTTTTTTAATTAAATTTAAATTACGTAGCCACATGTGGCCAGTGGCCACTGTATCGGATGACACAGATCTAGAGGCTGGAAAGAACTCTGGGCCATATAGACCAGTGCTATAACCCTCCTTTTTATTGAACTGTGCATATTTCCACGGTCTTGATGTCTGGCTCAGGGATGTGGGCAAGAGATGGCCTAGGTCTTTGAAAAGTATTGTAATGATGGGATGAGGAAAGAAAGCGGACCCTCAGTTAAAGCGTGTCAGTCTGTGGCTAAGACAAGCCCTCTCTTCTCCCCAACATTGTCAGATTTTAGAACGAAGTACATGTGGCATTTGGGCTAATCCTTGCAGAAATCCGTGTACCAGCCAGCTGTAATTCTACTCCTTTCTTTCCCACTCAAGAAAGCTTACTGAAATGCACATGAGTGGCAGACATGTTAGAGGGATAACCTTGAATCTGATCTGTTTATCAGTAAATAATTGACAGTCTCACGCACTCTAACTGTTACTGGGAACACATTACTTGGGAAGCATCTCACAATTGATTATAAAAGCTACTGTCTTGACACTTGAAAAGGATAGATTGATTAGAGCGTTGGCAGCAGTATGTGTGTGTTGGGTGAGGTATATGTGCATGGGGGTGTGTGTGTGTATGTGTATATATAGGTATATGTATATGTATGTATGTGTTGAATCTAGGGTTTTCTTGGACAAGTTATGATTGATAAACGCTGATTGAGGCCATCACTGAGTCTTTTCAGTCATTCATCCAGTAGGTATTGAATGCCTACTGTATGCTTAGATGTTGTCAATATAGTAGTGAAAAAAGTCTTCAGGTCCTTGCCCGTGCGGAGCTTTCATTCTCGGTAGGGGTGGGGGGTACAAATAAAAAATGTAAATAACATCAGGTAGTAAGAAGTGCTTTAAAGACACACTAAAGCAGGAAGAAAGGTTAGGGACAGATGGGGGTGGGGCTCCTTTAGGTGGGGAGCCGGGAGGCCTGTGTGAGAGGCAGGGGCTTCTTGCAGGGAGCTACCGGGCAGAGCCTTCCCTACAGAGAAACGGCGAGAAATCCAACGCAAGAGTCCTTTGAAGGCATTCTGCTACAGTTGTTGCTGTTAGTATCTTTTACTGTCAAAGGAAGATACTCCGCATCTGTAATTTATATTGACTTCCTAGTGTTCTCTTCCCCATGAATATGACAGGGCCTGGACCCTGTCTCTTGCAGTGACTTCCCTTGTTGGACATTTGCAGCCAAAATCAGGTTGTAAATTGCCACCTGCGGCCTGCCTTCTTCCTGCCACGGCGATGTCCTGGGTGGTGAGCCGTTGGTGGCCCCTGCCCTCCTTAGCCTGGCATTCCGACCGCAGCCCACCCTGGCTGCCTCTCCCACCTGTCGCCCTAAGTGTACCCTCCTGTAGGCAGACTAGTCAGTCTTCTGTCAACTTGGATTCCACATTTCCCTTTTGCTGATACTGTGCCTCTTCTGAAACATCCTTTTCTCCTCACTTTTTCCCAAATCCTCCCTATCCCAAAAGGCCCACCTGCCCTCACCTCTTCTGGGATGCTTTCCCATGTCACCTGCTTGTGACTGGACCCCTTGTTTCCTGATTCATGGTTAAGTACCATTTGTATTACATCACAAGTAATGCCCCGATGTTTGTTGAATTGGTAATAAATATGATCAGGCCTGTTCCACAGTGTAAGAAACATTTTATTCCTCCAATTCCTTGGGCTCAAGAACACTTTGTGGTGTTAGGTTTAAGAAAAAGGAATAACTTTATTTTAAAACCGTGTAAAACCTGTGTGTACACACACACATCCCAACTCTGGTTTCTTTTGAAGAAATTTTACCTTTTCTTGCTCTCTTTGGATTGCCTCCATTTCTTTCTGGCAGTGTTTTCACTTTTCTACTTTTCCCGAGGATTGAATGTGTGGTTAGGGTAACGTGGGGTTCTGGGAACCAGCCTTGTCGACAGTTGGTGGAGCAGAAATAAGTATCAGCTGCTGAGTGCTCGAATTGCTGTGTTTCTTTCTCAACCCTTTCTGATTGTAAGGTCCTGTCCAGGTCTCAGCGTTCTGTGATTGTGTATATTTTCCTGGTTGGGCCAGCCTAGTTCTCTGCTGAACACTGGGCCGGGTCTCACTAACTTGTCACCGAGAAGTGCAGGAGCAGTGAAGCATCGACGCTGGTGATCTTCCAGCCCCTTGCACGATGTCTCCCTTCATGGGGCTCTAGAATCACCACTTTGCTGCTGTTCTGGCTCCAAAGATGAGCACATGCACACAGAATCTCATCTCAGGAATACTGAAGTTTCTCCTTGATTTTTCCCACAGTCGGCAGAGCCTGATTTAGGGCCGCATCAGGATTAAGTAAGATTACCAGCATCTTCTTTCCACCTCTCCTGTGTATCTTGTATGAATGTGTCCTAATAACTATTGATATCAAGTTCATCCCTCAAGAAGCCAAGACCGACCTTTAGTGTCCTGCTGAGGTTGCAGTTTTATGATGTGTTTTCCTTGCAAGTAAAATCAATTGAGATAAATCTCGGTAACTTTTTCTGCACAGTGAGATGGTTAGGCTCTGCTGCCGTGGTAGGTTCCTCCCTCTACAGGGCACGCTCTTGTGTCCCATGCAAGGTTGTTTCACCAAAATTCATTGGTGATCCACTACTCTTAAAGGTTATGCTTAATCACATTTCAGGGAGATTGAAGAAGATACCAAATTGCCCAGGCACCGGAGTTGACCCTGTGCTCTCCTTTGGCGCTGTTTGCTTTTAACAGCACATCTCTAATTAACTAAGCAGTTACACCAATGCTTAAAGGGCAGAAACCCAGTGTGCATTTTTTAGCCTGAAAATTAGTCACAGCTAATTTTCTGTGGTTTAGGAATGGTCTGCTTTGCTTCTGGAAATTGTAACGTGAGTGATGAGACCCCAGCATGCTGCCAATCCCTGCTTCCCTCCCCCGTGACCAGGGTGTCGGATGAAGGACAGACCGTGGCCACAGAGTGGGCTGGCTTATCCATGTGGCTGAAGGGCCAGGATGACGGGCCCAGAGGGCTTCTGCTGTTGGCCTTTCATGTTAAGCCTGGTACAGTAGAACAGATGGAGGGGAAGGGGCCTCCTTGACAGTTTGGAAGGTGGGGACCTTTAAGTTAGGAGGAATCAAAAGAACAGTTTAGTTATTAATGGCGTCTGTGTGACAGCTTGACATTCTGTAATTGTCCATAGAGACCAAGCTACTTTGGAATGGTGTTCTTGCAAATGTGTCATATTAAAAATTTTTTTTCTAATAAGGAGGACTGTTCTGATTTGAGTAGTTCTGAAAAATTTCACATTACTTATTAAACATCAGCAGTAGGAATATTTTCCCTTGCCAAGTGTTTGACTAGAGGGTTAGAAACAAGAGTAATTGAGATTCCTGCATTCAAGAAACATTTTTTTCAATCCTGAGAGAAGAATTTTGGTTGGAAAATCTGTAATGTGACTTAGTATCTTGAGGGATCATGTTGAGAGTGCAAGATAGGGAAAATTTCGGGGGAGGCAGGAAGTAGTTAATTATTATTTTCAAAGTAATATGTGCTTATTTTTCCAATCTGAAAAACGGAGAAGCAGAAAGAAGAAAAAAAGTCATCTATAATCCCTTTACTTAGTTTAGCACCGTTAACACTTTAATATTCTTTCCTTCTAGTCTTTTTTCCTAGGTAACTGTTTTTGTGTTTAGCTTTGTTGTATTCATTCTTCATATACAATCAAAACTGCCCCCACCCCGTTTCCCATTATATCTCAAGAATTTTTTTAATGATATTGTAACATTATTCTGTAGTATTCAGAAAATTTAAATTTTAAAAACTATAATATTCTATTCAGGACATGTACCATAGTTTCCCATACTATTTCCCTGTTAGATTGGACATTTAGTTTACCATTGTTACAAATATTGATGGGATAAACATCTTCATGCACAAAGTTTTATCTTTGCTTAGGAGTACTTTCTAAGAATAGAGCCCCTGAAGTATGATTTATTGGGTCAAAGGGTATGGATTTTTTTATTTTTCAGGATTTGGACAGGCTTTATTATGAAACCATAGGTTACCAGTTGAACTACTGCAGAGGTGCCAAGTGGTCTAAGATATGTGTGTGTGTGTTTCTGTTCTTCACTTCTGAAAATTCCATTTAGCTCTTCTTTGTATCTGCTCTTTCTTTGTTGAGACTTTCTGTTTTTCTATTCATTTCAAGAGTGTTTGCCCTTACGTGTTGGAACATTTTTATAATAGCCATTTAATGCCTTTGGCAGAAAATTCCAACATCTCTGTCATCTTGTAGTGGTATGTTTACCTTACCTATTTGAATTGAAATTTTCCTTATCATTTATATGCCAAGTAATGTTGGATTGTATCCTAGACATTTTCATGATTACGTTAGGAAACTGTTTAAATTCTGTGGAGAGTATGGATATTTTTGTTTTAGCAGGCAGTCGACCCCGTTGGGTTTTAGACTGCGGGTTCAGATCGGCCTTCAATGGGTTGTGGTTTCAGTGCTTTGTTTTCAAAGGCTTTGTGTGGCTATTCCAGTCTGTTTCATGTTTATGCCTCTCCGTGTTTGTGACTTGGTGTCCCATAGTCGAGTTGTTAAGTAAGAATCTATTTTATGCTCTCCAGGGGCAAACCCATGCTTGTACAGGAGTTCATCAACAACTTTAGGAGTTTGCTTCCCCAGGCACACCTTTTTCTGCCATCTCTCTTGCTTTCTGGTTCTGTGGGCCTCTCCTTTCTGGTCCATGGCTAGAAAGCTGGGGCTTTATTTGCCCTGCCCTGATACGTATTTCCCACTGTTGCATTTGGGACAAAGTAATGGGAGGGCAGAGAGAGAATGAAAGGGTGGGGCATGTTCCTCCACTCCCTCTGGTCTACAGCTCTTCTGATTGGAAAGGAAATTTACCTCCCCTCAAAATTTTAGGCCCTTTTGGTTTCCCATTGCAGCTGCTAATGCTGTTGTCACTGCCACTGCTACAGTTGCTGAGGAGCTGGGACATGAGAGGATGGAGAGAAGAAAAAAGCCCAACAGCTGACGATTCTGCCCACTCTCTCTGAACTGGGTGACCCTTTTCCCACTCTTTGAGCCAGAACTAGAGATGCATACTTCCAGTTTGGGGCAGCATTGAGTTCAGGCTGGGGGATACTAGAGGATAAACAGATGGTT
Source organism: Hyperoodon ampullatus (assembly GCF_949752795.1). Classification (NCBI taxonomy): domain Eukaryota; kingdom Metazoa; phylum Chordata; class Mammalia; order Artiodactyla; family Ziphiidae; genus Hyperoodon; species Hyperoodon ampullatus. The sequence continues at coordinate 4,720,180 of NC_136919.1, forward strand.
TGCTCATCCCTGGTTCAGTGGTACTTTGCTTTCTGGTCTTCTTCCTTAATTCATCTGCTACTGTTTACTTCTCAGACTCCTCAGATAACTGCTCCGTACCTGCTGTCCAGGTTTTATAGCTGCAGTCAGTGGAGAGGCAGGGTGGAGAATGCTCACTCTTACCTGGGTCTGATATGAGGTATGGATTTTTAAAAACACTCTTGGTACATATTACCAACTGGCTTTCCAAAATGACTATACCACTTGACAATCCATGGCAATATCAGTTGGCCCGTTTATTTCAGTGTGTGAAAAGGTGAGTATTGGAAAAAATTGTCAAAATAAGACAAAAATATTCCCATCTTTACTTAGTTGATAGGTGAACCACAGCAGCTTACTGTGTTTATTTCCTTAATTAGTAGTGAGATTGAACTTTCACCTCTATATTATTTCCTAGGTGTATTTCTTTTCTTCTCTTTATTTGTCAATTCAGATCATTGCCTATTAATTTGCTAAGTTTAGACATATAAATGTATTTATATCAGGATCAGGTTTGGCTGTAGATGCCATAGTCCTTTCAAAATATTCCAGGGTTGGTAACGGGAGCTCCATATTGTCAGGGACCAAGGTTCCGTTTATCTTAGTGCTTTGCCATGCATAACTTTCATTCCCAAGTTGTCCGGTATGGCTGCTGGAGCTCCAGCCATCATCACATTCTCATTCCTAGCAGCAACCTGGAAGAAGAAAGAGCAGAGGGCAGTCATCGTGAGCTTTTAAGGTTTCGCAGAAGCTGCCAGAACATTTTGTTTGTTGATCAGAACTTAGACACTTGGCTATACCTAGATGCAAGGATTGCTGAGAAATACAGTCTTTTGGCTGGGCAGCAGTGGCTCCTGTTTAAAAACTTGGGCTTCTGTTTCTAAGAAAGTAAAGGAGAATAGATATTGACAAGTAGTTGGAAGTGGCTGCCACAGTATTGCTTTCTGTGGAATTGTAAGATAATATCTGTTTGTTGTAAAACAAACAAGCACAGAGGTCTAAAAAGTAAAAAGTAAAGGGCTAGGGTGGGGTTCCTTCCCACCCTTTTACCCCTACCACTCAGATGTAACCACTTTTTTTTTCCTTTTTTTGATATAACCACTATTAACAGCTTGATGAATAGTTCTCTAGGACCTTTTCCTGTGTGTGTGTGTGTAATTAACAACAACAAAAGTGGATCTTACTAAACATCTTATAATTCTCTTTCATTCAGTAATATATCATATAGATCATATGTATGTACACCATACATATGCTATTCCACTATATGGATATAGCCACTATATTTTACTTTCTCATATTGATAGACAGGTTGCCTAGTTATTTTATACTTAAAAATATGCTGCAGGGAGTATTCTTGAACACATATCTTGGCATACTTTGTGCAAATATTTTTCATTAACATTATTACTATTAAGGTTTTTTGCTTTTGTATATATTCTTCCCAATTTGTTGCTTGCCTTAGATTTTGTTATATATATATTTCTTTAACCCACAGAAGTTTGTTTTGTTTTGTTTTTTTGTTTTTTTAAAAATAAATTTATTTATTTATTTAGTTAGTTTTAAACTTTTGGCGTGTTGGGTCTTCGTTGCTGCGTGCAGGCTTTCTCTAGTTGCAGCGAGTGGGGGCTACTCTTCGTTGCGGTTCACGGGCTTCTCATTGTCGTGGCTGCTCTTGTTGCAGAGCATGGGCTCTAGGCGCACAGGCTTCAGTGGTTGTGGCTTGCGGGCTCTAGAGCTCAGACTCAGTGGTTGCGGCGCATGGGCTTAGTTGCTCTGCGGCATGTGGGATCTTCCTGGGCCAGGGGTTGAACCCGTGTCCCTTGCATTGGCAGGCAGATTCTTAACCACTGCGCCACCAGGGAAGCCCCCTACAGAAGTTTTAAAGTATTTATTGAGTCAAATCTGTTGGTCTTTTTCTTTTTGTCTCATGTCTCTTTTAAACGAAGAAAGTAGTTGTGAGATGGTCACATCTTGTTTTTCCCATGTTTTTCTGTGACTTGATTTCATACTTTTAATTCTAATCGATCTAAAATTACTTTTGGTGTGTGGCGTGAGATAACACTTTCGATTAAAACCTTTCCCTGTTTTTAATGCATTTCCACTGGATTAAATAAATTTTATTTTTGCCTTGTTAATGGCATGCTCCTTGTTAAATGAAAACTGACCAGAAACGAAACAAATTAAATGAGTGTCTTCATTTTGACTCAGTTCTACAGGTAATTTTCCAACCATGGACTTTGTGGGTAAAATGTGCACTGTTTTTGATCATTTAAACAGATACAGTATTGTCCTTCAGATGTGAGGTCAGCAGATCCAACTGCAAAGCAGATAATTAGAAACAATGTTAGCTTGCAAACTAAAAATGTGGTGCATTGGGCAGACAGGCTGCCAATAGACCAGCCACCCTGGGGATGGGGGAAGCCTGCATCCTCCTCCTGCCTCTCTCATCGCCCCTGAGGACAGACCTCCTGGGCACCAGCCCCTTCTCCCTCCAGGGTTTCTGATGAAAGACCCCTGAAGAAGTGGCGGCTGTGAGAAATAGGAGTAATAATAAAAAGAGCATTCGTTGTGCACCTGTAAGACTCTCAGACACTGTGCTAGGTGCTTCATGTTATTTCTCAACCTAGAAGCAACTCTGACATATGCATCGTTGTCCCTCTTTCATGGAGGAGAAAACTGAGCCTGGAGAACTAGTGACCTGTGCCAGGCCCCAGCTGCCGAGCCTGGAGCCAAGCCTCAGGCTCCCCTTTCCTTCTTCTCCCTCCTTCCCTTCTCCTGGCTCTCTGTCCACCCCTTGTCTTTTTTTTCTTTTCTCCTTTCAGTAAACTCATGAGTCACTTAAAAAATTACATTTCACATGATGAAAGTTACAGGTTTATTACAGAAATTTGGAAATTATAGCAATTATGAGGAAGAAAATAAGTCCCAGCTGACACCCTGGACCACAGTGTGTGCAGATGCCATTTCCCGTGATTTTTGTCAATACCGGATATTAACGGAAGAAGAGCTCTGCCAGCTCCCCAGGAGGAAGTGGTATTTGTGTGTCTTCGTTTGCACTTTGCTCGTTCATGCTTTTGGCCCTTCTTTCGGTTGGATGGTTTCTCGTTTATCTTATTGGTATCTGTCCACTGTGCTGTCGAATGTTGGTTCTCTCACGTCAAGACTCTTCTTACTGAATCATAAATTACGGTACTGACCATTAGAATTCTTTTTTAAATCTGTTAACTTAAATTTTAATCGAAGTCATCGTTTACTGTTTTCTGAGAGAATATATTTTCATTTGCTCTCCACATTAGGGCAATCAGAAGAGTTTTTTCTTTTTGAAATTATGCCAGATTTTATATGTAAACTATGAAGCTATTCATACTGAAATGCATGAATAATAAGAAAGTGAATACTTGTGTACCTACTCCTAGTTTAAGAAACCAAGCCAGGGGGCTTCCCTGGTGGCGCAGTGGTTGGGAGTCTGCCTGCCAATGAAGGGGACATGGGTTCGAGACCTGGTCTGGAAGATCCCACATGCCGCGGGGCGACTGGGCCCGTGAGCCACAACTACTGAGCCTGTGCGTCTGGAGCCTGTGCTCCGCAACAAGAGAGGCTGTGACAGTGAGAGCCCTGCGCACCACGATGAAGAGTGTCCCCTGCTCGCCGCAACTAGAGAAAGCCCTTGCACAGAAACAAAGACCCAACACAACCAAAAATAAATAAATAAAAATAAATAAATTAAAAAAAAAAAAAAAAAAAGAAACCAAGCCAGGGGACAGTTCCTGCCCAGGTGCTTGAGCCCCTCCCCCTCCAGCTCCCCCCAGTGCACCCCACCATGCAGTGTTCCCGATTTTGAGTTTATTATTTCCTGAAGGCAGACATTTTTACCTACTACCCCGCCCCGCCCCCCCTTTTTTAAGGTGGTAGATGGGAAAATGGAGCCTTAAAGGTTAAACGAGTTGCCCAGAGTCTAGCAGTAAAAATAACTGTGACGCTAGCACCTAAATCTTGAGCTTCTGGTAGATTGTTATTTTTCCTTTCTCTTTTGAAACACTGTACTATCTGCTCATTTTCTTGGGAGTATGATGTCCTCCTCATCCTCCTAATTTTAATTATATAGATTTCCGAAGAGTACGTTCAAGTTGCTTGGAGGTAGTGCTTTTATTACTGAGAGTTTTATATTTGCCTACTTCAGATGTTACTAGAAAACTTACCTTGCCCCTCACAAGGTAACCTGTTGGCCCCCCTAATTTGTTCCCATATCTAGGCTTGGTCGAGGTAATGTCCACACGATTAATGGGAACACCGTCACCCCTTTTATACAGTCAATGCCATGGTTCCAAGTGAATAAGCATATCTTGGAAGATACTTAGCGAGCCTTTCAAAAATCAAATGCTGGGGATTTTCCACTGGATCTAGTTCAGGTTTTGTTAATTTTTACAACTCACTTCAGTATTCGGGTCACAGATGTGGACTGAAAGTGGAGCCCAGTGAAATGAGACCTGTCTTGCAGTCCTGCCAGGTGCAGCCGAGTCCACTCCCAGATCTGAGATTCCAGGAGCAGAATGGCTTAGCTCTCATCTTGGCTTTTGCTTCAGTGAGGACTCAGAGCAAAGGCAGATTGTAGCCACTGGGCTCTGGATACTGGAAGGGCGGGAATCCCAGGGCTCTTCAAAGGCTCTTAAGTGGCTGCTGGGCAGCTCCTGGTTACGAGCGCAGTCTCTGGAGTCAGACACATATTTTGGCTTTCCCACTCCTAGCTCTGTGACCTTGGGCAAGTGACTTTACCTCTCTGAGTCCGATTTTCTCAGCTGTGAAATGGGGACAACATTAGTACACATACTTTCGGGCATAAGGAATTTAAACAAGGTATAAAAAGGGTATAGGCGAGTTCGTTTGTGTAATACTCTCAGTGCCAGGCACACAGCATGCACTAAGAGTTGTAGCTGCCAGTCATGATTGCCAGTGTCACCGTCATCGCCGTCTTTAGGCCAGTCTCCCATTTTGTAGAGGAAGAAGTCGAGTCCCAGATCTCATGGGCACTCAGAGGCCGAGCTGAGAATCGCAGTCTCTGAACTCCCCGCACAGTGCTCTCTCCACCCTGCCACCGCCTCTCCGCGCCAACATCTGCACCATTTGCTTCTCACCTTCGCTGGCTCTCAGCGGTGGTGTCTTGCCTCCTGTCTTGAGCCGGCAGATCCTAACAACAGATGGTGCTGTTCTGAATTAAAACAATTTAACTCAAGATCCATCAACTGCCAACATCAAACACCCTTAAAAGAAGGAAAGAAACTCATTATCAAGAGTATTCAAGCAAAGTAGGTATTTAATCTATCTTAATCATTTGCATTCTTGAGAAGAAGAAAGTCAGTGGCAGCTGCCATCGTAGGCCAGACCCCATGCATGTGCTTGCCCGTAATTGCTTCAGACTGAATTCCCCCCCAGCCCCCCCTTTTCTTCTTGCCACACAGTACTAATTTGGACTTCGGTCCTAAGTTTTTAAGCCACACAATAGTTAAAAAATTTAAAAACATAATTTTTTTTTTTTTTTTGTCCACAACTCCTGTGGCTGCACATTTTTCAGTAGCAGGGGTTCAGCTCACAACTAGAGCTCTGTCGACACACACAGGAGCACTGCAGGCCGGCCAACTCCACGAGGGGAGCCCGCAGCCCCGGGCGGGGAGGGGGCGCGGATGAGCTCTGTGGGCGTCGTACAGCCACTCGCCGGCACAAGGCTGGATTCTCAGAAGTTAAATGTCCACTCAGTGCCGCTCCCTTACGCTTTCCGTACCTTGTTCTTTCCAAAGCTTAGTGTCCACGCAGTTGCTCCTCGACTCTGAATCACCAAGCTGATGGTGAAAGACAGAGGACGTGAGAACAGGGAGAACACGCACACACGTCTGTGTGCTCAGTCCGACCCACTCAAGCCTGGCTCCCCTGTGACCGTGTCTGTGCTGCGTCCTTCGCTTCCCCACGCCACACTCCTCTCCCCTCTGTCAGTGCGTCTCCTCCTCTCCATCCTTCCGGCCTCCACTGACGGCCCAGGTCAGGCACTAAGGGATGCTGGTGTTGGCGGCCCTCTCTTGACCTGCCTTTTGTTCTTTTTGTGTCTCCCCTCTCTGCCCCTCTTCTTCAGCTTGATTTTGTTCTTTCTCTTTCCTCCTTTTTATCCTTCTTTGCTGCCCATGGTTTGGTCATGTGAGTAATGCGTCCCTGCCTTGCACTGCGGCACCCCCCGGAGTCATGCTGGAACCCCCGTGGCCCTGGATCCTGGCCGCGGGTGCAGCCTGGCTCTTTGGAGCAAGGCTGCAGATCCTTTCCCTCACCCAGTCTCAGCACGAGGCAAAATGACTAAGGTAAGCGTCCGTTATCTCTGAAATTAGCAAAAGAAGGGGGAAAATCAAAATGTTGCTGGAGCCGCCCCAGCACATCCTGAAGTGCGAGCTGGTGTGTGAGTGTGGAGCGGAGTGCACGTGCCTGGGACGCGCCAGCGGGAGGAAGTGAGAACCTGCTGAGTCAGTGTAATACTTTGCCACCTCTCATACTTCTTATTGGGGCCTTCGTGTCCTTGATCCAGATTTATCTCAATGGGCTCAAAGGTGTGGGTGTAGTTAAGCCCGCCGTCTGTCCCCATCAGGACACGGCTAAAAGTAAACATGCTGCCTTAGTATTTGTTTGCCGCGTCACACTTTTGCCCAGCGTATAGATTTGCAGCCTTATTTATAGCTTTCTCGTGACATTCGCATGGGCAGGCTCCCGTCAGGTGACACCCCTTCTCTGTGTGTGGAGCCACCTCGGCTCGCTCAGCCCCTTTCCCCGTTGCCCCGCCGCTCCATCCCCCGTGTTATATGGATGTGTTTTATAAGTGACTGTTCTGAAGTCACCTGCCATGCAGTCTCTTACCTCGTGTAGTTTCACCTATTCTCCCATCGGGAAGAAAAGCAAAAAGGTGGCGACACTTGCTATTCATCTTTTAATAATTCAGTTCCCCGCCTCAGGGAAGAGAGTGAGGCTCCGACGGCTTGAAAGGCCTGGTCTTGTTTAGTGTCGATTGACCCGTGTGTCAGGACTGATGCTGAGCACACGAGCTGAAATCTCACAAGTAATCAATTTCTATCTGACAACATCTTGAAAAGTGACGTGCAATGGTTGATAACGGTGTGGTGCCGTGAGTGAGATTTATCATATCAGAAAGTGTTTGTGAGGGGGAATACGTGTTGTCTGTTTTCTCTTTATCAAATTGTCCTGCTTTTTTATTGATACTTTTCCCCCTTCTGTGGTCTTAAGAAACAGGCAAACAAAAGAATCCAAAACACAGAACCATGACATTTCAGAGCCAGAAGAGAGGCCATAGGTAATAATCTTTTATAAGGGATGGACCTGCGGTCACAGAGGTGAAGGGTGTCCCTTGTGAAACCGCCTCAAGGTGGGACCCAGTGTGTGTGTCATAGTGTCCCCTGGCCCACACGGGGCGTGATTCTGCTCCGGTGGACACCCGCCCCCTGGCTCCTTTTCCTCATCCTTGGGCAATGGCGTCCTCATTCACTCTCCAGGTGGACTCGCTTGAAGGAGGCCTCCCTCCTAAGCTGACATGGACCCGGCGTGGCCTCTGACATCAGACAGCCTGGGGGGGGGCGGTTCAGCTCAGTGTCCACAACCGTGAGGCCCCGCCTCCTTCTCCTCTCTCAGTGTGGCGACCTGGGGCCCGTACGCCGACTGCACTGTGGCAGCTAGTAATGACAGTGGCTGACGTTTATTGAGCGCTGGCACATGCCAGGCAGTGGGCGAGGTTTTGTCGTGAATTAACACGTTTAATCCCCACAGCAGCCCTAGGGCATATGTACAGTTATTATTACCATTCTCATTTCAGGGGGCTGAGAGCTTATCTTCCACGGCGGGGTGGTGGTGAAGTCTGGCCCCAGAGCCGTGCCCTGCGCCGGCCCCTGAGCCCTCCTGCCTCTCAGCAAAGCGCCTGACACATTGCACTCACGCAGTAAATGACAGGTTTGATGATAAAGCATTTGAACATCAAAACTACTGATAGTCCTGTTTGTGTTCTTACTGTTTTTTGAAGCCTGAGAAGTTCTTCTCCCATCTGAAAACCATTAGCTCTTTATCCTGTGGGGAGTTATTTTGGTCTATGACATTCTTTGCAATTTAGAAGTCCAAGTTGAAAGTAAAAGGACCAAATTATTACCGCTTAAATCTGAAGCCCTTGTTAAACCAGGTTGACATTCATGTTCTTGTTCTGGGCCTGCCCTGGACTTGGTGACTCTCCCTGCTTCTGTGGCCTAGTCTTGACCAGCAGTCAGGGTGTCCTTTAGTGAGGAAAGTCCAGGCATGTCACTCCTCTGCTTCAAGCCCTGCAGTGGCTCCCATCTGTCCCAGAGTAAAGGCCACCATGCTTTCGGTGGCCTTCCACACCCCGTGAGACCCGCCCACCACGCTTCCCAGCCCTGTGCTTCTCCCCTCTCCTTTGCTGTCTCTGCTCCAGCCAGTAGCCTCCTTCCTGGTTCTGAGACCCCCGAGGTGTGCTCCCGTCTCCACCTCAGGGCCTCTGGGCCGACCGTCCTTCCTCTGAACAGCCACATGTCTGTATCCTCATGTTCAAATCTTTACTCAAGATTCATCTTCTCAGTAAGCACCGTATTTAATATTGCAGCACCCTCGCTTCCAGCCTCCCTAGCCTGCACATGTTAAAACCATACGCGTTTCATCTTCTAACACACCATATATTTTACTTTAAAAAAGAAAAGTGCTTTATTGTCTGTCTTTCTCTACTAGGGACATATTCTTTGTTTATTTCATTGATGTTTGCCAAGGGCTTAGAAGATGCCTGGCACATTTTAGGAAGTAGCCCATAAATATTTGTTGAACGAACGAATGAATGAGTGAAAGAAATGGACGAAAGTGTCGCCTTGGTGAAGCCACTTTCTCTTTGGGCCTTTTTCTGTTTTTTCTTAAATATGTAGCAGCGTGTACTAGATGAAAGGTCGCATCCTCCCGACTATAACGTCTGCAGATTCTTTGCACCTTAGTCGTTGCGTCACTCATCTGTCCTCCCACTACCCAGCTTGTGGCATCCGTGGGGCAGGCGGGATTTAGGTGGTATTGGGGAGACAAGTGACACGTCACTGCTGGATCCAGAGATCTGCACACTCCTCTTACTTCTGGCGCGGGAACGCGCTCTGTTTTGGCCAAAGCTTGTGTGCAAGAAACATGCCTCTTCTTGCCAGGCCCAGCTGCTCGTGGAGAGCCCTGCCTGTTTTGCCTGTTGGCATTTTGTGATGTCCCCAGGAGCCTCTTGGCCAGACCGCCGTCCTTTCCCCTCACCGCCCGGCAGCTCCAGTTCGCTCTCGGCCACCGAAGGCAGCTCGAGCCCATTGTTGCTGTGGATGTGTTTGCATATTGCACAGCCATCTGTTCTCTCTACCATCCAAGCTTCAGATTTTGAAATATGAATTACCATCCGCTCCGTGGATTTCAATGGCTTGCTGTTTGTTTTGTATGCCAGTAACTAGTCTTTCAACTGCTAGAACCACTGTTCTAAGAGCCTACCTTACTCTTATTTTGTGTAGATGCCTGGGGCGATTTGTGGCTGAACAAGCTGGTGCCCAGGTACAGAACTGAACCGTGGGCTTGAAAACCTCACACAGCTGTTACTGTTCATGCTTTCATTCCATAGGCAACACTCTGTCAGAAAGTCATTTCGGAAAGTCATCAGAATATAGCAGCCCCATATCTAGTGAGCCCGTAAATTAAGATTACACTCATTTCAACTCTCCTTTTTTTTTTTTTTTTTTTTTTTTGCGGTATGTGGGCCTCTCATTGTTGTGGCCTCTCCCGTTGCAAAGCACAGGCTCCGGACGCGCAGGCTCAGCAGCCATGGCTCACGGGCCCAGCCGCTCCGCGGCATGTGGGATCTTCCCGGACCGGGGCACGAACCTGTGTCCCCTGCATTGGCAGGCAGACTCTCAACCACTGCGCCACCAGGGAAGCCTTCAACTCTGCTTATTTGCTTTGTGACTCAGGCTTCCCATTCTCCACGATAAATGGAGTACTACGTGCATATGATGGTCAGGGTGTGCTGCTTGTCCAGTGGCTTCTGTTGTCACCGCCGCCCTTTGTGGAGGGCTTCCCCTGCTCCCAGCACTGCGATTCAGCATTTCACACGCACTTTCACCGTTCACTTTCACAAGCTCCCCCTTCCCTCTGCTTTTTCACATGCTGTTCCTTCTGCTGGGAATGTCCTTCTGGCCTAGGCTTTCAGCACGGGGCCTTTTTGTTGAGGCATTTGTCACAAAAGTTTGTGAATTTTTAGTTTCGGGGGTTATCTATTTAATGTCTAGCTATACTTAACAGGCTGTAAGCTCCATGAGGCTCAAAGCTGTATCCCTAGCACCTAGCACTGTACCTGGAAATAGAATCAGTAATATTTCTGCGGTGAATGGTGTGTTTTAGTTTTCACAGACAACCCTATGAAATTATGTGTATTATATGTTTTTGAAGTTGGGGTAAAAAGAGGTTAAGTCACTTGCCTAAGATCATTCAGGTCCTAAAGGGCAGAGCCAAGATTCAAACCCAAACTATTGCAACACGTTCATTCTTAATAAGCAGGGGATGTTGGCAGTCCCGACATATGACTTACTAATACGGTTAAAACACAATAACAGATAAACCAAATGACCTGTATTCCGAGTGCATCCAGATGCTTAGGAAAATGAGGTGTTCTTATTTATTAAATGCTATCCAGGGGACTTCCCTGGTGTCACAGTGGGTAAGACTCTGTGCTCCCAAAGCAGGGGGCCTGGGTTCGATCCCTGGTCAGGGAACTAGATCCGACGTGCATGCCGCAACTAAGAGTTCGCATGCCACAACTAAGGAGCCCGCCTGCTGCAGCTAAGACCCAGTGCACCACCCCCCCCCCAAAAAAAAAGCTAGCCAGATAATATTTTTGTTCTCTGGCTTTTTCAGGTGTTTCCAAAATATCTCTTTTTCTGCTTTAAGTACCCCAGCACAAAAATGTATTTTCATCCTGTTTATTCTTTTATTTTTCTTTAGAGGAGTTTGCAGGTCCTTCATAGCCATCAGTCAGAATGTCAGCTCCCGCTGGGCTGGACTGGGAAGATGTGTGGGTGGGAGCGTGGGCTGCACGGCCCCTGACCCAGCATCTGTGTCAGAACTTGCGTTGTTGCCTCTCTGGCTGGGTCGGGGGATGGTGTGGTAACTGACTGACTGAAGCTTTGGGCTAGTTATTGCCACAGAGAGGTCTTCCGCCCCTGCCCTTTCTCAGCCTGCTTCGGGTGCCGCCCTGGATGCCTGCTCCTTGAAGGGGCTCCCGGTCATCTGCGTGTCGTAGAGCTTTCCCCAGTGATGCTGGGCCATGGTCTTGACACTTTTCGTAAACTTTTTATTTTGAAAATATCTCCAGCTTTCAGAAAAGTCATAAGAAAGAATAGTGCCTTAAACTCTGTCTACTCTTTAACTGGATTCAACCACATGTACTTTATCTTTGTCATTATGCATACTATCATTATTATATTTTTTGCTAAAGCATTGGAGAGTAGATATCCTGTATCCTGACCCTCTACTACTAAGAATGAAGGGATCTTCACTTACGGCTGCAATTCCTGTCAGACGTATTCTTTTGAAAGACCAGTATTTCATCCTCACCACCCTTACCTCATTCTTTTTTTTTTTGGGGGGGGGGTTCGTGGGCCTCTCACTGTTGTGGCCTCTCCCATTGCGGAGCACAGACTCCGGACGCGCAGGCTCAGCGGCCGTGGCTCACGGGCCCAGCCGCTCTGCGGCATGTGGGATCTTCCCGGACCGGGGCACGAACCCGTGTCCCCTGCATCAGCAGGTGGACTCTCAACCACTGCACCACCAGGGAAGCCCACCTCATTCTTTTTTAAACAGCTGCTCCGAGCCTACTCTGTGGAGGTGCCATGCCCAGCTCTCCATAGAGGGAATTTAGGTTATTAATAATAGTAATTTAGGTTATTCGAGTCCATGCCACAGCAGATATCCTGGCATGTTAGTGTTTGCCCAGATGTCCAGGAAGTTTCTAGAGGAGTCTCTGGTGTAAGGGGAGCCGCGTTTACCCTTTTGGTAGATACTGTCCGCTTGCCGTTCAGGATAGTTGTACCGGTTTACACTCTCCACCGACAGAGACCAAGTGCGTGTTTTCTGCCTCTCACTCGATTTCATCTAGTCTTTAGATCTTTGTTAATCCAATGGGCAAACAGAAGTGCATTACCACACTTTTACCTGTGTGTGACCAGGCGTGGGAGGACGTGTGGAATGAGCAGTGTCAGGAGGAGCGCTCCTCGTGTGGGATGCATTTTGGCGAATGGAGCTGGAGAGAGAGGAGGCCCGGGCTCAGGACCAGCCCGGTCAGCCGTCACGTGTGGGGGCGGCGGTGAGGCCGGAGACCTGCTCACCCACCCACGGGCGCCCGAGGGAGAGAAGCAGCGCGGGTATAACGTGCAGCGGTCCCGAAAGAGGCTCCCCTCTGGGGTTCTCAGCGTCAGGGCGTGCCAGACAGACCGTGCTTGCGTCTCCTCCTCCGTCCAAAGTTTCCTTGGGTTCCTCAAGATGCCTTTGCACCTTCAGGTCTCGGCTCAAATGGCACCTTCTCAGAGAGGCCTTCCTTGACCACCCTACTGAGTGTTGTACCCCCCTACCTGCTCCCCCGCTTCAGTTTTCTCCACGCTCCTGACGTTTCTCATCCTGCGTGTTTTCCTTATTCCTTTTGTTCACTGTCTTTCCCATGCCCCTCTGGAATGTACTCGCCACGAGGATGGGAGTTTGCTTTGTTCGTTGCTTTATTCCAGTATTGTACTTAGAGCAGTGCCAGGCATACTAGATTTGCAATGCACATCTATAACGATCATTCATTATTATTATTTTTAATCATTCATTATTGAATGAGTGAAACTATTTGACAAGGCAGTATAGCTTAGTCATTAAACTTGCAGGGTTGGGCTCATCTGGACCTGAGACCAGCTGTGTGACTTTGGTCAAGTGACTTAACTTCCCTAAGCTTCTTCCCTTAAAGGTGAAGTGGGGTTCGTGAGAACACCTTCTCCTTTATTGGGTCGTAAGTACTAAATGCCTGGCACTCACTAGACACTTAGAGGCTATTGTTACTGTTTCAGAAGTTGTGTAGACTAGGAGTCTTGATTTGTCTTTTCTGTTTCTGTGCTGCTCATTTGAGGTAAGTGTGCGTGTGTGTACACGGGTGTGTGTGCACACACGTGCACGTGCTCTGGCGAGTTTCTCGTGCTGTGAACGAACTAGGCCACCTTCACATACCTGTGAGCTGAAGTCTCAGCACAAACAGTCCCCATTTTTTACTCTCGACAATCGGATGTTTTATAATAAAGACATTGTAAATCAACTACATTTCAATAAAGAATTAAAAAAAAAGAATGAAATGAAAAACAAAACAAACCCTGTATGTAATGTCCTCCTACCTTGAGTCTCTTTCTCATTGACCTGTGCTCATAGCCAGACAGGAGAAGGGTGATGGCCACAGACAGTGCCCAGTTAGGAACTCTGCCTGAATCCACTGCATGCAAAGGGAGGAGCCATCCCTAAGTTAACTAGTACCTGGGATTGCTGAGGAAGCAAGGAGGGTGCTGTTCAATGTCTTCATGATAACATGTCAGAAACCCAAGCTATCACTTTGAGGTTCTGTTCTCCACCACTTGCTCATTTTTAGCCTTCTCTTGGACCTGGGAGTGAGGTATACTTTGGATTCTTCTACAGACATCTCTGGAGAACATTTCCCAAGTTGCATCCTTGGAGAGAGCACTGTGATGATATCAAAGTGAAGGGCACGCTTTGTTAGGAAACTGGTTCTTGAAGAGGTGAGAACTGGGGTTTATTTTATTGTCATAATCATAAAAGGTGACTTTAGTGACCTTAAATCCTTGAGTGTGATACACTTTGATGAATTTATAATCTTGATTATCCCATGAATACTTTAAAACTCACCTTCTCCTTCTTCCTTGAATCTAATAAAGGTAATCCCTTGTTTTTGTTTCATATCTGTTTATATTTATGAGAGCTAATGATATGCCTTTGGGAAAGAAAGGAAAAGTTCCTCCTGATTCTCTAGCTGGGAGGGGCAGACCAGAGTAAGGCTCATTCTTTATCCCCATGTGTTTAATAATATCGCCGTGGCGCTCACGATTCCACCTCTCTTCAGAGGGGCCGTGTGTCAGTGCTGTGTTGCTGCTTCTGAGATTGGCACTGTTATATTATTAATAGTACTGATCACACATGCCTTGCATTTAATATAGAACATAAGAGGCTCACCTAGCATGAATGAGAAATCCCAAATTGAAAGTGGTAGCTGCTATAAAATTTTTAAAGAAGGGAATGTGTTATGATTGAATTTTTGAAATAAAAATAGTGTATTTTTAATCACCAAGTAATGAATGTCCTTGGGTTCTTGAGTGGGGGGAGGGGGCCTGGTAGGGGAAGAAAGGCAGGTGTCTTCCTCTTACATTTGGGCCAAATAGAATCCAGAGACTTGCACAGAACACCGAGGGTCTAAGTTACACCAACAGGAAGGACGAGAAAATACAAAGGAATTCAGGAAGGCAGCCGTTCCATTATGAACTCATCCGGTTATGCCAGCGATGGTGGAGATCTCAGAACAGTTGGAGGTTTATAGACACAAATGTATGTGCTGAAATACCACACTCTGATGACATTCGAGGGAGGGGTAACCTTTGATGATGAATCTTCTTGCCCTTTTTAGGGGAGTGGAAGGGGAGGCGGGTGGTACTTCACAAGACTCTAAATTTACCAACGTTTTTCAAATTTGAATTTCCTTAGCAAAAATGTCAAATGATTGTAGATCCGAAAATGCCTTTGTTGGCATTTTAATGGTGCTTTTGGAGCCCAGTGTGGTGTGGAAGGACAAGTGGAAGTGGAAGGAAAAGCTGTTTCTTTTCTTGGTGATAATGGTATTGAATCTGAAGTCCTGGACTAAACAATGTCCCAGGAATCTTCATGATTTATATATTGTAGGTGATCTTTTCTTAAACGTTGTTAACCTGTGCCCTTTACAGACAATGCCAGGTCAGAAAATGTCAGGGGAACTTCGGATTGCTTTCACAAGCGTGTAAAGAAAATTATTGTCCTCAAACTCCAGAGGCTCTGACGTTCATTCTTAATGGAGTGGTGTGTTTAGAGGGACAAACGCCGTGCATGAGACTGCTTTCGGCTGGTGGGGAATGGAAAATATTTGCGTGATAGTTTACTTCTGGACAGGACCAGTTGTGAAGGAGAAAATGTGTGTTTGCTATCTGTCAGGCTGCTGTAGACACCTATTTAATTTGTTGGAAAGGTGAATTCTCAAAGCAGGAAGCCTTCTGAAATGCTTATTCACACTCAGACAATTTATCACAGACCAGAAAGATGGCTCAGCTTGGGCTGCAGTGCCAGGCGCTGCCCATGAGGAGAGGGGCTTGACTCAAGGCTTTGGGAGGGGGGACAAGATGCCAAGAGGGAGGCTGGGTGGAAAAGAGGGCTTTCCTAGAGCGAGTGGAACCAGGGAAATGGACCCTGTGATGGGGGTGTTTGCCATTCCTACCGATGGGCTGTGCCTCACGAGCCCTCTCAGCTCCTCAAGGTGTTAAGATCTACAATCGCTGCCTTGTTCTGTACAAAATGTTATTTGCATAGGTGAAAGTGACAAAGTGTCTTCTTGTTCATCTTATCATTTGGGTCATTAAAGAAAGAGAGATTTAAGTGAAAGTGAGAAAAGAGGCAGTTCTTTGGCAGAGCCAGAAGCAGTGTAACTATTTTCAACCCTATGTTTTGAAACAACTTCGGTTACTTCGGTTCAGCCCTTTCAGAAAGAAGAAAAGAAAAGAAATCAAACGTGTGGGCTTGACAGGTGGTTTTGCCAAACCACAGTCCAAAGTTGAACTGAGAGCCCCTCATCATTACTTTTCAAAAAGTTTACTTTTGTGGCAAACACCGAATGAGAACCTATAAAAAGGAGCATAAAAACCATGATTTTATTTCATGAGGCAGAGACTGTCTCTCACTCCCTTGCGCGTCTCTAGAATTTTTCCACTGTTTTTCCATTTTTCATGGTGGTTGCTGTTATGTTCTTTCTCTTGATTTGAGGCCAGGGACGGGTCCTCGGGGCTAGCGGGCTAATGGCAGAGTGTCCTCCAGAGCCCAGTCTGCTCTGGCTTGCAGCTAACATCACAGTTATCACCTCGCCCACCACATCTACCTTCTGATGGCAGTGCTCACCAGTGGAAAAAAGCTTTCTGCACCTCATTATTTCTGCAACCTGAGATAATTTGCAAATTAATTGATGTGTGGGAGGGAAGGCATCTGCTGTTATAAAAACCTTTAACTGCTGCAGTAAAACTTGAAATAAAATTAAGTGTTACTATAGTAAACTAATAGTCCCCAGGTGATGACGCACATTTTGTAGTATGCAGGGGCTTACGTTTTCAGGACCTGCTTAACTTTGCAGCTCTACTTTCTGTTTTCTGTTGTAGTTTTTATTTTCATCAAAGGCATATACAAAAAGGTGAATAAGTAATCCTACAAGATTTATAACAAAAGCATTCGTCCTTTGACTGTTCCACATGCCGCTCCCTGGAGGGAACTCCTTTGAACTCTTTCAGTTGTTTCTTTGGATACTTGCCTACATTTTTTCTTAACAACTTGCTTAGACTGCTATTTTAGATGTCATCTTTTGACTCCACGATGGAAGACAGATTTAACTCTCATATCCCACCTTCTCCCCACCAATTTGCTTTAATTGATACTCAGTTTTTATACTGTCATGACTGTGAAGTGTTGTTCACAGCCAAGCCATACAGTGAACCGCGATTGTTGTGAAGGCTGGGGGTGGGAGGCTGTCTCGCCATTCCGAGTGCAGACTTGTCCCCCTGTTTTCAGTTGTCTCTGAGGCTCTCTAGGTCAGCCTCTCCTGGCTTCTGATGGGAGTAGGGATCTATATTTACAAAAGACTCAACCGATACTCCTTGTTTTTATTCCCACCCCACTGGCCCTCCACCACACTGGGTGCCTGCACTCCCTTAGTCTTTGGAAATCCTAGTCTAGTTCACTTTGCTCCTTATTGACTCATTCTCCCCACCAACCGCCCTAACCCTGTTCCGCTCTCCCTCCCACCTCCCGCCAGCCAGGGGAGGTTTCAAGTACTGCTCTCTGCTGCGGTAGTGCCGGTCCATGTGCTTTCTATAGTCTACGGCTTAGTTGACCTCTTTTCTGTTGTCGTCTCCTCTCCTATTCTCTTTATCCTTGGGACTTAACACCCCCTGTTTATTTATTTGCCGTCGTTTTTGTGGTTTGGGGAGGGAGTATAGTGAACATGACTGTTCATTCTACCATGTGCAACAAGAAGACCTCTGGCTCCTGTTTTGGATACATTTTGCCTCCTATTACACATAGGTTTCCAACATCTGAGTATTTTAAAAAGCACATTTTGATGTAATGGGCTCATATTTTCCATGAAAGGTCTCTTTTTCATTGCACGACTCTAAGAAATTTGTGCAGACACTTGCACCTGGCTGATTTGCAATAGAGTAATATGTCTCTGGTTCCCTAGTATGCCTTCTAAGAGGATCTGTCTGATGCTAATATTTCATTATGTAGCAGCAAAGAGAGATGATAAAACACTGAATTCTTGAGAAGAAAAGACTGACCTTTCCCCCCTCTTTTACCTACAGGCTGTTTTAAAACCTCTTTCTCAGCAGAGCTTTCTTCTTACTTTGGGTATCAGCAGTTAGCTTTTCAGGAGTGATAGTTGAGGGCGAGAGTACGCGGGGGGTGACTGCAGTGTTAAAAGCTGAACTTCTCAAAGAAGCAGCGACTCCATTAAAATTAGAGCCGCTACCCTTGTGCTGGGACAGGGGAAGGCCAGCAGTTGTCTAGTGACGGGGAGGAGGGATGCTGTCCCCAAGACTCAGCATGGCTCTGGTGCCAGTGCACACAGCCCTGCTTCTTGGAATAATGGTGGAGCACCTGGCCAGGCACTCACCAGGCCTGTGCCATCTTGAACAGATGGACCATTTAATGCGCTGAATGTTTATATCCCCCCCAAATGTCATATGTTGAAGCCCTGATGTTACCTCAGTGTGATTGTATTAGGGGGTGGGGCCTTTAAGGTGATTAACTTAGATGAGGTCCTGAGAGTAGGGCCCCCATAATGGGATTAGATACCCTTATTAGGAGAGGCAGACCGACCAGAGCGCTTTCTCTCTGTGAGCACACAAAGAACAGGCCACGTGAGCACACAGTGACATGGTGGCCTTGTGCAGGCTAGAAAGAAGGCCCTCACTGAGGACCAAGTCTGCTGGCACCTGGATCTTGGACTTGCCAGCCTCCAGAAGTATGAGAAATAAGTGTCTGTGATTAAGCCTCCCAGTATTTTGTTATGGTAAGCTGAGCTGATGAAGGCAGACAAGTAAAAAGCCTTTTACATCTCTTCCTGTCCTTGAAAATGAGGACATAAGCCACCCATTTCAGCATGCTGCCTTTGAGGGGTCTTTGCATTTTCTGTATGGGAAGTCGAGCCCATTTAAGTCCACCTTTCTTGACCTCTGTGCCACCTTTAGCAGCAGCTCACACACACACAGTAGCCTGTATACTTTGATCTGCAACTTTTGGACACCCCTCCCCCCCCCTTTTTTTTGCAAGGGTAATGCAAAATGCAGCTCACAAGCCTGTCTCATACCTTATTAAAACATCATTTCCCCAGCCTTGATCCCAGATTTCTGTGCTTAATCATAGAAAGGCAGCTTGTTCAAATATACATTCTTGTTTGGAAAATTCTGTTGGCTTGTCTTCCTCACCCCCCGCTCCCGCCCCCCTGCATAGTTTGTAACCCTGCTTCAGGGAGGCTGTTCGTATTAAATATCGTAACTTGCTCATTGGAAAGTTACTTGTAAACTTAATTAACTCTCTGTCAGTGTTTGAGTTAACTTTCTCCCTTTAATTTCAGCCTCCTTGGTCATAGTTTTCCATACTCAGACCTGTGTCTGTTAAAGGCTTGGTAAATAGTTTTGAAATGCCAGTTGGTGATATATGGACCTCTTTAGCATTTCTTTGATTTATGTGCAGTGCTGTGGAAAAAGGCAAAGAAAGCAAATTATGTGGCAAAAAAATGTTGCCAATCTTCACTTTTTTACTCTTAGTTTTAAGAAGTACACTTATCAATCAAATCTGATGGGTTTTCTTTTTTATAAAGATTGAAATTTTAACTATTTGAAGACTCTTGCAATGCAGGTTTTGTATTTGCTTAATCAGGTGTAGGTTAGAGCTGGAGGAGGGTCTCAGAGTTCTAAAAGCTCTTTCAGTCTCTACTGTGTGTCCCTATCCTGCTGCCTCCGCCAGTCTTCAACAATATATGCATGAAACAGTCAGATTTTTTTAATAGGATTTGGAAAGATGGAAGCTTCTCAACGCTGGAAGCATATTGCATCCATGTTTAAAACCCTGAATCCACGTGGTGGGCCAACTAGTGTTGTGTCCTTAGATTAGCTAATTGTGACTTGTCAGGTTTCCCTGTGTAGCGTATTCTTGGTGGATTCCAGCTAGAGACTGACTTCTTCAATCAGTGAGTCAACAAATGTTTTTGAGATTATACTGTGAATGGATTCAGATTTTAGTGTGTCTGAGAGCTGCCTGGGTTGCTTCTTATAGTGTTCATTCCTGGGCTCCCTGGTAGAAATTCGGATCCAGCAGATTTAAGGTGGGGCCATGGAATCTGCATTTTTGGTGGGCACCCTATAGGTGATTCTGATGGCAGAGGATCTCGGGCCGTTTTGAAGAATGAGGCTACAGCACCCTTTGGTTGTACCACTGCCCTGCCTGATATCCTCAGTGGCACCCCTCCCCCGACCGTCTACCAAGTAAAGTCCACAGAGGGTGTGAAAAAATCCATACTGCTTGGGAGTATATGGATTTTTAATTTGTGTAGGCAGGGTGTGTGGGTCTGGCTGTGCACCGTTCCTGCGATGCCTCCGTGCCTTTTCTGAGTGTTTTCTTATTTATTCGTTTGTCAGGCACTTATTGAGCTACAACAGTGTGCCAGACACTGTTCTGAGTGTCGGAGCTGCGGTGGTGACGAAGAGAACCAGAGTCTGGGTGTCAGTGGAGCTTTTATTCTAGTGTATGTGTTGGGGGTGGAGTAGAGCAGGGGACGTAAACACTAGACAAAGAAACAACAATACGTATAAAATACCTGTTTGGGTTGACTGCCGTCATTAAGGTAAAGCACTGCGGTGTGATGGAGAGTACCCAGAGGCGCCTTTGGATCCGGTGGCCAGAGGAAGCTCTCTGCGAAGGTGAAGTTCAGGTTGAGACCCGCGTGATGAGAAGTCACGCGTGCTGCCCGGCCCGCTCGCCACTGCCTGGCTCGGCTTCACAGCTCCTTATCCAGAGCTTTCGGGTTTGACTGTGTTTTGGATTTTGAATATTTTGGATTATTGAAAGGTAGTATGGTTCATATTACTACGAATGTCTCCAGCGGGGTCTGGGGCAGTACCCTGCAATCAAATATTGTGTAGCAAAACGTTTGACTATTCACACTACGTGAGATAAATTAAGATTTAAATAGACTCACATCAGTTCATGTCTGGTTTTGCTGCCACAGGAGTTTTGGCGCCTGTATTGATGAGAAAGCTTTTTTTTTTTTTTTTTTTTTTTTTTTTTGTGGTACGCGGTCCTCTCACTGTTCTGGCCTCTCCCATTGCGGAGCACAGGCTCCGGACGCTCAGGCTCAGCGGCCATGGCTCACGGGCACAGTCGCTCCGCGGCATGTGGGATCTTCCCGGACCGGGGCACGAACCCGTGTCCCCTGCATCGGCAGGCAGATTCTCAACCACTGCGCCACCAGGGAAGCCCCGATGAGAAAGCTTTTGACTTTCAAAACTTTTTACACGTTTTTATATTGCCAAAAAAAAAAAAAAAAAATTGTGGCTCTGTAATGCCAGCTTCTTGTCCATCCTTTGTTTCTCAGGTGTGAGAAGGCACTAACTGTGTGAAAAGGTGGTGTGTGCGAATTTGTCCACTCACATAGCAGCAGGCGGAGGCCTGGAAGAGAACAGGGCAAGTCAAGAGCATCTGGTTACAGGGAGTTGGAAGAGGCCGCAAGTGCCAGCAGTCAGAGTGGCCGTGAGCTGGGCAGCAGTTGGCCGCATGGCACGAGCTTGCTCCTGTTTTCTAAGGGGCCTGCTTGGGGACACATCTGCTCTCTCTACTTCCCAGGGAGCCTCACAGCAAACCCTTATTAACTGGGTGTGACTGCTCGGTGCACCCTGAGAAGGCTGAGCTGGGCCTTTTCCCCTTGTCTAGAGCAACGCTCAGCATAACATTAATAATAACACGAGCCAGTGTGTATACAGGACTCATTGTGAACTAGGTGTTATTCTAATTCATTTAATTCAATCAAAGTATGCAACCACCCTGTGCGGTAGGTACTATTATCTCTATTTTACAGATGAGGAAAGGGGAGGGAGGGGAGGCAGTAGAGCCCCATCATCCTCCCACTTTGTGGGGACCTTACGCAAGAAGGTGGTTCAGAGTCCAGATTCCCACTGTACTCTGTCATTTAGTTCAGATCTCCCGTAGCCGTCCCCTGCTAGTTATGTATTCATGTATTCATTTATTTTAAAAAATACTTCGACACAAGGGTTTGTTAAAAAAAAAAAAAGCAAAAAGGAAATAAAAATAAAATTAAGAATCCTTCCTGAGAACATGCCAAGTTCTGGAGAAGCCGTGGAGTGTAGTGGTTACAGAGCAGGGACTTTGGGGCCAGGCTGTCCAGATTCCAGGCCCGACCCTGCCACTGACTGGGCTCCACGACCTTGGGCAGGCCACTTACCACCTGTGGCTCAATTTCCTCATCTGTAAAATACAGATAATAGTACCTACCGCATAGGGTGGTTGCATAGTTTGATTGAGTTAAATGAATTAGAATAACACCTAGTTCACAATGAGTCCTATATGCACATTGGCTCGTGTTATTATTACCATCATGCGGAGCGTTGTTCTAGACAAGGGCACCTAGCGATGAGGACTAAGGAGCTCTGCGGTGCTCTTGGCTGCTCTTATGGAGCGTGCATTCCAGGCAGATCTCGGCCCTCTAAAAGCAGAGGACATTTCTTTTTATATCCATCCATGTCTAGCGCTATGCTCTGCATCCGTCAAGCCATCCCGTTCCCAGCAAACATTTATTGCATTCTCTAATGGTCAGCCCTATAAAAGGGGCTTCAGAAAGACTTCTGGACTGGCTTGAACTAGCTTCAGCTCTTCTCAGCTCCTACCTGCCAGGTACTTAAGGGGAAAGGCAATGTATTTATTTGAGTATTGTGTAACAAAAGGAAACATTGGCTGTGGCACCAGTTGCCTACTATTTTCCCTTCTCTGGTCCAAAAGGAGGCTGCTTCTCACCTCTGGAGGGATGTGGCTGGTTATAGACGTGTTGTCACTGTTCCTTCTTGGACATTCCCAGCTGCCTCCTGCTGTCCCCATTTTGTATGCTTGACTTGTTCTTTACAGCACAATTTGGGGTTTGAGTAGGGCTGTCAGGCATCATAGAAGTAAGTAACTTGCACATCAGAGCAGCCCTTTTTGTGTCAGGGGCTCAGCTCTCTTATGGTCCTGCCAAACTCTGTGCACTCCCCTCACCGAGATCCACCCAGAAACAGGCCCGTTTTTCACTGGTCCATCTCCTCTAAGGTTTTTTCATCAGAGGCAAGGCCTTCCAGTTATTGGCTTAGTCACCCCTCACACTCAGTCTAATTGTTAATGGCTCAACAGCCTCAGCTGAGTAATAATAATCATAGTTAACATTTCTTGAGTGTGTATTTTGTGCCAGCCACTTTGCTCAGTGCTTTCATGTACTTAATTCTCGCTAACTCCAAGAAGCTGAGTGTGGTTTTGCTCCATGAAACCCTAGGTCGTTTCTAGGGTAATCAAGTGGTATCAAGTAGCAGTATTATCTCCAGTAATAGAAGAGAACTGAGGCTCTGGAAAGTTGAACAACTCACCGAAGCTCACGGGTGGTTAAGTAGAGGGCTCATGGTTTATATCCACATAGTTGACTACATACCTACACTCTTAATTAGATTAAGATCAGTAGAAGTCGTACCTCAGTCCTGTTGATCAGTAGAAGTTTCACACTGACCTGTTGTTCATTTTAAACCGAAAACATACCCATTGTATGTATGAGTTTTGCCTTTGTTTCCTTCCAAAAGAAAAAATCCTAACCCCACATTTATCATAGGAAAATCCTGCATGGACTCCTGCTTTGCCTTTTCTCATACTTCCTGTGTAGACATTCACAGTCAGAACTTAAACCAACAAAAAACCTTCAACAGGCCGATAAGGAAGGAAACAAGTACAGTCGGCTCTTCGTATCCGTGGCTTCCGCATTCTCAGATTCAACTAATTGCAGAGTGAAAATATTTGGGAAGAGAATTCCAGAAAGCTCCAAAAAGCAAAAGTTGAATTTGCCACTCACTGGCAACTATTCACATAGCATCTACATTGTTTTTATAACTATTTACATAGCATTTACGTTGTATTAGGTATTATAAGTAATCTAGAGATGGCTTAAAGTATACGGAAGGATGTGTGTAGGTTATATATAAATACTGCACCATTTATATAAGGGACTTGAGCATCTGCGGAGTTTGGTATCCACGGCAGGTTCTGGAACCAGTCCCCCGTGGATACCTAGGGAAGACTGTACTCTGGGAGTCTGCAGAGAGACTTTGATCTTCCAGTGCTGAATACTTCGTTAGCTGCCTAAGAAATACTCTGTAACTTGCTTGTTTAATGCGTCAAGGTTGAGCCAAGTTTCTGGGCATTTAGGTGGTTCGTAGCTTTAAAAACCACTCTCCACGGTGTGCTAGAAGGAGCTTCCCAGCTGATCCTCTGGGTGCCTTTCGTGTTGAGTGCTTACAGCGTCTCCTTAGGCTCCATACAGCTGTCCTGGGCTTTATGGAGAGTTTTATACAGAGTTGGCTGTGAGGCGTCACCAGCGTGATGGATCCTTTTCCTCGTTTGTACAAGAGGAACCAAGTTGGGGCTCCTTCTCTGCATACCTCATACAGAACAGCGGGGATGGGGGGCACTTTTTCCTTTTTTCCATTACACTTACCAGTTTATTATCTGACATGTTTAGGATGACAGTATTTGATTGAAAGGTGATATACTCTTAATCAGTTTTGTGAAAATTCGGTCATTCTCGGCATCGTTGGAAGAGGCGAATTTTGGGGCATAGTCACTTCTGATAATCACAAGACCAACTCTGTCTGTTCCCGGGGCGCTGGGTCCTGTGCTTACATCTTCTGCACGAACCATATCACTTAATTTCTATGACCTTCCGTTTCTTCATCTGTAAAAGGAGGCTGCGATACCTCTCTCCATGGGGTTGTTGTGAGATAAGGAAAAGGCACTTGCGAAGTCTGCCTTAGGGAGTGTGCTCAGTCAACAAGAGAACAGCTTTGTCCTTGCGAGAGAAATCTTTTTTTTCCCCCCATATTGGGCTGATGGAGAAACAGGCTCACAGGGAAGAGGAAACACCCAGAAATGCCCAGAATAACTCGTACTTGAGCTGAGGTTTGAACTCGGGGCTGTCTGACTACAAAGCTCGTCCTCCTACCCCGGGGACCACACTGCCTCTGGAGTTGCAGCCTTTGCTGCCAGAGCACAAAGGAAAGCACGTGCCTCCCTGGACTTACTGCCCCCAAGCCACCAGGCCTTATTCCTCCCATTCCCGAAGGGAAAAGGCAGTTGTTAAAAATGATCAACAAAAAAAGCGTCTTCCTGAATGTCTTCTTCTATTTCCTGATTCCTGCTCTCACAGGCCTCCGACCTGAGCCGCTGGCCTTTTGCTTCCACTCCTGTTATTTTCAGCTTGTCTGACATCGTAGTTATGTATCTTTTAAAGTCAGTGATCGTATGCCTGTTTCCCATTCTTCTTCTGAGTTTTCTCTGTGCTCCCTTTCCCTCTTCCCCGCCTCCTTGCTTCATTTCCTGAGTAAGCACGGGCTGGGGCTGAGGCTGATCAGATCCCTGATTTGGAGCCAGTTGGCTCCCACTGACGATGTTTATGATGTTTATGGAAGGAAGCAGCAGAAGCCGATGGGGGCTGCTTTTGATGGTAATGAAGATGATGCTTAAAGCAGAACTCAGCATTTCATGACATTAGAAGAAGGGAGAGTTAAACTGTCCAACTAAATCTAAACTGACTGACTATGAGCACATAGGAATCATTTTTACTACCCATAAAAGAAGTTTATAATAATCTAATCATAATTTTAAATTGATCAGATTGGTAATTTTTAAAAAATCATGTTTACTGGTTTCTCGACTGAAATCTTTTCAGTGATAAGTCGGCAAATGACTAATGCTTAGAATTCAGTGTCTAGGGCTTCCCTGGTGGCGCAGTGGTTGAGAGTCCGCCTGCCGATGCAGGGGAAACAGGTTCGTGCCCGGGTCTGGGAAGATCCCACATGCCGCGGAGCGGCTGGGCCCGTGAGCCATGGCCGCTGAGCCTGCGCGTCCGGAGCCTGTGCTCCACAACGGGAGAGGCCACAACAGCGAGAGGCCCGCGTACCGCAAAAAAAAAAAAAAAAAAAAAAAAAAAAAAAAAAAAAGAATTCAGTGTCTAGAATTGAGATATGGAAGTGTCCAGTGGTTGTCATTTTACTCATTTCTCAGTTGAAAAATCTGTTTTCTTTGGGAGGAAGAGAAAAAAAGAAATATCCAGGGACACACCTATTATATGGGAATATACAGTTCTTCCTCCAGGCCTCACCTATGAATGTTTGGGAAGAATAACAAAGTAGTGTGTGTCAACAAACATTTGTTACTTGCTAGACCTCTAGCATTGCACTAGATTTCAACTAACAACCAAGCATCAGACATCACAAAGAGCCCTTTCCCTTCTTTAACTGCCTTAAGTAGAGACTTCTGGTGACTGATAAAATGTTTGTGTTTCAAAAATGTATTTAAATTTCACTAATGCAAGTTTAGACTGCATTTTCATAGAGAAATACAACATCATAGAATTTCAGTGTTAGAAGGCACCTTAGACATAATTAATTCTAGCCTTCCATTTTAGACTTTTGATCCAGGCCCTAGGTATGCAATAGAAAACTAGTATTTGGCATTTCTGGTGGAAATATAAAGCTAATTCTGGGGCGTGTCATTCTTCCCTGCTACTTCTATCTTTGGTCAGTGATAGAGAAAGGTCAAGGACACATTTTGTTTTTTGTTGGATATAGTATAGTGTGTAAATGGATAATTATTCTGGGATGGTTCAGGCTTAGTTGGAGACAAGAACATGATGGCCCATCTGGCATGGACTGCTTCCTCTAATACGAATGTAGGTGAGCAAGACTGCCCCCATGTTGTCCCTCTTCAGAGGACATGTTCTCATTGTCCCCATCGTTTACTAGTCTGTTAGAATGCTCTCATTAGTGCATTGTCAGATTTTGCCTTGATCCTATTTGTATATCCTGCCTTCATCTTCTTCAGTGGCCCAGGGGCCCTCCAACATGATTTTTATGACCCTGTGCATTGCTCTCCAGGACTGCGCAGGATAAACAGGTTGAAAGCCTGGTATGAAAGGCAAGGTGGTTAACAGGAGATGGGGAACACCAGTTTTTGTGTACCCTTGTCTGTCTGTTAGGGTCTCTTTTTCGCTTTCTTTTGTCTGCTTTCTCTCTGCCCCTACAAACAGTCCCTACGATGGTTGTTTCCTCCATTTTTAGCCACATTCACGGTTTGCTTTTTATTGGATCTGTTTAGATATATGAGTGATAGCTCTTCCAGCTGATTAGCCTCCTTGAAGTATGATAACATGCGTACAGCTGTAGTGTAAAGAGGGGCAGTTGTGGAGAGAGGCCTATTAATAAAGGTGTGAGTTCTGGAACACTCCAGAGGAACAATTCTAAACAACTCTAAACATTGCAGATATTTAAGGAAGAAAAAGACTGCTATCCATGCTCTCTGTTTACTTCTTTGACAGTTTTGAAGTTTGGACATTTGAGGATTCATATGTAGAAAAAAAGAAACCCAAATGGCCTTTAGCATGGAAATGATGCCACAGTTGAGCAGAAGCACAGCCCTGATTTGGTGTCCGGCTTTCATGGTAATTGAAAGGCCTGAAACCCAGCTTCCCAGTAGAGAACAAATAGGCAAATAAATTGGAGGCTTCCTTATGGTTTATTGATGCTGTTTTGCCCAAGTTAAAAAAAAATCATTTACCCATAAAAGCTCAAATCTAAGGTTGTTTTTTCTTTCTTTCTTTCTTTTTTTTCATATTGGCTATATGAAAGAAGCAGTAGGAGATAAAATGAGAAAAGAAGCTAATATCATTATCTGATATTTAGATAAAAACCTGAGTAAAACAGTTAGATTTATGTTATTTTTCTGTAGTTGTTTTCGTTGGCACAGATAATACCAGGCAACCTTGCTTTTTTCTTTCCTTAGAATTATGTTCCAAAGAAGAAACAGAGCTTTATTGTAATACATGGTTCTTTCTCATTAGCTGGAAACAAAACACATTTTAATAATGAGGGGCAAAGGTTTTTGCAACTCGAAGTGGTGACGAAGTGTTCCTAGCTTTGCACAAATATTGGTTTTAGTTGAAAGCTTAATGGTTTAGGAGACATATGACTGTATGAAAATCTCACCTTAGCCTCCCCGACCCTGCTAGTGCCACATACACATATGCCAGCTTCATGGCGTGTGGCTTGATCCAGGTGTTTGTGGCATGAACTGATCCTGGTGTCAGATGTCCCTAGATTGGGGCCGTGAGCTTGGCGTGCACTCTTGCATCTTGGAAAGATTGTCAGCACACTTATGCCAACCAGCTCTGGTTGTTATGGTCAGTGATCTGCAGGGGAAGTGGTCCGACGTGGATAGTGCCCTTGCCTCTTACTACCATGATGTATTACACAAATTCTCAAAGATGATCCCTAAGTAAAAACAGATAATACACATGTGGATTCTCCTGGACAATAAGATAATTTATGAAAACCCATGAAGCCCTAGCACAGTTGCCCCATCAAATGATATCAAGGCTGCTAGGAAGGTCAGATGTGTTACTGCTGAGTCTAGAATTTAGGTTTTCTGACAACATTGAGGTTTCTATGGTTCCTTGGTTTCTTTTCTCTAAAGTTTTTGATGCCGAATGATATTAAAACCTTAAAATGAATGAGTTCCCCAAACTCCCCACCTTAGACATGACTGGAGTCAGTAGGAGGGAAAACCATGTGACATCTCAGCGCCTGCAAGAGGTCAGAGCGAACAGAGCAGACAAGAGCCAGCGAATGCTAGTGATGCTCCGTCCCCGCTCCCTTAGCTCTAGTTCCCGCCTGCCCGAGAAGAATACCTGTGTGTCATTGCTGAAGCAGAGATAACAAATGCCAGGTCCTCCGGTTAGAAAGATTCAGCACACTTAAAACCACAGGAAAAAGATATGTAAGGTGAACCTTGAATGGCCTTTTTCCCTCTTGTGATATGTGTGACCTCTTTAAGGTCAGAGTCTCCTCTCCCGTAAAGTGGGGGTGGGGTGTGGTGAGGGGAGGCTTCACTAAGACTCCTCTCTGACATGAGAATTCTGTGATCTGAAGTAATCCGAGTGCAGCCCCCATGGATGCCTTTTCCTGAACTCAAGCCTGCGGAGAGGTTCAGACATGCCCGCTTTTTTAGCAATTAGAGTAAGAGGGAGAAAGGATTCCTTCATGGCTCTGTCACAGCAGTGAGCACCTGCAAAGCTGTGTGTTTGCTTTTGTAAGAGACCAGCCTTAAGAGGACTGTCTGATGGAGTCATTCTGTTCTCTAGATTGGCTCCAGTGACAGGCCAGGCCAGGGCAGTTTCACCAATCTGCCAGTCCACTTAAGAGCTGACAAATTCATTAGCATCACCTGTACGTCATGCACTACCCTGCAGGTTGCAGAGAATGCAGACTAATCAGTAACAAGGCTGTATCCTCCAGGTACGTCTCCCTCGTGGCCAGCGTCACTCCTGGACCAAGAAAGAACACCAGGCTACTTTACCTGGTGCCAAATCCCAGTGACAGAGAGGAGCTCTGCTGGGAGAAGGGAGCTGCCCGAGGGGGACTGGAGGAGGCCCAGGGGCTCCCCAGCCTTGAGCTCCTCTTCCGCTCCTGTGGCCCTGCTCTAAGCCAGCCAGAATTTATTATGACTGACTTCTGTCTCAGTCTTCATCCAAAGGGTTTAGTTACTTAAAGTACCAATGTATCTTCCTAGTGTTCTTAGGAACGTATATGTAATTCTGTGTAAAGTGATTTTTAGAAATAAAGTGAAATGCCTTAAGGTTCGGAGAAGTCTTGCTGCTGTTGTCGTTGAACTTGCCCCCCCCCTTAAAGAAGCCTTTGGTGAGTCTTTGAAAACGAAATAATGGTTTTCAGAGTAGGAAGAATCAAGCCTTCATTGATCTGGCTTATAAATTTTGAGATTTTTGAATGTCAGTTTTCTTAAAGTGAGATTCAGGCCATATGGCATGGGTAGGATAGTGTTGCTTATGAATAGATGCTGTACCATGGACCCCTGGGAGGTTCTAGGAAACACTACAGCTTTTAAGTACTAGGCCTAATTGAACGCCACTGGCTTAATTAGTATATTGAATGTAATCGGTATGATGAATTTCCTTCTATTTTCTTCTCAAACTTCTGTCCATTGCAGAACATGTCCTTTATCTATTTTGGAGCAGGTAGAGCATTCAGAACAACGTGGAAGACGTGAAACAAGTTGGAGAACTAAGCAGGGGGATCATTGCTCATCTGATTTTCTGAACCCGAGATTTAAGTCAGAAACTTTGCATTTGAGTCCTGTTTTTTAAAATAATTTCCTTTCATGTCATTTCCTTCCAGTACATTTTGTTACTTGTAATTTGAAGCATATTAAAGCTAATTGGATTTGGACTTTTTTAAAAGCAGTAAAGACTTAGGCTATCCAGAGGAAAAGGGTTTGCTATTGTATGAAATTGTAGGGACATTACTTCAGCACTTTGTGGTGAAGTCAAATACCCATGTAACTTCTTTAGAAACCTAGAGGAATCAAACCTTAGAGCTAGGTGGATCCTTGGAGAAAACATAACGCATGTTTTGCAGAGAGGGGAGTGAGATGTGTAAGACCGCGCAGCTCTTGTTAGTAGCAGAGTTCAGTAGCACATTTCCAAAGAGAATGCTTGTTATAGAGGCTCTTAGTCTGTACATTAGAGTTTACCGGGACCCTACCTGGTAACATTCAACACTTGTGCATGTTTAATATTAATAAAACAGCAGTACTTTAAGAAATATGCAGTAAATCAAGGTTTTCCTAATTCAAAATGGTGTTTCCCTCAGATCATTATGAGTTGTTGAAAATATCTCAGACATAGAGCTAATTAGTAGACATAATTGATTAGAAAGGGCTTTAGGTTGAGAACTGACAGAAAAATCCGAGGTTAGTCGTAGAAAATAGAAGTTTGACATTCATAGATAGCAAAACAGGAACTGAGAGAAATGTTCTCAAAATCCAGAGAACATGGAAATAGCAGCTACTGCGGAGTGGCCACTTACCAGTAAATAAAGAGCCCCCGCACCGCAGCTGACCACATGAACACTCCCATTCCCCACAGCTGTGAGATGTGAAAGTTAAAAGAATGGACTGCTTTATTTCTCTCCCTCTTTCATTTTATTCTTGCTGATTAATGGAGAAATGATCTTGGATAGAAAAATCACATTATAACTTTGATAAGTTGCCTTTTGAAATAGAGTTGTTCCCAAGCCACATATGTTTATTGAAATGTATTTTTATAGAAAATATTACAGAGCCTGTAATTGGAAACTTACGGCAGTATTTTGGGGAGTGATATGTTCTTAATGTTAATTTGTAGATTAGCTCTGGACTCCTTTCTGCTGTTCTAGAACCATTGTCTGAGTGAACATTTTCCAAGAGTCTCTTCAGATCTAAACTGTGTTTCATGGAATGGAGCATTTAGTGCTTAAATAATGTATAAATCCAGTTGGACAGGAGCTGCCTGTCAGTTTTATTAACTTTGACCTTTTCTCCCATTATAAAGATGGTTCGGTAAATATTTAATGGGCTCCTTATAGATCTTGACAGTTGGAGCTGTGCTCCTGGAAACTGGGAAATGTATATATGGTGAACAAATGTTGCCTAATCACTGTGAGTCAGCTTTCAAAGGCAGGTTTCGTTTGGGGGGAAGAAAAGTCCTTCCATCTTCATGTGCTCTTAGGGGTGTGGTGTACATTAAGAGCGTCCCAGATGGTAGAAGTTTCAAAGGAACCCTTTGAAAGACAGCAGCTAGCATGCATCTCTGCTGTTTTGGGTTTGTTTGTTTGTTTGGGCAAATGATCAAAATGATGCCAGGTGGGCAAAATCACCGTGCTGCTCTGCGTGGTTAGCAGGACTCGTCCCCTCCAAAGAGTCAGCAGGGCCGGAGTGGCTGAGCCTGCATGGACCCCAATAAGATACAAAGAAGGAGAGCCAAAAGGAGAGACGATTCCTTGAGCCAGGAGGGGACCCCTGCCAAGCTGTCTTTCCCTTTAATTCCATAAAGCTCCATGCATATTGCACTCATTGCAAATTCTGGTGGGGAAGATCGAAACCCAAGTAGCTGACATTTTGAAACATCGTCTTTCAAACTTGTACTGTCCCTTGCTTCCATCGATTTCCCATTTAAGAAATCTGTAGCAGAAAAACAAATCTGAGCAAAATTCATTGGTCTGCGATGAGTTGTTAGAGCCAAATTATGCCCCCCCTTCCCACCCCGAGAAGAGCTCCGTCCTTATTATCAATGTGATATATCTGTGTCTTGTATTGTGCAGCCATAAGGCTCCCACAGCAAATCGACCAAGTAAATCAAGAGCCTGTTAAAAAGCAATATGGATGCTCCAAACACAGACATTTCAGTATTACTGGGTCACTGGATATCTTCATTTTTATAGCCACTTTCAAGAAGCAGATCATTTCAGTTGGTTTTGTTTTCTTCCACTCTGTATTTGTGTGCAGCCCAGTGGCTTTAGGTGAGGCCATTTATTTTTCAGAATGTTATTACCCTTTGCATCCAGGGCCCGGCCCCTTTTATATGGTGGTCACCAGTTTCATTACCATGAGCTGTAATGTAGCTGACTCTGCAAAGGAAATCTATGCCTTGGAAGAGCATTTTGAAAAGAAATTGATTCAGAGCTTCAGAATGAATTACTATTTGTATATTAGTTAATTCTAAATAAATGTTTGAAAGACCTTGCTTAATTTGAGAAGGGAGGAAGAAACATACTGGATGTTATAAATGATCTCAATCCAAATTCTTAGCTTGGCATTTTCACATCTGAATGCTTTATTTACATCTGTTGAAAATTGGGACACCTTTCAAGGACAATTTTATTATAGAGATGAATGGCAGCTCTTAAGATCTAAAATACAAAAGTATGGGATTTAAAAAGGAAGATGGGAGTCATGGTCCCATGTCAAATTGGATATAAGCTTCCTTTGGCAATGAGTGAGAGTGATGAGTTGTATTTTAAATTGAAAGATCCTCATGATCGGAGTTGGGGGCGAGGGAGATTGACTGCATTGGGGCGCCAGGGAACTTTCTGCAGTGATGGAGATTTTCTGTATCTTGATTGGGGTGGCAGTGTCACAGGTATATGTTGTCAGAACATCACACTGTACACCTAAAATGTGTGCATTTTATTTTATGTAAATTATAACTCAATAAAGAAGATTTTTTGAAATGTCCTGTTTGTTTTAGAATTAGGCAGTATTATTTCTCTTTTCCAATAGAGAAATTAAAGTCTAGAAAAGTAAGATGATCTGTCCTAAGTAACCTCGAAACTCAGCAGTTTGTCATGAACAAAGCAAAGGATGCTGGCTCTCAGCCCATTTAAAGTCTACTGCTTCCTTACCCCAGTTGTATTGTTCCAGTTGCATGTACATGGAGTGGAATTAACTCCTCCAACCAGTTCTGTTCAGTGAACCCATATCCATTTGTATACGTTGTCGTAAGATATATTCATGTGCTTATTCTTGTGATTGATACTTGTATCTTAACCACTGGAAACAGCAGCCCAGCGGTATGTTTGAATCTGTTTATGATAAGCCTGTTGTGCTCCTGGTTTACCGCAGTGGACTATGAGTTATATGCTTTTTATTATAAGCAAGACATGACAGTAGCAAGAGTTCCCAGAACTAATCTGTCTTTAAGGAAACCCACTGGCTCCTCTTTTAAAAAAATGACATAAGCTTTAAAACCATTTACATAAAGCATATATGAATAGTAGTGAAAAACAAAGTAAAAAATTATCCCAATTCTACTACTTAGAAATACACTGTTAACATTTTAGAGAACATGGTTTTAAGTGTCTCTCTGTTTACAGTGTAACCTGTTTGTTTTTTTTTAATTCAACAAAATGATGTTTTAAAGTTCTTTACATATTTTACCCAATTTCCCAGTTATTGTTGGGCATTTAGATTGTTTCCAGTTCTTTATCATTTTGTAATGCCACGATGAACACCTTATTCATGTTTCTTTTCCTATTTGTCTGATTATCTCCTTATAAATACATTCCTTGAAGCAAAATGTTAGCAGCTGTATTTGAAGTTATTAAGAATGTTCTGAGCCAGTAAGATGTATCAAGTATTGATAGTGTAATACCCCTTGTCTAGCTTTTACCAAATGTTATTTTCCTTCCCCTTTTGTTTGGTTTTTCTCTGCAGTTGCAGTACCATGCAGGTCTGGCATCTGGCCTTTTGAATCAACAGTCGCTGAAACGTTCTGCTAACCAGATGGGAGTATCTGCTAAACGTAGACCAAAGGCTCAACCCACGACTCTTGTCTTACCGCCTCAGTGAGTGCTGGGTTTAAAAAACATACTTTTGTCCTGGGTGACGTCTGCTTTGTGCTTGTTTTTAACTAGTGGAAACTGGTTTTTGCAAAGTCATTTCTTTCTTTTAAAAAGGTATCTGTTAAGATTAGAAACCAAACATGTAGGTAATCTATTTTGCATAGGTCTTTTTTTATTTTTACATCTTTATTGGAGTATAATTGCTTTACAATGGTGTGTTAGTTTCTGCTTTATAACAAAGTGGATCAGCTATACATATGTTCCCATATCTCTTCCCTCTTGTGTCTCCCTCCCTCCCACCCTCCCTATCCCACCCCTCTAGGTGGTCACAAAGCACCGAGCTGATCTCCCTGTGCTATGCGGCTGCTTCCCACTAGCTATCTATTTTACGTTTGGTAGTGTATAAATGTCTGTGCCTCTCTCTCGCTTTGTCACAGCATAGGTCTTAAAAGAAGCAGTTATAATGCACTTCATAGTTTACACGGTTTATGTGTGACTCTAGGACTTCAGGATACCTCAGAGCTTATTCTTTGTTTCCTTGTCACATTCCCAGAGTTGGCAGAGCATAAGGGCAGTTCTCCTTATCTTACAAATGAGACAGCCGAGGAGCACATTGTGATAAGCTGCAGGCCATCTAGGGAATCCGGTAGAGCTGGGATTAGAATCAGTGCTAGGCCCACTTATTCTTTTTTAAAATAGTAATATATGTGCTCTTCCTTTTCCCAATAGGAGAGAGAGCAGACACTGTAAAGTGTACAGATCACTGGTTGTTCACATGTGTATACCTCCGTGTAGCTCCACCCAGATCAAGCCACGTGGCCACCACTTCCAGAACCCCACAGGGTTCTTCTCATGTTCCCAGTGCTGCCTCCCTCCCTAAGTTTAACAGCTATTCTGACTTCCTTGAACAATTGATTTTACCTGTTCTTGAAATTCGTATAAATGGAATCACACAATATGTAATCTTTTATATCAGCTGTCTTCACTCAACACAATATCTGTTAGATTCATCCGGGTTGCTTGTTCTTTTTTGTTGCTGTGTAGTATTCCTTCGAATATGCCGCAATTATTCCACCCGTTGGGTTGTTCTTTACTAGAAGCCCCAGTAGATGAAGGCCAAGGCTCAGTCAGTGATGTGGAGTCAGAAATTGAAGCACACCAGTCTTTGCCAGTAGCCTTTCTATCCACGTGAACACTCCCCTGAAAGGGGCACTACTCCCCAAAGCTCGACTTGGTCTTTAAACACATTGCCCAGCCCAACCCGCCCTCCTGTTGTACCCTCTTTTGCTTACATCCTCAGTTACAAACTACATCTTAAAATTTCCAGTCCAAAGGAGTGTTTTCAGGGGAGATTCGGTTGTTTGCCTTTACACGGGATCTCATTTATTTTCTGTTTGGTTAGCAACTATTTATTATGCCTGCTCTCTGCCACGCACTGCCCTAGGCTCTGGGGATACAATCATGAGCAAGACAGACGTGGTCCCATCTTCCTGAAGCTTTTGGTTTAACTGGGGGGAAAAGACAAAAAACAAGCACCCCTAAACAAATTAATACAACGATTTCTGGTTATGATTAGTACTTAGGAAGGGAACACATAGGGTGGTTAGGAAGGGCGACTGCTTAAAACAGGTGGTCAGAGAAGGCCTCTCCAAGGAGATGACATTAGGGGGAGGCTCGGAGAACGAGGAGGAGGAGGGCCATTCAGGAGCTGGGGAGATTGCAGGAGATGACTCTGGGGACCTTTGCCCTCACCAGTGGACACCCATAGGCCACCATTTCTGTGACTTTCAGGTTTTCTTCACAGTTAACATGTGCTTCCAGGATGGGATGAACATAACCAGCCGGCCTCCAACAAGTTATTTTTTGTCTGCTGCATGCACAGGTGCCATCCTTTCCGGAGACTACAGGGACAGTTTCTTTGAGTGATGCAGGATAGAGAGAGTTTTCACCATTTGGCAGGAAGCTCCTTCCGTCTGATGCTTCTCATGTGTTGATGTGGTGGTTCTGCCCATCTCAGCTTTCGGCTCTCAAAAGTCTAATGGGCCCTTATAACTTGTCACCTTCTCTGCTTGGATTGTCTACTGAGGCAAGATGCTTGGCGAGAAGTGAAAGACTTTCTAATGGTCCCACAAGACTGGAGCCAAAAGTGTTTGTTGCTAACTCTCTCTTGACAAAAGTCAGTTCTTAGTCCATCTGTTCACCATTTGTTAATTTGCATTGGCTTGAAACCTGTTTATAGGTGATATGCTATTATGAGGACACTTAGAAACTATTTTAAGCACCAAGGCAATCAACAGACTCTGTTCGCATGCCAAAAAAAAAGAAAACAACTGTCATTATAAATTTATAATAAATCACTCAAAATACTTAGTTTCAAAGAGAAAAGTGGTTACGGCGTCCTAAGAATACAACGTTGAAATGATTTCCTTTACTTAGTAGCCTCTTTCCTGTGAAAATTGACTGCTACCTTTTCACATCATTGAGCTTTGTGGACTCACATTATCCTGGAATCCCTTTGTAAAGTGACTGTCCAGTAGGCAGGATCTACAGCTAAAGGACATTCTGTTCACTTTTATTGAGCACCTACTATGTGCCACTTATAGTGTTAGATGTCCAGAGTAGAGACACCAGTAATGCATAGCTGCTGGCCTAATTGGATCATATATATTTTTTTAGACTAAAAAATAGGACACTAGTAATATATACATATTGTACATTTTGAAAAAACCAAAGGTATCAAAAAAGAAAAGAAAAAATAATAATACCATCACCCTGAGAAAGTTATTGTTAAAGTTTTGATGGACATTGTTCTAGATTTTTTTCTATGCATATGTAATATATAATTTTTAAAAACAAAAGACAACCTTCAAGAAGAATTGTAATATTGTTCTGTATCACATCCCAACATTTATTGAATGTAGTTCTTAGATTTTAAGGTAGTATAATTTGACCTGTGGAATACTTAAATTTGCTTGTTAATCAGCCATGTTGTGGTTTTATCTGTAGGACATGACTCATTACAGAATTTTTACTATAAGTATGATATGACCATAAACTATCTTTGTAATTACGGAAATCCCTTGAACTCCCTTATAAAACAACACACGAATCCTCCAGGGGTGTTACAGTAGTCATCTATTGCTACGTAAAAAGTTGCCCCCAAACTTAGTGGTTTAATAGCAGTAAACATAATCGCCCATATTTTCTGTGGATCCTACCTGGGAATGGCTTGGCTGCATGGTTCTGGCTCAGAGCCTCTCATAATATTGCAGTCAGATGGCAGCCAGGACCACAGTCGTCTGCAAGTTGGGCCAGGGTTCAAAGGTCACTTCCAAGGTGGCTCACTGACATGGCAGGTAAGTTGGTGCTAGCTGTCGGTGGGAGACCTCAGTTCCTCCCCACGTGGGCCTGTCCACAGGGTGCCTGAGTGTCCTCTGGGCTTAGGGGTGACTTCTTCCAGAGCAAGCCATCTAGAAGAAGGCGAGCCAGGCAGAGCCTGTCCTTTTTATGGCCTCGCCTCAGAGGTATGTAGCATCAATTCCACCCTGTAGTGTGTGTTAGAAATGATTCACTACGTCTCACTGACATTCAAGGTGTGGGGGGGAAGAGCCTCTCCCTTGTGAAGGAAGGAGTGTCAGAATTTGCAGACATATTTCAGGGAACTCCCTGGCAGTCCAGTGGTTAGGACTCAGAGCTTTCACTGTAGGGGCCCGGGTTCAATCCCCGGTTGGGGAAGGAAGATCCTGTAAGCCGCGGGGCACAGCCAAAAGATTTAGAAAATTTAAAAATAAAAAAGAATTTGCAGACATATTTTAAAAGCGCCACAGTTGCCAATGAGGAGAGACATTACACAGAGGGAAGAGTGGCGGAGCCTGTGAGCCCCATTGACTTATTTATTCAGCAAATATTTACTCGGGGCCTATAGGTGGTTGGTTCTGTGCTCCGTGCTGGGGATTTGGAGATGAATAAGATAGAATTTCGGCTTTCAGGACACTCTGAGTAGAAATAGAGGAACAAAACAAGTAGCAGGGAATCATAGTCGAGTGTGCCAAGTCCTAAGGAAGTGGTCCTAACGTGCCCGAGAAGGCCACAGGCAGGATGCTGAGAGAGTTCCATGCAGGGAGGCCCAGCCAAACTTCACCCAATTTCTCCACTGCCAGCTGTGAAGGATGGAGGCTTTCCTTTATGGAGAGCTGGATGCTTTCTTGCATAGGCCTACAGGATTCTAAGGAAAGGGTTTATTTCTTTTTTTTTTCTTTTTTCTGTGTTATATTCTCCAATGACCTTTTTCTTTTTTTTTTAACATCTTTATTGGAGTATAATTGCTTTACAATGTTGTGTTACTTTCTGCTGTATAACAAAGTGAATCAACTATATGCATACGTATATCCCCATATCCCCTCCCTCTTATGTCTCCCTCCCACCCTCCCTATCCCACCCCTCTAGGTGGTCACAAAGCACGGAACTGATCTCCCTGTGCTATGTGGCTGCTTCCCACTAGCTATCTGTTTTACACGTGGTAGTGTATATATGTCCATGCCACTCTCTCACTTCGTCCCAGCTCACCAGGAAAGGGTTTATTTCTAAACAGTGGAGGAGGCCGGTGAAGGACCAGGGGCTGGGCCCCTCGCTCGCCCGCCCCTGGAACTCTGTGCATCTGTTAGTGTGGTGGCAGTTGAGTTTCTGCATTGGCTTGTGTCAGCAGTTGGGTGGCACGGAAGCTACTGCCACAAAACCACTGTCTCTGCCTGAGTGCGCCGAGACCACAGGCGTGGCAACAACGCAGGAGAGTTGTATCACGCGTTAAGGTGTTTGTTTTTAAAGTGCGGTTGGCTTTAATAGCAGTAGTCTTTGAAAACTCAGATCCTCCCCTGAGTTCCCAGAGGATTAGTGATTTGTGGGATTAATGATTCATATCTTTCTCCCCCTCCAGAGAAGCTTGTAAGGAGACAAAGATGTTGTTCATGATGAAAGGTCTTTGATCCCGTGTTAGCGTTCAGAGGGCACTGGTGAAGCGACCTCACTTCCGTGATTCCCGAGTGTTCATATTAAGTCTTTTGCAGGCAGACACTATC
The DNA here is from genome assembly GCF_949752795.1 of Hyperoodon ampullatus. Taxonomy (NCBI): domain Eukaryota; kingdom Metazoa; phylum Chordata; class Mammalia; order Artiodactyla; family Ziphiidae; genus Hyperoodon; species Hyperoodon ampullatus. Next base: position 4,759,166 of record NC_136919.1, read on the forward strand.
GTTTTCATAAAGGAGCTGTGTCCCCTGTTGCAGGGTAAACATTGTCAGCCTTTGACCTTTGTAGGATCGGGATCAGCCTGGGAAGTGGCTGTCGTACTTGATCGATCTGTGAGTTGCATCCTGAGATCGCTGTGTACTTACTGTATGTCAGCTGGAGCCACGTTTACTTGTGCTCTCTTAGGTAGCAGTCTCAACTCTATGCTGTATTGTTTAGTGTACTTTTGTGGCAACGTGGGATGTTGGTTTTAATCAGTATGGCCAAGCTGACTGGCCTGTGACTCCTGTTCAGCAACTTGGCCTGAGGAAATGCTGGCTTTCAGGGGCAGCCGAGGTGAAAGACTCTCCTGTGTTCGTATTTTCTGCACACACAGATCTCATTTAGGTTCCAGGAAAAAAAAACATAAATTGTTTTACAGAAAGGTTAGTTGTAAAAGTATTACCTGCCTCCCCCGCAACCCCCTGCCCCGGAAGTCGTCAGGCCAGGCAGTTTCTTTTGTACCACGTGTGAAGAGGTCCTGCCTACGAAATTAAGGACCTTCCGTAGGCTGCCTTCTCCCTAGTCACTGGAGATGCGCCGTCCCCGCTCGCAGCCGAGAGCGGCCCCGCTGCTTGTCCACTAGGCCCAGTCCCCTCTCACCTGCTCCGAGCCATTTCTCCGTGTGGTTCTCCTGTTTCTGTCCTGCTCCGTCAGTGTTCCCCTTCTCCTGGCCCACTCCTGGTAGAATGCAGACATGCTTGTTCCAAAACCATCTCCGGGGAGAACACCCGACTCATAACCCCCTCCCCCTTCCAGCTCCCTGCTCCCCTCTTTCCTCTTCACTGCAGACCTCCTTGAAGGAGTTGACTGTACAAGCCTCCAGTTTCTCAGCCACCCCAGGCAACAACTGTTCCGATTTGTATCCCCGCTCCCTAGTTTTCCTCTTCTAGAACTCCACGTAAACAGAGTCATGCCGAACATAATACCTTCCTCCTGGTTTCTTTTGCTCGATGTGGTGTGTTGGAGATTCATTCATGTGGTGTGTGTCAGTGCTCCGTTCCATTTTATTGCTGAAAAGGATTCCTTGGTGTTCTTCCGAGCCTGCCAGTGGCATTTCCTCACCATTCGGCATCTGTTTCAATGTTGTCTAATACCTTCGAGAGTGTGGGGAGTCTTCACTTCATGCTCCCGTTCTTGGATGACCTACCTCAGGTTTGAGCAGCAGCAACACACAAAAGCTGTGTGCAGGGACAAGTGTTGCTGGAGAGAAAGGCCACCAATTCAGGAGGTGACAGGGATAATGACGCATACCTAGGGGGTCCCGTGTTTGAACAACAGATTGCCTTCGGTGCGGTGGCCACTGATTTGGTTCTGGGAGTTTAACTGAAAGAGGCTCATTTTCTGCCACTGCCTTGCACGCTAATTCCCAAGAAGATCATCGACTTGAAATTACACATGGTGCTTATACAGATGATTGGATTCTCTCCAAGATGTGTGGTAAGTACAGCTTCTGTTCTTGAAAGGCGGAGGCTTCTGTTGTCTTTTGCTTAACGTGAAACCTACAGGAATCACGGAGAGCAGAGAGGTGACATGAATCCGTCCTTGGCGATAGTGATGAACGAGGGGGCTCCACTTACCGTGGTCATTGATGTTTAAACTGAGAAAGGCAAATATTTGCCAGAATGAAGCGCACGAAACCCAGAGTCTCTTCCTGTAGCTTGCTGGCTGTTGCATCATTATCTCTTCCGTTGTTGATTTTCCATACCTTTTTTACTAGTTTTTTTTCTCAGCCACACAGAGATGAAACTCCAAGTTTCTGTATTTGCTATGCTGTTACAGAAACCTTGATACAGATGTCGTTTGATAGTGGCTGTGAACCTGCTTCCTTGCAGGGACCTAATTTTCTTCTTGATCACTCGGGCTTTGTTTTGCCTCCCGAGGATCTTGATATTTTGTTGAGGGCAGAATTTGGTTGTATGTTGATAAGTTTATATTAAATTCTTCAATTTAGATGGTGGTAGGAGCCTTGAACAAGAATGTTTGGCATCTCTTTTTATTAGAGTTTAGTTTGTCTCTGAGCAAAGCGACCGTGAATGCACCACGAATGAGAAGCAAACCGGTTCCTTGCCGGGAGCTTTAGAAATACACAGCATCGTTGCCTGAACCCCCTTTTCCAGGGCTGCTTATTTCCCAGGCCGACTCTCTGCACTTGGGCTGGTGAGCAGAGCACGCGTTCCCGAAAGGAAACAGAGAACTTGGCAGCTGGAAGTTTCCTTGCAGTTCTGCAAAAAGTCATCAGAACTTGAGTAGAAATTCACTAAAGCCTCCTTTCCCCTGCTGGCAAGTATTAAGTAACAATATTCATTAGATACCACTGAGAGGCTGTGTAATAAAGAAATAATCCTAGGCCTTGGTGGCTGTAATTCTCCAGAAGAGTTGAAATTGAGAATATAATTAAAGATTAAAGCATTGTTTGCATTCTAGAACACGGAAGAATCTTCCTCTCCATTGCGGGACCCTATTAATAAGGAGGAGATCAGTTACCAATAGCCAACACTACAGAAGCTCATTTATTAACATCAGTTCTGTTTAAGCTTGTCTGACTCAGTATTTCTTTTGCCTTTTTCCTATAAGACTGGAGCTGTGTCCCGGAATAGTGAGGGATACCAGTCTTATCAAAAAAAAAAAAAATTTATCCAAATCTATTCAGCGTCCTGAGTTTGGATACGAGTGTTCATATGGCAGGGGTTACCTGTATGTGGCTCTTCAGTCCTGTAATTCATTGTATCCCTCTGTGTTGTCAACAAAATAATTTTCAGCCCGTTAGTTTCAACCAGCTTTCCCTGTACAGGTTAAAAGGTTGGTAGGAACTAGTATACCTAGCTATTTTGAGGTTTTATGACTGTGGCTGGGAAAAGGGTGAGAACTCTATAAAATGTTGTCAGACCATCTTGACACCATGACAGAAAGAAACCCTTGGCGGTCAGATACCTGGTATTCTGAGCTCGGGCAGCCAGCCTGCACCCGTAACCTCAGCGTGGGAACAGGGAAGAGCCCAGGGCCTCACCCAATTGGATTGTAAAAGTTTAACTGCACAAGCATCATTTCATTTTCTTCCTCTGCTTTTTTGTTGCTGTTCACATTTGTTTTCCATTTGCTTTGAAATCGAATCAGAAGGCATTTGAGGCCAGGGGTGTGGAATAGTCTTCTTATGTATCCAGGCTCCACTGTTGCCTGTTCCTGCTCTTTAGAGTTTCCATTCAAGGGCCCGGAGAAGACGCAGTCAGTAATAGTTCTTGAAATGTCCTTTTTTGTGTTTTTATTGCTTGTGTTATTGGCAGGTGGAGAAGGAAAGTGTCTTTCTCCGTCTGTGGCATTGACTGGGGAAGGGAAAATGTGGTTCAGTGACTGGGCAGATAGAAACCTTCAACTCTGAACTCCTGAACGGCTTGATTTCGGTAACCCTTCCACGGCATTTGCCACTGTCTGCCTTGTGTTTTGTTAAGCCTGGAAACTCCTTGGGGACCAGGGTTCCCTGTGTCCCTTTCCGGCCTGGCCTTGGCTCACATACTGACGGCTGAGTGAACCAGCCCTGGAGGCTAGTTCCCCTCTGTGCCGCCCCCCGCCCCACAAGCTGGTGAGGCAAGAATGTCTTTTTACAAGATGTGCTGGATGTGTGCTTGTACTGCTCACACCTCTTGATAAGTTGGAAGCGTAAGCGTTGGGTATATAAATGGCTGGTAGCCAGGTGCAGGAATGCTGGCAGGTGAGCATTTGCAGTTGTGGGTCGGGCTCTGCTGAGTGCGGGTGGTAGGATCGGATCTGCAGGCCGGGGCAGCAAAAGCAGGGCCTGAAAGGCAGACAGAGGCCTTGGCAGCGGCGCCACAGGGAGCAGCAGGCCCTGGGGCCCGTGAGCAGGGGCTGGTGTGCCGAAGGCGGTGTGTTGGGAAGATTAATCAAGTAGCAGAATGCAGATAAATACGGTGGTCCTTTGTAGCTGTTTAAAAGATAAGTGGTTCATGTTACTTATCTTTTATCCCCTCTATTTGGGCAGGAGAAGAATCTCTGGGAGAAATAAACGAGGAATCCCTCATAAATATTAATGTAAAAGTCTGTCTATGGAGACTAAATATGGGGCCATTTTGTTTTAAATGCTCTATGTCGTTGTGCTTCATTAGCATATGCGTTGTAAAAGATCCCCTTCTCCCCTTGAGAGAATCGTGTTTGGTTCAACTAACAGCTGCCTGCTGAAACCCATAACTGGTTGGGGTCTGTCATACTTCAGACGGACAGGAGAACTGCTGTGTTCCCCTGCTTCAGCCAGAGGGTTTCCTTGTGTTCACCCGTTCTCAGAAGTGCTGGCCTGTGGCAGGAAGCCAGTAGCAAGTCCTGGATCCCGTCTCATTATCTAGACCCTCCGTCTGGACCTCTGCTTCATGCCGTCTAGTTTGCTCCTGTGTGTGCACATGTGCGTGCTTGTGTGCATGTGCGTGCTCGCACGAGTGTGTTTATGTTTGTACTGTTCACTCTGCACACATATATCAAGCCCTCTCTACAGGCTACGTGTATGCTTGATCAAGCAGGCAATCTGAAGGTGTAGAAGTACTCCTGTCTACAGACCAACGGAAAAGAGAATGAGTTCCCTTTGAAGCACATCGGAGGTGCCCATAAGCCTTGGGGAAACGGTATGATGGACCCGACTTGCTTTAAGATACTCCAGCCTTCCACTTCTCAAAAGTGTTGCGGGATATGATAAAAATAGTTGCTCATTGTTGAAACTGGATCATGAGAATGTAATACTGTCGATGAGATCATTATACTGTTTATCTACCTTGGAGTATATATTTTTTTAATTTCACAACAAAATGGTTTTTTTGGAAATGTGGGTCTGGAGCTTGGATTGTTGTTGAAGAAGTAGAGTTTCGGCAGTCAGCAGTATAGGCGTGATGGGAGAGGTCTTGGGCGTGGGTAGACTCTGCCAGGGGTGGTGGAGGGAGACCAGAGGAGGGCACGCGGAGGAAGCGCTGGCGAAGGACACTGCCGCCCTGCCCAGCCTTGCCCTGCCGTCAAGTGGCACTTCGGCCCTTTATTGTCTGGTTCTGGTCCTGGCCTCGCTCCTCAGCTGATCTGTCCTATATTTATCTCAGACCCTTTGTGACATGGACTAAAATTTAAGACTCCATGTCTTCCATAGATACTGAATCAAAGAGAAATTGCATAAAATAGAAAGCTGTGATAAAGAAGCTGGCCATTAAGCACCAACTTGAATGTGGCAGCCTGCAAAATCAGTTTAAAAATTATTTTTCATTGCATCTTCTAATTGCATTTCTCCTTTACAAGGTGATTTTATCCAGGAAGACAGCTGTCTAGTGTGGTAATTACATCACTCCGGCCATTCCTGGGCAAAGGAAGAAAAGAAATGGGTGGTTAAATAGTACACTCATCAGATAGAAGCTGGATCTTTTTTTAAAATCCCTTTTTGCATAACAAAGAGAGCTTCAGGATTGTTAATATTTCACACTATGCCATTCGCAACCCACGCTGGTTTTAAGTGAAACTCTTTTTTTTAATCTTTCTGTTCTTTCTTGGAATGGAAAGTAATTTTGGTGGTCTCTTGATGTGGCTCTTTTTCTTTTTCTGTCTGCCATGTAGGCCATTAGTAACCTGTGGATTTGGGCCCAGAAAGTCCCTATTTAGAGTTATAATAGTCAAGAAGCACTGAGCCAGTGTCTCTGTTTATCTGTGCTGAAAACTGTTCTGTAAGCTTTAACAGGTACAGTGACCTCGGTAGTGTGGGAATAGGCCTGAGTTAGGAAATGGCTTTGTCTCTTAGCTTGAGTCTTTTAGGGAAGAATGGATTTTGATCTGGTGATGCCAGTCACTCTGATAGTCCTCATTCATGGCAGATACACAGGAATTTTTAATAATAATTTTAAAAAACCCTATTTTCAGCCCAGGTTATACTTATTTCTAGCTTCCTCAGACTTGAGGTATATCACTTCCCCAAGTTTGCTTAGTGTAAAGGAACCGGTCATTGTCATTCTGTTTGGAGCCAGTTTCTCAACCTAGATTAAGCTCTGAGCTCAAGGTCTGCTGGTTCTTAGGATGAGCTCTCAAGGTCAGTCCTCACTCTGGGGACATTTTTTTTTTTTAATTTATTTTTGGCTGTGTTGGGTCTTCGTTTCTGTGCGAGGGCTTTCTCTAGTTGAGGCGAGCGGGGGCCACTCTTCATCGCGGTGCGCGGGCCTCTCACCGTCGCAGCCTCTCGTTGCGGAGCACAGGCTCCAGACGCGCAGGCTCAGCAGTTGTGGCTCACAGGCCCTGTTGCCCCTCAGCATGTGGGATCTTCCCAGACCAGGGCTCAAACCCATGTCCCCTGCATTGGCCGGCAGATTCTCAACCACTGCGCCACCAGGGAAGCAAACCCCCCCTTTTTTTTTAACACTTAAAATTTTTTTATTTATTTATTTTTGGCTGCATTGGGTCTTCGTTGCTGTGCACGGACTTTCTCTACTTGCGGTGAGTGGGGGCTACTCTTCATCGCGGTGTGCAGGCTTCTCATTGCGGTGGCTTCTTGTGGATCGTGGGCTCTAAGCACGCAGGCTTCAGTAGTTGCGGTGCACGGGTTTAGTTGCTCCGTGGCATGTGGGATCTTCCCAGACCAGGGCTCAAATCCGTGTCCCCTGCATTGGCAGGTGGATTCGTAATCAATACGCCACCAGGGATGTCCCTCTGGGGACATTCTGACAGCTGGGTAGTAGTGGACTAGAATGGGCTCCCAAGTAAAGGGACCAACCAGCCGGATGTGGTGGCCCAGCTCTTCTCCAGAGATGAGGGAGCCTTTAGAGCAGTGATTCCCAGCCCCGGCTGCATATTAGAAACATATAGGGAGCTTTTTGTGGGGAGAGGCCCAGTCATCCATATTCTTAAACAGCTCCCAGGGTGGTTCCTGTTTGCCCCTGATATTCAAGACCCCTGCTCCAGGAGGGGTGCAAGGAACACTCCAGGGATGGAGGTATCTGGGAAAACACTTGTCAGAACGTCTATAAGATGAGGGGAATAATTGCTGTGGGGAAAATTTGGTAGAGCCTGTTTGCTCAAGGCTACTGATGAGAACCCGCTGGGATTTAAAACTCAGAAAAAGGTGGATCCTAACTTGGTTGTTTCCTCATCAGCTCCCAGATGTATCTGGTGTCATCAATACCTTATTTCCCTGACCAGCTTTATTTAGCTTTGTGACTCTTTGGTCCACGGAATAAGACGGTCTGGTGATACTTTACTTTTTTTCCTTTCAATGTATTTTTATTTTATATTAGTAGTTGGTCCTTCTAGTTAAACTAGTATCTACAACTAAGCATGTTGCATTGTCATTTTGGATGCTTTTAAATGTATTTATGTAAATCAGAAGTACACAATTTAGTTCATTGCTGATCCGATGTGTCTTATTTTTCTTTATAGCTTTTTTTTAACAGCTTTATTGGGATGTACAAAAATATAATAAATTGCACGCATATAATGTATATAGTTTTTGACATACCTGTGAAACCATCACCTTACTTATCATAATCAAGATAATCAACATATTCATCACCCCCCAAATTTCCTCATGCCCCTTTGTAATCTTGCTCACCCCATACCTCTGTCCCTGGACAACCACTGAGCTACTTTTAGTTGCTATAGATTAGTTTGCATTTTCTAGAAGTTTATATAAATGGAATCATACAGTATATATTCTTTTTTTCAATGTGACTTTTTTACTCAGCATAATTATTATGAGATTCATCTATAGTGTTGCACGTATCAGATCATTTCTTTTTATTGCTGAATAGTATTCCATTGAACAGATATACCACAATTTGTTTATTCATTTGTCTGTTGCTGGACATTTTCATTGTTTCCAGTTTTTGACTATTGCAAATAAAACCAGTATAAACATTCATGTACAAGTCTTTGTATGGACATATGCTTTCATTTTTGTTGGGTAAACAGGAGTACAATATCTAGGTCATATGGTAGGTGTGTGTTTAACTTTTTAAGAAATTGCTGAACTGTTTTCCAAAGTGGTTGTAGCATTTTACATTCCTTCCAGCAGGGTGTGAGAGTTCCAGTTGCTCCACGGCCTCACTAACACTTGGTGTAGTCAGTGTTTTTAATGTTAGACATTCTAATAGGTATGTAGTGGTATCTCATTGTGGTTTTAACATGCATTTCCTTAATGACTAATGATGTTGAGCATCTTTTCATGTGCTTATTTACCATCTGTATATTTTCTTTGGGTGAAGTGCAAAAATTTGAGAAATGTAGGTTTCCTTTCCTTTATGGCTTTGAAAATGCCTTAATATAGAGCCTGTCCTAGATAACTTATTATATATTTGTGAGTATCTGTCAAGTACCTACTGTGGGCTCATCGTTCTCCCAGTTGCTGTGAGGAATTCAGAGGAAATGGTCATCGGGGACTGGTGCACCTGGTGATCAGACACTGCAGGTTTTACTTGAATGTGTCATGGTTTTTCTTCACCATGTCCATCTTCTTTCCTGTACTTGTGTCATGGCTGTGGGTCTGGAGCTGATTGGTGCTGGGGATAGGATTTTAATTTCACTTGTACTGATTTTTCTGGTAGGGGTTCTGGTCTCTGAACCACTGGAGTCTAGACCCTTGCTATTCTTTACCGGTTTTTAAAAAATTGATTAATTTATTTATTTTTGGCTGCGTTGGGTCTTCATCACTGCGTGTGGGCTTTCTCTAGCTGTGGCAAGTGGGGGCTACTTTTCGTTGTGGTGCGTGGGCTTCTCACTGCAGTGGCTTCTCCTGTTGTGGAGCATGGGCTCTAGGTGCATGGGCTCAGTAGTTGTGGCTCGCGGGCTCTAGGGTGCAGGCTCAGTAGTTGTGGTGCACGGACTCATTTGCTCCGCGGCATGTGGGATCTTCCCGGACCAGGGCTTGAACCTGTGTCCCCTGCATTGGCAGGCAGATTCTTAACCACTGCGCCACCAGGGAAGCCCTATTCATTATCTTTAATTGGTATTTATTTAGTCTGCTCTGCTTTTTATTAATTTTAAATATTAAAATCTGATGTCCATCATGCTAGATGCTGGATATTCAGTGATGAATAAACCTTCTTTTAAAGAACTTAAGCGTGCCCTGGGGAGACAAGTAAAGAGGCCATTAGGGTTCAAAAGAAGGATATGAAATCAACCCAAGGGAACCAGGAAGGCTCCTTGGAGGATGTGGACTCGGAAAAGTTGAAATTCCCTACAAACGGACTTAAATATAATGTTGGTGGCTCATATTAGAGCAGCCTAAAACAGGCCCACTCCCCATTAACCCCTAAAAGGAAGGGGCAAAGGCAAGACTCTGAGAAGTGGGAACTGCTGAATGGGGCCACTGTATCCCACCTCTCACTCTTCTACCTGGCTCTTCTCCCAGAGCCCACTTCCTGGAGTCGTGAGGGGATACTGATCCCTTCAGCTCTCAAGGAGACTTGCTTGGGGCTTTGAGCAGTTCCTTATATCACTGTGTCCTATAGATATCATCTGTGGGTACTGTGATGTGAAAGGGATTGGGAGACGGCCGTGATAGCGGGCCTGAGATCCCGTGCTCCTTTCTTTGGCTCTTTTTCTGAGGTTGCTGTTCTCCCTCCCTCCTCTCATCTTTGTCCCTGGAAACCTAGTTTTGTTTTTTTTTTTTACTGTTTAATAACCACGACAAGAGACTTTGCCAGGCTTGGGATCAAACTTGCAGAAGATCCTAGTCTCTAAGCACTGGTGGACATTCGTAATAGGACAGAACCACCTTTTGGGATTCCCCTGTGTGCCCTGCCCACAGACTGACGCCATTATGTGTTGTTGAGCAGAACGTCCTCATACCCCCTCCATCTCCCCCACCCTGATGTACTGGGGGCTCAGGCAAAGACATTCCCAGGTAGATCTTTGGAAGGAATGTAACTTTTGGCTCTGGGAACTTTCTCTTTGTACAGCTGCCCCAGTTCACACAGAGTTAGATTTGCTGGGACTTATTGTCTCCAGAGAAGAAACCTAGGGGGTTTTAGCTACAGGTTCAATAACTTGTCCCCTCTCCAATCCTAGCCCCACTCATTGCAGCCCCAGAAGTGTTTCCTAGGGTCCTTTTCCTTCCACTTATCTACTCCTACTTTACATCTCAGTGTCCCAAAGAAAATATCCTTGTAAGTCTCTCACAGTCTTAAATAAAATTTCATTTCATTTTTATCATATCATTAAGCCAGTATAAATCCCAAGCACAGTAGCTCTAGAAGGATGTTCTTTTCCTATCTGACATATAACAAAATAGATTTAGATTTTTTTTCCCTGTTGACTTGGGCACCTTGGGAAAAATAAAATAAAATAACTGAAATTAAGTAAATAAAAGGCACCAAATCCCTTTTCCTTCTCTTGGCCAGAACTCCCATATTCTCTTGTCAGTTCAAATAGGCCCCGCCCTCCCACCCCTGCCTCAGCCCCAAGTGTGGCATGCAGAGAACCTCACTTCACAGATCCGAGGAGGGCTAGGATGGGTTCTTAGAAATTAACTTCCCCTCTCCTTTAAAAGATTTTTTTTTACACTTTTTTATTTTTAACAAAGGGTACTTAAATATTTAAAGTCTCCTAAGACCAATTAATTTAATACAGTTCATCCAACAGACATTTAGACAGCATGTGGCCTTGTCCTGCCCATTAAGGAACCTCTCATATTGTTGAGGGACGTGTCTAGAGTGTCACGAAAACCCAGACCCAGAAGAGCCAGGAGGCAGCTGCTTCCCTCCCATCATTTCACCATGCAGGAAACTGAGGGTGCAGGTAGGGAGGTGTTTCTCTCAAAGAAGTCACAGAGATTTATTAGTAGCAGAGCCAGGACTGGACCCCTGACTGTTCTGCTCCTGCTGATATTCTCCCGCTTTCTCCTGACTCGGTGGGGGGTGGGGGGCAGTGGAGGAGGAAGAGAGAGAGAAAAAAACACCCCAAAACAGGATATTAAAAAATTGCATCTTTTTTTAGGTGATGTTTTTGGATGGTATCATAGAATCACTACCCCTGTTTGCTGTTCTGAGATTCCCCACGTGGGATAACTTCACTGATTGCTTATTGAGTCTTGTGTGTGAGCCTAGCAGAGGCCACACAGCCCTTGCTTCTGGTTCTTTGCAAGAAGGGGGCGGTTTCAGCATTTGTGTGTTACGAATTCCAGCGCTCTGCTTCAGTGCTCCCTGTGGCCCTGGAGCTCTGCCCTGTTAGCACTTCTTTTTGGCAGAGAAACAATACTTTATCAGCCAGTAGGGACAGATATTTCTGTTCTACAAATGAGCCCAGATTTATAGACTCCGGGTTCAAAGAAATGAGGTGAGAGATCACCAACCAACCAAAGCCGAATCTACAGTGAGGGAAGAAATAGCTCAGGACTGGTTAATAATGAAAGCCAAAACAAAAGGCACCCATTTAATTCTTACATTTGTCCTCTGAGAGGTACTGCTACTCTCCTTGCCTGTACCTTGTCCAGAGTCTCCCAGCTGGGAGGTGGCGGGACTAGGGTTCAGACCTGGGCACTGGGACTCCAGAACCCACACCTCTGAGCCGTACAGGGTAGAGCTGTGCCTTGCATTCACCTCTGTCATAGATCAGGTTTCTCGGTAGCAGATGCTGAGATGGAGTTTTGGGTGCAGTATATTTATTAGGGGTCAACACCTGTCAGAGGAAGGGGGAAGAAGCATGATTGGACAGGGGAAGACGGTTAACTGCGATACAGCCTGACAAAGCCCAGGAGATCTCCGGAGCGAGCATGGCCTGTAAGAGCTGTCCTGCGTCGGCCAGCAGCCTTGGCCTTTATAATCCTGCCTTGCTCGGTCACCAGACGCAGGTGGCTCCAGGAAGGCCATGACTGCAGTGGGGTGGCTCTCTGAGGCTGTCCCTGGGTGAGCTGACCGCTGAAGGCCGAGTGCTGACCGCGTTCCCGTAGCCGGGCAGCAAGGTCTTCCTTGAAGGAGGGACCTGTTGCTGCATGTCCTTGCCTATCACGCTCTTTGTCAGCCACGCCACTATTACTGTACGGCTCGGTATTGGTCTCTGTTGCTGGCAGTTTGGACATTTGTTGGCATCAGTAACTATGTCAACTCTTCTAAGTGCAAGTCCATGCTGTTGGGCCCATTTCTGCCACTGTGGCCACTTTGTTTATGGGTCCATCATGCTGACAAGGTTGACTGATATTAACTGGTCAGGTCACTTTTTCCCCTTGATTATCCAGTGCTCTTCCATGGTGGGTGATACAGAGATCTTCTACCCTTCAGCACACCCCCATGTGTTCATGCATGTCTGCACCTTAGACTTTCTTGTCCTGACCTTCCAGTCTTTCCTTCTAGGCCCTTGACAATCTGACTGGACCACTCATCACTGCCCATGAGCCCATATATCGTCTAACCTGTGCCACTTGTTTTTCCACACAAGGTTGGCACCTTGCTGCGAATGCTCAGAGCCTACCTGTCGGAGGCCTTTCCCTCACTGCTGGCCTTTATGCTCATCCCAAGTGAGTCTGTAACGTAGCTGCCGTGCACTTTTGGCTTGTACCCACATACCAAGGTGGCCTGTCTGTAAAGCAGGCTTGGGCTTTTTCCTCCTCCTCCAGTCGATCGTATGGGATTCCCTATACAAACAGACACAAGCTGCGGGAGGGATGCTGAGACAGCGTGGTGGTGCCCTAGGGCCCAAGGCCTCTGGTTCTCCTCATGCTCAGTCCAGGGTGTACTGCTCGCATCTCAGAGCTGATTGTGGCTGGGCCTGTGCGACCTGAGGACTTGGTGGGTCTGATAGTACCCAAAGAGGCCCACCAGACATGGTGCTTCTTTTCCTCGTGATAAGAGATGCAAAATGCAATCATTATGTTTTACTTTATATAGGTGTCAAGAGCTGTGAGGGGTCTGAGACTTTTACCTCCCCCCCCTTCTTTTTTGCAAGCTAAAATGTTAGCTTATCACAGTCACATAGATGCTGACAGAAGTCCCAGGAAAAGGAGCAGCCAGGCTGTCAGCAGGGTCTCCTTAGTGTCCTGAATCCCATAAGGGGTGATTCGGGTGGGCCTAGATGGATGCCTGCCCTCACAGTGGGTTACATCACAGGAAGGGACACTGAGCCTGGAAAACCCATCACATTATAGCAGCCTGTCAGCAAGTTTGCTCTTTATTTGCAGGGAGATGTTACCTTATCCCTCAAGGCTGCTCACTGCAAGCGCAACCTTGAGAGAGGTCCCAGATAAAGAGTGGTCGGGGCCTTGTATTCTCAGCATACCCAGCCGATGTGTAGGGTGTGAGAAATCTGCAGAGGGCTGTCTCTCTACAGTGAGACGTCCTGCGTGCACCTGGCCTCCGGATCCCTAAACATTTTTATGGATGGGGAAGACGTAGCATGTATCTTACCAATGCCTCCAACGACCTGGCCGCCTCCTGCTCATCTGACTTGATCAGTATCATGTCGTTATGTCATGGATCACTGTGACGGTCAGAGGATGTCTAGACGTCCAGGGCTCTTCCTGCTATATTGTGACAGAGGGCAGAAGTTTGCCCGTAGGCAAGACTGTAAACGTGTACTGTACCATGGAATATGAACTGTTTCTGATCTTCTTGTTTGATTGGAATAAAAAAATGCATTCACTAAACCAATGGCTTTGTATGATCAGAGACTGTATTATCCTGCTCTAGGAAAGGTGCTGCATCTGACACAGTGGCTGTGATCAGGGCTGCCTTCCTGGTTGAGCCCTCAGTAGTCTGCAGTTTTCCTCCAGGATCTGTCTGGTTTCTGCAGGAGTCAGACTGGCAAATTACACCAGTCCAGATAGGATGGAGACCACTTCCTCTGCATCCTTGAGATCCTTCAAAATGGTACTAATCTCTGCCATTGCCGTGGGGTGCAGTATTCTCTTTGATCTACTACTGTCTTGGCTGGGGGACAGTGGTGGGGCGGGGCAGGGCAGCATCACACTTCCACTTGGCCTTCTCCACTATGGAAGGTCTAACCCCACAGACCAAGGACCTGAAGTGGTGGTTGTGCCGACTGCCAAATACGTTGGCCTCAAGGGCGCACGCCAGCTGCGCCCACAGACCCCGTGGATGGACCCGCCATAAGCCGGGCCTCGGCTAGGGCTTCATCTGCTTCCTGACCCCCGTGGGCCCCCACTCTTTTTTTTCTTTTTTAATTAATTACTTTATTTATTTTGGCTGTGCCGAGTCTTAGTTGCGGCATGTGGTATCTTCGTTGTGGCCTGCGGCATCTTTTAGTTGCAGCATGCGGACTCTCATCTGTGGCATGTATGCGGGATATCGTTCCCCGACCAGGGATCGAACCCAGGCCCCCTGCATTGGGAGTGCAGAGTCTTACCCCCTGGACCACCAGGGAAGTCCCCCCGACTCTTAACAGGGAGACCATGAGGAAGGTTTAGGTCTCTGGGAATTAGTGTTAACACAGAGAAGTGGCTTGCTGACACTGACCCTGAATGAGCTGGCAGCTGGAGGCTGCCTGCTGACTGCACTCCCCACAGCCAGGCGGCCAGGCCTTCCCAAAGGGGATCTGAGAGGTGTGTCTCCTGTCTGCTGTAATCTTTCTCAGCCATGAGACTGTTACTGTATGGCTAGGATCCAGAATGCTGGTCTTAGTTCCTACCCCCTACCGCCAGTATTAATCTTTTTTGTACAGGCATACCTTGGAGATATGGCGGGTTTGGTTCCAGACCACCCCAATAAAGCAAATATCACAAAGTAAGTCACACATATTTTTTGGTTTCCTAATGCATATAAAAGTTATATCTAGGGCTTCCCTGGTGGCGCAGTGGTTGAGAGTCCGCCTGCCGATGTGGGGGACACGGGTTCGTGTCCCGGTCCGGGAAGATCCCACGTGCCACGGAGTGGCTGGGCCCGTGAGCCATGGCCGCTGAGCCTGCGCGTCCGGAGCCTGTGCTCTGCAACAGGAGAGGCCACAACAGTGAGAGGCCCGCGTACCGCAAAAAAAAAAAAAAAAAAAAAAGTTATATCTACACTATAGTGTAGTCTATTAAATGTGCAATAACACTTTGTCTAAAAAAACAATGTACATACCTTAATTTAAAAATACTTTATTGCTAAAAAATGTTAACCATCATCAGACAATGCAGGGTTGTCCCAAACCTTCAATTTGTAAAAAATGCAGTATCTGCAAAGCTCAATGAAGCAAAGCACAATAAAACGCGACATTCTGTGTAACATTTCAATATGGTAAATAAGGGCTTGCAAAAGAAGAGTCTGGGCTTTTTTTTTTTATAATGAATACGAACTGATACTAAACTACTGTGTTATGTACTCTCAGCAAGCTTATGTCAGGCGTGGCGGTAGAGACTCTAGGGACACAGAGAACCCCTGTTCTTAGACATTCACAGGCAAGGGGACTTAGAACATAGTGCACATGAAAAATAAACAAGGAAGTATAGGCTGAAAAAATAGCTTCAGGAGTCAGTCGGCTTGGGTTTGAACCCTAGGTCTCCCATTTATTCTCTGTGTGTCTCTGGGCTTCTTAATTAACCTCTCTCACCCTGAGTTTTCTCATTGGTTGATGGGGATAATAATAATGGGACAGTAGGGCAGTACCACTCACTAAGTGCTAGTTGCTTATTTACTATGCATATTGTTATTTAGATGATAGTAGTACGCACCAAATGAATATTATGGGTCAGGAGTTCTAGTGAGGGGCAGTGAAGAAGGCTCCGTGGAGGAGGTGGGCTCTGAAGAGTTATCCTTTGTAGGAATATGTGCATTCCTTTTAAGACATGGCACCAAAAGAGAAACAATATTGATAGATTGGAATTTTGTAGATGTTTATCCTTGTTTGCATATAGCTGTCTTCCACGTCCATGTCTTACAAAGTAAAAAGATTCCTGTTAATGGCGATAGAAACAGCAACAAGGCCTTCCTTTCCTGTTTTTCTCATCAGTTTAAAACTCAGATAAAATTATGTCTCCTGTTGGCTTGTATCTTTTCTGTTGAGTACAGACACCCCTCCCCCACCCCCCCACACACAGAGTATACATGGGAGCACATTGCTTTCTTTCCAGGTAATATCACAGGAATTGGGCAGTGAAGAATAATAAAATATCACAACAGAGGTCACCAAAGGAACTTATAAAAAGCTCTACTAATAGGCATTTTTAGTAAATGTCCTGATTTAAATTAATCCAAAACACTGAAAAATCTGAGTTCCTTCCCGAACCTTCAAAGAAAAATTAAATTCTGTTTTATGTATTTTGTGTTGTATGTTTTATTGCGTTTTGATTTTGAAAATTATTAATTTATGTTTGTTAAGTGTGTTGCCATAAAACAGGAAGTTAGATTGCTAATACTTTGGCTTTGTGAGAGGACAGATCATTTACAAAGTTCAGTGGAGATTTGCCTGTTACCCTTATTGAGTTTGATTCAGATCTTTGTGGGGTGTGGGCAGGGATAAGTGTCAAAGGTATTTTTCTTGCTTCCAATGAGGAGTTAGAAAATAGATCACTTTGGATTTCTGTAGCAACTAATAAAATTAGGTTGTTCCTGTCTGTTTTCTAAGGGGTTCCTGGCTGGCTTAGAGGATGTGGAAGTAACAGCTCTGCTTTAAAATGTAAATTCTCAATGGTGGTGTCTCGGGGAAGTTCTCTCTCCACAGGTACAGACTTAGGTCTCTGATGGCACCTGCATTTTTTGAAATGCAGCTGTTCTTTTACATAGCAAGCGTCTGTTTTATGCATCTGCCTTAAAGATATTTGGGTACAAGTAGCAGTTATGAAAAACTGTCACAAGGTGTCTTGGAAGGGAAAACAGGCTCTTCTTTTAGTGCCTCTGTATTACGATTTAAAAGACAAGACTCACTTCGCTCTGCTGTTTAGCATACCTCCACGTTTCTCATTGTTCCCTGCCCCTGTAATGCCAGTGCATTGATTAATGAATTGACCACAAGTGTTTATGGATTTCCCACCCTATGTCTGATGAGTGCACGGTGTTATGTGCCCTTGACTGTGAGGGGCTTGCAATCCGATTGAAGGGTGAGACTGTGTTCAGAGACAGATCGGGAATATCAGCCCCTGGCGATGTGTATAGACAGTCCTTCGTGAGATTATTGTGAGCGGGGGTCATCCGGGAGGTAAGATTTGGCCAAATCTCCTGCTCTAATGGAAGTCCTCTATCTGGTCGGAACCTAGGACCCTGAGGCAGGACTGGCTTTCAAGCTGCAGAGCATGGAATTCAGGGTGAAACAAGAGACCACACCCTCTTGAAGTGACCCTTAAACCAGTGACCCGGTGGGCTGTATGACCAAGGCATGGATCCAAAAGGACTAGGCTGGAGGTTCTGGACCTTTTTAGGAATAAGAGACACTCCCCACCTTTGGAAAATGTATAGGATGCTCAATAAACATTGGTGGAATTGGTTGCTGTTCTAGGCACTAGGGATCTGGGATACCTAACCAGACAAGATCCCTGGTCTCACGGAAAGTATAATCTTGCGAGCAATGTAAACAGTGCGTGCAGTTTCAGGACCCCACGTCAAGAGCCTCAGGATCGGTCAGAAAGAGTCCCATGGACAAAACAGAAGATGCCCATCAGAGCAGGAAGGTTCCAGAGGGCCTGACTCCTTGGAGCATCACTGCGTTGTTGGAGGTGAGCCACAGGTGTTTATTACAACGTACCTGTCGGCTCACCTGTGGGAAGGAGAGCACCGTTAGGGCCCCAACCCTTTGCAGAGAGGACTGGAGCTGGACTTCGAAGGAAGCAGAGCCTTTCTTGAACAGAGAAGGTGTGAGGAGGAAACATTAGGTGGACTGGAGGAGGACAGTCTAAGGAAAACCGGGGATGGGAAAAGATCATGACCTGGAATTCCCTGACGGCCCAGTGGTTAGGACTCCACGCTTTCACTGCAGAGGTCGC
This sequence comes from Hyperoodon ampullatus, assembly GCF_949752795.1. Classification (NCBI taxonomy): domain Eukaryota; kingdom Metazoa; phylum Chordata; class Mammalia; order Artiodactyla; family Ziphiidae; genus Hyperoodon; species Hyperoodon ampullatus. Next base: position 4,777,063 of record NC_136919.1, read on the forward strand.
GGGTTCAATCCCCGGGGAACTAAGATCCCACAAGCCATGCAGCATGACCAGAAAAAAAAGATCATGAGCTGCCTGGTTTGTGTGAAAGCAGGGGCATGGGAGGGTGCTGGCTGAAGGTGGGTTTTAGCTAGCAGGTGGTCAATAACAAAGTATTTTGAGCAGGGTGCTCGTAATTCAATTACTTTAAAGGTGAATCTGTTGCTTCCCAGTGGCAGGTGTTAAAATACTACCATATCATACTGAAGTAGATTGTAGGTGAATTGATAATGAATTTGTGTTATTCTATTTTAGTTTTTTTAAAAGTATGGTTATATGGGGGGTGGGTAAATAAAACAGGATGGATAATTGCTGGAGCTGGCTGACGTGAGAGTTGATTATATGGTTCTCTCTACTTTGGGACTAGTTCAAACATTTCCATAATAAAAAGTTGAGTTAAAAATAACATAGTTGGTTACACAACATTGTGAATGTACTTAATGCCACCGAACTGAATACTTGGAAACGGTTAAGACGGTAAAATTTTGTGTTATGTATTTTACCACATTACCTACAAAGGAGTAATATCAGAGTGTGACTTACAGCCACAGAACCCACTGCTGAGGCCTCTTCAGGCATGTTTTTATGGGATGAAAGGTCAAGGGAGATCCTGGGCTCCTGCTTTTGTCCTGAGGGGGAAGTTCCAGGTAAAATATTAGAACCACACCAGTTTCGTTGCTTCATGGTTTTGCTAAGAGGAAGCTCAGTCTTAATTAGTGAAGTCTGAATAATGTAATATTTTCAAAGTGTTATAAATATTCTTTTCTTATAGTCACCTGCTACTTATATAGTTGCCATAGCCTTGGTTTCTTCACCCACAAAATAAGGATAACATTTGTTATCATTTATCAAAATAGGGATGATAACATTTGCAATTGTTATGAAGTTTGAATGAGATGATGAATATGAAGAAACCCAGCACCATTCCCATCTCCCCACACCTCTGCATATCCTTGTTCAGAGCTAGGCTTGCAAAGTTAATGGCTTCTTTAATGGACAAATCACAGTTGATACATTAATAACTATTCCTGTGTAAACAAGCATATCTAAGTGGCTGACAAAGGATATTTTCTCAGTATTGACTCTGTCATTTTTTTAAAATAAAAAAATACGAGTAATCACTATGCTAGACAAATTTTTAAAAAGAGCTCATAATTTTATCCCTTTAATATCATGATTTTATTTTACTTTGTGACTGCTGTATTTACAGAAATAATTTTCCTAGCTCATATTTAAAAAAAACAAATTGTAAAACTAAAAGTCAGCTAATTCTGTCCATGTTTTAAGAGACACAAACTCCGACCTTTTCCAGTGGTTTTTTGCTGCCCCAGGACCTTGGCATATACTCTCATTGCTTAACTGGGAACTCTGAGGCCCCGGGAGGGACAGTAACTTACATACAACTAGGATGGGAGCCAGAGCTAATCCCCTGCGTCCCGATTCCTAGTGGGCTGCTTTCCCCACTGCTTCAGTAGAATCCAGATTAATGAGGTTTTCTGGTACTCGTTCCAGTAGGAGGAGGACCAGTTGCATGCATAATTCTTCATGACTGCCCGTAGCATTTTAATTGCTCGCTGTTGTGTCAAAATATTGTCCTTCTGACAGTTGGGATAATGTAAACAGAAAGCAAGAGGGAATAGAAAATTGAGTGAATTTGCAAGAAAGTAAGAATGCCTTTGAAATACCTAAAAGACTGACTTACTATCATCAGGAAAACATTTTGATCTCGTGCATTGTCATGTGTGATATTTGGGGAGGTAGTGATTTCTTGAAGATGGAACCTGTTTAGAATGAAGGAAGAGAGCTCCAGCTCCTGCCGGCCCACCTTCCCAGCCATCCCCCCTTCCACACTGAGTGAATTCCTCCACGGGGCCGGTTTAGGGAAACATCATATCCACGGTTGCTCATTCCCATATCCTTCTGCTCTTTCTCATCTTTATACCTTTGCTTATTCCTTGTTTCAAAAACTTCCTGGATTTTTGGTCTCTGCACCAGGCCTCTTTTCATAAAACTTAATGCCAGAAACAAAAAAGAAGTTAAAACCCACAAAAGATGCACCAGTCAATCAAAGGAAGGGTCTTAACCTGCTTGAAAGCTGGTGACCAGAGAAAGTATCACCCTTTACAGGAATCATTGCCTCAGATTGTTTTCCACAGCATTCATTCAATGCCAGGATACCGTGGAGCATACCACAAAATTTGTGTGGAAAGCTTGACCCAAGAATTTTTATATTCAGCCAAGTTGTGTTATACAGAAAGATAGCAGTGTTAGCAGTGTTCTTTAAAAAAAAAAAAAAAAAGGAGGTGGGGATAAAGCGTGAAGTCTAGGAAAGGCCCATGAACCTTTCTTCAAATACGTACTTAATGACAAAAATCCAGTCGAGTCAAGGGATCAGCTGTGTCCCTTCATTCATTCAGCAAATGTATATCGACTGCCTGTTGTGTACCAAGCCCTGTTCTAGGCACAGGGAATATAGACGTTTACATTGTGGTCAATAATGGCAAAGCCATCTGTCGTTTTGAATAAATAGTCAAGGCCAAATAATTGTCAAGAATAAAAAGAGAAGGTAAATGTTATAAAACATGGGAATGTAGAAACATTCATAGAGCAAATAGAATTGAGTTTGGGTAGGCGTCCTTTCTCATCTTGTTTGGGAGCCAGAGATGTGTCTAAACATCAAGAAATAGAAGTTTAAGTATATGATGTAAAATTAGAAAGAACTTGAAAAAAAAAAGAAAGAAGATGCAGTATAAACCCCCAAGGCAGCAGAAAAGACAATCCATATAGCAAGAGATAAAAACAACAACAAAAACAAAGTGTTAATAGCTAAAACCATAAAATAAGATGACCAGTTTTAGACTACACATCTATATTGTCAATAAATACCAACAGAATAAATACCTGTTAAAGTAAAAAGACTCAGATTGTCCCCCAAACCAAAATCCTACTATGTACAATATTCAAGGAATATTGGACAAAAACAGATCCTACGTTTCTAACTAAGAGAAAACTAAGTTTGTGATAGAAATGCCAGAAGGTTGAGTTCAAGACACATGGCGTGGGACTTCCCTGGTGGCGCAGTGGTTAAGAATCCACCTGCCAATGCAGGGGACCACGGGTTCGAGCCCTGGTCTGGGAAGATCCCATATGCCGCGGAGCAACTAAACCCACACACCTAGAGCCCATGCTCCGCAACAAGAGAAGCCACCACAATGAGAAGACCGAGCACCGCAATGAAGAGTAGCCCCCGCACATCGCAACTAGAGAAAGCCCGCGCGCAGCAACGAAGACCCAATGCGGCCAAAAACAAAAATAAAGTAAAATAAAAGACACACGGCGTAAATGGCTGTAGAGGGAAACATCATAACAACAGAGTGTACAGTCCACAGTGAGGCCATAACAGGTAAACCTGGGGCCAAAGTACTGACCGTATAAAGGCAAGAAGTGCCAGGAGAAACAGAGACCGGGCAGAAGGGGAGGACTGTGACTTGCCTTAGCCCACAGCGGATCGGGGACATGGAAGGTAAAACAAGCGTGTGCAAGAGTCAGATATCGCCTTATTCAGTTTTTTAGCTGAAATGTCACCTCCTCAGAGAGGCCTTCCCTGACTACAGTCTAAAGTAGCTTCCCCAGTCACTCTCTATCATACTACCTTTGAATTATCTTTGTAGTACTCATCACTGTCTGCTGTTCTCTATTGGTTTATTGTCTTGTTTTTTTTAAATTATTTGGCTGAAATCTCTATGCAAGAGGGACCCTGTTTGTCTTGTTTACTGCCGTAGCCCGAGGGTCTAGAACAGAACAGTGCCTGGCAGATAAGTCATTCTTGGTTAAACAGATACCTACTAAGTGTCTGCTATATGTATGTGTTTATATATGTATATATGGTTCTAGGTGCTCAGAATATTTCCGTGAACAAAACAGAGCCCCTTTCCTCGTGGAGTCTACATTCCTAGCAGAGAGAGTGTGGAAGACAGTAACCATAATAAATAAGTAATGTATAGAATGTTAGAAGAGCTGGGAGAGCTGCCTTAAAGGAATGGTGAGGGGAGACTTCCTTGAGAAGGCGACCTTCGAGCACATGTGACAGGAGGCTTAGCCATGTAGGCCTCTGAGGGAAAAGTTCCAGTCAGAGGAACACAAAAGAATGGGGAGCATTAATATAAGGTTGTAAAGACAAGTGGGGCCTGGAACAGCAAGTGAAGATGCTGGGTCTTGTTCGTGAGACTAGAGGTAAACAACTGGTCTCAGCGTGGTAAGCTCTTCCCCCGCACCGCCCCCCATCAGAATCAGTTGGAGCAACATAAGGAATTTAAACTGAAATGTGACCTTGAGCCAAGCTACCGGTCATGGGCAGTTTTGCCTTGGTGTAATATAAACATTCGTCCTTGTTTTATATATTGTTCTGAGGGTTACAGTATGCGCTGATTTCAGTTATTAACATGTCCATTTAGAACATTTATTAGCACAGATGAATTCAACTATTTCAAATATAGAAGCAAAATATTGTGCAGAATGAAAATATTCGATATAATTAGGCTATTAATGAAAACACTTACATACGCCTGCATGAGTGAAAATGAAAACTTAACAGTCTCAAAAGGATGGCGCTAAATATTTACATATCTGTCTGAGATGCACATTTTCAGATGCTAAAAATATTTATTGTTAATTACTGGAAGGGAAATCTAGGTTGAATGTAGTAATAAACTTCCATATATTTGTCTCACACCAAAGTCAAAGCCAGTTTTGTAAAGCATTACAGGTAGCCTTTGAAATAAGAACTACTGCTGACATAAAAGGAGACTCTTCCCAGGCAATTAACAGTACCTATTTAGTGAGGGGAAAGTTTTACAGAATGATTAGGAAAAGAGAAAATTGGCAGGTTGGCTTTTATATCTAAATTTTGCATACACATCTTAAAATTTTCCTTCTGAAGTGTAACATTCTTGAGGCATTGAGACTGAGTTATATCGAAGTACAGCCACATTTTGTTGGCTAAAGCAAGTCACAGGATCATCCCAGACTTAAGGAGACGGGACTGCCCAACACCAGGGCATAAATACCAGGACATGTTCCATTGGGGGCCATCCACGTAGCCGACTCCTCCACGTGGAGGGACATACGAAGTGTAGAATAAATGCTGTCTGCTACCACTGTTGCTAATGCCACTAGCATATACATATCTAAGTGGGATGGGGGGCTTGGTCTAAGCGTAGTAAGCTCTTTTCCCCGAGTGCTTTCTTTCCGATGAGAATCCCTTTTCTCACCTTCCCTACCACTTCAGAATAAAGTAGGAAGAAAACAGATCAGTGGTCAGATTTGGTGGGAAATCTGAGGCCAGTTTTTGTCTGAAAGCGTGTTAATTCCTTGCCTGGCAGTGTACCCCTGTCCCCGAGCTCCCCTTGCTGTATGATGATTCTGGGCCCACACAGCTCACTGTAGCCCTCCTTCCTCACGCTGTAGCCTTGCTCTGTGGTTGTGTCCATATGGTAAATTGCCTTCTCCTGCCGTTGTGGCTGCATACCAGCTGCGACCACCCAGGTGGCTGTAAATCCTGCGAGTCCCCTCTGGTCCTCCTCTTTGGGACTAGTCATTTCTTCTCCTTGGAGTAGTTGATGAAGGAAGAGCTGTGCCACTTGGCATCAGTTAGGATTATTTCTCACAAAGGACCACATTTTGAAATAAACGAACTAGAGAAAAAGGCATTGGGGATCATCTGTGCATTTTCTTATGTGTTTGACTTCTTCATTATCGGAGACAGTATTTTTGTTTCATTTCAGCACATGGGCCCAGACTCCATGGAGTTTATGCTCGTCTTATGCCAGTTTTGAGGGAAAATGTCTTTAGCTCTCACCCTGTGCAGAAATCAGAAGCATGTGATTTATTGTAATTTAGCTAAAACAAATAGTGGTTTTTCCTTAGAACTTGCAACAATTGCTGTGAATGAGCAAATGTTTATACAAGGTGTGAAATTAAGTTTCATACAGTCACAAAATGGGAGTCGTCGCCAACAGCTCTGAAATCGTATTTATATTTTGGGTAACAATTTCAGTGGTGTTCTTTGTCGCAGTTAGGAGCCCTGCTGCTCTGAGAAATGATACCCTTGTCCAGATTTAGCTCTTGATAAGGAAAGCTAGGCCGGAGCTTCTCTGGATCTGGAGATGGGAGTCCCACCTTTAAGGACTGCCTTTTTGTGAGCATGAGAACCAGATTCCAAGTGAGGTGGGGGGCTAACCCCTATAATAAATCTGGTTTGCATTCTGAATTTGCCTGCTTTCCTGGAAGGTGTGTTGCAGGTAAAGGGTCTGACCTTGCCAGGGCCGTGTGTGCAGAGCTCTGGGACACCTAAGACCAGGGCTGTCTCATTGGAGACCAGGGTTACCAGGAGCTGGGAGGGAACCGAGGTGGTGGATGCCCCCTGTGGTTCTCTGCTCCAGGTAGGAGATTGGGGGTAAAGGGTCCTGGGGTTTCACTTACTGAGTGTTATCTCTGCGACCAGACAGCTAGAGCTGAGGGCCAGGGTTGGGGTGGGAGTCCAGCTGGGTTCGTGATAATGGTTAAAAGAAGGCAAACAGGAGGTAGAGATTGGGAAGTTGGAAGAGATGGACAGGAAGGAGGCTTTGCAGAGGGCACCTGCTGGAATTTGTGTGTGCATAGTACACTGAAAAGAACCTCTTCAGTTAAGGGGGTGAGCTGGAGCGCTAAGCTGCATGGGAGCTCAGCTGGAAGAGGCAGTAGAACCTTGGGCAAGTCTCAGCTACTCTTTCTCTTCAACAATTAGATAGGGATGAAAGAAAGTGTGTGGACTAGCGCAGGGGTCACATGTTAATAGCAATTAGAGCTAATAAACAAATTCAGCAAAGTTGTAGGATACAAGATCAATACACAAAAATCAGTTGTATTTCTATACACTAACAATTAACAAACAGAAAACAAAATAATGAAAACAGTTCCATTTATAATAGAATCAAAAAAAAAAAAGAAAGAAAGAAAGCTCTGCTGATTTCTGGTGAAAACCTGGGATTTAATCCTTGCTTTTAAAGTGTGCAAATTCTGTCAAAAAATTTAGGTGACTGAAACTCTTCCTCCAGGGTTTTATTTCCTAATCTGCTCCATTGAACTGTTTCTTCCACTAACAAGGAATTAAATTGTGTCTTTGCTGACTGCTCTCTCCTGCAAGAGGTGTCAGAATTCCCTGAACTAAGAAGGCTCTCCTTAGGAGCAGTGAAGTAATAGTTAAAGCTCAACATCTCTTGTGCCTTTTTGAAAAAATGGGACTAGGCATGCTGATGTTTCTATACAGCTTTTCCAGCAAACAGTCAAAACCCATTTTAAAGAGAGAGTTTCCAAGAAGAGCAAAATTCACAAAATGATTGAATAGTGTGCACTGATTTTTTTTAAGAACTAATTGGGAAGCAGCACTGTCTCCTGTCAGCTTCTTCTTGGTAAGTGAAGAGTGATGTATTATTTTGTACCCCTTACCTTTTTGCCCTAAGGTCCCATGTGTTTTATGGAAAGACAAAGTGCAGACACATGAAATAGCTTACTGTGTACAAGAACTGGTGCCTGCCAGTCTGTTTTCAGCTCTCCTGAATGCTAGAATCTCTTAATCGGTGCAGCCTTCTGCTGATTACAGTAGTCTGTGTTTGGGGGTCAAAATCAGGTGTGCCCTGAGTGAGAGGAAATTCTTGCCTGGTCCAGCATTTGATATTTAATGAATTAGGTGACCGGTTCATTTCTAAAGCAGTTTAGTGCTTATAGCTATGGCTCTTGTTAGGCAGCGGCTCAATTTCTCTCCTCTCCCCTACCCTCTACCCACTTGTTAAGGCTGTTTTATATATCCTCCCCGCAAGAAACAGTGATTTTCTTGTTAGTGATATATTTGTACTTTTGGCAATTTGCAGACCAAAAGTCATTTAAAGAAATAGTTACAGTTTGAATAAATATCATATATTAATGCATATATGTGGAACCTAGAAAAATCCTACAGATGAACCGGTTTGCAGGGCAGAAATTGAGACACAGATGTAGAGAACAAACGTATGGACACCAAGGGGGGAAAGCGGCGGGGGTGGGGGTGGTGGTGGGATGAATGGGAAGCTGGGATTGACATGTATACACTGATATGTATAAAATTCATGACTGGGACTTACCTGGTGGCTCAGTGGTTAAGAATCCGCCTGCCAATGCAGGGGACACGGGTTCAAGCCCTGGTCCGGGAAGATCCCACATGCCGCGGAGCAACTAAGCCCGTGCGCCACAACTACCGAGCCTGCACTCTAGAGCCTGCAAGCCACAACTGCTGAGCCTGCGTGCTACAACTACTGAAGCCCGCGTGCCTAGAGCCTGTGCTCCACACAAGAGAAGCCACTGCAGTGAGAAGCCCGTGCACCGCAACGAAGAGTAGCCCCCACTCGCTCCAACTAGAGAAAGCTTGCGTGCAGCAAGGAAGACCCAACCAGCCAAAAATAAAAATAAATTAATTAATTTTTAAATAAATAAATAAAATAAAATTGATGACTAATAAGAACCTGCTGTATAAAAAATAAATAAAATTTTAAAAAATGGGGGCTTCCCTGGTGGCGCAGTGGTTGAGAGTCTGCCTGCCGATGCAGGGGACATGGGTTCGTGCCCCGGTCCGGGAAGATCCCACATGCTGCGGAGCGGCTGGGCCCGTGAGCTATGGCCGCTGAGCCTGCGCGTCCGGAGCCTGTGCTCCGCAACGGGAGAGGCCACAACAGAGAGAGGCCTGCATACCGCAAAAAAAAAAAAAAAAAAAAAAAAAAATTAATAAATGAGTATATTTCCCTTGGGAAAGAAAAGAAATAGAAATAGTTACAGTTTGAGCTGAGATTCTGAATTGGAGATCCATATAGTTTTATTATGTTTTCAATAAAAAGTTGAAATGTCAGTATGGGCAGACCAAGCAGCCTAAGGAAAAAGAGATCCTATAGAATCCTGTGGGTGAGTGGATTTTATGATCTGTCTATCCATTCATCCATCCGTGTATCTATCCGTTTGTCCATCCATCTGTCTTTCTTCCTGGGGTCAGGTGCTACTCTGCAAGGAGGTAGGTAACATGGTCTAGTGCAAAGAACCCTGTCCGAAGGTGAGGAATGTTCTGGGATAAGTGGCTCTGCCACCGAGCAGATGTGTTTCCAGATGTGTACCCTCCAGACTGGTACAGATGTGTACACATCCAGCAGATGTGTACCCTCCAGACTGGTACAGATGTGTACACATCCAGCAGATGTGTACCCTCCTGACTGGCACATTTGTTGGAATTGAAGAAACTAGATTGACACGCCATTATCGCGCAAAGTCCATAGTTTACAAAGAGTTCACTCTCGGTGTTGTACATTCTATGGGTTTTGACAAATGTGTAATTACATGTGTCCGCTATCATAGTGTCACACGGAATAGTTTCACTGCCCTAAAAATTATCTGTTCTCTATCAATTCTTCCCCAATAATTTTGTTAATGTTTTATTTTTTTTTAAGTTTTTTTAATGGAGAATTTCGAGCATACGCAAACTAGTTCTTTCTCCAGTCTCTCTTCTTCCTTTCTTTCCTTTCTCTCTTTCTTCTCACAGTTTTGTTGCTGTTGTTGAAGAGACCCGGTTGTTTGTCCTGTAGTTTCCCATGGTCTGGGTTTTGCTGATTGCATCCGCATGGTTTTCTTGATCATGTTTCTCTATCCTCTGTGTGTACTGTATAGACTGGCAGTTGGATCAAGAAGCTTGGTCAGTCATGTTTGATTTGCTTGTTTTGCCAAGGCTACTTCATCAATGCTATTGTCTTCTATCGGGAGGCACAGAATGTTTAGTTGTCTCTCTTTTTTGATGATGCTAGCAGCTGTTTATGGTCAGCGTCTAGAGTCATTAGGGCGCAGAGTGGTAATATTGGGCTGGCCGAAAAGTTCATTCAGGTTTTTCCATAAGATGTTAGAGAAAAACCCGAACAAACTTTCTGGCCAATACAATATATTAATACTGTCATTCCTTTGTGCATCTACTCGCTGGAACGCTTCTATAAGGACACACTCCCCTCAATCAACTGCTTGGTTATCCAGTGGTGCAACTTGCTTATTAGGACAGGCAGAGTAAATGCTTAATTTCCCTTTATCCATCAGTTTTCAAAGTAGGGTTGATTCTCTAGCATCCGTCAATAATAACCAATTCACCGTTTTTCTAATTATTTTTAAATTAAAGTTTAAAATTTTTGGTCAGGAACACTCACTTTTGCGATGGCTTAGGTCCTTCCTATGGACCTAGAGCAGCCCACGGCTACTGGGGAGCTGAGGGGTGGAGTGGGTTCCAGAACCCCCACTAGAGAGAGATGGGGGGACAGGCCTTCTTCAGGGGCCAGCCAGAAGAGCAGGTTGGTCTGCACCACCGAGAGCCTGTAGCGGGTGGGCTG